>NC_091471.1:79087805-81487805 GCF_036971445.1 Narcine bancroftii
TTGTATCACAGTGTGTATGGCTGCTATGGAGCATTGGATTGGAGATTAACCCACAGGCGCATAAAAGCAGCAGAGACAGCTACTGGAGTCTTTCTCCTCTGTCCACCAACTGCTCCCCCCCCCCCTCCCCCCCCCAATTGACATGATTTATCAGGATCATTGTTAAAGAGGGCTCGCAAAATCTGAGGACTTCTCACACTCTGCACACAGCATCTTCTAGCCAGCCTATCGGGCAAAGGATACGGAGGTACAGAGCCAGAATCACCAGGCCTGGAACAGCTTCTTCCCACAAGCATTGAGACTACTGAATGAATCACTATTCAATTGCTGAAACACTGGAGAATGCTGTTTCATTGAGTTGTACTGTTACCATCGGATGATAAATAAACTAAAAAGGGGGGGAAATTAAAATAATTTGGGTCTGCATTCCTTAGAGTTTAGAAAAATTAACAGTAATCATCCACAGAAAGATGGGTATTCAGACATACAAGATCCTCAGGAGTTTGGGTAGATATGGGGATATTTTCACAAGTGGGAGAGGCTCAAACTTGGGGATGTAAAACTGAGGTGGACAGATTTGTTTTGCAGAGGGATGGTGAATTTAAGAAATTTCTAGCAGGTGATGGGGGCCTGAATTATTCAAAGTATTTACAATGGCGATAGATAAATAATAGATTGAGGAATAAGGAGAATGGTACAGAAGATGGTCTATGGTCAGCATAGATCAGATGTGATATTGAATGGCCTGACTGAATTGACGGGCCCGATGGCTGACATGGAGTATTTCTTGTGTTCTTTTCATTTCTAGTAACGGATGTGTATATCATTGAGAGTTTTGAGCCTTCAAAACTCTCGTCAAAAGACCATTGCAGTTTTGAGTAATGTTTAAATGGTGGAAACATTTTTGATAAAGTGAAATCTTACAGAAGGGGCTGAAAGCAGGCAGAAGGGGCTGAAAGCGGGCAGAAGGGGCTGAAAGCGGGCAGAAGGGGCTGAAAGCGGGCAGAAGGAGCTGAAAGCGGGCAGAAGGGGCTGAAAGCGGGCAGAAGGGGCTGAAAGCGGGCAGAAGGGGCTGAAAGCGGGCAGAAGGGGCTGAAAGCGGGCAGAAGGGGCTGAAAGCGGGCAGAAGGGGCTGAAAGCGGGCAGAAGGGGCTGAAAGCGGGCAGAAGGGGCTGAAAGCGGCAGAAGGGGCTGAAAGCGGGCAGAAGGGGCTGAAAGCGGGCAGAAGGGGCTGAAAGCGGGCAGAAGGGGCTGAAAGCGGGCAGAAGGGGCTGAAAGCGGCAGAAGGGCTGAAAGCGGGCAGAAGGGCTGAAAGCGGGCAGAAGGGGCTGAAAGCGGGCAGAAGGGCTGAAAGCGGCAGGAAGGGCTGAAAGCGGGCAGAAGGGGCTGAAAGCGGGCAGAAGGGGCTGAAAGCGGGCAGAAGGGGCTGAAAGCGGGCAGAAGGGGCTGAAAGCGGGCAGAAGGGGCTGAAAGCGGGCAGAAGGGGCTGAAAGCGGGCAGAAGGGGCTGAAAGCGGCAGAAGGGGCTGAAAGCGGGCAGACGGGGCTGAAAGCGGGCAGAAGGGGCTGAAAGCGGGCAGAAGGGGCTGAAAGCGGGCAGAAGGGGCTGAAAGCGGGCAGAAGGGCTGAAAGCGGGCAGAAGGGCTGAAAGCGGGCAGAAGGGCTGAAAGCGGGCAGAAGGGGCTGAAAGCGGGCAGAAGGGGCTGAAAGCGGCAGAAGGGGCTGAAAGCGGGCAGAAGGGGCTGGAAAGCGGGCAGAAGGGCTGAAAGCGGGCAGAAGGGCTGAAAGCGGGCAGAAGGGGCTGAAAGCTGGCAGAAGGGGCTGAAAGCGGGCAGAAGGGGCTGAAAGCGGGCAGAAGGGGCTGAAAGCGGGCAGAAGGGGCTGAAAGCGGGCAGAAGGGGCTGAAAGCGGGCAGAAGGGGCTGAAAGCGGGCAGAAGGGGCTGAAAGCGGGCAGAAGGGGCTGAAAAGCGGGCAGAAGGGGCTGAAAGCGGCAGAAGGGGCTGAAAGCGGGCAGAAGGGCTGAAAGCGGGCAGAAGGGGCTGAAAGCGGGCAGAAGGGGCTGAAAGCGGGCAGAAGGGGCTGAAAGCGGGCAGAAGGGGCTGAAAGCGGGCAGAAGGGCTGAAAGCGGGCAGAAGGGGCTGAAAGCGGGCAGAAGGGGCTGAAAGCGGGCAGAAGGGGCTGAAGCGGGCAGAAGGGGCTGGAAGCGGGCAGAAGGGGCTGGAAGCGGGCAGAAGGGGCTGGAAGCCGGGCAGAAGGGCTGGAAGCGGGCAGAAGGGGCTGGAAGCGGGCAGAAGGGGCTGGAAGCGGGCAGAAGGGCTGGAAGCGGGCAGAAGGGGCTGGAAGCGGGCAGAAGGGGCTGGAAGCGGCAGAGGGGCTGGAAGCGGGCAGAAGGGGCTGGAAGCGGGCAGAAGGGGCTGGAAGCGGGCAGAAGGGCTGGAAGCGGGCAGAAGGGGCTGGAAGCGGGCAGAAGGGGCTGGAAGCGGGCAGAAGGGGCTGGAAGCGGGCAGAGGGGCTGGAAGCGGGCAGAAGGGGCTGGAAGCGGGCAGAAGGGGCTGGAAGCGGGCAGAAGGGGCTGGAAGCGGGCAGAAGGGGCTGGAAGCGGGCAGAAGGGGCTGGAAGCGGGCAGAAGGGGCTGGAAGCGGGCAGAGGGGCTGGAGCGGGCAGAAGGGGCTGGAGCGGGCAGAAGGGGCTGGAAGCGGGCAGAAGGGGCTGGAAGCGGGCAGAAGGGGCTGGAAGCGGCAGAAGGGGCTGGAAGCGGGCAGAAGGGGCTGGAAGCGGGCAGAAGGGGCTGGAAGCGGGCAGAAGGGGCTGAAGCGGGCAGAAGGGGCTGGAAGCGGCAGAAGGGGCTGGAAGCGGGCAGAAGGGGCTGGAAGCGGGCAGAAGGGGCTGGAGCGGCAGAAGGGGCTGGAAGCGGGCAGAAGGGGCTGGAAGCGGGCAGAAGGGCTGGAAGCGGGCAGAAGGGGCTGGAAGCGGGCAGAAGGGGCTGGAAGCGGGCAAGAAGGGGCTGGAAGCGGGCAGAAGGGGCTGGAAGCGGGCAGAAGGGGCTGGAAGCGGGCAGAAGGGGCTGGAAGCGGGCAGAAGGGGCTGGAAGCGGGCAGAAGGGGCTGGAAGCGGGCAGAAGGGCTGGAAGCGGGCAGAAGGGGCTGGAAGCGGGCAGAAGGGGCTGGAAGCGGGGCAGAAGGGGCTGGAAGCGGGCAGAAGGGGCTGGAAGCGGGGCAGAAGGGGCTGGAAGCGGGCAGAAGGGGCTGGAAGCGGGCAGAAGGGGCTGGAAGCGGGCAGAAGGGGCTGGAAGCGGGCAGAAGGGGGCTGGAAGGCGGGGGGCAAATAGGGCTGGAAGCGGGCAGAAGGGGCTGGAAGCGGGCAGAAGGGGCTGGAAGCGGGCAGAAGGGGCTGGAAGCGGGCAGAAGGGGCTGGAAGCGGGCAGAAGGGGCTGGAAGCGGGCAGAAGGGGCTGGAAGCGGGCAGAAGGGGCTGGAAGCGGGCAGAAGGGGCTGGAAGCGGCAGAAGGGGCTGGAAGCGGGCAGAAGGGGCTGGAAGCGGGCAGAAGGGGGCTGGAAGCGGGCAGAAGGGGCTGGAAGCGGGCAGAAGGGGCTGAAGCGGGCAGAAGCGGGCTGGAAGCGGGCAGAAGGGGCTGGAAGCGGGCAGAAGGGGCTGGAAGCGGGCAGAAGGGGCTGGAAGCGGGCAGAAGGGGCTGGAAGCGGCAGAAGGGGCTGGAAGCGGGCAGAAGGGGCTGAAGCGGGCAGAAGGGGCTGGAAGCGGGCAGATGGGGCTGGAAGCGGGGCAGATGGGGCTGGAAGCGGGCAGATGGGGCTGGAAGCGGGCAGATGGGGCTGGAAGCGGGCAGATGGGGCTGGAAGCGGGCAGATGGGGCTGGAAGCGGGCAGATGGGGCTGGAAGCGGGCAGATGGGGCTGGAAGCGGGCAGATGGGGCTGGAAGCGGGCAGATGGGGCTGGAAGCGGGCAGATGGGGCTGGAAGCGGGCAGATGGGGCTGGAAGCGGGCAGATGGGGCTGGAAGCGGGCAGATGGGGCTGGAAGCGGGCAGATGGGGCTGGAAGCGGGCAGATGGGGCTGGAAGCGGGCAGATGGGGCTGGAAGCGGGCAGATGGGGCTGGAAGCGGGCAGATGGGGCTGGAAGCGGGCAGATGGGGCTGGAAGCGGGCAGATGGGGCTGGAAGCGGGCAGATGGGGCTGGAAGCGGGCAGATGGGGCTGGAAGCGGGCAGATGGGGCTGGAAGCGGGCAGATGGGGCTGGAAGCGGGCAGAAGGGGCTGGAAGCGGGCAGAAGGGGCTGGAAGCGGGCAGAAGGGGCTGGAAGCGGGCAGAAGGGGCTGGAAGCGGGCAGAAGGGGCTGGAAGCGGGCAGAAGGGGCTGGAAGCGGGCAGAAGGGGCTGGAAGCGGGCAGAAGGGGCTGGAAGCGGGCAGAAGGGGCTGGAAGCGGGCAGAAGGGGCTGGAAGCGGGCAGAAGGGGCTGGAAGCGGGCAGAAGGGGCTGGAAGCGGGCAGAAGGGGCTGGAAGCGGGCAGAAGGGGCTGGAAGCGGGCAGAAGGGGCTGGAAGCGGGCAGAAGGGGCTGGAAGCGGGCAGAAGGGGCTGGAAGCGGGCAGAAGGGGCTGGAAGCGGGCAGAAGGGGCTGGAAGCGGGCAGAAGGGGCTGGAAGCGGGCAGAAGGGGCTGGAAGCGGGCAGAAGGGGCTGGAAGCGGGCAGAAGGGGCTGGAAGCGGGCAGAAGGGGCTGGAAGCGGGCAGAAGGGGCTGGAAGCGGGCAGAAGGGGCTGGAAGCGGGCAGAAGGGGCTGGAAGCGGGCAGAAGGGGCTGGAAGCGGGCAGAAGGGGCTGGAAGCGGGCAGAAGGGGCTGGAAGCGGGCAGAAGGGGCTGGAAGCGGGCAGAAGGGGCTGGAAGCGGGCAGAAGGGGCTGGAAGCGGGCAGAAGGGGCTGGAAGCGGGCAGAAGGGGCTGGAAGCGGGCAGAAGGGGCTGGAAGCGGGCAGAAGGGGCTGGAAGCGGGCAGAAGGGGCTGGAAGCGGGCAGAAGGGGCTGGAAGCGGGCAGAAGGGGCTGGAAGCGGGCAGAAGGGGCTGGAAGCGGGCAGAAGGGGCTGGAAGCGGGCAGAAGGGGCTGGAAGCGGGCAGAAGGGGCTGGAAGCGGGCAGAAGGGGCTGGAAGCGGGCAGAAGGGGCTGGAAGCGGGCAGAAGGGGCTGGAAGCGGGCAGAAGGGGCTGGAAGCGGGCAGAAGGGGCTGGAAGCGGGCAGAAGGGGCTGGAAGCGGGCAGAAGGGGCTGGAAGCGGGCAGAAGGGGCTGGAAGCGGGCAGAAGGGGCTGGAAGCGGGCAGAAGGGGCTGGAAGCGGGCAGAAGGGGCTGGAAGCGGGCAGAAGGGGCTGGAAGCGGGCAGAAGGGGCTGGAAGCGGGCAGAAGGGGCTGGAAGCGGGCAGAAGGGGCTGGAAGCGGGCAGAAGGGGCTGGAAGCGGGCAGAAGGGGCTGGAAGCGGGCAGAAGGGGCTGGAAGCGGGCAGAAGGGGCTGATTGGTCTGATCTTCTATGTTGTATGTTCATGTGTATTTTGTTGCAGTTTAAAAGGGACTTCTTTTGAAAAGGGACCTCTTTTTAATCTTCTTCAGCATGATGCTGAACCAAGCCATGAAAGACCCCAACAATGAAGACGCTGTTTACATCCGGTACCGCACGGATGGCAGTCTCTTCAATCTGAGGCGCCTGCAAGCTCACACCAAGACACAAGAGAAACTTGTCCGTGAACTACTCTTTGCAGACGATGCCGCTTTAGTTGCCCATTCAGAGCCAGCTCTTCAGCGCTTGACGTCCTGCTTTGCGGAAACTGCCAAAATGTTTGGCCTGGAAGTCAGCCTGAAGAAAACTGAGGTCCTCCATCAGCCAGCTCCCCACCATGATTACCAGCCCCCCCACATCTCCATTGGGCACACAAAACTCAAAACGGTCAACCAGTTTACCTATCTCGGCTGCACCATTTCATCAGATGCAAGGATCGACAATGAGATAGACAACAGACTCGCCAAGGCAAATAGCGCCTTTGGAAGACTACACAAAAGAGTCTGGAAAAACAACCAACTGAAAAACCTCACAAAGATAAGCGTATACAGAGCCGTTGTCATACCCACACTCCTGTTCGGCTCCGAATCATGGGTCCTCTACCGGCACCACCTACGGCTCCTAGAACGCTTCCACCAGCGTTGTCTCCGCTCCATCCTCAACATCCATTGGAGCGCTTACATCCCTAACGTCGAAGTACTCGAGATGGCAGAGGTCGACAGCATCGAGTCCACGCTGCTGAAGATCCAGCTGCGCTGAATGGGTCACGTCTCCAGAATGGAGGACCATCGCCTTCCCAAGATCGTGTTATATGGCGAGCTCTCCACTGGCCACCGTGACAGAGGTGCACCAAAGAAAAGGTACAAGGACTGCCTAAAGAAATCTCTTGGTGCCTGCCACATTGACCACCGCCAGTGGGCTGATAACGCCTCAAACCGTGCATCTTGGCGCCTCACAGTTTGGCGGGCAGCAACCTCCTTTGAAGAAGACCGCAGAGCCCACCTCACTGACAAAAGGCAAAGGAGGAAAAACCCAACACCCAACCCCAACCAACCAATTTTCCCCTACAACCGCTGCAATCGTGTCTGCCTGTCCCGCATCGGACTTGTCAGCCACAAACGAGCCTGCAGTTGACGTGGACTTTTTACCCCCTCCATAAATCTTCGTCCGCGAAGCCAAGCCAAAGAAAAGGGACTTGTAAGTTTCTCTACCCTGAATCTAAACATTGAAAAGAGTAAACTGCAACAAAATTTCTATTTTGTGAGGAGAAATAAACTTTGTAGTAAAATCCAGCACCACCACAAAACATAGTCTTTTGTCACCTCTATCATCTGGTGACAATTTGAATTCTAACCTGAACATTATCAATATTTTCCCTGCCATGTAAAAAATGCCAATGTTCTCAATACATCACATAGTTGTGAAAAATGTTCTTTGTAGCAGTGGGGTCAATTCTATCTGATAAAAATGATGAGGGAAAATGTGGTTTCCATTGACTAATTAAAATTTGTTTTAATCCAATGGAAGATATTGGAGAAAGATATTTCCCGTCTCTTTTCCACTTCTAGTCTTTCAATTTCTGCTTTGCATTTTTTAGTTGGTACAGAATGAAGCCAAATGTGGTTTAAAAGACTGTATTTTATGTTCAGATTTAGATTTATTTCTTTCTTTTTCTTTGGCTTGGCTTCGCGGACAAAGATTTATGGAGGGGTATGTCCACGTCTGCTGCAGGCTCGTTGGTGACTGACAAGTCTGATGCGGGACAGCAGGCACAGTTGCAGCGGTTGCAAGGGAAAATTGGTTGGTTGTGGTTGGATGTTGGGATTTTCCTCCTTTGTCTTTTGTCAGTGAGGTGGGCTCTGTGGTCTTCTTCAAAGGAGGTTGCTGCCCACCGAACTGTGAGGTGCCAAGATGCACGGTTGGAGGCGATATCAGCCCACTGGCGGTGGTCAATGTGGCAGGCACCAAGAGATTTCTTTAAGCAGTCCTTGTACCTCTTCTTTGGTGCACCTCTGTCTCGGTGGCCAGTTGAGAGCTCGCCATAGAATACGATCTAGGGAAGGCGATGGTCCTCCATTCTGGAGATGTGACCCACCCAGCGCAGTTGGGTCTTCAGCAGCATGGATTCGATGCTTGCGGACTCTGCCAGCTCGAGTACTTCGATGTTGGTGATGAAGTCATTCCAATGAATGTTGAGGATGGAGCGGAGACAGCGCTGATGGAAGCGTTCTAGATTTATTAATTGACAGAGTATATACATGAAATCACATACAATCCTGAGATTCTTTTTCTATGGTTGAAGCATAATTACCACTTATTGGTAGTGCAAAAAAATGTACACAGCGTCTATATATATGTAAACAAATAAAAAACTGTAAACATGTAAAACTGCAATACAGAGAGAATTTAAAAAATCAATGCAGTACAAAAGTAAGAGTCCTTAAATAAGTCCCTGATTGAGTCTGATGGAGGCAGGGTAGCAACTGTTCCTGAACTCGGTGATATGATTCTTGTGGCACCTATACCTCTTTCCTCATGGTAGCAGCGAGTACAGAGCGTGTGCTATTGGTGTGGATCTTTTATAATCGCTTCTGCTCTACGACGGCAGCATTCCCTGCAGGTGTTCTCAATGGTGGGGAGGGTTTTGCCTGCAATAATGACATCAGAAATATCTGCTCAAATCTTGATCAGCCATGCTCTTCTTGCTCTCTGCCCTCCTCATTCTCAGTAATGAATATACAGGTTAAACAGAACAATTATAAGGTTTTGTTTCTACAAATTTGTTCTGTCTGGCAACCAGTAATTAGGCTGTGTAGCTTCAATAGGGGTAAAAGTACTGCTGATTACAGGTTGTCAGCAGTGATGAAAGCAATTTGAGTTGAATTAAAAGTATTGCACAAGAGAAGTAATTTACTGGATTATTACATGAAAATTGAAGAAACATGTTAAAAAGGTTGTCCTGGAAAAATATTTGCTGAGCTTGAGCGCAAGTCTTTCTGCTCCACAACAGTAAGAGCAGATTGAAAACCAGAATGAGTGTAAACAGGTTTACAGTTTGGAGCACAAATTATTATACATTTCCTGGTATTCAGAGTGGAAGATTTGAGAACATAAATGTGAGGACTGTCATTCAGTAAGAATATGGCTGAACTTGTCTTTCAACTCCAGATTTTCACATTTGCCAAAATTACTTATTCACCAAGAACTTGAGAATCAGACAATTTCACAAAATAACTGGACATAGATAGCTCTTTGTAATGGAGAATTCCCAAGTTCATAAGTTTAATTAAAAATAATTATTTTCATCTCAATCCAAATTATACCCAAGGTTTATTCTGAAAAGATGATCCTTGGGTACACTGCAAGAAAAATGATGTTTTTCGACCAGAAATCCCTGTGCCATTGAAAATTCATTTTCATTCAAAATAACTATACAATTCTACTGAACAGTTTAATTGTTGACATTACGTAGTCACATATCTGACATTTCTGTTATCTGCTGCTCTTAAATTTAAGTGAAGATAATAAAACACTTTAAAACTCTCAAAAAGCAATACAAAATAAAAAGCTGGGTGCAAAATAACAATAGGAGAAAAGATCAAGGGACAAGGCAATCCAACATTCCTCCACAACTCTCAGTGAATACAGTTTCTGGCCCAAGTGTCCACCTTTTTTTTTAAAAAAAATTATTTTTCACACTATAAGCCATATTGACCAAGATACATACAGACATTTTTCTTCTTAAATATACAGTGTTGTTTTTTCCCCCTTTTCCCCCCTCCTTCCCTCCCTCCCTCACCCCCTTCCCCATTTATTTGAAGTTCAATCTATAAGATACATTAAACCCGTTAAAATGTTGTCACTTAATAAAAATAAACTGAAATTTTACTGAGTCAGTTCTTTTCGTTGTCTTCTCCTTCTGTCATTTGAGGTGGTGGAAGTCCATGGTAGGATTTCTCTATTGTGTTTCATGTATGGCTCCCATATTTGTTCGAATATTGTAATGTTATTTCTTAAATGATACGTTATTTTTTCTAATGCAATACATTTATTCATTTCTATGTACCATTGTTGTATTCTCAAGTTGTCTTCTAATTTCCAGGTTGACATAATACATTTTTTTGCTACAGCTAGGGCTATCATAACAAATCTTTTTTGTGCTCCATCCAAATCAAGTCCAAATTCTTTGTTTCTTATTACTTAGGAGGAAGATCTCTGGGTTTTTTGGTATATTGCTTTTTGTGTTTTTTATTTAATATCTGGTTTAGATCTTCCCAAAATTTTTCCACTTTCTCACATGTCCAAATTGCATGAATTGTTGTTCCCGTTTCCTTTTTACAGCGAAAACATCTGTCTGATACTGTTGGGTCCCATTTATTTAACTTTTGAGGTGTAATGTATAGCCTGTGTATCCAGTTATATTGTATCATGCGTAACCTCGTGTTTATTGTATTTCTCATAGT
Organism: Narcine bancroftii; assembly: GCF_036971445.1. Taxonomy (NCBI): domain Eukaryota; kingdom Metazoa; phylum Chordata; class Chondrichthyes; order Torpediniformes; family Narcinidae; genus Narcine; species Narcine bancroftii. Next base: position 79,097,824 of record NC_091471.1, read on the forward strand.
TCCGGAGCATAGCTTCTCCCATGTTTCATTCTTTATCTTTATGTTTAGATCTTGTTTCCATTTTAGTTTCGGTTTACTGTTTGTTTCCTCGTTCTCCTTTTCTTGCAGTTTGATGTACATGTTTGTTACAAATTTTTTAATTATCATTGTGTCTGTAATCACATATTCAAAATTGCTTCCTTCTGGTAACCTCAGACTGTTTCCCAATTTGTCCTTCAAGTAGGTTTTCAGTTGGTAGTATGCAAACATTGTATCATGAGTTATATTATATTTATCCTTCATTTGTTCAAAGGATAATAATTTATTTCCCGAACAACAATTTTCTATTCTTTTGATCCCTTTTCTCTCCCATTCTCTAAAGGAAAGGTTATCTATTGTGAAAGGGATTAGCTGATTTTGCGTCAATATTAGTTTTGGGAGTTGGTAATTTGTTTTACTCCTTTCTACATGAATCTTCTTCCAAATGTTGAGCAGATGATGCAATACTGGTGAATTCCTATGTTGCACCAATTTTTCATCCTATTTATATAGTATATGTTCAGGTATCTTCTCCCCTATTTTATCTAGTTCTAATCTGGTCCAATCTGGTTTTTCCCTTGTTTGATAAAAATCTGATAGGTATCTTAATTGTGCGGCTCTATAATAATTCTTAAAGTTTGGTAATTGTAAGCCTCCTTGTTTGTACCATTCTATCAATTTATCTAGTGCTATCCTCGGTTTCCCCCCTTTCCATAAGCATTTCCTTATGATTTTCTTTAACTACTTGAAGAATTTCTCTGTTAGGTGTATTGGTAATGACTGAAATAGGTATTGTATCCTTGGGAAAATATTCATTTTAATACAGTTTATCCTTCCTATCAGTATTAGTGGTAAGTCTTTCCAATGCTCTAAATCGTCTTGTAATTTTTTCATTAATGGATGGTAATTGAGTTTATATAGCTGGCCGAGGTTTTTATTTAGTTGTATACCTAGGTATCGCATTGCTTGTGTTTGCCATCTAAATGGCGATTCTTTCTTAAACTTTGTGAAATCCGCATTATTCATTGGCATTGCTTAACTTTTATTTGCGTTGATCTTGTACCCCGATACTTCTCCATATTCCTTCAATTTCCTATGTAATTCTTTTATTGATATTTCTGGTTCTGTTAAGTATATTATAACGTCATCTGCAAATAGACTGATTTTATATTCCTTCTCTTTTATTTTTATCCCTCTTATTTTACTTTCTGTTCTTATCAGTTCTGCTAGTGGTTCTATAGCTAACACGAACAGTGAGGGAGATAGTGGACATCCCTGCCTTGTGGATCTGCTTAAGTTAAATTGTTTTGATATATATCCATTTACTGTCACTTTCGCCAATGGCCCCTTATATAATGCTTTAATCTAATTAATATATTTCTCTGGTAGGCTGAATTTTTGTAGTACTTTGAATAAATAATTCCATTCTACTCTATCAAAGGCCTTCTCTGCGTCTAAAGCAACCGCTACCATTGGAGTTTTATTTCCTTCTACTGCATGAATTAACATAACATAACATAACAATTACAGCACGGAAACAGGCCATTAGGCCCTTCTAGTCCGCACCGAACCAAACACCCCTTTCTAGTCCCACCTCCCTGCACAATGCCCATAACCCTCCATCTTCTTCTCATCCATATACCTGTCCAACCTTTTCTTAAATAATACAATTGACTCCGCCGCCACTATTTCTCCCAGAAGATCATTCCACACAGCTACCACTCTCTGAGTAAAGAAGTTCCCCCTCATGTTACCTCTAAACCTCTGCCCCTTAATTCTTAACTCATGTCCTCTTGTTTTAAACTTTCCTCCTCTTAACGGAAATAGTCTATCCACATCCATTCTGTCTATCCCTTTCATAATCTTAAATACTTCTATCAAATCCCCTCTCAACCTTCTACGCTCCAAAGAATAAAGACCCAAACTGTCCAATCTCTCCCCATACTCCAGATGCTTAAACCCAGGCAACATTCTGGTAAACCTTCTCTGCACTCTCTCCACTCTGTTTATATCCTTCCTATAATTAGGCGACCAGAACTGCACACAGAACTCCAAATTAGGCCGCACCAACGTCTTATACAATCTCAACATCACCTCCCAACTCCTATATTCCATGCAATGATTGATAAAGGCCAGCATACTAAAAGCCTTCTTCACCACCCTATTCACGTGAGTTTCTACCTTCAGGGAACGATGTACCGTTACTCCTAAATCTTTCTGCTCTTCTGTATTCCTCAATGCTCTCCCATTTACCACATATGTCCTATTCTGATTCTTCTTACCAAAATGAAGCACCTCACACTTATCAGCATTAAATTCCATCTGCCATTTTTCAGCCCACTTTTCTAAGCAGCCCAAATCCCTCTGCAATCCTTGAAAACCTTCTTCATTATCCACTATTCCACCTATCTTAGTATCGTCTGCATATTTACTAATCCAATTCACCACCCCATCATCTAGATCATTAATGTATATAACGAACAACAATGGGCCCAATACAGATCCTTGAGGCACACCACTGGTCACCGGCCTCCAACCTGACAGACAATTATCCACTACCACTCTCTGGCCTCTCCCTTTCAGCCAATGTTCAATCCATTTGACTATCTTAAAATTTATACCTAAAGACTGCACCTTCCTAACTAACCTTCCATGTGGTACCTTATCGAAGGCCTTACTGAAGTCCATATAGACAACATCCACTGCGCTACCCTCATCCACATTCCTAGTCACCTCTTCAAAAAATTCAATCAGATTGGTCAAACATGACCTTCCTCCCACAAATCCATGTTGAGTGCTCCTGATCAGACCCTGTCTATCCAGATGTTTATAAGTACTATCTCTAAGAATTTTCTCCATTAATTTACCTACCACAGACGTCAAACTTACAGGCCGATAGTTGCCAGGCTTCCTCCTTGAACCCTTTTTAAATAACGGAACCACATGCGCAATGCGCCAATCCTCCGGCACTATCCCCATATCTAATGACATTTGAAAAATTACCGCCAGAGCCTCTGCTATTTCCTCCTTAACTTCTCTCAATGTCCTGGGGAAGATCCCGTCTGGTCCCGGAGACTTATCCACCTTTATATTCTTCAAAAGCCTTAAAACTACACCTTTTGTAATCTCTATATTCCCCATATTTACCCAATTTGCTTTTTTTATCCCACATCTCCCAATATCCTTCTCCTTAGTGAATACCGAAGAAAAGAAACTGTTCAATATTTCCCCCATTTCTCTAGGTTCCACACAGAGTTTTCCACTCTGATTTTCTAAGGGACCAATTTTGTCTCTAGCTTTCCTCTTACCATTAACATATTTGTAGAACTCTTTTGGATTAGTTTTCACCCTGCTTGCCATAGTTTTCTCGTACCTTCTTTTAGCTTTCCTAATTCCTCTCTTAAGATTCCTCTTACATTCAATGTATCTTTCAAACATCTCCTTAACTCCATGCTTCTTATATCTAATGTACGCCTCCCTTTTTCTTCGAACCAAGTTTCCAATATTCCTTGAAAACCACGGCTCTCTCAAACCTTTTGCCCCTCCTTTTAACCTAACAGGAACATAAAGCTTTTGCACTCTCAAAATCTGATCTTTAAAAGACTTCCATCTCTCTACTACATCCTGCCCATAAAACAAATTGTCCCAATGCACACCCTGCAAGTCCTTTCGCATCTCCTCAAATCTAGCTTTTCCCCAATCAAAAACCTCAATCCTTGGCCCTGATTTCTCTCTTTCCATAATGACATTGAAGCTGATGGCATTATGATCACTGGACCCGAAGTGCTCGCCAACACAAACCTCCGTCACTTGACCCATCCCATTTGCCAACAGTAGATCTAACACTGCTCCTTCTCTGGTCGGCACCTCTACATATTGTTGTAAATTAAGTTAATAAATTTACAGGTATTGTCTGTTGTTTATCTTTTTTTTTAATAAATCCAGTTTGGTCTAGATTTACTATTTTTGGTACATAGTCGACCAATCTGTTTGCTAATAGTTTGGCTATTATCTTATAATCTGTGTTAAGTAGAGATATTGGTCTATATGATGCTGGTGCAAGTGGATCTTTCCCTGTTTTTGGTATTACTGTAATTTTTGCTGTTTTGCATGAATCTGGTATGCTTTGTGTTTTATCAATCTAGTTGATTACTTCCAGGAGGGGAGGAATTAATAAGTCTTTAAATGTTTTATAGAATTCTATTGGGAATCCATCCTCTCCTGGTGTTTTATTGTTCGGTAGTTTTTTTAATATCTCCTGTAATTCTTCTATTTCAAATGGTTTTATTAATTTATTTTGCTCCTCTGTTTGTAATTTCAGTAGTTCAATTTTAATTAGAAATTCATCTATTTTGTCTTCTTTCCCTTCGTTTTCAGTTTGATATAGTTACTCGTAGAATTCCCTGAAGTTTTCATTGATCTCCGTTGGATTATATGTAATTTGTTTGTCCTTTTTCCTTAATGCCAATACCACTCTTTTAGTTTGTTCTGTCTTAAGCTGCCACGCTAGAATTTTATGCGTTTTTTCTCCTAGCTCATAATATTTCTGTTTTAACTTCATTATGTTCTTCTCCATCTTGTATGTTTGTAGTGTTTCATATTTTATTTTTTTATCTGCCAAATCTCTTCTTTTAGTTGTATCTTCCTTTATTGCTAATTCTTTTTCTATATTTGTTATTTCCCTTTCCAACTGTTCTGTTTCCCGATTGTAGTCCTTCTTCATCTTAGTTACATAACTTATTATTTGCCCTCTGATGAACGCTTTCATTGCGTCCCATAGTATAAACTTATCTTTCACTGATTCTGTATTTATTTCAAATTAAATTTTAATTTGTCGTTCAATGAATTCTCTAAAATCCTGTCTTTTATAAGTAGCATGGAGTTTAATCTCCATTTATACAATCTTGGTGGGATGTCCTCTAGCTCTATTGCCAATAACAGGGGTGAGTGGTCCAATAACAGGAATACGTCTATCCTTGCGAATGTTTTATGACTACCCAAATAATATGAATATTCCTTTTCCTTTGGGTGTTGTTTCCTCCATATATCCAAAAGTTGCATTTCTTGCATCGATTTAATTATAAATTTGGTTACTTTGTTCTTTCTGTTAGTTTTTTTTCCAGTTTTATCCTTGTTTGAGTCCAAATTAAGGTTAAAATCCCCTCCTATTAGTATGTTCCCTTGCACATCTGCTATCTTCAAAAAGATATCTTGCATAAATTTTTGATCTTCTTCATTAGGTGAATATACATTGAGTAAATTCCAAAATTCTGAATATATCTGACATTTTATCATTAAATATCTCCCTGCTGGATCTATTATTTCCTCTTCTATTTTGATTGGTACATTTTTATTGATTAATATAGCTACTCCTCTGGCTTTTGAATTATATGATGCTGCTGTTACATGTCCTATCCAATCTCTCTTTAATTTCTTGTGTTCCACTTCAGTTAGATGTGTTTCTTGTACGAATGCTATATCATTTTTTTCTTTTTTCAGTAAATTTAACAGTTTCTTCCTTTTGATTTGGTTATGTATTCCATTAATATTTAAAGTCATATAGTTCAACATAGTCATTTCATACTTTGTTTATCTTTCCTTTCCGTTTCCTCATAACCACCTTCCCTTCTTATCCATTTCTGCTTTCTTTTTTTGAACACATTATAAGACAACATTTCTAAAACATAAAATATTTCCACTATTCTCATATCTAAAATTCCTTTAACCCCAATAGTCCCTCCCCTTTCTGAGTTGCCCTTTGTCCCTTGTCGGGCAACCACATCTTCCCTCTCCATTTGGATTTGCGAATCCGCTCGCAAGTGTCAACTGATTTTGCAGTGACTGTTATTCTTCCCCACCCAGCCCCCCTGAAAAGATTTTAATCTTCATATATAACAAAGCTCACTCTCTTAATTCCCTCCTTACTTCCTTTCTTCCCTTTCTTTCCCTTCTTAGTTCTTACCTATACACTATTTTTTATATATACACACACACACATATATATATATATATATAATATAATATTATATATATACATACACATATATACATACATACACACATACATATAGTTTGTTGTCATTTTTGTTCTTGTTACATCTCTTCATCTCTCTGTCTGTTTTGTAGTTGTTCTGCAAATTTTCGTGCTTCTTCTGGATCCGAGAATAGTTTGCTTTGCTGCCCCGGAATAATTATTTTAAGTACCACTGGGTATTTTAACATAAATTTATAACCTTTTTTCCATAGGGTCGTTTTTGCTGCATTGAACTCCTTCCTCTTCTTCAGGAGTTCAAAACTTATATCTGGATAGAAAAAAAACTTTTGACCCTTGTATTCCAGTGTTTTTTTGTCTTCTCTTATTTTTTTCATTGCCTTCTCCAATATATTTTCTCTTGTTGTATATCTTAGGAATTTTACTAGAATGGATCTTGGTTTTTGTTGTGGTTGTGGTTTAGGGGCTAATGTTCTGTGTGCCCTTTCTATTTCCATTTCTTCCTGTAATTCTGGTCTTCCTAGGACCCTGGGGATCCATTCTTTTATAAATTCTTTCATATTTTTGCCTTCTTCATCTTCCTTAAGGCCCACTATATATTGTTTCTTCTATTATAATTTTCCATTATATCTATCTTCTGAGCTAACAGCTCCTGTGTTTCTTTAACTTTTTTAACAGATTCTTCTAATTTCTCTTTTAAGTCATCTACCTCCATTTCTATGGCTGTTTCTCGTTCTTCTACCTTGTCTACTCTTTTTCCTATTTCTGTCATGATCATCTCTAATCTATTCCCTTTTTCTTCTGTACTTCTTATTTTTCTTTTTATTTCACTGAATTCTTGTGTCTGCCATTCTTTTAATGTTTTCATTTATTCTTTAAAAAAATATATATCCATGTACTTGCCCTTCCCTTCATCTTCCATTTCTCTGTGTTCTCCCTCCTCTTCTTCTGGGTCCACTCCAGGATCTGTGTCTTTTACCTCTGTCTCTTCTGATTTTCTTGTTGGGTTGTTTATTTTATTTTGTTGGGTATTTTTGTTCTTCTTATTTTTATTAAAAGTGTCTTGGTGTTGGTCTTCTTCCTCTGGGTTGGTCATCTGTTGTTTCTTTGATTTCTTATTTTTATTCTCTTCCTTCTTGTTCTCGTTATTTTCTATGTTTTCCTGTTGAGAGTCTTGCTGTTGTAGTTGTCTGTTTCAGCTGTGGAGATTTGCTCCTCAGCTGGTCCCCCCCCCCCCCCCCCCACCGTCGATGTTAATTTTGTCTTGTGCATCCGCGCATCCGCGAGGATTCACGCATGCGCGGTTGCGCACTTTTGTTTGGCTCCGTGAGCAATTTATATAGTCCCGAGTTCGGGGCTTCCACTGACCTCAGGGAGCGGGCTTCTCTCTCCATGGCGGGCCTCGTCGTACCGGTAAGGCCTTCACCTTCCTCCTCCGACGTCCTTCCTTCTTCTTTTCTTCCCGTTGTTTTTGGTTTTTCTTTCTTCGTTGCCATTTTCTCCACACTTTTACTTTCACTTTGTTATGGTTTTTATGTTTGTGCCTTTGTTTTTTCTCTATCTTTTTTTTACTTTTCTGGAGAGGGCTGGAGTTCCCCTACCGGCCACTACTCCATCACGTGACTCCTCCCCAAGTGTCCACCTTAATGGTTATGATGCAATGTGCAAATTTGTAGATAGGCTATTAAAGTTAACAGGTTCCTTGCAAATCAAGCAAACACACTTCCCCTTAACTTCTGTGAAAATGTGTTCACTTTCCCACCATGACTGAAATTTTCGGTACTCCCTTGCTATTTTCCATCATTTTGGTTCTGCCGTTTAATCAACTGAGGTAAATGATTTTATTTTTAAACTGAGGTTAAAATTTTCATCGATAAGTAACATTGCAATTGTTGATCTAATATTTAATCAAAATTGGCAGCTACGTCTAATGTTGAAACTAAGAAGTGCAATGTACATACAGTCTCTAACAATAAATTGTACTGTTCATACAGGCCATATTCTACTTTATTCTGGCCACTTAAAAATGGGCAATGGACTGTAATTGACTTGGGGCCATATTTTGGCCACCACTGGTTTAGAAGGATATGGAACAAATGCAGGCAAATTGGACTTGCGCAGAATGCCAATTTCAACCAAAGGGCTATTCAGTACTTGAAGACTCTGATTTTATTGTTCAAAAGGGATTAATAACTATTTAATTTGCCTTGGAGGACAATATCATTCTGTTAATTCCCATCGACAGCATTTGGTCCCTCTGACGTGTGTATCCTTGAATAAGGATTCAAAAATTAAACACAATAATCTAGATATGCCCCTAATAAAGCTCAATATAATTGAAATAAAAATTTGATTTACAAAGGTATTCCCATTATAACAGCAAGCATTTTGTTGTTTATAATTGCTGCGGTACTTGCACATTAACTTTAAATCTCTAACAAAAACAAATGTTTTGGAGTTTTTTTTTAAATTCCCTATTTTTTTTAAAGTGGATGTTAATATTTCTCCACAGTGCATCCAGTACATTAACAATTTTTAGATATCCGAAGGAGTTTCTCTGAATCCTCCTCGCAGTTACTTTTCAAAAAATTAAATTTAGATGTACAGCACTGTAACAGTCCTTTTCGACCCACAAGCCCATGCTGCCTAATATATTTTGAAGGGTTTCTCCATCTTGTTTTATATTATTGGCATGCTAAAATTTATTCTACTTGGTCCTCTCGCATATATCAATGATATAGATTTACAATGACTTGAGGGATAAATGTTCTTCCAAGTACTCCACAAGCAAAGGTGAGTCAACTAAAAAAATATATATATATAAATCGGCATATTTTCTTATATTAGGGTTTCAAAGCAAAATCAATGGGTGAAATAGGGTGGAAGTTTCAAGGGAGTTATATAATTTGCAGCAAATTAGTTGCATGCAGAAAGATGCAGTATATTTTCTATGGAACTAATGAGAAACTGATGATTGGTTTGCAGGTTTTAGTAGTTATTGTGGAGATGTCACTAGATTGAACTTGGATACCCTGTTTAGTTGTTGGCAAAGACTGAAAGTCATTCAGGCAATTTTATGCCAATTGTTTGGTAAAACATTAATATTGCTAATCAAGAACAAATTGAAAGTCTACGTACCAACCATTCTTCAATAAAAATACAGAAAAGGGTCATCCTGAATTTATAACTTCCACCACTGTCTTTAAATTACATTTCAAAGTGAACTGCAGAAACCTCTGCATTGTGAAGGGTATGATTTTCAATATCCTTTTGTCAAATGATAGTTGCACAATTTGGGAAAGAAAATTAAATGTACACACATTAACATATTCAACAATTGCATTGTATTAGCAATGTCAGTAGAAGTTTGAAATCTCTGTTGATTAAAATGGTGGAACACAAATTGGAGGAGGTGATTAAAATTTGTGGTTCTCTAGTTGGACTTTAGCTTTAATACTCCATCCATATCTGATTACCCCAATGTGGAAAAACATTGAAGGCTGCAGAGCAATAAATAAATAAATAGATAAATAAATAGAGAGATACACACACATAAATACATATATACACGTGTGTGTGTGTGTGTGTGTGTATATATATATATATATATATATATATATATTTAAAAAACTGGTTTTAATAGAATATAATCTAATGCACACATGTCAAACTCAGGCCCGCGGGCCAAATTTGGCCCATGATATAATTATATTTGCCCCGCAAGATCATATCAAATATGTATTAGAGCTGGCCCGTTGGCTGCCGCGCCAGTATAGCGCATGCACAGCTAATACTACAAATCCCAGAATGCTTTGCAAATGCGTTGCCACCGGCCAGTCAGCCCGCTAATCACCCCCATCACTCTTTACTTTCATTAGCATCTGTGACCTGTCGCCCAACTCACATGTAATAAACCCCTTACGAAAAAATGGATAAACGAAAGACAGAAAACAGGACCTTTCAAGACAGGTGGGAGGCAAACTATATGTTCATCATTTTAAAAGACAAACCTGTTTGTCATTGAAGCAAGTTGTTATTTTTTTGACTTGTTGGCTTGTGAAAAAAAATATATTTAAAAGGAGCTTAAAGGCTATAGAGAAATATTATTTACTGAATATCTTATTTCTCATTTGTTAATGCTTCTTCTGGAAAGAGTTTAACCAAAACTATTATTAAACATTTATTTTAATAAGAAAAAGTTTAACATTACATATGTTGAAAGAAGAGAAAACATGCAGATGTTGTTGAAAATTTTCAATAAATATTTAGTTTGGCCCACGACTTAGTCCAAGTTTTTAATTTTGACCCTCTGTGAATTTGAGTTTGACACCCCTGATCTAATGCCTAATACACATCAGAGTGGGCATGCCTGAATTAGATTCTGAAATACTACAGTTAGACAAATAAAACTGGATTAATTTGAAAATGATTGGATGTCATGAGATTGGATGTGCAGTTTTCCCCCATTCTTTGCTATAATTATGCTATCACTATTATGAATGACAGTTTTAACATGGGCAACTTACTGAATTTGTGTCCTAACCAAGAGTCAGATTCAGATTTATTGTCAGAGTACATACTTGACATCACATAAAACCCTGAGATTCTTTTTTCTGTGGGCAAGGCAGAATTACCACTTATTGGTAGTCCAAAAAAATACTGTACGCAATGTACACATGTAAACAGATAGCAATGTAAACAAACTGCAATACAGTGAGAATTTTTAAAAAATCAATAATATGCACAAGTAAGAATCCTTAAATGAATCCCTGATTGAGTTTGTTGTTGAGGAGTCTGGCAAGAATTGAACCTGGGTGCAAAGATGACATTTCACAGTTTGTAAATTGTGAGAAACTCAGAAATATAATTCAGTGGAGGATGGTAGCAAACTTTAGGTGGGTGTAAACATACTCTGAAAATAGGTGGACACATGGTAGATGAAAACTATAATTAGAAAAGTGTCAGGGGAAAAAATATGTAAATTTTATAAAAGGATGTGTTCCAGGTGCAGTGAGATTAATTGTACGTACTTAAAGCTTTAAAATTGTCAATTTAGGCTAAGAATTTTTAAAAACCTTAGCATCATTTAAAAAAAAAACTTTTAACCTATAAAGAGAATTGTGCACAAAGGCAGATAAGGTATTCAAAATTTAACCAGTGTTCTATAAAGATTTCAGCTAAAGAATTGTGTTTAATTATGGGTATCATCCTCTGGGAAGAATCTTGTCAGCATTGGAAAATCATATCTCTAGAAACTTCTTGGGTTTGACCCATAGTCTTTGATAATTTATGAAAATTATAATTTTTCCAGGAATTGAGCAATGTATTCAGTTAGCCGAATTGCCATCTCAAATACAAAAGGCTACACAATCACCAATATTTGTTTTCCCAAAGATATCGTCTGGCATGCTGAGTGTTTCCAGTGATTCTCTTATTTCCATAGCACCCCAAAAACTCACTAATTCGTTCCAGTTAACAAAAAAAAATCTCCAATGGAATCAAATGACAGAAAGGCCAAGGAGTTAATTTTGGACTTTAGGAAGGGGAGCCTGAAAGACCACACATCTGTCTTCATCGGTGGGGTGGTGGTCACGAGGATTAGTACGTTCAAGTTCCTGGGCATCCATATATCAGTATTGATGGAGCCAGTACATCAAGGCAACAGTGAAGAAGGCCTCTACTTCCTAAAAAGTCTGAAAAGAGTGATTATGGTATGTTGTTAAATACTGAGTCTAGGAACATCACAGCCTAGTTTGGAAACTTGAGCGCCTAGGGATGCAGAAGGCCACAGAAAGAGGCAAACATACCCAAGTCCATCATGGATATCATCTTCCTATCCATTGAGTACATCTATCAAAGGGATTGCCTCAAGAAGGCAGGCAACATCAAAAATAATCCTCATTTCCCAGGTCAAGATTTCTTCTTGCTGCTACCTTCAGACAGAAGATGGCATCTGTAGGTTCAAGAAGTTTTTTTTCAAGAAAACAACTGTTGGGCTCTTGAACCTATTTCTACTATCTTAACCATAAACTATTCCAGAAAAAGATCTGTCTCTTTTTTTGATCCAATTATATCTCAGTTGTTGACATTTTAGCAGCTTTGTTTTTCCTCTAATAAGGTCTAACAAATCATTTTATCATTGTATGTTTTACACCTCTTTCCTAAGAAGAATAGGGTATTAATGGACACCATTATTACACTTGGGAATTTTTCTGTTTTATAGCAGAGCCTGAAACCTACCTTGTTTTAGATTGGGGATTTCATTTTAAATCTTTATTCCTCTTTATCTAAAGTATTAATTTGCAAGTTCTCTTGGGGCTCAGAGCTCAAGAAAATAGAAGCAGGAGTAGTCTGTTAGACCTCTCTAATAGGTTTGCCTTTCAGTATAATCGTAGCTGATCTATGCTTGCATCAACTTTTGATGATTTAAATGTGGGTCACGGCTACTTATAAAAATAAATGTGGAATGGTCTTATCCATTATTTATTAATGATCTATTGGAGAACAGCCATTTTTTTGTTTTAGCACTATGCAGTAAGATCTTCAGGATGGGCTTGCAAACTGTGTCCAGAGGAAGTCACCATTCTTTACTAAATAAAAACTCTATTTGTACATGTTCAATCTTAAATTCAAAGAATGTTTTTTTTTAATCAGTATATTGAAACAGTTTCATGAGCCATTAAGACTCTGTCAAGTTTCTGCCAGTAACTGCATTCTTTGCCTTAATACTGAGGCACTGATATGAGTTATTTCACAATTTTTTTTTATGGTTTGTAAATCAAAACCAATAGATATTTGAGGTTTTCAACCTTTAATATTCCTAAAATGGGGCAAGATGAAAACATATTTAAGATTTATAAGGTGTCCAGAAAGTTGTTTTAGGAAATATATAAGTAATTATTTAAAACAAAATGAAAATTAATGTTCTTGCATCTTATTAGGTTGTGATGGTCATTTAAGGTGTTATCTGGCTTCCTTTCGTTAACTGAACTGCTTTGCTCTTATTTGAAATCTATCAAACAAAATAGTTGTACCCCTCTAGTCTTGGGCAGAATGAACTCTAGTTCACAGTCGTAGACCAACCACATCTTGTCTGATGTGAAAACAGGACTATTCTAAAGCTTAGTACTAGGTTTCTCTGCAAGGTTGTCTGATACTTTGCAAAAAAATTGCAGTTTCTTTGTTCACCTCTTCATATGTCACAGATTGAATGGCGCTTTCAGTATATGGGTGCTAAATGCACTCTTTGTTGCACTGCAGACAGAACAAAGCCTTTTCGCAAGTCTAGACAGCTGTTTGTCTCATCCTTGAACTTTGGTAAACCTATTTCAAACAGTGAATTGCAGACTGGTTAGTAGAGTGCATTTTGCATTGTTTTATTAATTTGGCATGGAGACAATATTCAGGGAATATCAGAGGTCATTCTGTTAGAGCAATGACTGCATCTTTAGCGAATATCAAGGGTGTAACATTAGATGACATCTACAAAGCTGCTGTTTGTTGTAACCTCATACTTTTACAAAATTAGTGTTTGGACTTGTCTGCAAAACAGGAATTTTAAAATTCTGAGAACCGTGTTAGATTCTTTTTAAGCCCTGTATCCTTTTCGTCTTAAGAGTGCTACAGAGTTATAATCCATGTGGGAAAGAGACTTTTTGATATAATCTTCCTTCATCTTTTTTTTCCTGAAAAAAATCTTCATCTCCAAATGCAGCCATTGAAAAAGATTTCTAACTTAAACAATTTGAAGAGATAAATAGAATATGGAGGGTTTTTTAAAAAAAAGTTATTTGTTATTCTTATTGAAAACAGAATGAAAAACATACATAAGAAGATAGGAAATTGCTTTGAATAAGGTGTATTAGGAGGAGGCCATTCAGCCTCTTACGATTATTCAATTTATTTGGATCAAGACTGTTTGGGAGAGTCAGATTGAGATTCTCATTGCCAAGTGAGCAACCTAACATAAATTTTAGTTATTTCCTTTTGAACCTCTCAATTTACTAATTATCTTTACGTCTTAATTAAATCCTCCTCTTCAAATTCATGGAATCAATATTTTAAATAATTTAATATTTTAGTCCTGCAGTTTTTTCTGGTGAAATGGCACTAACCATTCTGTAGAATCAATATATTCTTTCAAAAGTTCAAATCTCCAGAATAAAATACAGTTTACCCAGAAGCCTGCAACTGTTCTGTTCTTGCACCTCAAGTTAAAAGCTAACATTTTATTATATTTAATTATATTTTTATAATTATATTTTTCCATTTAATCCATTTAATTATATTTTTATAGCTGTCCTTGATGTCAGATTTGATACCACGAATGTAAAACCTGATAAATCTGAATCCTTTGGGGAAACCTGTTTTTTCATATGTCCTACCTCTCCAGAAACTATCCTGTGCTTGAATTAAACTTTAGGATTAAGTGAAACACGAAAGTCTGCGGATGTTTTGATTGTCATTAAAAACAAACCAAAATGCTGGAGGAACTCAGCTGGTCTTTTCAGCGCCTCGAGACAAAGATATATTGCTGACGTGTCAGGCCTGAGCCCTTCTGCAAGGAAAAAAAACCAATCAATACATTCCATCAATAAGCAAAAGTAAATACATGTGGCTCCTGACCCATTTTCTGGGATCAACCCAATCAGAGCCTTCATAATTTGAAATTTCCAGCAATTTATCCTAAAATCCTTCTTAGAAAAGATTTTTTTTCCTGAAAGTAAACAATTTAGCTTTGTAGTATTTCTGGCAGTTTATTTTAATTGAACTCATGAAATTTTATGGATTACTTCTCCATTCTGAAAGTTATGATTTGAGTAACTTATTGTATGAGGTTTGGACAGAATCCAATGTAGTGCCAATTTTTTTTTAACCTTTTCCATTCTTGGAATTGAGATTTCAATTTAGGGTTATCTACAATAATTTCTGTAATCAGAGCACTCACTGTCTGTATTATCTTTACTCGTTTAATATAAAGTATAATTATCTTGGGTTGGGAATACATCTGCCCCTGTACTTTTGGCTGGGTGATGCCAATCTGGTGTGGCACATCTTTCCATTAAAGGTCTAGGGAAAGTGATTGAAATTGAATTTTTTCAGTCTACATACATGTTCAGTTTCTCTTTGTTCACCTACTGTATTTGATTGCTCTGCAGTTTTGCTGTTTTCCATAATTGTGTCACTTTGTTTAAATATTTGTGTATTAATAGCCTTGCCCCAAAACCCTGCGATTAGTTCATTGATATTTTAGATGAGGAACTTGTGCAACAGGATCATTCTAAGGTTAAAAATGGGACATGTGCCTCCATGGCCATATTTATTACAGTGGATTTCAAGGCATCAGTGCTGCATTGTGGAGAGCGAATCATTGATTCAGTTTGAAGCCTTGTTTTAAATTCAGCATTTCTCCTGTGAGTTTAATGGGCTTAGCAAAATCAGAAGGGTTCTTGGCTCAGAAAAGTAAATGCATTTTATACCAGTATTTGTAGATCTCACTGCCTGCCATGATTCCAGATGTCTTTTGTTTTGTACTTCTCTGTTAACACATTTTCTATATACCATCTATGTGACCATCCTCCTCCTCCTCCTCAGATATTTGCTTTCTCCTCTCCTATGATAGCAGTTCTCTCTTTCCTTCCTTCATCTAGCCAATTACCAGGGACTATTTGCAAGGATACCAGCTGCAACCTTTTGTAGCATGTTTTTCTGCCCAACAGCCAGAAACCTGTTATTTTGGCCAGCTACCAAATGAGAATCGGGAGAAAAATTATAGTTCTGCCATTATACTTGGGGACTTCCAAGTTCTTAATACATTCCCATGATTTTCATCATTCCAAATTATTGGTGGAATATATTGATTGATTTTAGATTGAAACTGGTATATAATTAATATTGATCATTACATAGAAAAAGATGAAAGAAAATACCTGAGAAGTATAAAATCCTTTTTATTATATACAAGGGAATCTTAATTATATCTTATCTATTTTCTATTCATCACCTTAATTTTGGCTATATTATGAGGAATGGATTAACTGTAACTCAATATGATTATAGAATTCAATGTTTTGAATGGGGTAAGTTAAGTAAATAATTATGGTTGTATTTCTGATTTTACAATTTTCATGTGATATGGATATGATTTGATTCATGTTGTTAATCAGAAGACTTTGTATAAAGGGTTTTTTCTATTAAACAAAAAAAAAGTATTTTAAAAAGAAATTTGATATGTATCACCAAAATTTCATACAATGAAAATCCAAAAATCTGGGTGCCAGAAATCCAAATCACTCAAGAATCCAGAGTTCTCAATTTTTTTTTATTTTAGCGGGCTTTTATATGCATGCATAAGCACCACAGATGCATAGAAGACACAGAAATGAATTAATAATTTTTTTTGTACTTAGTTTATTAACAACACATTTTTACATAAAATACTATCAAAATTTACCTGTTCATCTCTTTATTCTCCTTAAATTTGAATTTTAAAAATATTGTCTGAGAATATGGAAAATCTGGACTGATCCAATCCCCGAGCAGTCCCGATTTTGGGAGTTTTACTGCATTGTATCTTTACCTGGGTAAAAAATCTTACATGAAGGGCTTTTTTGCTTACTGATGCTTTGCTTGCTTCGGGAGGAAAAAAAAACCACGATAAAAATTGTAAGTGGAAAGGTAATTGCAAAATCCTTTTTACTTCTGCATTGATCTTTAAAATTTTTTTTTGACATTCGTAATTGAATTAACCTGTTTGGAAAACTAATTTCAATCTTGTTTCTGTTGTTCCGGACTGATAATGTTCAGGATTATTGTTGTACTGGAGGATGTGTTAGAATCATAATGTTGAAATAGTGTACCAACAATTGAGGCATTGCAGAGTGCCTCAGAAATGAAATTATTGGTGAGTACTTTGGACATATTAGGGTAGTAAAATCCAATTTTCTTTCTAGAAATATTGGATGCAGGGTGTGTTTATAAATGTATTAAGTTCTTTAAAGTTGTACAAAAACTGAATTATACTAGATACTTCACAAAAGCTCGCTGTAAGAAATGTTAGCTGTTGCTTCTTTACAATGTTCATTCGTGACAAGCTAGCTGTATTCATGTACGATAATGTGGTTGTGGCCACTGGCACTCTCTGTAATCAAAAGCCTGCAGGTCGATGTAAAGTGCAGCCTGTTATAAACTACTGAAAGAGACTGACGTGAACCCAACAATTAAAATTAACTGGGAGAAGTAAGATTTCAGCATTTCTATATATCTTATCTATTTTTTAAAACAAATAAAAATAATTTGTGTTTGTAGCTTCTGTCTGCATCATGTTGTATGAAATGTTTTTACTATCTCTTGTCTTGCACTACAGATTATTGAGCACTTCCACATGGCAGCTGGCACAGACTGAAACACGGGACACACAACTCATAACAGTTGATGAAAAATTGGTAAGGATTTTAAATTGTCACTACTCCAGTGCCTGGAGGTTGTGTCTGTTCAATAGCAGACATTGTACTATATTATATACTTCTAGAAAAAGTGCACAAATGGATTACCATCAAATGTCTGAGGTCAGTTATCAGAACAGCGGAGATTTCGGTGTTATCCATTGAGTCAAAAATCAATTTTAAAATCCTTCCATCTAAAAGCAATCAACAAACTGTTCATGACCATTGACAAAGAAAACAACATTGCTACTTATTATAGAATACATTTAATGAAAATCATTAATGATTCCATTGCATTTTTGGCAAATTTACTATGTATAGAGTTTATTTATAATTTGGTTAAATGCTAATGCTGTAATTTATAAATACAATGGTTAGATTGTTGATAATTAAGGAGCCTTCTCTACTTAAAATGTTTTCAATTTCACACATGAATCGATTAGCTTCATTTGGCCCATAATTTACAGTTGTTCTTTTTCATTTCTTTTTTACAAATTTTTACTAAACCAATTCTAATAATTTTTCTGTCTTTAAAATTTGGTGATTTGCTGACTACTTCCCACTTTGGAGCAAGCATCTTTTCATATGTAATTTCCATTGACTACCTCCCTCAAAATGGTTTCCAATGAGAGGCCGCACAGACTGGCAACAAAATCTAGACAGGTCTATAGTGTGAACTTCATTTCAGGCTAAAAGATTGCGCATTTAGCTCGTGACACTTTTTTTGTGGAATCTCTTCATTTCTAATTTTTAATTTTGTGAATTGTACATGTATGTAAAGGGGCAATATGAAATTGGTAGTTCTTTAATGCCTGTATTGCTTCGCTTTTTTAAAGATGAATTTGTAAGTGGTTACTTCTTTCAGTAATTAGTACCCATTAGGGCATATTAAAGTTTGTATGAGCTGGTGAATAACCTGCTACTGTGAAGTTAAGTAGAGAACAATGCACAAGGCTGCAATTGCTGGAATATGGAACAAAAAAAATCAGAATGTTGGAAGAACTCATCAGATCAAGTAGAATCTTTGGAGGCAAAAACTGCAAATCGACAAGTGAGACTCTGCATTAGGACTGAAGGCAAGAAAGGATTGCCAGTATATGACTGCACAAGGGGGCATGTGATTGAGGCTAGAAATTGATGGATGAAACCAGATGGGGAAGGAATGATGGGCGGATGGAACTAGATGCAGGGAATGGTAGAGGTCTTCAAAAAGGGAAGTAAATAGGTTTGACGGTTGAGTGTGCTTGTGGGAGAAGAACACGAGGGGTGTGGGTTACCTCAAATTGAAAAGTTCGGTGTTCGTATCATTGAGGTATTGTTCTTGGCTTTCTTTCTTTTTCAATCTTTTCATTGATTTTAATATACAACATGCGATAGACAATGCACGAATATGTGATTGAAGAGATTACAATATACAACAATCAGTAAATTATAATAGTGACTCCATCTCCTCATACTCAATCACTTTATAGTAAAAGCCCCTAAACAAAAACTGGAAAGCCTTGGATCAGCGTTCATCAAACATAAGAAGCCTGGTCCTCACCCAAAACTTAATGCTATCAGGAAGGGACAATAAATCAGAAAAAAACATTAGAAATTGTTTCATATGAAAATGTTTGTATGAATGAGCACCAAGTTTCTTCAAATTTAACAGAGGAATCAAATGTAACAATTCTAATTTTCTCTAAATTCAAACAGGTTTGAGAAAACCATTAAACTATAGTAGTTAAACCAACTTTCCATTTAAGAAGAATTACTCTCCTAGCCATCAGGTTGGTTAAAAACTAACATCCGATGAGCAGAAGCTAATGGACCCTTCAAAACCAGAAAGGACCAAAACATGGATCAGTGAAGTCACTTGTGAATTACCCCATCACAGATTGGATTAAAATTAGAAAAAATACAGATAAGCTTGTTCATAGACAAGTTGGAGGATTGGAGAGTAGATATGTTGTCTGCTGTTTAAGAGGGGCTTCATAAGCAAACCAAGAAATTATAGGCCAGTGAGTAGTATCTAAATTAATTTAAGGATTTCTGAGATAAAATATGTAGATATTTGGACCATCATCAGCTGATTAAGGACAGTCAGCATGGACTTATGTGTGGTAGGTCATGTTTAACAAATCTTGTAGCATTTTTTGAGGAAGTTACCAAGAAGGTTAATGAGGGAAAGGCTGTGGATGCTGTTTATGTGGAATTTAGTAAGTCCTTTGACAAAGTTTCACATGAGAGGTTGGTTCATAAGGTTAGGACACTAGGTATACATAGAAAGGTTGCAAACTGGATTTGAGATTGGGCCAGTAAATGGCTGATGGAATTTAATACAGGTAAGTGTGAGGTGTTGCACTTTGAAAGAGTGAATCAGGGTAGGATGTACACAGTAAATGGTAGGCCATGAGGAGTGTGGAGGAGCAAAGAGATCTGAAGGTGGGGCATCACATGTGGACAGGGTTGTAAAGAAAGTTTTTGGCATCTTAGCCTTTATAAATCAAAGTACCGAGTATAGAAGTTGGGATGTTATGTTGAAGTTATCAAGTCATTGGTAAGGCCATACTTAGAATATTGTGTGCAGTTCTGGTCACCCAGCAACAGGAAAGATGACAATAAGATTCAAAGAGTGCAGAGAAGATGTACTAAGATGTTGCTGGGTCTTCAGGAACTGAGTTACTGGGAAAGATTAAACAGGTAAGGACTATACTCATTGGAATGAAGAAGACTGAGGGGAAACCTGATAGAGATTTATAAGATTATGAGGGGTATAGGCAGAGCAGATGTGAGTAGGATACTTCCACTTAGATTGGGGAAGATAAATATGAGAGGTTATAGCTTTAGGCTGAAATAGGAGAGGTATAAGGGGCACATTAGGGGAAAGTTTTTCACTTAGGGAGTGGTAGGAGTGTGAAATGAGCTGCCATCTGATGTTGTGAATGCAGATTCAATCTATTTAAAAATAAGTTGGATAAATACATGGATAGGAGAGGTTTGGATGGTAATGGAATGAGAGTAGGTCAGTGGGACTAACTAGTTTTCTTGGTCGGCGCAGACCTGAAAGGTCAAATGGCCTGTTTTTCTGTGCTGTAACATTTTATGGTTCTATACATGCCCTAAATGCACCTTAAATTGAATAAGGGAGTGTCAAACTCACATTGAGGTATTAACTAGTTTAAGAATTTTTTTCCTGGATCTCTGCAGGAAAAAAAACTTTTGAAATTCCTACTCCCATGTCCTTTTAAATTTATCAGGCTAGACTGTTGCAATTTTAATAACATCATATATGATTGCTATTAAACCTTTCTGAGAGGGGTTCAAACAAAAAAAGAGCATCGACTGTACAGAGCAGGGGAAAATTAGGAATATAGCATTCAAAAAATGTCTAATTTGAAATATCTAAACAGATGCGAATTAGGCAGACCATATTTGAAATTTGTTCAAAGGACATAAAATAATTATCCATGATGAAATCCTTAACCTTCCCAAAAGATAAAGCTCGGCAATTCACAGATGGCTGAAAAAATTAGTTAGAAAATAAAACCAGATAAAGTAAAACATTTTTAATCAAAAAAAAACCTCCAGAACTGAAACCATATCCATAATGTGTGCTAGGGTAAAGGATTAGTTATCAATTTACTAACCTTGGTAAGTGCAAAAGGAAGCTCTCAATAGGGAAACTATCAGAAATTTCTTGACCGATTTCAATTCCAGATTTACCCATGGCGGACGTTCAAGTTTATCAGAATATGATATATCAAATATTATTTGCCCAATATTAAAATGGTTAGGTAATGCTAAGCCCCCATCCTTTTTTAACTTCTGTAATTGAGCTTTATTTAGCCTAGCATTTTTATTCTGCCAAATATAGGAAGATATCTTGGAATCAATAATATCAAAATATGATTGAGATAAAAATTGGAATTGCTTGAAATAAATACAGAAATTTAGGTAAAATCATCATCTTGATTGCATTAATACAACCTACTATTATTAATGATAATGGGACCATATAAACAGGGATTGTTTCACATGATCAATCAAAGGTAAAAAAAATTAACTGGTATTTTAACACCTAAATAAATAAAATGATCCCTAACAACCTTAAATGGTATATGCTCATAAATGGATATCTGAATATTCAGGGAAGGTAATTCACTTGTGTGAAGATTTAATTACAGCCATTAAAAAAAAACTAAATTGCTAGAACAAAGATAACATAGAAGGAATAGATTTCTCAGGGTCTGAAACATATAGCCACAAATCATCTGCATATAAAGATACTTTTTGAATACTATCTCCCCTAGGATCTATCATTAGAATCTTGAAAAGCAATTGCTAAGGATTCCAGAGCGAAATCAAACAGTAAGGGGCTAAGACGGTAGCTCTGTCTAGTTATGTGCTGGAGTCTAAACCGACAGGATCTTTGATAGTAACAACAGATGCAGAAGGAGCATGATAGATCAATTTAAGCCAAGAAATTTAAAAAAAGGGCCAAACTTAAATTTCTCTAAAACCTCAAACAGGTTTTCAGGAATGATTGCTAGATGGAACCAGATGGAGATGAACAGGGAATGGTGGAGATGTTCAAAAGGGGAAGTAAATATTTTAAACATATTTAAAATTCGGTTAGATAAATTTTTACATGATAGAGGAATTAGGGGATATGGGGAGAAGGCAGGTAGGTGGAGTTAGGTCATAAATTAGATCAGCCATGATCGTATTGAATGGCAGAGCAGGCTCGATGGGCCATTTTTGGCCTACTCCTGTTCCTACTTCCTATGTTCCTATGTAATAAGTTTGACAGCTGAGTGTGCTTATGGGAAAAGAACACAAGGGATGTGGGTTATCTCAAATTGAAAGGTTCAATATTCAGTTCATTGGAATTCAACTAGTATATGAGATATTGTTCTTGGTTTTCAAATTTTCATTTGTCCCCTTGTAACAATGGACAAGGACGATTAGGTCCACAATTTCCACCATCTCCAATATAAACCCTCCACTAGTCATATCTTCTCCCCTTTCCTCCTTGCAATGCCAGTCACCCTACCACTCTGTCCCTCTGGAGCTTTTCCCAGCAACTGGAGGAAGTGTAACACATGCACCTTCACCTCCTTTCTCACCATCATCCAGGGACCTAAACAGGCATTTCAGGTAGATATTCACTTGTACCTCTTCTATTGTATTTGGTACTCATGATGTGATTTTCTCTAAGCTGGTGAAAACTAGATGACCATTTTGCAGAGCACCTGCACTCTATCCACAGCTGTCATCTCAAGCTTCTGGTTGCATGACTTTTTAACTCTCCTCTCACTATCATGGAGACCTGTCTGCCCTCCATTGTTTCAGAGAGGGCAAAAGAAAATTGAAATAACATCCACGTCACTGGAGTAGCTTATGGTAAGAACGTTGAATTTTCCAATTTCGGGTAACCCAGACCCTTGGTGTTCTTACATATGTACTCACTGTACATCAAGTTTTTCTATTCCTTTGGTTCACCTCTTTCCTCCTTTACTATTTGCAGCATTACCCGATTCCATAATCCCTTCTCCATTCTAGCTATTGCCTAATGTCCACCCCTTCCCCCAACTTGTACTACCATATTCTTGAAATCTTTCCTCTTCCCTCTCAGACCAGGATGGAAACTCAAAAGTGTTAATAAACAGGGCATTTATATTCAAGATAAAAGTATCGAGTATAGGGGCCTGCTTGCAGGTTGGGTATTGAAAGGTAGTTCAGACTAATAGGTGGATGAAATATTGAGAGAAAAGATCAATTGTCCAAAATTGAGTGGATGTTGCTGCAGGAGGTAGGAAGCTTGAGTGTCGGCTTCTGGATATGTTAATAAAATGTAGCATTATCTAAGTGGGATAATGGCATTGGTTTAATAACTGACAATTATTTTATTAATTTACAGTTTATACATTATCAATTTTTTAATATGACAGATTCTTTCAGCAAAATGTTTTGAAAGTTTATTATAAAGATTCTAACCCTTCAGTATCCAGTGGTGAAAAGGACATATCCAGTTGTTTTCAACACAGGCCTTGTTAGGGCCATGCTAACTAAGCCTGAGTTACTGAGTACATTCTTTGCACTTTGGAATATTCTATTCTATAACATTCATTTGTGGGAAGTTCCTTGCAGAGAAAGAGCAAGAGGTTTAGCACAGACAAAAGTGCATCTTCCACTAATTTGATGACTTTTCCATGTGAATTACTGGGAGAAACCTGAAGAATTCAGTTACACAGCTACTCAGAATAAACTTGCATCCCTTTCCATACTTTACATAGAACTCTATAGCACAGTGCAGCCCTTTCAGCCCTCGATGTTGTGCCAGCCATATATTCCTTTTTTTAAATTTAAGGTACTAAACCGTCCTAACCTCGTAACCTATTTTTATTCCATTCATGTGCCTGTTTAAGAATTTCTTAAATGTTTTACCCTCCACTACCATCCCTAGCAAGGCTTTCCAGGCACTCACAACTTTGTGTAAAATTTAAAAAAACTTATTACTGATATCTTCCCTAAACATCCCTCCCTTCACTTTGTGTACATGTCCTCTCGTATTTAATATTCCTGCACTGGGAAACAGGTGCTGGTTGTCCACCCTCTCTATGACTCTCATAATCTTGTAGAACCAAGTCTCCTCTCATCCTTCTACATTCCAAAGAACTGAACACAATACTCCGTGTGGTCTCACCAGAGATTTGTAGAGTTGCATCATAACCTTTCTGCTCTTGAACTAAATCCCCTATTAATGAAGCCCAACATCCCATTAGGCCGCCTTAACTATCCTATCAACCTGTGTGCCAATTAGGAGACCAAGCTCCCTCTGATCATCCACACACTGAAGTAACCAATCATTAGCCCTGTACTCAGCCTTCTGGTTTGTCCTTCCAAAATGCATCACTTTATACTTACCTGGATTGAAATCCATTTGCTACTTTTCTGCCCAATTCTGCATCCTGTCTATATACTCTTGTAACTTTCGACAACCTTCATTCAGCTCCATCCACAATTCCACCAATCTTCGTATCTTCTTTAAACCTACTGACCCATCCTTCTCCCTCTTCATCGAGGTCATTTATAAAAAAAATCACAAAGAACAGGGGTCCTAGATCAGTTCCTTCCAGTATTCCATGTCACTGATCTCTAGGAAGAATACTTTCCTTCTCACTGCTTTCTACCTGCAAGCCATTTTTTTTTTATCCACAGCCAGGGTTCTCTGGATCCCATGCCTCCTGAGTTCTGAACAAGTCTCTCAAGGAGGACTTTCTCAAATGCCTTGCTAAAATCCATATAGACCACATCTATTGCCTTATTCTAATCAATTTCTTTTGCTACCTTCTCAAAAAACTCAATTCAGCTCGTGAGGCATATCCTTCCCTTCACAAAGCCATGCTGACTATCCTTGAATAGAATGTACTTCTCCAAAAGCTCATAGATCCCATCCTTAAGAATCCTCTTCAGTAGTTTGCACAGCATTGATCCAAGACTCGCCGGCCTACAATTCCCAGGATTCTCCCTATTACTTTAATAAACAAGGGACTATATTTGCCATTCTCCAATCCTCTGGCAACTCCCCTGCAGCCAAAGAGGACTCAAAGATCATAGCAATTGCCTCCACTATTTCTTCCCTTACTTCCCACAGCAACCGTGTATATCATGTCCGGCCTTGGGGACTTATCAATCTTAATGTTTTTAAGAGGATCAAATACTTTCTTTTCCTTAATCTCAACACTGTCCAGCACACAAGCCTATTCTATTCCAACATCACACTGATCCTTTTCACTTGTGAATACTGAAATAAAGTATTCAATTAGGACCTCCATTCCCTCCTGGCACATGTTACCTCCTTTATCCTTTAATGGCTCCACCTTCATTCTCATCATCCTTCTTTTCACTTACACATTGAACGCCTTGGGGTTTTTCTTAATCCTACATGCCAAGGCTTTCTCATGCTAAGTCCTTAAGCTCTTTCCTGGCTACTATACTTCTCAAGAGCCCTTCCTGCTTCTTGCTTCCTATATCTAATATATGCTTATTTCTTCATCTTGACTAGGTGCCTCGCCTGTTTCATCAACCATGGTTCTCTTTTCCTATCATTTTATCCTTGTCCTAGTGGTCAAACCTATCCTGAACCCAGCACCAGTGGTCCCTAAACTAAACTTCCTCCAAGTTAAGTCAAGTTACCCTTATTTATCGTTCATGCCATGCTTGCATGGTAAAACCGAGGTAGTGTTTCTTCAGGTCCACGAAGCGTCTTTACATAAATACGAGTTAGAATGGAAGTTAAACACATTGAAATATTAAAATATTAAGACATATACAATAAAGGTTCATGGTACACTATCCATGTATATTCTGGGAATTCAGGAGCCTGATGGCTTGTAAGAAAAAACTGTGGTCCAATCTGTTTAGAAGGACCTGAGGGCTACAGTACCTACCAGATGGCAGAGGGAGAACAGTTTACATGAGGGATGTGATTTGTCCTTCACAATGTTTATTGCCTTTCACCTGCATCAAATGTTGTTGATGTCCTTCATGGGAGTAAGAGAGCCCCCCCCAATGATCTTTTCCACTGACTTCACTATCCTCTGCAGGGTCTTGCAGTCTTCCAAACCAGGCGGTGATACAGTTGCCCAGGATGCTCTCAATACGTCCTCTGTAGAATGTAGTGGGAGATTAACTTTCCTCGGCCTTTGAAGGAAGTAAAGGCGCTACTGGGCTTTCTTGGTTATGGAGCTAGTGTTACTAGACTGTCAGACTAGGTTCTCCGAGAAGTGCACTCCAAGGAACTTGATACTCTTGACAACCTCAACTGTCAAGCTGTCAGCGGAGCTTGGTCCCCCCTGGCCCTCCGGAAGTCAACAACTATCTTTTTTTATTTTATTAATGTTCAGATACCGATTGTTGGCTCTGCACCAGTCCATTAGCAACTGCACCTCATCTCTGCATTATGATTCCTCATTCTTACTAATAAGGCCTACCACGATTGTGTCATCAGTGAGCTTGATGATGTGGTTCAAGCTGCGTTTAGCTGCATGGTTGTGGGTCAACAGAGTGAACAGCAGTGAACTAAGTATGCAGCTTTGGGTGGCCCCCGTGCTTATTGTTGAGGGGAATGGCCACAGGGATGCTCTGCACTGTATGCTTATTTCCCCCTCCCTCTCCTAACAGTTACCCAATTACCTGCCTCCTGACTTTAGGGGTGACGGTCTCCCTGAATCTCCTCACTATCACTGCCTCTGCCTTCCGAATGAAGCAGAATTCATCCAGCTTCAGCTTACTAACTCAGTGTCTCAGGAGCAGCAGGGACGATTGTGCTGTCCAAGATTTCCCACATCCTGCAATCGGAGCATTCCACTGCCCTAGCTGTCTCCATTAACTCTTCCTAATTAATTACAAATATCTTAGCTGGCCTTATCTCACTGGAATCAAGCTCATCATCAGTGCACCAAAGCTTCTAAAACCCATGCCTGTTCTCCACTTGAGCTACCCCTCTTTATTTGTCACTGCCTCTTATCTTTATTACTCCTCCCAATAATTACCATAATGTTGCACCCTCAGCTTTAACCATATAACCACTTACAGCACAGAACAGGCCAGTTCGGCCCTACTAGTCCATGCCGTAGCAAATCCTCCTAGTCCCACTGACCAGCACCCGGTCCATACCCCTCTAGTCCCCTCCTATCCATGTAACGATCCATTCTTTCCTTAAATGTAACCAATGATCCCGCCTCGACCACGTCTGCCGGAAGCTCATTCCACATCCCCACCACCCTCTGCGTAAAGAAATTTCCCCTCATGTTCCCCTTATAATTTTCCTCCTTCAATCTTAAACCATGTCCTTGAGTTTAAATCTCCCCCTTTCTTAATTGAAAAAGCCTATCCACATTTACTCTGTCTGTCCCTTTTAAAATCTTAAACACCTCTATCAAGTCCCCTCTCAATCTTCTACAGTCCAGAGAAAAAAGCCCCAATCTGCACAACCTTTCCCTGTAACTCAGACCCTGAAATCCTGTCAACATTCTCATGAACCTTCTCTGCACTCTCTCTATTTTGTTTATATCTTTCCTATAATTTGGTGACCAAAACTGTACACAGTACTCCAAATTTGGCCTCACCAATGCCTTGTACAATTTCATCATAACCTCCCTACTCTTGAATTCAATACTCTGATTTATGAAGGCCAACATTCCAAATGCCTTCTTCACCACACCATCTACCTGAGTATCAGCCTTGAGGGTACTATTTACCATAACTCCTAAATCCCTTTGTTGCTCTGCACTCCTCAATTGTCTACCATTCAATGTATATGACCTATTTAAATTTGCCTTTCCAAAATGTAGCACCTCACATTTATCTGTATTAAATTCCATCAGCCATTTCTCAGCCCACACCTCCAGCCTTCCTAAATCACCTTTTAATCTACGGTAATCTACCTTACTGTCCACAACACCACCAATCTTTGTGTCATCGCAAACTTGCTTATCCAATTCTCCACCCCTACATCCAGATCGTTAATATATATAACAAATAATAGTGGACCCAGGACCGAACCCTGATGAACTCCACTAGTCTCTGACCTCCAATTGGAGAAACAATTTTCTACCACTACTCTCTGACACCTCCCATCCAACCACTGCTGAATCCATTTCACTACCTCTTTATTTATACCTAATGCCTCCACCTTTTTTCCTAACCTCCTGTGGGGAACTTTGTCAAAAGCTTTACTAAAGTCCAAATAGACAACATCCACAGCTTTCCCTTCATCAACCTTTTTTGTAACCCCCTCGAAGAACTCAATCAGGTTTGTCAAGCATGATCTACCCCTGACAAAACCATGCTGATTACTCCCTATCAATCCTTATACCTCCAAAAATTTGTAAATAGCATCCCTCAGAACACATTCCATCAACTTGCCCACCACAGACGTCAAGACTTACAGGCCTATAATTCCCAGGTTTGACCCTTTCTTAAACAGAGGAACCACATGCGCCACCCTCCAATCCTTTAGCACCACCCCCGTGGCCAGTGACATCCTAAATATCTCTGTTAATGGCCCCATTAACTGTCCACTAGACTTCCTGAGTGTCCTAGGGAATATTTTGTCCGGTCCGGGAGATTTATCCACCTTTATTTTTTATTTTTTATTTTTTTTTATATAAACACAGCCATCACTACCTCCTCAGTTATCCTTATATGCTTCATGACCTCCCCAATATTTTTCTTTACTTCAACTAGTTCAACATTTTTTTCCCTAGTGAATACCGAGGCAAAGAAATCATTCAAAATTTCCCCCATTTCCTCAGACTTCTCACTCAGCCTACCCTCGCTATCTACAAGGGGTCCAATTTTATCTCTCACTAATCTTTTACTTTTAATGTACTTATAGAAACCCTTTGGATTTATTTTTACTCTGTCAGCCAAAGCCTCTTCATGCCTTTTTTTGGCCTTCCTAATTTCTTTCTTAAGATTCCTTCTACACTCCTTGTAGTCCTCCTTCAACTTCTCTGCTCCCTGCTCTTTATACCTCTTGTACACCTCCCTTTTACTCCTAACCAAATTTCCAATATTCCTCGAAAACCAAGCCTCCCTATGACTTCCAGCCTTTCCTTTGATCCACACTGGGACATAACTACTCTGTACCCTCAAAATTTCTTTTTGAATATCCTCCATTTTTCATTAACATCCTTATCTGAAAATATCCTGTCCCATTCAATACTCCCCAAATCCCTTCTTATTCCTTCGAAATTTGCTCTTTTCCAATCCAGAACCTCAACTTTAGGCCTCTCCTTGCTCTTCCCTAAAACTACCCTAAAACTAACAGAATTATGATCACTAGACCCAATTGGTTCTCCAACATTAATGTCCGCTACCTGACCTAGCTCGTTCCCTAACAGGAGATCCAGTATTACACCGTCCCGAGTCGGTTCTTCTACTAACTGATTTAGAAAACAATCCTGAACACATTTAACGAACTCCAGCCCATCCAGCCCTCTAACCGTATGGGTATCCCAATCAATGTGTGGGAAGTTAAAATCTCCCATGATCACTACCTTATGATTTTCACACATATACGTTATCTCCCTACAAATTTGTTCCTCTAATTTTCTTGGCCCATTTGGTGGTCTGTAATACACCCCTATTAGCACCCTCTTGCCTCCTCCACCCCTCAATTCCACCCAATTCCACTGGTCGATCCCTCCATACCATCCTGCCACCTCACGGCAGTAATGTCCTCCTTAACAAGCAGAGCAACTCCTCCTCCTTTTTTACCCCCTAATCTATCACATCTAAAACAAATGTATCCTGGAATATTAAGTTACCAGTCCTGCCCCTCCTGTAGCCAGGTCTCGCTAATTGCCACAATATCATGACCCCAAGTATCTATCCATGCTCTCAGCTCATCTACCTTGTTCACTATGCTTCTTGCATTAAAATATATGCATCTCAGAGAATGACCCTCACATATATTCTCTTTTTTACCTTCTACCCTAATCTCCATCCTACCTTTGTTATCTTTTTTATTTCTGTCTAGGAGAGAAAAGGAGGGAGCACTGGACACTGCTCTCACACTCTGTTCCCCACCCCCCTGCCAAACTAGTTTAAACCTTCCCCCACAGCTCGAGCAAATCTGCTTGCTAGCACATTGGTCCCCCTCCAGTTCAAGTGGAGTCCGTCCCTCTTGTACAGGTCCGACCTTCCCCAGAAGAGATCCCAATGATCCAGAAATCTTATCCCTTGCCCCCTGCACCATCTCTTTAGCCACGCATTCATGCTCCACATCCTCCTATTTCTACCCTCACTAGCTCGTGGCACCGGCAACAATCCAGAGATTACTACCTTGGAGGTCCTGTTTTTTAACTTCATACCTAATTCTACATAATCCTGTTTCAGGACCTCATCCCCACTTCTAAGTCAGTGGTCCCCACATGGACCACGACTTCTGGCTGTTCTCCTTCCCCTTGCAGAATGCTATGTACTCGATCAGAGATATCCCTGACCCTGGCACCAGGGAGGCAACATACAAACCTGGATCCCCGATCTCGTCCCACAAACCTTCTATCTGTACCTCTGACTAATGAGTCCCCAACTACAAGAATCCTATTCTTATCCTTCTTTCCCTTCTGAACCTCAGGGGCAGTCCCTGTGCCAGATACCTGACCCCCACGATTCGTCCCTGATAGGCTGTTCCCCCCAGCGTATCCAAAGCTGAATACATGTTGCTGAAGGGCACTTCCACAGGGGTACTCTGCACTGGCACTCTCCCTCCTTTCCTCACAGTCACCCAATTACCTGACTCCTGCCTTCTAGGGGTGACTGTCTCCTTGTAACTCCTCTCTATCACCGCCTCTGCTTCCCTTATGATCCTCAGTTCATCCAATTGCAGCTCAAGCTCCCTAACACGGTCACTCATTATATGCAATTGGATGCACCTTTTGCAGGTGTAGTCATCAGGAACAGCTGTGCAGTCTCTGATTTCCCACATCCCACAATTGGAGCATTTAACTACCCTAAATGACTCCATTTCCTCCTTTCTTACTATAATACCTCCAGAATGGAGGACCATCGCCTTCCCAAGATCGTGTTATATGGCGAGCTCTCCACTGGCCACCGTGACAGAGGTGCACCAAGAAAAGGTACAAGGACTGCCTAAAGAAATCTATTGGTGCCTACCACATTGACCACCGCCAGTGGGCTGATACCGCCTCAAACCGTGCATCTTGGCGCCTCACAGTTTGGCGGGCAGCAACCTCCTTTGAAGAAGACCACAGAGCCCGCCTCACTGACAAAAGGCAAAGGAGGAAAAACCCAACACCCAACCCCAACCAACCAATTTTCCCCTGCAGCCGCTGCAACCGTGTCTGCCTGTCCCGCATCGGACTTGTCAGCCACAAACGAGCCTGCAGCTGACGTGGACTTTTACCCCCTCCATAAATCTTCGTCCGCGAAGCCAAGCCAAAGAAAAACCCTTTACTAATAAGCTCCTTCTTAGCCCCTGCTCACTGAAGTCCCTCGAGCCAAAGTCCCCACTGTCCCTCGAGCCAAAGTCCCCACTGTCCATCGAGCCAAAGTCCCCACTAAGTCCCTCGAGCCAAAGTCCCCACTAAGTCCCTCGAGCCAAAGACCCCACTAAGTCCCTCGAGCCAAAGTCCCCACTAAGTCCCTCGAGCCAAAGTCCCCACTAAGTCCCTCGAGCCAAAGTCCCCACTAAGTCCCTCGAGCCAAAGTCCCCACTAAGTCCCTCGAGCCAAAGTCCCCACTAAGTCCCTCGAGCCAAAGTCCCCACTAAGTCCCTCGAGCCAAAGTCCCCACTAAGTCCCTCGAGCCAAAGTCCCCACTAAGTCCCTCGAGCCAAAGTCCCCACTAAGTCCCTCGAGCCAAAGTCCCCACTAAGTCCCTCGAGCCAAAGTCCCCACTAGTCCCTCGAGCCAGTCCCCATAAGTCCCTCGAGCCAAAGTCCCCACTGTCCCTCGAGCCAAAGTCCCCACTAAGTCCCTCGAGCCAGTCCCCACTAAGTCCCTCGAGCCAAAGTCCCCACTGACCCTCGAGCCAAAGTCCCCACTAAGTCCCTCGAGCCAAAGTCCCCACTAAGTCCCTCGAGCCAAAGTCCCCACTAAGTCCCTCGAGCCAAAGTCCCCACTAAGTCCCTCGAGCCAAAGTCCCCACTAAGTCCCTCCAGCCAAAGTCCCCACTAAGTCCCTCCAGCCAAAGTCCCCACTAAGTCCCTCCAGCCAAAGTCCCCACTAAGTCCCTCCAGCCAAAGTCCCCACTAAGTCCCTCCAGCCAAAGTCCCCACTAAGTCCCTCCAGCCAAAGTCCCCACTAAGTCCCTCCAGCCAAAGTCCCCACTAAGTCCCTCCAGCCAAAGTCCCCACTAAGTCCCTCCAGCCAAAGTCCCCACTGTCCCTCCAGCCAAAGTCCCCACTAAGTCCCTCCAGCCAAAGTCCCCACTAAGTCCCTCCAGCCAAAGTCCCCACTAAGTCCCTCCAGCCAAAGTCCCCACTAAGTCCCTCCAGCCAAAGTCCCCACTAAGTCCCTCCAGCCAAAGTCCCCACTAAGTCCCTCCAGCCAAAGTCCCCACTAAGTCCCTCCAGCCAAAGTCCCCACTAAGTCCCTCCAGCCAAAGTCCCCACTAAGTCCCTCCAGCCAAAGTCCCCACTAAGTCCCTCCAGCCAAAGTCCCCACTAAGTCCCTCCAGCCAAAGTCCCCACTCCTTCACTGGGCCACTCACTCACTGGGCCGCTCCTCGCTGGCCGCTCCCTCCTTTTCTACTCCTTTTATTAACCTTTCCTGCTCCTGCTGCTCCCTTCTAAACTGCACTCATCTTCAGCTGGTTCCCAACACTCGCAGCTTTCCCGAGTCCCTTGCTCCTCCTCTTTCAGTGATGGTCCTGAAATTACAATTGCCAACATGGTAATAACAAGGAGAGTTACAGCCACCTTTAAACCATGCCTCCAAAGGAATTGTTTCTTTGGCTTGGCTTCTCGGACGAAGATTTATGGAGGGGGTAAAAGTCCACATCAGCTGCAGGCTCGTTTGTGGCTGACAAGTACAGTGAGACAAAAGGCACTGATTGGGAGGGCCCTTCTTGCCTCCAGGGCAGTCCATGAAGATTGTTGTTGATTAACATGAATATGTTGGTAAAAAACTTGTTTTTCCTATGTGGTCTGACCTGCTGAGTAGTTCCAGCAGTTTCTGCTTTCTTTTAGTCTTTTAGTCAAATGTGTATTTTACAAAAAAGCCTTTGAGTGATTGCTGAACAGTATGATTTAACAGAATGGAATGTTCTGTGTTAACAAGGTGTGGCCCATGGTTCACAGGGTGGCAAATGTAGCATCTTTGCATAAGTGCCACTTGGATTTTATGATCCAAGCTCACGTAATAAACAGTTTGATGCAGCCAGATACAAAAGTGAGGATGAGAGTATGTTTTCTCTTCCACCTCCTGCCCTTTTTCTCACTATCCATTTTGGATCTTTAGATGAAATGAAGGTGGCTTGGGTCACTTTCACAGCATAAGAACAGGGTATGAGCAACAGATGTGCCACACGGAGCAGCATCGAGAGCACTTTGCATCTTGCATACAAAAATGTTGTTCTTACATTCCTAGATCTGTGTCACATTAGGGACAGTGTCAACCATAATGTTTGGGACAAAGACACTTTTTCCCTTTATTTCCCCTTGTGCACATTTATTTTCTCTGGTGATCCAATGCCAGACCTATATGGCAGCCATCTTCAGCTTATTTTGTGGGCTTTTCCCCTTAAGTTTTCTCTTCACCATATTGGAAATTATGCTCAATTGAATTTAGATCAAATGACTTGACTTGACCATTCAAGAATTCTCTGGTTTTTAGCTTTGAAAAACTCCTTTGTTGCTTTAGCTGTGTGTTTGGGATCATTATCTTGCTTCGAAATGAAGTGCCATCTAATGAGTTTGAAGGCATTTGCTCAAACTTGAGCAGATGAGATGTTTCTAGACATCTCAGAATTTATTCTGCTACTGCATTAACAGTCACATCATCAATGAAGATAAATGTGCCAGTACCTGTGGCAGCTATACATGCCCAGGCATAACACCCCCACCACCATGTTTCACAGATGAGCTGGTATGCTTTGGATCTTGAGCAGTTCCACATTTTGTTCTTTTCATCACTTTGATGTAGTTAATCTTAGTCAAATCTGCCTACAAGACCTTTTTTTC
Organism: Narcine bancroftii; assembly: GCF_036971445.1. Lineage (NCBI taxonomy): Eukaryota > Metazoa > Chordata > Chondrichthyes > Torpediniformes > Narcinidae > Narcine > Narcine bancroftii. The sequence goes on from NC_091471.1 coordinate 79,131,980, forward strand.
TAGAATACTGCAGGTTCGTTTAAATTCTTCTCGGCAAATTGCAATCTGACCATCCTGTTTGCATCTTGCAGTGTAGCCACTGTATTTCTGTTCATGAATTCTTCGGCAGACAGTAGTCCTTGACACACTCACACCTGCACCTAAAGAATGTTTCTGATCTGTCGGACAGAGGTTTCTTCATTAGGATGAGAATTCTTCTGTCCTCTTCCTTGGCCTCACAGTCCCTTTGCGATTACTGAGCTCAACAGCATGCTTTTTCTTATTGATGGTGATTTTGGTAATTTTCAAGCAATGTTTCTTACTATTTTAATTTTTGTTTTTCACCGTCATAATGGGTTCTTTGACTTTCATTGGCAGAATTCTGGTCCTTTGTGTTGAAAAATAGCAATTACAGACTACAAATGTGATCAAAAGCTGAGAAGAAAGCCAAGCTTTCTTACACCTGTACCAAATGAAGCCATTGAACATATCCAAGTAATGACAAACACCTGTAAAGCAGAATGTCCAAATATTACGGTGCCCTGAAATGGGGGCACTATGTGTCAAAAGTGCTGTAATTTCTATATAGTCAAACCAAAATGTAAACAAATAACCTTGAATAAATTGTGGAATGTGTACTTCAATCACATAGAAGGAAAAAAAAGTATCTTTTTTCCCCAAACATTATGGAAGGCATTGTATCTGCTCCAGCTAGTTACTGTATGTCCAGACTCCTCCAAGACGTACTCTAGCACTTCAAGCCCCTTTCATACTTGCAAGTGATCCCAGGAAGTAACTGCCAATCAGCCTTTAAAGTGTCTAGTATGAAAGCAGAATCAGCTCAATGCCAGCATCAGATTACATCATCTCACACCAGGGATTGATGGCCTTGACGTCTGCGGCATGCAAGTGTGAAACGGGTAATTGCATTGTGGGTTTGAAATGACCCAAGTTTTTGCGTGAGTTCAGGAATGTGAAGGAAGGAGATTTAAATGAAGGTATAAACTTTGCCATGGGAAAGTCACAAAGTCATGGGGGGTGGGGGGGGGGGGGGGGGAGAGAGAGAGAGAGAGAGAGAGAGAGAAGAAATACATAGCAATAAATAACAATAGCAGACAATTTTTCAGCAGAGTGGGAAAATTGGTAGCGGTATAGCGCACAATTTATAAAGACCGTGGGGATAAAAGCAATGGTGGACCTGACTTCCCAGAATGCTGTGCAGTAGAGAAGCCCCTCTTCGAATGCTCCATGCATGCAGCCGGGCATACAGCCCTTTCTCTGCCACATGGAATTCTGGGAGTGGAGGTGCACCATTGCTTTTCCCATGGTATTTATAAATTGTACATGATAGTGCAACCAATTTTCCCATGCTGTTTAAATTGTACGGGATAGTGTTACCAACTTTCCCGTGCTATATATATTGTGCGCTATAGCACTGCAAACTTTCTCACACAATATAAGTTGAGTGCTATAGCGCTACCAACTTTCCCATTCTGTTTAAAAATTGTCTGCTATTGCTATTTATTGCTTGCACTTTCCCACAGTCCCATTTAAAGGTTTATATAGGTCGGCACAACAACAACGGGAGCTGAAGGGCTCATATTGTGCTGTACAAAATGTTTAATTATGTTATAATTAGGCATGATTAATTTTGTTCAAATATATGATCATAATACAAGATTTAGGGCAGGTCCACCATCACTCAATGTGTCAGGACATCACCGGTAGAAGGTAGAATAGTCCTAACCCAGGATGGCTCCTTGCAAGTGTGAAAGCGTTCAGTGTCCCAGTTAGGAGTGGTTGTGTGTGAAAAGCCCCATTCCTATCCTAGGACATTGAACGACCAATTTAGTGGAATGTAAGTGTGAAAAGGGCTTCAGATAAACAGAGCTGATAGTGAAAGAAGCAAAGGGTTGATTGAACCAGATATCAAAAAAAACATGGCTTTGCTTTTATTGTTATTGACTCTGGTTCCTGATAGCAGTTCTAATTGATTGCAAGTGCTAATCAGTCTGCAGACTGATTGTGGGTCCGGACATGCACAGGGAGGTTTTCATATGAGTGTCCTTATTGCCTGGTATTGTCACATCTGTTGTTCCCTATCCTTCCTGATGGATTTGGCAAAAGGCACAAATGTGAGAGAGAGAGAGGAGAGGGCAGATTTATCTTCAGATTTCATCTAATACTTTCCATTTTCCACCTGCTAATTTAGACTATACTATGCACCTTGTTTGTGGTTGCAATCATCTATGGATTCTCATCCAAAAACCCAACTTGGAGAGCTTGTCTATGACTATTATTCTGTCAGAGCTCCTCTGGTTCAAGCTGGTTAGGCAAGTGGCCACTTGTGCTAGAGTTGTCTATGTACTCAATGATCCGGAGACGTAAGAAAATCCACATTCTGGAATCCTTCATCCTCCTTTGTTATTTACACTGATTGCACTTTACCTCTATGCTGGTTTCTGCAGGAGGTTCAATTTTCATAACTCTCTAGTTTGCTCATCCTTACACATCCATTCTATGCATGGGCATTTTACCCTAGGAGATCCAACACTTGTTGTCCCTCAAAGAACAGCACCTAATGATTCCTCCTGGGCAGTCCAAATCCAATGATATGAACATTGAATTTTATAACTTCAGGTTACTCTTCTGGCTCCACTTCTCCACATTTCCCAGTTTTATTACCCTCTTTCCACTATTCATCTGTCTAACATCATTGCACCTTCTGGTTCCACTGTTCTATCTTCCTTTCTTCATCTGGTTCCACATCTCCTTCCTTATCAGATTCTACATTTGTAATCTCTTCTTTCCATGTCACCTTCCAGTCTCTGTATCTAAATTTCTCCCCTCCACTTTCCCCACTTGCCTGGCTCCATCTGTGCTCTTTCTCTTATACGTCTTTACCTATTACCCAGCAGCCATTGACTCGTAGCACCACTGAACATTACAGCACAGGAACCAGGCCTTTTGGCTCTTCTAGACTGTGCCAAACTATTATTTTGCCTAGTTCCACTAACCTGCACCCATTCCATAACCCTCCATAGCCCTCCCATCCATGTACCTGTCCAAATTTTTCTTAAATATTAAAATTGAACTTGTATTCTTGTTCCAACCACTCTCTGTGAGAGGATATTCCCCCTAATGTACTCCCTAAACTTCTCCCCTTTCACCCTTAACCCATTCCTTCTGGTTTGTATCTCACATAACTTCAGCAGAAAAAGCCTGGTCTGTATATACTCCTCATAATTTTGTATACCTCTCAAATCTCCCCTCATTCTTCTGCGCTCAAGAGAAAAAAGTCCTAACCTGTTTAACCTTTCCCTTTAGCTCAATTCCAAAGTCGCAGCAGCATCCTAGTAAACCTTCTATGAATTTATTCAATCTTATTGATATCTTTCCTGTAGTTAGTGACCAAAATTGCACACAATACTCCAAATTTGGTCTCACCAATGTATTGTACAACATTACCATAAAATCTCAACTGTTATATTCAATGTGCTAAAAGATCTTTTCACAATCCTTTCAACTGGGACGCCACTTTCAAGGAATTATGTATCTGAATTCCCACATCGCTCTGTTCTACTGCACTAGTTCCCTACCATTTACCATGGACTACCTTGGTTTGTCCCTTACAAAATTCAACACTTGTCTGCATTAAATTTTGTATCATCTGAAAACTTGCTGATCCAATTTACCATTTTATTATCCAGGTTATTGATATAGATGATAAACAACAAATGGCATTGTAGCATAGATAAAAGCTCACACTTGACTGGAGGGAGAACTAACGCTTTTATTAGTTTACAACACAGGTAGGGCTCAAGAAGAGGCTTCAGAGGGGTTCTGGGTTTAGGTGGGAAACCAGGGTTATATCTGGAGGCAGAACCAGTCATTAGTACAGCACACTTCTAGTGAATTCCAGTTCACTACATTCACCCCTTCCTTTAGAATTAAGGGTCTGTGCATGAAGAAAACAAGGATCAGAAGCTGGTAATAGACACAGAAGAGAAATATTTACAATACTATTTACAAATTCAGGCGGTCCGGGGGTCTGGAGATCCTGGTGGAGCTCCTTAGCACCGGGGGCCTTGGGCTCCTCGAGTCTCCTGGTCCACCTGTGATGGAAGGGTAGTGGGCTGGGATTCCGGTTTGACGATAGAGGGGTGTTCACTCTCCTCTTGAACCAGGTCCCCTGAGGCCCTAAGCGGGGGTGGGGGGAAAGAGCTCGGTAGCTCGTGGGGCACCTGAAGCAACAGATCCTCTATTCCGGCGGGTGCCAGGTCTCTGATGCTGAGCGTGGGGTTGGCATGGAGCAATTTTACCTTTTCACCAGGGTGACGGTCTTGCTTCTCCTCTCGTGCTTCTTGAGAAGGTCAGAATCAGGACTAGTGAGCCAGGCTGGGAGTATAGTCCCTGATGCTGACCTTCTGTCGAATGTAAATATGAGCTCATGAGGAGTAGCATTGGTCGCAGTGCAGAGTAGCGTTGGAATTGAATGGAGCACGATGGGGAGGACATCCTACCACCGAGAATCTGGGAGGCCTTTTTGCTTCAAGGCAAGTTTGACAGCCTTCCAGATCGTGGCGTTCTCTTTTTCAACCTGCCCGTTTCCCCTAGGGGTTGTAACTGGTAGTCCTGCTAGATGCAATGCCCTCACCAGCAGGTACTGACACAGCGTCGCTCATGAAGGCTGAGCCCCGGTCGTTGTGAATATAGCCAGGATACCTGAACAGGGTGAAAATAGAGTCTAGGACCTTCATAACAGATGAGGTGGACGTGTCTGGGCATGGGATGGCAAACGGGAAGCGGGAGTACTCATTGATGACTGAGAGAAAATAGTGTTCATGTTCGTGGAGGGGAGAGGTCCTTTAAAATCAATACTGAGCCATTTGAAGGGACCCAGATGATTTAATCAGGTGTGCTTTCACAGGGCGAAGAAAGTGTGGCTTGCACTAAGCACAGACCTGGCATGACCTGGTTATTTCTCTGACGTCTTCTATTGAGTAGTGAAAATTACGGATCTTGACAAAATGAGCCATGTGGGTGACCCCTGGATGGCAGAGCTCATTGTGTATGGTCTGCAATTGACTGATGTGTGCGGAGGCTCAGAATCCCCTGGACGAGGCATCTGGAGGGTTGTTAAGGGCCCCTGACAGGTAGGCGATGTCAAAACTGTAGGTGGAGAGTTCAATCCTCCACCTAGCAATTTTGTCATTCCTGATTTTGCCCCTCTTAGTGTTGCTCAACATGAATGTGACAGAGCGCTGGTTCGTGAGTAGTGTAAATCTTCCACCAGCCAGGTAGTGCCTCCATTGCCTTACGGTTTCTGCAATGGCCTGAGCCTCCTTTTCCACAGATGGATTCCGGAGCTCATGGCCTTGAAGCATCCATGAGAAAAAGGCAACCAGCCTGCCCACTGATTGAGAGTAACGGCCAGGGCTACATCTGAAGCGTCACTTTCCACTTGGAAAGGTACATTGCCATCTACCGCGTGCATGGCATCTTTCGCAATGTAACTTCAAAGGTAATTAAAAGCTGCCTGGTCTTCAGCCGAAAGGGGGAAAGTGGTGACCATTAAGAGGGGACGAACCTTGTCGGCGTATTGAGGGACCCACTGGGCGTAATGTGAGAAAAATCCCAGACGTCTTAAAGCCTTTGTGGTTCCGGGGAGGGGCATCTCTAACGGGACGCATTCTATCAGTGTCAGGGTCCATGACACCATTCTCCACCACATAGGCAAGGATAGCCAGTCATGTAGTCCTGACTACATATTTGTCAGAATTGTAGGTGAGATTCAGGGCTCTCGCCATGTGGAAAAAACTCTGGAGATTGGCATCATGGTCTTCCATGGTGTGGCCACAGATGGTGACATTGTCGAGGTTGGGGAAGGTAGCCTTCAACCTTTACTCGTCCACCATCCTGTCCATCTGCTGCTGAAAAATAGACACCCCAGTGGTAATACTGAAATGCAAGGGAGGGGGTGTGCATCCTGAGTGTGTATCTGTTAATAGTTCGGCTACAGTCAATCACTAACCTGGACTTGTTTTTCCCCTTTACTACCACTACTTGTGCTCTCCACGGGCTGGTGGTGGGTTCGATGATCCCCTCCTCCAGCAGGCGCTGGGTCTCTGTCTTTATAAACTCCCTGTCTGCCGCGCTATACCTTCTGCTCTTGGTGGAAATGGGCTTACAGTCGGCAGACAGGTTTGAGAACAGAGGCGGTGGGGGGGGGGGGGGGGGGGGGGCGTCGATGTTCAATGTGGAGAGGCTGCAAGTGGGTTCTGGTTTTGAGGGCCCTCCATTCTGAACTGTTACCGAAGGAAGGAGACCAGAAAACTCCAAGGTCACACTTTTAAGGTGACACAGGAAGTCCAGACCCAACAATACTGGAGCACACAATTCATCTAAAATGTACATGCAAAATTTACAAAATCCCCCCCACCCTTCAAATGACAGATGAACTATACAATGTTTCTGTACACATGCCGAATGGGACTGGCACGCTAAGAAGATTAGGTAATTAAAGGGGTACATTTTTTTAAGTTATATTTTTGCACAGTCCGTGAGTCTATGAAATTTTCCGTGGTGCCTGTGTCAATTGGGCACTTGGACAAATGTCTGTTTACCTTCGCCGTCACCATCGAGTTGCTGGAGTTGTCAAGGACCAGCGATGTAAGGTTGTTAGAGACGCCGTATTCTTCCCTCAAGTGGCCCGCTCATCCTGTGTTGACCTGTAAGATGGTGCCGACCTCGTGGCACAGCAAGATGGCCACCCTCTTTGACGATGATGGCACTGAATTCGAAATCGGGCTCCTGCAAAATGGCCACCGAGGCTTTTCGCGACATTTCCGTGGGCGGTGGGTTGCGCAGCAGGTGATCTCTGGCAAGTCCGGCACAGACGACCTGGGGCTAGATTCGGATCCAGGAGCAGTACAGGCCATGACTTCCCCGGACCTCCCTTCACATGGCAGACCCTCGCCCAATGTCCCTTCTTCCCACAGCTGGAGCACGCCGAGTCTTTGGCTGGGCAGCAGGCATAAGGGTGCTGTCCCTTGCTGCAGAAAAAGCACTCCCAGGCTTGGGAAGCGGCAGCCGTTAGAGCGGGGGCTGCCATAGCGGGAGCAGCCTGTCCTTGGAGGTGCTCACCCGAGACTGTGAGTTCACTGGCCTTCAGGTTGTTGTTCTCTAGACAAGCCTGTTCCAGTGATTTGGCCAGCTCAACGTGGTTAGCGAGGTCCTTCCTTCCCGACTCGAGCAATCGCTGCCTCATGTACCTCGAACGGACCCCTGTGACTAGGGTGTCCTGGATATGTTAATCTTCCGGGACATGGCCCGAAGCGGCCTCATACCTGCACTTCTTAGCCAGTGTCCACAGATCCAGCAGGTAGTCATCAATCGACTCTCCGGGCTGTTGGCGGCGTAGGGCAAGCTGGTGCCTCGCTAGGACCTTGTTCAGGGCCTTCATGTAGTGGGCCTTCAGCGCCTCAGTGGCGGCCTTGTACATCGGGCAGACTCAGATGACTGTGTACCCCTTCATCCCTACCCTTGAGATGAGTGCAGACCTCCGGAGCTCATCTGTGTGGAAATAAAGGGATCCTATTTACAAGTGGTGTCCCATAGGGGTTGGTGTTGGGGTTGCTTCTTCTTGCATTGTATATAAATGATTTGGAATATGAAATAGATGGCTTTGTGGCTAAATTTGCACATGATATCAAAATAGGTGGTTGGTTAGGTGGTGCTCAGGATACAGAAATGTTGCAGAGAGACTTGGATAGTTTAGGAGAATGGGCAAAAAGAGGTGGCAGATGAAATACAGTGTTTGAAAGTGCATTGTTCTACAATTTGGTAGAAGAAATAGGCGGGCATACTCTTAATTAGATGGGGAAAACATTCAAAATTCCAAGGTGCAAAGGGACTTGGAAGTCCTCGTTCAGGATACCCTAATGGTTAACATCCAGGTTGAGTCAGTTGTGAAGAAGACAAATGCAATGTTGGTATTCATTTCTTGAGGAATAACATATCAGAACAGGGATGTAATGATGAAGCTCTATAAGGCACTGGTGAGACCTCACTTATTGGAGTACCATTTACAGTTTTGCTTTGTTTGAGAAAAGACGTGCTGGTGTTGGAGAGGGCTCAGAGAAGATTTGCTCAAATGATACAGTAAAATCCCCAGCATGTGGCATTCAAGCAACCCAACCAACTGGGAACTGGCAACACTCCCCCCCCCCCCCCCCCCCCACCCCGCCCCAGCTAAGGAAATGAATAAAAAGAATTAAAATGAATAAGAATAAATAAACATTAAAATAAAAGTTTAAAATTGTAGAAGTAAATGTTTTCCAAAGCAACAACTTTGGATAAGATGGGAGCAAATATTGCAGCAGCTGTTTGACTGAAGTTTCAATAAAGTTGTGTTTAAATAAAGAATACAGTATTTTTTCAAATTATGTTTTGCAATATCTTTTAAACTGTGGATTCTTAATGTAGGTGTATTAGTTAGGCTTAGTAAGTGTGTCTTAGTCAACCAGAAAATTCACATATCTGGCATCTGCGATCCCTATAAGTGCTGGATACTGGGGATTTTACTGTACCAGGAATGAAAGTGTTAGCATGTAAGCAACGTTTGTTTGGCTCTTGGACTGTACTCTGGACTTCAAATGTTGAAAGGTATGCACAGAGTAGATGTGGAAAGGATGCTTCCCATAGTAGGGGGAGTCGAGGGCAAGAGGACACAACTTCAGGGTAAAAGGGAGTAAATTAAGTATGTGCCGTTCCACTTTAAAAAAAAAATTTTTTGATGAGTGCCAAGTGCTTTGTGACAAACTAATTATTGAATAATACAAGTTTCACAAAAAAAAGTTCTTTCTCTCCAAATATTGCTCATCATTGGAAACCAATGTCCTCCGGTTTCCTCCCACCCTCCAAAACGTAGAAGGTTTTAGGTTAATTTGGCCAGAATCAACTTGTATTGGGCTGTAAATAATAATAATTATTTGGACATGGGAAAAAGATGTATGCTATCAACACTGTAAAGACCTCCTCATTATATCTGGGGCTGTGTGTTTTAATGGAACTTCCCCCTAGACTCGTCATGCACCAACCTAATAATCAGATTCTTGAATCAATCTTAATGTCCCAGTCTACCTCATTACATTTAGCAGTGGTAGAGGAACAGTGGAATACATTTGGGAAGGTATGGGCCTAGGAGTCACTAACATTGATTCCAGACCCCATGCAATATTAGCACCATGTCAAATACAGGTTTTTTTTTAAGTTTGTCATGTAGTCCTGCCTCAGGTGATGAATCAGTAGTCCTCTGTGTATACTTGTCATGAGGAGCAAGTAGCAACATAGTCTAGGTTGAGGGGTTTAATATCCAATAGGGTCAAAGGAGTGATAAGGAAGTGACATCAGTCCAATGATACCAACACAAATTGCCAAAGTCTTAAAGGTAAAGATGCTTTTGTGAGTAATGGGAAAATACTTGCATCATTTGGCTCATCAACCTGTTGAAAATATGGATTAGCTAAAAATAGAAGTGAGAAAAATGTGTCACAAAGGATAGAAAAAAACATTCATTTAAAACATAGGGCACAATGGTTGAAATCTTCAAAAGACACATATAAGCAATGTATAAATTGCATAAGAAAGAAAGATGAGTGGAATGAAAAAAATAGGGATATAAAAATCTAGTGGATGCCAATGGCCAGAAATGTATCATTTGTTATATTTCTTATTGTCAGAGGTGTTTCCTGATATCTTCAGGAATTGGTTTGAGGTAAATAGCCAAGGGAAATTATCTCATTGCCCAGGCTAATATTACTGGCAAAAAAATCTAAATAGATTGTCTGCTCATTATTTCATTTCTGTTTGAGGGAGCCAACTGTATACATTTGCTGCAAATCTTCTTGCAATGGTCAAAACTTTTATTTAAAAAAACCTTTTGACCAAAGGCATCTTGAGGCACCCTTGAATTGGGGATATATAAATGTCTTCTTTTTGAACCTGAGTGCTTCAGAATTTGTCTTCCCAATTCTGCACTTCAGTCTAGTTTAAATATTGATCTGTATTACTTGTACAATTGAAATGTTCAAAATACATTTAAGCAGGTACATGGATAGTAAGGAGGCAACAAAGTATGACATACAGCTTGCCTGGGAAAGCATGTGATTTTTGCAGGTGAGCAGAACAGTTTTGCTCTCAGAGAAGGAGGGAGTGAAACACAGAGGAGAGACACAGAAATGAGTTTCAGCAGGACCAAGCTGGCAAACTTTGGAAGGCTGCCTGTTCGAAGGAGAAGACTGGCGATCTGAAAGGTGACCTGAAAGAAAGAGGATCATCTGGAGATCACTGAAGGGGACACGTTTCGTCAGCAAGTCTGATTGAGAAGGAATCAGTTGCGGATGTCCTGGAAAAGGAATCTCCCTCTGAAAACCAGCAAGAACCTTCCTGAGTGGTAATCATTTGCCTGTTAAGCACCAAAGACTGGTGAACTTTCTTAATGCTAACTTCTGTTGAAAGAACAAGAATTGCCTGCAACCAGTGAGATTGGACTGTGATCCAAAGAAATTTTCTAATTTAAATATACATTACACACACCTGTGCTTAGTATTAGAGGGGGGGGGAATTAAGTAGTTAGGTGGGTTAAGTAATAAGTTAACATTTAATTCTGTTTTCTTGTTCAATTATAATTAAAAACTACTTTTGTTGAAGTAACCCTGTGTTGTCGGGCATATCTATTGCTGCTGGTTTTGGGGTCCTCTGGAATCTGTAGCAATAGAAAAGATTTCAAAGGCTATGAATCAAATGCAGGCAAGTGGAACTAGCTTGGGTAGATAACTTAGTCACCTGCACCAAGACTGTAAAACTCTGCCTCTACAACCCATTCTCTCTCATGCTCATTAACTCCTTTCTGCCATTATCTGCTTTCTGATTCTTTGACCAGCCCTTCCTCCCTCTCCAACCTTCCCAGTCTTTGGGATGTCAGAGGAAAATGGTGCATCCTGGGGACAATCCAAGCAGTCGTCAAAATGAAATCAGGCAAACTTCACACAACAGCACCGCAGATCTGGATCAAATCCAGGTAGTTGGAGCTGTGAGGCTTCAAGAATATTTGCTGGAACTTATTCCAAAATATGTATTAATTTGTAAATTAAAGATTTTATTTTGATTATTGCAGCCTATCAGGTTCATCACAGTTGCCGATAAAGTAATTCTTTATTTCTCTGTATAGCTACAACCTCTTCTGTGACATGAGCCCATCAATTTCCCTTTGATTCTTTTGCCCTATACTAATGAGTGAGCAATTAATCACCAACTCAGCTGTGGAATGTGCATGGAAGTTGTACATAAGGCAGACCCACATAATATCAGGCAGAACACGCAAACTTCACATAATGCTGGATATTGGGATTGAACTTGACTCATTATTACCTTTAAGGACCACACAACCTGCTGTACCACTGTGCTTCCTGTTGAAAGTAGAAGCTTGGTTATTCAGCTCTTCGATGAAATTAGCAGCAAATGTAATTAGTTTTTGGAATGGCATTTGAGCCATATGATGTTGTGCGGTAGGTTTTTGCCCAGTAAAAGTCATACAATGAATTTCTCTGAAGAAACAAAATATTGTAGCAGCTGTGTAGCGGGCTGAGCGGGCGCTCAGTGCAGAAATGCGAACCGTCACCGTCAGTGCAGTGCACGGTCTTACCTAAGGGCTGGCATGCTAGCAGTACTGAGTGCCGAGGGACGGCACATTGATCACCTGAGTCCCCTCCTGAAATGCACGGGACGTTAACAAGTCTCAATTTAAACATGCTGGTCCTGTGGACCAGCAGCTGTCCCTTAACAAGGTCCCACCTTGTCACGTGGAGCCCCCGGGACAGGCAGGGAATAAAAGCCGCTTGTAAAGTTTCAATAAACCAGTCTTTGGTTGACTAACCTAGTGTGTGATTGCTTTTTTCTCCGTAGCTCTACTGTAGTAGCCGCTACAATTGGTTCAACTGAAACTTGAATCTCCAGTCATAATGGACACAGCTACAGCCACAGCAACAACTGCCTCCACGGCAGCAGTTAACGCAGTGGGACTTCACTTGCCTCCTTTCTGGACCCAACAACCTCGGGTTTGGCTTCTTCAGGCTGAAACCCAGTTTCAGGGGTGTAACAGAGGAGGACACGAAATTCTGGCATGTCATGGGCGCCTTAGATGCCGCCACTGCAGCTCGGGTAAGCAAATTCATTGCCAATCACCTAGCAGCGAACCAGTACACCAGGTTCCGCCAGTTTCTCCTGGATACACTGGAGTTGACGAGACATGAACGTGGCATGAGACTTTTGAATATGGAATGTCTGGGTGATAGGAATCCATCGGATCTAATGAATGAAATGCTGGTGTTGGAGAATGGTCATTCTTATTGCCTGTTTTTTGAAACCATATTCCTATCGAAGCTGCCCTACCCATTGCTACATGGATTTCAGCCATTCTCATGACATCGCGCGAGAGGCTGACCGGTTCTATCGTACTCCGACTAAGGAATCTGCTCAAAAACAGCCTGTTTTGGCAGCAGGTACACCTCCCACACCCTACGAGCCTCATGACTCCACGGTGCAGTCAAAAAAGGAGGAACTTGTTGATGTACGTCCAGAATGGTGCTTTTATCATCGCCGTTTGGGAAAAATGCCTGTAAATGTGTCCAACCATGCGCCGATCACAAGAAAAAAGCAAGAAATGCCAAGAGCCAGTTGCCAGTAGTGGCCTCGGCAGCTGGTGCAAATATAGGCCTTTTATTTCTTCAAGATGACAAAAGTAAACGCAAGTTTCTTGTGGATACTGGTGCTGAGGTCAGTGTACTCCCACCAACCTATTTTGAAAGGACACATAAGCAGCAACACCTAGCCCTTTGACCAGCAAGTGGAACTACCATTCCCAGTTTTGGAATGTGACAAATCACCATTGACATAGGAGGAACCAGATTCCATTGGAATTGCGTCTTGGCTTCTGTCACTCAGCCCATACTGGGTGCCAACTTTTTCCAGTCCAATGACTTGCTAGGGAGACTTTCCCAGCTTGGAGTACATATGTTGGACAAGAATACCTATACTGCCCTGCTCATTGAGTTTCCTCACATTCTCACTCCCAATTTCAAAGCCTCCAAAACAGCCATGGTGTGTCTCATTACATAGACACTTCAGAACCACCAATTCATGCCAAGGCTCGTCGTCTTCCCCCCGATAAACTGGTACAGGCAAAAGCAGAATTTATGGCAATAGAGGAGTTGGGTATCATTCGACGCTCCAACAGTCCTTGGGCATCGCTATTTCACATGGTACCAAGAAAACCGGTGGATGGAGACCCTGCGGTGATTACCGTAGGCTTAATGATGTCACTACACCCAACAGCTACCCAATTCCTCATATACAAGATTTCACTGTCCATCTACATCATTGCTGCATATTCTCCCAGGTTGACCTGGTAAAGGGATATCATCAGATACCGATTTATAAGGATGACATTCCCAAAACAGCATTATTACCCTGTTTGGACTTTTTGAATTTCTTAGAATGCCGTTTGGATTAAAGAATGCCGCGCAAACTTTCCAGTGGCTTATGGACGCTCTAGGCAGGGATTTGGATTTTGCATACATTTACTTGGATGACATCCTTGTAGAAAGTCGAAATGAGCAAGATCACTGCCTGCGTTTGTGCTGCCTTTTCCAACAACTCCAAGACTTTAGTCTAACAATCAACCCCAACAAATGTCAATTTGGCAGATCAACCATGGAGTTCTTAGAGCACAAAATCACAGCAGACGGCATATTCCCATTATCAAACAAGGTAGATGTCGTCCGTACCTTTTCCAAACCTACCACCATCAAAGGTCTACAGAAGTTTTTGGGAATGATGAACTTTTATCATGGGTTTATTCCCGGAACTGCTGACATCCTGCGACCACTGTTTAACATCGTCTCCAGCAAACACAAGAATATTATCTGGTCCTCGGAGGCAGAGGTCATGTTTATGTCCGCCAAAGAAGCATTGGTCAAAGCAGCAATGCATGCACATCCCAACCCTGAAGCTACTTTGACGCTTAGCTCCGACGCCTCATTTGTGGGTGCAGTTATTGAACAGGCCATTATCAACCCCTTGCCACCTTCAGCTGCCATTTAAGACCAGCAGAAGTAAAATATAGCACCTTTGATCTGGAACTGTTGGCATTATATCTAGCCATACGGCACTTCCGTTATATCTTGGAAGGTCGATATTTCACTACATTTACAGACCATAAACCACTCATTTTTGCCTTTGGCAAAATGACGGATCCATGGTCGGCAAGACAGCAATGCCATTTGTCCTACATGTCAGAATTCACTATGGACGTACGCCACATTTCAGGAAAAGACAATCTAGTCATGGATATGTGATCTAGACTAAGTGTGTACCATATTCAAGGTGGAATCAACATTGCTGAACTGGCTGCGACTCAGGCCACGGATCCTGATACACAGGCATACAGTACAGCCAATACTGGACTGGACATTCAGCAGGCGGCACCACAGCACGGTGGACCAGAACTCCTATGTGACATAACGCTATCCTAGACCATTGGTCCCATTGTCATGCAGGCGACGTTTTTTTGATGACATTCACAGTTTGTCACATCCATCCATCAGGACATCACTCAAGATCATGTCAAATAAGTACGTATGGTCTTCTTTGGCTTGGCTTCGTGGAAGAAGATTTATGGAGGGGTAATGTCCAGGTCAGCTGCAGGCTAATTTGTGGCTGACAAGTCCGATGCGGGACAGGCAGACACGGTTGCAGCAGTTGCAAGGGAAAATTGGTTGGTTGGGGTTGGGTGTTGGGTTTTTCCTCCTGTGCCTTTTGTCAGTGAGGTGGGCTCTGCGGTCTTCTTCAAAGGAGATTGCTGCCCTCCAAACTGTGAGGCGCCAAGATGCACGGTTGGAGGCGATATCAGCCCACTGGCGGTGGTCAATGTGGCAGGCACCAAGAGATTTCTTTAGGCAGTCCTTGTACCTCTTCTTTGGTGCACCTCTGTCACGGTGGCCAGTGGAGAGCTCGCCATATAACACGATCTTGGGAAGGCGGTGGTCCTCCATTCTGGAGACATGACCTACCCAGCGCAGTTGGATCTTCAGCAGCGTGGATTCGATGCTGTCGGCCTCTGCCATCTTGAGTACTTCGAAGTTAGGGATGAAGTCTCTCCAATGAATGTTGAGGATGGAGCGGAGACAACGCTTGTGGAAGCGTTCTAGGAGCCGTAGGTGATGGCGGTAGAGGACCCATGATTCAGAGCCGAACAGGAGTGTGGGTATGACAATGGCTCTGTATACGCTAATCTTTGTGAGGTTTTTCCAGACTCTTTTGTGTAGTCTTCCAAAGGCGCTATTTGCCTTGGCGAGTCTGTTGTCTATCTCGTTGTCGATCCTTGCATCCGATGAAATGGTGCAGCTGAGATAGGTAAACTGGTTGACCGTTTTGAGTTTTGTGTGCCTGATGGAGATGTGGGGGGGGGGGGTGCTGGTAGTCATGGTGGGGAGCTGGCTGATGGAAGACCTCAGTTTTCTTCAGGTTGACTTCCAGGCCAAAAATTTTGGCAGTTTCCGCAAAACAGGACATCAAGCGCTGAAGAGCTGGCTCTGAATGGGCAACTAAAGCGGCATCGTCTGCAAAGAGTAGTTCACGGACAAGCTGCTCTTGTGTCTTGGTGTGAGCTTTCAGGTGCCTCAGATTGAAGAGACTGCCATCCGTGCAGTATCGGATGTAAACAGCGTCTTCATTGTTGAGGTGTTGCATGGCTTGTTTCAGCATCATGCTGAAGAAGATTGAAAAGAGGGTTGGTGCGAGAACGCAGCCTTGCTTCACGCCATTGTTAATGGAGAAGTGTTCAGAGAGCTTATTGCTGTATCTGACCTGACCTTGTTGGTTTTTGTGCAGTTGGATAACCATGTTGAGGAACTTTGGGGGCATCCAAGGCGCTCTAGTATTTGCCAAAGCCCTTTCCTGCTCACGGTGTCAAAGGCTTTGGTGAGGTCAACAAAGGTGATGTAGAGTCCTTTTTTTGTTCTCTGCACTTTTCTTGGAGCTGTCTGAGGGCAAAGACCATGTCAGTAGTTCCTCTGTTTGCGCGAAAGCCACACTGTGATTCTGGGAGAACATTCTCGGCGACACTAGGTATTATACTATTTAGGAGAATCCTAGCAAAGATTTTGCCTGCAATGGAGAGCAGCGTGATTCCCCTGTAGTTTAAGCAGTCTGATTTCTCGCCTTTGTTTTTGTACAGGGTTATGATGATGGCATCACGAAGGTCCTGAGGCAGCTTTCCTTGGTCCCAGCAGAGCTTGAAAAACTCATGCAGTTTGGCATGCAGAGTTTTGCCGCCAGCCTTCCAGACCTCTGGGGGGGATTCCATCCATACCTGCTGCTTTGCCACTTTTCAGTTGTTCAATTGCCTTATATGTCTCTTCCCAGGTGAGGACCTCATCCAGCTCTAGCCTTAAGGGCTGTTGGTATGGACTGAAAAAAGACATCGCTCAATGGGCATGAACGTGCATCTCCTGCCAGTCTGCAAAGATTTAGCACACCAAGGCACGCACCCCTTCAGCCTCTCCCAACAGTACGCAGGAGGTTCGAGCACGTACATGTGGACCTGGTCGGACCATTACCAGTGTCACAGGGCATGAAGTATATTCTAACAGTGGTAGACCGCTTCACGCGCTTGCCAGAGGCCATCCCATTACCAGCCAGTGATACTGAAACATGTACTAGAGTGTTCATCCTGAATTGGATCGCTAGATTCGGTGTGCCTACGCACATAACTTCGGACCGCGGGTTACAGTTCACTTCGGCATTATTGTCTACCTTTGCACGTTTTTGTGGTACACAGCTACACCACACCGTGGCATACCATCCACAGTCTAATTGCCTGGTGGAGCGTTTCCACCGGCAGCTTAAATCTGCGCTTAAAGCCTGACTCACCGCTTCCATTTGGGTTGATGAGTTACCATGGGTTCTACTGGGGGTACGCTTGGCTCCAAAAGAAGACTTGTCTGCATCATCTGCAGAGTTGGTGTATGCTGCGGCCCTTACAGTTCTGGGAGATGTTCATTTCGCAGCAACTCTGACCTGGATGTCCTTCATCAACTTCGCAGTGGTATTGCTAACAGCAAGCCAACTTCTACCAGCTGGCATGAAACCCTAAACAATAAGTGCCCCCATCACTCCTGAATGCTGACTTCATATTCGTTCGCAGACAGGTCCCGGGGCACCGTTACAAAAACCATACAAAGGATCATTCCACATCATTAAGAGAGATGGAGTTGTGAATATCTTGGTCATTGGGGGACATTCAGCATAGACAGACTTAAGGCTGCCCATACGGACCCTACTACACCCATTCAGTGCTCTCAGCCCAGACAACATGGGCATCCACTTAAGACGTGCGTGTCTGGCATTTAATTTATGGTGATGATTAGGGGGGTGAAGTAGCGGCAGTGTAGCGGGCCAAGCTCAGCGCATTAATTGATTCAGTGCATGGATTTACCCAAGGGCTGGCATGCTAGCGGTACTGAGTGCTGAGGAACAGCACATTGATCAGCTGAATCCCCTGCTAAAATGCATGGGACGTTAACAAGTCTCAGTTTAAACATGCTGGTCCTGTGGACCAGCAGCTGTCCCTTAACAAGGTCCCACCTTGTTACGTGGAGCCCGGGAATAAAAGCCGTTTGTAAAGCTTCAATAAACCAGTCTTTGGTTGACTAGCCTAGTGTGTGATTGCTTTTTTTCAGTAGCTCTACCATAGTAGCTGCTACAATATGATATTTTTAAGATGCATACTTGTTTAGAGTTTTACAGTGCTTTCATGATTCACTTATCAAGATCCCTTCTGCTTTCTTGTGCCATATTTGAATTTCCATAAATTAGTGGTCAACCCTGTTTATCAAGAAGAATGAACAAGTGAACCAAAAAACTCTCCAGGAATGTTATTAATACCATCTGCAGCATTGTTATTGGATATATCTGAGGCCTGAGCAATAATCAAAGTAGGCTTGTGATCTAACCTCAATATTGATCCTTTAAGATCCCAGCAAACTCGTTCTCAATGTTAAGTTTGCAACGTAGAATTTACTTTCAACAAGTATTGTGGATTAAAAGGAAGAGCGTGACCATGAAAGTGATATAAATAATACTGTACTGCTAATAAAAGCTCTGTCATATTAGTTTGTACGACACTATGAATGGTTTTTTTTTAGAAATGTGGATCTGAGTGCTGACTGCTCATCAGCTCAGCATGTAGGCTTGGCCAGAATCAGTAAATGAAGTAGTGAAATATCTCAATTGGCAGCAAAATTGTCCTGGCTAGGAGACTACATTATATAAATATTGGGATATTGCATTGCATCTTGTACAGCTGGCTCTAATGGACTGCTTGCATGACTTTGACCCATTTTTTTCTTGTGCCCCCAAGGTATTTTCATATTCCCAGTGATTATTGAATGCTTTTTGGCTTCTGTTACATTACTAGCAATGGTCTCATTATCTTGATATTGTGTTCATTTTGGCAGTTGTGACTGGATGAGATCCAATATATGGATAGATCTGATTTATGGAAGAAATGTTGTCTGAATCTAGTGGCAGTAATGATCCCATTAGAAATGTATGCTCCTTCTCAGACTTGGAGTAAAGTAAAAATGTAAATCTTATTCATTGACATCAGACATAGTTACAATGTAACAATTTTAATAGAAATATATAGCAAAAAATTGTATGGCAGAAAAAAAGAATAGACTCTTCCAATTAAATAAGAAGTACCTGTATAGCTCCTGTTATTAAATACAAATTGCAGCTATAGGTTTGTCATCTATAGCCCAAAATAATATTTTGGGATCCATTTTATCATGCTCCTTACTGGAAATTTGATGCTAATAATGAAACCAGCCTATTTTCCTGTCTGCATTGCTTGGGAATTGTAGAAATCTAACCTTTCAGCTCGGTACTTCAGGATGAGAAAGAATGACTTGTCTCTACTTGTAGGACAAATTGTTAAATTTTCACAAACTAGTATGGCTTAAACTAATCCACCCCACTTAATAAAGAGTTCATAAATACCTTTTAGTTTATTTTTGCCTTCTATCCTGTCCTCTTACTTTCAATATTGTAGTCATAATAACCCAGTTGAGATGATGCATCTTCCATTGAACACTTTAGGATTATGTGTTATATAGTTTGTGTAAGATATCAAATTTAAATTAAATTTAAACTTATTTACATTTAAACTTTAATTTAAAAATTTAATTTAATTTAAATTAAACTTTTTTAAAACTAGTTAATAAGTTTTTTTTAAACTCTATTGTTGCTTTTGACTCCTTCTGATCCAACTCTCCTATTAATTGCAATTCATGATATACCTCATTAAGTATACCGGCATCACCTACGACTCCTAGAACGCTTCCACCTGCGTTGTCTCCGCTCCATCCTCAACATTCATTGGAGCGACTTCATCACCAACATCGAAGTACTCGAGATGGCAGAGGCCGACAGCATCGAATCCACGCTGCTGAAGATCCAACTGCGCTGGGTAGGTCACGTCTCCAGAATGGAGGACCATCGCCTTCCCAAGATCGAGTTATATGGCGAGCTCTCCACTGGCCACCGAGACAGAGGTGCACTAAAGAAGAGGTACAAGGACTGCCTAAAGAAATCTCTTGGTGCCTGCCACATTAACCACCGCCAGTGGGCTGATATCGCCTCAAACCGCGCATCTTGGCGCCTCACAGTTCGGCGGGCAGCAACCTCCTTTAAAGAAGACCGCAGAGCTCACCTCACTGTCAAAAGACAAAGGAGGAAAAACCCAACACCCAACCCCAACCAACCAATTTTCCCTTGCAACCGCTGCCACCGTGTCTGCCTGTCCCACATCGGACTTGTCAGCCACAAACGAGCTTGCAGCTGACGTGGGCATTACCCCTCCATTAATCTTCGTCCGCGAAGCCAAGCCAAAGAGAAATATCTAATCATTTGGAAACCAACATCGATGAAGTTTATCAAAAACTTGTCATTGTGATTAGGCAGTATAGGTACACTATCATTTATCCGGACATCTAAATTCCAGAAAGCTCCAAAATCCGGCAAGTGGGGAGAGAGACAGCAGCGCGAGTGTGGCGGGCGAGGGGGAGACCCCGGCAGCGCGAGTCGGGCAAGGGGGGGTGACCGGCAGTGCAAGTCGGGCAGGCGAGGGGTGGTGACCAGCAGCGCGAGTCGGGCAGGCGAGATGGGGGGGTGGATGGCAGCACGACTGGAAGGAGTGGGAGTGGATACCGCAGCACAATTCGGGTGGGCTTAATCTGGTTTTCTGAAATCCGGAAAATTCCAAAATTCGGAACACACTGTCCGCCAAGGGTTCCAGATAAAGGATTGTGTACCTGTACAACTGAAGCAGGTATCCATATTCAAATTTCAAATTTATTGTCAGAGTACATGACATCACATACAACCCTGAGATTCGTACTCCTATGGGCCAGACAGAATTTCTAATCATCAGTCGTGGAAACTACTCTAGAGAAAATATGGTATACAAAAGAGAAATGTAAGCAAACAAACTACGCAAATACAGGGGGAAAAAAAAATCAGTGTTGGTATATTCAGTACAAAGTAAGAGTCCTCAAATGAATCTCTGATTGAGCTTGTTGTTTGGATGTGATGGTGTAGGGATACCAACTGTTCTTGAACCTGGTGTACACGATACCAGAGATAAAGAGTAGCTCAGATAATGTTATATTTAAAATAATACTTTAAATTATTAATCAACAATTATATAACACCTAATCTAATTTAAATAACTTAGCTAAACAACTAAATTTATATTCAATTATCTAACTTAAACTTTAACTATGAGCAAATATATTGCTGTGTATGGAATACCCCTGGCTACTACAGCTCAAGGCTCAATTCTGGGAAGGCAGTTCAAAGTTCTGAAATTCGGTGAAGACACGTGGGCTTGAGATTGATGCAACACGCCTGCTTTAGATGAAAGGTGAGACATGCAGGGTTTAAATGGTTGAGACTTGCAGCCCTTGGATGAATGGTGAGACATGCAGACTTTAAAATAGTGAGATGTGCAGGCTTTAAATGATTGAGACACACAGGCCTTAAATGGTGAGACATGCACTTAGATGGAAGGAGCAGTTCAGGAAGTGGAAGAAAGAGACCGGGGGTGACAGAAGGTTGATTAACACCCGAAAACCCTTGCTGTGGTACTTTAGAGATGTGTCCTTTTTACATGAGGGCCATCTTCAGCAATTAGAACCCCATTTATGGGTCAATTGAAGTGGAGTACAATATTCTGCCAATAGAGAACCTTTTTTGCGAGTCAGTCAAGTGCAGTGCAATATTTCTGCCAACAGAGAACCCTTTTCGCAGGTTAGTCGAATAGAGTGCAGTATTTCTTGTGCAATTTTAAAACTCTTTTCAGGGGTCTGTCGAAGTGGTTTCTCATCCCACAGTAAGCAAACTGTGGAAATCTAACAATTATGTCTATAATCACACAATGAAGCCAAGTGAGTTTCTCAATCCCTCAAAGGAGGTCAAAGAGATGTTTCTCTTGTGCTGCCTTTTTAAAATGGCCTCTTGAACAAAATGTGTGCTCTCTTTTTGAGAAGCTGGTCACATGGTCTCTGCCCCTGGCTTCTCCAGGGCTGCTCCCCCTCAGTCTGCAAATGTATCAACTTTTTGGAACATCCTGTATTTGAAACCTGCTGCTAGTTCAAAGTCACTTCAAATCCTGCTGGCAGGTTGTTAAATCTGTTCTCTTAAAGGGACAGACCCACACAATTAAAATGAACTGATAAATGGGAGAATGTCACAGGTGGCACCTATTCCTGTTTCTTGATGGCAACAGCAAAGACTGAACATGTTTTGGCTGGAGTGGATCTTTGATGGTTGCTGTTGCTCTCCACTGGCAGTGTTCCACCATTTTCTCAATGATGATGTGTTCTGGGCTGCATCAACTTCTTGTTGGGCTTTCCACTCAGAGGTATTGCTGCCCCTATACTGGGCCATGATGCAGCTGGTCAGCACACTTTCCACTACACATTTGTGGAAGTTTGCCAGGTTTGTAATGACATACCAAACCTCCGCAAATTCCTGAGGAAGTAGAGGCTCTGGTGTGCTTTCATCACGATAACATTAGTGTGTTGGATAGTGACTCCCAGGAATGTGAATGTGCTCACCCTCTCCACCTCTGATTTCCCCTAATGATTATTGGATCTTAAACCTCAGTTTTTCTCCTCCTTGAAGTCTGTCTGTTATCAGCTTCTCAATTTTGGTGATGTTGAGTGGGAGGTTGTAGTTAGTACACCATTCAACCAAGTTTTCAATCGTACCCTCTTTTGTGTAACCCATCTGCAGTATCATCAGTAAATTTGTAAACGGTGTTGTTGTCGTACTGAGCCATGTAGTTGTAGGTGAAGAGCAAGGGGCTAAGTAGGCAGCCCAGTGGTGCTTCTGTACTGATGGAGATTGTGGAGGAGATATTCTTACCAATTCACACTGATGGGGACTGGAGGTGACGATACAATTACACAGTGGGGTGTGAAGTCCCAGTTCTTCGGGTTTGCTGATCAGTTGTGAGTGGATGATGTGTTGAATGCCAAACTGTCATCGATAAAGAGTATCTTTATGTATGAATCTTTGATGTCCAGGAGTTCTAGGGTTTTGTGTGGAGCCAGGAGATGGCATCTGCTGTTGATGTGTTGCTATGGAGGGCAAATTGGAATAGATCCATGTAACCTCTTAGACAGGAGCTGATATGCTTCAACACCAGCCTCTCAAAACACTTCATCACTGTTGATGTGAGTGCCACTGGTCGATAGTCATTTCGGCAGGTTCCACACTATTCTTGGGCATAGGTGCGATTGAGGTCTGTTTGAGTCAAGTGAGATATTGGAGATATCCATGAAAACTTTGGTCAGTTGATCAGCACAGGATTTCAGTACACGGCCAGGTACTCATCTGGGCCAGGTATTTTCTATGAATTCACTCTCCTGAAGGATTCTGTATGTCATCTTCAGATACTGACAGTCGAGGATCATCAGGGTACGTGGGGTTCCTTTGGAGAACTTTTGGGTGGTAAATTCTTCCTGCCTGGACTATAGATGCAATCATGCATGCCCATTCTGTGAGACAATAATATTGGCACGAGTGTCCGAAAGTAATCAGACAAATCCTTTTTTAAATAATTGCAAATAAATGACCTACCGAATTGTGTCATACTTTTACACGAATCTCCCATATAATTTTTCTGGGGAAACTACATTTAGGTTCACAAACAATGCTGTAATTTGTAGGACTACTTTACTGAGTTACCTCCCTAACTGATGTTTTGCTCTAGAGATTACTTTTAAAATATTCTTTAAACATCCAAATGCATTTTAAAACTGTTTTCCCATCATAATTGTCATTTGGGGCCATGGATTCATATGGCATGAAAATGGGCCACGCCACTGGTGGCCATCAAAAAGATATCCATAGTAATCTAATTTTTCAACATACGGTCCATGCCATTATGTTTTGAGAGTTTATTCAAATACAGATAGATCCTGACTTACAATGTTCTGACTTATGATATTTCCAACTTACTACAACCAAAATCCGTTTTGAATAGAGCTAAGTTTGGGTTTAACTACATCAACGTGGTTGCTTTTCCTTCTAATTAGTGCATGCAGATCGCTTCCCAATGCCACCACCCCATTTCTTCCCCCCCCCCCCACCCCCCCAATAATGTCATTGTTTCAGTGCTCCTTTTGTCGTGATGTCAAGGAAAAGTGCTTTGACAGACCCAACGCCATTTTTTTAAAATAAAGGTGATTTGGAACACATGCACAGATTGCCATAGCTGGGAAGGGAGAGAGAGTGACGGCAATCTGTGCATGGTGCCAAATCACAACATAGGCTGCGAGATGTCATCACTGCCCCTAGTTACCTGATGCCACCTCAGCCTCCCAGCAAGAGTGTGAGGATGTCGGCCTCCTGGCAGGGACAAGGCAGGATACTACCTGTACAGGTAGACCCTGGCTTACAATAATTTCAACTTGCAATGCAAGACCTGGTACCAAACCCCATCGTAACATGGGGTCTATCTGTAATTAACTGTGTGAGAATTGGTGTCTCCACCAACCTTTCAGGTATTGTGTTTCAAGTTTTAATCATCTTCTGGATAAAAGAAGTACTCCTCAAATCCCTTCTAAGTGCCCTACCCTTTACATTGCTCAGAGGGATTGTGGTGTTCTGGTATATGAATGACAAAACATTAGCAGGCACGTTTAACAAGTAATGGTGACAAATGGCATGTTAAATTCTGTAAAAGGAAAAATAAGGTAGCAAAAATAGTAACAGATTTGATGAAAGATATGGATTTAGTGGATATATGGAGAAGAATCCACCCAAATGAAAGAGATTATTCTTTTTATCCTTTTTGATTTAAAACATATTCGTGGATGGATATGTTTTTAATTTCTGCACAACTTCAATATAGAGCACAAAGAGTGGAATATCAAGTGCGGGTTTTATCAGATCGTTCACCTTTAATTTTTTCTATTTCATTGATAGAAGAACAAACGGTAGGTTAGAGATGGAGGTTAAATACTATTTTGTTGAAGAAAATTGAATTTTGTGATTTTATGAGGCAACAGATAAAATTTAGATTCTAGATACAAATAAAGATTCAGTTGTGAGTAAGTTTGTATTATGGGATTCAATGACGGTATATTTAAAGAGGTCAATAATAAATTATACTTCAAAAATAAAGAAAGAATATATAAAAGAAGTAATTCAATTAGATAAAGAAATGAAATTGGAGAAAGAAATTCAAGTACATAGAGATGAAGAGAAGAGAAAATTGTTAGAGTTCAAAAAATTAAGACTTAATGCTGTACAGACTTACAGAGTGGAGAGAGATATAATGAGAACATGTCAAAAATATTACGAGTTGGGTGAAAGGGCCCATAAGGTTTTAGCATGGCAATTAAAAACAGAACAGATTTCTAGAATGAAAAAAGTCCCTATTTCTTTCGCATATCAAAAACACTTATTTGAGTTTAAGAATCTATTAATACCTGTATTGTTGGAGATATTAGGTCAAATGAAAGATGTTTACGATCTACCTAAATGAAGAAAATTATATTGAACCATTTGATTCCTAACATCTACTGTATTTGTAACACTTTCATAACATAATTTTGACCAAATCTCCTCCTGAATTTGTATATTTAAATCTTTCTCCCATCGGATTTTTGATTTTTTTCTTTACAGTCTTCTTTCTTTCCAGTCTCTTCTACCTAAATGTTTTAAAAGAGCATTAATAGCTGTAATTCCAAAAAAAAGGGAAAGATTATTTATAGACCTATTTTATTATTGAATACAGACTATAAAATTGTTTCAAAATTGTTGGCTAATAGGCTAGTTGAATTTTTGCCAAAATTAATACATTTAGATCAAACTGATTTTTATTAAAAATAGAAAAGCAGCAGATAACATAGTTAATTTTAAAAATTTTGGTAAATACAGCACAAAATAAGAAGATTCCCACGGTAGCATTCGATGTAGAGAAAGCAGCATTTGATCGATTGGAATGGGATTTTTTATTTGAGACACTTGATGCTTTTGAGATTTCAAATTATTTTTATAAACTGGATAAAGGCATCGTATGATCAACTAAAAGCAAAAGCGATTACGAATAAACAAATCTCACAACCCTTTTTGCTTGAAAGGCCTTCTAGACAGGGTTGTCCATTATCACCCTTTTTGTTTGCATTAGCGATTGAACCATTGGTGGAAGTAATTAGAACTGATAATGAAATTAAAGGATTTGAAGTAGGTAATAAAAAACGTAAAATTATTTTATTTGCTGATGCTGTTGTATATTTAACGAAACCAGAAATATCTTTAAATAAGTTGAATGAGAGATTAAAAGAGTATGGTCTAGTATCGGGTTATAAAGAGAATGTTGTTAAAAGTGAAGTAATGCCTATGGTGGATATGGATGACTCTCAATGTAAAAGATTGACAAAATTTAAATGGCAAAATGAAGCAATTAAATACTTAGGAATTAAAATTAGTAGATATATGAGTAATTATTTAAACTAAATTATTGCCATTGTTAAAAAAAATTGGAAGAGGATTTGAAAAGATGGAAAAAATTACCAATAATAATAGGATGAGTGAATTGTATTAAAATGAATATTTTTTTCAAGAATACAATATTTGTTTCGATCATTGCCCATTCAAGTACCAGAGCTTTTCTTTCAAAACTTGAATAAAATAAAATGTGAATTCCTTTGGAAAGGTAAGATGCCAAGAATTGGTTTAGAAAAATTATGTGTAAATTTGATCAGAGTGGACTAAGACTACCAAATTTTAAGAATTATTGTTAAGCAGCTCAATTGAAATTTTTGTCCTCCTGTTATCAACAGGATTAAAAACCAGCTTGGATTCAAATAGAATTGAATAAAATTGGTGAAACTATTCCGGAATTAATTTTGTATAAATGGAATAGTTAGTCGTTTAAAGGAACTAAAGATTTTTTCATATTGAAACATATTTTAAATATGGAATA
The DNA here is from genome assembly GCF_036971445.1 of Narcine bancroftii. Taxonomy (NCBI): domain Eukaryota; kingdom Metazoa; phylum Chordata; class Chondrichthyes; order Torpediniformes; family Narcinidae; genus Narcine; species Narcine bancroftii. Next base: position 79,158,582 of record NC_091471.1, read on the forward strand.
GAATTCAATTACCAAAAATATTGTTAAAACAAAATCAACTTCTTCCTTTTACTTTGAATAATTCTTTATTCGTTAATTGGGATAGTAAAGGTTTACAGAGAATAAAAGATTGTTTCTTTGGATTTTTTTCTTAACTTTTGATCAATTAAAAGATAAGTACAATATACATAATAATACAATTTTTGCATATTATCAATTAAAAATTTATTTGAAAAAGAGTCTGGGAACAGATTTGAGACTCCTTAAACAAAGTCAATTTGAACATATAATAACAGATACATTTGTTATTAAGAAATTTATTACTAATATGTATATAAAATTACAAGAGACTGGAAAGAAAGAAAACTAAAGAAAAAATCAAAAATCCAGTGGGAGAAAGATTTAAATATACAAATTCAGGAGGAGATTTGGTCAAAATTATGTTATGAAAATGTTACAAATACAGTAGATGTTAGATATCAAATGGTTCAATATAATTTTCTTCATCAATTGTATTGTATTCCACATAAGTTGAATGGACTTAATCCTAATTATTCAAATAAGTGTTTTTATTGTGCAAAAGAAATAGGAACTTTTTTTGCATTCAATGTGGTCTTGTGAAAAAATGGAAAGGTTTTAGAAGGAACTGAGTTTAATATTAGGGCAAATTATGAAGATAAAGATACCAAAGGATCCAAGAATATTTTTACTTGGAGATATTTATGAAAAGGATATAAAATTGAAATTGGACAAATACCAAGAAAAATTTTTAAGTATTACAGTAGCAACTGCAAAGAAATGTATAGCCATATCATGGAAAGATGATAGAGAAGTGTTATTAAGTAGATAGTATAATGAGATGCAAAATTGTACATCTTTGGAAAAAATTAACATATGGTCGAAGGAATAGAGTTGAAAAGATTTATAGTATTTGGAAACCATATATGGATTTTATGGATAATTTTCCATCCACCTCTTCTATCTTATCCACTCCTCTTAATTAGTAATTTTTAATAACAATTAATGGTTGTCGATGCTAATATTATTGTATATTAAATGGCAGGAGTTTCTTTTCCTTTTTTTACTTTTGGGAGGGAGGGGGATAGGGGAGAAAATATATAAAAGTACTTTTTTGTATCATTGGCTTTGGATGTTTGATTACTGTTTCTATTTATTTTTTCCTGTAATGATGCAAATAAATATTTTTTAAAATAGAAAATCTGTAAAGGAGTTGGAGTTTAAGAATAGGGAGGTTTTTTTATGATTGTACGGGATATTGGTGAGGCCACAACTGGGATAATGTGCACAGCTTTGGTTTCCTCAATTTTATTAAAAAAAGATATAATAGCATTGAAGGACTCTTCCTTGAAGTGGAAGAGATTGAGATGTGCAAAATCATGAGGAAATAAGATGAATAGTCTGTCTTTTTTCCCCAGGGGAGGAGAGCGTAAAGCTAAAGGGCAAAGGTTTAAGGTGAGGGGGAAAGATTTAAAAAGGTCCTGAGGGGCAACTTTTTTTTACACACAGGATAGTGTGCATAAGGAATGAGCTACCAGTTGAAGTGGTAAAAGTGGGTACAGTTACAATATTTAAAAGACATTTTGACAGGTACATGGATAGGGAAGGATTAGAGAGAAATGGGACAAACATAGGTAAATGGCACTTTCTCAGATGGGGAATTTAGTCGCATGGACGAGTTTGGCCAGAGGGCCTGTATCCATGCTGTATAGCTCTCACACTCTTGTGAAGAAATCCAAAGGAGATTTCCTAGGTGGGGGTGGGTTGAGGGGGATGAGAGGATATATACCACATGTATAATTTCTTTTGAAATAATTTGCAATTGAATATAATGCCACATAAGAGGTAGCTTCTTCACTCAGAGAGTGGTGGCTGAGTGGAATGACCACCTGGAAGAGGTGGTTGCAGCAAGGTCAATTTTGTCATTTGAGGAGGATGGATGAGTGCATGGATGGGAGGGGGTTGGAGGGTTATGGCAGGGAGTGAGTAGGTGGAACTAGTGAAGTTTCACTTAAATCGGTGTGGACTAGAAGGGCCGATATGGCCTGTTTCTGTATTGTAAATTGTTATATGATTATATATGATTCCTGAGATGAGAGTTTAGATTTCTGTTCCTGTGAGTTTAGAAGAATGAGGAGTGAACTTATTCAAAAATATAGCAAACAAAATTCTAAGAGGGCATGACAGAATAGATGTTGAGATCGTTTTACTAGTGTGAGAGTCATGCAAAGCGGGACATCATGAAAAAAATAAGGGGGCTGTCATTTTAAAACTGAAGTAGAAACTTTTCTTGGAGGCTGGCAAACCTCTGAGTTCCCTATTCATTTGAAAGATTGTGACATTAAGTGTTACGGAGAATTGGCAAAGAGGAGTTGAGACCACTCATTAGCCACAATCATTATTGAATGGCAGGATATGCTTGAAGTACCAAGTTGCCTGCTCCTATTTTCTTGTGTAAATACATTAGACTGCATTTTTAAAGATCATCATTACGTTTTGTGCTGGCATGAATACACTTGTATTTGAAAAGATGCTCAATTTTACACTGAAGTACATTTTGTGTTGTTTTAGAATATTTAACTTCATCCTTGATATTATGCTGAAATTAAATTGAAGCATAATTCCTATATGAAATGTTGGACAGCTTCCAGATGTTTTTGGTCACTGTAAATATTCAAATGACTAGTTTGAATGAATTGAAAAAAAATTAGACCAGTTTATTGTCATATATGTGTATAATGTATAGATGCACTGAAATTATTATTGCTGCAGCCACACAGATGTGTAAAGTACACCAACAACAATAATATGAATTAAATTACCACAATATGCCATGAGATAGAAAATTATAAGTATTCAATTGCAATTAATGCCAAAAAAGTGGTTTTAATTGTACAAACTGATTTTGTGGTGATCCAGTACATGGCTAGGGTAGTTTGAGGAGGTTCATGAATGTGATAGCTATTGAAAGGGGGAAAGAAAGCTGTTATTGTACCTAGAGGTTCGGGACTTAAGGTTCTGTAGTTTTTGCCTGAAGATAGTAGTAAAAAGAGATTATGAGAAAAATTATGGGGATCCTTTATGATGCTGCCTGCCTTTTTTAATATATTTTTCCATATACATAGAAAACTCTGCTGGACTTTGCTGGATATATTGAACAGAATTGGTATCACTTATTTTCAGGCCCGTTTTCATTATTTATGTTCTATTATGTTAATGACTGCATTGGTTCACTTATACAGAACTTAAAACTTTCATTACCTTCATTGCCAATTTTCACCTTTCTCTCATGTTCACATGCTCCATTTTTTACTCTTCCATTCTCTTTTCTTACACCAATATCCATTAGAAGCCCAATAACTTCACAGACATCTCTCATACAATTTACCTTATCTTGCATCTTGAAAGGATTCCTTTTCATTCTCCCATTTTCTCCAATTTGGCAGACCAGCATATTTTCAAGATTACATACAATCATTTTAATTCAGCTGGGAAAAATTGGGAATGGATACATCTTAAGCCCCTCGGTATTGCATTTGTACATTACAGGCTTAAATCCAGTACCAAGTGACCACATATAAAAAACAATATAGATCCACACACACCATCAGGGCTCACATTTACGTTGACCATAAAAATTCTATATGGGGAAGTCGCTTGCATTTATGCGACAGCAACATATAGTGTCCTTTTTTTATTATAATTATAAATGAGCCTCTACATAATCCAAATATGGCTGCCATATCTTTATAAATATTTTATATTTATTCTTTAAGTTGTATGTAAATAGGTATGTGGTCACTTGGTACTGGATTTAAGCCTGTAATGTACAAATGCAATACAGAGGGGCTTAAGATATATCCATTCCCAATTTTTCCCAGCTGAATTAAAATGATTGTATGTAATCTTGAAAATATGCTGGTCTGCCAAATTGGAGAAAGCGGGAGAATGAAAAGGAATCCTTTCAAGATGCAAGATAGGGTAAATTGTATGAGAGATGTCTGTGAAGTTATTGGGCTTCTAATGGATATTGGTGTAAGAAAAGAGAATGGAAGAGTAAAAAATGGAGCATGTGAACATGAGAGAAAGGTGAAAATTGGCAATGAAGGTAATGAAAGTTTTAAGTTCTGTATAAGTGAACCAATGCAGTCATTAACGTAATAGAACATGAATAACGAAAACGGGCCTGAAAATAAGTGATACCAATTCTGTTCAATATATCCAGCAAAGTCCAGCAGAGCTTGGTTTGATGTGAATTTTCCCTAATGAGTGGAATTGAAGTAAAGCTGCATAATGCAATAAATAAATCGGCCAAGTGATGGTGAGAGTGCAAAGGAACTGGTTGGGGCTCTGCATTTTTTTGTTACTTTGGATTTCCAGCATCTGGAGTTTCTCTCAAATCTGGTTAAACCAATTTGCAAACCTTCCAGCAGCAGTTGATCTTTTTGGGAATAAATAGACCTCTGTGATAGTATGGATTGGAATGATCTTGAAAATAAATTGTCAACAAATTTTACATATAATGTTTTATCCAAGGTATCTTATACTGGCACTTTTTGGTAAAATTATTCCTATTGAGTGAGAACTTTGGTGTGCAGTTCACTTTGATGTGTCTGACATTTTTTTACTCTCAGTTTTGCACTTTTTAAAATGTTATATTTTGTTGAACACATGCTTCTTCCATTACTGAGTGAAATTGGACTTTGTGGGGCAAATTACTGATCATTTAAATTACAAAAATAACTGGCAGCAAATCACATGATTGTAGATGATATGATAAATAAAGGAGTTGCATGCCTTGAACATCTGCAAGACGCAATTTTCAATGGTCAGTATTATATGGGAAATAAAATTAGTGGTGCTGTTCACAGCCTCTGTTTAAAACAATTCTGAGCTGCCCATTGGTTGACTGGAATTCTATTTGAAACTCATCCATTCTTGGGTGATAAAATTATTGTCAGTTCTATTTCTCTTCACGTGTTTGTTGTCAGATGTGCTGAATATTTCCAATCCTTTATGGTAAAACACACAATGGAAGTTGGATAAATTTTGGGAAAGTGGGAATCTGAGGCTTGAGATGGTGAAAGCTATTTTTCATCCTTAAGTTTTGGATTAATTTGAGTAATGATGATAGATCTAAACAATTGTTTAAGGAGTATAGTCTTTTATGTGATTAATCATCATTTTACAAAAATAATAGCCCTGAAGTTCCGTTACTTGATGTGCTTTCTCAAAGTCTTTAGTGTTGTGCAAAATGTAATTTAATTTCCATCCAAGATGAAACAAAGTTCTGAATACATTGACCAGATTAGAGGAGAAGATTATTATTGCACCCATTTTGGTTGCAGTGTATGTGTGAGGTTACCTTGGAGAGCTGAATGGGTACTGCAGAATTTGTAAAAGTATTGCAATACTCAGACAAGGCAGATGAGAGGGCTCATTTACTGAGGCCATGTGGGTGGAATTTAGGATTGAGAAAGGTCTATAATATAATTAATGGGATTATATTGTAGACCACTCAATAGTCGATGGGAATTAGATGTGCAAATTTGTGGAGAAATAATGGTTAGTTGCATGAAACATATATTTGTGATAGCAGATGATTTAAGCGTTCCCCATATTGACTCACATACTATAAAAGGACTAGGTTATAGTTTGTCGATGAGTTCAGGAATGTTTCTTTAATCAATATGTAGAGGTCCCAACGAGAGAGAGAGAGAGAGTGTGTAATATTAGGTAATGAGACCAGGCAGATGACAGAAGTGTATGGAAGGGCATACTTTGTGACTAATGATCATAATGCCATTGGCTTCAAGGCAATTATGGAACAGGGTTTGTCTGGTCCTTGGGTTGAGATGCTAAATTGGAGAAAGGCCGATGTTGATGGTATCAGAAAGGAACTGGGAAATGTAGGTTGGAGCAGGTTGTTTTTTTGACAAAGATGTGCTTGGTAAGTGGGAAGTGTTCAAAGGTAGTTGTTATTAATCATTAATTTTGAGAGTACAGAGGTTGTATGTTCCTGTCAGAATTTATGGCAAAACAAACAGGTATTGGAAACCTTGGTTTTTAAGAGATATGCTTTGGGTGGTGGGGGGAGTATTTCAGTGAAAGTGACCTCAACTCCCTGACCTTTAGCATAGCTATGGACAAGGGTGGTAGACAAATGGTAAAGTGTTTAACTGGGAAAGAGCTAATGACAATGGGATAAGGCAGAAACTGGGGAGAGTAAATTGGGAACAGATGTTCTCAGGGAAAAGTACAAGGGAAATGTGGAGGATGTTTAGGGACTATTTGCCCAGGGTTCTGGATAGGTTTGTCCCACTGAGACAGAGAAGAGATGGAAGGAAAAGGGAACCATGGTTGACAAAAGAGATGAGACAGCTAATTAAAAGGAAGAAGGAAGCCAACAGAAGGTTTAGGAAGCAAAAGACAGGAAGGGCTCATGAGAATTACATGGTAGCCAGGAAGGAACTTAAGAACAGGAGGTCTAGAAGGGACCACAAAAAGACCTTGGCAAATAGGATTAAGGAAACCCCCTATAGTGTTTTATGTGCATGCGAAGAATAGCAGGATGATGAAAGTGAAGGTAGGGCCACAAAGATAAAGGAGGCAACGTGTGCCTGGAGGTAGAGGAGGTCCTTTGCTTCATTATTGACCGGAGGTCTGTATAGAACAAGCTTATGTGCTTGAGCATGTGGCAGTAAAGATGAAGCAAGTGTTGGATCATCTTAAAAATGTTAGGATTGATAAATCCCCAGGACTGAATGAGATATTGCCCAGACTAATACAGGAAGCGAGGGAAGAGATTGATGGGGCTATGGCAATGATCACATCCTTCTTGGCCACAGAGGAGGTACTGGAGGATTGGAGAATGGCAGATGTGGTTCCCTTATTTTAAAAAAAGTTAATGGGGAATAAATCCTGAGAATTATAGACTAGCAAGTCTTGCCGTAGCGGTGGGCCAACTGTTGGAGATGGTTCTTGGAGACAGGATTTATGAGCATTTGAGAAGTATGGTCTTCTCAGAGATGGTCACCACGGCTTTGTGAGAGGGTAGGTCATGCCTCACGAGCCTCATTGAGTTTTTTGAGGAAGTAACAAAAGAAATGGATGAAGATAGGCAAATAGATGTGGTGTATATGGATTTTAGTGGTGTATATGGATTTTGGTGGTGTATATTGATTTTAGTTAGGCATTTGACGCCAACCCCCCCCCCCCAATGTTAGACTCCTTCAGAAAGTCTCAAGGCATGGGATGCATTCAGAATTGGATTGCCTGCAAAAAGTAGTTAAGGCCTGTGACTAGTAGAGTTCCACAGGGATCTGTTCTGGGTCCCCTGCTCTTTGTGATTTATATATATATGTTACCTGGACAAAGAAGAAGAGGGATGGGTCAGTAGTTTGCAGATGACATGAAGGCTGGGGGTGTTGTAACTAGCTTAGAAGGTTACAACAGGAGATGGACAGATGCCAAGATGAGCGGAAAAGTGGCAAATGGAGTTCAATCTGGAAAGTGTGAAGTGATGCATTTTGGAAGATCAGACTTGAAGGAAGAATACATGGTTAATGTGTTAAAGTTTGTATTTCTATGCTATCTCGCACCACAAATATGTCTTTATTAAGCATATTAGTCACTAGCTTCAGAGCTGTGGCCAGAGAGCCACATGTTTACTAGGCAGAAGCGCATCCCAGAAAGACAATTAAAAGCGATCATTCCACCATCCAAAATCATTGAAATTAATTACTTCAACTATTTCCTGGGTAAACAGCACTACAGCAGACTTACAAAATCCATAATGCCTTGGAACACAGAAGTGCTAACTGACTTTTCCAGTCGAATCAATGACCTGTAAAAGAGCAGTCCATTCATAAATGGCTTCCCGCGCAAATGCAGCCTTACAACCTGTCAGCCACGATTTGAGTTGTTAATGGCCATAGGGCGCACACAGCAACACTGACGGACCAGTTAAGTTTCAATCTAATATTGTTGCAGCCGAGAAATTTCTCTCCCCATTGTTAACATTATTGTGAGACCAACCATTTACATGTGATAATTAAAGACTAAATATCAGGCACACAGAACATGGAATCTTTCCAGATTTCTGCCAATTTCCTATGCAAGAAATTATATTTTTAAATTATGACTTTAGAAAAGAGCAATGCCTTATGTAAAACTTGAGCTAGTAAAAATAAATTCAGAGATGCCTTTCAGATTTGATTGCAAGAAAATGCCTTAAATACTATACTGTTTCATTTGAATTTTTGAATGAGGTTCTAGAATTAACGAACATTACTCTATCTATTAATATTACTCATTCCGACTGGCATGACTTAATAGAATCTGTGTCTTGTATATTTTTGTACCTTGTCAAGTGGCACAATTATCACAAATGGCAAAATTCCTAAAAAGTGCAGAAGATCTGAGGGAGATGGGGTCCAAATCCCTAGATTTCCCACGGTTGTGAAGCAGGTTGATAGGGTTGTTTAGAAGGGTTATGGTCTGCAAGCTTCCATTATTTCAAGAGTAGTGAGGTAATGTTGCAGTTCTATAAAACTCTAGTTAGACCACACTTGAAATACAGTGTTCAATTCTGGTCGCTTCATTATAGGAGGATTGTGGAAGCTATGGAGAGGGTGCAGAGGAGATTTACCAGGATGTTGCCTTAATTGGATAACGTGTCTTATAAGGCAAGGTTAACAGGGCTAGGGTGTTTCTCTTTGGGGTGAAGAAGGATGAGAGATGATTAATAAAGGTCTACTAGATTATAAAGGGCATAGTAAGGGTGGACAGCCAGCACCTTTTTCCTGGGGCAAGAGTAGCAAACACCAGAGGATATCTGTACAATTGACAAGGCGAATGGAGTAAAGTTTAGGGGAGATATCAGGGGTATATTTTTTGTTTACATGAGAATTGGGTGCTTGGATATGCATCCAATTGGGTGAAGGCTGGTGCAATAGAGATATTTTAAAAAACTTTTAGACAGGCATAGGATGCAAGTAAAATAAAGCGTTTTTAGTGTGAGGTAGAAAAAGTTTAGTTTGTTGAGTAGAGTTATATAGATTGGTGCAACATGGTGGGCCAAAGGGCCTATACTGTCCTACAATATTCTTTGTTCTTTTGAGGCTCTGGTGAAGAAGAAGGTGTTCAGTTGGTAGAGACAGCAAAGAGAAAATAAGGTACTTGAGTATCAGAATTGCAAGAACTTTTAAAATTTAGACATGCAGCACGGTAACAGGCCATTTCAACCCATGAGTCCATGCCACCCAATTTACACCCCATTAACCTACGCCCCTGGTATGTTTTGAAGGGTGGGAGGAAACCGGTGTCCTCAGAGAAAGCCCACCCAGACGTGGGGAGAATGTACAAACTCCTTACAGACAGCGTGGGATTCAAACCCAGGTCTGGTCCCAATCACTGGCACAGTAAAGGGGTTGCACTAACTGCTGCACCAAATGCAAGAAGGAAATCAGGAGGAACAAAAGAAGGCATGAAGTGGCTCTGGCAGACGAAGTGATGCGAGGGAGTTTGCGAGAAGGCCTCTTCAGACATATTGAGAGCCAAAGGATGGCAAAGGAAACTGGAGCCCCCAGGGTAAACCCACATGGATATGGGGAGGGTATACAGACACCTTAAAACAGCACAGGATTCAAATCCTAGTCCTGATTGCTTGTGCTGTAATACTATTGCACTAACCGCTACGCTAACTGGGCTGTGTTTATAAGGTAAATTGAATTTGACGTTGGCTTTGTGGGAACAGCAAGACGATAGTAGTAGAGGATTGTTTCTCTGACTGGAGGCCTGGGGCTAGTGCTGTGCATTCGGGATCGACTCGAGCTCCATTGTTTGTCACCAACATACATCAACTGATGTGATAAACTGGATCAGCAAATGGCATGGAGGTTAGGGTGTAGTGGACACGAGGAAGGCTTTCAAAGCTTGCAGTTTGATCTGGACCTACTGGAAAAATTGGCTGCAAAATAGCAGAAGGAATTTAATGAGCATGTGCAAGGTGCTGTATTTTGGGAAGATGAACCAGGATAGGACTTGCACAGTAGACAATAGAACCGAGCGATCTGGAAATATGGAAAAATTCCTTAAAAGTAGCATCAAAAATCGATGGGGTTGCAAAGTGAGCTTTTGGCACATTAGCCATAAAGCAAAACATTGAATGCAGGAGATGGGGTGTTGTGCAAATTTGGAGTATTGAGTGGAGTTTTGGTCACTAACTTACAAAACAAATATCAGTAAGATTTAATGAAATCAGAGAAAATTTACAAGGATGTTGCTGGACACATGACAATTTATAGGAAAGGTTGATTAGGTTAAGACTTTATTCCCTAAAATGTCAGAGAAAGAGGGGAGATTTGATTGAGATATACAAAATTGAGGTATAAATCAGGAAAATGCAAGGTTTTTTCCAAGAAGGTTGGATGGGATAAGAACTAGAGATCATGAGTTAAGGGTGAAAGATGAATTATTTAAGGGGCACTTGTTCACTCAGAAAGTTGTGAGAGTGCAATATATATACTTGATGAAGGGCTCAAGCCCGAAATGTTGGTGATATATTTTTACTTCTGGTACATAAAGGAGACTGTTTGACCTGCTGAGCTTCTCCAGCATTTTGTGTTTTTACTTACTTCTACAAAGTCAGAGTACATTTATGGTAATTACATATGCCTGACCATGTGGAAAATTGTTCTGGTATGTCCTGTTCATTTAAAAAGGGACAAAATCACATTGGTTAATTACCACCTAATCAGTCCACTATCAGTTATGACCAAAGTGAAGATTATGTTAGTGACAGTATTTACCAGTAACCTGCCTGCTAATACCCAGTTTAGATTTTACCAAGACCACTTCATTCCAGATTCATCACAGCCTTGGTCCAAATCTAGACCAAAGAGGTAAACTTTAGGTGAAGTTAAGGTGATAGCTTGGCACTTGGGCACCATTTAACCTCATCAAGGAACCTGGAATCACTGAGATCAGTGGACATCAAAGAGAAATCATTGCTTGCATGAATGAAGGAGATTGCAGTTGTTGGAAATGAACCATTTTAGGACATCACTACAAGAATTCCTCAGTCATGTCTCCAACATCCACAGCCATCAATAGCTCCTTCAGTGGTTCATTAAGATCAGAAGTCAGGATCATATTTTGCATTCACAGCTCTTCAGCAAATGAATCAGTCCATGCAACATATTACTGTGCCAGTGACCCTAGTTAAAATTCAACATTGTCTGTCAGGGGTTTGGACATTCTTCCTGTGACTGTGTGGGATTCCTCCCACCCTTGAAAGGCATATGGTATTTGGGTAGCTTGTGAACCAGAAGGGCCTGAGGGCCTGTTACCATGTTGTATCTCTAAAATTTAAATTTAACAAAAAACATCCATGATAACGTTTGGCCATGGGCAGATAAATGGCTGGTGATATAAGCCATAAATTAATAAGGATAATGATCCCCTCCAATAAGGGATCTAATTAATTGTCCTTAATAAATATCCTATATTTTATTAACTAGACTTCCCTCATTGATCCTGTTGCAAAATGCAAATTAGTCAGATGGTGGCTATCTATAGCAAGTTACTCACCTTCTGGCATCATAGTCTCTTCACCAACTACAAGGGTTAAATCTGGAGAATAATAAAATATTCTCCTCCTACTCTTGGGCTTGGCTCCATCCAGGACAAAGCAGTTTGTTTGATCAGAACCTCTTCAATCACCACAATGGTCATTCCCTGCATGTTCAGTGTAAAGTGGCACCAGGTAGAAAATACTCTGCAGTTGCTCACTTAAGCATTTTAATTGCATCTTTGAAATCTACTCTCTCTCCCACTAAGTACTTAGGGAGCATATGATTACTGTCTGCAGAGTTCCCCTCCATGATACTTTAAATCTTGAAACTACAGTATGTCATTTCAGGTTCAAAATCTGAACTCTCCTTTTCAAACTTTTGGAGTGCCTTTGCCAGTCAGACTGCAGTTCTTCAAGAGGCCAATTTACAGCCAGGTCCCAAAAAAAATTAATAAGGGGTGAATAAGATTTGTGCATTTAATGTAATCTACACAAATTTCAGCAAGAGTATTGATTAACAAGATTTGATAGGACAAACTAGTTTAATAAAAAGTAAAAGCCCATGACATTTAGTGAAGTGTAGCAAATTGAATTCAACATTTGTTCATGGGTATTTTTGTGGTTAAAAGACTGTCACCTGTAAGTTTCCACAAAATTTTCCACTTGGTCTGTATTAACAATTTGAATTTAGACCGCATAACCACCATAGTTGAGAGTGAGAAAGATTTTAGTTTGGAGGAAGACAAGAGAAACAGAGAGAGAATGTTCTACGGTGGATTTTGAGGCAGCAACATGACAAGCTGGCAAACTTGTTGAAAACCCCATTTTGAAGATGGGTTGTGAGTTCTGAGTTCAGCCTGTTCAAAACCCTTGTGGTCCATACAAGAGGAAATGGTTGACTAGAATCTTTCACCTGAAAGTGGCCAGCGGGACTGTCGCATCCGCACTAGCCACCCCCTGAGGGCTCCCACCCAGACAGCCCCCGCTGGCTGTCACTGGCTGATGACGTCGCAATGGCAGTTGCTTGCAGCGGCTGTATATTCATGTGGGGTGATCCTTCCCCAAGAGGGATTGCAGTCGACACCTTGGAGCTGGCCATGACACATTCATAGAGGTAAGTTTCCCAATGTAAGGGCAGAGAATCTCCACCTTTATAGTCGGGTTTTCTCACTGTATGGAGTCCGGAGATGAGGAAATCAAGAATCCTATTACACAGTGGGGTTACATAACCAACACTTTTATGCTTAAAGTCAGATACTGTGTTTTTTATTTCTTGCACCTTTTTGGTGTAACACTTGGATGAGATGTTAAACTGAGTCTTCAATTAGCATCTGGCAAGTGAAATAGATTCTACGACAGAAATGCAAAGGTAAGACGTCATTTAACATTTGTGCTTTGATCAATTACGTTTTTTAAAGATAGCTAGAATAATTGGATACTGTTCATGGATCTTGCTGCTCAAACCAATTAGGTTTTGTTTCTAAAGAACTTTGGGAATCCTGGGTTTTTTTTTTAAATCCGAGTCTTTTTTTTCACTTGCTGAATGTTGTTATGAGCCTAGAGGACCCCAAAACCCAGCAGCAATAGAAATTCACCAAGACAAATGATTATATAACTAAAAGTTGCTTTTAATTTTCTTTAAACATAAAATAGGATCAAACTTTAACTTATTACTATTAACTTAACTTAACCCCCTTCTAATTCTAAACACACGTATATAATGTGTATATGTTCTGGAAAGTTATTTGATTCAGTCCAATCTCACTCCAAGTTCACCAGTATCAGACAATTCTTATACTGTGTACAGAATTTAACATATATGAATTTTCACCAAACTCTTGTGCTTGAAAGCAATTGGTTACCTCTCAGGAAGGTTCTTGTTGGTTTCAGAGAGAGATTTGTTGCTTGTTGGACACACACAAACTGATTCCCTCTGATCAATTACTTCAGTGTCTTGCTGAAGAAACATGTCCCATCAGATAATAATAACTTCTTATCCAAATGATAACCTCTTCTTCTGGAGGTCACCACAGAGTTCCTTTTGTTTCCTTTATTTCAGGTGAAACACTCTAGTCAGCCATTTCCTCTTGCATGGACCACAAGGGTTTTGAACAGGCTGAACTCAGAACTCAAAACCCATCTTCAAAATGAGGTTTTCAACAAGCTTGTCCCGTTGATGCCTCAAAATCCACTGTAGAACATTCTCGCTCTGTTGCGCGCTCTCTCTCGCACTCTTGCACGCTCTCTCTCGCGCTCTGTTGCGCTCTCTCTCGCGCGCTCTTTCTCTCGGAGCCTGGATGTCTGGCTTGAACAAAGCTCTGGAATTTTAAGTGAGATGTGTTTTGTAAGTATTTGTTTGTGAAGTGACCTACATTAAACCCCCCCCCCCCCAATCTATCTCTTTTAAAGACATATTTATATATAATACATAATAAACCCTGTAACAGTGTAAAAACCAAGAACAGCTGAAAGCAGAAGCCAAATTGATTTGGAAATCACAACACATGAAAAATCATCTGATAAGCTGATGTTGAGAATAGGGTTAATTTGAACAGACTAATGTAGAAAAAAGAGTAAAACATGAAAGTCTGCAGACTTGAAGTAAAAACACAATATTGGAGAAACTCAGCAGGTCAATCTGTGTACTTTATGTAGCAAATTAAAGATGAGCAACGAACATTTCAGACTTGAGCCCTTCATCAAGGTATGACAAAATTATTTGATGAGCCTTGATACCTGCAATTCAAGGGTCCATTCACTACTTGAGGTATGATTTATACTCATGTTTGTTAAGTAGTTTTGTGATAATGTGCACACATTGTGTGATTCAGGAGGGGTCCTTAATATTGGTTGCTGACTGAACATTTCACGTGCCATGTGAATATTTTGCTTGGTGAGGCATCTGAAAATAGACTGTGGACCAAATTAAGTTAATAACTCAGCTGTATAGTATTACTACTTAGCTTTATATCACCATCACTCCTCTTACCTACCATATTGCCTCAATTTTTAGATTGCTTATCTAATGTCCGCTGCCTAATGAGCATAAATTTCCTGAAATTAAATATTAGGAAGACCAAGATCTCTATGTTTAGTCCTTGGTGCAAACTAGTTTCCTCAGCAATAATTCCATTCCAATTCTTAGCATCCATGGAAATCTGAGGAATTTTTTTCAGCACCCTGGTAGTCCTGAGTTTCTACCTGCACACCAATACTATAGCTAGATGTCTGCTAAAACACTCATCCATAGCATTCCAATTATATCACTATTGTAGCAAACTCTGGGCTAGATTCGATCACTTTACCTTTACAGCTGCAAGTCACCCAAAATTCTGTTACTTGTATCCCAAGTCCCACCATGGCCAACTCAGCTTTCACTCTTTCCTCTCTTACATTTTAATGGTTATTGCTGACCTAGCGATTAAGATGGAAATTAATTCACATAATATTTTAATGTTTTAGATTTTCTAAGTTTACTTTTGCTTTACTCATTTAAAGCTATCTTAATAGTATTTAAATGTCCCTGAATATCATATATTTAAGAACTCCTGTCAAGGCTTTGTAGGAGTCAAGAGCCCATCCTGTCAGAAGCTGTGCGGCATTCCAGGAGAAAGCCTCAGCAGCACACATGAGGCCTTGTCACATTGCCTTACTGGATACCATTCAGGTTCAGAAGATCAGCTGGATCATCCTGGTGGGCTACCTTACTTATGAACAATTGGGGATAGCTATATCCAGTGTCTCCATGTCCATGATGACTCGTCTTTACATTTCCATTTGTTAATAATAAGTGGTAACTTGTAACTGGAGAGAGAATCTTGAGCCAAGAGGTAGCATTTGTATTTTAGCCTGAGTAAGACTGAATCAAAGATGGTTAATTTACCTGACAGAGACAGCCATAACTTGGGCCTATGAAAATTCCTTTAGCTATACATTTTAATTTGGATGAAGAGCATGAAATTGAAGAAATTTTTCAGTTTAGAATGAGTTTGCCAAGCAAATGAGTGTGCTGGCAGAGAGGGACTTATTGGACGGAAAGGGCCCTTGACCATCATGGGGTGGAATGATATATTGCATTGGATGTTCACAGCAGAAGTGTGTATGTTGGCAACAGAAAATTGGAGAATGTAAAAGTGACAGAGGACATCAGAAGTGTCATGGTGTAAGTGGAAAGGTAGTGGACAAGAGAAGAAAGAATGGTCATGGTAGGAAGAGTAACTTCTACAGGAGAAAAGGCTGGAAGAATGAGCCAACCAAACATTCCCTTGTGAGAAGAAGGCAGAAGTAAGCTGTGCAGTGTCAGAGGTCTATAAAGCTGGAGGCTATGGAAGAAAGATTTGAGAACGTGGGTAACTGTCATGAAGCCATTGATGGGCCCTTGGTAACAGGAAAAGTGTCTGAAGTCTGACATTTATTTTTTTTCTTGGCAATGTTGATATTTATCCTTGGTCACTTTAGTTGGTGAAACTTCGGGTGGTGTAGACCAGAATGAGCTGAATAATTCAAAATAGAGAAAATCCGTGTCACATCTGCAGTCCATCCAAAGATCAGATTAAATTGAGAATACCTAAGAGGGTAGTAGGAAGGGATAGATGAATCAATAATTCTGGAGATGAAAGAAAGAATAATAAGTTATTGAGCATATTTAAATCTGAGCACAATAGGTTTTTCAACATCAAGAAATTATATCAGGTGTAAACATCAAGTCATTGTAGAGGATTACTTATTAATGCAGAGTTAGACCACATGGCTTAGTTGTGGTTATAATTCTTGTGTTCTTGAGAGAGTCAGAGGTATGATGGGATGTACTGCAGTTGCCTAATTAGTACAACTCTAAGAGCATTCAAAGCATGAGAGCATTAGAAAAGGTGGTCTAGAATCCTGTGCCACCATCTACAAAAGATGTTCAAGAATCTCGCGAAGTCCTCCAAAATTGTTCTTAACCTGAAACTGCTGGTGCATTAAAATGAGCAGATGCCTAGGAATGTCATCACCTGCAAACTTTACCCAGTCCAGCTTCCAAGACATCCACATCACAATTCCTTCAGGATCCCTGGACAAACTCTTGTTCTGTGGATTTTTACAGCTCAGGCACTCCATGACTAAAGACTTCTGATTATCAACTTTTTGAGGGCAGTTCAAAGCTGTATGAAATGTTGGCTTGGCAATTTTTATTTATTCAGACATCCTATGTCTGAATGAATAAAAATGGGCATAATTACATAAAGGCAGATGCAGATTAAAGAAAGTTGTGATAAGACTGGAAATTTTGACTAGAGCTAAATTTTAGTACGATGATAATTAGGCAGAGGACAATAAGATGGGATTTCCCAAGTATTGGAGATAGTCAGCTTGGCATATGGTGCAATACACAAAAGTACTGGAGAAACTCAGCAGGTCACACAGCATCTATAGGAAGTAAAGGGTAACCAATGTTTCAGATCAGAGTCCTTCATCAAGGTAAGATTTTCCTGATTAACTGTGGTGATGTGAAAGGTGAGCATTATGCTACCAAGAGGTCAACACTGGAAGAACAGTCAATTTCAATATGGATGGATTAAAAGTAAGATGAATGTAAATATAAGTGAATATTTTAGATTTTGGAGTGGACAGCAGCATTGGTCTTGAAGAGAAGCAAATGTAGGAAAGTGTAGCAAAAGTTAGGATCGAAGCATGAAACTGCGGACGCAGTGATTGCAGCAAAAATACAAATACTGGAGGAGCTCTGCAGAACTTGCAGCGTTGTGAGAGATGATCTGTGAATGATGGGAGTTGGATCCCAAATATCATTAAAGCATTAGAAATGAAATTAAGGCCAAGGGTTTCATTAGAAGCTAGTCTTTGGAAAGAAGATATGCAGACTTCTTTGAGGATTTAAAAATAATTGGAAGCTTAGTTAATGATGTAATATTCTGCAGAATTCTCTGATCAAGCAAATTGAGCCCAGTAATAGCCTATCATTTCCATTTCAATCCCTTGTTTTTATTTTGAATAATTATGAAAAATAATGCTGTTTCCCATTGGTCACATCCTGAATGTTTTTGGATCTCATTGAAAAGTATTGAGCAGAGTTGATTAATTTTTTTATGATTATACATAACAGATTATGTGACTCTTGGTACTTTTTGCATGCATTTCTTTGAGTTTCTTTAAACAAGTACTTTATATATGTTCAACTACATTCAATTATGTTGCAATTTTCCTTAATCTAACCACTCTAATTGGTGCTAGATTTTAGTGCAAGATTTCAGCTTTTACCACCACGTTCCTGCAATTAAACACTAAGAGAAAAACATGGTCACCTTTATAGGGTTTGGAAAGTTTTTGAATATCTCTAAAGCAGCAACAATGTAATAACAAAGTAAATAATTACAAACATTAAATAAATGTTAATTAAAAAATGTAATAAGGTATCTTCCTTTCTTACTTTGTGTCTACAACTTTACAATACCCACCGAGATCACTAGAATTACAAGGAAGTATAGGTAAATTAACCAGATAGAATTCTGTCACTGGAATCTGGTGATGGAGTACAGTAAAGTATATTTAGAAGGAAATGAAATATTGACGAGAGGATTTGAATACAGGAGCAAAATGTTTTGCTAGAATTTACACAGGGCCTAGGTGAGGTTGCACTGAGTGGTTTTGGTCTCATAACCCTTTTTCACATTGGCAGCCCACTAAATTGATGTGTGAACAACCCATTTTGAAATACCCATAGGGCCGGTCACACTGCGCCAAGAAAACCTGGTTCCGTGTGCCCTTTCACATTGACAACTTGTATCGTGGAGCAAAGGGAGCCCCAGCCTTCAGCAGTGAAATCCTGAGTGACGTATTACATACTCGCAGGCAGTGAATCCTTTGTTCTATACACCTCACTCCAACCTCTTACTTTCCACTATGCTCCCACACCTCACTCCAGCCTTTCACTATCTGGATTTTTTGGTGGAGGGTGGGTGGTGTGGGGGTGTGTGCATGGCAGTAGGGGTAAAAAAAAGGGCATGCATATGCCCCTACACATCCAACAGCAGGAGGATAATGGAGCAGATAAAATCATTTAAGTAAATAGCATAGATAAAGATGAGGGAATCTCAAATTTAGTTGGGTGCATTATTGCCGCAAGCTAAAACAGAACTTTTGAAGTATACTTTAATTCATTTGTTTAATTAAATTGTGCGCTTATTTTCCCACGCTCTTTTGTTCATGTGTGTTTTATTCCTGCCATGATTTTCTAAATCTGGAATAGGTCAGTACAACATCATGGGCTAAAGGGCTCATATTGTGTTGTACATATGTTTTAATTAAGCATGAATAATTTTGTTTAAATGCAAGATCATAATACATGGATTAGTATTACAAATTTAGTTTTTACCTTGAATCTCTTTAAATCAGTGTTGTTATTTGGAAGAATATCTTTTGTTTCCTTCATGTTCCTGTGCACACACAAGCACATTATCAGCGCGTCGCTAATGGGACCCAGTATACCAGGTCATCTGTTCATACTGAAGCCAGGTCAAAACAATCCCAGCTCTGATACAACCTCCCTAGGCGTGTCAGTCCCGGGCCAATTTGGATCCCCATAACCAAGTTGGGAGTGTTCACATTGGTAGATGACTTGGTAAATTGCCAGTTAATTCCCACTTTCAAGAGCCAGTGTGAAAGGGATAAGAATGTACTTGCAATGGATTGTGTGGCAATAGTTCATGTGTTCATGGATTAATAGGATACTCGCATGGAGAGAGATCAAAGTAACTAAGTTTGATTTTAACTAAATAGATGAATGAGAGGGGATATAATTGAAACATTAAAAATGTTGGCCAGCTAAACATGCTGAATGGAGGATGATTCTCTTTGTTGGAATGTTTGGAACAAGAGTTAAATTCTCCAATTATGGGATAAGTGGTTTTGGATTGTGATTGGAAATTTCTTCACTCGGTGCTGAACCTGTGGAATTGACAAATCACTGAATATTTTTGAGGAGATGCATTTCCAGATGCAAAAGATATTGAGGGATATTTGGAATGAGCAGTAATATGGTAATGAGATAGATAAAGTGTTATATTTACATTGAATTATGCAGCAGGCTCATAGGGCCAAAAAGCCACCTCCTATTTTCAATGTTTTTTCAATAGAAAACATTGACAAAAACAGCTCCCTTGCCCAGTCTAATCTTTCTCTTTTTCCTCTCTGCATGCAGAATCAAGAATGTAACATTTTTCCTCCACTTAAGAAATGGATTTGGGCAGTCAGCCCCTAAATCCTGCTCCATCATTCTGTTAGATCATGGTTGAGCTTTTTGTAGTACTGCATTACAGCTATTAATAATTAAGTTGGAATATTCAATAGCCATTTTAATTTTAGTGTGAGAAATTTTATTTAAATTTTATTTAGCCTAATTTTATAATTTAGGATCATAGAGAGATATTTTGTTTTCAGGGTTTGATAATTCCAATGGATCGAAAGGCTTTCCTTTTTGCAAAAGCAGATGTCATGGATAAAATAAAGTTTGGGAAGTCTCAAATAAATTCTATAACATCGACTTGGTGCTAAGTTGGTGACCTTGCTGACAGATAATAGTGCAGGAAATAACCATTGAAAGCTGAGGTGGTTTTAGTCGTTTTTTAGCTAATTAGTTCTGCTAATATTACTGAAATTAGGCAGTGGATTTAAATATGGTTAATATGATTGTAACTGCATTTTCAAGATGCAGTCTTTAAGAAGGCTTGCCAGTGGCTATATTTCATTAATTTGAGAAGATTCAGCATGTTACCAAAGACTTGAAAGTTTATGCAGGTGTATTGTGGAGAGCATTTTTACTGATTGCATCACTGGTATGGAGGTACCAATGCACAGGACAGGAAAAAAACGACAGAGGGTTGTAACCTTCGCCAGTGCCATCATGGGCATCAATGTTCTCTTCATTGAGGACATCTTTAAGAGGCACTGTCTTAAGAAAGCAGCCTCTGTCATCAAGGACTCTCACCACTATGCCGAATCACTGCCATCATCTGGAAGGAGATAAACAGCAATCACAGCATCTGCAGACTTGTGTGTTTCACTATAATATTTTAACATAACATAACAATTACAGCACGGAAACAGGCCATTAGGCCCTTCTAGTCCGCACCGAACCAAACACCCCTTTCTAGTCCCACCTCCCTGCACAATGCCCATAACCCTCCATCTTCTTCTCATCCATATACCTGTCCAACCTTTTCTTAAATAATACAATTGACTCCGCCGCCACTATTTCTCCCGGAAGATCATTCCACACAGCTACCACTCTCTGAGTAAAGAAGTTCCCCCTCATGTTACCTCTAAACCTCTGCCCCTTAATTCTTAACTCATGTCCTCTTGTTTTAAACTTTCCTCCTCTTAACGGAAATAGTCTATCCACATCCATTCTGTCTATCCCTTTCATAATCTTAAATACTTCTATCAAATCCCCTCTCAACCTTCTACGCTCCAAAGAATAAAGACCCAAACTGTCCAATCTCTCCCCATACTCCAGATGCTTAAACCCAGGCAACATTCTGGTAAACCTTCTCTGCACTCTCTCCACTCTGTTTATATCCTTCCTATAATTAGGCGACCAAAACTGCACACAGAACTCCAAATTAGGCCGCACCAACGTCTTATACAATCTCAACATCACCTCCCAACTCCTATATTCCATGCAATGATTGATAAAGGCCAGCATACTAAAAGCCTTCTTCACCACCCTATTCACGTGAGTTTCTACCTTCAGGGAACGATGTACCGTTACTCCTAAATCTTTCTGCTCTTCTGTATTCCTCAATGCTCTCCCATTTACCACATATGTCCTATTCTGATTCTTCTTACCAAAATGAAGCACCTCACACTTATCAGCATTAAATTCCATCTGCCATTTTTCAGCCCACTTTTCTAAGCAGCCCAAATCCCTCTGCAATCCTTGAAAACCTTCTTCATTATCCACTATTCCACCTATCTTAGTATCGTCTGCATATTTACTAATCCAATTCACCACCCCATCATCTAGATCATTAATGTATATAACGAACAACAATGGGCCCAATACAGATCCTTGAGGCACACCACTGGTCACCGGCCTCCAACCTGACAGACAATTATCCACTACCACTCTCTGGCCTCTCCCTTTCAGCCAATGTTCAATCCATTTGACTATCTTAAAATTTATACCTAAAGACTGCACCTTCCTAACTAACCTTCCATGTGGTACCTTATCGAAGGCCTTACTGAAGTCCATATAGACAACATCCACTGCGCTACCCTCATCCACATTCCTAGTCACCTCTTCAAAAAATTCAATCAGATTGGTCAAACATGACCTTCCTCCCACAAATCCATGTTGAGTGCTCCTGATCAGACCCTGTCTATCCAGATGTTTATAAGTACTATCTCTAAGAATTTTCTCCATTAATTTACCTACCACAGACGTCAAACTTACAGGCCGATAGTTGCCAGGCTTCCTCCTTGAACCCTTTTTAAATAACGGAACCACATGCGCAATGCGCCAATCCTCCGGCACTATCCCCATATCTAATGACATTTGAAAAATTACCGCCAGAGCCTCTGCTATTTCCTCCTTCACTTCTCTCAATGTCCTGGGGAAGATCCCGTCTGGTCCCGGAGACTTATCCACCTTTATATTCTTCAAAAGCCTTAAAACTACACCTTTTGTAATCTCTATATTCCCCATATTTACCCAATTTGCTTTTTTTATCCCACATCTCCCAATATCCTTCTCCTTAGTGAATACCGAAGAAAAGAAACTGTTCAATATCTCCCCCATTTCTCTAGGTTCCACACACAGTTTTCCACTCTGATTTTCTAAGGGACCAATTTTGTCTCTAGCTTTCCTCTTACCATTAACATATTTGTAGAACTCTTTTGGATTAGTTTTAGAGTCAGTTATACAATATCAATATGGGGTTTTTTTTAAATCTATGCTGGCTATTTGGAACTTATCCATATTGGTCCCATTTTCCAGTATTCAATTCATAACCTTCCATGCCAGAGCATTTCAAATGCTCATCTAAACATGTCTTGAATGTTATGAGAATACCTGTCTCTACTGTCCCCCTCTGCCTCAGAATTCATTGATTTGGCTTGTCCCATCATTTATGTCCCAATACAGCATCCCAAATGACATGATCCTGGTGATTCCCCTCCAATGCCAACACATTTCTCATAGTAGGACATCCAGAACTCTCAGGAAAAAAAAAGGAAGGAGCTGATTATAGACTTTAAGAAAACCAGAGGTGTGCAATCTAGTGATCATTGTGGGATCAGAGCTGGAGAGGGTGAGCAAATTTAAATTCCTGGGAATCCCAATCTCAAAGGACCTTTCCTGAACCTAACACGCTAATGTTATCATGAAGAAAGCATGACACATCGTCTCTACTTCCTCAGGAGTTTGCAGAGGTTCAGTATGATATCAGAAACCTTGACAAACTTGTACAGGGGCAGTGGAAAATGCTAACTGGCTACATCACTGCTGCGCATGGGACGCCAATACCTCGGAGCAGAAAGATAGTGGATGCATCCAAGTTTATCACAGGCAAAACTCTCCCACCAATGATAAAATCTACACAGCCACCTGACAGCAGTCAAGGATCCACAACATCCAGGACAGGCTCTGTTCTTGTTGCTGCAATCAGGAAAGAAGTACAGGTGCCACAAGACTCATACTATCAGGTTCAGGAACATCTCCACCATCAGATTCTTAAACAACAAACTCAGAGACTCCTTACTTTGCATATTATTGATAACTTTTTTTCTGTATTGTACAATTTGTTTACATTTTCTTTGTTTATATTTTCATCTTATATACTATCTTTTCTTGAGTTCAGTGCATTTTCACTAGCAATAAGTAGAAATTTCTCCTGGCCTGCAGGAAAAGAAATCTCAGGGTTTTATGTGATGTCATGTATGTACTCCTACAATAAATCTGAACTTTGAAAAATCCACCACTGGCTTAAGTAATGCTTTTTGTAGTCATACCATAACTTCCCTGCTCTTATATGCTCTGCTGTGGCCAATGAAGTTAAGGATTCTGTATTCCTTTTGTAACTATCTAATCTACTTCAGTATTCTTGCATATAGATATCAAGGTCCATTTGTACCCCAGGACTACTTAGTCTCTTACCATACATTTTGTTTATCCTAGCTTTATTAGTCCTTCCACAATATAAAATTCCTCTTTTTTTCTGGATTGAATTCCAAATGCTAGATCCTTGTACATTTTACCAATTGATCAACATTGTTCTGTAGCCAAAGACTACCATCTCATTCAACAGCACCATTTTTGTTATCTGCAAATTTACCATCGTATACATCAGTTATGTTTTTCATTGTGTTTCTGTTTGGTTCAAATTTTACAGCAGGGTGAACAGTACACATTTTTTTAAATACATTGTTTCTCTTCAGACTATATTTGCAATTTGGGCTGTTGTGCATTATCCACAAAGTTTTGTATACTGTTTCTGTTCCTGTAGTTCAGGAAATAATATTGCATTTGATTTTCCTACCAAAAAGAATCTTGTTACTATGAAATCAAAGTTTTTGGTGTTTTTAAGTTAATTTGCATATTATACAGTAATCCTCCTTATCAAAAAACTTTTTTATAAGCTTTCCGAGCATTTTTGCTTTAGATTTAAGCAACTCCCTGAAATATCCAAAATAATATTATGAGTGAGTTAGTAATCATGAGAATTTGTATTTGAGAATTAGCTAGTTAATCCAATCTGTTTTAAATATTTTTTTTGTGGATATTTAACATTGAAAAATTTAGAACAAATTAAGTTGTAGACATTTCAACCCATATTTGTAGGTTATTCTTGTGCTTTTCTGCTCCAATATTTTTTAATAAAGCTTTCTTGAAAGCACCCCTATTTAGCAACCACAAGGGGGAATTCTTAAGGAAATGGGGTAATCGGAAATGGTCACAAATAGTCTGATGGTTTTTTGTGATTTTTCTTAAGGAAAGCAGAAACTATTGATTCAATTTTAATTTAAAGGGATAGATGCCAAATAGAGGTCCCGACAGACCAGCTGCAGTCCTTCAGTGTTGCCTTAATTTACCAGAGACACAACTGTCACAAACAAAACTTTTAAACTTGATATATAGCCACGATAGTGAGCAGTCTTTTGTGTAGAGTGCACATAGAAGACCTCTTTTATACAAATCAACTGGCAGATGACAGACAATGATGAAAATTTGATTCTTTGAAGTTGTAATGGTCATTGAAATGTGTGAAATTCTGGGATTGAATAGAAAGCAGCTAGCCCAACACAGAATCTTGGGTGGCTGGTGGGAGCTTGCTGGGAGGTTTGTCTGTGTTTTGTCACAGACTTCCCTTGCCTGTGTGGCACATACGGAAGAATAGAAATAGGGCCACTAAATCAGGTTTAAATTATTTTGAATGGAAAAGATAGAAGCATGATTTTTTTTTGCCATAATTGTCCAAAGCTGTTTCTCTCAGAGTTACAGAAATTAAAGGGTTGAACTTGATGTGAAGTGTTACTGATGATTGAATTGATTTGACTTGCAGGATGAGAAAAATGAGCAGAAACTCATTTAGTTTCTCTTTTATAATTTGCCTATTTTTCTTGGTGCTAATTATTCATCAGAAGTTTTTTTTATATATTTCAGCACCGAAGTGTAATTCTATAGCAAGTTAAGAAGTCTGTTATTTGTTGGAAATTCAATGTGTGTACGCTATTTTTGTTTTTATTCTCTGTATTTTCAGTAAACCTTTATTGCTTGTGGTAAGTTTTCTGATTGATAAAATTCAGTTATTTACCAGAAGTTGCTTTGTGTAGAGGAGCCTGCATGCTGTTGGCTCTATTAAAACATGCTAGAGAACTTTCAAATTCATTGCATTAACCCATTGTCTGCACTAGACAGTCTTCTGTCCTTCAGAATAAAAGTATGGGAACAGAATTGAGTTTCAGTGAGGGCAAAGGGTTAAAGGATGCTGTCAAGAATGCTTTAGTTATCAAAAGATCAATGCTGAAATTCCAACTCTCACCCCTCCAAATTAAGTTTCTGACATATTGGGAAAACTTTGTCTTGGAACAGATCACTGACCTGCACCACAAAGATCAGTTGTGTTGGGAATGGTTAAGTTTGCATGTTGTATACATAGCCATATTAGCATGAATTAAGGTTCGTGGGTTCATTCAAATTAGTAATTTCTCTTCTCAAATGTGTGTCCTGGATGTGCTAAAGTTGCTGTAAGCTAATGATAATAGACACCAATTTTATTGGAGTTAGACTGTAGCAAATTGCCAAAAGTTTCTCAAATTGAATTGAATTTATAATTGAATTATAAATGTCTTTAATCAACAATGCACAAAGAATTCAATGCATTATGCTATACTTTGGTATGTTTCAGTCTGCAGAGACCACCTCCAGACCATTCCAATGCATAAGTAGCTGAATCTAAAGCAACATTGATTAAAGTAGACGTGCAAAAATTAAATTAATAAAGTTCCTGTGAATCTTGAATAAAAAAGATACTGCTGGAAATACTCATCAAGTCAAGCAACACGAATAGAGAGAAAAGCAGAATTAATGTTTGAGCTGTGATCTTTCATCAGAATTTAAAAAGTTAAGAAAACACATCTTAAGATGCAGATAAAGAGCAGGAAGAAGACTGTAAAGAGATGTTTTAGAACACAAAAAGAGTGTATGTATAGTAAAGGAAGGTGGTAAGAAGACCAATGAGGAAACAATAAATTTGTACAGTGAGTTTTACATGCAGAATAATTATTCGAAATTGCCAAAGGAAGCGGGAGTGAATATTGGAAATGTGAAATAAATATTAGTTGTTTGAAACAGTTGATCTACTTGTTGAATCTTGAAGTCTCTAACCTACCGAATTAGAATAAAGGATGTTATTCCTTGAGTTTGCATTGAACCTCATTGGAGCTCTCCAAGAAAGCAAAGGCAAAATTAAAGAAAGAAACAACTAGAAATTGGGCATCATACTTAGGACTGAACTGAAATGTTCAGGAAAGCAGTTTTAAGACCATGGATTGAGTGAAGATAAAGAGTAGGTTTAACAGGAATGTAGCATGGCAAGGTAATAGATATTCTTAATGGAAAATTAGGGGTGGCATGGTCAGAAATCAGGACAGGGCCTCAAATCCCATGTGAGGAATTTGTACGTTCTCCCCGTGTCTGTGGGGACTTCCTTTGGGTGCTCCGGTTTCCTCCAACCATTCAAAAGAAAAAATACCAGGGGTTGTAGGTCAATTGGGTGGCTTGGGCTCATGAGCCAGAATGGCCTGTTACTATGTAGTGTGTCTAAATTAATTGATGGGATGCCCTAAATAGAGCGACACCACTGTCACCAGGAGTGGGTGTTACCAGGGTGTTACCAGTTCTTGGGACTTGAGCCATCAATCAACTAATCCAGTCACGTGTGAGATGGCTCGCGACAGTTCCCTCAGGACCAAGGGCATTATAAATAGTTCTCTAATTGTAAATAAAAGGGTTCATTCTTTGGATTTTGGAAAATGCTGGTGTCTGTTGTTTCTCTCTGGGTTGAACAAGGTGAAAGCTTGTATTCCACACAACACGTACATAGCACAAAATTTGGCGCATTTACAACTTTTTTTTTAAAAAAAATATATATATATATAAATAAAAGAGCATGTAAAATTCATTCATATGTATGTGAAGATTGATTTCTACACTGTAAATCATTGCACAACGTGAACTAGGCCAAATGGTTAACTCTCTTGCCATTGGTCTTATTGACTAACTTTCTTTTCTCCTTCGGGTGATAGAAGATTGGGGGCAGGGGGAGGGGGAGGGGAGGTGACCTGATAGATGTGTATGAGAGGCATTGATGGTGTGGATAGCTAGAGACTTTTTAGCAGGCCTGAAATTTTAAGGTGCTATAGTGAAGGTATAGTTTTAAGGTGTTTGGGAGTAAGTGCCAGGAGATACAAGAGGTAAGTATTTCACACAGAGTTGTGGGTGCATGGATAGCAACATTAAACTGATTTTAGAAAATGGAGCATTATGCAGCAGGGAAACTCAAATCAATTGAAGTAGGTTATTAGTTCAGCACAACACTGGGTCGAAGGGGCCTGTACTTTACTGAAGATTTCTATCTTCGATGAATCAGGAAGCCTTAAAATTCACTAACTTGATCCATACTCAAATACAACACTGAAGCCTTGTTGCATTGCTCTGTATCCTTGAAATGAGATGTAAAATGGAGCCTAAATAGTTCTGGCATATTTTTAAAATCTTCTGACTAAATTTGAAGAAGAGTTAACATCCTTCCAATAATTTCAATTGAATTTATAATTGAGGTAAATATGCATTTATTCAAATTGGCTAATAGATAACCCCCACCCCCCACCCCCAGTCAATTCTCACTTTCCACTCTCCTGTGTCTCATCCATATCCAATTAACACCTTTTGTCTGTTGGTCTGTACTCCTTCCCTGCCCATTCTTCCCTTCTCCCCCTAGTCTTTTAATTCAGGTGCCTGCCTGCTTTTTACTCACACCTTGAAGAAAGGCTCAGGCTCAAAACGTCAGCTGTGTATCTTTATCTCCTATGGATGGCGTGAGACCGGCTGAGTTCCTCCAGCATTTGTGTTTTCAATAGATAACTCATCGCCACCACCTTCAGGGCATTTAGGAATGAACATCATATACTCATCCTGGCAGAAATGCCAACGTCAAGGTGAATGAATAAAAAATGTTACAATTGGTCATTTACTCTAAAAGTTGTGAAGAACAGGAGTATGACTAAAGTAAGGTTAGGGCCATTTGGGGATAAAGAGGGAACATATACCTGGAGGAGGTCTTTAATCAATACTTTGCTTCATTGTTCACCAAGAAGAGGGATCTTGATGAATGTGAGATCAATGTAGAATAAGCTGATATTGAGGTTAAGAAAATAGTATTGCAGTTATTGAAAAACATTCTCAGATACAAGTCCTGAGATTGTAAGGGATATACCCCAGGTTATTCCGAGAAACAAGGAACTGGGGTGTTGATGATGATCTTTGCTTTCTTCCTGGCCACAGGAGTGGAACTGATTGATCAGAGGGATGGCAACTGTAGAACCTTGGTTCAAGAAAGGTAATGGGGAAAATAATAAGGATCAGACCAGTGAGTCTTGTGTCAGTGGTGGGCAAGCTGTAGGAGAAGATTTTGGAGAAGCAGATAGGCTTTTTACACAGAAATCCCATAATATTGCTGTAAAGAAAACCAGGCATTAAGTCAGCTTTGGTCATTAACACTGAACCAAGCAAAGCCAGCATAATGCCAGATCAGTGTGTCATTTTACATAGCAAGCTGGCTTTCCGGGAGCAAAAGAGGCAGGATGTGCAACTCAACAGTGTCGGCGTCTAGTGTGATGTATAACATACACATCAGATGTTGCTTTCTACACAAAAATGGCGGTTGAACTTGATGTGTTTATTGCTAATCATATTTATGCCACTCTTTGAGGAGAAATTGAAGAGAGGCAAAGAGTTGTTTGAGGCAAAAAGGCACATGGACCTTAGATGCCATAGACAGAGACATTTCATTCTTGTGAGTCAATTCGCACTGGTCTCAGATAGAAACATGTGGAGGAGTCAGAGAGACCGTATGGCCCTGTGTTCTAGACTCATGCCCTCAACAATTTTGATGAAGATGAATGGCGGGGTCATTTCTGTATGTCTTGGAACACTTTCGACTTTGTATTGGACCTTGTTGAGCCACCCTTGAGGTGCAAGACAACAAACTGGTGACAGCCTTTAGAACCTTGGCTTAGACTCACCCTTACTTTGTAGTGGTATGCTACCCCATGTAAATATCGATCCATTAGTTGTATCTTTGGTGTCGGTGTTACCTGTATGTGTAGGTACGCCAAGTTACTGGAGCATTGAAGAGGGCCCTTTTTAAATGTTTTGTTGCACATCTTCAATGGACGGTTTTGCAGAATGGGGGTATACAATCTATATTGTACAATATAGATATATTAAAAGTTGGGTTTAAGTGGCTTACAGAAGTGACATAATTGCTTCACACAATAAAAAGGGTGAACTATTTACAACTGTGTAAATAAGCAAAACACCAATTGACCATATGCAAAAGTAGTAATACACAACACAGTGTGGACAACCGTCACATCACTCCAGCAGCTGGAAGGAGGAGGAAGAAGGTGGTTGAAATGATTCATATGTCGCATCCCTGTGGTGAATGCTGTCATTCTGCTGCGGTGGCAAAGAATAATACTGCCTCTGGGGTGCAGGAGCATGATATTGTCATGCAGGAGTTTGGTGCTGTGGAGAGGGAGCAGGGTGTTGTCATGCAGGTGATGCCATAAGTGCAGTGAGATCCTGCATACATGAGGCCTGATTCTGCATCTTGTGCTGAATGTCTGTAAACATGTTGCTGAACCCATTCATTTCATCTTCCTGCTCCTTGTTATCAGCCTCCCTTGCTGCCATCTCAGTCTCCTGTGCCTCTCTCCTCAGCTGCTCTTCATTGGCCCTCTGCACTTCCAATCAAAGGCATTCCCTCTCCACATCCTTGCGGTCTATAGCCAGTAACAAGTCATTTATTTCCTTTGCCACCACCTGGACTTTGGTTGGTCTCTGGTTTTTTTCTGTTGCAGTTGGCAACATAGAGAACAATAGAACACAAGCGACATTAGCAAGACGGCTCTTTATAGGCAAACACACTCACAAAATCGCACAAAGAAATGTGTCAATCACGAAAAAAAATGTTTTTACCCTGTTGATCGTGAGGCACAGATTCGCAATTTTTATTGCTGATCTCTGTGTCCATGCTGTTAGGGACTCCTGCATCAGCACTGTGACTGGAGTGGGGAGACACAGCTGGAACAGTCTCAGGAGAAGATGGGTGCTCCATGTTGCTCACAAGAGAAACCAGGTTTGCAGAGTGAGTTGTGCCCCAAATGGAATAGTACAGATCAAAATATGGCCAGTCCAAAGGCCCTCTACCATTCATTAAGACCATTATGGTCATTCACCTGATGGCATTTCTTTCACAGGCTTGTCAACTCTCTTGTGTTAGGTCTGCTTTGTTCATGAATGAGTGAGACAAACACCAGGCTGAGTCGAAATCAGGGTTCTTTGTTCTTTATTACCGGATTGTAACACTTGCGACCAACAAAGTTAGTCGGAGAATGCATTCTGCCGTTATCAGCAAAATGGTGATTTTTTTATACCCTTGGATACATGCTTAGAACATCATCATATCATTACTTGTCCAATGACTAAAACTGTTGCTATCCTTTCCCTGCTAGCTTCCTGCCTCTCAATCCATCAATGTCTCTCTTATCTTGTAAGTACAAGGATGCATTCTGTTACTCCTTAGTACTGGGTGACTCCTTCTCCGGTCCCATCTCATGATGTTTTACCTTACACTTGTCACCTGCACCTTGTCTCGAGCAAAGCTGCGGTCTCTTAACGTGTTGTGCTAGCCTTTCCAATATCAGGCCATCCTTTTACCATCCCCATAATATGTTGCCATATTCTGTCCTCTGCTCAGATAGTAAGAAGCTCACAGGTCTCTTCAATTCACAGATATCATAACTGTAAGCTTCTGATTGCTGCTTTTCAAATTTCCCGCTGATAGGTTGAACACACATGTCATCAGAATGTCATATTCCTTTCCTGATCTTGTCTCAGAATGTCAGATTGCCCCTTTTACACAGACAGCGATCCAGTGCTGTCACTACCTCTGCTGCCTGAAAAAAACACTGGGACTGAAATGATTCTACTGCCCCCACCCCCCCCCCCCACCCACCCAATTCCATGTCCATGCCTTTTACACAGAAGGCATAGTTAATAAAGCTGCAAATATCCCGGAACAAAATGGCTGTTTAAATGGAACTGTAGTCTTGCTAGAGATAGCGTGGCTCTATCACATGCAGGTCATGCTTCACCAGCCTGATGGACCTTTTTGAGGAGGTAACAAAAGAATTTGAAGGTAAGGCAATATGGTGTCTAAATTTTAGTCAAGTGAATGACTAGCTTCCCCCAGTAGGCTCATCTAGAAAGTCATGACATCCATGGAAACTCACCTCTGTGGATTTAGAATTGCTATTGTGCATAGAAGGGAGCGTGTAGTATATTCTGCCTGAAGGCTACTGACTAGTGGCGTTCCACATGATCTGCACTGTGACTCATGATCTTTGTGATTTCTTTTATACATGTCTTGGATAAAGAAGTGGAGGAGTGATTCAGTACATTTGTAGATGACATGAAGGTTGCAAGTGCTGTGGGTAGTATTAGAAGCTTGTTGTAAGTTACAATGAGATATAGACAAGGTGCCAGTGGGCCCAAAGTGGTCAGTGGAGTTTAACACAGAAAAATGTAATGTGAAGCACTTTGGAAGATTAACCATGTACTCTTTGTTCAAGTTCAATGGCAGGAATCTTAGCAGAATGGAGAAACAGGGGTTTTTTATAAATGTATTTTAAATTTAGACAGACAGCATGGTAACGGGCCCTTTCAGCCCACGAGCCTGTGCCACCCAATTACACTCAATTGACTCCCGATACACTTCAAATGATGGGAGCCCCTGGGGAACACCCAAGCAGATACGGGGAGAATGTACAAGCTCCTACAGTGCAGGATTGGATTTCCCTGGTCCCGATTGCTGGTGCTGTAAAGCCGTTGTGCTAGTCACTACACAAACTGTGCCTCCCCCATCTCAGGGTCCAAGTTCATAGATCATTCAGGGTTGCTACACAAATTCATACGGTTGTAGTGATTTGCTGGCCTTCACTATTTGAGGGATAAACCTCATCGTTTTACAGCATGATAAAATTCTAGTTAGATTACACTTAGAGAACTGTGTTCAGGACTGGTTGCTTCATTAGAGAGAGTTCAAAGAGATTTACTGCCTGGATTGGAGAACATAAAGATTGAGCGAGTTGGTGTTTTTTTCTTTGAAGTGATGGAGCAGAAGAGGTGACTGAATGGAAGGTATACGATTGTGAGAGACATGGTTCAGATGAACAGCCAGCAGCTTTTTTTTCTCAGCGCAGTAATAGCCAATGCCATAGGACATCCATTTAAGGTGAGTGGATGAAAGTTTATGGAAACGTCAGGTAGGTTTTTTTTACACAGAAGGCATTGACAAGGATGGAAGAAAAATGGAGGACAATGGGCTTTGAGGGAGGGAAGGATGAGAGTATATAGTTTGGTACAATATATGGGGGCTGAAGGGCACATACTGTGCTGTACTGTTCTATGAAAGAAAGCAATTTGTTGCATGGAAAGCAATTTAGGACGTTTCTGAGAAATGTGATGAATGGAAACTTTTCAATTTCAAACAAAGCTGGTGGAACAAAACATAGTTAATTGAAGAATTTATTATCCCATGTAATATGGGCCAATCAAATCGTGACATTATATTTAAATATACATCCACTTTTAAACCTTTTTGATTTTGTGTATTTGAAGGAAAATATTTTAATTCATGTTTTCATTTGCAACTGTAGTAAAGTATTAGGGTAAGTATGTGTACAAATTGAAATGTAAACATTAAAGTTTCCAGGTAAACATTAAAATGTTAACAAGATAATGTAATTAAGGTTGGCTAATTGATGTTAAGGAACAAAAATAGA
The DNA here is from genome assembly GCF_036971445.1 of Narcine bancroftii. Lineage (NCBI taxonomy): Eukaryota > Metazoa > Chordata > Chondrichthyes > Torpediniformes > Narcinidae > Narcine > Narcine bancroftii. Next base: position 79,191,778 of record NC_091471.1, read on the forward strand.
TCATGCAGTGTAAAGGCATGTAAAACCAAAGTCAACTTCAGAGTAATTTTAAACAGTGTAAAGGGTGTAATGTCAAAATGTGATACCTAAAGTCATTAAGGTCTTCTTCATACTAATGAGAAACACTTTTGAATAAATGAAATAATAGTCGCAATAAAGTGTTTTAACTGGGCAATGGTATAAAATTAATCAATAAAGAAAGGTTTGCATGGTAATGGAATGAGAGTAGGTCAGTGGGACTAACTAGTTTTATTGGTCAGCGAAGACCTGAAGGGTCAAATGGCCTGTTTTTCTGTGCTGTAACATTTTATGGTTCTATACCTTAATAAGTGTATTTCCATTCAAGAGAAATGGCTTTATTTTTTAAATTTTGATGTTCCTTTCTATACAACTGAAATCTAGACCAGTGGTTTTCAAACTTTTTCTTTCCACTCACATAACACTTTAAGTAATCCCTATGCCTTAGGTGCTCTGTGATTAGTAAAGGATTACTTAGTGGTGGTATGTGAGTGGGAGAAAAAAGGTTGAGAGAACCACTGCTCTCGACTCAATTGTTACTGAAATATTTTGCAAGAGAAAAATTGTCATTGGCCCATTTCCTTTGGAGTTATGAAACGATGCACATAACAAGTCTATTAGGTACGATTAAAACAGTGGTTTTCAAAAATTTTCTTTCCACTCACGTACCATTTTAAAGGTTTACTTAAAGTGGTATGTGAGTAGAAAGAAAAGTTTGAAAACTACTGATGGAGACCATCGATATGATGATTTGAGTTATAAAGAGACATATTCTTCCACAAGGAAACAGTCAGTAAGTTTAATGGAAATTAATTGAACATCTGGCACAACATTTTTGGATGATGGTGGATATTATGAATAAGTTGAGTCTCAGCTACTCTCGGACTACTAAGTCGCTAAGAGCAACGGGCAGGGGAGCAAAACTGACCATGGGATTCATTCATAAATCTCCAGTCCAGATTGTATTAACTCATTTCAGCTGATTGAGAAAATCCTGATTTAGTTTCTGGTCCTGAATATATTTGATTAGAAGTACAGTACAACTTCAATTATCCAAAATCAGATTCTCCAAAATCCTCATTTATCTGATTTTTTTTTAAAAATTTGGATAAATGAGGCTATTGAAAACCAATCTGAAATCCTCATTTATTCAAAACTTTTTTTCAGAGCTGAACTGACTTCACAGGTTGAAAAAAAAAATTCACCCGACATGAAATTCAAATGACAATTGTCCTCATTTCAGATAACTCCCTCTTCTCTCTCTTTCCATTTATTCTTTATATTCCCCTATTGACCTTGCTCTCCAACTCTCCCTCTCAAACTGCTTGCCACTGAATCCCAGCTACAAGTGGTGGGAAGAATCCCTTGTCCCGACATCATCAAGGAGAGCAACCTTCTGGGCAGGAGCGGGGCCTCAGGCTCAGTGAAATTCCCTCTCCTCCTATCTTCTTCCCTCCCTCCTTCCCTCCTTGCCATACCAGACACCGATTTCGGATCCTCCCCTCAGCCTACTTCCCTGGTCTGTGTGTGCAGTAGCACTTGGGGAGGATTTGGAATCGGGATTCTGGCCACTGGGGTCCACTGACTCACCAGTGAGTATTCCACTGGCCCTGGGATCAGCAGAGACAGTGAGTTTGTGTCGGGGATCGGCAGCAGTGGTTGGGTGGTCTCGGTGATTGGCGCCTGCGTTGGTTTCGTCTCAGTGATTGATGACGACCAGCATTTTTTTTGGTAAGAATTAAGCATTTTTTAATGCTTAAAATGCATTCCCTCTCTGTTTGTTGTTGTTGTTTAAACATTAATACAAGTGATTTGCTGTTGTCATTTTTTAAAATGACAAGTTCTCTGAAAAATGTAGTACGTTTCTGAAAAATAATTTATCCGATTATAGGCCCGGTCCCAACAATTTTGGATAATCGGAGTTGTACTGTACAAGCCTTGTAAGTAAGAATGTATTATTGAGCTCTGCTGTGATGCCACATCATCAAATTAAAAATATCCACAAGATTTGTAGTCATTTATCTCAACAAGGATTGGGGAGTGGGGGAGGCGTGGGCATGGGGTGCCATAGAGGGGATTAAATAAATAATCTGAAGAATAATTTCCATACCTCATTCTGTTTTACAACCATTTATTTGTGGACACCATGTCAATAATTTACTGTGCAAGAAGCCCTCTATAAACTGAGAAGGACACTGTCACTTGTATACTTAAACCGAGTTCCCTGAGTATGTTGAAATGTTTAATAAACATGCAATTACATATGTAAACCCTTATAAAATTTGTTAATAAACATGCAGGTAGAATCTAGACAGAAACATTGTATTAAATGTCACAGCAAATAAAAATCCGCATGTTATTAAACATGTAAATTTTATATTTTTAATATATTTTCATAGATGCTAATTGAAAACATTCTGCCAATATTTATGATTTTTGGATGCTATACACATGCTCTTTTTAATATAGATTTATGTCTTCAGTACAGATTTTATTCCTCAATTGTCACATAATAGCTATTAAATGGCATTCAGGAGACTAGATGATGATCCTGTGATAAGAGGAAATGTGTGGCTTTGCTTTTGTTTTCAAATTTTCAAGAATCCTTTATTGACACATAATAATACATCAAATGTAATATTAAATAAAATTTTCTTTAGCTTGCCATAAGGCAGATAAATAGTCGCCATCTCCTTACAGTAAAAGAAAGAGAAGCAAAAGAGAGTTCCTTCAGTCATACCAAGTGTCTGTGGATTCACCTCCAGCACTCTCGCAGGCTCTACAACTTCAATCCATTGGTAACCTGACCTCCTGATCCAAATGTCTAATACAGTTGGGAAGCCTTCAGCACCCAAGGCCTTTCAGGAGCCCTTCTTGCCCTCAGCACCTCATCGAATCCAAGTTCTGATATCTGATTCCCATGAATCAGTCTCCAGAAGCCTGTATAGATCCTTTGGCTGAATGTTGCAGCAGTCTTCAGTCTGTTTGGGTCCTTCAGCCGCTGAGCCCCCTCACTGTCCACTGCTGAGGTTGCCATCCTGCAGAGTCATCTCCTATGCTTCTCCCTCATAATGGGGGTTTTCTCCCTGTTTATGGTGCACTGCACGGTCCGCTGCAAACCCTCATGGCTTCTGCCCAGCTCAGGCACAACCATCTGCGTCAAAGACGCCACAATTGCACAATTTTAGTTAAAAGCTATTGGGACTGGGCTGCTGGATCCTGCGGAGCGCCACTCTGTCTCTGCTCCTTGCTCTTCAGAGGCAGCACTGCTGATTCAGTAGCTCCAGCAGCGTTGCCCTTTTTTGTGAGAATATTGAAATTAGCACTTGATTAATGCTGTACTTGAAATTAATACTCATTTGCCATTTTACTCCTGGAGGCTTTTGATTTGAACTGGAAGACAGATTGGTGAATTGCAATTGAAAATTTTAAATTTAGGCATATAGCACTCTATACAGTTGCATAGAGCCATTTCAGCCCACAAGTCCGTGTCACCCAATTTACACCCCTGGTACGTTTCGATCGACCGGAGGAAACAAGAGACCCCTGGGGAAAACCCACGCAGACAGGGAGAGAATGTACAAACTACTTAGAGTCAGCGTGGGATTCTAACCCCAGTCCCGATTGCTGGCACTGTAAAGGCGTTGCACCAACAGCTACACCAACCAATGATATATTTTGCTCCATAGAAGTGTAAAACAGAATGAGTGTTATGAAATTAACTGGACATGTGTCATTTGTCAATGTCATGTGTTATATTTACACAATTTTAAAAAATTAAAATAATGCCATTATAGAACATTCCAAATTAGAGGAATATGTTACTGCGAATAAAAACACAATGCTAGAGAAACTCAGCAGATCAAACAATGTCCTTTATGTAGCAAAGATAAAGCTATATATCCAACATTTCGGGCTTGAGCCCTTCATTAAGGTATGATCAAAATGTAGGCAGGCACCTAAATCATTGCGAGATCTATTTGCTAAAATAATGGCAGTATGGAAATGAGCAATGTAGATTGGAAGTTGCACATACTCACCTTTTGCTGTCTAAATGTCAAAAGATGTGCAAATACAGTGAAATAGATATTAGTGATTGATCCATTTTTTTTAAGTCCTTGTTTTCTGAAATGAATAGTTCCCCACAGTAGGGCTGCAAAAGTGTTTCAAAGGAATTTCCAAAACACTGAAGAAGAGAATTTTACCACTTGTCTTAATTCCAGGCTGATTGAAAGACCATGATGCTACCATGCAGTGTCTGAATTAAAGTTTAAAGAGAGTTTTCAAACCAGAAACAACAGTCAAAGGAGTGAAAGGGGTGGTACCAGTCGCCAATGATGCACTTTGTAGTGGTCCAGGGGTCAGTGACTCGAGGAAGAAAATATATTTAATGTTTGTCTCAAGAGATCCTGTGTCTGGGAGTAATCAGGAGGAGGTGAAAGGTTGCTGGCCTTTGGGAGATTATTCTCAAGATTCCCAACAAGAGGAACAGAATGGAGGGAATCCCTCCAATTTTGATCTGCTTTCCTCCCTGTTTGTAATGCCCTTAGTGTAGGTTAGGGCAAAGAAATTGTATCTTTTTAATGAAATCTGACATTTCTAAATCAAAGTTGCAAGGTTAGCCATTAGCAAAGAAATATTTCAATGGATTTCTGGATGAGAAAAATAATTGAGCGATATTTAGAAAAGTAACAGCTGGGGTCAATCCTTAAAAAAATCTTGGACTTTCTCAAACCAAGTGACATACTACTCCTCAAAATGTCCTGTGTTCTAATGAGGATTACTTTTTCACATGACATGGTCATAATTCATGGTGTAGCATACAAAATATCTTTGAATGAAAAATATATCTTATAAGATTAAGAATTTATTTCTTAAAATGGGCATTACTTGTATGGCCTCTCTCTGAGGAAACAAGGTTCATGATGATCCATGTGTACATTTGAAAGCAAATATTTTGAAAGCAAAAAATACTGGTGTCCATACAGAGATCAAAATAAAATGAAATGCATTGCATAAAATCTATTGATAAAGATCATTTTAGATTCAAAAAAGGAAAAGGCTTATGGGGTGGGGGGGGGGCTAGATTATTTAAGTTAGTGTCATAAACTTTCAATTTTATTTACAATAATTTTGATAATATCACAGAGCAGGACCAGAAACCATGTGGTTTTGTGATCATTAATTTTGCTCAATTCTAAAACATTACTGAAAAGCAGTTTCATAGATTTTTCAGTATTTTTGTGTGAAAAACATACTGCATTTTGTGTGTTTTAAAAATATATATATGTGTGTATTCTATTTTACCTGGCTCTATTATGCCTGTCACCTGTGACAACAGATGGTAACATACTCTTGCCTAGTAAAGGTAGTGACTGTGTCTGCCATCTGAGTGAAATTGAACAACTAGATATCTGTGGGAAAAGGAAGAAAGATGGCCAAAGTTTATGTGACATCTTGGTGGGGATAGGTTTCCCTGCTCTGCTGCTGGCAACACATTGCCACTTACCTACGCTATCTTCGGGAGAAAAATATCTTTTGCGATGTTTAAGATCTAGGCTAAGAAAATGAGGAATGAAAAATAATTTCTAAATTGGTGAAATAAAAAATTGTATATGATTGGCTGATCCCATTAGGACTAAATCTAAGACCAGTGAATCTCTTCACTGATCTCCCCATTTTCTTTATTTAATTATATAATCTTGGTGATCTTTGGAAATTCTATATTCCAGTTGAAAACAAATTATTGCCACAAATGTTTGAGGATTTAAGAATTGGGTAACGGTTAAATGTATTCCATGTAAGAGGAGCCTCACATGAGTAATGGAGAATTTGTACCAAACTGTGATGTGTAAATAGAAATTATGCACAAAGCAAAGAAAATAATATCTTTAGACATCAAAAGGGATATTAGGATATCTATGAAGGAGTTAGGTTGTTACCCAGCTTTAATAGAACATAGTTAATTTTATGACAGTGTTATCCTTAGTGAGAAAATCAGTGTTTTTTTCTATTCCAATGAATGCTACTTCCCAATGTGCTAAATTAGTGGATGCATGTCCCTAATGGGAGTATCCATTTGTAACATTAGTTTGAAGAAGTTAATTGCTCAAAGGTCGGACCCTCTGGGGCCAAAGGATGCTCCTATTTGAGACTGAGAAGTCTCTAGATTCTCTGGAATGCAGGCTGCAGTACCAAGCTTGATAATGGAGGTGGAGTGTCTAATGTTCAAATTATTTCAAAATGGTTGTTGTTCTCTAATCAAGGAATAGAAAATAAACAAACCAATTGCTAGCTGCATTTAAAATCTTAGCCCAAAAGGTTAAATGTTTATAGTGACCATTTAAGATTTGGTTGAACCAGTGAAAATTTCAGTATGTTGATTAATTTAGAGGGAGCAAAAGCAACTTGGGGATTAGTTATTATTGAAACTAATACTTTAAATAATAAAAATTGAGGTACAGATAGAAAGACATAATTAAAATGTTTATGAATTTAGATTGTTGAATTGAAGGAAAATATTTGATTTAGGCTACAGTTGTCATATGCCATGTAATTATTAGCATTATTAGTTGCAGGAATGTTTGTTGAAATTGTAAGAATGGTGCAATGTCTGCACCAATTATCACATTTTCACCTGGTCTAAGCTCATGTCAGGCCTTTCACCATCTTCTCTTTATGAAAAAAATAACTAAGTCTGCTTCTAAAGAAATAATTGGAAAACTATGAAATAATAAAAAGAAAATTTAACATAGGATACGAAACTAAAAAATATTCTAAGATGGCACAATAGCATAAAGACATTATAGTTGGTGCTACTGCCTCCAAGCTCCAGGGATCCAGCAGGTATTATCTTGATCTCAGATGCTGTTTGCATGTTCTCCCTGTTGAACATGTGAATTTTCTCTTTCCTCCCTATGATGCACTAATAGTTTAATTGGTAGTAGTAAGCGCTCCCTGAGTGTACATAACTGACAAAAGAATCAAAAAGGTGATGGGCAGTCATTTGTGAATAAGTAATTGGACTATCAGAAATGTAAGGAGGTGAAATTGAACTGTTAGAGTGCTCTTTTGGAAACTAGCTTGTAAATGTACCAAAGGCTGAATGGCTTCCTTCAGGGTCATAAGATGATGTAACAACACTGTTGTCAGTGAATCAATATCAAAGCTACGCATAATTGTTAGTAAAGCAAACAGATAAGCAAAAATAATAGTTTTTTTTTAATTGCATCAAAGATTCAGGGAATCTTGGCTGCTTGGATTCTGAATTGAGCGAAACGTTGAGTCAGGGTGCAGACTTGAAGGTCACTTTGTGCAGCTCGGCTCTGTCTACCTCAATAGTGTGGATCTCTCAGTGGCCACCCATTTCAATTCCCTGCCCCATTCCCTTGCTGACACATCTGTCCATGTTCTCATGCACTCCAGACTGAGACCACCTGCAAATTGTAGAAACACACCTCGTATTCCATCCTCCAACTGGATAGTATTAACATCAACTTCTCGTGTTCCTGTTATACCCCCTCCCCCCCCATCTTTCTCCATGTCTCCTTTCCTCTAACTCTCTTTATCTCTTCCCTTTTCCCTCTGTCTCCTTTCACAGTTCCAAAATCAATTCACAGCTTTCCTCTCGTCTATCCTCTTATAATATCCAATTAACACTTTTTGTCTGTTGGTCTGTACACCTTCATCTCCCATTCTTCAACTTTTTTCCCCACCTTTTAACACAAATGTCTGTCTTAATTTTTTACTCATAACTTCAAGCCCAAAACAACAGGAATATATCTTTACCTCCTATGTACATTACAAGAATGGCGAAGTTCATCCTGCATCTCTGTGTTTGGATTGGATTCTGATTTGGCTTGCCTGCAGAATTCAGAGAGTGGTAGTAGGTGGTGCAAATTCTGCCTGGAGGATGGTCACCAATGGTATTCTGCAGGGATCAATTCTAAGACCCCTGCCCTTTGTGATTTTTATAAATGACAAACAAAGAAGTGGAGGTGTAAGTCAGTAAGTTTGCAGGTTGGAGATTTTGTGAATAGTGTAGAAGGTCACAACAGATAGAAACAGGATGCAGGTTTGGGTGGAGAAGTGGCAGATGGAGTTCATTCTGGATAAGTGGAGTATGTGGATAATGGCAGATTCTTTGCAGTGTGGACGAACAGAGGGATCTTGTGGTCCAAGTCTATAGATCCTTCAAGGTTGCCACGTAATTTGATAGGGTGGTTAAGAAGGTGTACGGTGTGCTGACTTTTGTTAGCCAGGGTTTATTGTTGCAGCTCTATAGAATCTAGTAAGATCACACCTGGAGTATTGTGTTCAATTCTGGTTGCTCATTACAGGAAGGATATAAGGGTATAGAAGCTTTAGAGAGGGTACAGGGGAGATTTACCAGGATTCTGTCTGGATTGAAGAATCTTTCTTATGAAGTGACAAAGAATGAGAGGTGAGAAGTTTGTAAAATTATGACAAGCATGGATAGAGTGGACAATAGCAAAAAAAAGGACATCTGTTTAAGGTAAGTGGAGGAAAGTTCAGAGAGTCATCAGAGATGAGTTATTTTTGGCACAGTGAGTGGTCGGTGCCTGGAATGCATTGACGAAGGTGTTGGTAAGTGCTGATGCAATAGGAATAATTGTAAGGCTTTTCAATAGCAACATGGATGTAAGAAAAATAAGAGTGGTAAAGGTAGTGTTTCTATTATTGTCTCGTAATACTACATTCAGAATGTACCATTCATGAAATTCTTTAACTTTGTCTACCATAAGTCCAGTGCCCCTCACAGAAATGAGGCCCCTGCGAGGAACGAACTCACTCACGACTCCTGGTTTACAAGACCAGTGCTCTAACCACTGAGCTATCAGAGTGTGAGGTAGGAAAGAATTAGACTATTGTGAAGTAAGTTTATTTAAGTCTGCACGACATCGTGAGCTGAGGGTCTATACTATTCAGATATAATAGTAAAAGACTAAACTGTAATTTAGAAACTACAATAAATACTAAAAATAAAAGAAAAATGGATAGAGGTTAAATAGGTAAATGCTTACACCATTTCTACACTCAGTGACCTCCTTTTGGATTCTATTTTCTATTTCTCCACCTAGCAGTACATAATTCAGGTGAGGCTTGACGTAAGTGATCCCAGATTCTTGTTTTCATAACTCCAAACAAAGGTATGTTTACCAAATACTTTTTTGATGAAGAGAGTGTTCCATAAATGTCAAATAGGTGAGAAGATGCACAATAAAGGAAATGTCTCCATCTGGCATTCTACCAAAATAATTCAATTTATGGTAATTATTACTCCATGTTGGGTGGGTCTGTAATCTTGTGTCTTAACAAGGAAGCATCACACTGCAGGTGGACTGTGATCATGAAATTCTATGCTCAGCAGGTTAGAGTGGAATGAGGCATAAGTCAGGTCAATAAAATAAAAATGCATTTTCAAAAATCTTCTAGTCTCGAAATACACTCTTGATCACTTCCTGTTAAATCTATATTAGCTGTAATAATATTTTCCAGTAGTTTTAAATTTTGTATAGTAATTATCTGTTTGAAATAGAAAAAAATAGTTAACTATATGTGATCGAAGGCATTTTTTTGGTTTACTAAATAAAGCCATTGCTAGCAAGTCATAATTTATCACCCATCCTTAACTACCCTTGAATTAGCTTCCACCTCGAATGAACATTGTTCTTCTTGTGAAGAGGCACACACTATAGAATGGAGAGTTCCATGATTTTGATTTGGTGTTGTAGAAATGCCAGTTTAATTCCAAATAAGGAATGTATGCAACCTAGTGCCAAACTGTAGGTAGTGGGATACCTGGTCTCTCTCCTCTTGCAACTACAGAATGGAAATGTTGTTGAAAATGCCATACGGTTAGTGTAGTGGTTAGTGCAATGCTATTGCTATAGTCCTTTTCACACTGGATAACCTGTAAATTGGTCATTCAATAAACCAGTTAAAGAAATACTTTTTGCCATTCACACTGGATCACTGTTAACTGGTTCTCTGTGAACTTTCACATTCACCACCAGGCATCCCTAGGGAGAGGGGTGCCTATACTCCACCGGTAACGTCTGAGTGGGCCTGTACAGCACAGTATAAGCCCTTCAGCCCCTGTTGTTGTGCCAACCTATATAAACCGTTATATATTTATAAAAGACTGTGTGAAAGTAGTAGCAGCAATAAAATACAGGCATACAATTTATAAAGACCGTGGGAAAGTCACATAAAGAGAGAGTGATAGAAGACCTGCCTTTCCAGAATTCTGTGTGGCAGAGAAACCCCTCCATGAGTGCTCCTTGCATACAGCCCTTTCTCTGCTGCATGGAAGTCTGGGAGGGCAGGTCCACCATTGTGCACGTGCTCGCGGGCTCTCTCTCACTCCCTCTCTCTTTCTCTCTGCGACTTTCCCATGGTCTATAAATTGTGCACCTATGTGTTTTATTGCCACTACTACTTTCCCACGGTCCTTTATAAATTTAGAAAGGTTTATATAGGTTGGCACAACAACGGGGGCTGAAGGCCTCATACGGTGCTATACATAATGCTTAATTATATAATTAGGCATGATTAATTTCATTTAAATACAAGATCGCAATACATTGATCAGGATTTAGTAAATTGAATACAAAGTTTATTCCTTTTAATCTTTTGTTTCCTTCATGTTCCTGCACTCGTGCAAAAACGTCATCAACATGTCACTACTTTGTCCCTGAATAGTCCATGTCCCTTTCACACTGGCCCGTTAACTGGTATATTGGCTGTTAATTACTAGGATATGGGGCCATTGTGAAAGGGGCTATTGAGAGCGACAGGTTTGAATCTGGAGCTGTCTGTGGAGAGTTTGTATGTTCTCCCCATGACCTACATGTGTTTTCCTTTAGTGCTCCAATTTCCTCCCTCCAAAAACATATGGGGTTGATAGGTTAATTGGGCAGCGCAGGTTTCATGGGCCAGAAGAGCCTTCTACCACGTTGTATCATTAAAATAAAAAAAAAATCACATGCAGGCAGATGGGATTAGTTCTGTTGGTTGGTGGAGACAAGGTGCACTGTAGGCCTGTTGGGGTGGCACGGTTAGAGTAGCGGCTAGAGCAGTGCTGTTACAGCGCCAGCGATTGAGACTGGGGTTCAAATCCCGCATAGGGTGTAAGTAGTTTGTGTGTTCTATGTGGATTTCCTCCAGGAGCTCTGTTTTCCTCCCACCCCTTCAAAGCGCAAGTCATTTGGATGTAAATTGTGCGGCATGTGCTCGTGGACCGAAAGAGCTTGTTACCTTGTTATTGTCTAAGTTAAAAATTACAATTTGTGTGGCAGAATCATGATTGTTACGTCTAACCTCTGAATGTTTTCTAGGTCCTACTACTATCACTTCTCAGCTTCTTTCTCTTCTTCCCCTTCTTTGCACCTGTATCCACCTGTTAGCCTGTGCTCCTCCTTGTACTCCCTTCTTCCCCCTCCCCACTCCTTCTTTCCTCGTCTATCTGTTTTTCTAGATTCCCGATGAAGAGCTCAGGCCCAAAACATTGATTACTATTTACTTCCTTGGATGTTGTATGACCTGTTGAGTTTCTGCAGCACTTTTGTATCTGGCATCGTTTTCTAGGCCTGGTTCCATTTTCTGATGAGTTGCAGTGGAATGAAACATTGTACAATCATCAATATTTGACTTTGGAAGGGACTTAAACAAGTTCATTGAATTAGTAGAAGTTGATGTGACTTCAGGTCTTGAAAAGCTTTCACTTTGATAGTTATTATTCAGATTTACTAAGACGACTAGGAGCTTAACCCAGTAAAATGCTGGTGAGTGGATTTGACCTCTGTTGCCTATATTAAGCAGGAGACTAACAAGGCTTGGCACATTGTTCCTGCTAAAATCCAAACCAAGGATTGATTATCACTACTGATTAATAATGGTGATATGAATTCTCTAATGAGAGAAATAGACTAACCGGATGGTATCTGGCAAGTTAGAATTTGTCTAGGCATTTATCAATGGGACATCCCTAAGTAAATTTCCACATTGGATGGATATCATCATTATACCTGAACTGAAACAGCTTGACGAGAGGCAGTGCTCAATCCATAGTCCAAGCATTACAGATAGGACTTTTAGTTTATTGGTATCACATGGAATGCATTGAAATAGCTGAGGACTGGTATCTGATGGTTTCCTATGGATGCTCCCCTGGCACTTAATGTTCTTAATCATCCTAGATCACCTAGACAACAGAAACAAATATATCAGGCTGCTTTTAATCGATTACAGCTCAGCTTTTAACACCATTATCCCCTCAGTACTGATTAGCAAGCTTCAAAACGTGAACCTCTGCAACTGGATCCTTGACTTCCAGTACATGAGTGAAATAAATCAGCTAGTTGATGGTGCCACAACAACAACCTTGCACTCAACATTAACAAATCTAAGGAACTGATTGTGGACTGCAGGAAGGGGAAACCAGGAGAACACAGACCAATCCTCATCAAGGGGTCAGCAGTGGAGAGTGTAAAGAACTTCAAATTCCTGGGTGACGTCATCTCTGAAATCTATCCTGGGGTCTTCATGTCCATGCAACCATGAAGAAAGATCACCAGTGGCTATAATTTGTTAGGAGTTTGAGGAGATTTTGTATGTCACCAAAGACTCTTGCAAATTTCTGTGGGTGAATGTGGAAAATGTGGTTCATCTCGTTGCAGTTTATTTATTTTTTTGCTCACTGTCATTACTGTAATAAAACACTCCATGAAAAATACTTTTCTGACAGGTGAACCAGTACCACAAAAGTGCTTTTATCATTTCCCTTCTATGATTAAGTATGCAAATTTTTGATCCTTCCAGATTCTGTCTAGACATTGTTAGGGATTTTTATTTGAATGAGTTTTACTTTAATGTAGGAATGGCACTAAATAGAAACTCAATTAATGATTATGCAATCATCTGACAAGCAGTGCTAACCCTTTGAAAGGTTCAAAATACATTTGAATCTAATCAGATTGTTTTATTTTATTCTACAGTTTTATTATGATTATATTCTGAAAAATATTCACTAAACATAATTTATGAAATTGCTTTCTTATTAAATTGCTTTTGGAAATTTTTCTCCACTTTAGCTGGATGGTGTCTGTTTGGTAGAATGAGGTGATCACAATGGAGTGTTGTAATGCATTTTAAAAACTGTGAGAATTTAGCTTGTCTAGACTGACTAGGCCTACAGGGAATAGGAATATTTCGAGCTTCTTTGCCCATTAGGTGTCAAGTATGTGATAGATGCCAAGCTTTTTTTTCCACTTTGGCAATAACTCAGCTATGCTACAGTATACTACTTGCCTTCAGCAAGCAGAAACCATGAATATAAGCTAAGTTGATAGTCTTCAAAGTGGTTTGAAATCTACAATTTTAACTGCAGACTGCTAAGTTATCAACTTCTAACTGCTGAATTCATCAATAAATTATTACTAAAACAATGGGAACTTTTAGTTTTGATGACTCATTGGTTTTGATTGCACAAATCCCAATATAACTAAAGGTTGACTTTCAACATTGTGGTCGGCATCTGTTTTGTTGTATAGGCATATCAAATTCGGGCCTTAATTGAAGGGAGCTGCTTTATTGTCTCAAATTCTATTAAATTATTTATAACAGTTACGACTGAAATTTGATATACTAACACAGTGGAACATGTTGGTGAAAAATGTCATGGTACTAGCATTGCTAAAACAAATATTGCTGGACAGAAACAGTCAGTCTCAACAAATGCACAGCAACAAATTTATATTGAAATGTTGAAGCTATAATGTAATTAGAAATACTGTGGTATTGAAATAATCACTTGCTGATTTGTAACCAATCTTGGTATTGATATTTAGTCTATTAAAAAACAATATGCAATGAAGATTCAAAGTCTCAGTCATATTTTTGCAAATGAAATGTGTTTAGAAGTGAGAATACAGCAACATCTATTCAGTTAAGCTATTTTAAGATTCCCTGGAATAGGGCTAAGATGATCATCCCAAAAGCCTCTCTATTCCATTCGCTTGGATCATGGCTGATCCAAGTGAATGGAAAAATAGGCTGGTAAGATTATTTATTTGCTTGTATTCGATCCATGCCCCTTTTTATGCTTTTGCAATAAATATTTCTAAAAGTATAATAAAAGCAATGTGTTACAAGGAGAGGGGCAATTCCACTCCTCCACCTCCCTTTGTGCAAAAAGTACTTCCTGATTTCACTCCTAAAGAGCCTAGCTGTAATTTTAAGATTATGTCTGCTTGCTTTGGGTTTCCCCTCTAGAGGAAATAGCGGCAGTGAAACTATTCTTTCAGAGCCGCTGGCATTTTAATTGTGCCAAATAGGTCACTGCTCAATCATCTCAATTCAACAGTGCAAGACAAGGTTAAGCAACTTATAATTATTTAAACACTTCTTAATCCTGGTTTTGTTTCATTTTCATAATATCATAGCTAAAGTACATGATCGATAGTAGAATTGTGAGAAAGTTAATGACTGGATTAACAGTCTGGCAGCCTAAATTCAAATCCCATTACATCAGCAGGGAAATTAGAATTTACACAATTAAAATTGAAATGGGAAAATTGGAGATGGCATGTAAAAGGCTAATGCTCTTTTGGGAACAAGAGTTGCTTGTCTTACCTAATCTTTAGAGTCACTTCTTTCAAAACTCTGGAACATAAATCATCAGGTCCTTGGAATTGATCAGGTTTTTTTTACTGTTAACCTTTTTTGTAAAACCAGTATTAATTTCTCTGATTTCCTTATTTGCACAAGAACCACAGATTCTCCTGAGTTTTTCTTTGTCTTCCATGAAGATACCCAAGTTATATTGTTTAATTCTTCTGATTTTTCCTATTATAAGAGAAGAGCAGGGTGAACTGCCTCAATGACTATTGTCCAGTAGCAATCACATCTACTGTGATTAAATGCTTTGAGTGGTTGGTCATGTCCAAAATTAACAGTAAAGATCTGGACCCACTGCAATTCACCTACCATCACAATCACTCCACAGTACATGTAATATCACCAGCTCTCCAATGAGCTCTGAATCACTTAGAATATAGCAATACCTACTCTTCATCAACTACAGCTCGGCTTTCAACACCATCATATCGTTAGTGCTGGTCAACAAGCTCCAAAACTTGGGTCTATGCACTTCCCTCTGCAACTGGATCAGACTTTGAAAGACTACAGTCGGTATGAATCAGAAACAACTCTCCTCACTGATGATCAACAGGGTGTACCTCATGGCTCTACTCGCTATAAACCATGGCTGTGTGGCTAGGCTCAATTCCTATGCCATCAACAACTTTGCCGATGACACCGTGGCCATCAGCAGAATCTCATGGCAATGAGGTAGGGGAAGAGGATCAGCTAGTTGAGTGGTGCCACACAACAACCATCTTACACTCAAAGTTGGCAAAACCAAGGAGCTGATCGTGGACTTCATGAAGGGGTCAGCAGTGGGAAGGGTAACAGCTACAAGTTCCTGGGTGTTGACATCTCTGAGGATCTGAACTGGGGCCTTCTTGTCAATGCAGTCATGAAGAAGGCTCACTAGAGCCTCCTTTGTGAGAAGATTGAAGAGATTTGGTAAGTCACCAAAGACTTATACAGTGGTGAGCATTTGGACAGGTGGCGTCACTGTCTGGTTTGGAGGTGCTAATGCACAGGACAAGAAAAAACCTACAGAGTTGTGAACTTGGCCAGCACCATCACAGGCACTAGTCTCTACTCCATCGAGGATATCTACAAGAGGCAGTGTCATAAGAAAGCAGCCTCTGTCCTCAAGGACCCTCACCACCCAGTCCATGCCTTCTTCATGCTGCTACCATAGGGAAGGAGGTATAGGAGCTTAAGGATGAACATCCAGTGGTACAAGGGCAGCTTTTTCTCCTCTGCCATCAGATTTCTGAATGGACAATGAACCACAGATGATCCAATTTTCTCTTACTTTTGCACTAATTTACTTATGTAATTTTATAGCAATATTTGCACTGTAATTCTGCCTCAAAACAGCAAATTGTGTGACATCTTCATGACAATAAATTCTGATTCTAAATAATCCTGTGTCTATCTGTAAGGTACCCATTTTATTTGGCCTTTTTTTCTGCATAGAGAAGCTCTTAGTTTGTGAGAAAAGCTCTTTTTATGTTTATAAAAGCATCTGTGTTATGGTTTTATTCAATGATAAATATAGATCTGATCTCAGGATGTAAAATCCATTGCATTTGGGAGAAGAGGTTTTTTTTAAAACTTCCTGCTTTAGTGAGCAAATGAGTCTTGGTTTCAGTGTCTCATCTGGACAGTATTTCCCCATAAATTAAGTGTCAACCAAGATTTCTGAGCTTGTATGTCTGGAGTGGGATACTAGAGTTAATAGTGCTATCCACATAGTCTTGACTGGCATGTATACATTGTGAACAGGAATGGAGATGATGCTACAGGATGGAGTCCAGAGTTGAAGTAAATGTACCCATGGTCTGCTAAATCTGATGCTGGCAACCTGGAGTCAGCACGGAGCATCAAAGCATCAAATAGCTTAACTGAATAGTTTGGAAATGAAAAACTGAGGTCAGAAGAGACATGAGATAAGTCTTTTACTTTGCACAGAAACCCAGGATTTGACTTCCAAACCTGAAAATTGTTCACATGCTCAATGTAAAAGAGAGGGACCAAGTGTAAGATGGTATGTTTTTTCCGCTGTGTAAATGACAGGATGGAAACGTAAGTAGTGAGAAGGCACATGGTAATGAAGCTATTTTCTCTGAAATGGACAAGACAAAATGGAGGTTCGATTGTGGTTTTAAAAAGTCCTAAATTAATCAGGAAAGGATATTTGGTGTGGTTTGGGAATTGGTAACAATTTCACTTAATGGTCCCTCACTGAGTAAGGAGAGTTATTAGAAGTTTCTCTATGTGGAGAATTATTGCAGGGAGCAACTGAACCAGACACACTGCATTCATTAACACATAGTTCATGCAGCAATTTTCAGTGGTTTTCAGGGTGTTATGGATTTTTTTTTTCAGAAAATGACAGAGTTCATCCAATAATTTAAGAGATTTCATTTCCTTCTATGTCACCAAATATACACACGCCTTTTCAGATTTAGTTTTTAATGAGAATTGGAGAGGGAGTTCGAATTAATGTACCTCATCCCAGATGGCATTAAACAACTGTGCTACTATCCTACAATGCAGATATTTCAAGGAAATTTACTGTCTTAATTGAGCAGTGATTTATAGATCTACTCATTCTCCACTTAGTATCCAGATGCAAGTAGGGAGAACATATGATGCCTGTGTGAAAAAGTTGCTGTATTGTTGGTCCTAATTTATAAGGTGCAGCAGGGCCTCAGGCTGTAAAACAATGTATTTTGTTGAATATTTAAAAAGTGCAGATTCTGGAAATCTAAAATTAAGGATGAAAAACAATGTTAGAAGCAGCCAGCAGGTAAAGAGATCTTTATGGAAAGAGAATAGCTAAAATTTCCAGTTTATCACTCTTCGTCAGAACTGTGAAAGTGAGAAAATATGGACAATTGTTGCCTCATCTGCTAAATGTTCCAGTAGTTTTCATGTTTTATAATGCTTATTGTTAAATTGTTACTTCTAATATGTAAAATTCAGATCAATTGGTTTTTTTTTAATTGGAACAGTGGTACAACATATTGCACCAAGAGCAGGACCTGCACCTGCTTTTTGGAGTCTGATACCCCAGATGGTTTTTTCAATATTCAGTGCATTCCTAGCGATCAATCAGAGTACGACACTCCATTTGTTCGCATGAATTACATTATATCAGCATGACTTGAATTTTGTTTTTTGTATGAGAGATAAACCAGTCTTAAAACTAGTTCCAGGCCACAGTATTGAATAAAAGGAGGGCATTAAATTATGCCCTTTTGCCATGCTTTTTATAGTAGCTACACTAAGTTTCAGTGCTTCTCTCAGCAGGCAGGAATATATTGTTGCAGACTGCTCCTTGCACTGTAAGAGCAGCAAATTTTGGGCAGACCGAAGAGCATCTTTCAGTGACTTGATATTCATTTAAAGAGAGTTACTTTTAATCTCAGAAAACATCCCCCATGGAGCACAAAGTCTTGTGTTATGCATTGTACAGATTATAATTGAGCAAATTCAACACATACATAGGACAAAAGTTAGTGCAAAATAAAAATAAAAGTGTGGAAAATCGTGTAATTTAGAAAAGTGGATTTAAAGCAGTACAAAGACTACAATTAAATAGGTTTGTGACATCAAGAAATCATTGTTTGTTCAGGGTCTGATAACAGCACAAAAGAACCTGTTCATGAATCTCAACAAAGATTGCTGAAATTCTTTCCAAACCTCAATAAATGCACATTGCAGGAAATGGATGATGCGAGGACTATGCTCCCGACAGTTTTTAACTTCAAATATGCGTTTGATTCATAAAAATATATATGCAAATATTAGAATACAATCAGTACACATCCAACAAATCAATACATTCTATTTACAATATATCAATACCATTTGTGATTCCTCCTTTTTTTTTTAGAAAAAAAATTCCCATTAAGTATTTCAGAAGCTGTTACACAGGACCAAGCTCCCCAGTGTCATTGATGGCATAGAGCCTTTGTAATGGTTACACTGAGGTTCAGATTAACGCATATTCCTGCACCCTGGAACATGCCAGTTGGTACTATTAATTCAGAGTTGGAGAGGGTGAGCACATTTAGGTTCTTGGGAGTCACTATCTAGGAGGATCTTTCCTGGACCCAACACACCAGTGGCATCGTGAAAAAAGCACATCAGCACTTCTACTTCCTCGGGAGTTTGCGGAGGTTTGGTATGACTTCAGAAACCCTGGCAAACAAAGAATGATCCTACTCTTATATTCAACCTTAAAATTCTTCCGTGTAATTGCGCTGATAATAAAAATAAATCTATTCTAGAATAAGAATCATGCTGGGATGAATCAAAGGAAAAATCCTTCTCAGTAGGGTTTAACTTCCTCCAAATCTCTACCAAATTCATATCTTTCATTACCGTCATTAACTGTTTAGTCATTTTTGTTCTAACTACTGATTTTGTAGATTTATCTAACAGCGGATCCAAACAACAATTAAAGGAATCTCCAACCAATATTTTATCATATGCCTGATTTAGATTAAAAAGAGAGTCCACCATGAATTATTCTTCATCTATATTGGGAGTATAAACATTCATTAAAGTTCAAGATTCTGAAAAAATTTTGCAATTAATAATCAAAAGCCTGCCAACAGCTTCAACACCTGAAACCAATGTAAAAGATAACTTTTTATGAATTAAAATAGCAACAACCTTGCTTTGGAATTAAAAGAAGAAGCTATAACTTTCCCAACCCAATCTCTTTTTAACTTTTGATGTTCCTTTTCAGTCAAATGAGTCTCTTGCAAAAATGCAATATCAACTTTCAACTTTTTAACATAAGCTAATACCCTATTTCTCTTAATTGGGTTATTAAGCCCATTAACATTAAAAGTATCAAAATTTAGGTTAGCCATAATAAACTATATTTATCTCCTACAGTGACAAAGCACCCCCCCCCCCCCCATGGCTCCATTACAAAGATCTCCTCAAAGAAAGGAAAGACAGAAAAACCCAATTTTAAAGAAAACCCTCTTCTATTCTCTATTTTCCATTTTTTTTCCTTCGGGGTAGATAAGAGTGGGGTTGGGAAGGGTGGGAGTGGGGATTAGGGTTGGGAGGTTATAGGAGATAAATATTATGTATCTATTTGTATTTTGACTCTGATTGTATGATTTATTTTGATCAATAAATAATTTTTTTTATTTAAAAGAAACCCTGGCAAATTTCTACAGAGGTGTGATGGCAAAAGAGCTGACCAGTGTCCCTGAGCGTAAAGCCCTTTAAAAGGTAGTGGACACAGCCCAGGACATCACAGGCAAAACCGTCCTCACTGTTGAGTACATTTACAGGGAACACTGCCGTCAGAAGGCAGCAGCAATCATCAAAGATCTACATCACCCAGTATATGCTCTGTTCTCATTGCTGCCATCAAGAAAGAGGTATAGGTGCCACAAGACTCGCACCACCAGGTTTAGGAACATCTGCTGCCTGTCTACCATCAGATTCCTCAACAACAAATTCAATCAGAGTCTCACTTAAGGACTTTTATTTGTGCACTTTATTGATTTTCTTTGCTCTCCTTGTCTTGCACAATTGGTTTGTTTGCATTCGCTATCTGTTTACAGTTCCTTTGATTGTTTACATGTTCACGCTGTGTGCACTTTATTTTTGGACTACCAATTAGTGGTAATTCTGCAGTGCCCTTAGGAAAAAGGATTCTCAGGGTTGTATATGATGTCATGCATATACTTTGTCAATCTGAAAAAAATCTTAATTGCATCGATTTTGAGCAAGACTATTTTCCAAACAGACCAAAAAGTGTCTTCTATTGTGTTATCGATTTTCCAGTTGCAATTGGTTTGTCTCGGTGTGCATCCTTGGGAACACCCACAGATCAGGGACTCCTCTGTAACACAACTGGTCCAAATGAACCTCAACGGGGTCATTGCATCTTTTCTCAGTCTTGCAAATGTAGAGTGAATGATTGTCTTATCCACACCACAGACGTCTCGAGCAGCATGTGTTGGGGTGAGACTCCAGTTGATTTGATTGGCAAAGCCTCTTTCACTGACCTTGCATTAATGTGTTCAAATAGCCAGTTAGTTTTCCTTCTCTAGTTTTATTTTTTCCTGCAACCTGGTCACTCAGGTGAGAATGGATTACTAATCTAAATAAGATTGATGGTGTTAGATTTACAGGAGATGGTGTTTCCTGGCAATCGGTTCATGACCATATATACTCAATTGCTTATTGTTTACTTCAGATAATATCTATACTGTGTAGACAGCTCATCTGGGAAGCAAGAGAGCCAGTGACGTGGCTATACATAGACTGAAGATGTGAATATTTTCACTAGTTCTATAGCTAATACTTTTATATTAAAATAAATGTTTCTACACCACCCAGGAGAAATTGCTTAACATTACCAGTGGGGAAAGGGGAACCCTCCTGCAGCAAAGTGTTTTTGCAACAGTAACTGCCAACTGCATTTTTTAAATTTATAATAAGTAAAGGGAAGCGTAGCTGTTAGAACAATCCTAACACAGTGCCCATGACTTGGGTTTGAATTCGATGTTGTCTGAAAGGAATTTGGGCGTTCTTCCTCTGGGTGCTACAGTTTCCTCCAACCCTTCAAATTTGTACAAGATTTGTAGGTTAATTGATGTATTTGGGAAGCACGGGCTCGTGGGTCAGAAGGGCCTGTCAGAAATGTACCCATCAAATCCAAATATGGGAACATTAATGAGCAGTGCAACATTTGTGTATGCTACTAAATTGAAATTTAATTAGAAAGTCATCTGCAGAACAATGAATTACTGCACCTTTTCACAGTACTGTTTCAGATTCTGCAGACCAGGCATCTTTGCACATGGAGGTGGGCATGTGTGGTCCATGGATCTTGCAGGCCCCTCATGCAGAACCCAGCCTTTGCTATAAATGCTTTGGTGGTCCTTAAAAGTGTCTTGCTTCACTCGTCCCATTTCTTCCACAGGCCCCCACTTAATCGTAATCCACCCCCCACCCCCCAACCCAACCGTGACCTGCAACTCAGACCTAAAGACTTTGTCTTCCTACACTTCAATAGAGTAACATTGCATCTGTGGTAACCACATGGACATGATCTGTGCATTGCAGAAGAAGGGCCATTAAGCTTGCACTTTCATAAAAAATTCTCAGACCACTAAAGATTTGTCAGGAATAGGGTTCTACAAGTCCATTATAAATGCATTATAAAAATTAGTTCATCAAATACCATTAAAAAAAAACTGTGGTTTATTGCCTTAATTTTTTTCTCACCCCCTCTCCATTTTGCTTACCCTCCCTCTCAAATGTACTGCTGACCTGACTAATCCCAGTATTTTCTGTTCTTTAATATTCCAGTACCTGCATTTTTTTGTGTGTGTTCATTTCGAAAACATTATTTAGTACACAAATTTGTCGATAATTTTCAACAGAGAATCATGGGTTTTTTTTTCTTGACAGTGTCATATTTACAAAGTTGGGAAAAGCTTATCAGGACAGGCAATTTTTCCAAATTGTAGACCCTTCAGTCCATCAGTTGGAAAGTGGAATTGAATGATGGAAAAGAGTCTAGGCTGGCATAGCTTGGAAACCATTGCTTTTTATATTTCTGTAGTTACACTAGTTCTTGACCAATGCTAATATTTTGATCTTTAATAATAACTCACTATCAGCAATTATTAGTATATTACACTCTTCTTATCTCCATCCACAGTCTTCTACTTTACACACAACACCCAAAGTAGAGTAGGTTTGCTGCTTTTACAATTGCTAATTCAACTGACAAATTAAACTGGACCTGACCATAGCTGTACACACAATTTCTAATATAGATAGAAATAAGTTTAAGAAAGTCAAGTATAAAAGGAAAGCATTTTTCTCTGAACAAACAGACCTATCAGTTCATTTTGTGGTTACTATTCACTTGCGTCAGTGATTCCTCTAGAATTAGTTTGAATCTTCATTGCCTAATCCTTCACTTTGAATGATTCATAAAGAAAAGCTCAGTGTAATTATATTATTCAGAATGTTTTGAAGTGCTTGTATGCAAATTGAAAATATAATTTAGCAAATATATTGGCATTGTGTTATTCAGTAATTTGTAAGTTTTTCCAATTGGTTAAATTTTAGGTGCATTTGGACACATGGGAAAATTAGTAAAAGTAAATCATTGAATAAATGTGTATTTTTTAAAATTATGCAAAAACAATTTTCATATAACATAGAAGATAGGAGCAGGAGTAGGTCATTCGACCCTTCGAGCCTGCTCCGCCATTCAGCGAGATCATGGCTGATCTTAAAGTTCAGTACCCCGTCCCCTCCTTCTCTCTGTAACCTTTAATACCCTTAAGTTTTCAAGAAAGCTTTTGGCATCTTGGCCTTCATACATCAAAGTATAGAGTAAGGAGTTGGGATATTATGGTGAACTTGTATAAGATATTGGCAAGACCAAATTTGGAGTGTAATGTGCAGTTCTGGTCGTCAAACTAGAGGAAGGATATCAGTAAGATTGAAAGAGTGCAGAGAAGATTTACTACGATGTTGCCAGGTCTTCAGGTGTTGAGTTGCAGGGAAAGATTAAACAGGATAGTACTTTATTACTTGGACCGTAGAAGAATGAGGGGAGATTTGATAGAGGTTTACAAAATTATGAGAGGTATAGACCAAGTAAATGCGAATAGGCTCTTTCCACTTAGATGAGGAGAGATAAATACAAAAGGACATAGCTTTTGGATGAATGGGGAAAGGTTTAGGGCAGTGGTTCTCAACCTTTTTCTTTCTACTCACATACCACTTAAAGTATTCCCTATGCCGTAGGTGCTCTGTGTTTAGTAAGGGATTGCTAAAGGTGGTATATGAGTGGAAAGAAAATGTTTGAAAACCACTGTTTTAATCGTACCTAATTGACTCATTATGTGCATGGTTTCATAACCCCAAAGGAAATGGGCTAATGACAGTTTTTCTCAAGCAAAATTGTTCAATAACATTGGGGTCTAGAGCAGTGGTTCGCAACCTTCTCTTCCCATTCACATACCACCTAAAGGAATCCCTTACTAATCACAGAGCACCAATGGCATAGGGAATATTTAAAGTGGTATGTGAGTGGAAAGAAAAAGATTGAGAACCACTGGTTTGGATGAGCATTAGGGTGGTGGGGGTATGGAACGAGCTGCCATCTGACATGATAAAAGCGATTTCACTCCTAAGTTTTAAGAATAAACTGGATAGATACATGGATGGGAGAGGTCTGGAGGGTCATGGAATGGGAGCATGTCAGTGGGACTAGTGGATTGATGTTTTGGCACAAACTAGAAGAGCTGAATGGCCTGTTCTATGGTGAGCACTGTGGATCACAGAATTTAACAGGTAATTTATTCTGCATTGAGGGAGATCCTGAATTTGGCCTTAGCAGTAAAGTAAGGGAGATAATATGTTTGCAATAATTGAGGATTTTTTTCCTAAATTGCTCCCCATACCTTTTTTGTATTAATCTTTGTTCAGGAGGTGAGTATGTTGCTGGCACGACCAACATTTATTGTCCATCTCTAATTGCTCCCAGATCTAGGTTGCTCACTGAGCCATTTTAGAAGGCCAATAAAAGTCAATCACATAATTGAAGTTGGTGTCAATTATAGGCTTGTAAAGTATGCCTTTTAAGATCATCATTATTGAAAGCAGCATTTTATTTGCCTATTTTACTTAATTAACTGAATTTATCCCTCCTTCCCTGCCTCCCTCACTTTTCAAGATTCCTGTATTGTCATGTAATAAAGACAGTGCAATATTACACAGCATTTGCTTTCATCTGCCAAAAGGCAGACAAATTTGCCATTGGCAGAAATCAGAGATAAAGAAGCAAAAGAGAGCCCCCTCAGAGACCCTGAGTGTCCTGGATTCGCCTCCAGTGCTGCCGCAGCCATACAGAGTTCAGTCCAAACCATCAGCAGCCTAAGCGCTGATCAGGAAGCTTTCAGCACTCTTTCACATGCCAGTTCCTCTACCTGGTATCCCTTCAGCCAGTCTCAAGCCAGATTCTAGCTGTCCACCTCCTGGTGTGAATCCCTTGACCCAAGTTGTCAGCAGTCTGCAGCCTCCAAGGGTTCCTCGCCTTGAGCCATAAACAGCCCACCATCTGTATTCTTCAGCTGCAGAACCCCTCACTGCTCCATCGCTGTGGTCACAGTACCATGGGTTGACTCCTTTGCTTCTCCTTCTCAAACAAGAGGTATTCTCCCCATTTTCTGGTGCCCTATGCCAGTCCTGCTTTCCAGGAGTCCACAACCTCTTGTGGCTGCTGCCGATCATAGGCGCTGCCATCTTTGGCACAGACCCCGTGGTAACAGAATTCTTAAATTAAACCACCATTAGCTCCATTAACAGGTCGTTTAAAGCCTGTGTAGAGCTGATGGAAATTAGACTGGGCAGTTGAGCTCTGTGTTTTCATTCTCCGTGGGTCCGCACTGTTACCAGCAGCTCTGGCAGCATCACTTTGCCATCTCTCTCCTCCCACAATGCTCTCCAGCTGCTGTACTTAAATTCAAATGCATGTATCCAAACTTCGGGATACCAGTCCAGTAATCAAAACTTTCTGCTGTTTCTGCTCACCAGTTAATAGGTTAAAGGTACTACTTTTTAAAAAAAAATTAAGGGATAGGGGCTTTGCAAGCTGTGCCAGCATTTAATTTCCCATCCCTAATTGCCCTTGAACAGGTGATGAGAGCTGCCTTCCTGAATTGCTGCAATTCTTGAGATATGATTGCACCCACAATGCTGTAAAGGAAAGAATTCCAGGATTTTGAGCTAGCTAATAAACATCATTCTGCCAGTACCAATAAGGGTTATCATGGATCTTTGCAGTAAATTTGGCTTTCTGTAGCACTTCATATTGTTATAAGAGAGTCTCCTTTCTCCTGCTCCAATCTCTCTTGGACTCAGTTAATCTCAGTCAGTAATTTGAAGCATAAATTTAAGATTGAGCAATGTTGGGTTTAAAAGTTGCTGCTTTCAAGACCAGCATCAAGAATAATGCCAGAGGGAGTTTAAATTTGTAGTGAAGTATAAAGCAAATTTGAGCTCAAGTGGTTTAATTTGAATGCATCATTCATTTGTTTATTTTCTCTATCATTTTTAACAAATGTGCCTGTTGTAGTGTTTCTTTAATCAGGGTTTTTTTTAAATAGATTGGGAATTAATTAAATAGTTTAACAACGTATTGGTCTGGTTTCATTTTCAAAACCTGACACTTCAAAGAACGTACGAGCACAAGAAGCCAAAATGTCTGGAACAGAAATCAAAGCTAATTTTAGATAATACAGTGCTATATTATCTGACTATATGACTATTGAGATATTGGCCCTTCCATTGTTCAGTGAAATACATAACTGCTGCTCATTCAAACAATACCACATGTACAATAACTATCACATAACTATCCTAATGAGGTAGTTAAAATTGATAGCCTATTGTTTTAGATTAAAAACCACTTTTGTAATTGAGTTGTGCAGCATCCTCTTGTGGAAGAGGTCATACAGTAAAATCTTATCAAAGTATTTGAAATTTGTGATTTACCATCTTCCATTTGTCACTTCTAGGATATAAGTCCAATAACTGGGGTTCCAGAAGAGCACGTGAAAACACGGAAAGTGAGGATTTTTGTTCCTGCACGGAACGCAATGCAGTCTGGTGCAAACAACACAAAATTGTGGAAAATAGAGTTTGACACAAAGGAACGCTGGGAAAATCCTTTAATGGGTTGGGCATCGACGTAAGTTTTATCTTTCATAATTTGTTATATTTATGAACTACAACTGAATTCAGGTTAAATATATCTTCCAAAGTTTAATTTTCTCACAAAATGTATTGCACAATCATTTTGTAAACCTTGTATAAACACAGTATTTGTGACACTTTTCTCGGCTTGTTGAAATCATCGGCCATTTAAATAATGCCCTTGTCCTAAACTTCAATCGCCTATTTGGCCTGGCAATTTGGATTGAGTACGCTATTATGTTAGAGCAGTTGTCAACAAAGAACATGTTACACACTGCACATTCTGTCCGCAACAACAAATTTAATGTATTTTAAAGTAATATATTCCATGGTACTCCACAGCAGGAAGTGGACACGTGCTTGCAGTGGAATCTGGAAAATTTAACAAATTTATCTTCAAAAGTAAGAGTTTTGAGCAGATTTGTGCCCTAAAGACTTTCTGTGGGCTGCAGAAACCCCTACTACCTTTCTTTTAAATTTAATTTAACACAACTGCAAAAACTGCCGGCAAGTAATGAGCAGTAAGTTAGAGGTTGCAAACGGAGATAGAGTCAGACAGCTATAAAAACATATTGGTCAAGGAATAAAGCTGGAAATGATTACATGGATGAGGAGACAATTGCAAACTATCAATGAGATTTGTATTTTTTTTAAAGATACAGCAGAACAAGATAATGATGGGCAGGTGGCATCACAATGTAAACAAGTAGTCATATCAGTGTTTGTATGGAGGGAATATTCATATGTCTGGGAACTTTTTTTGGTTGATCCTGGGACCACCTGGCATTTTAAGAAGCTTACCATTTAGTATTGTTGCCATCTTTCCTTGTTCTATTTCCCTGCCAAGTTCTCTGTTTCCTGTCTCTGGGATCCCCTATTCTCTTTTTCCCCACTTCCCCCACACTCTTGACCTAATGTCTTCATACTCTTGCTAATTCTCATTTCCCAGCCTTTACCAAATATCTGTAAACATCAAAAAAAATAGTGGTATTAGTGGAAAATGTGTAGTTCTAATTTTTTTTTAATTTAATCACTGCTAGTGAACAATCGAAAAGATTTTTCATGATCAGGATATCCCAAGAAATTAAGATGATACCTTCAAAGTGTAACATTAGAGTCAACACAATTAGCGTAGTGGTTAGTGGAGCTGGAGTTCAAATCCTGCACTGTCTGTAAGGAGTTTCTACATTCTCCCTGTCTGCGTGGGTTTCCCCTGGTGCTCCGGTTTCCTTCACCCTTCAATACATACGAGGGACGTCGGTCAATCAGGTGTTCTTGGGCGGCACAGGCTTGTGGGCCGAAAGGGCCTGTATAAAAGAGCCAAAGGCAAAATGTTTGGAAGTATTACAGGGTTTAAAGGTGAATAACTCTCAGGGCCTCCTGATGAGAAGCATTTCAGGCTATTATTCGGGGAGGGAGGAGGGTGGAAAGGGAGAGAATGAGATTTGCTGAGGATCTTACAGATTTTTAAAATCTTTGTCAGCCACAGCTGAGGTTCCCAATGACTTAAACTCTGGTAACTTTATTCAAGGCCAACAAGAATAAGTAAAATCTGTGCGAGAAAGTCAGGAATTAATCAAAGATGGATTTGCTAAAAGAAGATGCTATCTCGCCAATTTGATAAAGGTAACATCATGCTATTGATGTTCTCTACCTCAACTTCTATAGGACCTTTGACGAGGTTCCTCGTAGGAGACTAGTCCAAAAGGATGGAGGCCGTGTATTCTAAATTTGATCTAAAATTAGTTTGCTAATAGAACACAGAATTATTGTGGAGGTATGCTTCTGTGATTGGAAGCCTGTGACCAGTCGTCTACCATGGATCATTGCTAAGACCCTATTATTGAAGGTTCTATTTTCCTACATTTGCAGAAAAGGACAGAACAGTAGCAGGGCTATCTCCTATTCAAATTGTTAATATTTATGAATAACAATGTGACAATTTAGTTATAAATATTAACAATTTGGATAGGAGATAGCCCTGCTACTGTTCTGTCCTTTTCTGCAAATGTAGGAAAATAGAAGCTTCATTAATAGTTTTAGTTACAGGAAGATGTACATCATTTGATAAAAATAGACGAGCAAAGACAGGGGAATGTAATCTTGACCACTGCAAGGTGATGGGTAAATAAAGGTAAAACATAGTAATGAATGGTAGAGCCCCAGGGAGTATTGAGGAACAGAAGTTACTTGATGTACAATCCAAAGGATCCCTGAAGGTGGCAGTACAGGTAGAAAAGATGGTGAAGAAGACTTGTTTTCATCAAGAAGACAATTGGAATCTCCAAAGCAGTGCCTGAGTGGGTGTAAGAGAAGGTATTCTCATTGAGGAGGACCATCACCAAGACATAGAAGCTCCAGACCAGTTTCTGATCAATGGGAGTAGTGAAGATAGATCCTGTAAATGATCATTATTAAGGATGTTACAGACTGAAGAATCTATTTCTGTGACCCTATGAATTCACAAATGTGATGCATAGTTAAAAAATAAAATATTTTAGATTTTGGAGTTGACATTTTAATTGAAATACTTTTCTCTTTTGAATTTCTAGATAGTAACGACACAACATTTAAGTTTTTCCTCACTTCCTATATCGTTTGCCCATTCTGTGTTTCATTGGTCTTTGAGTTTCTACTAATAAAAACAAATGCTTCTTTCAATTTATGTTATCCAGGCCTGTCTAATTTTTTTTTTAAAGTTTGACCTGGAAGCTATTACAAAAAAAAAGTTTAGTGGTTCCGTGAATTATAAATAAGATACAAATTCTACAATGAAGTTTAAGTTTGTCACATTATACTTAGTAAAGGGTTGTTCTGCGAGCACTCCAACAGGTTAGTTCTGACATTCATACAGTTATATAAAGAGCACAGTTTACAGAGTATAGAGTTAAATGATCAATTAATACCAAGAAAGGCAGCTTAATAGCATGGTTGGGAGGTTCATTCATGATGGCTACAGGAAAGAAACTGTTTTTAATCCTGGTTATCAACAGTTCTCAAGTTTATCTATAAATTATACAAACTAGAATTTATTAGATTGGAGCAGGAGTTAAATTTTACTGTTTTTAAGCTATGGAGAATATTATCTGGGCAGGTATATGCTCCAAGTGAATTTTGGCAAGAACAGGAGGGATAGTATTATAACTTGTGGATAGATAGGTTACTCAGCATGACTATTAGAGGACGAATTCTATTCTTCCAGGAGGTTGCATGTTTTGGGGCAATGCCCAATTTATTTCAGATTGTGGAATGTTGTGGAGAAATGTATTTGCAAAAATAAATAGACAGCTTTTAGTTTTCAGAAACAGTACTGGGAAATAAAAAATTACACGGCCTACAGGGGTGATATTTTGATGTTCGGCTGTTTGGTTCATTGATTAGGTGGTATCCACCCAGTCCTTGTCAAATATTAGTCGAAGTACAGGGAAAGTGATGAGTAAAGAGGAAACCGATAGAAGGAATGCACTCTTTGAAGACCTCAATGTATATTCCTGTCTGATGGATCAGCATTGACCATTTCCAAGTTAGATTTATTCAAATGCAGCAAATTACCGGAAATTTTAAAAAATGGGATCAGGCAATTCTGTTTTGTTGACCTAGTGCTGTCCGCAGTAACAAGGATCCCATCAGATATATTTGATAGAGAATTTGAAGGTGTAACAAATGATGATGAGGGAATAGCAAGCCCTGACTACATTGGCAACTTAATTATGATATTTATGATATTCCTGCTCTTGTTAAGGTAACTAATCATTTTTAAGTAGCATTTGGTTTTTATGTAGGTGGAATTGTAATAATAAGAATTAAAATTAATGTAACATTTTTGTAAAAGACTATAACTTTTTTGTTTCAGAGCTGATCCACTGTCAAACATGCTTTTGGCTTTTGCTAGCAAGGAGGACGCCGTTACCTTTGTGGAAAAGAATGGTATTTTGCTTTGATTTAAAATCTGAGCTTTGGGTTAAATTTTGCTTTTTTAATTGTGATCACAGAATCTGTTTAAGTTTCATATTGGCAATACCTGTAACATGAAATATTTTTAAACATTTGCTATTTTTGTATTACCATTTATAATCTTGTATTTCAAAGTTGCATAAACAATGAAATTTGTTTTCAAGATCTATTTTGAATGATTTGCATCTCACCCACTAATTTACGAGATGGGCATCAGAGTATTTGAAGGTCTCAGGTTTACAGAGTAGATTGAGAGAAATGGGCCAATTGGGAGTTTGAACGTTAACCAGAAATAACAAAGTTGTCATCGAGATGGTAGCAGATAGGATTGGTTTAGAGCATTGTTACAAAAGTGAAAGTGGACAATTCAGTAAGGGCATAGAACTGTGGCCAGAAGCTAAACGTGGAGCTAAATTTCATGCAAAATATTGCCCATGGGAAGACTGGAGTCAGTGACAAGGGAACAGACTGTGGCTCTGGCTTTGATTTATCCGGTGTTTATTGATGAAAATTTCTGTTCACCCAGTAATGTCAGTCTGATAATTTGAAATAAAGGAGGCATTAAAAAGTTAACAAATATTTCAACATTGATTATTAGGATGGATGTAGACTGGGAAAAGAAATGGGGTTGTCGAGATATGGCTCCATGATGGATCAAAATCATCAAAGTCTGTATACTTGTATGGAGACCAGAAAAGGACAGAATATGATCAGGACAAATGGTTTGATCCCCATCTGTCAGTTTCTTTGGATTTGTATCTATTAGACATGCACTTGGTGATTATGGCAGATCTAATTCGTCACAAATGCTCTTTGGAAAGTACATCTACAATATATTCTGCAATAATCACATCAAACATTCTGCATATTTCACTTAGTTTAAAACTTAACATAGTGAGAATCATTTATTTCAGAATTTCCACCACATTCGTAAGCTATCAGTGTACAATGTTGAAACTGTGATCAGATGCGTTGAACTAAAAGATCATACATAAATCTTTTTGCATCATGACAGGTTGGAGCTATGAAGTGGAGGAAAAGAAAATAAAGGTGACCAGACCAAAGTCATATGGAGCAAATTTCTCTTGGAACAAAAGGACAAGGGTATCTACCAAATAATTGACATTACCACATATTTATTTGAATAAAAACAAAAGCAACTGTGCTGTAGTTATAGTTTTAAAAATAATCTCTTAATAAATATGACTTCAACAGCTCATTTGTGTATTTTTTTTATATATGCATATTTTCCATTTCTGGCTGGCATAGGGTGGAAATCTGCATCACATATTAAACTACTTGATGTGCAAGTAAGTATTCAATACACCAACCAAGACTTGTTCAAAACAAAAGCTCCTAACATTGACGTGTATCTTGGAACATGGACTGATCTACCCAAGGTGATAATTTGTATCTACATGACCATGAAGCCTCATAACTAGAAGGCATTGTTCCATGATCCTCAAAATTGAGTATATAGGATTCCAAACTTCAGCATATTTCATAAGACATTATTCCAAATATTAAAAACACCACAATTTTCATGAGGAACTGTGCAAATATAGCCATTTGGAGCTGTGAAAGGAGGGGTTAGAAGGATATAACCTGAAGTAATCCAGTTGCAAGAGACCTGTTTCAAATACAAAGTGAAATGGATTTCTTTTTAACTAAATGAAACAGTATGACAAAGTACTTTGCAGCCAAAAGATGAAAGAAGGAAAACTGAGAAGTGTTTGTTCCATTTAGTTTTGACAATAAAATAATTAAAAATTTGAGGGAGTCAAGAATGTCGAATTGGGGGAAGAAAGATTGGGGTATTTTGAGGAGGTTGTAGAGCAGAAAGAAGTTACAGAGGTACAAAAGATAGGGAGGGATTGGAAAATGTATTTGAAGAGTGAACTGTTAATTCTTCCAATGTATATTAATGCACTTGGTAGGGAAAGATGAACAGATATTGGTACAAATTAGAATAAGGCCAATGGAAATAAGGCCAATAAAGGCACACAAAGAGGCATCACTAGCCCGGCACTACCAGCAATAAGATAAATAGAGAAGCAAAAGGAAATCCCTTCAGAAATACCAAGTGTCCATGGATTTGCCTCCTCCACTCCTGTAAACTCTTCAGCCACACAGCATCTTATCAGTTCCAGCCGGGCCCCCAGGCTCCTGTTTCTGAAACCCCCAATACGATCAGGAACCTTTTAACAAGATCCTATGGGAGTCCTGTTCACCGTCAGCACCCTCACAAATCCCCCGAGCCGATCTCCAGCAGCCCACAGCCTGGTGGAAGTATGAATCTAAATTCTGATATGATTGTATCTATGTCCTTTATGCTTACAAATTTAGTTCATTGTTACGATAGTATTTTCAAATGATGGTATCAGATGATTTATTGTAACCTTCCTTGCACATTCTTTGCATCACCTACGACTATTTCTTCTGATCTGACAATAAAATGCTTAGACTTAGAGTACCCCGAATTCCTATGAATGTCCACTCCATTGTTCAACGTGTTTTATTTGATGAGAAGTTCCTTTTGATATAACAATTCAAATTAATAATAGACTAAATAACAATTGCAAAGGCTTATATTACAGGCATATATCACTGTTTGCATTATATGATGTTCATTTATGGAAATAAGATGATGTCAAAGGAATCGGACAACAAAAGTCAGGTCAGGGATACCAAAGTTTTAATCGCAGAATTTTAAAAGGTTTTAAAAAGACAGATGGTTTACGAGGAGAATTTCAAATCTCTGCTTAAGTGATTGAAGCCAACAATTAGGACAAAGAGGCACAAGTCATAAAAGAGGTCAAACCCAAAGCAATACCAAATTCTGGAGGAAAGTTAGATAAGTGGAATTTAGAGATAATGGGACATGGAAACCTTGGGGATTGGGAAAAATGTCAGTCATGAAGGTTAGAAGTAATTCGTCAACAAGAAATTAAGATGGGATAATTTGCAGAAATCAGTTTTAGGTTTATGGAATGTGAAAGGCAGTCTCAGAATTGTGGAATCCAAAGTAAAAGGCATGGATTGTGGCAAAAGGGGAGGTTGGATGAAATTATTGAAAATGAACAAAATGCTTTGAGTGTACTCTAAATACTTTATTACTGAAAGGTTTTAAATTTGGAGTATGAGATCTGGTAGCTATAGATCTTTGGTAATATCAGTATTTGTGTGGAGGAAGTTGCAACTCATCTAAGAAGAGACAACACAAAGCACCAAGGGGATCAAGAACTAGAAATAGAATTGAATGGTCATCAAAATGTGCAGGTTATATTAATATCAGATTTTTTTTAAAGCCTGCATTCAGAAAAGGAAGGAGATGAGGGTCCAGGATACCTCTTTAGGAGGCTTATAATGATATGACCCGAAAGTGAAACCATTGCTGGAGATACTCTAGCAATCACTGACTAAGCATAAACATTGTGAAGAACAATGCAGGCAGCATATTGGAAAAGGATGGTGTGATGGAATGGGTCAGAGGGTGAAAGGTCAAGGAGAATGAGGACGAGGCAAAAGAAAATGCTCGGAGCTGCTCCTTCAACACGAGTAAGAAATCTGTGTGGTCTTTGTTTTTCAAAAACAGTCACTCATCTGTTGTTTGAGCCTGATGTCCTAATAGTAGATAAGAATCTTATAAAATAATTGCACATAGAATAGAGAAGAATTTGATTGCATAAGGAGCAAGATGGTTGGAAGGTGAATAACACAGTCTCTTTGGTCTGTCTTAGTACTTTTTTAATATAGACAAATAATCTGAGATTAAATATTGAGAGAGCAGGTCAGGATTTTAGATCAGTGTGGCAAATAGAAATGATGACAACCTTCAGATCAGAATTAATTGACATAATGAATGACAAGTGGAGATTACAATTTGCTTGAATAATAATTTCAAATGAAAACATGCCTTGGATGGTTAAATGTGCAAAATAGTGTATTTTGAGGCTGAAAAACAGCTATTCTTATCAATAAATTGAAGAGATTAATCTCTGGTTTTGTTTCTGCAGTCAGGGAAACAGAAGCAAGGAGGTAAATTCAAATATTACAACAATGTTAATCCACACTTGAGTTTTGTGTGTAATTTTAAAATGTTGCCAAGAATGAGCTACCTTTAAGAAGACAAATTAGACATTTTCTCTTTTTAGTAGAACAGCAGTAAAGTTAGGCTCTAACAAAGACAAAGTGTGATAAAATGAAATTTCTACTATCTCAAAAATAATCAGTAAAATGCATATATTTAAAATCATCACAATTTGAGGTAGAAAAAAAAACAGATTATTTTTAAATAATTGAGCAATGCTGAAGAGTGATTCAAGATTAGACAGCCCAGCTGGGTTGAAAAAATATAAACATGAAGATTTATCTTATCTAAGCAAGTTTTATTGGGCACGCCAATTTAATACTTTTATTAGCAACTAAAGTCTCATCAATTAATTTCGTAGCACAAGTAGAGCAGATACTGTATAGGCACATAATACTCCTCTCTCTACTATGATCCAAAATATGCTTCTGCATCAAGATATGTCCTTTGCGCTAACATAAGTTGCCTCTTTTGTTTCCATAAATCTTTTAGAATTGAAGTTTCTTATCAGCAAGCATGCACTTAAAAAAATATTTACTGAATTAGAGTCAAAAGCTTGTATGTTTATTGTCACTTGATTGTACAAGTACAACACGGTGAAACAGCGTTCTCCAGTCCTCAGAGCAAAAACATGCAGACACACAACCAGACATAACACACATACAGACAATTAATACAAATACAGGACAAATATATCTATAAAAACAAATAAATAACTAGATGTTGCTTTGCATAAATGCGAGTCTCGGATGGTTAGTGTGAGCAGTTCCTTTAGTTGTTCAGCATTCTCCCTGCCTGGTACAGGGTAGAAGGGGTCCTCAATGATTTTGCATGGCCTCTTCAAACAACGATCCCAGTTGATCATGTCAATGGGGGGAGGAGACTATGCAATGCTACGCAACTGCAAAATCCATCTCAAATTAATAATTCTGTGACCTGATTGATATTAATAGATGGCACAGTGAGATAAATATTGTTTAATAATGGAAAAATTACATATGTTTTGCATGATAATTATAATTTTTTTATTAATAAGTGGTCATATTCAGAATATTTACATTTCAATTTACATTGATTAGATCTTAATATGTATATTTAATTTTTCTTTAATATTTTTTCCTTTTTCTTTCTTTATGACTCTCCTTAGGAGAGTTGGCTGAAGGGGGGGGGGGGGGGTGAAGAAATTCTTTTTTTTCTTTTTTTATATATAAAAAATAACATTCATGTTTACGGTTAATTGTTGTATATGTCATATTATTTGTTTTTTGAACTAATAAAGTTTTTTTTTTAAATAATTCTGTGACCTGGTATAAAAGCATCCAAACTTTTGAACACGTATACAATTTAGTAAATAAAAATGCTAATCTTTATGATTAACACTAAACATATTTAGAGCCTCAACATCTGCACAATAAAGGTCCTCTACAAATCTTCCCTATATTTTTTTTGTGTTTTCAGTAACCATATAGCTCAGTTATAGATATAGGCAGAGAAATGGCAGATAGAATTTAATCCAGGCAAGTGTGAGGTGTTGCACTTTAGATAGTCAAATGTGAGGGAAATGTATAGAGTTAATGACAGGTCTCCTAAAATCATTGATTTACAGAGGGAACTGGAGTGTAGGAAAATCATATTGCAGCTGTACAAAGCTTTACTTAGGCTTTACTTAGGCTGTACTTAAGAGTATTGTGGGGAATTCTGTTGCCACATTTCAGGAAGGATGAGAAGGCTTTGGAAAGGGTTCAGAAGAGATTTATCAGATGTTGCCACCATTTCAGGGTATGAGCAATGGGGTGAGGTTGGACAAACTTAAGTTGTTCCCTCAGGAACATTGGCAGCTGGGAGGAAATCAGAAAAAAATTGTGAGAGGCATAGATAAGTGTAGAGTCAGAATATTTTTTCCAGCTTAAAAATATCAAATACAAATGTAAGCAGGTGGATAAAAGTGTAAAGGTGATAGGTGGGGCAAATTTTTTACATGGAGACTGGTAGGTGCCTGGTGTAGTGGTGGAAGCTGATACAGTCATAGCATTTAAGATGCTTTTAGACATGGGAATATGCAGGAAATAGAGATGTGGATCATTTGCAGTCATTTAATTTGAGCATCATGTTCAATATAGGCCCTATAGGCTGAAAGATCTATTCCAGCGCTGTACTATATGTTCTAGTACATCCTGCCATTCGGAAGCATTAATGGATACATCATGATGAATTATATAATTTATTGTAGAATTGGAAAGAGTATTACAATGACACATATATTGTTGAATTTAGTGTTTAATCACTTCTGTAAACCATCCGACCTTTTCTCAAGGCTAAATCTTCTCCTATTTATTACACCCCCACCTACTAATACCCTTGACTAAGTGAGCTGCATATCATGAAGCAGATTAGTGAAGTACTTGAGAACCAAACAAGATGGTTTCCATTTTAGTTCTATTGTTGTGTAGCCTAAGGACTGCCACATTGGATTTGCATTGATAGAAATCTACTTGAGAGGATTAGTAGTCACTGAGCAATTTATTCTTTCTTTGAATTTTCAGTTTGAATTGACATTTGCAATAATATCCCACAAGATCAGTGTCTTCCAAGACCTGTTGCTTAGGTGGATTAGATGATTACGCATAAAAAAAATTGTGTCCAATTAGTTATTTAAGTGTTGGGTGCTTTGTATACTTTTACATGGAAAAGTAGAAAAGAAACTAGTCATCACGTGAATAATATAATAAAGGAATCAAGAATGACTGAGAAACACCAGAAAATAGTATGACGAGTAACCAGGCCTCTCAAGTTTGTCCTGTCATTCATAGAACAGAGGACAGTGTGGGCTGTTGAGCCCACAATGCTGTGCTGACCTAATCCATTTTCAATCGAATTCTTTCCTCCCTCACAGCCATTTGTTTTTTTTTTCTTGCATCCCTTTGCCTATCTAATAGTCTTTTCCCTATTCTATCAGCCTCCACCATCACCCTTAGCAATGCATTCCAGACACCCACCACTATCTGTGTTTAAAAATCTACTTCTGAGATCTCCCCTAAAGTTTTCTCTGCTCACCCTAATCACTGGTATTGTCTATTGCCATTGGGAAATAGATTGTGGCTGTCCACTCTATCAATGCCTCTCATAATCTATTAAGTCACTTTTCATCTTCCATGACTCCAATAAGAAAACCCCTAGCTCGTTCAACCTTTCTCCAATCCAGGCAACATCCTGGTAAATCTCCTTTGCAGCCCCTGCAAAACTTCTGCATCCTTCGTATAGTAAGGCACCAGATCTATCACAATACTTTAAGTGTGATCTAAACAGGGTTTTAAAGAACTGCAACATTATAATGTAGCTCAATCTCCCGACTAATGAAGACCAACTCACCATATGCCTTCTGAGCCACTTTATCAATTTGCCAGACCACATTGTGGAATCTATGGGCTTGCAACCCAGGATCTCTCTATTCCTCCACACTGCTAAGAATCCTGCAATTAATCACATTACTCCGCCTTCAAGTTTGACCTTCCAAAGTGCATCACTTCACATTTTTTCCAAATTGAACTCCATCTGCCACTGCTCCATCCAATTCTGTATCTGGTTGATATCCTGTTGTAACCTAAGATGACCTTCTACACTATCCATAACCTAGCCAACTTTAATGTCATCTTCCAACTTACTGAGCCACCCCTCCACTTCAAAGTAATTTCCGACCTCCAGGCAGAATACACTTCATCTACTACTACTCTCTGACTTTTGTGAGCTAGCCTAGTCTGAATCCAAGCAACCAAGTTTCCATGGTTCACTTGCCTCCTAATTTGTTGGATGAGCCTACGGGACCTTGTCAAAAGCTTGACTAAAATCTATGCACATCACATCCACTGTTTAACCTCCTTCAGTTTGTTTCTTCACTTTGAAAAACTCACGAGCTGCCCCTCACAATTCTGCATAATTCTGCGTGTGGGTATATAATTCCTGTCGAATAGCCCTCCCCCAATTAAATACGTCCTCCTATTGACCGCTCCTGTAGATGACCATGCTCGACAATTGAGAGGTTTCGAGGTTCATTGCCCAGGACTAAATCCAGTGTGACTTCCCCTTTCGTTATGAATCCTCCTTGGGCACACCTGAACAACGTCTGCCCCTTCTCAATGCTTGCACTAAAGTGGTACCAATCACTGCTAGGAAGTTGCACATCAGGGTTAGGGTTAAGGTCAGTCATGCCAACGACCTTTAAAGTCGCGGGTGACTTTCAACGGGATCATGGCTGATTCTGCGGGTTTCAAATCCGCATGTGTGCCAGTTCAACATAGCCCTCCTCATTCGTCCAGCTTTCAAACATGTTCG
Source organism: Narcine bancroftii (assembly GCF_036971445.1). NCBI lineage: Eukaryota > Metazoa > Chordata > Chondrichthyes > Torpediniformes > Narcinidae > Narcine > Narcine bancroftii. The sequence continues at coordinate 79,230,593 of NC_091471.1, forward strand.
CCTTCAACATTTCCAATGCTCCGGCCTCCGGCAGATGATTGTCGGATGCTGCTTGACCCAACACTTTTGTTTTGCTCCAGTTTCCCAGCACCGGGAGATGTTTTGTTTACCGTCAGAAATCTATTTCAGTTCAAATCCACACCTAATGTATGAATGACATTGAGAGATGAATCCACTAATGTTCAGGCTTCCCTTTTAACCTACTGAAAAATGTTAAAAGGGAAATGTAAATCGTGAAATGGTGTGGAGACACAAGAATCTGCAATTCAGGGCAAAAACAAAACGAGTGGGCAACAACTCCCCTTGGTCCAGCGGCGCTTTGTTCCTGAGGTCGTGCGCCCGGTCACCGCAACCTGACTTCCTCCACGTTCACCAAAAAGTTCCCTGTAAACACCTCAATATACAAATGGGAATTTCAGAACAAAACTCTCGTCACCATCCATATTAAACGTTTCCTTCTGCAAACGCCCTAGTTCGTCAAACTCTCCCCGGAGTTTCGTGAGCTCCGCAGGGTGTGGCGTTGCAGGAGGATTCCATCTCAATGAGCATCAAAAGCTCGCCGCCAAACCACAGTGGCTTGATGACGAACGGATACGATCGCGAAAGGATGTTTGGCGGCGGTGGGGAGAGAGAGAGAGAGAGAGAGAGAGAGATTTGGGGTTGACCATTAGATACGAAATTCTCCACTCAATGCTTAGAGTTCACTGTACATTTGAGTTCAAAACATCCTTAAGCTGAGCCCTAACAAGTAAATACGGGTCCAGTTTTACCGGCGTTTCTGCCTCAATTCGAAGCGAATTTCATGTGAATGCAAAGATGAAAATGGAAATATTTTCAGGTTTCCAATCTGGTATTTCATGGACGGGACACTATCCTCAGAAGCCAGCAGGAGCAAGGCAGCACTTGGACGTGAATGCGTTGAATGCCGCTGGAATAAGGAATCAGGAAACTTTGCACGTGGATCCAAATGGACACAAGCAGATTTATCGTTACATGCCTCACCGGAGCCCAGTGTAAAGTTCACTCTTCTGAAGTTCAATGCGATGTGCCGCTGGCAATAAGTCTACTCTCCCACTGGAGCATTGCACGCTATTGACAACAGTCTGTATCATTGCACTACATCAATTCGAACGGTTAATGCGAGAAACGTGGGAAACTTTTGTGGATATTTACAGGGCTTAATATTCTTCCCTCGTTCTTCACACGCCACGAGGCCAAACTTCTTCCGTCACCTCCTCCCCAGGCCTACTTCTACCACGGTGACCCTCCACCCCCTACACAAGACCCCTTCTCCACCTTCTTCTTCCTCTTGGACAATTCATCCTGGCCAGCGGCCTGCTCTGGATCTTTGTATTTCCGGTATCTGCTGAGACATCAACTGTCTCAACTTCATCCCTCCCCTCTCTTATTCTAATCTCACCTCTTCGGAACACTCTGCCCTCCTCTCTCTCCGCATCAATCCCAGCCTCAACACCACACCTGCAGCCAAGAGGAGTGCTGTTGCTGAGGCCAGTCGACAACCCTCAGGCACCACCTCCTACTTAACCCTTTCACAGGACCCCACCACAGTTCATCAAGCCACCATCTCCAACCTCATCACCTTTGGTCACCTCCCTCCATGGCTTCCAACTTCATTGTTTCCCATCCCTGCATTGTCTGGTTCTAAGTTTTGCCCAAGATACATAAACCCAATCATCTGGGTAGACCCATTGTTTCCACTTGCTCTTGCCCCACTGAACTAGTTTCATCTTACCTTTTCTCCCCTGTCCAATCCCTCCTTACATACGTCGATGATACCTCACATGCCCTCAATGACTTCAAATTCTCTGGACCAGAGACCCAACCAGCCACTCTCTACCATCACCCTCTTCTGCCTGGCTGAATATCCTCACTCTAAACAACTTCTCCTTTGACTCACCTCACTTCCTTCAAATCAAAGGAGTAGCCATGGGTACCTGCATGGGTCCCAGCTATGCCTGTCTATGGGCTGTGGAGAAATCCATACCGCAAGCCTACACAGGCAATGCCTCTCAACTCCTCCTCTGCTATATTGATGCCTATATCGGGGCTGCCTTATGCATCCATGATGAGCTTGTCAACTTCATTCACTTTGCTGTCAACTTCCACCCCAAACTCAAACTCACCTGGTCTATCTCTCACAATACTCTTCCCTTTCTGGACCTCTCTGTCTCCATCTCAGGAGACAAGCTTTTGACCCACCAACTCCTACAACTACCTCAATTCCTCACACCCTGTTCCTGAAAGGATTTGATTCCCTTCTCACAATTTTTCCATTTCTACTGCATCTGTTCACAAGATGAGGTCTTCCAGTCCAGAACTTCTGAAATGTCTGCCTTCTCCTACAAACGTGGCTTACTCTCCACCACCATCAACTCAGCCCTCACCTGCATCTACTCCATTTCCTGCCCATCTGCCCTTGTCCCTTTACCCCCAGATGCGACAAACATAGGATTGCCCTTGTCATTTGCTTCCACTCACCAGCCTCTGCATTCAACAAATTACACTCTGGGATTTCTGGCACTTACAACAGGATTCCACTACCAGACACATCTTCCCCTCTCTATCTTCCATAGGGACTGCTCCCTCCATGTCTCCCTTGTGCACTCAGCCCTCCCCACCAATCACCCCTGGCACCTTTCCCCTGTGGCCGCAGGAGATGCCACACTTGTGCCCACACCTCCTTCCTCACCACGGTCTGGGGACCCAAGCAGGCCTTTCAAGTGAAGCAACACTTCACCTATGTATCCGCATGATTTACTGCATCCGGTACTCCCTTTGTGGCCTTCTCTGCATTGGAGAGACTGGGCGCAGGCTAGAAGATCACTTCACTGAGCACCTTCACTCTGTCTGCGCCAGTGACAGAGACCTCCTATTGGCCAACCATTTCAGTTCTGCATCCCATTGCCATGCTCTAATGTTTGTCCATGGCCTCATACTACCCCACCAAGACCACCAGTAAATAACAACACCTGATTTTCCATTTGGGCACTGTCCAGGGAGATGCCATCCATACCGACTTCTCTGGTTTTTTGTTCACCTACTTTCCATTCTTGCTCCCTTCCCTTCACCCTGTTTTCCTTCCCTCTCCATTCACCTAGCCATCCCCCCACCCCTTGCTTGCTGCTGTGCCCTCCCTCCCTTTTCCATTTATTAGCTGGTGCGTTTGGGACCATGCTCCTATCCGTCCCCCCTTTTTGTTCGGACCCCTGCCGACATTTTTCTATACCTTGATGAAGGGCAGAAGCCCAAAACGTTGGCTATGTATCTTTATCTTCACTATATAAAGGGCACAGTTTGACCAGCTAAATTTCTCCAGCATTGTGCTTTTAACTTTTAATCTTTCTCAGCACAGGATGACTTAGTTGGCCTGTCAGTGAGGCAGATGTTATAAGGCGAGTGATTGTGAAGGGCCCCTCAGAGTTGCTGTAACTTTCTACGGTAAAAGTAAACGTTTCAACGCATTTCAATATATTTGCAATTCTCGGCTGTCACATAAGCAGGACTTGTCAAGAAGAACATTTGGCCTGTAAATCACCTTTCCACACTGCAACAATCTGCACAAGAGAGTTCATCTGTGAAAGGAACGTTCAGAAGTTAGTTCGTGGTTATTTGTCATTTCACTTGTTGCATTATCTCCTACTTTCGGGTCGGTTTTAAAACAGAACAAATTTATTTCTGCGGAGCAATCAGTTCAGTGAACAAAAGGCGAACCAAGCGCCTTGATTATAATTACATTCGCCTTAACTTTTTTTTCAGGTAATGATCCTTAGAGTTGTCTGCCTCTCATAATGTAACTGTCTGGACTAGTTTCCGTTAAGGGCGATTGGTCTGTGAATAAATGAATTCTCGTTCAGCAGTTGTCGGTTTGAAGTGTCATTAGTCTACCTGTTAGCATAAATCGCAAGAAGTGATTGTAATTTGGTCAGAATCTTGTGAAACGGGTATTGTTGAGTCGAAGAGTGAAGGTGACAGATACATAAAACCCCCAAAAAGGTTCTCACGAAGAAGAAAAAACTAACACAAGCATGCGTGGCATGCTGCTTAATTTGAGTTCAGATCTGTTCAAAGGATCAAGGTTTTTTTTGATGGTTCGCCTTCCTCCTGTTCTCAGGGTAAATCGACCAGCAACCCCCCTCCAGGGAGTAGAGGCATGCACTCGCTCGTTTTCCGCTACTTACCGTCTTGTTTTCTTTTAGTCCCATTTTTTATCATTCTCTCTTTTTTTAAAAGCACTATACTTGCTTTAAAATATGGGTTGGAGACCAAGGCTTCTGCTTTCTGAGGGTGCGCGGGCCCCGTGGGCTCCTCCCGTTCTGTCCACACTATGCGCGGCTCCAGTTTACCTGAGATAATAAAATGCTGAACACCCTCGCTGGCTGGAGGAACAGTAGCACGGAAAAGCTCGTAAAAATGAGGTGTGGGCGGCTGAAATGTTGGCTTTGCGAAGAAAATCGGCGACTCTCCTTGACTATTTGAAGGAGATCGGTCTTGGCAGAATTGAAAAGCAAGAAGATTAATGGATTTAAGGCAAACTCTGACAGCCTTTCCGCTGGGTTCAGTACTTGTTGGGTGGGCTATGTGGTCTGGGATGTCACTTGCTACTTAATCTTGTGTATCTGAAGCATTCTGACGTGCTTGGGAGACCCTCGCTAGGTCGGTATAGACATCAATTGATAAGACAGATAAAAGGAAACCGCGCTGAATCACCGTTTAATGCTTCTATAGTCCTTCGGAGCTACAAAATAATTAGTATCCCATCAAACTTGGCCCTCAGCGATTTCGTTTCCTTTTTTAAAATCATTTGCTTGTAACGCACATCTTTTGTCTTGTGTTCCAACTCAAATACCCTAGCCAACAGCATGGACAATAATTTAAAATAAAACATGAAGAGACACGGACTTCTGATCCGAGTCTGTAAAACAAAACTTCGCGCGTTGCGTGGCTCTATAATAACTTGAGGCTGAATAGGAGTCTGACCTCAGGATGCTCGGATCCTGGAAAGATCCACTAATTAGACATCCGTGGTCTCATTAACCGGAGGATCCCCTCCTCGTTTCCCACATTCGGCCAAGGGACACACAATCCATGTACTAACTACAGGTTGCATAGTATTATTTATTAATCCGGAAGTTTTTTTAAAAAAAAAGCAGATATCGGGTTCTGCTGGAACTCAAGCCTTTCAGAAACGGCTCGGGCTGTGGAAATAGGAAGGTGTTCTCTGCGCAAAAGGACGTGGTGAAATTACCAATGTTGATCCCCCAGGTGTAAGGCAGGGAGGGAGAATGTGGAAATCATTGCAGAGACACCAAAGCAAACAAACTTAACGTGGCAGGCAGATTATTATACAAATATACATGTCAAAATGTGTCCTTTCAAGGAGTTGTTAATAACAATTTGTGGGTTCTTTCTTATATATCATTCATTATATGTTTCGAGAATGCTATTGTTTTAAAGCCCCGATTTCTCCAGCTAATTGATGTGAGATTAAGGCTTGTTGTAGCCATTCCGCTACTTCAAATTGAAGCTGTGAAATGTTTATATTTTCCTGCAAAACCAAGTCCCGTGATGACACCATGACCCTCCGCTGCAAACCGAGCTCTGGCCCCAGAGGGATGATGCCCGGGGAACCGCAGCGTTTGTTTCCCCATCACACAGAAAAGTCGGAGCTGCACACAGAAAAAAAGACCTTACACAACCCAGTAACCATGGTTAACTCGGTTCTGTTACTTAGATAAACGGATGCTGTAAACAGGTCAACTGTTTCCATTCAATTGCATTCTGCTGGTGTGACTCAATAGCGCAGTGAGTGAGAAATGTTCGCGGGTTGAGTCCGCCCCAACTCTGCGGGGACAGGGCGCGGACATACAGGTGGATTTTTAAAAGAGATACGTTGATTGTGACCTTTCAGAGGTTGAAGCAGATCAAAAATCAAAAGTTCCTTGTCATCCAGTTCGAAGTTCTCACGTGGGTCCTTTAATCTATTCTTAAAGCGATGTTGACGAGATGCTTGGAAAAATCCCAAGGATATGGGTGACATATTGCCTAACAGTGTGCCCCACTTGCAGAGAGCAGACCAAACAGCCGATTGCTTTGCACAAGCACATTACTCATCAGTGGTTCAGTGCTGACAAGTTATGGCTGTCGGAACCGGGGAAAGTCAAATTAATGTTGGCAGTTTGTTTGTCAAGTAAAGCTGCAGCGAGGTGTAATTAGTTTTAAGATATATAGTTATCCATTTGTACCAGGTTTTTATGGCTTTTATATGTGGCACTGTAACTGAAAACCACTGGTAATCTATTATAGGGTATTGTGTACTTAGGAACCACCAGGAAATAGAATTAGGTTCCAGTCCTAACTTTAGAGTCTAACAAAATCAGAGGTGTTAAGGACATGAAGCCCATTTGTTTGGCAAATGTGGTCTTTTCACGATGGTGGCAAGTTAATAGAAAGTGGTCATTTGCGTAAATTCAAACCAGATTTTGCAAGAAATAATTTACAGGATTAAAAACCTATGTTTGAACAGTTGTGAAAATGCACTAAAATACCTTATTCTTTCACGATTGTCGTGCGTTAGAAATAGGGTGAATTGCTTTAATTTTACTAGACCTCTTTATCGAAGACATAGAGTGAAGTGTTGGGATATGGCATTATGATTGGACGATCGAGAGGAATGATTATTAAATCATATCAGATCTTTAGAGATCATATCAGGATGGATGTTGAGATATTTTCACTCAAGGTAATGTCTCCCATGAAGGAATTCTAACATTTAGAACAAAGATGAACAAGAGCCTTTTTTTGGCAGAATGGGGATTAGCTCACTGGGAGTGTTTCAAGAGGAAGCAGTCACATTTTCGAAAGACTGATGGTGATGGACAGTGGGGAACTTGGACAGAAGATGAGTTGAGGTCTGGGACAGATCATCATATTGAATGGAGGTGTAGGTCTGAGAGGCCATGTGATCTATTCCTGCTCCGACCTTCTGTTCTTTTGACCCATGTACATCTTGATTTCCTAAAACAAAACTGAATAGCAAGATATGACAATGCCTATGTTTTATGCTTCATTATGAAAAATAAAATAACTGCCCTCAACCCACATTCCTTCATGTTCATTCCTGTCAAGAATTGATTAGATAGCTATGAATGCCCTCCTAGCCTGCAGTAAGATTCCATAGGATAAACAAATGCAATACAAAGTGAATGGAAATCGATGACAATAAATAGGATAGAGAAGGAAAACAAACAGGTTTAATCTTGCATATGTGGTAAAAAGACAACCCCAACAAAAATCATCAAATCATTTGTTATGATGTTGTTTTATCTCTGCTCCCACTCCCAGGTTCACTCTGGTCTTTGCTTCAAGAGGAACTTGTGAAACAGTTAGTGTAGTGCTGGCACAATGCTATTACTGGGCTTGAATCTGGCATTGCCTGTAAACCGATTGTACATTCTTGCCATGTCTGCATGGGTTTCCTCCATATGCTCTGGTTTCCAACCACATTCCAAACACGTACAAGTTTGGTAGGTTAATCGCTCACATTGGGTGTATTTGGGCAGCATGGCCTTGAGCACGGGAAGGGCCTGTTGCCGTGTTGTATCTCTACATTAATAATTAAATTAAATTAATTCATAACCTCCATCCCACATGCCTTTGCTCATGATCACTTAAAATGGAGAAAGCGCTTTCAAGATAACATTGGGAACTTGAATATCTAGGATAAATGGCGTCTAAACCGCATATCTGCCCAACCCTGTCCCACCTATGGCAGAGGCTTCAGGTTCTGCAAGGCCTCATCATCCTTGTCAAATCTCATGGCACTGGAGTCACTCCTTGTCATGAAGTTACTGCCTAAAAATGTTTCAGTCTGTTTCTGCTCATAAAATGTGGCTGAATTTTCAGTATAATTTTGCTTGCCAGCATCAACATGTGTATTTCTAAACACTTCTCAGAAATTAGCTTGTCATTTTTAAACTTTGCTCCATGCTGTATAGGTCCTCCTAAAATAGTTACCATGACTGTTTTGTAAATTTGAGACTGGAGGACAAAACTCTCCATTATCTGATTCCATTGATATTGCAACTATCTTTCTTTGGGTTTTCATGAATTAGATGTAAGGATAAATATCTACATCATCATTTTGAACAGACATAGCTTAATCAGTAATGAATAAATGGTTTTACAACAGTGCACGCATTTTGATTCCAATTTTAATATTGTAATCACATTCACAATATAATAACGAAAAATGGAGGAGGTTGTTCATATCTGCTGACTGGTAATAATTATTATCCATTTGAAATGCACAGCATTATCACGAGATCTACTCTGTACCAACTGCAATTTGCCTACTGTTACAATCGTTCCACAACAGATATAATCTCACTGGCTCTCCATTCAGCCTTGCATCACCTGAACAACAGCAGCACATACAGCGGGCTGCTTTTCATCGATTACAGCTCAGCTTTGAACACAATCTTCCCCTCAGTAATGGTCAATAAATTTCAAAACCTGGTCCTCTGTACCTCCCTCTGCAATTGGATCCTTGACTTCCTCATTGGAAGACCACAGTCAATACTAATTTGAAACAACACCTTCTCACTGATGATCAACACAGATGTACCTCAAGGATGCATACTTAGCCCACTGCTCTACTCTCTACACTCATGACAGTGTGACTAGGGATAATTCAAATACCACCTACAAATTTGCTGATGACACCACAGTTTTTGGCAGAATCACAGATGGCAATAAGGAGTGAGATAGATCAGCTGGTCGAGTGGTGTCAGAACATCAACAATTCACTCAACATTAGCAAAGCTAAAGTACTGATTATGGACTTCAAGAAGGGGAAAGCAGGAGAACACAAAACAGTGCTCATCAAGGGGTCAGCAGTGGAAAGAATAAAGAACTTCAACTTCCTGGGCGACATCATCGCTGAAGGTCTACCAATGCCTTAACATAACATAACATACCCTAGTACCTTCATTCCATGCACCATGAACAAGGCTCACCAGTGGGTATATTTTGTTAGGAGTTTGAGGACATTTGATAGGTCACCAAATATTCTTGTAAATTTCCACAGGTCGACCATGGAGAGGATTCTGACTGGTGATTCAGAGGTGCCAATACATAGGACAGGAAAAAGGCTACAGAGGGTTGTGAACTCAGCCACCATCATCATGGGCGGCATTAATCTTCACTCCATTAAGGACATCTTTAAGAGGTGGTATCTCAAGAAAGCATCCTCTGTCATCAAGGACCCTCACCACCCAGGCCATGCCCTATTCCCACTGTTATCATCTGGAATGAGATACAGGATAAATACCCAACATTACAAAAACAGCTTCTTCCCCTCCGCCATCAGATTTTTGAATGGACAATGAACTACCTCACTTTTTTCTCTTCTTTGCTTATTATTTATTTTTAAATATTGTATTTAAGGTAATGTCATTTCTAGCAATCTTTGTACAATACCGCTGCTGCAAAACAACAAATTTTGTGATACATGTTCATGACAATAAACTTGATTTTGATTCTCAATGTCAAACCAGGGCTGACATTTCCCCAATTCTGCTCAGAAGCAAGGGTCACATTCTCAAAATATCCTTTTTGATAGAGGAAGAGAAATGTTTTCATCCAGATGAATCAGTCATTGGAATCATCTATGGAAGAGGGCTGAGGAGGAGAAAGGCTGAGTTTGCTTTAAAAAAAAATCATTTTTAGATATTGAGGGAATCCAAGGACTTTGGATTGGCACAAGAAAGAAGTCAAAGATCAGCAATGATTTATTAAATGGGGCTAGCATAACAAGAATTAGAATGGCCAGCAGAGGAAATTTCAAGGGTGATTAATGTAATTCAACCAGGGCCAGACTCAGTAACATATAATCCAAAAGAAATAAATGACACCTTTAAAACTTTTTTTTAATGAGAAATTGTATAAATCCAAACCACTAGGAGACTTAGATAAAATTGATGAGTTGCTGAGATTGGCCCAGGTGGACCGGACAGAATTAGATGCTCCATTTTCCAGAGAGGAAATTGAATGGGCCTTAGGAACATTACAAACAAACAAGTCTCAGGGAGAATGGCTTCACCCCATGAGCACTATGAGGAATTCAAAGACCTATTAATACTGTTGTTAATGGGCGTAGTGAACCAGGTGGCAGAGATGCAGACTCTTCCAGAATCTTTTTCAACAGCTATTATTATGTAATACCCAAAAAGAACAAGGATGCATTGAAGACATCCTCATACAGATCTATCTCACAACTAAACACAAAATAATAGCCAAGGCACTAGCCAACAGATTGGGGGGGTACCTTTCCAAATTGATAGATCCAGATCGAGTGGGCTTCATTAGGAAGAGACACTCTGCTAACAACTTGAGCAGATTATTTAATATTATACATTTGGCTCAAGTAAAACATGACCAAAGTATAATCGTTTCACTCGTTAGAAATGGCCTTTTTTTTGTTTAAAGTGCTGGAAAAATTTGGAATGGGACAAACGTTTATTAATTGGATAAGAACATTGTATGACAAACTGTGGGCAAAAGTTAGTACAAATGGAAAAATATCACTTTCAGTAGGTCCAGCAGGCAGGGCTGTCCTCTATCTCCAGGGCTGTTCATCTTAGCAAATGGACCATTGTCAGAGGCCATGAGGAAAGATGCAGAGATAAAGGGCTTCAGAGTGGGCCAGCTAAGAGCACAAAATCAATCTAATGGCAGATGATGTGTTGCTGTACCTGACGGACCCAGCCAGGTCCCTGCTGAAAATGCTCACCACACTGGAGGACTATGGGGCAATATTGGGCTCAAAAGCCAACATAGAAAAAAACAAGATCATGCCACTGAATATATTTGACTATAAAGAATATCAAAGAAGCAGTAATTTCAGTTGGCATGTAGGAGATGTGAAATACATAGGAATCAAGATTGATAGTAACCTGGAAAATGTTTATAAATTTAACTACCCCCCTATACTGAAGAAGATTGAAAGTGACTTAATGAGATCAAGAGACTAGTCCATCACCTGAATGGGAAGGGTTAATTGCATAAAGATGAAGGTGATGCCAGGACTCCAATACCTATTCCAGTCTTTACCAATTCCATTACCACAATCCTTCTATAAGACTTCGAATGATAGTATAAGGACGTTTATTTGGAATGGAGAAGCACCCAGGATAGCCTTAAAGAAACTAACATGTGACTACAGCTTGGGCGAGGGGGGTTAAAATTACCTGATTTTAAGAAATACTACCTCGCAGCTCAGTTGAGGTTCCTTGCAACCTTCTTTGAGGAGGGGGAACCATCTGCTGTGTGCAAATGGGATTACATGCAATGGGGGAGAGAATGGGGAAAGATTTCATATACAGATGGGATGCCAAATTAATAGGGGGAAAAAATGGAATACCCCATATTGAAACATCTGATTAAAATCTAGCACAAGATCAATGAGTGTATTGGAGAGAAAGTGGAAATATCACCTAAGGCACTACTGACTAAAAATGAGCTGATGCCCATGAACATGGGTAACAAAACCCTGGATATTTGGCTTTGGCAGGGGATCTGATATATTGAGGACTGCTATGAAAGGAGATAGCTTATATCCTTTGAGTATTTAAAAGGTAAATACGATTTATGTTATGGGACCTTTCATTGTTTTCTGCAGTTAAGATCATTTCTAAGGGATAGATGGGGCCCTGCAATGACCCTGCCTACACCCAGCGAGGTTGAAGGGATACTTTGACTGGGAAATGCACCAAAATTTGTTTCAAGAATGTACTTGGTACTCCAAATGAAAGCCCAAAGCAAGGGCTACATAGATCAAGAGAGATCACAATTGACGAGAGATGCTGGTCAGATTGGTGACAACAATTCTAGATTCTAGACACAGACTGGTTCAATACAGCTTTCTGCAACAGCTCTACTTCACACCACAAAAGATTCACAAGGCAACTGGAGGTGCCGGAGACATGTTTCAGGGGTGGAGTGGAGCCAGGAACATTCATTCACGTAACATGGTCTTGAGCAAATGGCAGGATTTGGCTGATATCACTAATCAGGATAACAGTAGTAACCTTTCCACCGGACCCAACGTTATTTCTTCTGGGAAACCTTAGGGATATAAGCTGCAAATTAACCAAATTCCAAATTCAATTCGTATTTATCGCTTTGACAATAGCAAAAATATATATATAGCGATGATCTGGAAATCTAACTCCCTTCTTCTTATCAGTAGTTGGGCTACTGAGATGCATAGCTGTATTCCCATGGGGGAAAAAAAATCACATATAATCTTAGAAACCAACATAGCACCCTTTATTAAAATATGGCTGCATATCTGATTATACATGGGAACACAGCTGTAGCCACATCCCAACAAAGATTACCAATAGATGGATTAACAAAAGAAATTACATAAAGGGATGCCTCCACAATCCCCATGGTCGCTCACCACACCCAGCCTCTCTTTCTTTTCTTTCCTTTTTTTAAGGGGCGGGTGAGGGAGGGGGAGAAACACTACATGCATGTCAATTGTTTGGGGATATCTGTGTATTTTGTAACAGTCTGTGATGTTATCTCTTTGCTTATTGATGGAAAACAAAAATATAAATATTCAAAGAAAAGAATTAGAATGGCCTTGACTGTTTCTATTGTGCAATGTTTTCATCTGTTCTGATGTAGTACGTTGATACTTTTAGATGGCACTCGTGTAAAGATCTTGTTTGAATGAGAAATACATTTGTCAATGCAACACTTGAACTAACCCCTTTTATTGCTGTGAAATGATATGCCAGGGCTGAACTTTTGGACTTGATTCAATCTAATATGGTTTGGCAGTACAGTGTACTTAAAATCATTCCCAGTTACCCTGAATGGCTCAAGTGCACCATGGTCTTTGAAGAGAGTTAGTTCATCATATGTTTTTGTTATTATATGAATATGAATATTTGCCAATACCTTTCAGTAAAGTTTGTTGGGATTTTAATCACTTACACAGACTGCAATATTAGTGAGCTATTGTGCTTTTATCATATCAGAATGCCTATTGCAACAATTTTGTGGCAACAGCTGGATAAAGTTAAAAGCACCCATTAACAATATGAAAGCAAATGGTTCCTCTGGAAGAGATCTAGAGGGAAACCTTCTGCACATTTATTTTCACACCATGCATGAGATACTTTTGTTATTATTTTAATGATTTCAAAATGTTTTTATATTCAATTTTGAAACATATGATTCCAATAGCAGCAGATATTATTTCTGTTTAAATCTACCAGATGGACTAACATGGATCAAATAAAATTTGTTTAAGAAAGTAGTCTATGAATTATTGCATTACATAATAATAGTTTAAATGTGAATTGGTTTTCCTGTTTTTGAGTAAATCTAAGAGCTTTCCAAATCATCAATATGATTTCAAGTAAAATTAATTTTTTTTTGATCCATGATAAACTATTGATACCAGATTTCTTTATGAAATTAACATAAAACTAACATTAAATTAGTACAATTCTTATAATGAGGACTAGTATCAACCTTGCCTCCATTATTGTTGGTGAGCCAACGATGTGCATATTTTTTTTCGAAAGAACGCAAAATAGCAGATGCGTAAGTGGCATTAAGCTTCGGCAGGAGAGATTAAGTTGCTAAATTGCAACATCCAGAAAAGTGGGCATAAAGTGAAGAAGGGAAATAGCTACAGAATCACCACAAAACCCCAAATAAATTTTGGTCAGGCTTAAATTAAATACCTCAAAGCTACGTGTATTGGCACAGGAAAGACGTAAGCGAAGGCAGAAAGGTAGTTGAGCTGATGAGCATACAGAGTGTCATGGTTTTTTTGGGGGTTGTACAAAGAGGAAGCAAAGCTGGTGAAACTATTCTGGAGAAAGCAGTAAAGTTAGGAGATCACTTAAAGAATGCAGAAGCCGATGGTGGAAAGTGAGGAGAAGGAAGATTCTGAAGTAAAACATGAAAGTCTGCAGACACTAAGATTGAAGTAAAAACACAAAATGCTGGAGAAACTCAGCAGGCCAGTACTTTATGTAGCAAAGATAAAGATACATATCCAATAGTTCAGGCCTGAGCCCTTCATCAAGATATGAACAAAATGTAGGCAGGCAGCTGAAGAGATTCTGTCATGTTCTGTCTGTGGATGAAGACAGAAGCACTTGAAATATTACTGACTTGATTAGGTTTCTTATCATCCACTTTGAAGGGAATTCCACAGCAAAGAATGGGGAAAATATTGTTGAGGTTGTTTTGTAGAAAATGGAAGCATCAGAGAAGATGTGATAAAGGTTAAAGGCTAATTGAGAGAAAGGTGGCAAAGATAGTGCTGGGAAGGCATCGTTCAGATAGTTATAGGAGCTAATAGTTTATAAAAGGTATTGGAGGACAGTCTATAGCAAGAAACTAGGATGAAGAAGTCTAAATAAAACAAAATGGACCATGTAAAGTTGAAGTAACAACCTCAGCATCACTGTGAGGAAAAATAGTAGCATGGTTATAGCACTCAGTTGTATCCAGAGATGTTAAATAATTGCCTGGTATTCAGCCATGGGGATCAAAGACTAGAAAATGTACAAATAATTTTTGGAGTTCGCTCTCAGGATCTGCAGGATTGTGATCCTTTATCCAAATGACAATGCATTTAATGATGGCATTGATTGAGCCTGAGAGGCCTACATCTTTAGAATAAATGACAGAGGGGATTGAGAAACTGACAATAAAATGATTGAAAGGGAATTAGGCAGAGAGAAGAACAAATGTGGATGGAAAGGCACAGGACGGGATTGTCGGATAGAGTGGGCAGCTGGTAAAAATAATAGGAACAAAGACAGACCTGGTGGAATTTCAAACTCAGAATCCACAGATAATCAGGATTTGGCTGTCCCTCTGGTTGAGGATGGGTTAATGAAGGGAAGATGATAAGGATGGTATAAAGATAACGAGCATTAAGATTTGAAGGGCTGATGAGTTCATCATTGTGAAGAAGCAATTGAATCTGGAAATGTGCTGTTACCTGTCTAGAACTTCCAAAATGTCTGCCTTCTTCCACAAACGTGGTTTCCTCTCCACCACCATCAACTCAAGTCTGACCCACATCTCCTCTATTTCCCGTTCCCTCTACAACCACCCTCCTCCACCTGGCAGAACGTTTCCTCACTTTAAATAACTTCTTTAACTCGTCTCACTTCCTCCAAATCAAAGAAGTAGCCATGGGTACCTGCCTGAGACCCAGCAATGCCTGGCTGTTTGAGGGCTTTGAGGAGCAATCCATACTGCAAGCCTACACATACAAAATCCCTCAACTCTTCCTCTGATATATTGACGATTACATTGGGGCTGCCTCATGCACCAGTGATGAGTTGGACAACCTCATCCACTTTGCAGCCAACTTCCACCCCAATCTCAAACTCACCTGGTCCATCTCCAATAACACATTCTCCTTCCTGGATCTCTCTGACTCCAACTTGGGAGTCAGGCTTTTCACCGACATATATTACAAACCCTCTAACTCCCACAATTACCTTGACTACACTTCCTCACACCCTGTCCCCTGCAAGCATTCTATCCCCTTCTCTCAATTTTTCCTTCTCGCTGCATTTGCTCCAAAGATGACTTCCAGTTAAAATCTTCTGAAATGTCTGCCTTCTTCCACAAACTTGGCTTCCCCTCCACCACCAACAACTCACCCTTACCCACATCTCCCCCATTTCCTGCTCATCTGCCCTGGTCCCTCTGCCCCCAGACATACAAACATAGATTCCCCCCTCATCCTCACCTATCACCCTACCAGCTTCCACATTCAACACATTTTCCTCTAGAATTTCTGGCACTTACTACAAGATCCCACCACCAGACTCATTTTCCCTCTCAGTCTTTGGCAGGGATGCTCCCTCTGTGATTCCCTCATCCCCAATTGCTGCCTCGGCACCTTCGCCTGTGTCCACAGGAGGTGCCACACTTGCACCCACACCTCCTCCCTCACCACAGCCTGGGGACCCAAACAGGCCTTTCAAGTGAAGTGTTACTTCACTTGTGAATCTGCATGAGTGATTTACTGCATCTGGTGCTCCCTGTGTGGCCTTCTCTACATCGGAGAGACCAGTCGCAGATTGGGAGATCACTTTGCTCTGTCCGCTACAGTTACAGAGACCATTTCGATTCTGAGTCACCCTCCCATACTCACATGTCTCTCCATGGCCTGACCACCAGGAGATTGGAGGAACAATACCTGGTTCTCCTTCTCGGCACTCTCCAGTCAGATGGCATTAACATCGACTGTTCTGGTTTCCGCTAACCTGCTCACCTCTTCCTCCCCACTTCCCCTCCCTCTTTCCAGTTTTCCAGTTCTCCTCGCTCCTTTCTGCCTCCACTCACCCAGCCATCCCTCCTCCCCTTGATTGCTGCTCTTCCCTCCCTCCCTTCTCCACCTATCACGTCCTGCCTTTGCCCACCCCTGAGCTTTTGTTCGGAAACCTGCCGACATTCTTCCGTGCCTTGATGAAGGGCTCAAGCCCGAAATGCCTTTGTCCACCCCTGAGCTTTTGTTCGGAAACCTGCCGACATTCTTCCGTGCCTTGATGAAGGGCTCAAGCCCGAAATGTTGGTTATGTATTTTTACCTTTGTTATATCCTAGAACGCTTCTACCAGCGTTGTCTCCGCTCCATCCTCAACATCCATTGGAGCGCTTACACCCCTAACGTCGAAGTACTCGAGATGGCAGAGGTCGACAGCATCGAGTCCACGCTGCTGAAGATCCAGCTGCGCTGGATGGGTCACGTCTCCAGAATGGAGGACCATCGCCTTCCCAAGATCGTGTTATATGGCGAGCTCTCCACTGGCCACCGTGACAGAGGTGCACCAAAGAAAAGGTACAAGGACTGCCTAAAGAAATCTCTTGGTGCCTGCCACATTGACCACCGCCAGTGGGCTGATAACGCCTCAAACCGTGCATCTTGGCGCCTCACAGTTTGGCGGGCAGCAACCTCCTTTGAAGAAGACCGCAGAGCCCACCTCACTGACAAAAGGCAAAGGAGGAAAAACCCAACACCCAACCCCAACCAACCAATTTTCCCTTGCAACCGCTGCAATCGTGTCTGCCTGTCCCGCATCGGACTTGTCAGCCACAAACGAGCCTGCAGCTGACGTGGACTTTTTACCCCCTCCATAAATCTTCGTCCGCGAAGCCAAGCCAAAGAAGATATAAAGGACATAGTTTGACCAGCTGAGTTTCCCTAGCATTGTGTGTTTTTTTTTTCTTCAGCCACTGTGTCTACAGATTTTCGTGATTTACTGCCGTATCCTGAATGTTTTTTTCATAGTTTTAGATCATTGTAAATAAAAAACAAACATTTCCTTTGTTAAGTATCACATGAAGCAAAGGATGAGGTGCAGCTCTGGAATAAGTTAAGTCGGGGCTGCTGAATAGCAAGGTTTGAAAGAAAATGATCACCTAGTGTATCACATGAAGCAAGAACACTAAGAGAACAATGGTGATGAATTGCAAATCAATAAAAGCTATCATATCTATTCAAACTTACCTTTTGCCATGATGAGATGCAGGGATATGCAAATTGATGAAAAAAGATGGAGTGCCCAGAAGAACAGGAAAGGGCCTTTCAATCCCTGCAGCCAGTTCTGCCATTTAACTAGTTCATGGCTCATCTTCTCCTCAAAACCTCTTCATCACCCTTGCTCTGTGTCTTTTATTCTGTGAAAATGTGAAGCAACACATACATAAATAAATGAATGACTTTAAGACATCTGGAAGTGAACATTAAAAATACCCTTAAAGAAGATAATTAACAGTAGAAAATTTAGATTTGGAAAGGCTTGTTTGAATATTACCTACAAAGCAGAGAAAAGGCCCTCATCACTGAGTCAAACAAACAGTCAGGTGCACTCCAAATCATTCCCTACAAATAAAAATGATTAATTTTATATCTTAAGATGGAGAGAGTAAAGCAGCTGATGGAGAGGTGGAGGATGAGCTGTGGTTCAGTACTGAAGATGTTCAGATGGATAGAACAAGTAGTTTATCCAGGCACTAATTCCTTCCTTGTTCATTGGATAAATAATGGATGAGGATGAAGTTTAATCCTTAAGATTCAATCAGCTAAAAAAAATGCATTCAAAATCTGAATAAAGGAGTCCGGCAGATGTTAAAAGGAGGATGGATCTTTCCCTCCTCAAATGGAAATCCAAATAAAGGAGTCCATTAGTTAAGGGTTTTACAAAAGTTTTCCTTATCAGCTAAGAGAGGGCAAAAAGATAAAATGTCCAGGAAGAGTCTCCAGCTGAGTAGGTCCTCTACTAAGAAGAAAAACAAAGCTAAATGTAAACCACACTCATTTGATCTTTGAAGGAACATCATTATTTTCCAGATCTCAGAGCATCACTGTGGGAGGTGAAATGCTTTAACTCGCATGGTCTTTAACACCCTTACTGCTTCCAAGAATTAAGACCCCAAACCATACTTCCCAACTGAATCGATCAAGCTTCAACTCCTATTAGCTTTCTTGGTGACTTGTTCACTGAGCTGTGGCTTTTCACTCATGTTTGTTAACAATAATAAAAATGATGAAGTTATTCAGATGAAAAGGCAAAAAAAAGTTGCCATGTATGATCCCATTCCCTATGTATGACTATGGGATCTGCATGTCCATACGAGACATGCATGACATACTAAACTTCACTGTTTAGTTTCTTTTCAGGAAGAGAATGTGAATAGCAGTGGGCAAATGGCTCTGAAGAACAGGAGTGAAAAAGACATGCTGCAGTATAGACTGCCATGCATTGTTAGGTTAAGCTTAGGTTGCAATGGCAAGGGACTAAATAAGGAAATTATATTGCTCATGATATTGAAAAATTAGTGTAGGAATTTGAGCTTCCTCTTAGACAGGAGTAATGCAGAATGGATGGACCAAAGCAGCATGCAAGGTTGGGTGAGATTATTTACTATCTTCAATACTCTTCAGTGTTTCCCAGATATTGAATAGCCATGTCACCTACAGCAACCGTGGATAGTTCATTTAATGGGACAGGGATGATCAGGAGAGAAGTGCAAATGGTGATTTGGGAAGGAAGACCGGATGTACCGTTGGGCTGAATGTTGGGCAATGAAAAGATTGCTAACAGTGGCTAGTAGGATGTTAAAGAAAATTCCTCTTCCTCTGAACTCCACATTGAGTTTTATACATTCTATAATTCTCAATGGGGAAGCCTGCAATCTTTTCCAGAATAAAATTCAATTTCCAGTTACACAATGGAGCCATCACATTTGCATTTAATTACTTCAATTTTGCCTATTGAGTGCTGGGGATGGCAGAGGAGAGATGGCAGCAAATTTCTGGCTCACTCTAAATGTGTGAGTCTACACCTACTGTGATGGAAGCTTTAAAACAGCAGAATGACTAACCTACATAATTACATCCTAGAGTGAATAAATCAAAACAAAATGTTATTGTAATGTTGCTGTGGCCTATTCTTTACCACAACTATATAATTTTTAATGCATGCTCTCCAAGACCTGCTTCTGTCCAAAACTTCCTTGCATTTCTCTCATTCTGCACACTAAACCATGTCATGGAACAGCTCGGCTCCTTGAATCTTCAACAGTAGCCAAAAGTCTGATCAGTAGTAGCAAACACGAGCTGACTAAATCCACAAGTACAAAGCAGTGGGGGGGGGGGGGGGGGGGGGGGGTTGGGGGGGGAGGGGAAGGGGGAGAAGGGGAGAGAAGCCAAATGATGCGACAAAATTATGATTTGAGATCAGGACGACAATTCTCTGGTCTAATTCCAAAGGTAAGGCAACGTTAAGATGTCAGCCTAATCCAATAGATAAGATTTTGAGATAATGAACTAAATCGCTACCAGAACTGTGAAAAATAATCAAATTTTTCAATTTAATTCAAGATGTATATTGATTCACTGGATGTGAAATTTCTATTTCTTGGTAATATTGTTAAATCTGACTCCAAGGCAAGACAAATTAGAATTCACTGATATTTTCATATTACATAGAAACATAGAAGATAAGAGCAGGAGTAGGTTATTCGACCCTTCGAGCCTGCTCCGCCATTCAATGAGATCATGGCTGATCTTAAAGTTCAGTACCCCATCCCTGCCTTCTCTCCGTAACTTTTACTGAAGAGATATATCTAATTCCCTCTTAAATATATTTAATGAACCTGCCTCTACTGCCCTCTGTGGCAATGAATTCCACAGATTCACCACCCTCTGGGTAAAGAAATTCCTCCTCATCTCGGTCCTAAATGGTTTTCCTATTATCCTCAAACCATGGCCCTGGGTTCTGGATTTTCCCATCATTGGTAACATCCATTCTGTCCAGTCCTGCCAGAATTTTATAGGTCTCTATGAGATCCCCTCTCAATCTTCTAAACTCCAGGGAGTACAATCCCAATTTGCGCAATCTTTCCTCATAAGTCATTCCTGCCATTCCAGGTATCAGTCTGGTGAATCGCCTCTGCACTCCCTCTATTGCAAGAACATCCAAAACTGCACACAATACTCCAGGTGTGGTCTCACCAAGGCCCTGTACAGCTGCAGTAAGGTATCCTTGTTCCTATACTCAAACCCTCTTCATATGAAGGCCAACATACCATTTGCCTTTTTAACCGCCTGCTGTACCTGCATGCTCGCCTTCAGAGACTGATGTACAAGTACCCCTAGGTCTCTCTGCACTTCCCCATCTCTTAATCTATTGCCATTCAAATAGTAATCTGCCCTCCGGTTTGTATTACCAAAGTGGATAACCTCACATTTATCCACATTGTAGTGCATTTGCCATGTATCTGCCCAGTCCCTCAATTTATCCAAATCACACTGGAGCTTACTGACCCCCTCTTCCATGCACACACCCCTCCTAGCTTAGTGTCATCTGCAAATTTGGAGATATTACATCCAATCCCCTCATCCAGATCATTAATGTAAATTGTGAACAGCTGGGGTCCCAGTACAGATCCCTGTGGCACCCCACTGGTCACCGCCTGCCACTCAGAAAATGAGCCATTTATCCCAACTCTCTGTCTTCTACCTGCCAGCCAGTTCTCAATCCACATCAATACTTTGCCCCCAATCCCATGAGCCTTGCTTTTGGAAGCCAGTCGTTTATGCGGGACCTTATCGAAGGCCTTTTGGAAGTCCAGGTACACCACATCCACTGGCTCTCCCCCATCTATTTTACCTGTCACCATCTCAAAGAATTCCAATAGATTAGTCAAGCACGATTTACCTTTTGTAAATCCATGTTGACTCTGTCCGATCCCTTCTCTGCTAGTCATATGCTCCGCTATTACATCCTTAATAATGGATTCCATCATTTTGCCCACTACTGATGTAAGGCTCACCGGCCTATAATTCCCCGCTTTTTCTCTACCCCCCTTTTTAAATAGTGGGGTAACATTAGCTACCCTCCAATCCATGGGTACTGATCCTGAGTCTATCGAGTTCTGGAAAACAATTCTTAAAGCATCTGCTATCTGAATGGCCACTTCCTTAAGTACCCTAGGATGTAGATTATCAGGCCCTTGGGATTTATCTGCCTTCAATCCCATCAATTTCCCAAAGACCATGTCCTTAGAGATATTGATTTCTTTCAGTTCCTCCCTTGCATTAGTCTCTATGTTTCCCAACATCCTTCGGAGGTTATTTGTCTCCTCTCTTTTAAAAACAGAATGAAGTAAGAATTTAATTGGTCTGCCATTTCCTTATTCCCCATTATATATTCCCCTGATTCCGACTGCAAAGGACCTACTCTGGCTTTCACCAATCTTTTCCTCTTGACATATTTATAAAAGCTTTTGCAGTCGGGTTTTATATTACTTTCACAGGACATGGATAACAATTACAATAAAGTATCAAAACATGGTTTGACAGAATGAATGTCCTATTCTGTGCTACCTACTTACCTGAACTGCCAGGTTCCCTCATAGGAAGGAGTGTTGGGAGTGCATTGGATCCAATGCAGCAGAAACATGAAGCCACAGGGCTATTCAGAAACTGAACCCAAGCTTCATTTTAATCCTTCTTAGCAAGTCCCTCAGGGTTGAAAATGTTTTTCTTTCATGCCACTTCTCTGGGTTCTGAAGTGTTGAACGTGGGATCCAGAGACATTGTCATGGGGAGAGGTGATGAAAGATAGTTCAGGCACTTCCACTATTTATCCTGGATTCCTGACTGCTCCAAGCACATGGACTTGTGGTTCTCATTCACTACCTTTGTGGATGCTCCTTCACCATTTTCAGTGGTTGTGGGCCAGAGATTTAAAAAAGGAGAGGTTTTACTCTAACCAGCTGCTAATCTCCTCTCATGACAAAGCTTGCATTAGAGTGTTTGGTTCAGTAGGCTAGTGCTGTGCATGCAAACAATATGGCCTGTTCAACGGAGCTGATTGAGTGCAATCAAGGCTCAATGCCCAGGGATAGTGGCCTGCAACAGGACGTTGATTGTCATTTGGGGGATTTTGCAGCAACAGTATTGGTGGCACTACTCTGGTGCTTTAGGTTATCTGTTGCAACTAGCCCAAGATCCAGAAACGTATAGGAGGAAAAGGACCATGACTATCCAGAACTATGCAAATCTCATACAAATGGAAGGTGCAATTGTTCCATCTAAAACAAGAGTATTATGCCTGAACAGGTGAGGGAGGGGTTGGGCAGTGTAAACTGGGAACTCAGGTGACATTGTGAGACAGTTAAGGAACAGTCTCAACTAAACCATATTCCAGTGATGCTCTATCAATAACACCAAAGACTAGAAGTTACCTGACTGGTATGCTTTTATCACCATAAACAGAAGGCTCATCTCATGTTGCTGACCTGAGACCCGAGCTTGTTCTGGGGGAAGGGTTATGGGGTTTATTAGGGGAATCAAAGGGGAGGAACAACAGGTACAATGAACAAGGGGAGAGCCATCCACACACATACAAACAGTTAAAAGCAAGGACAGCAAGTAAATGTGGGGAAAACAGGAAATAAAAGAAGACATCAAACTAAACCTCATCACCAAGAGTAAAAGGGAAATGGAAGAGTGGGAAAACTTTGAAAGCAATTGTGACAGATTATGTTATATTTTATATTGTATATATGTTTTAAAGGAGATAAATTGTGGCAGTTTTTTTTAGTGAAAGGTCACATGCAAATACTTCAAAACAGATCTCATTTAAAATGCCAGAGCTCTGCTCAAGCCAGACAGTCCAGGCTCCAGCTGCCTTTGCAAAAACTTTGAAGAATACCTATAGAGATTTCACAAGTCGGTGTTAATTGGACATGCTGTGGAGTATTGGATTATTGTTTTGGAAAGCAACAGATGAATGAACTCAGAAGATTAGGTCAGGTGCCGCAGTCTGTCTGAGTGCAGTTTGTTGTTCTAAGAGGGTCATGTGGGTTTCTTTGAGAGAGAGAGAATTCAGTTCTACAGTTCAACACCAGCAGCTGGGACTGGAACATGACAGGCTGGGAAACATTTAGAAGACAGGATGTAAGTTCTTATTTCAGCCTGGTCAAAGCCCTTGTGGTCCATACAAGAGGAGATGGCTGGCTATATAATGTTTCACTTGTATTAAGGCAGCTGAGACTAGAACATGGCAGGCTGGCAAACATTTAGAAGACAGGATGTAAGTTCTTAGTTCAGCCTGGTCAAAGCCCTTGTGGTTCATACAACATATAATGTTTCACTTGTATTAAGAAAACAAAAAGAAACTCTGTGATAACCTTAAAGAAAACCCTGGTTGGGCAAGTTTCTTCGCCACGACACTGAAGAGGCTGATCAGAAGGAATCAGTTGTGGGTGTCCAACGAGCAACAAATCTCTCTCTGAAAACCGACAAGAACCTTCCTGAGCAGTCACCATTTACCTTTCAAGGACCAAGGTCCAAAGCCTGGTGAACTTCATAAATGTTAAATTCTGTGCCTGATACCAGTGATCTTGAAGGAGTGAGAAGTGAGATTGGACTGTGAATCAAAGAACTTTTCTGAACTTATACACACATTACATACACATGCACTTAGAATTAGGAGGGGGTTAAGTTAGGTTAAGTTAAGTTAATAGCAATAAGTTAAAGTTTGATCCTGTTTTCATGTTTAAAGATAATTAAAAGCAACTTTTGTTTAAGTAACCATTTGTCTTGGTGAATTTCTATTGCTGCTGGGTTTTGGGGTCCTCCGGTCTCATAACACAATAAAGAACCACTAAGAACGCAATAAAGATAGATTATGAAAGTAAACAAAATACAAAAATAGCAGTAAAAATTTTCCTCTGCACCGCCCCAAAGGCAGTTTATCTATTCTCAAGTAAGGAGACCAGAAATGCACACAAAACTCCAGGTGTGACCTTACAGGTACCCTGTACCCTTACAGCAGTATCTCTTCTTCTGTTAAATTCAATCCCTCGAGTAATGAAGGCCAATTGCATTCTGCAGTTTTTCACTATTTAAATAATGGTCTGAATTTGGAGCTATGTCTCCTAAAGGATAACCTTGAAAAGAGGATAGGGCTGAAGTGGGAGTGGATATGCTACAAGCCATAAAATGGGGTGTATAACAGTCCATAAAAATGTTGTAAAAATTTAAGGTGCTCTTTGAGAGGGTGAAAAAAATTTCAACTCCTGGGAGACACTATCTCAGAGGACATTTCCTGAACCCAACACAAAGCATACCAGTGTTTCTACTTCCTCAGGGATCTACGGAGGTTTGGTATGACATCGAAAACCTTGGCAAACCTCTGCAGATGTCTAGTGGAAAGTGTGCTGATCAGTTGCATCACAGCCTGGTATGGAGGCACCAATACATCGGAGCAGAAAGCCCAGCAAATGGTAACGGCAAAACTTTCATCGAGAAAATCTACATGGAACACTGCCGCCTGAGAGCAGCAGTAATCTTCAAGCTCCATCTTCTCTGCTGCCATCAGGAAAAAGGCCTGGGTCCCCCAAGACTCGCACCACCAGGTTTAGGAACACTTGCTCCCCCTCCACCATCAGACTCCTCAACAACAAACTCCATCAGGGGCTCATTTAAGGACTCCTACTTTGCACATTACTTACTATTAAATATTTCTGTCTGTGCTTTCTACATTTCTTTCCTTGCTTACATTTCTCTCCTTTTGTATATTTACCTTTTCTTGAGTATGGTGTTTTTGTACTAATGATAAGTAGAAATTCTGCCTGGCCTGCAGAAAAAAGAATCTCAGGGTTATATGTGATGCCATGTATGTACAATAAATCTGAACATCGAATTTTGAACTTTTGAATTTTGGACCAGAAACTAAGAAGTGGAAACAAACTTTAAACCCAATCACACAAACAATGAATTTTCCAAGTTTAGATCCCCCCCCCCCCCCCCTATTGTTTCCTGTTCTTACTTTTTTCTCTAATGGTTCCCCCATCCCATCGGTATCTCCCTCTACCCGCCTCTCCACCTCACCCATCTTCTGTCCTATATGTCATTGCCCCTCCCCAGTTTATTTCTCTCTCTCTCTCTTCCCTCCCCCTTGATAACACCCCTTTCTAGTATAGTCTCAATGAAAGATCTACCCATGGATGCTGCCTGACCCACAGAATCACTCCAGCTTTTTGTTATTCAATGAATAAATGGCTTAACCAATTAAGTATTTCCAATGTTCTCTGATAATATTTCAGTCTTCCAACATCTGCAACCAATTGCTATCTCTGAACACCCTGCTACCTGGAAGAAACCCAACCTAAGTTTTAATTCTGAGGCCAGAGACCCCAGAGGTAAATATTCTCTTCAATTTGGAAAAAAATACCCTTGGCACCATGACATGATGCCAAGTTAGATTACCAGGAAATTATTCATCATCTGAGACAATGCAGGACATGAAAGGAATGATCTGTCTAAATTGAACTGCTGGAGGGAGTGTAGAATTTTAAAACTAAACCTAAAACGATGTGCTTGATTGAATAATCACTTGGTTTCAGGAATTAGGACACTCCACTGTGGGACGCATTTTAAAAGTTTTGTTCCAGATCAAGTCTTTACATGGGAAACAGTTCATGAAGGGAATGGGAATGGTCTCCCATCTTTCTTCCACTGCTCGGCACGTCTTCAGCATGAGGCACAATTTAACATAGAAGAGTGTGTAAGGAGGTGCATCTGACTCACGCTCTGCTGTCTAATTTAAACAGGTCAGTCACCTTTTCTCTGACCCCATTGTTGTCTCATGCAGATTAGCTGTTAATCTAACTTGGCATCAGTAATTAATTTTCCAATTTCAAAATATTCTGACTAAGCCACTGTTTCCAGCAGTGGCTTTGGACATTATAGAGCTGACAATCTTTAGTTCCAGCACCATCTCGGACTGAATGGAAAGCACCCTTGGGTTCAGGAGGAAAGGAAACTATAGCTCTATTAATCTGACTTTAGAAGATATTGGAATCAATGATCAAAGTATCCAGAGGGGCATCATAAGATAGGTCCAAGTCAGTATAGTTTCCTTAAAGGAAATCATGCCTGACAAATATACTACAATTTTTTGAAGTGATGACAAACTGGATAGAGAGGGGAGAAGTAGTGGATGTTATGTACTTGGACTTTTAAAAGGCCTTTGAAGCAGCGTGGATTCGATGCTGTCGGCCTCTGCCATCTCGAGTACTTCGATGTTAGGGATGGAGTCACTCCAATGAATGTTGAGGATGGAGCGGAGACAACGCTGGTGGAAGCGTTCTAGGAGCCGTAGGTAATGCCGGTAGAGGACCCATGATTCGGAGCCGAACAGGAGTGTGGGTATGACAACGGCTCTGTATACGCTTATCTTTGTGAGGTTTTTCAGTTGGTTGTTTTTCCAGACTCTTTTGTGTAGTCTTCCAAAGGCGCTATTTGCCTTGGCGAGTCTGTTGTCTATCTCGTTGTCGAGCCTTGCATCCGATGAAATGGTGCAGCCGAGATAGGTAAGCTGGTTGACCGTTTTGAGTTTTGTGTGCCCGATGGAGATGTGGGGGGGCTGGTAGTCATGGTGGGGAGCTGGCTGATGGAGGACCTCAGTTTTCTTCATGCTGACTTCCAGGCCAAACATTTTGGCAGTTTCCGCAAAACAGGACCTCAAGCACTGAAGAGCTGACTCTGAATGGGCAACTAAAGCGGCATCGTCTGCAAAGAGTAGTTCACGGACAAGTTGCTCTTGTGTCTTGGTGTGAGCTTGCAGGGGCCTCAGATTGAAGAGACTGCCATCCGTGCGGTACTGGATGTAAACAGCGTCTTCATTGTTGAGGTCTTTCATGGCTTGGTTCAGCATCATGCTGAAGAAGATTGAAAAGAGGGTTGGTGTGTGAACGCAGCCTTGCTTCACGCCATTGTTAATGGAGAAGGGTTCAGAGAGCTCATTGCTGTATCTGACCTGACCTTGTTGGTTTTTGTGCAGTTGGATAACCATGTTGAGGAACTTTGGAGGGCATCCGAGGCGCTCTAGTATTTGCTAAAGCCCTTTCCTGCTCACGGTGTCGAAGGCTTTGGTGAGGTCAACAAAGGTGATGTAGAGTCCTTTGTTTGGTTCTCTGCACTTTTCTTGGAGCTGTCTGAGGGCAAAGACCATGTCAGTAGTTCCTCTGTTTGCGCAAAAGCCGCACTGTGATTCTGGGAGAACATTCACGGCAACACTAGGTATTATTCTATTTAGGAGAATCCTAGCGAAGATTTTGCCTGCAATGGAGAGCAGCGAGATTCCCCTGTAGTTTTATCAGTCTGATTTCTCGCCTTTGTTTTTGTTCAGGGTCATGATGATGGCATCATGAAGGTCCTGAGGCAGTTTTCCTTGGACCCAACAAAGCTTGAAAAACTCATGCAGTTTGACATGCAGATTTTTGCCGCCAGCCTTCCAGACCTCTGGGGGGATTCCATCCATACCTGCTGCTTTGCCACTTTGCATTTGTTCAATTGCCTTATATGTCTCTTCCCGGGTGAGGACCTCATCCACCTCTAGCCTTAGGGGCTGTTGAGGGAGCAGGAGCAGGGCGGAATCTTGGACTGAGCGGTTGGCACTGAAAAGAGATTGGAAGTGTTCTGACCATCAGTTGAGGATGGAGATCTTGTCGCTGAGGAGGACTTTGCCGTCTGAGTTGCGCAGTGGGCTTTGGACTTGGGGTGAGGGGCTGTACACAGCCTTTAGAGCCTCGTAAAAACCCCTGAAGTCGCCAATGTCCGTGCTGAGCTGGGTTCACTTGGTGAGGCTAGTCCACCACTCATTTTGGATCTCCCAGAGTTTGCGCTGAAGATGGCTGCATGCGCGACGGAAGGCTTGTTTCTTCTCTGGCCAGGACGGCTTTGTAAGGTGAGCCTGGTGGGCAGCTTGCTTCTTTGCCAGCAGCTCCTAGATTTCCTGGCTGTTTTCATAGAACCAGTCCTTGTTTTTCATGGAGGAGAAGCCCAGTACCTCTTAAGTGGATTGCAGTATGGTAGTCTTCAGCTGATCCCAGAGGGTTTCAGGGGACGAGTCCGTGAGGCGGATTGCATCCTCGAGCTTTGCTTTGAGGTTTGCCTGGAAGTTTCCTCTCATTTCGTCTGACTGCAGGTTTCCAACATTGAACCTCTTTCTGGGGAATTTACTGTTCCTGGGCTTTGGCTTGAAGTGAAGGTTGAGCTTGCAGCGAACCAGCCGATGGTCAGTGTGGCATTCCGCGCTGGGCATGACCCTGGTGTGGAGCACATCTTGTTTGTCTCTTTCTCGCACCAGGACGTAGTCCAGGAGGTGCCATTGTTTGGATCGGGTATGCATCCAGGTAGTCTTCAGGCTGTCCCTCTGCTGAAAAAGGGTGTTTGTAATGGCAAGCCGCTGTTCTGCGCAGAGCTCCAACAGGAGGCGCCTGTTGTCGTTGCACTTGCCGACACCATGCTTGCCCAGGATTCCTGGCCAGGTTTCTGAGTCTTTGCCGACGCGAGCGTTGAAGTCGCCAAGGATGACAACCTTGTCGGCTGTAGGGGTGCTTTGAATGAGGTTGCGCAGGTCAGTGTAGAACTTGTCCTTTTCTGCTTGTTCCGCTTGGAGGGTTGGAGCATAGACACTGATGAGGGTGATGCCACGCTTGTTTTGAAGGGGGAGTCGCATGGACATGATCCGGTCCGAGTGGCCTGTCGGGAGGTTTTCGAGTTCGGAGGCAATGGAATTCTTGACCATGAAGCCTACACCAGATAGGCGTTGTTCATCCATAGGCTTGCTAGATCAGTAGAGTGTGTAGCCCGTGCCGCGTTCTTGGAGGCTGCCTACATCTGCAAGGCGGACTTCACTGAGAGTGGCTATGTCAATGTCAAGTCTGAGGAGTTCATGTGCAATGAGGGCAGACCGATGTTCAGGTCAGTGGCTGTCAGCCTTGTCTCGCATGGTTCTGATGTTCCAGCATGGCTCTCTGAACCCTTCTCCATTAACAATGGCGTGAAACAAGGCTGCGTTCTTGCACCAAACCCTCTTTTCAATCTTCTTCAGCATGATGCTGAACCAAGCCATGAAAGACCTCAACAATGAAGATGCTGTTTAGATCCGGTACCGCACAGATGGGAGTCTCTTCAATCTGAGGCGCCTGCAAGCTCACACCAAGACACAAGAACAACTTGTCCGTGAACTACTCTTTGCAGACGATGCCGCTTTAGTTGCCCATTCAGAGCCAGCTCTTCAGCGCTTGATGTCCTGTATTGCAGAAACTGCCAAAATATTTGGCCTGGAAGAAAACTGAGGTCCTCCATCAGCCAGCTCCCCACCATGACTACCAGCCCCATCACATCTCCATCGGGCACACAAAACTCAAAACGGTCAACCATCTTACCTATCTCGGCTGCACCATTTCATCGGATGCAAGGATCGACAACGAGATAGACAACGGACTCGCCAAGGCAAATAGCGCCTTTGGAAGACTACACAAAAGAGTCTGGAAAAACAACCAACTGAAAAACCTCACAAAGATAAGCGTATACAGAGCCGTTGCCATACCCACTCTCCTGTTCAGCTCCGAATCATGGGTCCTCTACCGGCATCACCTACAGCTCCTAGAACGCTTCCACCAGTGTTGTCTCTGCTCCATCCTCAACATTCATTGGAGCGACTCCATCCCTAACATCGAAGTATTCGAGATGGCAGAGGCCGACAGCATCGAATCCACGCTGCTGAAGATCCAACTGGGTTGGGTAGGTCACGTCTCCAGAATGGAGGACCATCGCCTTCCCAAGATCGTGTTCTATGGTGAGCTCTCCACTTGCCACCATGACAGTGGTGCACCAAAGAAGAGGTACAAGGACTGCCTAAAGAAATCTCTTGGTGCCTGCCACATTGACCACCGCCAGTGGGCTGATATCGCCTCAAACCGTGCATCTTGGCGCTTCACAGTTCGGCGGGCAGCAACCTCCTTTGAAGAAGACCGCAGAGCCCACCTCACTGACAAAAGACAAAGGAGGAAAAACCCAACACCCAACCCCAACCAACCAATTTTCCCCTGCAACCGCTGCAACCTTGTCTGCCTGTCCCGCATCGGACTTGTCAGCCACAAACGTGCCTGCAGCTGACGTGGAGATTTACCCCCTCCATAAATCTTCGTCCGCGAAGCCAAGCCAAGAAGATATATGCTTAACAAGATGAGAGTTCATGGAATTACAGGAAGGATATTCGCATGAATAGGGCATTTGTAAATAGGCAGGCAACAGAGAGCGGAAATAAGGGGATCCTATTTGGGTTGATTGCCTATTACTTGTGATGCTCTGCAGGGGTCAGTGTTGGGGCTGCTTTTTTTTACATTGTATATAAATGATTTGGATAATGAAATGGATGGCTTTGTGGCTAAATTTGCAGATTACACCAAAATAGGTAGTAGGGCGGGTGGTGCTGAAGACATGGAAAGGCTGCAGAGAGACATGGATAGATAAGAAGATTGGGCAAAGAGGTGGCAGATGAACTACAACATTGGGAACTGTATGGTCATACACTTTGGTAGAAGAAATAGATGGGAAGACTATTATTTAGATGGGGAGAAAATTCAAAATTCAGAGGTTCAAAGGGACTTGGGAGTCCTTGTACAGGATACCTTAAAGGTTAACCTTCAGGTTGAGTCAACAGTGAAGAATGCAATGTGGGCACTCATTTCTAGAGGAATAGCATACACAGGCAGGGATGTAATGATGAAACTCTATAAGGTGCTGGTGAGACATCACTTGGAGAAATGTGTTCAGTTTTGGGTGCCTTATTTGAGAAAGGATGTTCAGTTTTGGGTGCCTTATTTAAGAAAGGATGAACCTGTACTAGCATTGGAGAAGGTTCAGATAAGATTTACTAGAATGATACCAGGTATAGAAGGCTGTGAGTTCAAATCACGTCGAGGTCACAAATTGTAGCGGCTACGACGGTAGAGCTACTGAAGTAATACAAAAAACTCACGCCAGACTAGTCAACTGAAGACTGGTTTATTCAGGGTTTACAGGCTGGACAAAGGTGATGTAGAGTCCTTTGTTTTGTTCTCTGCATTTTTCTTGGAGCTGTCTGAGGGCAAAGACCATGTCAGTAGTTCCTCTGTTTGCGCGAAAGCCGCACTGTGATTCTGGGAGAATATTCTCGGCGACACTAGGTATTATTCTATTTAGTAGAATCCTAGCGAAGATTTTGCCTGCAATGGAGAGCAACGTGATTCCCCTGTAGTTTGAGCAGTCTGATTTCTCGCCTTTGTTTTTGTACAGGGTGATGATGGTGGCATCACGAAGATCCTGAGGCAGTTTACCTTGGTCCCAACAAAGCTTGAAAAACTCATGCAGTTTGGCATGCAGAGTTTTGCCGCCAGCCTTCCAGACTTCTGGGGGGATTCCATCCATACCTGCTGCTTTGCCACTTTTCAGTTGTTCGATTGCCTTATATGTCTCATCCAGGGTGAGAACCTCATCCAGCTCTAGCCTTAGGGGCTGTTGAGGGAGCTGGAGCAGGGCGGAATCTTGGACTGAGCGGTTGGCACTGAAAAGAGATTGGAAGTGTTCTGACCATCGGTTGAGGATGGAGATCTTGTCGCTGAGGAGAACTTTGCCGTCTGAGCTGCGCAGCGGGCTTTGGACTTGGGATGAGGGGCCGTACACAGCCTTTAGAGCCTCGTAGAAACCCCTGAAGTCGCCAATGTCCGCGCTGAGCTGGGTTCGTTTGGCGAGGCTAGTCCACCACTCATTTTGGATCTCCCGGAGTTTGCGCTGAAGATGGCTGCATGCGCGACGGAAGGCTTGTTTCTTCTCTGGACAGGACGGCTTTGTAAGGTGAGCCTGGTGGGCAGCTCGCTTCTTTGCCAGCAGCTCCTGGATTTCCTGGCTGTTTTCATCATCACCTTTGTTGACCTCACCAAAGCCTTCGACACCGTGAGCAGGAAAGGGCTTTGGCAAATACTAGAGCGCATCGGATGTCCCCCAAAGTTCCTCAACATGATTATCCAACTGCACGAAAGCCAACAAGGTCGGGTCAGATACAGCAATGAGCTCTCTGAACCCTTCTCCATTAACAATGGCGTGAAGCAAGGCTGTGTTCTGGCACCAACCCTCTTTTCAATCTTCTTCAGCATGATGCTGAACCAAGCCATGAAAGACCCCAACAATGAAGACGCTGTTTACATCCGGTACCGCACGGATGGCAGTCTCTTCAATCTGAGGCCCCTGCAAGCTCACACCAAGACACAAAAGAAACTTGTCCGTGAACTACTCTTTGCAGACGATGCCGCTTTAGTTGCCCATTCAGAGCCAGCTCTTCAGCGCTTGACGTCCTGCTTTGCAGAAACTGCCAAAATGTTTGGCCTGGAAGTCAGCCTGAAGAAAACTGAGGTCCTCCATCAGCCAGCTCCCCACCATGATTACCAGCCCCCCCACATCTCCATCGGGCACACAAAACTCAAAACGGTCAACCAGTTTACCTATCTCGGCTGCACCATTTCATCAGATGCAAGGATCGACAATGAGATAGACAACAGACTCGCCAAGGCAAATAGCGCCTTTGGAAGACTACACAAAAGAGTCTGGAAAAACAACCAACTGAAAAACCTCACAAAGATAAGCGTATACAGAGCCGTTGTCATACCCACACTCCTGTTCGGCTCCGAATCATGGGTCCTCTACCGGCACCACCTACGGCTCCTAGAAAGCTTCCACCAGCGTTGTCTCCGCTCCATCCTCAACATCCATTGGAGCGCTTACATCCCTAACGTCGAAGTACTCGAGATGGCAGAGGTCGACAGCATCGAGTCCACGCTGCTGAAGATCCAGCTGCGCTGGATGGGTCACGTCTCCAGAATGGAGGACCATCGCCTTCCCAAGATCGTGTTATATGGCGAGCTCTCCACTGGCCACCGTGACAGAAGTGCACCAAAGAAAAGGTACAAGGACTGCCTAAAGAAATCTCTTGGTGCCTGCCACATTGACCACCGCCAGTGGGCTGATAACGCCTCAAACCGTGCATCTTGGCGCCTCACAGTTTGGCGGGCAGCAACCTCCTTTGAAGAAGACCGCAGAGCCCACCTCACTGACAAAAGGCAAAGGAGGAAAAACCCAACACCCAACCCCAACCAACCAATTTTCCCCTGCAACCGCTGCAATCGTGTCTGCCTGTCCCGCATCGGACTTGTCAGCCACAAACGAGCCTGCAGCTGACGTGGACTTTTTACCCCCTCCATAAATCTTTGTCCGCGAAGCCAAGCCAAAGAAAAAAAGACAGGCTGGACAAGGTTGGACGTCACTATGAGACAGCTGCCAATCCACAGGACCGGCAGGTTTAAATTTAGCCTTATGAGTGTCCCGCGCCTTCCGGCAGGAGATTCAGTAGCTCAACGTGCCATTCTTCAGCACTCGGTATCTCTCGCGTGTAGTCCATTAGGTGAGTATGTAGCATTCGTAATTATGGTTCTGAATGTCTGCAGAACCACGCCGGTGACAGTTTGCATTGCTGCGCTGTGCGCCTGCTCGGCCCACTACATGGCCGCTACATCATATAGAACGTCCATATTATGGTTCTGCACACCCGCAGAACCGCGCCGCCAACAGGACTAGGCTGGCATATAATGATACTCTTAATTATATGTCATGGTTTTCTCACTAGGTGGTTTTTTTTACTGATTTTCATTATTTCTCTTTATATTTATGCCTTTGACTTATATGTGAATAGTATTAAAGGCACTGTTACATTTTGTGGCCAGGCCCAAGTTCTGCTCTCTGAGATCCAGTTGCCAACTGATGCAACTGCAGGGATTGTTCAGCAGCCAAATGCCAGGTATGAGCGGGAAGAAGCGCCATCCAACCCATTACTCCTGCTGTGAATTGTTAACAAGTATGAAAAATGAGAAATCTCATGTAAATTGGACTAGGCTGGGATATAATGATACTCTTAATTATATGTCATGGTTTTCTCACTAGGTGGTTTTCAAATTGGTATTAATTTGCTTTACAAATTATTTAAACAGGTTCAGAAACCAAGGGCACCAGAATCTGCAATTTTAACAGTAGGTTATTCCTTAAGAATTCATTGTTGTATCGGCTGCTTCTCAACAACTATTTTTAATGAAGCATCCTGGATTCAAATGATCCTTTGTGTGGGAAAGAAATCCATATTATTATTCTGAGGACAATGCCTTGCTTCATATTTGACAACAAATAGAGCAAAATAAAACTTCATTCGTACCCTCTCAAAGCATTTCCTAATTTGCAAAGAAGAAGCGTACAGGAGGGAGATAGATCAGCTCACTGAATGATGTAACAACAAAACCTTGCGCTCAATGTCAGCAAAACCAAGGAGATGATTGTGGACTTCAGGAGGAAGTCAGGGGAACACGACCCAGTCCTCATCGAGGGCTCAGTAGTGGAGAGGGTCAATAACTTCAAACTCCTGGGTATCAACATCTCCGAGGATCTGTCCTGGAGCCTCCATGTTGATGCAATCATAAAGAAGGCTCACCAGCAGCTATACTTTGTGAGGTGTCTGAGGAGATTCAGTATGTCACCAAAGACTCTCGCAAACTTCTACAGGTGTACTATGGAGACTATTCTGGCTGGTTGCATCACCGCCTGGTATGAAGGCACCAACTCTCAGGACAAGAATAAGCTCCAGAGGGTTTTAAACTCAGCCTGTAACATCACAGGCACCAGACTTCACTCCATCGAGGACACCTACATGAGGTGATGTCTTAAAGAAGCAGCCTCTATCCTCAAAGACCCCCACCACCCAGGGTATGCCCTCTTCACTCTGCCACCATCGGGGAGAAGGTACAGGAGCCTAAGGACAAGCACTCAGCAGCACAAGGGCAGCTTCTTCCCCACTGCCCATCAGATTCCTGAATATTCAACGAACCAAAGACACGGCCTTACTTTTTGTACACCATTATTGTTATTATTATTTTATTTTGTCTTTGGCTTGGCTTCGCGGACGAAGATTTATGGAGGGGGCAAAAAAAGTCCACGTCAGCTGCAGGCTCGTTTGTGGCTGACCAGTCCGATGCGGGACAGGCAGACACGATTGCAGCGGTTGCAAGGGAAAATTGGTTGGTTGGGGTTGGGTGTTGGGTTTTTCCTCCTTTGCCTTTTGTCAGTGAGGTGGGCTCTGCGGTCTTCTTCAAAGGAGGCTGCTGCCCGCCAAACTGTGAGGCGCCAAGATGCACGGTTTGAGGCGTTATCAGCCCACTGGCGGTGGTCAATGTGGCAGGCACCAAGAGATTTCTTTAGGCAGTCCTTGTACCTTTTCTTTGGTGCACCTCTGTCACGGTGGCCAGTGGAGAGCTCGCCATATAATACGATCTTGGGAAGGCGATGGTCCTCCATTCTGGAGACGTGACCCATCCAGCGCAGCTGGATCTTCAGCAGCGTGGACTCGATGCTGTCGACCTCTGCCATCTCGAGTACCTCGACGTTAGGGGTGTGAGCGCTCCAATGGATGTTGAGGATGGAGCGGAGACAACGCTGGTGGAAGCGTTCTAGGAGCCGTAGGTGGTGCCGGTAGAGGACCCATGATTCGGAGCCGAACAGGAGTGTGGGTATGACAACGGCTCTGTATACGCTTATCTTTGTGAGGTTTTTCAGTTGGTTGTTTTTCCAGACTCTTTTGTGTAGTCTTCCAAAGGCGCTATTTGCCTTGGCGAGTCTGTTGTCTATCTCATTGTCGATCCTTGCATCTGATGAAATGGTGCAGCCGAGATA
Organism: Narcine bancroftii; assembly: GCF_036971445.1. Lineage (NCBI taxonomy): Eukaryota > Metazoa > Chordata > Chondrichthyes > Torpediniformes > Narcinidae > Narcine > Narcine bancroftii. The sequence goes on from NC_091471.1 coordinate 79,266,782, forward strand.
GGTAAACTGGTTGACCGTTTTGAGTTTTGTGTGCCCGATGGAGATGTGGGGGGGCTGGTAGTCATGGTGGGGAGCTGGCTGATGGAGGACCTCAGTTTTCTGCAGGCTGACTTCCAGGCCAAACATTTTGGCAGTTTCCGCAAAGCAGGACGTCATTTTATATAGTAATGTCGTAAGATGGTTAACTATGTTTACAATATGATGCTGTTGCAAAAGACCGAATTTCATGGCTTATTCATGACAATAAATCCTGGTTCTAATTTGATTCTGATATGAGGCGGCAAGGTGAGCATGCTTTGAATGAAATAATTTGCCCAGAAGTATTCACCTATTCTGTACCTGTGATAGCTCATGACTCCAATATTTACAAAGGGGAAGAAGGAAAGGAACTTAATCATGTATCCAAAATCCACGAATGGCCCACCAAGATCATGCCAAATTTAAACTTCTCATTTTCTTTTTACATTTCAGTCAGTGGTTGATAATCTGTCCAGATGTTAAACTTGAACTGCTGGTTCCTGAACTAGTGAGAGAGGGAAGTAGGGACCATGTGTGGGGGATGAGGAACTGGTGAAGGGTTCACACAAATATAAAAGAAGAGTTGCTATAATTTAGAAGTACTGCATTCACTGTAAATACTTTGGGATGTGCTGAAAGGAACATATCAGCTGCTATATAAATGTAAGGTATTAACATATCAACTACTTATTTTTTTCTTCTTATTCAAATTTGACATTAAACATTGGCCAATATTAGATATTTATTGCATATTGCATCACTGCATGTGTTTTGAAACCTATTCAGCCATCAGTTTTTAACAGTTTTTGTAGTCCAAAAAAAGTGATGACCTGGTATTATTTTCAAGGATAATTATAGCATATCTCGTATTTACTAGCATTTATGGCAATAACAGTGTAAGGCGAAAAAGCATGTTATCAGCTTGAAGTAATACTGAAACAACTTAACATAATTCATTAACATTTATTTGTCAATCAAGCCTCAATTACTGAGCCTAAAAACACGAAACTAATTAAAATCTGGAGATTTACGTAAACACTTTCTTTTCTTTGGCTTGGCTTCGCGGATGAAGATTTATGGAGGGGTAATGTCCACACTTTAGAAATTAACTAAAAATAACTTATGAGCCCAAACTTGACTCTAGTCATTGTTTCTTGATGAATGGAATGAATTGGACTGGTACAATCCAAGTTTGTCTTGGAACAGGATCATAAAAATAGTTTTAATAGGAAATTCAAGTAACAGCAATTAAACCTTTTTTAATCCTTACATTTATAATTACAGTAATTATAATTACTGTCAGATTAAACAAAAGAATGTATTGGAAAGATTCAACAGGTCAGGCAGAATTTGTAGAAAAAGAAAAGTTAACATTTTAGGTCTGTGACACTCTTCATCAAAATTGTTCTGATTAAAGGTCTTGGACTTGTTTCTCTTTCCACGGGTGCTGTCTGACCTGTTGAATTTGGACTCCCAGCTCATGCAGTTTTCTTGATGTTCATAATTATAGTTGTGGTTTCAAATAGGGGCACATTATTGAAGGGAATTTATGGAAAAAAGACAGTCTCTGGATTAAAATGTATGCCCACCATCTGCAGATTTTATTGTATTTGAATTGACCTTGAATTAATAGTGAGACCCATTATTATCTGTTGAACCATCAAGCTTGTTGGAAGTGACAAAATGTTGATCCGTTTTCCATTTGTTTATATTAGTTGGAGTGAAGGCACTGTTTTGCTGTGAGAACAATTGAAAACAGTGTTGAGGTGAAAATGTGTCCTTGCCCATTGTGGCCATCTGCACATTAATTGGTTCTGTTGTGAGTCCGTAGGTTAAGATTACTGTTTGCATCCCATGAGGCACACAAAGGAAGGAGATGAATTTTTAAGACCAGCCTGGTTTAAGGAGGTTTCTCCACCATCACCTCTAATTCGAGAAGTCAAATGTTTTGTTAAGGTCAAAAAGGCCACATTCAGTGCTTGGTGCTGCCTGTAACATGTCACTTTGCTCCTCCACCAAAAAACTTTGGGGCTGCTTTGATAAATACCCCCAGCAGCTCTCAGAACTAAGCAACCATAGACTGAAGGAAATCTTGGATCAAAGGAAATGAAGCTGCTCATCAGGCATCCAAAGGCTGAAGTCTCAGTGTCCTAAAGGAGCAGATGGAGAACAGCAGCTCATGTAACTCACTGATGACTATGACATGCTCGGATTCTTCAGTGCTGTGAAGACCATCTCTAGCACAAACATACAAGGCTCCTCCCCACTGACAGTCAAGAATGAAGACACATTTATCAAGAACAGAGAGGCAGTCAATGCCCACTGGAAGGAACAACTAAGAAACAACACAGTCTCGGGTATGAGTGGTATCATGATGAAGCTTCTGAAATTGAGGGGAAGGAACTTCAGGAACAAATGTAAAACCTCATCTCCCATCACGCCATGTCAGGGAATCTCAGTGATATCATGACCATCAAGGAAGAAAACAAATCTATAACAGTTATACAGGAATTCCCCTGCTAGCTGTTACAAAGACTGTCCTCATCTACCTCTTCCCAGTAGCTGAGATGCTGCTCCACATTTCACACTCACGATTCTATCCACCCAGATGCAGAGTGGATATGATTTTCACTACAGGACAACTCTAAGAGTAAAGAGCATTCATCATTTTGGAATAGTCAGTTAAACAGTTGTCTACCTCAAGAGCTTGAAATTTTGGATGTAGGCCTGCTTGGCAGTGCACAGTTTGGATGGGGACTTCATCACCATGTTGTACTGACTTTCCTCTTTGCATCATATGTTTCATTCCCGTTGTGCTTCAAAATTATAAATTTCTAGTGATTGCAATGTTTTTTTCTAAACCTTCTCCAACTTTGATGGATGTTTTGTGGCACTTTCCTAAGTTTTCCTTGACCTTCTTTGACTTATTTACCATTTTTTTGTCCTGATACTTTTAGATTGTCCCACTGAAACAAGCTGTTTGCATCATTTATCCATTTACATCTTCACTAAAGTTGAATAGTGTCCTGGTCTGAAAGTTGCTTGCCTCTTATTTCCAACCCTTTTCTTTTTCTTGCTCATTTTATAGTGTTACGTTTGTTTAGACGCTACCTTATCATTTAGCCTTTATCTCTATGCAAAATCCTAATTCTGTTTTTCCATTTGCTCATTTTGCCCAATGTGTAATTTTAGCATCTTCTGTTTCCCAATGTGATTATACCTTCAGATAATTGAACACAGCTGACACCATTTTTGTACTAAAACAATTAACTTTGACATGGAGGTTTACTCTCTTTGTAATTTTCTCCTTGATCATCTATCACTTAATTTTTTGGGAAGCATCATGCTCCATCATTCTGGGAAATGCAACTTTACATGTTCAAACCTCAAACTATGCATCATCTGTTGTAACTGATATCATGTATGTAAGTGTTGCATAATCTGCCAAATGGAGGTGTTGTCTCCTCTCATTTCGCCATGTAATGGAAACGGGAATAGGTTTTCAGTGAACTGCTGACCATTGACAAGGTATTCAATCACACAAAGCTGCTGTGTCAGGAACATCCATAAAATCATCTCCAGTGAGGAAGATTATTCACACTTCCCTGAGTGTAACAGCAGCTGGTTACACAACCCCTATGTTTCGAGTTGATGCAACAGCAGCAGAGATCAGGAAATGATCATTTTCTGTTTTCTCAAAATGAATCATTCCAAAATTCTTCTGTGTATACTTGCACTTAGACAGTATGAAGAATGATGAGAATCTCAGTATTTATTCTAAATTTGAGACACCATTGCATGCTTGAAACTCACGGTCTTATTTCCTTAACTGCCTTGGGAATGCTCATTCAGTTCAACGAGCATTTAGGGATGGGCATTAAGTTCAAGTTCATTTATTATTATCATACATCTGGACGAAATGACTTTCTTCAATCCTCAGTGTAAAAACATGCAAACACATGTACAGACATAGCACACACATTTACAAGCAATTTATATATCACGGCTGCAATGGAAGGTAGTGGGAAGCAAGTACTTAATTTTGCTGCTGGTCCTGCGAAGCTCCCGCGACCGTAACTTTGACCCAGACCGGGGCCTCCGCCTGCCTCACTCGACCGAGGCCGGCCCCAGTCCGGGCACAGGGAGAGCAGTGGCGGCCCTGGCCCCGGTCCGGGCAGAGGGTAGGCGGCGGCGGCCCCAATCAGGGCAGGAGCAAGAGGGAGGCGGCAGCCCCGGCCTCGGTCGAGTGAGGCAGGCGGAGGACCCGGTCTGGGCAGTATGGACCGACCTAAGAGGGGAGGCAGACCCCTCCAGCCCGGGTAAGAAACCTGCATAGGAGAAGGCCACTCCGATATAAAACCTACGACCCAAGGTCCTTGCTGCCACGTCCCAGCTTGCTTGGCCACGGCACACGAACCATGGGTGTAAAGGGTGGGGCCAGTACTGCGCGCAATGCACTCCACCTAAAAGCTCCTTTGCGCAGGCCCGAGGACAGGTCCACGTCCTCCCCCTCCACGTCCTCCCCCTCAAAAGATGCTCACAAACTCAAGCTAGCATGCTGGAACATCAGAACCATGCTAGACAAGGCTGACTCCCACCGACCTGAACGTCGGTCTGCCCTCATTGCACATGAACTCCTCAGACTTGACATCGACATAGCCGCTCTCAGTGAAGTCCGCCTGGCAGATGTAGGCAGCCTCCAAGAACGCGGCGCGGGCTACACACTCTACTGGTCTGGCAAACCTTCGGATGAATGATGCCTATCTGGTGTAGGCTTCATGGTCAAGAACTTCATTGCCTCCAAACTCGAAAACCTTCCGACAGGCCACTCGGACCGAATCATGTCCATGCGACTCCCCCTTCAAAACAAGCGTTGCATCACCCTCATCAGTGTCTATGCTCCAACCCTCCAGGCAGAACCAGCAGAAAAGGTCAAGTTCTACACTGACCTGCGCAACCTCATCCAACGCACCCCTACAGCCGACAAGGTTGTCATCCTTGGCGACTTCAACGCTCGCGTTGGCAAAGACTCAGAAACCTGGCCAGGAATCCTGGGCAAGCATGGTGTCGGCAAATGCAACGACAATGGGCGCCGCCTGTTGGAGCTCTGCGCAGAACAGCGGCTTGTCATTACAAACACCCTTTTTCAGCAGAGGGACAGCCTGAAGACTACCTGGATGCATCACCGATCCAAACACTGGCACCTCCTGGACTACATCCTGGTGCGAGAAAGTGACAAACGAGATGTGTGACACACCAGGGTCATGCCCAGCGTGGAATGTCACACTGACCACCGGCTGGTTCGCTGCAAGCTCAACCTTCACTTCAAGCCAAAGCCCAGGAACAGTGGAGCCCCAAGAAAGAGGTTCAATGTTGGAAACCTGCAGTCAGACGAAGCGAGAGGAAACTTCCAGGCAAACCTCAAAGCAAAGCTCGACGATGCAATCCGCCTCACGGACCCGTCCCTTGAAACCCTCTGGGATCAGTTGAAGACTACCATACTGCAATCCACTGAAGAGGTACTGGGCTTCTCCTCCAGGAAAAACAAGGACTGGTTCTATGAAAACAGCCAGGAAATCCAGGAGCTGCTGGCAAAGAAGCGAGCTGCCCACCAGGCTCACCTTACAAAGCCATCCTGTCCAGAGAAGAAACAAGCCTTCCGTCGCGCATGCAGCCATCTTCAGCGCAAACTCCGGGAGATCCAAAATGAGTGTTGGACTAGCCTCGCCAAGCGAACCCAGCTCAGCGCGGACATTGGCGACTTCAGGGGTTTCTACGAGGCTCTAAAGGCTGTGTACGGCCCCTCACCCCAAGTCCAAAGCCCGCTGCGCAGCTCAGATGGCAAAGTCCTCCTCAGCGACAAGATCTCCATCCTCAACCGATGGTCAGAACACTTCCAATCTCTTTTCAGTGCCAACCGCTCAGTCCAAGATTCCGCCCTGCTCCAGCTCCCTCAACAGCCCCTAAGGCTAGAGCTGGATGAGGTCCTCACCCAGGATGAGACATATAAGGCAATCGAACAACTGAAAAGTGGCAAAGCAGCGGGTATGGATGGAATCCCCCCCCAGAGGTCTGGAAGGCTGGCGGCAAAACTCTGCATGTCAAACTGCATGAGTTTTTCAAGCTTTGTTGGGACCAAGGAAAACTGCCTCAGGACCTTTGTGATGCCACCATCATCACCCTGTACAAAAACAAAGGCGAGAAATCAGACTGCTCAAACTACAGGGGAATCACGCTGCTCTCCATTGCAGGCAAAATCTACACTAGGATTCTCCTAAATAGAATAATACCTTGTGTCGCCGAGAATATTCTCCCAGAATCACAGTGCGGCTTTCGCGCAAACAGAGGTACTACTGACATGGTCTTTGCCCTCAGACAGCTCCAAGAAAAGTGCAGAGAACAAAACAAAGGACTATACATCACCTTTGTTGACCTCACCAAAGCCTTCGACACCGTGAGCAGGAAAGGGCTTTGGCAAATACTAGAGCGCATCGGATGTCCCCCAAAGTTCCTCAACATGATTATCCAACTGCACGAAAACCAACAAGGTCGGGTCAGATACAGCAATGAGCTCTCTGAACCCTTCTCCATTAACAATGGCGTGAAGCAAGGCTGTGTTCTCGCACCAACCCTCTTTTCAATCTTCTTCAGCATGATGCTGAACCAAGCCATGAAAGACCTCAACAATGAAGACGCTGTTTACATCCGGTAGCGCACAGATGGCAGTCTCTTCAATCTGAGGCGCCTACAAGCTCACACCAAGACACAAGAGAAACTTGTCCGTGAACTACTCTTTGCAGACGATGCCGCTTTAGTTGCCCATTCAGAGCCAGCTCTCCAGCGCATGACGTCCTGTTTTGCGGAAACTGCCAAAATGTTTGGCCTGGAAGTCAGCCTGAAGAAAACTGAGGTCCTCCATCAGCCAGCTCCTCACCATGACTACCACATCTCCATCAGGCATACAAAACTGAAAACGGTCAACCAGTTTACCTATCTCGGCTGCACCATTTCATCAGATGCAAGGATCGACAATGAGATAGACAACAGACTCGCCAAGGCAAATAGCGCCTTTGGAAGACTACACAAAAGAGTCTGGAAAAACAACCAACTGAAAAACCTCACAAAGATAAGCGTATACAGAGCCGTTGTCATACCCACACTCCTGTTCGGCTCCGAATCATGGGTCCTCTACCGGCATCACCTACGGCTCCTAGAACGCTTCCACCATCGTTGTCTCCGCTCCATCCTCAACATTCATTGGAGCGCTTTCATCCCTAACGTCGAAGTACTCGAGATGGCAGAGGTCGACAGCATCGAGTCCACGCTGCTGAAGATCCAGCTGCGCTGGGTGGGTCACGTCTCCAGAATGGAGGACCATCGCCTTCCCAAGATCGTGTTACATGGCGAGCTCTCCACTGGCCACCGTGACAGAGGTGCACCAAAGAAAAGATGCAAGGACTGCCTAAAGAAATCTCTTGGTGCCTGCCACATTGATCACTGCCAGTGGGCTGATATCGCCTCAAACCGTGCATCTTGGCGCCTCACAGTTTGGCGGGCAGCAACCTCCTTTGAAGAAGACAGCAGAGCCCACCTCACTGACAAAAGACAAAGGAGGAAAAACCCAACACCCAACCCCAACCAACCAATTTTCCCCTGCAACCACTGCAACCGTGTCTGCCTGTCCCGCATCGGACTTGTCAGCCACAAACGTGCCTGCAGCTGACGTGGAGATTTACCCCCTCCATAAATCTTCGTCCATGAAGCTAAGCCAAAGAGAAGATATGCAGTACATATAAAAATATATACATTGTTAACTAATAGATTCTCGGAGGTATTCATCAGTCATTCAGCAGTCTGTCTACCCATCTGAAGAAGCTGTTTCTCAGCCTGATGGTTCTGCATCTCTTTCCCAATGGGAGTAGCTGGAAGATGCTATGCACTGGGTGATAGGGGTCCTTAATGATTTGTGGCATCTTCGGACAATAATCCCAGTAGATCACATTGATGGTGGTGGGTGGGGGGGAATGAGACCCCAATGATCCTCGCTGCCGCTCTGATGATCCTGCAGATTGACCTCTGATCCAATGCTCTATAGCAAATGTACCACACTGTGATTCTGCCAGACAGGATGGCTATAGAACAGAGGTTTTCAAACTGGCCACCTAAACTTACATTCCACTGAAGCAATCTCTATGCCATAAGTGCTCCGTGATTAGTAAGGGATTAGTAAAGAAAAAAGTTTGAAAACCAATATTTTAATCATACCTAATTGACTTGTTCATAACTCCAAAGGAAATGGACCAATGGCAATTTTTCTCAAGCAAAATATTTCAGTAACAATTGGGTCCAGAACAGTGATTCTCATCCTTCCCTTCCCACTCACATCCCACCTGAAGCAATCTCTTACCATTCACAGTAATGGCATAGGGATTGCTTCAGGTGGAATGTGAGTTTAGGGTGGTAGTTTGAAAACTAGAAGGTTGACAGGATGGTGGCCGGTAGCCTTGCCTGCCTCGGTCTTCTCAGGAAGTGCAGGAGATGTTGCTCGACTTATCATTGATGCTTCCCATGATATCAATTGCAAAATATTTCCACTTTCTTGCATTCAAATGAACAGGCCTGATATTACAGTTTGACATGTTATATCATGTTATATTAATGTTCGACATGTTTTGTTAACATCTCATTATTCATGCCGGTGACTTTCTTATCCCATACATTTGTGATATTAAGGGCCAAATGTTCAAAACTTTGCCCTCAAGAGACTCTTAGTATTATATTCAAAATGTAAAGTAGCAATTTCACAAGAAAAATTTATAGAAATTACAATAACTAAGACAAGCTTTGTTAGAGGTTACGTTCTACGCAATCAAGTAACCTTGTTCTCATACAGTCTCGCACCATTGTCTTCATGCCTTCATTCATGTGATCCTAAAATATGATATCATTGTCCAAATCAACAGCTCTAGAGTTGTTTTCATTCAGCCATAGCAAACACTCTCCTTGTGCTACTTTGTAACCTATGTGGCTCTCATGACAAAACAGCATATCTATTTCAACATATCAGGCAGCATACAAATGAACCTGAATGCTACTGAAAGCACTCTCAAGATCTTTCTTCAAAGGTTTGATGTCCAGTACACCAAGATTCAAGAATCCTTTATTGTCATGTATGTAATACACAAAATTTATTAACTTTTGTTTGCCGTAAAGGTACACCAAGTGGTGCTGCTAGCCTGGCGCCCCCACTTATAATGGAAGAAGTAAAAGAGAGTGCCTTCAGAGACACTGAGTGTCCATGTATTCACCTCCTGCACTCCAGTAACCTTTGGAGCCACACATCCTCCTGTCAATGTTTGTTGTTCTGAAGCTCTGATATGATTAGAAAGCTGTCAGTGCCTGAGGCTCATTGGGAACATTTCTAGCCCACAGTTCACCCAGAAGTTGTTTTCCCAATATTTCCATGAAAAATTCTCGTCTTTTAAATTTCATCCTTTATCAATCAGTAATGCTCCCTTCAAAGCTCTTGTTTTGAATTAGAATATTGTTGGTCCTTCCAGAGAGTAAAGTGGCTCACAGAAATGTGACTGGAACCAGAGGAAGCATTCCTAACCTCCTGTTTCACTTTTCTTAAAGTCAGCCAGTTGGCCAAATACAGAGATTTCAGGAACCATTAGGCTGTGCAACGAAGACTGGGAGTGACTCTCAGAACTGGAGCACGCGCCCAACTTGTGCCTTGCTTTTGAGCAGTACACCAAATCTGGGGTCAGGCTGTGCTGGACAATCCCTGCAGGCATCTCTAGATCAGGGAAAATGTAAACAACATCAGGCTTTGAAAACCAAAAAAAATCACTGCCGATTTTTTTGATTCTGTTCTTTCCTGGATGGAGGGCGGAGGGAAATCAGAGAATGATGTCGATAATGGTGAAATGCTTTGGTTTTTCTGCTTCATCAGGGTCTGGCTGCGCAGCCTCATCTGGCAGAGTCTGGCGTTTGAAAAAGTGGGCTAGCAATCAACTGGTCCGAGAATAACCAACTCCAAAGGCAGTAGTGAAGGCTCTTAACAGCTGCAACTAGAACAGTTTGAGAAGAGCCAGAAATGACCACAAATTTAAAAAAGAAATAAAATTACAAATTGATATGTAGACTGATGCAATGTTCACGCAACAGCGCAGAAACATAGTCCATTTGCTGTTCCTAACTCATGAAGGTTAGTTATGTTTCCTTGTCTCACTTTCCATTACTACTCTCACACATATAATTTTGTTCTAGGCTTCCGTATGGCTTTGTTTCTTTCTCATTTTATCCTCTACTTGGTGCAACCCCCCACCCCCCCTCCCACCCATATTCCATTTATTTATTTCTCCTCAAACCCTCTCTGCAACTTTTAATTTTGTTTAATTTTGATGGTGCATCTTTTTCATTCCTTTTACTTTTTCTTCTCATTTTATTATTTCTATTTCCTACCTTTCATGGTTAACTTTTTAGTATTTTCATACCTTATCTTTCATCGTGCAATGTGCTTTTTCTCCAGGAAATAAAGAGAACATTAATGGAGAATGGGTTTTTTTTTCTCTTTTCATTCAGAGTCCAAGCTCCCTCTTTATTCTCCCTCCAAATTTTGTCTTTATTCTGTTTACAAGTTCTCCTAAGATAGAGCTAGGGTGGATATAATGCCTTTTTATGTGACACTGGTCTCTGCTTCCCAGAGACTCAAAACAACTCAGTTTGCATGGGAGAAGAAAGGCAGACAGAGAACAAAGAGAGTTAATCTGAGACGTGGAGACACAGAGGACGGCATAGATCAAACAATGAGAGTAAAGGCCCGAGATTTCCACTCAGAAGAACGCAGGAATGTTAGGCAGATGTGGTTCATGTAACACCAGTAAACAGGAGAAGGGAGCAGAGCAGATATCTGTATCAGCAGCACCAGATATAACATCAGTCACAATCAGGACCCTTCTGGTCCTGTTGTGTAATCAGGCCAGCATCATTCTCTGCCAACCTCAGAATACCCCAATGACGTCATTTGATTTTGAAGTTCATCCCTATGGTAATAATGTGAATGCAATATCCAGTTTAAGTGTGATAATGTCACACATTATGAAATAGTGGGCCATTGTCTATTTTAGTGACGTGGGTTTAAGCATAAATATTGGAATATCAGGTGTCCAATAAACATTCAAAAACCATTTATTTAAGTATTTGGTAACTCATATGTCATGATCCTCAACTTGTGTTCTATTGTATTGCCTTTCCCTTCACTTATCTCCCAACCTGCACTCAAATAAACTGGAGCTCATCCAAAACTCTGCTGCCCATACCCTAACTCATAGCATCAGGTATATCCTTGAGCTTGTTGATGAGTTCTCCTTGGTGCCTCTATTTTAAAGTTATAGTTCTATCTTTCAAACTACACTTTGGCCTGACCTGTTCACAGCTCTGCATTCTCCTCAAGCCTTATCATTAAAGTTCTCAGCACCATTCCCTGCCATTTCTGGCCTCCTGTATATGCTTGCATTTAGTACTGACTGGAATTCCTTTGCTCACCACTCTCCACATTCACCTTTGGGTCATTTTTTGGTCCTTAAAAACAATCCTTTGGCTGAGTTTTTGATCTCCTTGTGGTCAAGTATCAAACTATGTTTGGTTACATATCCTGGGTATCTTAAATGTGCAAGATAAATACAAGCTGTGTGGCACATAACTCAGGCTTCTTTATCAGATGTAAATTCAGAAAATTGCCCCGGCTTTTCCAGCACGCTAACCAAATGGTTCAATTTGATATGGATTGCTTGTGGGTAATTGTTTGAAATACCTTAAACCTTTGGAGACTTAAACTTTCCTATTTGTATTTCCTGTTTACTAATCTGTTCATTATGAAGAGAGCCAGTTTCTTAATGATGACATGGACATTGTTCCAAATCTACTTTGTTTGAATGGAAGAACAAAATAACAACAGGCAGAATTTTTCCAAAGTACAATCTGAATTTCAGGAGATTCCAAATGTTCCAAAGAATCAAAAGCACTGAGTGACTGTAGTCTGAAGTGTTTAATTCCCCAAAATTTGGCATCATATTGAAAGTAAAGTTGCTGTTTATGAGATGAGTGAAAATATTTGTTAGCATCAGTAAATTATTTGGTGACAGACAAAATTTATTGCTGTTTCATTTTAGCCTTGCAATTTTGCACCATGAGAAGCTTTCAGTGAGGTCATGTGTTTTCTTATGTGCACAGCTACTGCTTTCTTTTAAAATATAGTTTGTTGAACAACATCGCTAATTCTGCAAATCAAAATTATAAATGTAAAGCTAAGATAATCTGGTCAATCTAAATGTGTGAAATGTGAACCTATCCTGTTTCTTTAAGTTATTGGAGCAGGTGTGTGAGGGGCTGGGAATGGGGGGAGGGGAGAACTAGGATAGTTTCTTCATCAGTGTTGATGGCTCTGATCATCAACTAGTTGGAGCAGACAGGGCCAATTAGGATGAGAGGTCAGCCCTGGGTCAAGCAGAGAGGCGAACTGTCTGGATGGTGGTAAAATGTAGAATAGGCAGCGGCTAATGAGGAGGCAGGAAGAACACTTAAAGCAAGCACCAGAAATAGACTTTTTTTGGGGTAAAAAAAGAGCATAGAGTAATGAAAGAAAAGGGTGGAAAAGTATTGAAACATCAGTGAAAAGAATGAAAAGCTGCAAATTCTGCACAGACTCTGGGTCAGAGTGCTGGTGGCTCAGGGCTTGCAGGAGAAAGACTGAATGAGTGAAAGATAAAGAGATACGGAGTGCAGAAGTTCGGCCAACTCACGAGGAAGGCAGCATCCCATCCCTGCTACTGGGGCATCTGAAATAACACCACACATTTGGAGCAGCATCCTGCCTCAGTAAAGTCCACTCAAAAGAGAGTTGCCATTGAATCTGGCTTGACTCTGCTGTGGGCTGAAAGGTTCCAAGTTTAAACCATCCTATTGAATGATAGCTTTTGTTTCTGCCTCGAAGTAGAGCACATGAAGAGCCAGGAGGGCAGTCATTCTTTACCAGCAATTTGGAAAACGTTCTGTACATAAGGTCAAAGCCAGAGAAAAGCTCATGAAGGCAATGTTCAGGGCTCTCTACTGTGCCTGCATTTCTCCTCAGCTGTCTGAAGGAGGGGGTCACATTCACTACTCCGCTCAGAAGCGGCACTCCAACTCGGCAAAATCATCTGCCACACCAAAGTATTTGTCAAAACTACCAAGGGAGTTGCCACAAATGATACTGCACTCGTTTCAGTCACCTTCCTTATGTACTTCAGTTAAAAGACACAATATCCATATTTGCAACATCACACACTCGAAAAAGAACTTAGAAGGATAGAGCAAGAGACATCCTAGATCATAAAAGGATCCCCAGCATGTACATACTGCTCAGCTTCTGATAGCTTGGCCATAGTCACTAAATAAGAAAATGAGAATACTCAGAGAAGTCTTCAAGAGAGAATTAGCCTTGGGGGATAATTGTGTGCTCACTCCTTCACTTCAAATTAATTTTAATTTTTATAATTTAGACATACAGCACAGTAACAGGCCCTTCTGGCCCATGAGCCTGTGCCAACCAAATACTCCATTTAACCTACAACGTTTTGAAAGATAGGAGGAAACCGGAACAACTGGAGGAAACCTATGCAGACACAGGGAGAATGTACAAACTTCATAGAGACAGTGCTGCTTTTGAACCCAGAACACGGGTGCTGTCATAGCATTGCTCTAACTGCTAATCATGATGCCAAGTGAATAAAGATGTCGAGCTCATCACGGGCTCATTAATGTAGTGGAGGAAGAGTTGAGGGGCCTTACCTGTGCAGGCTTGCAGCATGGTTTGCTCCACAAAGAGTCTGTAAGATGGTCTTTAAAGTCCTGGACACTAATTTAGGCAATTTGGAACTACAAACATTGAAAAGACTTCCAAATAATCTACCATGAGCAAACACTACATGCTAGGGTGAGGATGGGTCAGCAGGGCGGGGGTGGGGGGGAGGGTGGAAGAGAAAATAGAGATAGTCATGTGTACCTTTAATTGCAGCAGATATGAGGGTGGCTGTTACTTACCATGGAGATTGGTGGCACTGGAGTGGAAATTTAACAGTTACAAGGACAGGGTTCCTCTTGTCCTCACCTACCATCCTATCAGCTTCTGGATCCAACATATTATCTATCCTCTGCAATTTCTACCATCTACAATGGGATTCCACCACCATGCATATCTTCTCCTCCCCCTCTACTTTCCATAGGGATTGCTCACTTCTCAACTCCCTCGTCCACTCATACCTTCCTACCTGTCGCCCCCTTGGTGCCTACCATTGTGACTGCAAGCGCCACACTTGCACATGTACCTCCTCCTTCACCATTATTTGCGGGGTCTAAATAGTGAAGTGGTGCGCCCTCATCTCCAGATATGGTTCGACCTAAAAGGGGAGGCAGGCCTCTTCAGCCCGGTTAAGCAACCTGCATAGGAGAAGGTCACTCCGATATAAAACCTACGACCCAAGGACCTCGCTGCCACGTCCCAGCTTGCTTGGCCACGGCACACGAACCATGGGTGTAAAGGGTGGGGCCAGTACTGCGCATACTGCACTCCACCTAAAAGCTCCTTTGCGCAGGCCCGAGGACAGATCCACATCCTCCCCCTCAAAAGATGCACACAAACTCAAGCTAGCATGTTGGAACATCAGAACCATGCTGGACAAGGCTGACAGCCACCGACCTGAACGTCGGTCTGCCCTCATCATACATGAACTCCTCAGACTCGACATCGACATAGCCGCTCTCAGCGAAGTCCGCCTTGCAGATGTAGGCAGCCTCCAAGAACACGGCACGGGCTTCACACTCTACTGGTCTGGCAAGCCTCAGGCTGAACAACGCCTATCTGGTGTTGGCTTCATGGTCAAGAACTCCATTGCCTCCAAACTCGAAAACCTCCTGACAGGCCACTCTGACCGGATCATGTCCATGCGACTCCCCCTTCAAAACAAGCGACGTATCACTCTCATCAGTGTCTATGCTCCAACCCTTCAGGCGGAACCAGCAGAAAAGGACAAGTTCTACACTGATCTGCGCAACCTCATCCAACGCACCCCTACAGCCGACAAGGTTGTCAAACTTGGTGACTTCAACGCTCGCATTGGCAAAGACTCGGAAACCTGGCCAGGAATCCTTGGCAAGCATGGTGTCGGCAAGTGCAATGACAACGGGTGCCTCCTGTTGGAACTCTGCGCAGAACAGTGGCTTGTCATTACTAACACCCTTTTCCAGCAGAGAGACAGCCTGAAGACTACCTGGATGCATCCCCGATCCAAACACTGGCACCTCCTGGACTACGTTCTGGTGCAAGGAAGAGACAAATGAGATGTGCTCCACATCAGGGTCAAGCCCAGCACGGAATGCCACACTGACCACTGGCTTGTTCGCTGCAAGCTCAATCTTCACTTCAAGCCAAAGTTCAAGAACAGTGGAGCCCCCAGAAAGAGGTTCAATGTTGGAAACTTGCAGTCAGAAGTAGTGAGAGGAAACTTCCAGGCAAACCTCCAAGCAAAGCTCGAGGATGAAAACTGCCTCACGAACACGTCTCCTGAAACCCTCTGGGATCAGCTGAAAACGGCCATACTGCAATCCACTGAAGAGGTTCTGGGCTTCTTCTCCAGGAAAAACAAGGACTGGTTTGACGAAAACAGCCAGGAAATCCAGGAGCTGCTGGCAAAGAAGCGATCTGCCCACCAGGCTCACCTTGCAAAGCCTTCCTGGCCAGAGAAAAAATGAGCCTTCAGTCTCACATGCAGCCACCTTCAGCGCAAACTCCGGGAGATCCAAAATGAGTGGTGGACTAGCCTCGCCAAGCGAACCCAGCTCAGTGCGGACATTGGCGACTTCGGGGGTTTTTATGAGACACTAAAGGCTGTGTACGGCCCCTCACCCCAAGTCCAAAGCCCTCTGCGCAGCTCAGATGGCAAAGTCCTCCTCAGCGACAAGATCTCCATCCTCAATCGATGGTTAGAACACTTCCAATCCCTTTTCAGTGCCAACCGCTCAGTCCAAGAATCCGCCCTGCTCCAGCTCCCTCAAAAACCCTTGAGGCTAGAGCTGGATGAGGTCCTTACCCGGGAAGAGACATATAAGGCAAATGAACAACTGAAAAGTGGCAAAGCAGCAGGTATGGATGGAATCCACCCCCCAGAGGTCTGGAAGGCTGGCGGCAAAGCTCTGCATACCAAACTGCATGAGTTTTTCATGCTCTGCTGGGACCAAGGAAAGCTGCCTCAGGACCTTCGTGATGCCATCATCATCACCCTGTACAAAAACAAAGGCGAGAAATCAGACTGCTCAAACTACAGGGGAATCACACTGCTCTCCATTGCAGGCAAAATCTTCGCTAGGATTCTCCTTAATAGACTAATACCTAGTGTCACCAAAAATGTCCTCCCAGAATCACAGTGTGGCTTTTGCGCAAACAGAGGAACTACTGACATGGTCTTTGCCCTCAGACAGCTCCAAGAAAAGTGCAGAGAACAAAACAAAGGACTCTACATCACCTTTGTTGACCTTACCAAAGCCTTTGACACCGTGAGCAGGAAAGGGCTTTGGCAAATACTAGAGCGCCTCGGATGCCCCCCCAAGTTCCTCAACATAGTTATCCAACAAGGTCGGGTCAGATACAGCAATGAGCTCTCCGAACCATTCTCCATTGACAACGGCGTGAAGCAAGGCTGCGTCCTCGCACCATCCCTCTTTACTATCTTCTTCAGCATGATGCTGAAACAAGCCATGAAAGACCTCAACAATGAAGACGCTGTTTACATCCGGTACCGCACGGATGGCAGTCTCTTCAATCTGAGGCGCCTGCAAGCTCACACCAAGACACAAGAGAAACTTGTCCGTGAACTACTCTTTGCAGACGATGCCGCTTTAGTTGCCCATTCAGAGCCAGCTCTCCAGCGCATGACGTCCTGTTTTGCGGAAACTGCCAAAATGTTTGGCCTGGAAGTCAGCCTGAAAAAAACTGAGGTCTTCCATCAGCCAGCTCCCCACCATGACCACCAGCCCCACCATGACCACCAGCCCCCCCCACATCTCCATCGGGCACACTGAACTCAAAACGGTCAACCTGTTTACGTACCTCAGGTGCACCATTTCATCTGATGCAAGGATCGATAAAGAGATAGACAACAGACTCGCCAAGGCAAATAATGTCTTTGGAAGACTACACAAAAGAGTCTGGAAAAACAACCACCTGAAGAAACGCACAAAGATCAGCGTGTACAGAGCCATTGTCATACCCACGCTCCTGTTCGACTCCGAATCATGGGTCCTCTACCGGCATCACCTACGGCTCCTAGAACGCTTCCATCAGCGCTGTCTCCGCTCCATCCTCAACATTCATTGGAATGACTTCATCACCAACATCGAAGTACTCGAGCTGGCAGAGTCTGCAAGCATCGAATCCATGCTGCTGAAGACCCAACTGCACTGGGTGGGTCACGTCTCCAGAATGGAGGACCATCGCCTTCCCAAGATCGTGTTCTATGGCGAGCTCTCCACTGGCCACTGAGACAGAGGTGCACTAAAGAAGAGGTACAAGGACTGCTTAAAGAAATCTCTTGGTGCCTGCCACATTGACCACCACCAGTTGGCTGATATCGCCTCCAACCGTGCATCTTGGCACCTCACAGTTCGGCGGGCAGCAACCTCCTTTGAAGAAGACCGCAGAGCCCACCTCACTGACAAAAGACAAAGGAGGAAAAACCCAACACCCAATCCCAACCAACCAATTTTCCCTTGCAACCGCTGCAACTGTGCCTGCCTGTCCCGCATCAGACTTGTCAGTCACCAACGAGCCTGCAGCAGACGTGGACATACCCCTCCATAAATCTTCGTCTGTGAAGCCAAGCCAAAGAAAGACGAAAGAAAATAGTGAAGCAACACTTCTGTAGAAAAGCAATGCTGAAGAAACTCAGCAGGTCAAACAGTGTAACTTTATGTAGCAAAGATAAGATACATAACCAATATTTCACGCTTGCGCCTTTCATCAAGGTGCGATCAAAATGTGGGCAGGCGCCTGAACAAATTGGTGAGGAAAGAGCACAGCCCCACAGTCAGGAGGTCATTGGTGGATAAGGGAGGGAGGGCACCCCAGCAAACAAGGGGAGGGGTGTGGTTCTGTGAATGGAGTAGGAAGGGGATGGAGAACTGGAGGAATGAAGAGAGAATGATGGGGAAGAGAGGAAGAATGGGGAGTAGGCTGGCAGAAACCGGAAAAGTCCATGTTCTTGCCATCAGATTAGGTGTTGCTCCTCCAATTTACAGGTGGTCTGGGTTTGACAGGATATGAGGCCATGGACAGACATGTCAGCGCATGAGTGGGGTGCAGAATTGTAAAGGTTGGCCACTGGAATATCCCTGTCACTGATGCAGAAAGAGCAAAGTACTTAGTGAAGTGATCTCTCAGTCTGCATCCAGCCCCTCCAATGTAGGGAGAGCACAGGATGCAGTTGATGACTTAGGGAGTTATTCCTCTTAACCCTCTGCCTCTCCTCCTATCACTTCTTAGCTTCTTTCTCTTCTACCCTCCCACCTATTTCCACCAATTACCTCTAACTTGTTAGCTGGTGCTCCAGCCCCTAACCCTTCCTCCTTCCTCTCTACCTCACGCCACCTTTTATTCAGGCTTGAACAAGGGCCCAGTCCCAAAATGTTGGTTACCTTTTACTTTCTTTCTGTATCACATAACCTACCGATTTTCTCCACACCTTTTGTGGATTGGATTCAAACGCAGCAACTGCAGATTTAATTCTTTAATAAACTTTATTAAGCCTGTAAATGCCTATAAATGACAAATGGCATGAAGAATACAACATAAATAGAGGAACGAAAGATAGGAGAAGAGAGATAAAAAATACATACAAAAAATTCTACAATACACAATGCTCTGCTTCCAGATCTCTCAGCTTGGCCCCCACAAGGATCTTAGGTATTTGCGCTGCATTGATTGCTGTAATATTTTATGCATTGTACTTGACCCCAGCATCTGCAGATTTTTTTTATTTACAACACAACAGAAACCGATTCCAGCCATTGAAACTTGTGCCGCCCAATTACACCCAATTAACCTACCAACCCTATACATTTTTCTTGTTTTAATTCTTTTAAAAAAAAATCTTTAGTTTTATTTTTAAACATCTCCAAGGTGGATTGATATCTGAAGGACTGAATCCAGGTTTGTAAATGATTTTTTTCTCTTGGCAATTATGTGGTTAACATTCACCACTTGATAGACCACTTCGTCATTTTTTCTTTTGGCGAGTTCAGGTGGTACCTTTTGTATTAAGCCCTTCAGCTCCGCATAATCTGCTCCAAAATAGTGTACAAACACATCCAATAAAAGTACCAGGGAATTGCAGGAGGCATTCATTTAAATAATCACACCTCTTAAATCTGAGGCTTTAGCACGAGAGTGAAAAAACTACAGTTAACTAAAAACCAAACTATAAATGCAGAATTGAAAGGAATTGGTTCAGAACCTCCTTTCCCAATTCTCTGCTTCTCTGCATAGGCAGTGCATCTGGTTTCCCCAAAGATTTCTTGAAAATCTGATTTCAAATTCAACCCAGACTTCTGGTGTAAAATAATTTAATCCAAAGACTCAGTTCCTACTGGGTGTCAGGCCATAGGAGAAAACTGCCCATAATTCAGCTCTAATTGACATTAAAAGTAATGGTCACAAGCCATAAACATGTCTACAGGCTTTCTTGCCCCATGTCTGTGATCTCATGTCCTGTTTTCTACAGTCCACAAAAAGGCCCCACTTGAAATCCCAGTTGCATTGGGGAAAACACATTTTTTTTCCAACTCTGGAATTTCTTTGCAGTGAAATAGACCCTTGAACAGGCCAATAATCCTAGCCAAAAAAAAAGCCAAATACATTGCAAGATATCTCTTTCTATCCTGTGCATCAGGCATGAGGACAAAATTTAATCATTCTGACGAATACACCACTTGCTCAAAAATATTTACATAATTGTTTTGGTACACTGATTTATTCACATTTATGGAGATCATTAAGGGTTTTTCGAGGTAGGTTCTCAAATACTACAAAAAGTGTGTACATTTGTGAATTGTAAAAGAATTGTAATAATATTAATCTGGTCTCTATATTTCTAGGTTTATTGCATAATGATTGTTCGAGAGTCATACAGCCTGGAAACAGGACCTCTAGCCCAAGGAATCAACACTGACTGTCAATTTTCCATTTTGTTCTTCCCATATACCCATGAACTCCCTCCACATGGTACCACTCATTTATTCACAACGGGTCATTGGTAGTGGTCAGTTGTCTACCAACCCACATCCTTCGGGATGTGGGAAGAAACCAGAGCATCCAACAAAAATCCACGAGGTTACAGGGAGAACATGAAAACTCCACAAATACAGCACGTGAGGTCAGAATTGAACAAGGGTCACTGGAACCATGAGGCAGCAGCTCTACAAATTGTACCAATGTGCACTTCAGAAAAGAATTTAATTAAGAACGCTTATACTTCTGCCCTGCTTGATTTAAGATTAAAAGTCATGTTGCTCTATTTATCACATGAAGAAAAATACAACCATCTGCATGAACAATTACTCTACAGGAGACTTATTATGTAATTATTGTGAGATTCCACATACAAAGCTAATTGTGAAAAATTGGCACAATAGTTTTCCTGTTTTAGGATTTCAGTAAGCATTTGAAAAGGAAATGTTTTTTGTTGGCTGTTAGACAATGGCCTTAATTAATTCAGTAAATTAGCACATTACTTGTAATTTTATTTTGTCAAATTCCATCTTAAAGTCCTTTATGAGAGACACAATAAGAACTAAAATATGGAATCATCATTTGTATTAGAGTGTTCAAACATTCTGAGGGTATAATCTGCTTTGCAGCAATCCAGGCAGCTCAAGTTCAATCTTTTTATTAAATATATTATAGCAAACAATTCATGAAGAGAATAGTATACAGAATCGAATAGAAAAAACAGAAACATCAATATATTGCAATACATAATACAAAATGTAACATTATAACATGTTGAACAATGTTGTCCCTTTCTTTTCAATTAGGAATATTCAAAAAAGAGAAAAAATATATTATTGTTAAAACCCCACCATACCTACCAAAATTTTTTTTAAAAGGCTTGGCAGCCTAAACTGAGAGTTCACTACAACAGATCAATACAAACTATTTATCTGGCCCTTCCCAATAAAAAAAACAACAGAAATTCCAAACAGTCTGAAAGGTAAAATCAAAATACAGATTTTAACTCATAAGAAAATCATTTATAAAAGGATGGAGATATCAGAAGAGCAACTTCTAATTTTTCCTAAACCTAAACATGACATAACTTGAGAGAACCATTGCATCAAAGTAGGTGAATTAGAATTTTTCCATTTAAATAGAATGGCTCTTCTGGCCAACAATATAGTAACTGCTACAACCTGATTGCAGAAGTGGAAACTTGCCCTCCTCTAGAACTATAATTCCAAAAATAGCAATCAGTGGACTGGGTTGCAATCGAGTACCCAGTATAATTGACAGTCTTGAACATATCTGTCCAATACTTTTCCAATGCAGAGCAAGACCAAAACATATGTGTTGGTGTGGCCATTTGTGATTTACATCTATCACACATAGGACTAACATTAGGAAAGATACAGGCCAATTTATCTTTTGACATATGAACCCGATGTACCACTTCAAACTTAATCAATGCGTATTGGGAACATGATGAAGAGGTATTAATCATTCCAAAAATCTTTTCCCAAAGTTCCTCTGGGAGAAGTGACTGAAGTTCCAATTCCCAAACTCCTCGAACTTTATCATTAGAGATTGATTGCAATTTTAATAAATTATTGTAAATATTATCTATTAAACCCTTATGGGAAGGATTCAAATCAGATTGATATGATACAGGAAAGTTAGGTAAAATCTTGTTCAAAAAATGACTAATTTGGAAATGTCTAAAAAAGTTGTGTCTTTGGTATATTATATTTGTTAGATATTGTATCAAAAGACATTAAACATCCATCTATAAACAGATCCAAAAAATGGGCTATTCGTTTGCTTTTCCAAAAAGAAAAGGCTTGATCCATTATAGACAATGAGAAAAAAATAGTTGAGATAAACAGTACAAGATAAACTAAAAAAAATTTAACTCAAAAAATTTACGGAATTGAAAACAAAACCACAATGTATGTTTAAGTAATGGATTATAGGTATGTCTAGTAATCTTAGAAATTGTAAAAGGAAGAGCAGTAATTTTTATAACATGTTTTTCAATGTAATGACCTCTTTATTGTATTTCTTATTTAATATAACAAACTCAGTCTGTATAGTTAGTCCCCACATATATGTTCTTGAGAACTCTCTGAAAACCAATGTTTCCATATCAGTGCAAATCAGTGCAAATCAGTGCAAGCAGAGTGATTGACAAGAGAGACTTTAGAGCGAATTGGCATGTGGAGAGCAGGGTTTTAGTTTATCTCAATCCAACAGCAATGATATATTTTATATCATATGATGTACACATCCCTGGGTCTATATAAGTACTGTCAATCTGTTCTTTAATACATAATAAAGGATTTGTTATTGATGTTAACACAGTAAATTTCTACAAGTTCACCCATTCACTTATAAAATCTGGTTTCACTAAAATCAAATTAAATAGGATTGGGAGCTGGGTATTTTATTCTATTATTAGAATAAAATTGCCCCATATTGTTTAATAGTATCTATTCATTAGACCATAGAGCTACCTACATCAAATCAGTTTGCATATGTTAGAAGGCTACAGCTCAGAAAACAGGGCATTTGGCCTTTCTAGTCTGTGCTGACCATTATTCCACATAGAACCAAAGAACGCTACAGAAAAACGTTTCCTCCAATTTGCTTTGCTTTGACAACTGTCTTTTCAGTTCACCCTAACATTGCCCATAACTAAACAAGTTAAACATATTGTATGCAGTCATGAGTATATGAGTTTGCATTTCTAGAACTAACTTTCTTGTCCTGAAAAAATATTTATGCGAAGTCATATTTCCATAAGACGGGTCTTTCTATAACCATATGTAATTAGAATAGCTAAACACAATTTAGTTTTTTTCCGGTTGGATTGAAGTTCTTGGTGCATGCTCGAGGGTGCATCACACGACCTTTCACCTCTGAATGAATAGCCCTCCCCGAGTGAATGCCCAAAATAGCCATCTTTTTGACCCAATTGCCTTTCCAATCCAATGGGATAGTGAACAGCCTCTTCATTCTTAGACTGGATAAACAACCTGGTTAAACAACCTTTTACAAATTGTTACTTTTTTAACTAATTAACAAATTGTTTGAAGAAAATTTAAAATAAGCATTTTTTTCCCAAGATTCACGCCAACCCCCCACCCCCCCCCTCCCCCCCGACCAAATTCTTGCCTTGTCATGTACACAGCTGGTGATTCATCTGCTTTTGCTGTAATACAGTAGGTATCACATTTCCCATTCAATGGGAGCTTTGTGATTGGTAATCTGACATTTGAGTTCACATTTTAGATTATGCAGTCCAGGTATTAATACCTACTATTAAGAATTGTCTAGGCTTTCTATCAATTTAATGGGAAGAATAATCAAAAGCAGCGATTAAAACTGTACTTCCTATTCAAATTATACATTCAATACATTGAAAATAAAAAAAGAAAATCTGAAATAGATACAGAAAGTGTTGGAAATACTTGGAAAATCAAGGAAGCATCTTTGGAAAAGAGAAACACATCATTCATCACACCCTTAAGATGTGATACACCTAAGAGTGTAGTTCTTGGGATTCATATTGAATTCAATAATTTCAATAACCAGCCTTTCCTACTTATGCCAGAACTGGCCACTTTTCATGCCCTGTCACTCAGCTATCATATTAATTTAACTTTTCTCTCTCCAAAGATGGTTCTTTACGCTTCTTCAGAGGAGTGGCACTGGAATGTTCAGATTCACTGATCTTATTCACTTCAACGCTGCCATTAAAGACAGCATTCCCAACAGTGCTGGACAGGAGTGCATCTCTGTGCACACACTTATGGAGGAACTTGTCATGGAATTTTCTGACTCTTTGTGTGAGCAGAATTATCTAGCCAGCCCTGTTGCTTCCTCCAAAGGAACCAAATTTATCATCACAAATGCGTATGATAAAATAGAGGCTGAAACACACTGTTTACCAGGTCTTTCTGAGTAGCTCATCCATGGTTTGCAACAATATAAAATATTTGATCTCATCAGAATGGTATTAATCTTTCTTCGAAAATTGCTTAAGATTAAATTTTTGTTAGATTTGAAAGTATTTTTGTTAGGTTTTGCTGTCCTATTTAATGATTTGGGGTTGGGTAAGTTTCAGATCGCTTTTCTTCGTCTAACGTTGGCTATTGCGCATAAATGTGTGGTGATTTCTTGGAAGGATGATGTTGAAGTGAATATAGTTTGTTGGCATAATGAACTCAGATCCTGTATTTATATGGAAAAAATAACATATAGTTTGCATGATAATTATAATTTTTTTGTTCAAATGTGGTCGCCTTATTTGAAATGGATGAGTTTAGTAATATCTTAAGGTAGTGAATGTTTTTTCTTTTTGATATTTGTTTTTGCTCCCCTTGCTGGGTTTGCTGAGGGGGAGGGGGGTGGGTGGGTTGGCTTTAGATATTTTGAAAATTTTAAATAAAGTTTGAAAAAAAAAGAATGGCATTAGTTTTATTTTGAATGATTCATTCTCACATCCCATGATTATTAACCCCCTTTTTACTGAAAAATATTTCATACTTCATATAAAATTTATTTTAAAAATCAATAAAGGTAATTGGAATTTCCAGATGGATTGTAAAAATGAATTTTAAGGAAAAAGGCAATGTTTTCTAAGTAACTGTCCAGTGGAGCCCCCTGGCTGATTCAGAGTTGTTCTCCAGCTACAATAACTATCTAGCTTCTGGCTGATTCAGAGTTGTTCTCCAGCTACAATAACTATCTAGCTTCTGCTTGTATCCATGTCAACTTAACATCAGTTGGAGTCCCACCTTTAGTCACATTGATTTGGTATCTTACATACTAGCATTGATAGTTTTGGTTGCACTGATATATTGATATTGTTTTTATTCTTTAAAGCACACTTGTTGATTGTTTTTAATAAAATCATTTCCATAGAATGTGCAAGGAAATCTACAAGGAAATTATCAGTCTTTGAAGGACTATTGCTCATGTTATGACCTATCATGTTCCTAATAGACACCTTCAAATTTCCTAAAGTGCTGCTTTGACAGAACCTGGGAACATTAGACCTCTTAGTCCTGTCTCTCAGCTCTAAATCTCTTCTTTTCAGCACCTGATTAGATGGCTTTACTTGTGTCTCTGGCTATTTCCTCCGACAACCAATCACTTTCACTTCTGTCATATTCTTGGATATGGACCCTGACGAGCCTGTTCCATAGCTCTCACAGCAGCTTAATCTCCTGACCACAACTGTTTCCTGTATCTCCCTTTTGCAATTAAGACACAATTGACACACATAGCCAGAATAAAGTGTCTATGCTCATTAGACTAATTTCAGTACTAATAAGGTAGAGGTATGTGGATAGCTACACTTATATCCAGGTTTTTATTTGCAGTTAATTTGTCTAAGTAGCTTGAACAGTAATTGTGGTGTGTAAACCTTGATGAATGAGCCACTGACAGCATCATAGGGAACATTTGCTCCCCTCCCCCAACAGCCATGCAAGAAAGTGATTGAGCCAACAGTCACATACCAGTACCTGAGGTTTATCGACTTCAGAAGAAACAGAAAACTTCTTCAGATCATTCATTTCTAGTTTTTAAATGTCAGGAGTTTCTGGAGCATGCTTGCTAGCAATGTACTTTTCAGAATGTGCCAAAATACATAATCAGTCACATGCATGGGGAATCATGGCAGCTAATTTGGGCACAGCAAGAGCCCATGAACAAAGAACCAAATAAATATTTTAACGATGTTTGATGAAGATTAACTTTGGCCAGAAAGTTTTTAAAAATTGGCAACATCATTAAATGTGATTTTAAACATTGTGGTACTGGCTTTCCGTATATCTAATGGGATAGCTACATGTGTGAAGTTGAGGAAAAAGTACAAGTTAATTCACAGGTGCCAAAGCAGTTTTCTGTGAATTTAATTGTAAGCTTCAGGGGCATAAGAGCTGGAACAGAAAGATACCATTTAGTTTATTGTTTCAAGAGATCATTTGCAATATTGTGGACTTTCTTTAATGTATTTACTCTTCTGAGAAAGATGAATGGCTCCATGCAAAACATCAAAGAACAACTATCATTTTGTGCACCCCTAGATAACTTGGCAAGAATATTGTGTTTAATTTTGAGAGCCACATGAATTGATAGATGCCAGGCCTTTGAGAAAGAGAAGAAGAGATTTTGAATGATATATTGGACAGAGACAGACTTAAGGTACATCGAGACTGCCGAAACGGCAAGTGTTTTCCATAGGGCAGAATAGTTAAGAGGAGGTTTGATATAGTGACATTTAAGTCATGAAACCTTGTGATGGAGTAAACATAGGAAATTAGTGGCAGTGAAAGAAGTCAGTAAAATGCGGGACACAGAACTAATGGAGCTGGAAAGTGAGTCCACAAGGAAACACTTTTCAGCACAGTAGGGTTATTATTATCTGTAATACATTGCCTCAAGTCAACTAGATTAATCACTGATGGGAAAAATTTACAGAATTATGAAGAAGAAAAACAAGCAAATGAGATTAATTCCATAGCTCCATCAAAGTACTGGCACTGCCTAATGGTAAATGGTCCCATGCTCTGATTCATCAACAGAATGTTTTAAAATTTATAATTTACATAACTCACCCCTCATTAGCTGCATCGGAGAAATTACTCCCATTCCGTCAGAAGCCACAAAATCATAGAGTCTGGTTTCTTGCATTTTTACTAACTAAGCCCTATTATTAGACAAGGTTAACCAGCCCCATCAATGGCACATTTTCTTCTTGGAGGACAAGAGGCAAATGGTTAATGTCCTTCACAAATAATCTCTAAGCAATTATCAACAGCATATTGTTCCTGAGCAATTTTTTTTATTTGAGCTCTATGTGCTAATAAGGTCTGGATCACCAAAATCTTAGGGATTGATGACACAGGAGGCTATTAGGATGTGAGTTTATGCAAGTTGAAGAATTACTTTGCACCCTGATACCACTGGGCGGCTCCTGGTCTCTAGCATGTCAGGTTTGTGTCCAAGCACTTTCTAAATGCAATGAGTATTTCTATTGCGACCACATGATCAGGCAGTCTGCTCCACACCCAGCCTCAACCTTCCCAGGAAATGCAAATTATAACCAGGAAGTCGATCATTTGGGCTCAATCAGTCTGTTTTGTTGTTTGTGGTTCAAAAAGTTGTAACCAAAAGTAAAATCAAATCAAATCAGAGCACAGAGAAAAATAATGCAATGAACCTGGTCCCTTGGAAGATCAAGTTATCTCATTTTATTCAGTTCTGATAAGCTGAGTCTTGCAACATTCAGAATTTCATAACATTCAGATGACCTGGTCAAGAGGGTAAAATAAAGAACATTCTTTTAGATCACATGAGCAGTTGGCCTTCAATCAACATGAAATAGCACAAAACAGGGAAAGTTCTCTATAATGTGGTGCATTACAACTGTCAGTAAAAGGAGCAATATATCAGGCTGTTCACCACAGGGTCCCAGCAGGGACTCACAACAAAGAAATTTACTCGCCTCACACAATTCTCATATCTTACTGCGATTCGCAATATACATTTCAAATAAATCACGACTAATGATCCATGAATTCACTTTGTAATGCTGAATGACAGTAATTTTAAACAAACACATGGTTATTGGTGTGAAATGATATTTTCCTAACTTTTGGAACTTGCTGAAGCATGTGGCATCTTTTCAAAACAATACAGGCAGAAGCAGAATCATGACAGATTGTTTCCTATTCTATGAAAGAAGAATTGTTGTCGATTGACACTGAAAATGTCAGGTTTTTTTTAAACTTTGCTTTCCTCTCTGTTGCTTCAATGCATAGTTAATACCACAATTTAAAAAAAAATAAATTTAGACATGCAGCACGATAATAGGCCCTTTCAGCCCATGAGCCCATGCCTACCAATTATACTCAATTGACCTACAACCCCCGGTAAGTTATTTGAATGTTGAGAGGAAACCGGAGCCCCGGGAAAAACCCACGCAGACACAGAGAGAATGCACAAAATCCTTATAGACAATGCAGGTTCTGAACCTCAGGGA
Organism: Narcine bancroftii; assembly: GCF_036971445.1. NCBI lineage: Eukaryota > Metazoa > Chordata > Chondrichthyes > Torpediniformes > Narcinidae > Narcine > Narcine bancroftii. The sequence goes on from NC_091471.1 coordinate 79,295,158, forward strand.
AAACCCACACAGACACAGGGAAAATGTACAAAATCCTTACAGACAGCGCAGGATTTGAACCCCGATCCTGAGTGCTGGCGCTGTAACAGCATTGCGCTAACCATGCTGCCCCCATTATCTCTTAGATATCTGCAAGAGATAATGAGGAAAGGGTTGAACATTCATCTCCTTAAACCTTTTTCTGCTATTGGTGATTCAGCTCCATATGTCTCTTTGGATAGGTCAACCATTCAATTCACTGTTTGTGGAATGATTTCAAACTTCTGCCACCTTCTGTGTAGGGAATTGATTCCTAAAGATCTGGCTCCAATCTTTATGCATTTCCCTAGCCCTGAGAAATTGTTTATATCCATCTAACTCAGTAGTTTCGGAACATTTTTTTTCCACTCACATATCACCTTAAATAATCCCTGTGTAAGTAGGGAATTACTTAAGGTGGTATGTGAGTGGAAATAAAGTTTGAAAACCACTGTTTTAATCGTACCTAATTGACTCGTTATGTGCATGGTTTCATAACTCTAGAGGAAATGGGTCAATGACAATTTTTCTCAAGCAAAATATTTCAGTAACAATTGGGTCTAGAGTATTGATTCTCATCCTTCTCTTCCCACTCACATACCACCTTAAGCAATCCCTTACTAATCACAGAGAAGTGATGGCATAAGGATTACTTAAGGTGGGATGTGAGTGGAAAGAAAAAAATTGAAACCCACTGATCTAACCTGTCAACCTTCCTTTGAAAACTTCAAACAAATAATCTTTTAAACTTTTAAATTCAAATGTGGTTTCTCTTTACCAAGTTAACCCTTAGATTTCTGAAATTGTTTTGGTAAGTGTAGGCTGCTCTCTGGCCAAGGACAATATAAAGTAAACTTAGGCAATAAGCTCAAAGCTAAGTGCAATTCCATAGACATCAGGTTGAAAAAAAAAACCTTCAAGTTTTATTTTATGATAGTAAGTTTGCACATGTATTCATCTTCTATTAAACATCCCCCTTATAACCATTTGATATTCACTGGTGCCCCTACCACCTTCTTTCATCCAACTGCATCAGACCTTGTCATTTAATCTTTTTGGCTCTCCACTGCATCTCACAACTTCCCTTTTGTTTTTTTTCTCTCCACCTTAATAGGTTCTCTCTCTCATCTTCCCCAGTTCTGATGGAAACTCATGTTCCTCATCCTGTGTAGTTACACAGCACTTCCTGGTTTTATTCAGCCCATTCAGGATCTTCCATGAAGTCTCAAAATAGTGAATAGTTTTAGAGAGTTATTTATGGATTAAAATTTTTTTTAAATCAAATCAACTAAGTGAGTCTATTTTATTTGCTGATAATCCGTTTGAACATAACTCTATTTTCTGCACAATTCAGAAGATGGGTTGTGCTGTGAGAAGTCTGTCCTTCCTTGTCAATTTTGACAGTCTCTTTGCCTCCACATATAAATGCCTGGACTACTGAGTTCCTCTAGCACAGTGGTGCTCAACCTTTTTCTTTTCACTCACACACCACTTCAAGTAATCCCTATGCCATAGTAAAGGATTACTTAAGGTTGAATGTGAGTGGGAAAAGGGAAGGTTGAGAATCACTGCTCTTGACCCAATTGTTACTATAATATTTTAGTTGAGAAAAATTTGTCATTGGCCCGTTTCCTTTGGAGTTAGGAACACGTGCACATAACAAGTTAATTAGGTATGATTAAAACAGTGGTTTTCAAACTTTTTATTTCCAACCACATACCACCTTAAGCAATCCCTTACTAATCACAGAGCACCTATGGCATAGGGAATACTTAAAGTTATATGTGAGTGAAAAGAAAAAGGTTAAGAATCACTGCTCTTGCAAAATGACAAAAAGATTGACAAGTTAATTAATAGCAAATGTAAAATGTAGCTGGATTGGGGCCCGCGATAATTATGCTTCCTTTTTTTGGCCTTCATTGTGATTGTTTGGGCTGTTAATGATCTTGTCAGTGGCGAAGGACCCATGCGTGTCCTGAATGCCTTTAATGCACCAGGCACAGCCTTTAGTTAATTGTGGGAAAAGATCTTTATATGATAAGACCTCAAATTTGGCATGAAGGTCCATCCAATAGTCAACGAGAATTGGAGGTGCAAATCCATAGAGAGATAGCAGCAGCTGCAGTAAATATAATGTTGTGATAGTAGGAGATCTTAACTTTCAAAATATTGACTGGGACTCCCATATTGTAAAAGGGCTGAATGGCTTGGAGTTTGTCAAATTTGTTCAGGAAAGTTTTCTAAATCAAGGTATAGAGATACCAACTAGAGAGGGAACAAGACAGGACAGGTATGTGTAGGGGAACATTTTGGGTCCAGTGATCATAATGCCATTAGTTTCAAGTTAATTATGGAGAAGGATAGGTCTGGGCCTTGGGTTGAAATTCCAAATTGGAGAAAGCCTAAATTTGAGGAAATAAGAAAGGATCTGGAATGCGTGGATTGGGATAAGTTGTTTTCTTGCAAGGATGTGGGAGGTAAGTCGAAGACCTCCAAAGGTAAAATCTTGCGAGTACAGAGTTTGTATGTTCCTGTCAGGATTAAAGGCAAAGTTAGAGGGCTTAGAGATCCTTGGTTTTTGAGGGACATTGGAGATCTGGTTCAGAAGAAGAGAGAGGTGTATTACAGGCCTAGGCAGCATGGAGAAAATTAGGTACTTAAGGAGTATAAAAAATGCAAGAAAAATCTCAAGGAAGAAATCAGGAAGGCTGAAAGAAGAAATAAGGTTACTTTGGCAGACAATTTAAAGGAAAATCCTAAGGGTTTCTACAGGGATATTAAGAACAAAAAGATTGTAAGGGTCAAGATTAGTCCCCTTAAAGACCAGAGTGGTAGGCTTCATATGAAACCAAAAGAGTTGAGAGAAGCCTTAAGGTTTTTTTCATCAGTATTCACTCAGGAAAAGGGTACAGAGTCATGGGAAGTAAGGAAAACAAGCAGTAAGGTCATGAAACCTATACAGCATAAAGAGGAGGCAGTGCTTGTTGTCTTAAAGCAAATAAGGGTGGATAAATCCCCAGGGCCTGACAAGATATTTTCTCAGACCTTGAGGGAGGCTAGTGTGAAAATTGCAGAGGCTCTGACAGAAATATTTAAAATCTCTTTAGCCACAGGTGTGGTGCCAAAGGACATGAGTAGCTCATGTTGTTCCATTGTTTAAAAAAAGGTGCCAAAAGTAACCCTGGAAATTATAGGCAGTGAGCCTGACATCAGTAGTAGGTAAATTATTGGAAAGTGTTCTATGAGATCGGATATACAATTATTTGGATAGCCATGGACTGACTAGGGATAGTCAACATGGCTTTATGCATGGTAGATCATGTTTAACCAATCTTATGGAGTTTTTCAAGGAGTTTACCAGGAAAGTTGATAAAGGAATGGCTGTGGATGTTAGGAAGGTTCATACACCAGGTATTCACGGTGAAGTAGTGAATTGGATTCGTATTCACAGTGAAGTAGTGAACTGGATTCGACAATGGCTGGACGGGAGAAACCAGAGTAAACATAGAAACATAGAAAATGGGTGCAGGAGTAGGCCATTTGGCCCTTCAAGCCTACACCACCACTACCAGTACCCGGTTCCTGCTTTCTCCCCATTCCCCCTTATCCCCTTAGCCACAAGGGCCAAATCTAACCTACTCTTAAATATTGACAAGGAAATGGCCTCAACTACATCCAGTGGCAAAGAATTCCACAGATCCACCACTCTCTTAGTGGTGAATGATTGCTTTTGAGATTGGAGGCTTGTGACTAGAGGTGTGCCTCAGGGATTAGTACTGGGACCTTAATATTTGTCATCCATATCATTGATCTGGATGATAAAGTGGTAAATTGGTCAGACAACAGCTGTGGAGGCCGAAACTCAAAACTCATCCTTTTGCCTCCACTGTTGCTGAATGACAACCTCCAACAGTTTGTTTCTCTTTCTCTTCAGATGACAGTGTCTACAGTCTCATGTCTCTTCTTTTCTAATGTGCTCTTGGCAGAATACCACATTCTAGCCCCCATAAGCTTGAGATGAAGAAATGCCAGTTCCTTGTAAATATTTATATTAGGAAGTGGTTTTCAATTCTGTATTCACATTGGCAGCCATTTGTTAAGTTACTTAAAATCTTTGAGCAATCTTTTGAATAAAACATTTCTATATTTTGTCAGTTATTCATAAAAGGTCAATGAGCTTGTGGTTGGCCAAGTTTATTTCATTACCTTTTTTTGAAAATCAACCCTTTTTCTCAATGAGGCACCACTTCATATTTACTCTATTTATGACCCTGTGTAACCTGTCTGGGGATATGCACTAACTTTGAGTCCTTCTAGCCCTTCAAGTCATTTACCTCAAATTGCCCAAGGTCTCTGGCAATCTCCTATTTGATCTTCCGTAAGTTAATTGAACATCATAACTATTAATTTGCAATGCACAAAAGTGCTGGAGAAACTAAGGAGGTCATGCAGCATCCCTAGGAAGTAAAGGATCATCAGTGTTTTTGGCCTAAGCCATTCTCAGTCCTGAAATGTTGGTTACCTTTTACTCCCTATAGATGCAGCGTGATCTGCTGAGCACCTCCAGCAGTTTTCAGTATTACACCACAATCACAGCATCTGCAGCCATTCATGTTTAATTATAGTAAATTAAAATATTTTTATAGAAATTCTAATCCCATTTCAATTGTAAAATATCATCTGCCATGGAACATTCGAGCAAGTAGCCATTGGGTATATTAACTGCCCATTTGTGTCTGTCTACTTGCAGTGACAAGCATTTTGTAATGTTAGATGTCATTCACTTTTTAAATACCTGTACACTTATTAAGCTCCAGTGATCAGTAATTGATTATTTTTTTCTACGAATACTGTAGTTTTGACTTCAAAACAGCTATACTGCAAAAATCTATCATTATCCTTTTTGTTTAATAATTAGAAGGTACATTTTCACTTTTTTTTTCTCAGACAGAAATGAACAAGAAATTAAAGAACAAATTAAATATAAGTTTCAATGGATGTCATTACTATGGTTCAGCAACAAAAAGTCATTATAATCCATGGAAGAATTAAAAATATATTCTCAACAATGTATTTCCTTCATCTTAAAGGAGCTAAATTGCATTAGCTCTTTGCATTAAAGTGCCATATCCTCAAGTATTATTTTGAGAAGAAATTCTTTGAAATCTTCTCAACTGTTAGGGATAACTTTCACCTATTAGACAAAGCTTTATTCCAGACTCACCACTGTTAACAATTACTGAGAAATTGGAGTCAAAACAATGAAATTCCCATCCGTGTCCAAAGCATTTCTTTGTTGATTGCTGTAATAATATTGCTATTTATGTGTTGCCACTAATCTTGCTTGAGCTTTAGGTACAGCGAATGACCTTGCCTACATCTACATTTTGTTTAGCTTTTCCAAAGGGAAGTTGTGAACATTTTGTTCATGATACAAAATGAAGCTTTTTTTCTTAGGTATAAAATATAATCTTTCTATATTGAACATTTCATATTTGGTATGAACTTTGAAATGCACTGTGTTGCTTTGGTTTCATGCTGACAGGAAAATATATATTTTTTAATCAGATCATGACTTTTTTCCAAGCACATTGCACAGAGATGTTAGAAGCAATTAAGACATTTTCAGCTGGTAGGGAAAAGGACTTGGAAGGACCTATCTCAATGCCGATTTTCTGCAATAATTTTATGTTCAGTTTAACAGTATGGAGCATTTAGGTTCAGATTTAGATTAAATTCAGAAATCTAGATGCCTGGAATGGGCTGCCAGGAATAGTGAGGGAAGCAGAAACAATAGTGGCATTTAAGAGGCTCTAGAGACACATAAAAATGAAGGGATGTAAGTAATAATTATTAGGTGCAAACAGCAGAATTTTAGTTTGTTTTGGACATTATGCTGGGCAGAGACTCATGAGTAAAAGGGCTTATTCCCATGCTCTACCTCTCCATGCTCCATGTAAATACTATTAATGCCAACAGCTATAATGTCATCCATCAGAGTTGTGACATAGGCATTAAGATCAAACCTGTCAAAATTACCTCTCAAGAAATTTGGTTTTACAAAGCTCATGTACCTGAAGTCTATTGCAGCACCTGTTCTTATATGCTTGATAAATGTGCTTTGGAATCATCTGATGACACCTTCGATGGCTTATTCAGACCATTTAGAGGAAATCAAAACAACAGTCATAACACGCCAAAGATTTTTGACAATGCAACTTTTTCCCCCCCAAGGTGGTTGCTTTCACAAATTCATAGATTGTCTGGTGAGGCAGCAGTTTCTTAGTCAGTAAACCTAACATTCTTTTAATTTTACAAATTATTATTTTGTAAATTATTATTTTGACATGGGGAGAATGTACAAACTCCTTACAGACAGTGCTAGTTTCGAATCCAGGTCGCTGGAGCTGTAACAGCATGACGCTTACCACTACACTAACCGTGCCACCCTTTCAAATGTTTCAGATGCTTTACACTGGAAGTATTTGTTACATTGAAGGATTCATTCTATCTTCTATTGTTAACCAAACTACATTAAAAGATTCATATTATCTAGGAAACATTGTTAAAATAGAATCTACTGTTTATGTTTGGTTTCCTCAGGTTGACCAGTCTTAAGAGTCAACCTTCATGTGCCTTAAATAATACCAGCCAAATTATGTATGCCTGCTTGCTGATGCTCTCCAAGGACATTCATAAACAGATGTTTTTACAGCAATCTACAATCAATTTCCATTTGGTTTAAAACTCAGTACTATTTCAATGATCATTCAACAACATTATGGTGTTTAACTATTTTTGTTGGTAATTATGGCGATTTAACTTGTTTGATTGTTGGTATATCTTATGTACTTGTGTGGCTACAGCAAGTAATATTTTCAGTGCATTTGTACATTGTACTTGTGAATATAATAATAAGCTCTAATTTCATACTCTCTAACTTATATTTGGGCATATTGATTTTGTATTTCTTTATTTGGAGAATTATTTCCCATGAATCGGAGTTTTGCGGTTAGCACAACGACTTTATAGTGCAACGATTGGGATTGTGGTTTGAATCCCACTCTGCCTCCAAGGAGTTGGTATATTCTCCCCATGTCTGTGTGGGTTTTCATGGGGGCTCTGGTTTCCTCCCATTGTTCAAAACGTATCTGGGTGTAGGTTAATGGGATGTAAATTGGGTGAGACAAACTCATGGGCTGAAATGGTCTGTTACCCTGCTTTATGTCTAAATTTAAATTTAATTTTTAAAACTGCACAAATTTAGCAGTAACATAGAGCTGTATGAACAAGTGGCACCAATATCCCATTTATATTTGGATATACAGTAACTATAAAGGAGTTCTTAAATCGTGATGCCAAAATGAATCTTTCATAAAAACCAGTGAGTGAATTCAGAACCAATGGAATTCTAACAAGCTGAAAAATGATGGCAACAAAAGATTAACCTGAATATCAAGCTTGCACAAACCTAAAAAAAAATGATTTAATCTGCATGTCTAATTGAGAATAATTAACACAATTTACCCATTTACCCATGTAAATCACTGGAGGATTTTCTTCAGGCAAAACAAGGATGTCATATTCCAGAAAAAGATAACATAAACAATTGATTTCCTGAAAGTATAACCTGGGAAGTTAAATAGGTGTGTGAGTTATACAGTAAATGTTAACAAGCTAAATAATATTGATGAGCTTAAGTGTCTTGAAGTTCCAGTCAGGTGAGTGGAGAGGGTTCAGGCTAAATGTCAAAGGTAGGTTTTTCTTAAACACAGGTGGTGGGTGGCTAAAATGCATAGCTGCAGTTGGTGAAAGAAGTTGGTACAATAGGGGCATTTATAAGTCCCTTTCACACTTGGATCACACTAAATTGGCTGTTCAGGGTACATACAGCACAGTATGAGCCCTTCAGCCCTGTTGTTGTTTTACCGACCTAAATAAACCTTTATAACGGACCGTGGGAAAGTGCTAACAATAAATAGCAATAGCGGACAATTTTTAAACAATGTGGGGAAAGTTGGTAGCGTTATTGCATACCAGTGTGGGAAAAAGCGATGGTGGATCTGCCTTCCCAGAATGCCATGTGGCAGAGAAAGGGCTGTGTGCATGGCTGCATGCACGGAGCACTCATGGAGGAGTTTCTCTGCTGCATGGTATTCTGGGAAGTCAGGTCCGCCATTGCTTTTCGTCATGGTCATTATAAATTGTGCGCAATAGCACTACCAACTTTCCCACACTGTTTAAATATTGTCTGCTATTGCTATTTATTTCCTCTTTCCCACGGCAAAGTTTTTACCTTCATTTTAATATTTTCCTTCACATTCCTGCACTCACTCAAATAACTTGAGTCATTTCAATCCCACAATGCAATTTCCCACTGTTCACCTGCCTGATTGCAATACTGGTGTCTGCAGATGCCGGGGATTGTACTTTGGAGTCGAGGCCATCAATCCCCAATGTGAGATGATGTCATCTGACGCTGATGCTGAGATTTTCTTTTCACACTATGCACTTTAAAGGTTGATTGGATGTTAATTCCTGTGACCACTTGCTTTAGATAGGCACATGGATGTAAAAAAAAATGAAGGGTTATGGGCTGGGAGGGAGGGGATAGATTGATCTTGGGCCCATACTGTGCTGTGAGATTGATCTTGGGCCCATACTGTGCTGTGCTGTTCTATAAGCAGATACGATAGTGAAGGAGGCATATAGCTTCCTTGCCTACATAGATCAGGGCAAAGAATAACTAGGGCCCATACTGTGGTGTACTGTTCTATAAGCAGATACGATAGTGAAGGAGGCATATAGCTTCCTTGCCTACAAACAAAACTGCCTGACTGAAATTCTTGCAGAACAATATCAAAAGCAGTGACTAGAAAAGAAGAAATGCTGCGGCCTCCTCTTGCTTTTGTGCAATGTTTGAGGTAACATTGCTGTGTGCATTTCTGTCACTATAATCCAGGCGGAATAAGATGGGCTTGTTTTCCCTGGGGCAGAGGTAGTGCAGGAGTGACCTGATGCAGTTATATAAAATAATGGGCATATACAAGGCAGACAAAATCCTTTTCCACACGGTAAGAATATCAAAAACAAGAGGGCATAAATTTAAAGCTAGACGAAGGAGTTTTAAAGGGAAACATTTATTACCGAATGTTTGACACCTGGAACTTGCTTCCAAAGATGGAGGATTCAGATTAAGAAGGAGGTATTTAAACAGGTTAGGCAGAAAAGGATACAGACCTAATGGAAGCAAATCACATTAGTGAATATGGGCATAAAGGTTGGCATAGATATGGAGGGCCAAAGAGCTGGTTTTTGTGATGTACAACTTATTACACACCATCACATTTAAATAGAAAATGGCCATCTACTTTTTTATCCAGTCAATTACCAGATGAATGAAATGATTGAAATAGCAACATTCAGGAAATTTTAAAATTAAAACAATAAACAGCAGAACTTTCAAAAATGTTTTTAATTAAAAACAATGTTAACAAATGAGGACAGAAGTAAGACATTTTAACTGCACACCATGCAATTATAGAGCAACCCCTCAATACAATACTCCTAGGTTGGCTTTGGGAACTAGATATTAATGAAGATGCAATTATAACCCAATATGTGAAATACAAAGTCAATTATGTCACTTTAATGGCCATTAATGATCCACTACATTTTCTATAACTATCAAGTCAATACTCTGATTCAAGACTTTTTTAGTATATAGATATTTAGCTTTCAGATTTATTGTCAGAGTATAGACATACAACCCTGAGATTATTTTTTTCCTGTGAGCATGGCAGAATGACCATTAATTGGTAGTGCAAAAAGTACACTGTGCACAGCATAAACATGAAAACAAAGAACTATAAACAGACAACAAATGTAAACAAACAATACAGAGAAAACAAAGATAAAATCAATAAAGTGCATAAGAGTCCTTAAATGAATCTAGGGTTGAGTTGTTGACGAGTCTGATGGTGGAGGGGTAGCAGCTGTTCCTGAACCTGGTGGTGCGAGTCTTGTGGCACCTATACCTTTTTTTCTGATGGCAGCAGCGAGAACAGAGTGTGTGGTGGGTGGTGTGGGTCTTTGGTGATTGCTGCTGCCCTGCGACGGCAGCATTCCCTGTAGATGTACTCAATAGTGGGGATTATTTGCCGGTGATGTTCTGGACTTTGTCCACTACCTTTTGGAGGGCTTTACACTCAGCAGTTGGTGCCCCGATACCAGACCGTGATGCATCTGGTCAATACACTTTCCATCACACCTCTGTAGAAATTTGCCAGGGTTTCTGATGTCATACCAAACCTCCTTTAACTCCTGAGGAAGTAGCGGCACTGATGTTTACCACTTTTATTCATACTTGGAAGGGGATCAATGCAGCATCTGTGCAAGATGTTCAGTAGCAAAGCCATAACTAATCAAATATTACAGGGAACCTTCTCCCATCCTCTCTGAAATTTAAAACTAATATGCTGTCTTTATTTTCTAGTTATAACAAAGGGTTCTTTATCTGAAATAGTAATATAAATATTCACAGAAAATGAAAAATAATAATTGATATAAAAAATCTGAAATATGAACAGTAAATGCTTGGAAAGCTCATGAATCAGGGAGCCTCTGTTTTGGAGCAGGATCCCTCATAAGTTAGTTTAGGTCATAGAGAACATGGGAGAGGGAGATGGTTAGAGCAAAGAGAATGGATCCAACAGGATGAAACAGCATGACTGAAAGTAGCAGTTAAGAGGAATTTCAAGTGGCAGGCAACCAGACGTTCAGGTTTAAAAGATCTTTCATGGTTAAAAAGATCTTTCATGGTGAAACAGCAATTCACTTATTGTAGCCTCAACATTAGAGAAGCTAAATGCAGATTGCATAATTGCTTTGCAGAACACACGATCAGCCCAGTGCTCCCAGGTGCCTGTGACCAATTCACCACCCCACTCTATTTAATGGCCTTCTTTACTACTTCAACAAGGCCCAATTCAAGCCTGAGGAACAAAACCGCATCTTCCACCTAAGGACGCTCTGTTGAATTTTAAAACTATAGATAACTCGCTCTCTTTGTGAGATAAAACTGGCCCCCTTTTCCCATTTCTTTTTGGATAGTCTAGCCATTTGATTCTGTCCCAACCTATACAGAAATTGCACAGAATATTAACACCATAATCAATATGAGAAAGAAGCTTAATCTTGTCTTAACTGGCATATTAGATCATTGGCCTTGCCCTATCAGAGAAATTCTCTTTGTTTCAAAATCCCCTCCCTCACCTTATCTGATACGAGGGAGGCCATTTCCAAATTTCAAAAAAGGATATGGTCATAGGTTACTATTATATACACACTGTATTTAATATATATATATATATATTAAATAAAATTTAAACTATCTTGCAAAAACAGTAATTGTACACTGTGTGTGTGTAGTGACCTATGACCATGTCCTCCTTTTGGAATGGCCACCCATCTGCTACCTGAACCAACTTGTTTCTCTTTCCCAACTCTGATATGGTCCAGAAATGGTCTTGACATGTTAACTGATTTTGGTTCCTTAGAAGCTGATGACCTGCTGATTGTTTCAAGCATTTTAAAAACATAATTTTGATACTTAAAGATAGGCAGCTTCTAACAATCAGCACACAGAACAATTTTAATTTTCAAATGGCATGCATGCATATTTAATCACAATACAGAAGATGTAAGATTATCTCAAAAAATATATTTTTGAACACATTTTGCCATTATTTATTTGAAAATACTTGCTATCAGATGAAAAGTAAAATGCTGAAAATGCATTTACAATTAACATCTTAAGATTATTTAATATTTTGAAGTTATTTTTTTTAAATAAGAGAGTTAAGCCTGAAATGTTTATCTACCTTTCTTGTTTTCATTTGAAATTGTAGCTCAACTCCTCATTGTGATTTCATGGAATAGATGAAAAATATTACCTGAAGTTCATAGTATGTTCAGGTATTGTGAACTTAGTTTTTTCTAAAGTAATCTATTGCCCTAATTTTTTTTTTGGCAGAAACCCTATTTTAACAGATCAGATGGACATGGAAACTATGCCACCATTCCAACCTCTGTTGATCTTGTGATACAGGCTATGATATGCATGAACATTAGCGGTTTTCTTATTTTCCTGTCTTGGTCTCCTTCATGTGATTCAACTGAAATCAGAAACACCCAGTAATTTTATATTCCATTGTTTTCTGGGATCTTGCTTGGATGTTTCAACGAACAAGATGATGGGCTGTCAAATTGTCCTTATGCCACTGGCTGTTCTGATGTGTAAAATAATGTAAAATTGGATCAGTCTTGTATTTTATTTTGTCCTATTACATGCTTCTTTAACCATAACTTGGGAAATTAGTGTGATACAATTCTAGGCAAGGAATTGCTTTTTAATTTAAAAATTGTCTTTTAAATTTAGACATACAACACGGTAACAGGCCCTTTTGGTCCTCAAAACTGTGCTGCCCAATTACACCCAATTAACCCTGATACATTTTGGTGGGAGGAAATCCAAGCAGATACACTGTAGAACATACAAACTCCTTACAGACAGCACCAGATTCGAACCCCAAATAGATTTATAAAATTGAAGTTTTTTTGTGCTTGCAACAGCTAATTGATTAAATAAAAAAATGTGATAATCATGGACCATAAAGCATAAAATTATTTCAATATCAAGCAACTCCTTCTCTATTTACATAATGTCTATTGCATGTCAGTCATCTAACAAAGAAAATTTGTAACAGAAGCACCAATCATAAACATTCCAGATTTTCTACTGATTTGGCAATTTAAACATGGTCTATATTTTGGAGATTAATTGAAACCAATTTCATTCAGCAGTAACTTTTGATGAACAGTGAATAACCTCCCTTTTATTTGGCTATATTGTTTAGTTACTGGCCAAATACAGTGGCTGTATTTTTGGTACAAAGATTGGTTATGCGCTAGTTGAACTAGCAATACATATTGTCAACAAAGGTAAAAAAGTATTAGGAATGTGAATGATTTCAATCATTAAAAACAGATGCTGTGTATTGTTGCATAAAGATATCAACATTTCTATAAATATGCTGAATTACAGAAAGCCTACCATGAAATAGCAACATACATGCCACCAATAAATTGCCCATCTTTACAATACGTACAGCAAGATATATATGACAACTGGAAAGGAGATAGGAAAATATAAATTCCAACAGAAGAATCTAAGCACCATCTGAATTTTTTAAACTGCAAGCGAAGAGAGAATGTGAATGGTTGGACAGAGGATGGTGGCAGTAGACGGTGAGGGAATCACGCCGACAGTTGGAAGGCATTAGGCGTCAGACAGAGGCTTGTCAGGAACAGCTGCTGGTGAGTATTGATTGATTGTGTTTTTATTCAGCTTACTGATGAGTTGCAGACAGTCTCAGGTTTGAGAAGAAGTGCAAGGCTGGTGCACACATACATTAAAGCACACACACACACACACACACACACACACACACACAGGGAAAAAAAAAGTCATTTGACAGATGGGCTTGAGCAACATCTACCACAGTCTGTTCAATATTTAAACATTTTAAAAGTAAATTCTTGGAATGGAATATTATAATACATTAAGAACTTTTGAAATTAAGACAAAATTTGCACTGTTGGACTTCATGATATCACAAAACAAATATTTTAATCCTTAGTAAACAAACAAAAGATTCAAGACCAAAACTTTTGTTCACAATATCCTTAATTCAATTCAAACAACTGCATGGTTTATCTGCCAGAGGATTTGTTTAACAAGAACCATGCAGAATGTACATAGCAATGTAAAAAATATTTGTACAAATCACATTATTTTGTTTTCCCCTTTTATACAGAGTTTCTGAATCGGCCTGGCACAATTGTAAAGACTCAATAGTAGTTAACATACCACAGCCCATTTAGTAGTCAATAAAGACAACTCTGATTTTCAGAAAAATTATAAATGCACCTTCACAATGCTTACTGTTCAGCCACTTCACATTGTCTGTATGCTAACAATGTACACAAATAATTACTTCTACATTCGCTCATCAAGGCAGATCAATGCCAACAATGCTTAGTTTTCAGAATTGTTATCATTATGTTCAAAATTCCAATCATGAAAGAATTACAAATGATCACATACCAAAATATCATGCAACTAAATTAAAATGCAAGTAGTAGTAGAAAATTGGATATAGTAAACAAGTCCAGTACTGTTGGAAATTCCATATTCATTTTATATTTTAATTGATTTGGAATATTTTAGTTTTCCAAAAATTTATTTAAGAATGAAGATATGCAGGAAATGGATCATATAAAACATTTAAAATAAACAGACGATAACATTATTCTCTTATAAAGTTTACAGTACAGTATATAAGATTCAGAAAAAGGTTCCATTCCAATTTATCAATTGGCTGTCAGTGCACATCTCATAATCTTCCTGGAGTGTTTTCTTGATCAATCTCTTCAAGCAAGTTAATAAACTGATTGAAACCATCTTTTACAGCATCCATGTTTTCCACAGAGCAAGGCTGAAGGATCCATCGTTGCCCTCTTGCAAGTGGTTCTAGTTCAAAGTACTTCTTAATCTAAAAAAAACCAAAACATTTTTAGGAAAAGCTCAAAATGATCTAGAAATTAATTTAAATTTGGATAATTTAAAATGGCATGAATGTTCATTGCAATTATATTTTTCTTCTTAAGCATCCCTTGGGTTGGAAGAAGAGAGTAAGTGACAGCCATGCACATATGAATTTTGACGCAGATTCTAGGGTAAGTTTTGGTTGATTCCTTCACTGTAATTATTTACTGAATGGTGCTATATTAGAGTATAGTCAGGATAAGACTATTTTTAACATTACAACTTGTCATTTAATCTAAGACATACAATTGTTATTTTGCACATTTCCATGCATCTTGCTTTGCTGCTAAATCAAGAAACATAATGATGTGAATCCTCTGCAGTTAGTTTTACAGAATAGAGCACAATGTTGGAACCTTACTAACTAACAGAATTAAACAAGAAATCTGCCTGTGCTGGGGTCGTATGCAATACATGTGCAGGAGTAACTCAGCAGATGACCCAGCATCCATGGGAAATAAAGGGTGACTAATGTCTCTGGGCTGAAAAGCTGGTGGCCAAAGGATAAATAATATTAAAATTAATCAGATTTTAGAAATTCTGATTAAAACATCTAAAATTACCCATGAATTGGGGCACCAATTTAATTAATGCTTGAGCAAAATCCTGAAAATTTAAGTCCATTTGAGACCAAAGAAATGACAGGTTAGACATTAAACTTACTTAAGGTTTGTTCAGTAGTGCATGTTAATTTGGCAGGTTTAAATTAGGTATGCCAGTGTTTAAAATTGAAAGCCATTAATAACATTTTAAAAAGTTTTCATAATTCATTGCACACATGGCTCCTGAAGGTAATTTGACTTCATGTTCTAAAATACCTATTTCAACCATTGACTTCAGTGACAAGAATGGGTTCAGTTAATAGTGGTAACAAGTTCGTTTCAGGTCTTTCTTTTTCCCCATTTAAACCACAAAACGAGACTTCTCTCAGGTTTCTGATATTCCTAACTTTGTTTTAAAAAAATTGATATTCCTATCTTAATAATGTTCTGGAGGTTGTAAATCTGAATTTCCTGCAATCTGGACATGGTAATCCCATACATATTTTTTGGTTACCTACTAATTGTTTCCATACAGTGACACCACAAGCCTTACAAATTTGACTCTCTATATTACAATAGTTGTTTTTCCTTCATTCATTAAATGATAGATTGCTATTCATGATGTAATTACACAGCTCTAAATTTCAAGTATATTTTAGACTCAAAATACTGACATAACCTTAATCTACATTTCCATGTTTCCTTTATTAGAAATGTTGTCCCATTTGAAAATAACGAAATGTCAATATCTTATTTTTCTGCTAGTGTCACAAGCCTTACATTTTACTTCAATTCTAATCTTAATTATAGAATCACAAAAAGATGCCCCTCAGCTTATTTTAGATGTGTTGGCCATTTTGACATTCATCCATGTGTCCTGAATTTGTCATTGTGCATTTATTTGAATATTATTATTGAATCTGTACACACTATTGTTGCAGGCCAAATCATTCAGATCATGTCCATCCACTATGTAAAATAATGTCCTCATATGGCAGTGGCTCATTTGTCAAAATATTACATCTGTATCCTCTGATTCTTAACCTTTGTTGTGGGGGGGGGGGGGGGGGGCAGTTTTTCTTCATTTACACTTCATCTATTCCTAATTTTCAACATTCATCACATCACTTTTTATTCTTCCCTGCTCTGGAGATAACACAATTAGCTTATCCAGTTGCACTGTGCAATTGTTGTCTTTCACCCATGGATCATAGTAATGTAACATTTAGATATTTGAGCTGATAAACAGCAAAAAAAATCAAGTGACAAACAGATATTAATGTTGTGGTTGCTGCAACAAACTAGTACGCAACACGTGTTTTGTGTTATCTGCATATTTTGTTTCTAATTGAAAAATCAGAAAGGCCAGCTCACCATCTGGGAAATATACATGGAAAATAAACAGCTGGCAGTGGGTTACAAATCTGTAACATACTTGAGGGATTTGGATGACGTCAAACAGTTTACACAGTAATCTGAACCCAAGAGTGTAATACAGCCTTGATACCCTCCCAGTCATCACTTAAAATATACACAACTTAGTTTTTATTTGTTCAGACCATTTCTATTGGCGGTTTACCACTGAAGTTTGACTTTTCTGTTATTATTGCTAACTGCAAAACATTTCTTCCAGCTTTCTGATGATAGAACAGGAAACATTTTGCAGCCTGACAATACTAAAGTTATAATAGGCAACTGATAATCTCTGGATTTTTACCAGTAAAGAATTTACTAGTGTAGAAGAGATAAAGGTTCTTTTCTAATTACTTTGCATTACCTTATGCTACCTTTAGGTGAGCAAGTTTGCTAGACAATCCTCCTTAAGCAGATAATTCTTCAAAATACTATCAACCCATTACTGTCCCCTACAAAAATATTTGGAATTTTGAAGTGGCTGAAACGTAGGTGAATACCATCCATGAGGAAATCACCAAGCCAATAGTTAAAATTTTTATTACAGTAGGACAGTAACAAAATGGGCGTGAAATAATTACATTCCAAATGCTACATTCCAATTTGATTACTAGTTATTTTTGTATTTGGACAATGTGCAGTGTAAAATTAAAAAAACAAAATAACCTGCAATTTCCCTTGGATGACCTCATCAGAGGCCACTTGTGCAATACTCCACTTTTCTTTAGGGGCTGCCACCTTGTCCTGGCAGACAATCTTACATGTATCAAAGATCATAAGGTTACAGGTGAGGTGGCCAGAAAAGTGTAAGCCACAACGTAGAGTTGAAGCAGAGTTACTTCTCAACTGTTGAGAAGGCCAAATAAGGTCTGCAATGCAAGAGAAATTCCCTATCATAATGCATTTTTTTTGGCACTGGCTACAGATGCCTCCTTTGCCAAGTGTTGTGTGGCTTTTGGTGTTCAATGGATTCTCCCACATTACAGGAAAACTTCTACCAACACTTGACCATTACAGCCTTGGACAATGGGTGTAAAACAACACCACAATCATCTGACTACTTGAGTAGAATTTCATCTTGGTGTGTAACTTCTCTCACCTCTGCTAGAAGGAAAATTAAGAGATTGGCAACAGTTTGAGGTGAGGAAATAGAAATGCAAGTTTTCAGTTACTAGCAAAACTACATCAGCAGATTTATTTCCATCAGCTCAAAACTTGGGTTTAAAGGAAGACTTGAGCAATGACCAACAATGCAACTATCTCTATTCCTTAGCTTCTACCCTGGGAAACTCTTGCCAATCTATCAACAACTGAAGGGGTCTGAATATCCATTAACCAAATGAATTCCAATCAAACATGAGCTCCTGATAATACAGGGGTCTCAAGCTTGCGGCCCGCGGGCCAACTGCGGCCCTCGGGATGATAGTTTGTGGCCCCGCCTTAATATGAAAGTTTAATGTTAGTGCGGCCCGCGAGTTTGATATGATTGGCACTTTTCAGTGTTGTGTGCGGAGCTGAACGAACCTACCAATCACGGTGGGGTATATTGCTCTCGGGGGCGGGACATCGGCTGGGCTTATTGCGAATATAAGCATATTTGTGTGCATTTTCTATTTGTCATTATATGCACGCAGCACATGCGCAATTTCTGCGGCCGCTCCCGCTTCACGTGCCGAAGCGCGTGAACTTCAATAGGTCCAAGTACAGGTTCAGACTTACTGACGAGCATCTTCAAGCCCTATTGAGGGTCTCAAATGCCTCCTCCCTTAAGCCAAATGTGGCTCGGCTATGCGAGAGGAAGCGCTGCCAGATCTTTAGCAGTAAGAAGTAGGCAGAAGACATGTTCATAACAGTTTATGTTCAATGTTCCATTCATGTTCAGAAAGTTAAAGGTTAAAGAACTGTTAGTACAGACATTTGAATCTGAATAATAATAATTACATTTCTCCAGTCAGCAACTATATGTGGTTTCTTCAGTCTTCTCTATCTGCTGTATTATTATTATTTTCATTATTATTATTTTCATTTTATTTATTTATTACTGATTGATTTTTTTTTCTTATGAATTGTTAATTTATTTATTTTTTCATCTTCTTTTGTGTTAAAAAAATTAAAATAAAGATATTTGATAACATTGGAATGCTTTTGTAAGAGCTTTTCTTGTGGAAAACTTGATGCAGCCCAGCCTCACCCAGACTCTACCTCCAGTGGCGCCTGGGTAAATTGAGTTTGAGACCCCTGTGATAATATATATGTATGTATGTATATATTGAAATATTGAAAGCACGAAAAGAATACTGATAAAACTATCTGTTAGCTTCTCTCTACAATTTGGTGGATTGAAGACATTTTTCTGAACGCATACAAAATTAACACCACCATTTTAAAAAAGGGATAATGCCAAAGCATTACATTAATCTCCGCTGCAGGAAAGATTCTGACTAAATCATCTGCTCTTTCTTGCAGAGGAGGTATCTGTGTTTCAATGTAGCTTCAGACAGTCATGACTTTTTTTGCAGCCACGTAGATCCAGGTTAAGGATCAGAGCTGTAAATGGCTCTCATCTCTTGTCAAACTTGAGACACTGTAGAAAAATTAGGTTAATATTTAGATGTGCAAACAAGTTTATCACAGAAACAAAACTGCTCCCTAATCAGCTAACTACCTCCATCCTTCACAGGATCTCTGAGCTGTTTGATATCTGTACTAGTATAACTGTGTACTTGCCCCACTCTCTTTAAAGAAACAATGAAAAAGTTAATTCAGAGCAATACATCATTTTCACATATCAAATTGTTGACAATCTCTTAAATTTCCTTCTAGCAGATGTGAGGAAGGTTCAACACCAGGATGAAATTATACTCAAGTGTTAAGATGATTGTGCTGTTGTTTGACACCCATAGTGCAGTCCAATCAGCCCTTAACTACTTCTCTGAAGCTTACAGCAGTTTAAGGTTAATCCTGAGTATTGGCAAAGCAAGGAAGGCATGGTACTGTAGTGTTTAGCACAATACTTTCACCGTGCCAGCAGCCTGGGTATGAATCTGGCACTGTCTGTAAGGAGTTTGTACATTCTCACCATGTCTGCTTGAGTTTCCTACAGGTGCTCTGGATTCCTGCCACATTCCAAAGATGTACATGGTTAGTAGGTCAAATGAGGTGTAGGCTTGTGGACCAGAAGAGCCTGTTACCATCCTGTATCTCAGTACATTCCTACTAATCTATAGATTCAACAACGTAGTTAGAGACTGAGAAAATAGAACTGTAGAACACTTCAACTATCTTGCCCACCCCTTAAAAAAGGCAAAGAAAGATTTGAAAATCAAATACCAATCCATTGTGCTCTCCCTACCTTTGACAGACTGTCTCACATGGTGCAAAATAACCTCAAAAGAACATAACACCTTCCGTATGAAAAAGTCTTTTCTATGATTTCATGGCTTGGCTGACCTAGAGAAAGCAACCAAAAATCCTGCAGTGCGACTGTGAGCATTTTCTTCCAACGATCCTCAACATAAACTGAGAGAACTGCCACACTAAAGTTAGTGACTTCAGGAAGGCCAACACCTTCAGCATCAACTAGGGTGGCCATTGTAAAGGAGGACACGGTCACAGGATTTTATATATGTCCATGCCCTCCTTTGGAATGGCCACCCTAGCATCAACGGGAGTGGAGCAGGCACAGGGTGCAAATCTTGCTGCCTATCTACCAAAACAAATGCTTACAGCCAGTCTGCCAAAGGAGAAAATAAAAATGGAGGTCAAAAGAAATGATTAAAGATACACTCAATGCAGCTATGATAAAAACTTGCATCAAGAGCACACACTGGAATACAGTATCCAAGAAAAAGTCTACTTGGAAATTGTTAGAGATAGAGTGACATCCATTGAGCATGCCAGTCTCATCCTAGTTATAAAAATAAAGAGCAGAAAGGGACAGACAACTGGGTCATGGTAATAGAACCAAATGCTGCTTTCAAACTCTGCTTACAATAACTGCAAAATACCTTGGTTCAAAGATTATAATTCTCAGTCAACGAGAATCCCATGATAAACTTCTGAAAGAATTCCCTGAGGGATGACTTATGACCGATTCCAAGAATGTAATCCCACTCACTATTCTGGAAGTCTATAATAAATAGAATGTAAGGTAGGTGAAATGACAGAATCAGGATTTATTATCGTGAAAAAGACACGAAATTTGTTGTTTTGCAGCAGCCTCATGGTGCAAACATTCAAACGAACCACCTTACAACAATAAATAAAAATAGTGGATGAAAAGTCAAAGGAAGGTAGGGTCTTTGGTTCACTAATTATTTGGGAATTTGATGGAGGTGAGGAATGAGCAGTCCTTGTGCTGCTGAGTGCTTGTCTTTATTCTCCTGTATGTTCTTCATGATGATAGCAGGGTTGGGGGGGGTTCTTGAGGATAGAGGCTACTTCTTTAAGACACCACCTCTTGTAGATGTCCTCGATGGAGTGAAGTCTGGTGCCCTTGATATCGCAAACTGAGTTACCAACCCTCTGGATTATGTTCTCCTGACTTCCTCCTCCACAGTCATCTCCTTGGTTTTCCTCATGTTGAGTGCAAGGTGGTTGACGTGACACTCAATGAGCTAATCTATCTTCTTCCGGTACGCTTCCTCATTGCCATCAACTGTGGGGTCATCAGCAAATTTTCAGATAGCATTGGAATTGTACCTGGCCGCACAGTCATGGGAGTATAGTGAGTGGAGCAGTGCGCTAAGCATGCATCCTTGATGTGCGCCTGGGTTGATAGTCACTAAGAAGGAGATGCTGTTTCCAATTCCTACTATTTCTTCCGATGAGGGAGTCAAGGATCCAGTTGCAGAAGGGGATGCAGAGGCCCAGGGTTTGGAGCTTCTTGATCAGCACTGATGGAATAATAGTGTTGAAGGCTGAGCTGTAATCTATGAGGAACAGCCGTATGTATGAATTGCTGTTTTCAAGGTGATCCAGAGCTGATTAGTGATATTGCATCTGCTGTGTAGCAACTGTGATGAAAGGCGAATTGCAATGAGTCCAGACCTTTGCTTAGGCACGCGTTAATTCTGTCCATGACAAACCTCTCAAAGCATTTCATCACAGTAGATGTTAGTACTACTGGGTGATAATTGTTGATGCAGCTGACACTGCTCTTGCATATAGTCTCCACTAAAATCTATCTCAAAGGTAGCTTTTAAGATCTAATAAATCATTTGAGGCGAGCAAAGTTTCAAATCCAAAGTATCATCACAAAAAATGCTACATGCACAATGTTTATTTATTTATTTAAAATATTAAGTGGTGGATCTATTTTGAACAGAAATTTAATTGTGCATATCGTAGATTACTACACATCTTTTTCTTTAGTCATCCTTGTAACTCAATGCTCCACTGAGCACATGCAATTCTTTAATGCCTGAGGGTTTTGGTAAGAAAATGGCTACAGGCCAATGTGTTTGAAGTAACCTTGTATACTTCACTCAAGTTGACCAGAAACACACAACTGAAAAGATACAATATGGTGAGGTAATTAGCCTTCAGTTTCGTTGCAAACTGCAAACCCAAATTACTCAATTGTTCCAAAATTCATTTTGACTTGTCATTTAATGAGGCATTAAACAAGAAAATCTGCAATACACAAAAGTGCTGGAGAACTCAGCAGGTCACACAACATCCATAGGAAGTAAAAGGCAATCAACGTTTCAGGCCTGAGCCCTTTGTCAGGAATCTGGAAAAACAGGTAAACGCCTGAATAAAAAGGTGGCGGTAGGGGAGAGGTGTACTGTGGAGAGCGTACTGCCTGGTGGCATCACTGTCTGGTATGGAGATGTTAATGCACATGACAGAAGAAGGCTACAGAGGGTTATGAACTCGCCCAGTGCTGTCATGGGAATTAGTCTTCACTCCATTATGGACACCTACAAGAGGTGGTGTTTTAAGAAAACAGATTCTATCCTCAAGGACCCAAGCCATGCCCTCTTCTCACTGCTACCATCAGGAAGGAAATACACAGGCAAATATTCAATGGAACAAAACTGCACCTTCCCCTTTGACATCAGATTTCTGAATGGACAATGAACCACAAACTCAGTTTTTTCTTATTTTCCACTAATTTATTTATTTTAAAAATATAATTTATAACAATTCCTCACCTGTAATGCTGCCACAAAACAACAAATGTGTGACATGCTCATGACAATGAATTCTAATTCATTGATTCATTGATGCTGAGAAGAGATGGAGAGGGAGAGGGCATAGGGCTATGAGAAAGAGGTGGATAGCTGAAGGAAATGAGGCAGAGGACTAGGGAAACAGTCAGTGAGTCTAGGGGAGGGGGTTAACAGATATTGGAGGTCAATATTGAATCCTCCTATTTGCAGACTGCCAGGAAAGAATACAAGGTGGTGTTCCTCTATCTTGCAGGTGGTGCCAATCTGGCATTATGTGAGGCCATGGACACATGTCAATGCACCAATGGTGTGTGGAATTAAAATGGTTGGCCACTGGGTGTCCTTCCTGTTGCAGCGCTCATGTGAAGATGGTCAACGAAATGATCTCCCGGTCTCACCCACACAGGGAAACAGGAGATCGCATCGGATGTAGTAAATAACACTTAACAGATTCAAATGTGAAGTGTTTCCTCGCTTGGAAGGACTGTTTGGGACCCTGAATAGTGGTAAAGGATGGGGTGCAAGTGCCAGTGTGGCATTTCTTGAAGTCTCAGGGGTAGATACCAAGATAATTGGTGGGAAGGGATGAGTGGATGCGAGAGTCTTAGAGAGGGTGCAATCCCTATGGAAAGCAGAGAGGAGAGAGGTAGATGTGCAGGGTGATAGGATCCTGTTTTAACAAGGGATTCCAGGACTTAGAAAATTATTGTTAAAGAGCATAGCAGAGTCA
The DNA here is from genome assembly GCF_036971445.1 of Narcine bancroftii. NCBI lineage: Eukaryota > Metazoa > Chordata > Chondrichthyes > Torpediniformes > Narcinidae > Narcine > Narcine bancroftii. The sequence continues at coordinate 79,318,705 of NC_091471.1, forward strand.
AAATGATCAATTTTCATCTATGTTCAGTGAAAACAACTGTAGTTTTGATGCAGAACTACCACGTGTGGCTGAAATGTTTGAGGTCTCATATGATGGTGATGTTGGGTGATCATTATTCCTGCTAATTTATAATTAAGCACCATGACTGAAACAACAATCTGCATACAGAAAACTTAGTTGAAACTATTAATTATTCCTCAACCAAATTATCACCAAATGACTTTCCAACTTTTACACAAGAAAACACTTCAGCCTTGACAGAAACATTATTCTTGTTAATACAATGGTATAAACATTTCTATTTTGGAGTTTATATAAATGTAACCCAGTTTATCATGGGATATTACTGACCTTTAGCCATTCTGTAAACTGCTCATCAACCCACAACTTTAATTTTAAAGCAATCACCTCACTCTTTCTTTTTGACTTGGTTCTTTTATTGAGTAAGCCACCATTTTTCAGAAGACTGTTGAAATGTAAGGAATATCATTGATAAGACTCATCTTGCTCTCACTGGACAAGCATACTTTCTACTAGGGATAGTCAGCATGGCTTCGTGAGGAGCAGGTCATGCCTCAGGAGCCTCAATGAGAAATTGATAGTCAGGGGTGGTGGTAAATGTGGAATACAACAGAATCCCCATTATCCAGAATTCAATCAATCAGAAACTCAAACATCTAGCAAAAAAAACTCCATAGGAAATAAATAAATAATTCGGTTGGATAATACTTATCAGATGGACCCCATGGAGGAGCACTGAGACTTTACTGGAGACGCGCAGGTTTGCCCTGCTGAATTAGCAATGCCCCTCAATGTGCAGACATTCTTTTTGCTGTCACCACTTGTGTGGAGGTGAATCAGGACGTCAGCATGATGAAAGTGCGCTGAGGGCTTGACTGGGACACTTGCGTGGAATTGAGTCAGGTTGTCAGTGTGAGGAAGGTGCGCTGAGGGCCAGACCGGGACACTTGTATGGAGGTGAGCTGGATTGTCAGCACGAGGAGGGTGCACCGAGGGCCTGGCCGGGACCCCTGCATGGCGGTGAGCCAGATTGTCAGTGCGAGAAGGTTCTCGTAAAACTAAGTGTCCTCCAAGCAACGCACAACCCCCTTGGTGAAGGTGGAAGCAAACATTCAGCCAGTGGAGTGTCCTGTCCACGGTGGGTGTTTGAATAAAGTTTCAATAAAGTTGTGTTGGAATGATAATGATGATGCCCAGGATGAAGAGCCAGCTGATGCCACTTAACGATGGGGCAAATCTCCCAAAATGTCTCCCCATCCCTGCCAAGTAAGAGTTTTTACCTTTATTTGTATTAGGTATATTAGTTCAGACTTTATCTATAAACTTGGGGGAGGGGCTGAATTATGATGGAGGCATGGTTAGTGTCATGGTTAGCTGTGCTGCTACAGTGCCAGCGATTGGGGTTCACATTAAAATTTTGTAAGCTACAGGAATCACCTGATTAAAGTGAATTTTACATAATTAAAGACTAAAATACTGATTTTTTTCAGATTACTTCATATTTTGCACTGTCTTTTGTCTTTTAAACTATGTATTCTTAATGGAGATGTATTTGGCATTGGAAGAGTGAATCTCAGTCAACCAGAAAATTTGCATATCAGACATCCGTAATTCCCATTGGTGCTAGATAATGGGATTCTACTATATATGGATTTTAATAAGACATCTGACAAGGTCCTCCATGGTAGACCCATCCAGAAAGTCGTAAGACATGGGATCCAGGGAACCTTGGCTGTGTGGATTCAGATTAAGCCTGCTTGCAAAAAACAGAGGGTAATAATAGATGGAATGTATAAGGCCGAGGTCATAGACAAGTGGAGTTCCGGAAGGATCTGTTATGGGACCCCTACTCTTTGTGATTTTTATAAATGACCATTATGAAGAAGTAGAAAGATGGGTCAGCAAGTTTGCAAATGACATGAAGGTTGAAGGTGTTGTGGATAATGTTGAAGGTTGTGCACAGTTGGGCAGAAAAATGGCAAATACATTTTGGAAGGTTGAACTTGAAGGTGGAGTATATGGTTAATTGCTAGATTCTTAACAGTGTGGAAGAACAGAGGGACCTTGGGGTCCAAATCCATAGATCTCTCAATGTTCTCGCACAGGTTGATAGGGTAGTTCATGTTCAAGTTCTTTATTTATATAGCACATTTTTTTTCAACTTGAATTGACCAAACTGCTGCACAAATCAAGGCAATTGATCAAAACTAGTAGTTATTTACAGAACAATGGATTAAGGCGTTATAAATAGACCACTATTGCGGTGAACAGTTGTCGGAGGTTAGGAACGTAACAAAGGGTTTCAGATGTGTTACAGAATATAGATATGTTTTTAGGAGATAAATTGGGGCAGGTGTTTTTTAGTGTAGGTCACATACAAACACTAAAACAGATCTTATTCAAAATACTGGAGCTTTGCTTATGCTAGACATGTTGGGGCCAACAGCCATTGCAAAAGCTTTGGAGAGTACCAAAGAGACTTCACTAATGGATTGTTGTTTTCAAAAAGGCAACAGATTAAAGAACTTGTCGGAGCTGCAGTTGTCTGGAGGGGAACATGCTGTTCTAAGAGGGTCATGTGGTTTTGCAAGCAGAAAGAGTCAAACAGGCTTTGTGTGTGTGTGTGTGTGTGTGTGTGTGTGTGTGTGTGTGTGTGTGTCTGTGTGTGAGAGAGAGAGAGAGAGGGGGGGGTGGGAAAATCAGTTCTACAGTTTTATAGTCAGCAGCAGCAACTGGGACTAGAAAAAGACAAACTGACAAGCTTGTAGAAAAACCCATTTGGAAGACGGGTTGTGAGTGCTTAGTTCAGCCTGGTCAAAGCCCTTGTGGTTCATGCAAGGGGAGCGGACTGGCTGCCTAATTTTTCACTTGAAATAAGAGAAACAAAAAGACCTGAAAGAAAGATGTTATTTTCTGGAGAACCTTGAGGGGGAAAGTTCTTCGGCATGACACTGAAGTGGCTGATTAAAAGGAATCAGTTGTGGGTGTCCAGTGAACAACAAATCTCTCTCTATGAAATCCGACAAGAACCTTCCTGAGCAGTAACCATTTACCTTTCGAGCACCAAAGCCTGGTGAACTTTATAAATGTCAAATTCTGTACACAGTATAAGAATTGCCTGCAACCAGTGAACTTGGAGGAATGAGAAGTGAGATTGGACTGTGAATCAAATAACTTTTCTGAACTTACACACATGCACTGGCATTAGATGGGGGTTAAGTTAGGTTAGTTGAGTCAATTATGATAAGTTAAAGTGTGATTCTGTTTCATGTTTAAAGAAAATTAAAAACAACCTTTGTTTAAGTAACCATTTGTCTTGGTGAATATCTATTGCTGCTGGGTTTTGGGGTCCTCTGGGGTCATAACAGACGTTAAACACTAATGACAGAAGGTACGTTTTTAACCTGGATTTAAAGCAGTTGAGGGAGGGGCTAGTTTAATGGTCAGGGGAATGCTGTTCCACAGTTTGGGGGACACACCGCAAAGGTCCGGTCTCCCCTTTGTGCTTAGTGCATGGAACAGCCAGGCGTCTTGTGGTGACCTGAGCTGCTTGGGAGCGGAGTAGGGCAGAAGCAGATCAGAGATATGGGGGGTGGGGGAGGAGGTAAGGTCGTTGAGGGCCTTATATGTAAATAGCAGCAGCTTGAAGTCGATTCTGAGCCGCACCAGTAGCCACTGGAGGGAGGCCAGAATTGAGGTGATATGGTCCCTCTTCTTGGCACCTGTTAGGTCCATAGCTATGGCATTCTGAACTGATAGGGAGGACTGGCTAATCCCAGTTAAAGGAGAGTTAGCGTAGCTAGATGTGAGAAGATAAGGGCGTGAATAACCCTTTCAAGGTCCTCGAGTGAGAGGTACGGTTTTATTTTAATAATAGTGTGGAGCTAGACAAAGCAGGCCTTCACCACGGTGTTGACCAGTTTGTCAGATTTGAAGGCAGGGTCGAATAGCATCCCAAGGGATTTAACGTGGAGTTTAGTAAGAGTGGATAGATTACCGAGGGAGTCATGTAACTTTTTGATGAAGTTGAGGGAGCCTAATAGTATGATCTTAGATTTTGTCTCATTAAGTTGGAGTAAGTTGCGGGCCAACCAGCATTTTATGTCTTCCAGATGGTTGGTGATTTTTGACTGGGAATCTGGTTTTAGGGGGAGGTAGAGCTGGGTGTCGTCGGCATAACAGTGGAAGGAGATGCCATGTTTCTGCATGATATGGCCACGGGGGAACATGTACAGCGAGAAAAGGATGGATCCTTGCAGAATCCTGCAGGAGAGGGTGGCTGAGGTAGATGTGTAGTTGCCCATGTTGAACGTGAAGCCCTGACAGTGAGGTATGATATGAACCAGTTCAGGGTTCTGACCATTGATGCCAACCTCCTGCTGGAGACGGACTATCAGAATAGTGTGATCAATGGTGTTGAACGCTGCGCTGAACTCTAGGAGCATTAGAACAGTGGCACTGCCCGATCTGTGGTGAAGAGTAGGTCATTGTATACCCTCAATAAGGTCGACTCCATGCTGTGGTGGGCTTTGTACCCTGACTGAAGCTTTTCCTTTTTTTTATTTTGATGAAGGTAGGGAGATAGCTGGTTAAGTATTACTTTTTCCAAGGACTTTGGAGAGGAAAGGAAGTTTTGAAATAGGTCTATAATTTTTGTGGAGAGTGGGGTCAAAGTTAGTTTTTTTCAGGAGGGGCTGAACCACTGCACGTTTGGAGCAGTTTGGGACAAAGCAAGTGGCTAGGGAGCAGTTGATGATGGAGAGGATGCTTGGACCTACGATGTCGAAGACTTCCTTCAGGAGGGTGATACGGATAGTGTCAAGGGGGCAGGTTGTAGGTTTAATGGAAAATATGATCTTTCTGAGGGTGAGTAGTGTGATGGGACTGAAGCCGTCCAGGTTATGTGGACAGAGCTGTGGTCCAGTTAGGTTATGGGTATTTTGCGGGGGATATGTCCAGGTTTGTAGTGGGTGGAAGGCCTACAACCAAGTTTATGCTGCTAAAGAGGACTCTGGGGTTATGGGAGTTATTGGCAATTAGGTTGGTGGGGTATTTTGTTCACTCGGCCATCACCACATCCTGATACGCATTCAGGTTGCATTTTAGGTTCTTGGAGGAGACATGGAGTTTGTCTCGCTTCCATCTCCGTTTGGCCTTCCTGCATTCTCTCCTTAGGGTCCTGATCATATTGTTAAGCCAAGGCACCATATGGGGCTTGTTTTTTTCCAATATGAGTGGAGTCATGGTGTCCAGGATTGAAGAGCAGGTTGCAGTGATGGTTAGAGTACCTGGAGCAGCGATGAGGACCCTTGGGAACTCCCCTGCAGCCTGAGATTTAATATATCGAGAGTAGCGACTGGGGGGGGGGGGGGGGGTCAAAGGTGATGGCAGTGTGATCTGATACACCTGTGTCAATTAATGTTGAGTTGCTGATGATGAGGTCAGCTGACAAGACTAGATCGAGTAGTCAAGGTAAGGCCTAGGTTGTGGGTGGGTCCAGTAGGCAGCAGATCTAAGTTGAAGGATTCTAGTAGTTGCATAAACTCACCTATTAGGGGTTTAAATGGACAACAAACATGAATATTGAAGTCTCCGAGAATCAGAACCCGGCCAAAGTTTTGCATGGTGTAAGAAAAGAAGTTGGTGGCGGATTTGGGTAATGAAGTCTTTGCGTATTATTGCTGGGCAGTACAGGAGAACAATTAAGAAGGGATTGACCAGGCCCACTTTGATTAGTTCAACCTCAAAAGTTTTCTATGCAGCGTTTGAATACAACAGCTCGACCCTCGGCCTGTCTGGAGGGCCTTGGAGTGCGAGAAAGTTACAGTTCTGCAGACAAAGCTTGTGTAGAGGGGCAGTCTTGCCTGCATTCAGCCAGGTTTTGGTCAATCATAGAAAGTCGAGACCATGGGCAGTGAAGAAATCGTTAAGGATGAATGTCTTGTTTGCCAAGGACCTGATATTGAATAGAGCCATTTTTGTTGGGACTGTGTTTTGATCTGGCACCAGTGCGAATTTCAGCACGTGGAGATTATGAGAGACTACTCCACCGTGTTTCACGGTGAGTAAAGACTAATGGTAGGTTGGCCTTCATTAGTCAGTGGATTGAGTTTGAGTCAAGATGTGATGTTGCAGATCTATAAATCTCTGGTTGGTACATACTTGGAATATTATGCTCAGTTCTGATCACCTCATTATTAGGAAGGATATAGAAGTTCTGGTGAGGGTGCAGAGGATATTTACCAGGATGTTGCCTGGATTGTAGAATGTGTCTTATGAGGCAAGGTTATCAGAGGTAGGGCTTTTCTACTTGGAGTGAAGAAGGATGTGAGGTGACTTAGTAAAGGTCAACAAGATTAAGAGAAGTAAAGATAAGGTGGACAGCTGGCTCCTTCTTCCCAGGACAATCAGAGGACATCTGTTTAAGCTGAGGGGAGGAAAGTTTAGCAGAGATGTCTGGGGTAAGTTTTTTTTTTACACAGAGAGTAGTAGGTGCCTGGAATGCATTGCCAGTGGTGGTGGTGGTGGTGGTGGAGGCTTGTATAATAGGGACAGTTAAAAGACTCAGACAGGAACATGGATGGAAATAATATAGAGGGTTATATATATGAGTAAGGTAAGGTTTATATTATTGAGTAGATTTATATTGGATGGTTCAACATCATGCGCCAAAGGGTCTGCAACTGAGCTGTAATGTATGTTTTCAGAGAAGTAGATCACAGAAGACGGCAGATGCTGGAATCTGAAGCTAAACACAGTCTGCTGGAGTAACTCAGTAAGTCAAGTAGCACAAGTGAGAGAAAATAAAGTGGTCAACGTTTTGAGTCAAAACCCTTTGACATTTCACACTCTCAATAAAAGGGTTTTATAAAAGAGAAGCTAATGTAAAGAGGACAGGGTAGGAAGGATGGGTTGTCCAGGTTGAGGTGAAACATGACAGAGGCATTAGATTGGCAGACAAAAGACACAGGTGAGAGTGAAAGGAAGGGGGAAGAAAAACAAAGGAGGTCAAGGGGAGAATGATGACTCACATGGGGTTTAGTGGGTCATTGAAAGACAAACGCTGCAAGTACTGCTTTGATAAGAGAAGAATGGTGGTATAAAAAGTGACCAGTTGGAACTGAAGGGGGGTGGGGGCAGGAGAAAAGAATAATTCAGTGAGAAGATTCAGAAGGCTGGTGGAGGGGGATGAGAAAGGATATATACCAATAAAAAAATGGGAAAAGGTCAATTATTCATTCTTTGATCCTTGATAAAAGTACAGCATCCTTTGCACTAAATTGATGAGGATCAGTTAACTCAGCACAGGCTAGACACCAAACTCAAAATTGCTGACATAACTCTGCTACTTAATACCTTATAAAGATAAGCCTTCAGGGAGGTACAACTGCTTAAAACTTTCAAACTGAAAAAGAACCTGTCAACTCCCTGCAAAAACAGTTTAAACAAGAGTTTCCTAGGCAGTCCAAATGACCATCTGGGAACTTTTTAAAAATTTTCTTTGCACAACTGCTGTAATACTAATGATGACCTTGCAATGTTTGACAGAACTTGATCTCATGACCGTTTTCAAGTTATACTACACCATCTGGGCTGAGGAAAAGCAGAAACTCTTCTGAAATATCCTGCCAAGTTATTTAGTGACAACTTCATTTTTCACTTTGATCTGCTATTAAGACTTTGGTGACAACAAGATTAACTTGCTGTCAAGATTTAATTGTTAATAGAAGCTAATAACACCAGCATCTTCACGATGTGCCTGATTTTGAAAGAGGTTATAATTCCAGAGCACTGCAGCAGTATCCATGCTGGAACACCTTCAGGAAACCAAAACTGCAATGACCCAAGGGATTTCTACTTTCAACATGAAACCTGAGTTTCACTTTACAGTCTTAAATGTGTTACTGATGTCTTTGGAATGCCCCAAGGCTGCAGTATAAAATGTCCCATATACTTTTAGTTCATACAATCCAAAATAAATTCTAATTATTTAAAAGATCAAAACTTCCACTGATGCTCCAGGCTCCAGGCATATTTGTTTTCCACATTTTACAGATAAAACTGTTCTCAAACTTCAGAACTCTATACTTTTTATCCATACAATTTGCATTTCCAATTCTTGTACAATTGCATCAAAGTTCTCACAAAATTTGTTTTCTCGTGTCATTTTTCTAGCATTTTCCCACATTGTCAAATTTTAACTTCACACCAACTGTAAACACAAAGGTGTAATAGCAATTTAACTTTAACATTCAACATTATGCATAGTTGTCCTTCAATCACAAGAATTTACTGAAAGATCCTCAAAAGTGATTGAGAAAAATGAATGGGTCAACTGTTCATGAATAATAATAAATATTTTCTTTATCCTCACGATTATGTGGCCAAGTTAGGCTCCAATGCAAACTACAAGTTTGCTGATATCACTGTTGTTGGGCGAATAATCCCACCTGATCGCTGATAGTCAACAGCTAACATGCTCTTGAACCTTCCTGTACTCTTCTAACCAAAGTGCTACTCCAGGTCCTGTTTGACTACAACTGTGAAAATTTATCTATCCTGTAATGTCTTTTTTTTTCCTCATATGGTAATTTAATCTATACTTATTGTTTATTTGTGTAATTTATCTACAGCAAACAAGACTTTCAGTGCATTTCTACATTTGATTTGTCAGAAAATAGAATAAAAGTCAGAAATTTGGTTGATGTCAGAACAATTGTGGGCGGCACAGTTGGCAGAGTGGTTAGTGCAATGCATTTACAGCGCCAATGATCGGGACCGGGGTTTGAATCCAATGCTGTCTGAAACAAGTTTGTATGTTCTCCCGAGTTTGCACAGATTTTACCCTGGAAACTCTGGTTTCCTCCCACCATTTGAAACTTATCAGGGGTGTAAATTGGGTTCTACGGACTTGTGGGCCAAAATGGCCTGTTAGGGTGTTGTATGTCTAAATTTTAAAAAAGACCAATGACCTTATTGTAGACTTTAGGCCAAGGGACCATGCACCTGTCTTCATTGGTGGCATAGAAATGGAGAATCTTAGTAGCATCAAATTCCTGGGCATCTTGGAGCCAGCATATTGAAGAACCAGCAAAATACGCAGTTTCCACTTTCTAAAACGCCAAAGGAGATTCGGCATGTAATTGAATACTCTATTAAACTTCTACAGATGTACTGAGGAAAACGTACTGACTAATTGCATCACAGCCTGATTTTGTATCTCATGCCCAGGAATGCAGAAGAGGCAAACCTAGCCAAGTCTATCATGGGCAGTTGCCTGCTGATTATTGAAGATATCTATGAGAGGTGGAGCCAATGTCACAAAGGATTCCCCATCACCCTGGTCATGCAGGGTTCCACCCTGGTACGTTCATACAGAAGTATAAAATCTTAAAGTCTGTCACATCTAGTATCAAGAACAGTTCCACCACCCCCCCCCCCCCCCCCCACCCCACCACCCACAGCCATCAAGGTAATGAACCTTCCTGTACCTCCCTAACCAGAACAAAACTTCAGGACCAAAGATATGTCTGCACTACTGTTACATCAAATGCTTTTCACGAACTACAATTGTGAATATTTATCTATCATTTTAATTTATTATTTTTATTTTCTCTCAGGTGGCAATTTAAACTTGTTTCGGTGCATTTTATTTACTTATTGTAGCTGCAGAAAATAGTAATTTCAGTGCATTTGTACACTGTATCTACAGAGTCATCCTCCATAACATTTGGGACAAAGACACTTTTATCATTTATTTTCTCCTGTGTTTGACAGTTTTAAATTGGCAATCGAATAATTCATAAGTAATTGAAGTGGACATTCCAGATTTTATTCATGACAGATCAGAAACACACTTCAGGAGGCAGGTGTGGATATGTCAATGAATACTGTCTGCAGAAGACTTTATGAAAAGAAATACAGACACTGCACTGCAAGATGCAAACCATTAGTTAGATCAGTGTTTCTCGACCTTTTTCTTTCCACTCACATACCACCTTAAGCAATCCCTTACTAATCACAGAGCACCAATGGCATAGGGAATACTTAAAGTGGTATGAGAGTGGAAAGAAAAGGGTTGAGAACCTCTGAGTTGGACACAGAAAGGATGGCCAAATTACAGTTTGTCAATAAGTATTTAAAAGAGCCTACAGAATTCTGGAATAAGGTTTTGTAGATAGATGAGACCAAGATTAACTTGTATCAGAATGATGGCAAGAGCAAAGTGTGGAGGCATAAAGGAACTGCCCAAGATCCAAGGCATCTCACCTTTGTTATAGTTTACATCTTGCAGTATAGCCACTGTATTTTCGTTCATTAAGTCTTCTCTGGACAGTAGTCATTGATATATCAACACCTGCCTCCTGAATAGAGTTTCTGATCTGTCAGACACATGTTTGGGAATTTTTCTTCATTATGATGAGGAATCTTCTGTCAGCAGTGGAATCTTCCTTGGAATACCAGCCCCATGGCAATTACTGAGCTTACCATATGCTTACCAGTATACAAATTGTTGATTTTGGTAATCCTAAAGTTTGGACGATGTCTCTTACCATTTTATTCTTGTTTTTCAGCCTCATAATGGCTTATTTGACTAGTATTGGCACAACTCTGGTCCTCATGTTGAAAAATTACAACTATGGACTCCAAAGGTGATTAAAAGCTTAGAAACGAACCAAGGTCTCTTATATCTGCACCAATGAAGCAATCAAACATACCTGAGCAATCACAAACACTCGTGAAACCAAATGTCCCAAATATTATGGTGCCCTGAAATGAGGGGACTATATATAAAATGTGCTGTAATTTCTACATGGACAAATATTTACAAATAACCTTGAATAAAATCTAGAATGTACACTCCAATTACATGTAAATTGTTTGATTACAAATTTAAAACTGTGAAGTACAGGGGCAAATAATAGAAAAAATTGTCTTTGGCCCAAACATTACGGAGGGCCCTGTACGTGCATGACAATACACACTCATCACATAATCTATTTCAAAGCCTTTGATTTTAAATGTTGTTTCCAAAATGCACCCAGCATAAAGATCAACACAATATCCTGTGATGTTTTCTTTTGTACACTGAAATTTTAACCATGTATCAAATGAACTCTAAGCTAATGTACTCAAATTATTCATTTTCTTTCCACATAAAATGCTACACTGGTAGTGACAAATCATTTTCAACACAGAAGTAGACATTTACAAGGCTACTTGCTCAGAAAATAATATTTAATGTGTGTTTTGGAAAGTCCACTGGATAGGTTATTGAAATAATTCAGTGCAATGGTGAATATTTTATGTACAAAACTGTCAGCTGGCCATACAGATTTACTATGTGCAATAAAGGTAACTGTAACCCATTGATCCTCATGTTAAGCAACATGGAAAACATCAACTTTGCTTATGGATTGTAAAACAGATTGGCTATATGCATCTGTATTGAAGTGTATCTTTTTTAAAAAAAGCTTTCTGCTATTAAGGGACAGTTCCAGGATAAAGCTCCACAGATTGGTATTCTTGAGTTTATCTTATTTTGTTTGTTTTAGTTCTACACATCTGCCCAGATGACATAATGACTGTAACTGAGAGTAAAGCTTGCCAAACTATTCCTGAGGCCTCCAGCAATGTCAAAAGCTAGATGGTTTATAATGAAAGCAGTCTACATTTCTAAGGTTTGCTGTGGAAATGATATATGCTTTCTTTTGCCCTCAGTTCCAAATATTGTTCCCTTCATCAGTCCAGCTGTTCTAAGTTTTCTGTAATAGTAGAGTGGCCCCAAAAGCAACCAGTAGACAGAAACATACCTGCCTTGATATTTAGTCACACAGTAACATCTTTTTCACTGCTACATTTAACAAAATTGTTTTTTTCAAAATGGAGCATGATAATGATAGTGTCCGGTTAAACCGTGTCACCACAGAAACCTGATTGGTCTCTCACTGTTGTGATCCACACTTGCCTGTTAGGTGTATTTAGAATGTAGACTCTATGATGTAATTCCCAGCACAACATAGCACTGAAAATACAAGAATTGCAGTTGATGGACATCTGAAATAAAAACAAGCAAAAAGAAAATGCTGGAAGCATTTGGTTCAAGCGACAATATGGAAAGAAAAATAGAGTGAATATTTCAGTTTGGAAACCTTTCTTGCATTTTCTGCCTCTCCAACTCCTTGTTGGGCATTGCAACACTCCCTTCAAGTTACTTGCTTACCAGTTCTTGGCCTTCATCTAAAGCTCAAGCAACTTTCCAAACCTCACCAATTATCCTACCTGAACCACTACCCAGGCCCTGATCTAATAATCTGTCAACAAGGGTGCTCACATGTGTCCCTCCTTCCTGGACTTCCTAACAGAAAGACCACAGTCTGTCTGGGTCGTTAGCAGAATGTCAAGCACTGTAACACTGAACACAGGCGCTACCTCAGGGCTCTTGTACATGCTACTGACCCATGACTGCATTGCCAGATCCAGCTCCAGTCATCAAGCTTGCAGATGCACAACAGTATATGGGCTTCATCAGCAACAGTGATGAGTTGGACTATAGAGAAGAGGTGAAAATCCCGAGCAATGATGCAAGAATAATGAGCTGAGTCTCAATGTGGACAAAGCAAAGGAGATGATTGTGGACTTCAGGAGGAGTAGAGATGACCACCCTTCACTATGCATTAATAGCTCAGTAGTGGACAGCACCAAGTTCCATGGAGTTCACTTAACTAGTGACCTATCGTGGACACTCAACATCTCCTCACTTGTTAGGAAAGCGCAATTATGACTGCATTTCCTGAGAAGACAAAAGCGGCCACTAAAATGTCAACCTTCTATAGCAGTTCTATCGAGAGCATCATGGCTGGCTGCATCTGAGTGGTATGGTTGCTGCAGAGAAATGGATTAGAGGTCAATCCACATGACCATAAGAGTGGCAGACAGGATTACTGGCATGTCCCTCCCACCCATCGACATGATCTACTGGGATCGATATCTGAAGAAGGTGCTCAAAATTATTGAGGCCCCCATCCACCCTTTACACAGCATCTTTCAGATGCTCTTGTCAGGGAGAGAGTCAGGAGTATCAGAGCCAGCACCACTAGGATGAGGAACAGCTTCTTTCCAAGGGCAGCGAGAATGCTGAATGACCAAAGGAACTGCTCACACCATCTGTGACTCTGATATGCATGCACAAAGCAATATTTATTTATTTGTTTGTATTGATAAAATACTTGTCCTGCATATGTAATGTTTGTCTGCATGCGTGCTATATCTGGTTGTGAGTCTGTATGTTTTGCATGAACACTGCTTCCTCGGGTTGTGCTTGTACAATCAGATGACAGTTAACTTGACTTGATGCTGATCTCTAACTGGTGACCACAAGTCACATCATTATTAAGTGCTGACACTTTCACTGCAACACTTCTTAAAATCAATAACCCTTCTCCATCACTGGACATCTCCACCATGACCTGTGGTCCCTACCTATCTGGGCCTAATTCGGTCGCTATCAGTTTACAAGTGTGCAAAGGAGAGGCCTTTCCTGATTGGATGTTGATTTAGTAATGGTCCATGAGCTTTTAATACCACTGAGTTGCTATGCTATAGGCCTGCAAACATATTATCAATTGGCATAATGCACAAGGACCAATTACGTCCAGGCCTTCGCATTTCACTATTTCACTTATGGAAATACAGAATAGAAGCCTGTCCTACTCAGGTTATTTACCTTGCCAGTCCGAAGCATTTTTTGTGTGTGAAGAAAACAGCTGCTTAATTACAAGTTATTGCAGCCAATTATCCAGGGAGTGTTACTTTAATTCCAGTGGAGATCATAACAGCACTTAACAAAATTACAATTAAGTAAAAAAACAATGAAACAGAAAATACTGCATTCCAGTAATGCACCACGCTTTTAAACAGATTGTGTATCTGGACTCAAAGAACCAACTCTTGCTCTTTTAAACATTAAGACTGAATTTACAACTTTGAATTTGCACAGAAAGGAAAAAAAGGAAATGGGAACTGTCAGCTTACGTAAAGGCAAACCAGACTTTTATCTATTGTTTTTTTTTGCCGCAAGGGACAGTCCAATTTAATGGTGCTGTCTGTTAAAAATGTACTTGACCAAAAGAACTATTGTAAATACTGAATTCTTCCTCAGGGCAAGCATTAGGTTAGTACACATAACGGACCAGACTACAAGGCAATTATTCAATAAATCCATTAGAAGTCAGATTTTCTTTTTATTTAATCAAATTTAACTATAAAGGCAGTGTAAGTTAGAAAATTTGTATTCACATTTATCTAGAAATTTGGAGGCAGACTTTCATGTCTGCACCAGTTGAACCACATCAAATCAAAATGACTGCAGTCATTAAGGTGAATATTGCTCAATCTTGGCATGAAGGGCCTACATTTCAAACGGCAGACTTTTTAAAAAAAAGTATTCAAGATCTTATTCAGCAAATGCACAATTGATACTCACATAAACCATACATTTTCTGACTTTATTATGGAATAACTGAAGATATGTCTATATCTTTTTCTTTAACTGCTTGGCCTTTTCCACTCCAATTAGATTTTGTTGCAAACTCATGGATGAATTTATAATCATACTACATTCATTGATCTAGTATTTCAATGAAGCAGCCAGGATTAAAAAAAATAGTGCATTACACACCTTCTAAATAGTATTATTTTTTACATTACAATCTTTTATTCAGAAAAAACATTTTTGTGCTTTTTTATGCAAGTCAAATTAAAAATTCTGAACTGAATCCTGAATGAACCTTTTTTTTACAATTCCGTAGAATCATGTGCTTTCTCAACAGAAAAATATATCTAGCACGAATAAACCACTGATAATATATTGATTGCTTAATATTAAGACAGAAGCTTGGATAAGTCTATACTAAGACATTACCTCATCCCTGTTGTTAACTGCATTCACAAAAAAACAGTTGATGAAAAACTTTTCAATGCTGAGCTTGCACTTAGAACAAAAAATGAGTTCTCGATGTGACACATTAATCTGCTAATAGCGACTCTCAGGTCATTAAAACTATTGGATAAAAAAAGCTTGCTCTTCATCACAAATCATCTCAAAAAGCAACATTAAACACATTGCAGCCTTAAAGTATACATTAAGATGGCACATTATGCAAAACTTGCAAACTAAAATACCCAAGACAAGCGATTGTGTTTGAAGATGTTGTTTAAATTCAGTGCTTGTAAAATGGTCTACCACACACAATTTTGAAAATTAAAATGATTATAGTAAGAAAAAACTTCATGTAATATTATTTCACTGATACCTGAGATACTTATCCAATTACAACCATATTCTGAAAAACTGTCAATGTACTCAGTTGCCCTTTCATAACCTAATTATGATGGTAAAAAAAATTAAAAAATACTGTGAACATAAATTTGAATACTTAAGAATCTAACAGAAGCTTACTGATTGAAAATATAATACAATGGTGTATCTCACCCTTGTACATGCAGGTGCTTAATCTTTTATCTGGAATTCCGAACATCTAAAAACTAGCACTTTTTTCGATTAAAAAAATTCCCGACTACTTTGCTCCTGGCCCCTGCTGCCCGTCCCCCTGCCCCTGGCTGCCCCCTCCCTGCCACTGCCTAACAGTGGCCATCAGATACCCACCTCTGGCTATCCACCCCGCACCCCCATCTAACTGCCAACGCGGAAGTAGGGGTGCAGTTCTGCCGATCCTGGTGTTCACTCGAGGTGGCAGCTGGCAACGACTCAATGCAGGAGCAATGGCTGTCTTCTTTACCCATAATCCCCCATGCAGCTGGAACTGCTCTTCTAGCTCCCGCATTGAGCCAGCCGTCAACCACAACCTGCTTCTTTCCCATCGGGTGCTCGGGGATGGGGACGGCAGGGGTCTGAGCCAGTTTTATTTTGAAGTTTTACTTTAAAATAAAAAAACATGCTAGTGATATTATGTTTTGTTTTAAAAAATCTAAATTTATTTTGAGCGATTTTGAAACATCGCATTTGCTTAAAGGGACTGCCATTTTAAAATGATTCTGAGATAATCCGAAAACAATGGCATATGTCTGGTCCCAACGATACCAGATAAAAGGTTAGGCACCTGTACTAATTTCCTTATGAATTGAAACAATTCTAAGAAAGAGGAAGGCTATTGTATTGGTAATTCCATCATTAGATGATATCATTCATTAAAAATAATCAGACAAGACCTTCTGTAGATTCAACTAGTGGAGATTTTTATAAAAATCAAGTTTTTCAGGGTGTATGGGAAGAATAAAGCAGTTTAAACAATGGTTTTTTCTGGCATTAAGTGGAAAATAAACTGATAAGTCTACAAACCAATATATAAATTTTATTTCTCTTTTCACCTGTGGAAAATAAACTGATAAGTCTACGAACCAATTTCTCTCTTCACCTGTTGAAAATAAACTGATAAGTCTACGAACCAATATATAAATTTTATTTCTTTCTTCACCTGATGTAAGCTGAACTACTGAGTATTTCAAAGATTTTCAGTTTTTATTAAAGGTTCTATCAAAAGCACATTAAAACTTTGACAATCCCTCACATTTGGAACTCTGGTGATGCCAAACTAACAGATTTTCCAGACAATTGGATGATCTTTTCCTATCAATTAATACACCAAAATGCTCATTAAATTTGCCCTTTTTAAAGATTCGACAGAACAGTGAATTAGGTGGGTTTAAGGGGAGCACAGAACTAGGGCCCTGGAAAAGTTAATGGGACCAAAGAATGAATGATGATTATCGGGATTTAGGTGAACAATAGGATAGCAGATTATCAGAATTTTACTGTTTTTTTTTGTTTTGTAAAATGGAAGCTGGATGACTATAATGTAGCTTTGGTAAGAAACTATTTTTTGAAAGCTCATTCGAAATGCAAAGCAATAGATGCTATCCAATTTCTTTGGAGTTATTTAATCCACTAACAAATGTTCAATTGCAGAAGGAGACTTGTTACACTGGAAACAAGATATACACTGAGAATGCCACACCTAAAATGAGATTACAATCACAAACAAAAGCAGAATTTAGGGTATGGAACAATTTGGGAAGTAGAAGCAATTCACTATTTATTTTAAAAAGTACCAGTAGTAACTTAAGAACTATAAGACAATATTTGTGAGGATGCGTTCCTCCTAGCTAAGAATAAGTAAATTTTCCAAAGAATAACAAAAGTGGGTTGAAAGTAAGAAACTTAAAGCAGAACCTACTGAAATCCAGAAAGTGGTTGAGCCAAAGAATTTTCCCCAATTCAATCATGATTATCATGTGTCAAACAAAAATAGCATTAGCAAACTATTCATATCTGTATGGTTAATGATAATAGCAGAGCAGCTTGACATCTGCTTTGGTCAGACCATAGTTTACTCCTCTCTGGATTAAATGGTTAAAACATCAAAGAGCATCTCAGACTGACATCCCATGATGGGGTATGGTGCACTGTGGAAAAGAGCCATCATTCCAATGGGTAGTCTCCGAGAAGCTTATTCAAAAATAGGACATGTTCTTGTGGTATTCCACTGAACATCCTGCCAGACCATCCAAATCATCTTGCTGTTTGGATGTTCTAGTAACTATTTGTTTCAACAAGTGACTGCAATTATAAAAGCATGATATGGTTTTCATATTACAAGTTCTACATAATAGCTATTATTACTTGAAATACACAAAAGGAAGCAATATAGAAAGGTTTTTTTTCCTGCAATTATATTAAGCACAACAAAAGAAAATTAAACTTTTGTTTTACATTGGGAGAATCTTATCAAGGACAACAAAAAATTTGGGAAGGAGAGTCATATTAATTTGAAGAAAATGCCTTACCAAGAAAAAGAATTGCTTTTGAACAGGCAGGAATGGGGTAAATAATTTGAATAAAGTTGCATTTATCATTTCAAAGTAGAGATTACTGACAGATGCATAGTTTGCAAAGTCACACCAAAGAACAATATACAATGGTATAACTGAGATTTTGGGAGTAGTGTAGACGTTATTGTGAGGGCAAGGGAAGGGAGGGAAGCTTGCAAAAGTGAAACAGGCCCTGATTAAAACAGCCACCACTTTGAGCTACTTTTATAATTCAAGATTACTTTATTGTCACATATATAATACAAAAAAATTGTTAACATTTGTTTGCCATAAAAGCACACAGAGGTACCACAAGTCCAGCACAACCAACAATAAAAGTAAAAGAGAATCCTTTCAGGGACACAGAGTGTCTGTTGATTCACCTCCTGAACATTTCTATTCTCTGCAGCTGCATGACCTTCTGTTCCTTCTGGTGGTGAACCTGAGCTCCTAGCTCCGAACCTCCAATATGATTAGAAAGTTGTTAACACCCGAGGACCTTAGGGGTACTGCTTGGCACTGGGACCTTCAGACACTGCAGTCCAGATTTCTGGTTCTCATGAGCCTGTCTACAGCAGTCTGTGGTTCAGTTGTGAGTCCTTCAGCTTCTGCAACCCTGCATGTCCGCTGTGGTGGTCACCTCCCCGATAGGGTTCTCTCCCATCCTTCTCCTCCATGGCTGGGGGCTGGTATTCTCCTGCTCCAGTCCTTTGTGCCAGTCTGATTGCCTAGAGTCTGCACCCTTGTGGTTTGATGCCAAGCATAGGCACTGCCATCTTGGGCTGGATTTGCAGATGTTATAAAAACATCGCAGTCCCCTTCTATAGTCTGTTTAAAACCTGTACAAGGCAATAGCATAATGACTTTAAAAGTAGTAATGAAGGATAAGTTTTCCTTTTGACCTTCAAGAGAGAAAAAAATTAAAATTGATATTGGCAGTAAATTTTCTACTTTCGAGTTCCAGAATTGAAAAGATTTTAACTATTAATAAAAATTTAAAATTGTAGAAGTAAATGTTCTCTGAAGCAACACACAACCCCTTGGAGCAAAAATTCATCCTGCGGAGCACCCCGGATGTGTCCTGCTTTGAAGCAGCTGTTTAAATAAAGTTTCAATAAAGTTGTGTTTGAATAAAATGGTGATGCCCAGCATGAATAGCCGGCAGATGCTGCTCGCTGCTGGAGCAACTCTCCCAAAGTTTCTCCCTATCCCTGTCTTTATCTTTATTAATGTATTATTAAGTATATTAGTAAGGCTTTATCTGTAAACTTGGGGTGGAGGGGGGGCAGGTAATTATGATGGTTCCCTGATTAGCGTACCGGCTAGCACAATGCTGTTACAGAACCAGTGACTGGGATTCAAATTTGAATTTAAAATTTGTTATGGCAATTACTTGATTAAACTGAACTTTTCATAATTAAACACTGCAATACTTTTTTTTTCCAAATTACATTTTGTACTTACTGTCTTTCGTCTTAAATGGCATATTCTTCATATTAGTTAGGCATTGGAAGAGTGAGCCTTAGTCAACCGGGAAATTCACATTTCCAGCAACTGCAATCCCTGTAGGTGCCGAATAATGGGATTTTAGTGTATTTTTTCTAGGCCCTGATTGAGCAATTCAATGTGTGCATTGAATTATCAGCCACTTTTCATCTACTTTTTTTGTATTTTGCAAATGAATTTTATTTTTTTGGATTCATTTTATCCAATTTTATTCACCAAAATCAAGCAACTTCATGAACTTCATAGACTGGTTATACATAAAGAATGTAGAACGAGAATGTTTTATTAGCCTCACTATATTCAGTTTAAAGCAAAGTATTTCAGTATTTATCAAAATTCTCTTCCAGTAAGTCAGCTGTCCAGACACCATCATCTTTTTATAACAAGGGTATAAATTCACAAAACAGCTCTGACTGATACAAAAGAGGCAATTCTCAGTTGTTGGCAGTGTTAGCAAATGACACAATCCCCACCATAGAAAATATACAATATTGAAATACAGGTACTCCCTGACTTGCGACTGTAATTGGGACCGAAGGATCAGTCATATCTTGAAGTGAATGCAAACTGGAATTTTGTCCGCACGTGTGGAGTACTGACATCATAAAACAAACTTTTTAATTAAATCTTTTTTGACTATAACAATTTAAAGCTTCCTGAATTTTTCGATCGACCTTGGCAAATCTTTCCACATTCTTTTCCAAGCTTACCTTGTTACTCGGCATCCCGGGCTCCGTAGGCTGGGCTCAGCCATCTTGATTCCACATGTGCACAGGAATCAAGATGGCTGCGCCCAAGTAATATACAAAATAATCAGTGTAAATTTTATATTTTTATAGTTTTTCTTTAAAAGTCGGTCATATATGTGGATGGATATAGGATGCAAGTCGGGAGTACCTGTATAAGAAAACAAACTTCTTCTAAGTCCTGTCTATAGGAGATTTGAGAATCAATTAACTGAAACAAACTGATCAACTATTTAAAAACAAACTCAGAGGAATGTTGAATTAAGAGGGATCATATTGAATGTTGGGGAAAGAAAATGGGCAGCCAGCTTGTCCTGCACAAAACAGAAGAACATCTTAGCATTTATCCCAGGAGTATTTTACAATCAGTGGTTGTCTAACTGTGGTTCTCATCAGCTATTTATACAAGGGCTTTAGCCCTTGACCTATTGTAAAACTCTAGTCTCCAATCAAATAATCCCTCAACTGTTATGACCTGGCACTGGATTGAATTTGAATCAAGATGTGCAAGAGAAAACTATTAAAAGAAGTTCACCATCTGTGTTTTGGAGGAGATGGACACTGGGTACACTCTATTCTCCTGAATCATGACCCACAATGGAGCACCAGGAAAGGGAGGTGCATTGTTGGGAAATAAATTTTTTTAAAAATGTTCGAAGTGCAACTAAGTGGGAACTTATTAACCAAATCCCAGGATAATTTAACTTGGCACCAGTTTTTGGTGGTGTCTCAGGCCTCAGTTTTGTTTATAGTGATGAGCCAGACTGATTTCAAGAGCTCACCTTGACCCAAATGATTCTGAAAACTTCACTTTCCTACGACTTTGCCATTGTCACCATATTGAAATAGCTTGGACAAACAGGTGAATCTGGAGCAGATTGCTCAGCCACTTGAATTTATTTTGGCATTTAATATCATGGGTGATATAATTGTTATTTTAACTGAGCATTCCCAATTTCTGCCTTCAACATATTCAAAGGCTTTCATTCCTCCACACTTTAAATACAAATTTCAAAGATTCAAGACTGTCTCCCTTATCTTAAACAGAAGAAACTTTATCTTTCAAAGTGACTCCCCCCAATTCTACATACTTAAATATTATCTCCACAGCCACCCATTCCATCATTGTTCTTTAATTTAATTTAGAGATACAGCACAGTAACACGCCCTTCCGGCCCATGAGCTGTGCCTCCCAAATATACCCATGTGACCAAATAGACTACTAACTTATATGTCTGTGGAATATGAGGGGGAAGAAACCAAAGCACCCAGGAGAAGCCCACACTAGTTCCAGTGAGAAAATCCTTACAGACAGCAGGGTATTCATACCCTGGTAGCTGGCACTGCCATAGCATTGCACCAACCACCAAGCTAACTGTGCCGATGTGTTTTAATCAAGTTCCCACTTGCTCTTCTAAGCTTTAGTGGATATAAGCTGAGAATTTGAGTCTGCTTAACCTTTCATCCAAAGACAGTCTATGCTTTCTATCACTATCCATTAAACTATTTTTTGAACTATACTAAAGCAATTACATCCTTAAATAAGACTCATTATTGCATACAGTAGTTACTGGTACAGTACTCCAGATGCAGACTCACCAATGCTTCACAAAACTAAAGAACAATCTTTATTAATTTATCTTTTCTAATCGCAAAATACCAGGGTGCAGATGCAGCAAGACATCCGAATCCCTGTACACCTCAGAGCTTTGCACAGTATTTTAATTTTATTGGGCAAAGTACATTAATGTTACCGTGAATTGAGGGCTGTAGTTATATCAGGAGTGTTTGGATCGGCTAGGTTTATTCTCACTGGAATGAAGGAGGTGAGGAGCGATGGCTTATAAAATTATGTGGGGCAATGATAGAAAAGTCAATTTTCCAAGGGCAAGAAAGTCTAAAAATATTTTTTTTTAATGAAACAGAGTAGTGAATATTTAAAACCAGCTCTGGGAGATGGTAATGGAGGCTTAAAAGGCATCTGTCCAGGTACTTGAATAGTAAAGGAATAGAGGGATACAGACCTAATGCAGGCAAATGGAATGAGCACAGATAGTGATTGGCATGGAGGAAATGGACTGAAAAAGCTCATATCCATGCTGGATGCTTCCATGATCCCATTTCCACTCACCCCCACACCTGCAAAGGACGCCACCGGCCGCCATTTGCCTCAACCGTCGGGGAGCAGCGACTCAGACCCCGAGATGGTCCCAGCGGCCACTACCCTAAAGAGAGACATCGCGCACGGCCTCGGGCACTCCATGATGGACGTCACTATTAACGGTCAGTTAACAAAATGCCTGTTCGACAGCAGCAGTACTGAGAGCTTCATACAAGTGAAGCTAGTTTAGTGCAAGTACAGTATAGTATTTTTGTTTTTTTTTAAACTGTTTATTCTTAATGCAGGTGTATTAGTTAGGCAATGTAAGAATGAGTCTCAAGCAACTGGAAAACTCATTTATCCGGCATCTACCAATCCTAGTCAGTGCCAGATACCAGGGGCTGTACTGTATTTGGGAAATTCTTGTTTCCCATAATTTAGAAATGCTGTATTTGCAAACCAGAATTATACCAAGAAGTCAAAGAATTGTGTTTTTCTCTATCTGCTGTATACTTCAAAATTATGTAAAAATTTTTGAGAAGTTACATTTAATTGAATTGAGTTATAATCAGAGTTTTACAAATTACAACATATTGCAAAGTGGCACAATTCCAGAAACATCAAACACTGGCACCAGCACTGAATTTTTAACCTCTTAAATAAAAAGTTGTAGTCGCCGTGTAGCAGGTTGAGCGGGCGCACAGCGCGGTATTGCGAACTGTCCCGTGGAGCCCGGGACATGTGGCATATAAAAGAAGCCTGTAAAGTCCGAATAAAGCAGTCTTGTGTTGACTAACCTGGTGTGTGAGTGCATTGCTTTAGTAGCTCTACCGAAGTAGCCGCTACAAAGTCATGCATTAATTCCATTTACTCTTTCTTTATAATGATGATTCAAATCATATTTCATGCATGGTATCTGAACTTTAGCACATTCTATTAGTTTCCATAAGAATCTGTCAAGTTCCATACTTGAGAGGTTCCCCCCCCCATAATTGTATGTAATTATTGCAAAAGAGATGTTCTGCCATGTCTGGTACAATGAAAGATTTGAAGGTTTACGATTTCCCAATAGAAATTGATTGCTCAGTTATTGAATACCAGCAGATGGATCTTCATGCACTTTCCTGAAGTAGTTCATTTTGCAGGAACAAATAACTTCATATCAACAATTTATGATGAGAAAGAAAACCACTGTGCTTTCTTAGTTTAGTTGCAGCATCTGCTAATCAGTGTAGTTAATGAAGTAATTCTGCATGATTCTGGAGTTAGTTGGAGCAAATGATCTCGGAGACTTGCATGCGAATAAAATTCAGCCATTAATAGAATGATGAAAATCATACAAAAGAGAATAGAATTTTAAATAAACATTTTTGCTTTCCTGTTTGTATGCTTTGCCAATTAAAGTCCTCTAAAAGGAATAACTAAATACAAGTCCACCCTAAAAATAGAATTAAATATAACCAATGGAAAAATTCAACTGGTGACTAAAACACTCCTTTGATTTATACGTCAGGGTGAGATTGTTGAGAGCATTTTCCTGACCTCTGTTTCACTTCCTGTGACAACAGAGGCAGGAACTTCACCTTTCATCAAAAACCAAACTTATCCAACATCCATCATGAACCCAGCATAATTACATTGTCGACAGTCACTTTAGAACTTTTCAGAAAGGCCAGTGGGTCAATTTCACTGACAAAATCAAAGATGTTATAGGCCACATTCCTTCACTTTTTCCACCTGCTAAGGCTTACAACCACAAAGAGTATCCCTAAGAGATTACAGAAAAGAGTACTCTCTCTAGTACCAAGAAAGCAAGTAACACCTGGCTCTCTATAATCAAAAGCAGCACCAATGCAGCATCCAGAACAAACAAAAAGGTTTCTACACTCCCAACTTATGAGATGATGGAAAACTGTTTAAAGCATCAATTTCACATATTCAAACCCAAGATCTTAGAATAAGGTTTTTGCTGTTAAATACCCCTTTGTTCAACTGAAAATTTAATCAGATTCAATTTAAGGCTATCTGTTAATCAACCCTCAACATATTGGTAATTCAGGGAAGCCACTCATAACTGGTATCAGAACAACATGCCCAGTAAAATATAAACAACACAATCACAGCTACCCAAGATGTGGGAAATGAGCAAGGCTGGCAATCCACTGGACACTGGAAATACACCTGCAACCTGCGATCAGATTAAATAATTGCAATTCAAAAATTAAAACCCTTCAGAGGAAACATAAAGAAAATAAGCCTAATTTGAACTTTACCAACCGGAATTGATACTTTCTCTTACTGCTGCTTTGTACCTCAAAAGATCAATGGTTTTGTAATGTAGATAAATATTGGGAGAAATTGGTAAAATTAGAGTAGGTTATAGACATACGATAACCATGTTGAGGAACTTTGGGGGGTACCCGAGGCGCTCTAGTATTTGCCAAAGCCCTTTCCTGCTCACGGTGTCAAAGGCTTTGGTGAGGTCAACAAAGGTGATGTAGAGTCCTTTGTTTTGTTCTCTGCACTTTTCTTGGAGCTGTCTGAGGGAAAAGACCATGTCAGTAGTTCCTCTGTTTGCGCAAAAGCCGCACTGTGATTCTGGGAGAACATTCTTGGCGACACTAGGTATTATTCTATTTAGGAGAATCCTAGCGAAGATTTTGCCTGCAATGGAGAGCAGCGTGATTCCCCTGTAGTTTGAGCAGTCTGATTTCTCGCCTTTGTTTTTGTACAGGGTGATGATGATGGCATCACGAAGGTCCTGAGGCAGCTTTCCTTGGTCCCAGCAGAGCTTGAAAAACTCATGCAGTTTGGCATGCAGAGTTTTGCCGCCAGCCTTCCAGTCCTTGGGGGGGGGATTCCATCCATACCTGCTGCTTTGCCACTTTTCAGTTGTTCAATTGCCTTATATGTCTCTTCCCGGGTAAAGACCTCATCCAGCTCTAGCCTTAGGGGCTGTTGAGGGAGCTGGAGCACATTTTAAAGCAGATCTTATTTGAAATACTGAAGAATTCACATTCGGTGAACTTTACAGAAACTATGGAGGATGATATGCACATTTCACAAGTAGGTGTTAATTGAAATGATGTCATAAAATGAATAGACCATTATCTTGGATTGGAGACATTTTGGCTGTTTGCAAGGATCTACAAAGTGCTCACTGAAAGGTCACTCCTGGGTTCTTGTTTCCCTAAAACAACAGATGGGACCAAAAGACTAACTCCTATTGTTTGCTGGAGAAGGTGGGGGTTTTGTAGCAAGTGAGAGAGTCACATGGGCTTTCTAGCAGTTGGAAGATGAAGAGAGTGAGAGAGAGACTGAACAGCCACAGCTGAAGCAAGCAGAAAGCTTGTTGGAATTGAAACAGAATGCTCCAGAGCGACGGATGGCTGGAAGTGCTATCTGTCTGATGTTTCTCTTGGAATAAGAGAAACAGAAAGGAACTCTGTGGTAGCCTGAAAGAAAGAGGTTATCATCTGGAGAACCTTGATGGGGGAAGTTTCATCAACGAGACATTGAGGTGACTAATGGTGGTACCTCAGTTGTGGAAATCCTGGAACAACAAACCTGTCTCTTCAAACCTCTAAAGATCCTTCCTGAGTGGTAAACATTTACCTTTCGAGCACCAAAGCCTGGTGAACTTTATACATGTTAAATTCTGTGCACAGTATAAGAATTAACTGCAACCAGTGAATTTGGAAGAATGAGAAGTGAGATTGAACTGTGAACTAACGAACTTTTCTTAAATTTACACACACATTACATACACGTGCGCTTAGAATTAGAAGTGGGTTAAGGTTAGTTAAGTTAATAAAGATAAGTTAAAGCTTGATTCTGTTTTCATATTTAAAGATAATTAAAAACAACTTTTATTTAAGTAACTACTTGTCTTGGTGAATGTCTATTGCTGCTGGGTTTTGGGATCCTTTGGGCTCATAACAGTTTTCAAACTTTTTCTTTCCACTTACATATCACTTTAAGTAAGCTCTATGCCACAGGTGCTCTGTGATAAGTGAGAAATTACTTAAGATGGCATGTGAGTAGAAAGAAAAAGTTTGAAAACCCCTGTTTTAATTGTACCTAATTGACTCATTATGTGCATGGTGTAGTGGCCTGCTAACCATGACACGACCTGGTACACAAAATGGCTGATGAACATGGCATTCACACAGACCCTGCGGGAGCACCTTTGTCCCAGGTGACCACCTGCATGGCGGGAAACAATGAGCAATGGCAGGAATGCTGCCCAATCGGAGAACGGTGCTGTTGTGATGTCACTCCTGTCGTCAGCAGTGGGGAGAGAATATAAGCAGAACCACCAGTGCAATAAATCAGTCTTTGGCTTCGACTCCTCGTGTGTGTGTGTCTTTCTTCCTACACTTCACAGTAGTGTGCACACTACCACGGCTTCATAATTCCAAAGGAAATTGGCCAATGACAATTTTTCTCAAGCAAAATATTTCAGTAAAAATTGGATCTAGGGGAGTGGTTCTCAACTTTTTTCTTTCCACTCACATTCTTCTTTGGCTTGGCTTCGCAGACGAAGATTTATGGAGGGGTAAATGTCCACGTCAGCTGCAGGCTCGTTTGTGGCTGACAAGTCCGATGCGAGACAGGCAGACACAGTTGCAGCGGTTGCAGGGGAAAATTGGTTGGTTGGGGTTGGGTGTTGGGTTTTTCCTCCTGTCTTTTGTAAGTGAGGTGGGCTCGGTGGTCTTCTTCAAAGGAGGTTGCTGCCCGCCGAACTGTGAGGCGCCAAGATGCACGGTTTGGGGCGATATCAGCCCACTGGCGGTGGTCAATGTGGCAGGCACCAAGAGATTTCTTTAGGCAGTCCTTGTACCTCTTCTTTGGTGCACCTCTGTCACGGTGGCCAGTGGAGAGCTCACCATATAACACGATCTTGGGAAGGCGATGGTCCTCCATTCTGGAGACATGACCTACCCAGCGCAGTTGGATCTTCAGCAGCGTGGATTCGACGCTGTCGGCCTCTGCCATCTCAAGTACTTCGATGTTAGGGATGAAGTCGCTCCGATGAATGTTGAGGATGGAGCAGAGACAACGCTGGTGGAAGCGTTCTAGGAGCTGTAGGTGATGGCGGTAGAGGACCCATGATTCACAGCCGAACAGGAGTGTGGGTATGACAACGGCTCTGTATACGCTAATCTTTGTGAGGTTTTTCAGTTGGTTGTCTTTCCAGACTCTTTTGTGTAGTCTTCCAAAGGCGCTATTTGCCTTGGTGAGTCTGTTGTCTATCTCGCTGTCGATCCTTGCATCTGATGAAAAGGTGCAGCTGAGATAGGTAAACTGGTTGACCATTTTGAGTTTTGTGTGCCCGATAGAGATGTGGGGGGGCTGGTAGTCATGGTGGGGAGCAGTTTTCTTCAGGCTGACTTCCAGGCCAAACATTTTGGCAGTTTCCGCAACACCAAAGCCTTCGACACCGTGAGCAGGAAAGGGCTTTGGCAAATACTAGAGCGCCTTGGATGCCCCCCCAAAGTTCCTCAACATGGTTATCCAACTGCACGAAAACCAACAAGGTCGGGTCAGATACAGCAATGAGCTCTCTGAACCCTTCTCCATTAACAATGGCGTAAAGCAAGGCTGCGTTCTCGCACCAACCCTCTTTTCAATCTTGTTCAGCATGATGCTGAACCAAGCCATGAAAGACCTCAACAATGAAGACGCTGTTTACATCCGGTACCGCACGGATGGCAGTCTCTTCAATCTGAGGCGCCTGCAAGCTCACACCAAAACACAAGAGCAACTTGTCCGTGAACTACTCTTTGCATACGATGCCGCTTTAGTTGCCCATTCAGAGCCAGCTCCATTCACATACCACCTTAAGTAATCCCTTACTAATCACAGAGCAGCTATGGTATAGGGATTACTTAAGGTGGAATGAGAGTGGAAAGAAAAAAGTTGAAAACCACTGCAATAGACCTTCCACAAATTCAACAGGGCTCACCTGCCTTGATGATCTTGTTCTCATGGCCAATTCATCTGCTTTTTTTCTAAACAGCTGTCTTATGGATCTTTCTATAACCAATTATGATAAGGATTGCAACAGGAGGCTGCAACCTTGCAGAATGATTTGCTCCTTCTCCTCATGTACTTAGTTGCGAGTGCAGTTATAAAAAGTATGACTGATTGATTCAATTGTGTGATTCCAATCAATAGCCCTTTTCACACTTGCATCCCATTAAATTGGCCGTTCAGTGTCCTGGGATAGGAATGGGGGTTCAGCTTTTCATACTTGACCACTCCTAACTGGAACACTGAATGCTTTCACTTTTGCAAGGAGCCATCCCTGTGGTTAGGGTTGTTCTACCGTCTACTGGTGACGTCATGACGCATCGAGTGATGGTGGACCTGCCCTAAATCCTAATCAATGTATTATGATCTTGTATTTGAACAAAATTAATCATGCCTAATTATAACATAATTAAGCTTTATGTACAGCACAGTATGAGCCCTTCAGCCCACTGTTGTTGTGCCAACCTACATAAACCTTTATAAGGGACCGTGGGAAAGTGCTAGCAATAACAGCAATAGCGGACAATTTTTAAACAGGGTGGAAAAGTTGGTAGCGCTATCATATACAATTTATAAATACCTTGGGAGAAAACAATGGCAGACCTGCCCTCCCAGAATTCCATGTGGCAGAGAAAGGGTGTATGCCCGGCTGCATGCATGGAGCATTCATGGAGGGGTTTTTCTGCCGCATGACTTTCTGGGAAGTCAGGTCCACCATTGCTTTTTCCCATGATGTTTATAAATTGTGCGCTATAGTACTACCAATTTTCCCATGCTATTTAAAAATTGTCCACAATTGTTATTTACTGCTATTTATTTCCCCTCTCTCTCCCATTGTGACTTTCCCACAGCAAAGTTTATACGTTCATTTTAATTTTTTTCTTCCTTCAAGTTCCTGCACTCATGCAGGGTCATTTCAATCCCACAATGCAAATACTTCTTTTACACTTGCCTGATTGCAATACTGGCATCTGCAGACACCGAGAATTGTACTTGGGGTTGAGGCCGTCAATCCCTGGCATGAGATGATGTCATCTGACGCTGGTGTTGAGCTGATTTTGCTTTCACACTAGACACTTTAAAGGCCGATTGGTGGTTAATTCCTGGAATCACTTGCAAGTATGGAAGGGCCTAATGACTACCTATAAAACCCATTCATGTACACAATTCAAATCCTTTCTATTCAACAGTTTCATGCTGTTTTTTGGACATAATTAAAATCCAATACTAATTTCAAAGATGATCCCATATTCAAAACTTAGAGCTCCAGTATTTGATTTGGAAAGTCTTGTGGAGACGGGGAACTTGAAAAATAAGAGGGAACTTTTGGATAAGTCAAGGCTGTAAGAGATGATGAGGAGGAGAGCTGAAACATTGTCTGAAATCATTTGTGGGTGAAATTATTTGAAGAAGGGCTCAGGCTCAATACATTGGTTTTATGTCTTTACAGGTCTCACAAGGATGGCCATGGCAGCAAACCACTCTGAAGGACAAAGAACCCGGAATACCTGTCAGGGTGGCAGTGAAGGACCTGAGCAAAGGTTTCTTGTTTTCCTGAGACCTCTTCATCTGGAAAGTTTTGATGGAATGCTGCAAATTTGAGATGAAGGACATCTACAGCCTTCAAGATGTTTCAAATAATAGTCACTTAGATGTGACAGTCAAAACCCCGGTGGGATGGCAGACTTCCAGGAGAAGGGGAACATGGCTCCACTCTTGCTATTGAAGGCACAGCCACTCTTTACCCTTCCAACACAGAAGGAACAAGTAGTGGACTTGATCACTTTCTTGGGCCATTACGTCAAAGGGACAGGGATCTGTGTGGACGTCAAAGGCATGTTTGCAATCTGGACAAGCAAACGGCAATTAAAGGTGATTTTGAGAGACTGCCACAAAGGGCCATTATCCACCCCTTCTCAAAGTTCGCCTTTAGAAGGCACAGTGAATACTTGGTCTGCACTGGACAGCCAGAGTGTTCAGGAACTGCAACAACCAGGTCATTTGGTGGCCCAATTCAGTGCAGTTATCTGCAAGAACTGCAAGCAGGAAGGCTACCAGACCAAGGTCTGTGCAGAGAACAGAGACTGTGCTGCAATTTGTGTGGGGAAGTAGGCAATCTCTACAGAGCCTGCCCAAAATAGGTACCACCAAAACACAGGCAATAAGAGGGTAAATGGCTAACATCACCCCAGCGAGGTCAGAACCCCCTCAACCTCTTCTGTGACAGAAACCCCAGTGGATACCAAGACCAGGAGGAGCAGGAAATGTTCAAGCACATTCACCTCCAACCCTGACCATGAGATCAGACGTCTCGCCTGAGAAGGCAGTCGATGGAGGAAGAAGCTGCTGAGGAAAAATGGCAGATGGTGAAGAAATAAAACTTAAAGTGCCCACGCAAACAGTGGGAAGAAAAGGGTTAAGGTGTAAACAAAAGCCATCAATCTCTTCTTGTCTGAGGATGAAGCCTGCACAAATGCCAGACAAAAGCAAAGGAAGCACCAAGATGGAGGGAAAAGAAAGGCCTATGGGTTGAGTAAGCCTGACTGTACAGCACCCAGTGATCCCCGACATCAGCAGACCGGGAACAGTGCAAAGGCCATTACCTCAGCTCCGGGAGACTGGGAGCAAAGCAGAGGCAATCACCCACCAGCCCTTCTGGAGTTGGAGGAGCTAGAGCACAGCCATATCTCTCCCCAGTGACACCACCAGCTTCGCCTAAGGAAACTCCACTCTAAGTGGAAGATCATCCCTCGTTCCTGAACCCAAAATCAGTGCTGCAGCCCACTAAAGTGGTGTGCATGTAGGCTCAGGCTGATTAACACTGTACTGTAAGGATTGCGAACTGCAGATTCCAAAAAAAACAATGAACATTAAAATAGTAACCCACAGTATGCGCAAGGTCAAATCCACTTTGCCATGTATAAACACCTTGCAATACCTTGTCAAAGTGAAGACAGATGTGACTTTCTTACAGGGCTGCCACACATCACAAATTATCAGAAGAAATCACAATGGTGGCACCATGGGTTGTCTGTATGGTTGGGGTGGGGTGTCATTTGGATTTGGCCTATCTTGCAGTGGGGAGGGAACTGTAATCATTGAGATTAAGGAGGTGGTTGGGGGTGTCCTTGTGGTAGATCTAAAGTACCGCAATACCCTGCTGCAGCTGATCAATGTGTAGACGAGAGGCTGGCCATCTTCCAGCAGCTCCCACCATTGCTGGTGACATCCAAGCCGGTTGTTGTGGCCGATGATTGCCACTGCATCATCGATGTGGCTGGACGATCTGGTGATGCCAACAACAGGCTGCACAGCTCCTCCAGTATCATGATGGAGATGATAAAAGACACACATCTGTGCAATGCCTTTAGCAACCCTGCAGGTGGACAGTCATAGCACAACTAATCAAGATTGGATGGTTCTTTCAGGTCTCGGATAGACCGTCTTTCTATGAAAGGCCATCACATCACACTGATGTTATTCTCTGACCACTGCATCCTGTGACCTAGAGGAGGACCAGAATGTGGGTGGGGAAGCATGGAAGCTGAATTTGATGTTGCTGACCCTAGAGAATGTTGAGGAAATAAAGAAGGAGTACACTGGTTGGAGAACTGTAAAACCCTTCTTTGACTTCCAGTGAAGTGGTGCGAAGCAACCAAGGAGAACTTCAAGAGGTTCTTCATCCTCAAAGGTGTTTGGAGAGCAAGAGAGAGGAAAAGGAAACTGAGCTGCAGAAACCCCTCCTTCTCCAGTCGAGAGGGGTGGATGTGAGAGCGGAACTCTGAGAAGGGAAGAGCAGAAAGGTGTACTATTCACCTCAGACTCATCCAAGATCATCTTCTGATCCAGAGTCTGAACAGTACAACAGGATGAGATGTGCTCACCTGCTTCCAAAAGGCTCACAGGTAAAACTACTCTATATGGACATCAGTAGCGCAGTCCAAATCAAAGGGTGGAAAATAGATAGCTTCCCCATTGTTTGGAGTCAGGCAGGGTTGTCTGCTTTTTTCAGTCTTATTTGTGTGCTGTTTTGAGCCCTTTCCTGAATTCATCAGGAATGTCAAAGGCATAAGATGAGTGACATTGTCAAGCAGTGGAAACACTCAGGTCAAAGCCTTCCTGCACATATACGATGTCGCATCTTCTAGAACATAGAATACTACAGCACAGTACGGGCCCTTAGGGCTTCAATGTTGTGCCAATCAATATATTCCTTAAAAAAAAGTACTAAACCCTCCCTACCCCATAACCCTCTATTTTTCTTACATCCATGTACCTGTCTAAAGAGGCTCTTAAATACCTGTAATGTTTCAGCCTCCACCACCATCCAGGCACCCACAACTCTATGTTAAAAAAAACTTACCCCTAAACTCCCGCCCTCCTTCACTTTGTACACATGTCCTCTGGTGTTTGGTATTCCTTCCCTGGGAAACAGGTGCTGGCTGTCCACCCTATCTATGCCTCTCATATTCTTGTAGACCTCCATTAAATCTCTTCTCATCCTTCTACATTTAAAAGTCCCAGCTCTGTTAATCTTTCCTCACAAGACTTATTTTCCAATCCAGGTAACACCCTGGTAAATCTGCTCTGCACCCTCTCCATAGCTTCCACATCCTTCCTATAATGAGGTGACCAGAACCGAAGTGAACACAATACTCCAAATGTGGTCTCACCAGAGATTTGTAGAGTTGTAACATGTCCTCTCAACTCTTGAACTCAATCCCTCTATTAATGAAGACCAACATCCCATAGGCCTTCTTAAATATCTGTCAACCCATACATCCACACTATTAAGACCATTAACCCTTTTGGTTTGTCCTTCCAAAATGCATTACCTCACACTTATCCAGATTGAATCCATCTGCCACTTGTCTGCCCAACTCTGCATCCTGTTTATACCTTTTGTAATTTGTGTCAACCTTCAGAACCATTCATACTCCTCCAATCTTCATTTCAACCTTCGACCCATCCTTCCTCCTCTTCATATATATATATATGTATAAGAACATATAAGAAATAAGAGCAGGAGAAGGCCATCTGGTCCATCGAGCCTGCTCTGCCATTCAATAAAATCATGGTTGATCTGATCATTGAGTCAACTCCACCTATCTGCCTTTTCCCCATATCCCTTAATTCCTTTTTGATGTAAAAATTTATCTAATTGAACCTTAAACATGTTTAATGAAGTAGCCTCAACCACTTCCCTGGGTAGAGAATTCCACAGATTCACTACTCTCTGGGAAAAACCATTTTTCCTCATCTCCATCTTAAATCTACTCCTCTGAATCTTGAGGCTGTGTCCCCTAGTTCTGGTCTCACCTACCAGTGAAAATAATTTTCCTGCCTCTATCACTTTCATAATTTTATGTTTCTATAAGATCTCCTCTCATTCTTCTGAATTTGAGTGAGTATAATCCCAGACAATTTAGTTTCTCCTTGTAGGCCATATCCCTCATCTCCAGGATCAACCTGGTGAACCTCTCTGGCTGCCTCCAAGGCTTGTATATTGTTCCCCAAGTATGGAGACCAGAACTGCACACAGTACTCCAGGTGCGGCCTCACCAGTACCTTGTACAGTTGCAGCATGACCTCCCTGCTCTTGAATTCAATTCCTCTAGTGAAGGCCAACATTCCATGTCTTCTTAATAACCTGTTGTACCTGCAACCCAACTTCTTGCAATTTATGCACAAGCACTCCCAAGTCCTTCTGCACAAAAGCATGCTGCAGTTTTTCATCATTTAAATAATAATCTGCTCTCCTATTTTTTCTACCAAAATGGATGATCTCCAATTTACTAACATAGTACTCCATCTGCCAGACCTTTTCCTACTCCACCTAACTGAACTATATCCTTCTGCAGCCTCTCCACATCCTCTGTACAATTTGCTTTTCCACTCAATTTAGTATCATCCACAAACTTGGCTACACTACCGTCTGTCCCTTCTTCCAACTCATTAATGTAAATGGTGTACAGCTACAGGCCTAGCATCGACCCCTGCCAAACCCCACTTACCACTGTCTGCCAATCAGAAAAACAACCATTTATCCCGACTCTCTGCCTTCTGTCAGTTAACCAATCCTCAATCCATGTCAATATACTTCCTCCAACTCCATTCATCTGTATCCTATTGACAAGTCTCTTGTGCGGCACATTATCAAACATGTTCTGGAAGTCCAAATATACAACATCAATCTGTTCCCCTCTATCTACTGCACCCATTATATGCTCACAGACCTCCAGCAAGTTTGTCAAACAAGACCCACACTTTCTGAATCCATGCTGTGTCTGATGGAACCCATTCGGTTTGGAATGTCTCGCTATTTCATCCTTAATGACAGCTTCAAGCATTTTCCCAACTACAGACATTAACCTAACTAGCCAATAGTTACCCATCTTCCGTCTACAACCCTTTTAAAAAGTAGC
Source organism: Narcine bancroftii (assembly GCF_036971445.1). NCBI lineage: Eukaryota > Metazoa > Chordata > Chondrichthyes > Torpediniformes > Narcinidae > Narcine > Narcine bancroftii. The sequence goes on from NC_091471.1 coordinate 79,353,429, forward strand.
GTGACATGTTTGCTAACTTTCAATCTGCCGGGACTTGTCCAGAATCCAGAGAATTTTAGTAAATGACTACCAAAGAATCAACTATAACTCCCGCCAATCCCTTCAGTGCCCTGGAATGCATCCCATCAGGACCAGGGGATTTGTCCGTTTTCAATCCCATTAGTTTGCTCATCACCGCCTCTTTTGTAATAATTATTTTATTGAGGTCCTCACCTCACTTCGCATCCCTATCACTACTCTTTGGCATGCTGGGCATGTCTTCTACTGTGAAGACTGACATAAAAATATCTGATCAATACCTTGGCCATTTCCTCATTACTCAATATCAACCTCACTTTCTCATCTTCCAAGTGATCTATCTTGACTCTAGTCACCCTCTTCCCTTTTATATATTTATAAAATTTGTTGCTATCTTTTTGATATTTTGTGCTAATTTGCCTTCATAATCCTTCTTCCCTTTCCTTATTTCCCATTTAGTTGTCTTTTGTTGCCTTAAAGTTTTCCCAGTCCTTCGGTTTCCCACTACTCTTGGTGACTTTGTACACGAGCTTTTAATTTTATAGTTTCCTTTATTTCCTTAGTTAACCAAGGCTGACTTTTCCCTCTCTTACTGCCCTTATTTTTTTTAAAATGGGAATATATTTTTGTTGAGCACTGTGAAAAATCTCTTTGAAAGTCTTCCACTGTTCCTCCCGTTCTGCCAAGTAGCCTGTGCTCCCAGTTCGCACTGACCAATTCCTCCCTCAACCTGTTGTATTCTCTCCTGTTCATGCATAATACACTAGTTTTAGATCTAACTATTGCACCCTCCATCTTTATGAGAAATTCAATTCTACTATGATCACTTTTTCCAAGAGGGTCCCTAACCACCAGCTCGTTAATTTTACCTTTCTCATTGCACAATACTAGATCTAAAATAGCATTCTCCCATGGTGGTTCCTTAACATGTTGCTCAAGAAAGCTATCATGGATGCAGTCTATGAAGTCATCCTCCAGACTCCCTTGACCAATTTGATTTTCCCAATCTAGTTGGAAGTTAAAATCCCTCACAGCAACGGCCATTCCATTCTTACATGCCTCAGTTATCTCAATTAATTGTCTGTGTCTCTGTGCTATTGTTATTTGGTGGGCAATAAACAACTCCCACCAGGTCATTTCTAAAGATCACAAAGATTAGGGGTCCGAGAACACATCTTTGCAGAAATCCACTAGTCACTGATCTCCAGGCAGAATACTTTCTTTCCATTGCTTTCGACATGCAAGCCAGTTTTTTTTATCCACACAACCAAGGTTCTATGGATCCCATGCCTCATGGCTTTCTGAACAAGTCTCTCATGGGGAACCTTGTCAAATGCCTTACTATAGACCACATCCCTTGCCCTACACTCATCAATTTCCTCTGTTACCTCCTCAAAAAACTCAATTAGATTTGTGAGGCATGACCTTCCCTTCACAAAACCATGCTATCCTTGAGACTGTATGTCTCCAAAATCTCATAGATCCTATCCTTAAGAATCCCCTCCAATAGTTTGCACACTTTTGACATAAGACTCACTAGTCTATAATTCCCAGGATTCTTCCTATTACCTTTTTTAAACAAGGAGTCCACATATTGCATTCTCTAATCCTTCAGCATATCTGCTGTGGCCCAAGAAGACTCATAGCCACTGCCACAGCTATCTCTTCCCTCTCTTCCCAGAGCAACCTCGGGTATATGGTGTCTGGCCCTGGGGATTTATCAATCTTAATGTTTTTAAGAAGATCAAGCACACCATCTTCCTTTATCTCAAAACCGTCCAGCACACAAGCCTGTTCTTCTCTGACCTCACCCTAATCTAGATCCTTTTCTCTTTCGAATACTGAAGTAAAGTATTCATTTAGGACCTTCCTAAACTCCTCCACCTCCAGGCACATGTGTTGCCTCCTTTATCCTTTAGCGGCCCCACCTTCATTTTCGTCATCTTTCTGTTCTTCATGTATGCATAGAATACCTTGGGGTTCTCTTTAATTCTACAAGCCAAGGCCTTCTCATTCCCTCTTCGAGCTCTCCTGAGTCCTTGCTGGCTAACATATCCTTCTCATGAGCCCTTCCTGTTTCCTATATCTAATGTAAGTCACCTTCTTACCCTTGACTAGCTGCCTCATTTGTTTTGTCAACCACTGTTCCCTCTTCCTACCTTCTTTTCCCTGTCCTAGTGGGAAAAACCTATCCTGAACCCAGCACAAGTATTCCCTTAACTTCCTCCATATTAGTTCTGTACATTCACCTTTCAACATCCGTTTCCAATTTACTCTCACAGTTCCTGCCTCATACCATCGTAATTATCCCTTCCTTAATTAAACACTTTCCCATTTTGTCTGCTTTTATCCTCATCTTATGCTAAAGCTCAGGGAGTTGCGGTCACTTTCACCAAAATGCTCACCCATTGAGAGGTCTGCCACCTGACCAGGTTCATTACCCAGAATTAGATCCAGTATGGCCTCTCCTCTCATCGGTTTGTCCACATACTGTGTCAGGAATCCTTGAACACACTTGACAAATTCAGTCCCAACTATTCCTCTTGCAGTCAGGAATTGCCAGTCAACATTAGGGAAGTTGAAGTAACCCATAATAACAACCCTATATTTCTTGCACTATTCCAAAATCTGTCATCTTATCTGCTTTTCCATGTCCCCAGGGTTATTTGAGGGCTATAGACTACTCTTCGTGAACACCTTCCTATTTCTGACTTCCACCCACACCATCTCAGTAGACGTTCCCTCAGCAGCGTCCTCTCTTTCTACAGCCATGATACTATCCTTGACCAGTTATGCTACTTCTCTCCCCCCTCCTCTTACCTCCCATCCTATTCCTTTTAAAACACCTAAACCCCAGTGTCTGCATCAGCCAATCCTATCCTTACTCTTGCCAAGTCTCTGTAATGGCTACAACATGGTAGTTCCATGTTCTATTCGGACATACTATCGGTCCTTAGACTGAACGGCATCTGTGGTCATTTTGAGTCTGTATTGGGCTCCATGGTAAACCAAAAAAAGAGTGAGGCAATACTCTTCAGTAACTGGTCTGACCAGTTCACCATCCCCTGCACAGACATATTTAGTTGGGGGATCTAGTTTGGAGGGGCCAGGGCATACAACAAAAATTGTTCTCTATGGATTGCAAAGGTTCACCAGAAATTGGGTATGTGGGCATGGCGCTTCCTCTCAATAACAAGGAAGAACCTGGTCATCAGGTGTGAGTTGCTCCTGTTACTGCTATATGTGGCACACATGTGGCTCATCCTATGCACCTCTGCAGTCTTCCGGTTCAACTGGAACATCACCCACAACTCATGTCACCAAGATGTCTGCGGTGGAGTGGAGACAGTCACCCACCTCTTTGCAGAATTCATGTTCGCTCAGAGTTTGAAAAGAAAGACGCAAGGGTCCTTTTCACAGTTCATCCCCAGCAGCAGCATGACAAATACCTCTCTAATTTACAGGCGGTTCCCAGGGTTGCACACAGAATCAGACATCCAGAACTGTTGGAAGACCATTAATGTGGTGAAAGATGCACTTTGGTCTGCCTGAAACATGTTGGCCTTTCAGCACACAGAGATGAAGGTGCTAGAAAGTTGCCGACTGGCCCATTCCAGGCTGCTTTATGGATATGAAACCAAGGGTGGAAAAAGACTGAACAGTCTTCCTTTAGTAAAAAAAAATTGTGAATAAAGCCTATTTTTGGTTAAAAATGCCGAAGTATTTAATGGTAATGACGCTGGCTTATTTTGGAAAAAGCTATGTCACACACACATTATGAAGAAGAAATAAATGCCCAGATTGAAGTAGCTAAGGACCATCAAATCACCTTTCAGTGACAACCATCACTAAATAAGTTAATAAAAGGATAATCTTTTGGGCAGAATACAATGTACCATCATTGGGGGAGATCTTTAAAAATATATCAGAGTATTCTTCTTTTACTCCATGTTCCAATATACTAGTTTATCCTTTGATGGAAAATGGCAAAAATATTTAAAAAAATCAATAATCTACCTTAAAAAAATCCCCATTTCAAAGAAAACACCAGGATATCTTGTTTGGACACTAACAAAATAATGCATTTTGATCAGCATTTTTAAAGTGAACCTCTATTTGGAATAAATTCAATAAGTACTATTTCAAACATCCTGGAAATATGAGGCCATAGAGGAAATGACCACAAATTCAACAAGAATCTATTATATGATTTGAGCAAAGTTGGAGTTTCTTCACTATTCAGTTGCAGAAGTAAATAAACATAAACGTCCAAAATTAATTATAAAAAAACATACATTTGAACAATATGCCACCAGTTATTCATAAATAGGTTGATAGTTTTATTATAAATGTTAATACTGCTATCAATGCTAAGAATCTAATAAATAAAAAATAATGCCCAGTCTTTATACACATCATATTTTGTTCATATTTGCATATTCAGTGAGTGAACTGAACCCTAACAACATTTAGCCACCAAATTTATCATTTTTTTTAGATTTTACACAAAGGTTAATTTAGCCATTAAATATATTATTTTTAAATTAATTTGTGATAGGTTCATTTGAATGACACCAACCATCAATGATAAGGCATGATCTTTTATTCCACAACTCCCAACACTCCACAAGAGTTCTAAAAAAAAGTTGGAAAATAGTGTGTAACAGAGGGAGCATGTTGATGCACATGTTTGAAATCATGAGAATAACATCGGTCATGAGTCTCTTTCAGCTCCTGGGTCATTTTAATTTCTAAGGAACAGTTTCCAAGACTGAGTCAAAGTCTTACAGTTATGGCTCTCTTAAAATATATTTCAACACAAATGAGTCAGTGAGAACAAAAATTCTTAAAAATAGAAATGTACTAATTAAAATGGATGATCTCAATGAAAATAAAAATATTTACTTGCAAATAATACGTGCATATCCTGTGTCAAAGCCAATAAATCACTGAAATTAATGTATTAAGATATAAAATTTCATTATTTGAGAGTCAGGATTACAATATCCAGTCAAAACCAAAAAATCGACATTAGATTCATGCTTGAATTATGTCTTGATTCTATTGCTTTGGCTTGGCTTCGCGGACGAAGATTTATGGAGGGGTAATGTCCACGTCAGCTGCAGGCTCGTTTGTGGCTGACAAGTCCGATGCGGGACAGGCAGACACGGTTGCAGTGGTTGCAAGGGAAAATTGGTTGGTTGGGGTTGGGTATTGGGTTTTTCCTCCTTTGTCTTTTGTCAGTGAGGTGGGCTCTGCGGTCTTCTTCAAAGGAGGTTGCTGCTCACCGAACTGTGAGGCGCCAAGATGCACAGTTTGAGGTGATATCAGCCCACTGGTCAAAGTGGCAGGCACCAAGAGATTTCTTTAGGCAGTCCTTGTACCTCTTCTTTGGTGCACCTCTGTTTTGATGGCCAGTGGAGAGCTCGCCATATAACACGATCTTGGGAAGGCGATGGTCCTCCATTCTGGAGACGTGACCTACCCAGCGCAGTTGGATCTTCAGCAGCATGGATTCGATGCTGTCGGCCTCTGCCATCTCGAGTACTTCGATGTTGGTGATGAAGTCGCTCCAATGAATGTTGAGGATGGAGCGGAGACAACGCTGGTGGAAGCGTTCTAGGAGCCGTAGGTGATGCCGGTAGAGGACCCATGATTCGGAGCCGAACAGGTGTGTGGGTATGACAACAGCTCTGTATATGCTAATCTTTGTGAGGTTTTTCAGTTGGTTGTTTTTCCAGACTCTTTTGTGTAGTCTTCCAAAGGCGCTATTTGCCTTGGTGAGTCTGTTGTCTACCTCGTTGTCGATCCTTGCATCCGATGAAATGGTGCACCATTTCATCGGATGATTCTATATTATATTCAGTTAAATAGTTTGGGCAATCCAAAAAAAATCAATATTATTGGTTTCATTATTTGAATAATTGCATCTGTGCACTAACCCATAGAGCCGTAAGCCAATCAGTGTTATTAATAATATGAAGTGTCACACATTACACCTCTGGACCCTGATTACACAAATTTTAATAAACATAAATAGAAAAGATCGACTCAGAAACACACAAAATGCTGGATGAATTCAGCTAGTCAGGCAGCATATACAAAAGGTGATAGTCAATGTTTCAGGACTCAGAAATTCAGTGCTCCAAAGGAATGCAAAAACATTGTGCTGTTCACTTGTGTTGATTCATGCTGAAGCATTAGAGTAATTGTTTTTAACTGCATTCCTTGTGCTGCAGATGTGCTCCCAGTTAACAATGTGTTTTAATACATCTTTCTTTGGCTTGGCTTCGCGGACGAAGATTTATGGAGGGGGTAAAAAGTCCACGTCAGCTGCAGGCTCGTTTGTGGCTGACAAGTCCGATGCGGGACAGGCAGACACGATTGCAGCGGTTGCAAGGGAAAATTGGTGGGTTGGGGTTGGGTGTTGGGTTTTTCCTCCTTTGCCTTTTGTCAGTGAGGTGGGCTCTGCGGTCTTCTTCAAAGGAGGTTGCTGCCCGCCAAACTGTGAGGCGCCAAGATGCACGGTTTGAGGCGTTATCAGCCCACTGGCGGTGGTCAATGTGGCAGGCACCAAGAGATTTCTTTAGGCAGTCCTTGTACCTTTTCTTTGGTGCACCTCTGTCACGGTGGCCAGTGGAGAGCTCGCCATATAACACGATCTTGGGAAGGCGATGGTCCTCCATTCTGGAGACGTGACCCATCCAGCGCAGCTGGATCTTCAGCAGCGTGGACTCGATAATAAGGGTAGCTCTATTTGTCATGTTAATGCACTGCTAAAACCTAATGAACAGGACTTCAACCATTAAAAAGTTATCACCACAGCAGAAGTGCAAGGGAAGAGAATGTGTCCCAATTTACTGATCAACGCCTGAGATCCTGTTGACTGATATTCAAGGCTGGAGGTTGGATGTAATGTGCCATGCAATGCAAGAACCTTGAAAGGCCAAGGTTGTTGATATGGTCAATAACAGAAACATCATTACCCAACGAAATATGTCAGGGTGAGAGATCCAATACTTGCCCCTGCGCATCAATTGTCCTGCAACATTCAAACACCTCAGAAGCACTAATATACATATTCCCATAATCAAGGATAGGTAGATTGCACCTACTGTAAATACACTAGCTGTGGTATAGTATTTTGTATATTTAACATTACCCTCTTGCTCCTCTATTCCTCAGTCAATAAAAATGATCCAGATTCTTAACCACCTTAACTAGCTGTTATACCTTAGTGATCTGTAGAAATTCACTTTCACATATCTCACTTCTTTAGAATGAATTTCATTAGCTATTTTTTGAACAATTAACAAGATAAGATTCAGATTTCAGATTTATTGTTAGAGTACATACACGATATCACATACAACCCTGAGATTATTTTTCCTGCAGACGAGGCAGAATTACCATTTACTAGTAGTGCAAAAAAAAGTACAGAGTGTAAACATGTAAACAAATAAAGAACTGTAAACAGATAACAAATGTAAACAAACTGAATGTGCAATACAGAGAGAGTAAAAAAAAATCAATAATTAAATGCACAAGTAAGAGTCCTTAAATGAGTCCCTGAATAAGTTTGTTTTTGAGGAGTCTGATAGTGGAGGGGTAGCAGCTGTTCCTGAACCGGGTAGTGTGAATCTTATGGTACCTATACCTCTTTCCTGATGGCAGCAGTGAGAACAGAACATGTGCTAGGTGATGTGGATCCTTGATGATTGCTGCTGCGCTCTGACAGCAGTGTTCCCTGTAGGTATTCTCGATAATGGGGAGGGTTTTGCCAGAGATGACCTGGGCTGTGTCCACTACCTTTTGGACGGCTTTATGCTCAGGGGTATTGGTGTCCCCATACCAGACTGTAACACAGCCAGTCAGCACACTTCCCACCACACATCTGTAGAAATTTGCCAGGATTTCTAGTGTCATACCAAACCTCCACAAACTCCTTGGGAAATAGAGGCGCTGACGTGCTTTCTTTGTCTATGAATTTCCCCATCAGAATCAACCACACTGTCAATTTGTAACCTCTGCAAACATCTAATTACTGATCCTGTACTTGCTTAATTTGTTCTCGCATCTTATAGACAAAGGTTAACCACTGAGCTTAATGACATTAAGCTTAATGACAGTCACTAAGACGCCAACAACTGACAAGAGTTTGCCACAATTAACCCATTTAAGATCTTTTTGCCACTTCCCCTTATGATCTGTCTGCCAAGTGGGACTTGTTAAAATCCACACAACCTTCTGATGCTGATTTCTTAAGAATTGATACAGACTTTCCTTCATTAATCTGTGTCAATGCAAACACTAACATGTTATCTCCAAGAAATGTTTCAGTAACTTTCCCTATACCAATGTATGCCACGACCTGTATTTACTCTATTTCTTTCTCCATTTAAAAAAAATAGTTCCACCTTGGTCCAGTCCCTTCTTCACTTAATATTCCTGGAGCCAGGCAGTATTGAAAAATGCTGATCAAGAACCCCCGCTCTTTCCTCCCCTTTATTAAAATAATATAATCACATAAAGCAATTTTATGCATATCTGAGATAATATGAACATTTAGTAACTCTGATTGAAAACATTTTCATATTTCCTAAAGGCATAGCAAAGGCTATTCAACTTTCTATACCAGCTCCCAGAGAAATTCTATCCCTTCAAGTTCCCCCCTCCCCACCCCGATTCTCTTACCATTCATCTACACCAGGGACAATTTACAGTGGTAAACTGTCCTTACAACTGTCTTATAGGGAGGGAAAAACTGGAGGATCTGGGGAAGATGGACGAGTTATAAGGAGAATCTGCAAACTCCACACAGCACCACCAAAGGCTGACATCTAACCCAGGTTACTGGAGCTGTGATCTGCAGCACCGGTGTGCCACCTTGCTGGTTCCCATTGATGATCATTTTGGTTGATACTTTTATTACAATGATCTAATCTAAGAAACTAAAATAAATAAGAATTCTACAGTAAAGATCCATTTTGCTTCATGGACATTTTTTTTAGATTTTGACACCCCTTAAAATACATTGAATTTTAAAAATAATAACACACAACAAAAAGTTATGCAGATATAAATGTGTTTAATAGTTTTATATTTCATAACTAATCAAACCTTTCAATAAGAGCAGGAAGATGCAATGCATAATTCTTGATCTGCTGAGCCAGCAAATTCTAACCACAACTAGAAAAGGAAATAAAAGTCGAACTACCTGCCTGCATTCCTTGTCCTCTAAATTACAAAGACATTGTGTTTGAGAAGTAGTATTGGAGCCTCCACAGAAAACTGCTGCAATACAATTGTAAATAGCACACAGTATCTGATAGCTTTACTAATGGCAATTCCATTCGTTCACTAATGACTGAAGTTAGCTGACTGGATTTTTCACCTGGGTAGGCTGAACCAAGCCATGAAAGACCCCAACAATGAAGACGCTGTTTACATCCGGTACCGCACGGATGGCAGTCTCTTCAATCTGAGGCGCCTGCAAGCTCACACCAAGACACAAGAGAAACTTGTCCGTGAACTACTCTTTGCAGATGATGCCGCTTTAGTTGCCCATTCAGAGCCAGCTCTTCAGCGCTTGACGTCCTGCTTTGCGGAAACTGCCAAAATGTTTGGCCTGGAAGTCAGCCTGAAGAAAACTGAGGTCCTCCATCAGCCAGCTCCCCACCATGACTACCAGCCCCCCCACATCTCCATCGGGCACACAAAACTCAAAACGGTCAACCAGTTTACCTATCTCGGCTGCACCATTTCATCAGATGCAAGGATCGACAATGAGATAGACAACAGACTCGCCAAGGCAAATAGCGCCTTTGGAAGACTACACAAAAGAGTCTGGAAAAACAACCAACTGAAAAACCTCACAAAGATAAGCGTATACAGAGCCGTTGTCATACCCACACTCCTGTTCGGCTCCGAATCATGGGTCCTCTACCGGCACCACCTACGGCTCCTAGAACGCTTCCACCAGCGTTGTCTCCGCTCCATCCTCAACATCCATTGGAGCGCTCACACCCCTAACGTCGAGGTACTCGAGATGGCAGAGGTCGACAGCATCGAGTCCACGCTGCTGAAGATCCAGCTGCGCTGGATGGGTCACGTCTCCAGAATGGAGGACCTTCGCCTTCCCAAGATCGTATTATATGGCGAGCTCTCCACTGGCCACCGTGACAGAGGTGCACCAAAGAAAAGGTACAAGGACTGCCTAAAGAAATCTCTTGGTGCCTGCCACATTGACCACCGCCAGTGGGCTGATAACGCCTCAAACCGTGCATCTTGGCGCCTCACAGTTTGGCGGGCAGCAGCCTCCTTTGAAGAAGACCGCAGAGCCCACCTCACTGACAAAAGGCAAAGGAGGAAAAACCCAACACCCAACCCCAACCAACCAATTTTCCCTTGCAACCGCTGCAATCGTGTCTGCCTGTCCCGCATCGGACTGGTCAGCCACAAACGAGCCTGCAGCTGACGTGGACTTTTTACCCCCTCCATAAATCTTCGTCCGCGAAGCCAAGCCAAAGAAGAGGATATACTTGTACAAGTTTACACACTGATGTCTGTGCTGTAGCTATTCATTACAATCTGGAGTATGGCTACTTCTACCATGTCTTCAGTATCATAGCTAGGATGTTGTTGGTTCCCATTGCTTTCGTTATATGCTTTGTATGCATTTAGCCTGCACCAAACACATTGTGATCCCTATTCATAACTTTCCTCAGAATTACAAACTTACTTTATGTCCCTGTTTCTTTCGTTTGACTTTTCTTGCCTTATGAAATTTGTATGAAAATACTCTACATCACATTCCTCATTTAACATCCACCCCCTCGACATCTCTTCTAAAAAGATCTGTTTGGTTCGGCATTATTCTTTTTTTTTAAACCTATGCTTCAAATATCTTGAGGTTCTCTTCTATCTTAAAATTGATATTCAAATCTGTTGTTGTAGGTTAGGAACTCTTGGCACAGAAAATTACTTTCAGGCTCTCAAAGTGCGACTGCACTGCCCAACTGTTGCATATTGACGGTTTGGGAGACAGGGCCCCTTCTGCCCTCATGCTCACTCTCAACAATGGCCACACCTCCTGCCCACTGTTCCAGCAGATCTTCCTAGAGATGCTGCCCGGGGACATCTGGGCAAAGATGAGTGCCGGGTGGTAAAATCTGGGCCACTGATACACCTAACTACATCCTGATGATTCTTTCCGTGTTAGATATTAACCATTGAAAGTGATCAAAGCATTGCATCCCATTACTTAAACTTTCAGATTTCTTTTTCAGGTTCTTTTCTCACAACATAACTCGCATATAATATCATTTAATCAAGGTGAACATCTGTTGAAGTTGAAGCTACCTGTCCACTCCTCACACTAGTTTACCAGGTGGATAACTAATATAAATCAAGGGATAGTTAGAAGTATCTTTTTAAAGCTACATGCTCCTGTTGATTCTTGTTTTTTGGATATGCACTTCTTGTTCACCAAAAAACAAGTTCTTTGGAGAGCATTTCGTATCTTATCATTTCTAATGACTTACAAAGAGTAAATTTGATCCTCTTTAGAGTATCATAATGCTTTTATTAGAATCTCCCCAGTTAATGCTGCTGATCACGAGCCAATCTTGAAGGGTTTTGATAATGAGTTTATTGTCAGATACATTGTAAAATGTACATTTGCACTGGAATTCTTACGTGTTGTGGCCAAGCAGGCACTTTATTAAAAAAATAATATAGACTAAATTAAATTAAACAGAGATAATAAATACAAAAGATAGACAGATAAATGAGCAGTTACCATAGTGCAAGAAAAGAAGTGGCAATTCAATAGTGCAAATAAATTATTTTGTGGGGTCAGAGAAGTTTATCATTCATTGAGTAAGGGGAGATTCAAAAGCCCGATAGTCAGTGGTTAAGAACTGTTCTTGCATCTGAGGATGCAGTTCTTCAGGCTTCTGTACCTTCTTTCTGAAGGCAGCAGCAAGAAGTGGTTGTGACCAGGGTAATGAAGACCTTTTATGATGTTGGCTGCCTTCTTGCTGCAGCGTCTCACATAGATGTCTTCAATGGATGGAAGGTCAGAGTCCATGATGGACATGGCTATCTTTTCTACTTTCTGCAGTCCTCTGTATTCCTGGGCAATTGAATTACCAAACCAAACTCTGATCCAACCACAGTGTATTTTCCACAGTATAACTGTGGAAGTTTGATCAAGCATTTGATGATGTCAAATTTCTTCAGAGAGGAAAGGAGTTCATGTGGTTTTTTTTGCTTTGTAAAACCTTTCTTGCAGCGAGCACATCAAAGTCAAGATTCTTTTTATTGTCATGTAATGAAACATAAGTAATGTTATACAAAATTGCATTTAATCCGCCGTAAGGCACACAAAAATTTGCCAACTGCAGTACTTGTCTGGTGCCCTTAACAGAGAAAGAAAAGCAAAAGTGTCCCTTCAAAGTCACTGAGAGTCTGTGGATTTGCTTCCTGCACTCCTGTAACCTCTGTAGCCACACAGACTTCAGTCCAAACCATCGGCAACCCCAGCTCCAGATCCAAACCTCCAAAATGATCAAGTCTTCAGTACTCAAAGCCCTTTGTGAGATTTCCCGCCCTCAGCACCCTCTCACATTCTGGTTCCAATAACTGGAACCCCTTTGGCCAGTCTCCAGCGAGTCTTCAGCAGTCTGCAACTTGACGAGAGTCCTTTGCCTGCAAGTCACTAGCAGCACACAGCCTGTGTGAGTTCTTGGCCTCGAGTCGCCAACAGTCAATTGCCTGTGCATTCTTCAGCCATTGAGGCCTTCACAGGCCTGTTGCCGAGGTTACTGTCCCATAGTGTCGTCGTCTCGCCTCTCTTTTTATTTGAGAATTATTATCATCTGAGATCTGAGACTCATCTCAGGAAAGATTTGTCCCACTGGGACATAGAAAAGATGGAAGGAAAAGGGAACTGTGGTTGATGGAACAGGTGAAACAGCTAGTCAAGAGTAAGAAGGAAGCATCCATTAGATACAAGAAGCAGGAAACAAGAAGGGATCATGAGAAGTATATGTTAGCCAGGAAGGAGCTTAAGAAAAGACTTAGGGGGCATGAGAAGGATTAAAGAGAACCTCAAGGCGTTCTATGCGTATTTGAAGAACAGAAGGATGTCGAGAATGAAGGTGGGGCCGCTAAAGGCACGTGCCTGGGAGTGGAGGAGTTTGGTTCAGTATTCACAAGAGAAAAGGACCTGGATCAAAGTGAGGTTGGAATAGAACAGGCTTGTGTGCTGAACAATGTTGAGATTAAGGAAGCGGAAGTGTTGGATCTTCTTAAAAACACAGGTATATCGTGTCTGGCCCTGGATAAGTGTCTGGGGCCAGACACAATATATTCAAGGTTGCTGTAGAAATTGGGGGAAGAGATGGTTGGGGCAGTGGCTATGATCTTTGAGACCTCTTTGGCTACAGAGAATGTGCCGAAGGATTGGAGAATGGCAAATTTGGTCTCCTTTTTTAAAAAAGGTAATATGGAGAATCCTGGGAATGAGAGACCAGTGAGTCATACCAGTGTGTAAACTATTGGAGAGGATTCTTAAGGATAGGATCTATGAGCATTTGGAGAGGTATAGTCTACTCAAGGATAGTCATCATGGCTTTGCCTCATGAGCCTAATTGAGTTTTTTGATGAGGTAACAAAGAAAATTGATGAAGGTAGGGCAGTACATGTGGTTTATATGGATTTTAGTAAGGCATTTGACAAGGTCCCCAATGAGAGACTTGTTCAGAACTCAGGAGGCATGGGATCCATGAAACCTTGGCTGTGTGGTCTGCATGCAGGTCAGTGACTAGTGGAGTTCGGCAAGGATCTGTTCTGGGACCCCTGCTCTTTGTGATCTTTATAAATGACCTAGATGAAGAGGTGGAAAGATGGGTCAGTAAATATTGGATGATACAAAGGGTGGAGGGAGTTTTGGATAGTTCTGAAGGTTGTCATATATTACAAAAAGATATAGACAAGATAAAAAGTTGGGCAGAAAAATGGCAGACGAAGTTCAATCAGGTAAATGTAAAGTAATGCATTTTGGAAGGACAAACCAGAAAGCTGAGTACAGGGTTAATAGTTTGTTACTTAAAAGTGTGGATGAACAGAGGGACCTTGGGATCTAAATCCATACATCCCTCAAGGTTGCCACGCAGGTTGATAGGATAGTGAAGGTGAAGGCTGAAACATTAGGGGCATTTAAGAGACTCTTAGACAGGCACATGGATGGAAGAAAAATGAAGGGTTACAGGCCAGGGGAGTGTTTAGTATATATTTTTAAGGAAGATATGGGCCAGCACAACATCGAGGGCCGAAGGCCCTATACTCTGCTGTAGTGTTCTATGTTCTAACCCTCTCACCTCCGTTCCATCAATGCTGACAGGCGAGTGGCTCCTTGGCCTCCCCTTTCTAACATCAGGTCCTTGTTGGGGATATTGAGAACAAGATTGTTGTTTTGGCACCACCTAACCAGATTCTTGATATTCATATTTTATTCTGTCTCATCATTTCCACTTATTTGGCCAACAATGGTGCCATTATCAGCAAATTTATAGATTGCGTTGGACCTGAACTTGGCTGCACAGCCATGAATGTACAGGGGGAATAGAGCAGGGGAGTAAGCATGCAGCCTTAGGATGCCCCTGTATTGATGATCAGTAAGGAGAAGGTGATGATGCCAATCTGTAATAATTGGGTTTGTGGATGAGGAAGTCAGGGATCCAGTTTCAATGTAAAATAGTCCCAGATTTGTTCGTTTGGTCATAATTTTCCTGAAATGATGATATTCAACATTGAGGTGAAGTCAATAAACAACATAATGATGTGGTTCAATTGATCTAATGCAGAGTCACAAATTTTCAATCCCCTGGTGTTGCAGCAGACATGTGGGAAATTCTTCTTCATGTTGGCCTAGTTGAAGTTCCTGGCGATGACCATGAAGGCATCAGGAAACATCGTATGATGTTTATTGATCATGGTGCTTGATCCTCAAGGAAACTAAATTTTGTGTGAGAGTGAGAATTTTTATGCCTGCAGATGTTATTAAACTGGCATTTACATCAGTATACAAAAAAATGGAGCACTGCTATTCTCACAGTCAATGAGCTGAAATCTCTTTATTGACTAAATCAATAAAGCAAAAAAAATGAATATTTTGTCTAGCATCAATTTTCCACTAGGTTAGGAAAGGTATGAGTAAAGGGTTTGAACTTTATGATATGAAAATTGAACAAAGATACTGATTCTCATCTTTAAGCTTTAAGTATTTTAATTTCTAGTTTTACAGCCAGATTTTGTGCACTTATTAGTCAGTATGGATTTGCTGCATTTTGCTGTGGCTCCTGCTAAATGTAAAATCAAGCAATATTCAAATAAATCCAAAAATGATACAGCAAGCCATTTTTAATACATTGTTCCTATAGGTACAAAGTGGTACGGTTGGTGTAGTGGTAAGCACAAAGCCTTTACAGCACCAACGATCAGGACCAGGGTTCGAATCCCGTGCTATACACTCTCCCTGCGTCTGTATGGGTTTTCCCTGGGGTCTCCAGTTTCCTCCCACCGTTCAAAACATACCAGGATGTAGGTTAACTGGGTGTAAATTGGGCGGCATGCCCAATTTAAAAATTTTAAAATTATGCTGCAATTTAATTAAAGTAAAATCATCGGTATCTGGAATTCAAGCAACAAGCAATCCCAAACAAAGGCATTGAATTACCTGATTAAAGTGAATTTTACATAAATAAGGACCACAATATTAATTTTTTTTTCGAATACTTTACATTTTGTGGTCTTTTGCCTTTTTAAACTGTTTATTCTTAATGCAGGTATATTAGATAGGCATTCGAAGAATGTGCGTCAGTCAACCAGAAACTTTTCATATCCAGCATCCGCAATCCTCATATGTGCCAGATGCAGAGGATTTTGCTGTATTTAAATGAACTGACTAAAAAAATTTGCAGTCATTGCAGATGTTCAGAGTTTTAGGAAATCCCATGCAGGAGATGGAATACAATATAAAATACATTATTCATGATTAGTTGGGTTGCAAACAGGATCTCTCATGAAAAAGCTTACAACTTTACATTGAAGCTCATAATATAAATTCCAAAACTGCACTCGCTGGACTAAATTCATGAGACAATTCTTGAACAGTTATTCAGTCATTCCCATATTTCAGTTAGTATGCCAATGGATCACATATGGATATGAGACACTGCAGCAAATATTTGGTTTTGAAAGCATAATTAAAAGTTTCATCAAAACGAATAATAAGTTTCCCACCAGTAAATTTCTTGCCTATTACTGTCTGTATTATGAATTATTAAATATCCTTTTGATAAAGTATTTCAGAATAAATGCTCACTTTACCTATAACAACTTATGACTAAATATGCATTTAAGATCAAAAATGGGAAATTTCACAATAAAAAGCTCTGAAAAATATGTACAAGATCAGATTTTCTTTGAGTTCTTTTTCTTCTCCCTTCAGTTGAAACTTTTTTGTCCAGAAATTGGTGATAATGCAAGATGATGACTATACAGTAATGAGAACAAGATATTTAGGATTCTGATGTACTTGCTATTTAAGATGGGTTTGATTTATTTAACCAATGAAATTCAAGGATTGAAAATAAATCAGAGGAAGAAGAATGAAATTGGGTTAAATGTACAGGTCAGTTATAGAAAGATTAAAAATCATATTTGATATCAACAAAAAAACAAGACAACCTTTCCACAATGTAAAGTTTTCCTTTTATTTTTATGCATGTTTGTGAGATGAAGGCATCATTAGTTAGGTCAAAATTTATTGCCCAAACTGAATGGCCTGCTAAGTTATTTTAGAGTGCAGTTAAAAATCAATCACCTTGATGGGGGACTGGAAAATTTGTAAGCTGCACCAGAAAGTTGAGGATTTAATTCCTCAAAGGACTAGACTGAATGAGATTTGGTTAAAAAAAAATGCAGTTTAGCTTTTAATTCCAAATTTAATGAATTGATGGAACTTAAATTCCCCAGCCAGCTTGATGAAATTCATACTTGCATCTTCAGTTCAATAGTCCAGCCTCCATGTACACCAAGTATCTTAAAGGCTTGGTTATTGTACATTGCAGCATCAAAAATCTCATTGACAAAGCTATGCTAAATATCCACCTTAAGAAAATAATAGGTTGGACAAATTACCACTTTAATGAAAGTTGAGCAGATCATTCAGTAATTTGCATGCATCTTTTAAACATGTTGCTGGATGATGAAATAAGGATAATACATATTAATCATTAATATTTTGGCAGACAAATCTGGGAAAACTAAAATATTGTCTATGTCATTTCCCATTTCCTATATAATATAAAATGTTTCATGCACAAAGGCTTGGTCTTCTTTGCAAAATAATTTCTCCAATGCCCCCGCCTCATTTCTTTCCTGAAAGATACTTAACAATACAAATACTGATAATCTTGCAAGCAACTCTTTAAAACAGCAACTATTTCATTTCATTAAGACAGCAACTATTTCATTTCTTTTACATTCTCTTCCACATCATCTCATGCCCACACTTTGGCAACTCAGATCATCAGGCTATGCTGATGCTTCCCATATAAACAGAAGCTGAAGGAGGGATGAAAGTTCAACAATCATCCGAAGATACAGGTGACTACTTCGAGTCAGTAACTGACCAAGACAACAATAAAGATATCCACCCTCAGAAACCATGGATGAACCAGGATGTTCACTCATTGAAGGACAGGATAGAGATACTGAAGTCAGGAGAACCAGCCCTCGACAAGAGAATCAGACCATCAGAGAAGCAAGAGTCACTAAGTTTGGGTCTCCAGATCATCATGGATATACACAGCTATGATAAAGCATGCATCCTTTCACAAGTACAAAGAAAAGCCAATAAGTTAATCATGAAATAATGGAACAGTACAGCACAGTACATGTCTCCTCTCTTTCCCTGCCTCTTATCCTCCAGATCCCCACCCCCTTCCCTTCCCACTCCATTCAGAGAGCCACCACCTCCCCCAATCATTTATCTTGTACCCTCCCAGCTACATCCACCTATCACCTCTTACCTGTCAGCCTGTGCTTCTTCCCACCACCACCCCCCTGCCCCAAACTCCATTATTCAGGTGCCTGTCCATTTTTTGTTCATTCCTTGATGAAGGGCTCAGGCCCAAAATGTTGGTTACCCTTTACTTCCTATTAATGTTGCATGACCTGCCAAGTTTGTCCAGCACTTTTAAATATTGCATTACAACCCCATTATTTGCAAACTTGCCTGTTTAATTCCAACATTTGGAATCAGTTATTCCTTGTTTCTCCCAGTAATGGCCTGGGCCTGGGTGATGGGGGTCTCTGAGGATAGAGGCTGCTTTTTTAAGACACTGTCTCTTGTAGATGGAATGAAGTCTTGTGGCTGTGAATGTCGCAGGCCAAGTCAACAACCCTCTAGATTTTATTCTTGTCCTGAGAGATGGCTTCTCCGTACCAGAAGGGATGCAACCAGCCAGAATGCTCTCCACTGTACCCCTGTAGAGGGTTTTATAGAGAGTCTTGAATCTCCTCAAACACCTCACCAAGTATAACCACGAGCCCTCTTCATGACTGGATCGCTGACACCCGGGAATTTGAAGTTTTTGACCCTCTCCGCCACTGAACCCTCGATGACTAGTGGGTCATGTTCCCATGATTGCCTCCTGAAGTCCACAATCATCTCCTTGATTTTGCTAACATTGAGCACAAGTTTGTTGGCATGACACCATTCAACAAGCTGATCTCCCTCCTGTACACTTCCTCATTGCCATTTGTGATTCTGCCGACAACTGTGGTGTCATTCAAAAATTTGTAGATAGCATGATGCTGGCTGGATCAGAGGGGAGATTGGATACATTTCTGGTGTTTTCTCTGGAACATCAGAGGCTGAGAGGAAACCTGATAGAATTTTATAAGATTATGAAAGGCACAGATAGTGAGAATAAATGTCACTGTATTTAAACCAGGAGTAGGGGCCAGGAAGGTTAAAGGTTCTTTTTGTTTTACTCAGGGAGTGGGAGGTACCTGGAACAGGCTGCCATGGGTAGTGGTGGAAGCAGATATTAAAGTACTCTTTAAGAGGCTTCCAGGTAGATAAGCCGGGGTTGGGGTGGGGGTGGTGGGATAGAGGGATAAGCATAATTTGCAAGCAGTAAAGTTTAATTTGGCATCTTATTTGGTGCAGACATCATTGGTTAAAGGACCTGTGTCGTTCCATGTTCTATCCAAAAAAATCTGAGGGTGGAAGGTTAAATGGCCATTGTAAATTGTCCTGGTTTGTGGATACTAGAATTTTGGGGGAAGGGAGGATTGGAAAGAGGAAAATAGTTAATGGGAACATGGGTAGAATAAATAAAAAGATGAATGTAGGATTTAGGTGCTTGATGGTCAGTGTAGACCAACAAAGAAGGGTTAGAGCTGAAACAGTAGACTGAGGCGTTTTCACGCTGTTGCTTTTTATGACTCTGTATTTTATTCTGGATTTCCTGAAACTTTCATTCATTCCTGATATTACATTATATCTAATTATATTTTTGAAATTTATATCCTGCTATCCATGTGATTTCTGTGGCTGACTAATTTCTAATTGTTCAGCAATGTCAATCAGCCAGAGGAAGGGTCACATCAGGGGGATATATTGATGAGCCCTCTTCCTAACACAAGTTGGAACATTGAGAAAAACTCTACATGGCCTTGTCTAAGCTGGTCTGAAATATTTTAAGCATTAAATACTTTAAGATGTGATTTGAACCGGGGTAGTGATATTCAGGTGCAAGCCCTAAGGCATTATCAAATATGAGTTGAATTTAAGTATCTGCCAAAAGGTGGATTAATTAACTATGCTATTCCAAAATTAAATCACAAAATTCTGTAGATGCCACTGCTGAAGTAAAAACACAAAATGCTGGAGAAGCTCAGCAGGTTTATGTAGCAAAGGCAAAGTTACATAACCAACGTTTCGGAGTTGAGCCCTTTATCAAAGTATAAGAAAATGCCGGCAAGTGTCCGAACAAAAAATTAGGAGTAGGGAAGGGTGGCAGGAGATGATAGTGGAGAAAGGAGGGAGGGGACAACAGCAATGACGGGTAGGGCTATGTGGCTGAAAGAAGCTTATTCTAAAATATTAGCAGTAGATTATAGCTAAGGATAACTTATTCTTTGGCTTGGCTTCGCGGACAAAGATTTATGGAGGGGTAATGTCCACGTCAGCTGCAGGCTCGTTGGTGGCTGACAAGTCCGATGCGGGACAGGCAGATACGGTTGCAAGGGAAAATTGGTGGGTTGGGGTTGGGTTTTTCCTCCTTTGTCTTTTGTTAGTGAGGTGGGCTCTGCGGTCTTCTTCCAAGGAGGTTGCTGTCCACCGAACTGTGAGGCGCCAAGATGCGCGGTTGGAGGCGAGATCAGCCTACTGGCTGTGGTCAATGGGGCAGGCACCAAGAGCTTTCTTTAGGCAGTCCTTGTACCTCTTCTTTGGTGCACCTCTGTCACGGTGGCCAGTGGAGAGCTCGCCATAGAACACGATCTTGGGAAGGCGAAGGTCCTCCATTCTGGAGACGTGACCTACCCAGCGCAGTTTGATCTTCAGCAAGAATAATTAATTAACTTTGGCAAGTTTCTTGGATTCAAGAATTCAACAAATTTACTGAAAGATTAATTTAAAAAGTTTGCTTAACATACTGTAGACAATATTTCCAGCTTTTACTGTTATCTTTTATTGAAGTACTTAACAATACATTTGATATCTATTAAGAAAACCATCCACTTAGCTGAATGCATACGAGAATTTACAACACATCAATTTCCCATCAGGAAGTTCTCAAAACTCCTCACTTCTAACCAGAACAACATTCTGACCAGTTTTCCTCTGCCAACACCCTCATCCGCCTAACAGAACTTATGACTTTTGATGACTTTCATTTTATTCAAATCAAAGGTGTAGACATGTAGCATGGCTCCCAGCTATGCCCGCCTTGTTGGCTACACGCAACATTTTTGTACGAACCTACCTGGCACCATCTCCAATTCTTCCTCCATTACACTGATGACTGTACTGGGCTGCTTCCTGTCAATTATATCTACTTTGCTACTAACATCTACCCAGGTTCCCCTCTTTCT
The DNA here is from genome assembly GCF_036971445.1 of Narcine bancroftii. NCBI lineage: Eukaryota > Metazoa > Chordata > Chondrichthyes > Torpediniformes > Narcinidae > Narcine > Narcine bancroftii. The sequence goes on from NC_091471.1 coordinate 79,374,624, forward strand.
TCTGAACTATTTCCATTTTCTTCTCTCCTTCAACTCACTTTTCATCCTCTTTCCCAACCACTCCTACCCAGCACCCCCCCCCCCCCCCCGCCATCTACACCTATTTTCCCCTTTGCATTTCCCCTCTCCCTCCTGCCTCCCATTCAGTTCCATCTGGGCTCTCATTATTCCACTAACACCTTTGCATCTCATCAGATTCCAGCATTGTCAGCCTTTGGCCCTAACTATCACACATCCCAGCAAGACTTATTATCTTCCACCTCACCCCTTTATTTTTCTTTCCCTCTGTAGAGTGCGTCGAAAGAGCCAAAGACTTGTTGATCCAAAACCAAGGCTTTTATTAACTAAAAGACTAGAGCATATCACATGTAGGTCGACCAGTCCAGAATGACCTGGTCTGGCTAGGAGAAATCCTTTAAGACCTGCCAGTAGGTGTGGCTACGCTCTCAGCCAATCACAGACATCCTACACTACAATCTATACATATACACATTGGTGATAGAATCTGTACTATCACACCCTCTATCTGTTCTGTCAGTCAACTGTCTTTGTCATTATCCTTCACCTGTCCCTGGTCCACCAATTCCCCACTAGTCCCAGTCCTAACCCTCCCATCCTGATCTCATTACACCATCTCTTTTCCCTCCAGCACTCTGCCTTGATGAAGGATTCCGACAACAATGCTCACTGTCGCGGAGCCGAGGAGTCCAGTAACTGAGACACACAGGCCATACGGAATTTCAGCAACACCTGCGATTTTTCAAGCAACAATGAACAAATTACTACATGGACTCTCCGTTGGGTGTTACCAGATGATGTCATCATCACGGGCCGAAATGACAATGAACACTTACAAAACCTTGAAAAGGTTTTAACCAGACTACAACAGGCTAATATACAATTTCAAAAGCACTTATAATAGACAACGAGGGGGTGTGAATGAATCCAGCAGGAACAGAAGCCATTCGCAGGGCCCCATGCTCAACCAACAAATCGGATTTCGCTCTACCATTCATGGGTGAGAATTTCCTAATAGCTGTGGATGCACACTCCAAATGGCCAGTAGTTTCACAGCTGAAAAACACCAAAGCAGATCCCACGATTGACTGTCTACGAGCTATTTTTGCTACTTTCGGATTGCCTCATGAATTAGTTATGGATAATGGGCCTCAATTTACATCAGAACATTTAAAACAAATTTATGCACGACAACAATATCAGACATATTTTGTTCACACTCTATCATCCAAATACTAATGGGGAGGCAGAACGTTTGTACAAACATTCAAAAAAGCAATGGAAACCATGAAACTTCTAAATGCCTCCTGGACGCACAAAATTGCAGATTTTCTACTGGGATACAGAAACACACCGCATTCTACCAAAAAATGCACCCCAACAGAACTAATGTTTGGCCGCAACCTGTGGACCAGGCTGTCCACAGTTCATCCAGATCTGGGTCTCAGATTGCAAAAAACAGCATCGCCACAAACCTCACCTAAAACATTGAAAGTGAGCAAAAGAGTTCTGGTAAAAGATTATAGACAATATAAAGATCCATGGGTGGTAGGAGTAATCTTACAAAATTTGAGCCCCTGCTCATACTTTGTTCTAGAGGGGGACAGATTGTGGAAATGACACATTGACCAATTACGAGCATTGACTGACACCAAGATCCATGAACTGCCTCATGAACTGGAGGAGGTGGAACTAGACCTGCTGTGGCCTGCCCTGACCATCTCACCCCTCAGACCGAATGGGGGGCGGGAGGTGGCAGAGACAATTATGGAACTGAGCAGTCCAGTGAGGAGTACAATAACTGAGAAACACACCCAAGAGGGCAGAGAAGATGGGCATGATGTCACCCTTCCATATATAACCCTGTGTGTCAGTAGCCATGTTAGTCTAGAAGTAAAGGATGTCTCAGAGTCTTAATTGTGTGAGTGCATACACAACACTCACCATTCTTTTTCTCCCAATGATACTGCTGACCCACCGACTTCCTCCAGCAGATTATGTTTAGTTTCAGATTTTAGTATCTGCAGCTTCTTGAGTGTCTTTAGAAATATACATTTATCTTAGAGATCACAATTAGATAAGGAAATTATTTATGTCTTCTAGGTGTTATAATCCATTTATAGGGACAACTACTGGTGCTCTCACAAGCTATCTCAAAGATTCTTAAAATTTGTGGTGATATACAAATCTTGTTATGTGAAACCACATTGGTCTTTCAGTAGATACATGTATACAATTTACCAGAAACAGGTAGCGTAAAGCCAAATTAAGAGGGAAAATTAACAAAAGATCAATATTCTTGAGGAAACTTTTTTTGTACAATGTTAACTTACTTCAAAATGAAATTATTTGGAAAAACTGGTTATTCTCATTCCTGAATTCCCTAAATAGCTTATGGATAATGAAAATTTGATAGGTTTCAAACGGACTTTTTTGTTCCAGGAAATAAATCAGAGCTTGAACAGTTGTGGAATAAATAATGTGATAGGTTGTCACTGGGGTGGCAACTTAAAGTCATCACATTCAAATTTGCATAAAAATACAACATACAAGCTGTCTTTGAGAATTACAATTTTCTTTCCTGTTTTAGTGAGATATCATATGTTTGGGTTAACAATAAACAGAATGAGTGGAAGGATACACAGAATGTTAAGGGAGATGATAAGAGGTACCTTGGATCAAAGACAAGTGACAAAGTTGGCACACAAAACCAGCTTCTCTGCAGTGAATGTTCTATGCGATTGGTCGAGTTCTGCACTGCTGCCATGATGGGTTCACCTTAGTGATTCAACAGTTAGTAGTTCAGAGGCAAGTATTATGGTGATTGCTTCTCAAAAAATGACCCAATCATATCTCTTCCTAAATTGGAGTACTTAAGAAAAGTAACGTACAAGACAATTTTCTTTGCAGCCTTAAATCATGATTATTGGGCTGAAAAATAGCATTCAGATGTCCAAGTCAATCAGGCAAGTTCAGTGCAGCACAGCCCTCTTAAAAAAAAATCCATTTGATAAGTTACATACCACACACTTCTAAATTTGTTATATATGACAATGTTTCCATACATATTTCATAAGTCAATCCAAATACCTTTTCCATGTATTGCTTTTAGTTAACGATATACTTGTTTTTTGCACAGGAATCACATTAGAGATCTCATTAACTGACAAGGCAGCCCATTTTTTTGGCATTAATAATTAGTGAGTCACACAAAAGCTATTTTGCTTACAAAATTTATGATAGAATCTCATCCCAAAAGCAAATGTATGCCAATTGTCTCCATGTTGGGATACACAATAACTCACAAAATATTCAAAATCCTCAGTATTCATGACAGCCTACTGGGTCAATGACATTATCCTGCAAAGGTTGATTGGAAAAGGCTGTTGTAGAAAAAGGGTCAGTTGGCAAGTGGAAGGATTTTAAAAGAGAGTCAGGGAGAGTACAGGACCAGTACATTAGAGTGAAGTACAAAACTGGCAGGAGTAAGGTTGATGAGGAATACTGAGGCTCTGGCCAGGAAAAAGGAGACAGTTGGGATCAAGTAAATAGCTAGAGGAGTAAAAGGAACATAGAAGTTCACTTAAAGTGAGAATTTAGGAGGTGAAAAAAAAGAGGATACAAGACAGTTTTGGCAGATAAGGTAAAGGAGAACGCTGAGAGATTCGATAGGTACGTTAAAAGCAAAAAGGTTAACTCGGGAGAAAATAGGTCACTTTTCAAGATCAATGTGATTGTTCACGAATGGAGAACAGAAAATCAGCCAAGTCTTAAATGAATATTTCTTGTTTGTATTTACTGTGGAGGTCACTGAAGCTGGAGAATCCACGAAAAGAACCGTGTTGTTTTGAAGCATATCTGAATTACAAGAGAAGAGGTGAGATTGCTGGTACCTTGGCAAAGATGTTTCTATACTGTATTAGCTATGGGTGACATTATGTTTGATTGGACGGAGATTAATGATTTGCCTTTGTTTAAAGAAGAGATGTGAGGACAAGTGAGGGAACTACAGGCCGATAAACCTAATATCAGTGGTGGTTAATTTATTGGAAGGGTTACTGAGATAAAGTATTTGCCTGTATTTGGAAAGGCAAGGACCCATTAGGGATAGTCAGCACAGCTTTGTGTCTCATAAACTTGAATTTTTTTTGACTTGGTGACCAAGAGGACTGATGAGGATAAGGCAGTAGACATTGTCTACATAGATTTTAGCAAGACATTTGATTAGGTCTCACATGACAGGCTAGTCCAGAAAATTAGATCACAGGGGATTCAAGATTAAATAGACAAGATAATTCAAAGTTGGCTTGATAGAAGGAGAAAATGGTGGTTGAAGTTTACTTTTCAAATGTTTTTATTTTAATTTAATTGATACAGCATGGTAGAAAGTCCCTCTGGCTCATGAAAAACTGATGCCCAATTACAAGCAATTAACCTACTAACCTCATACATTTTTGGAAATTATGACTATAGCCAGTGGTATGCTGTGGGAATCTGGATTTTGATTCAGATGACAATGCAGTTGGCTTGGCAAGTTTGAGAACAATGCCAAAATTGGTGGTGTAATTAACGTGAAGGTTATCTAAGAAAATAACAAGATCGACGTGAACTAGGAACATGGGTCAAGGAATGGCAGATGGAATTTAACTTGGAAAGTGCAAGGTATTGTATTTGGTCAATTAAACCAAATCAAAACCTGCTCTGGCACAGCTTTGGAGGATGTTGTAGAAGAGAGAGAGCACAGGTATATAGTTCTCTGAAAGTGGCAATACGTGAAGACACCTCCTCCCTCACCATCATTTGGGGCCTCAAACAGTCCTTCCAAGTGAAGCCACACTTCACATGAATCTGCAGGGGTTATTTACTGCATCCAGAGCTCCCATTGTGGTCTACTCAGAGACTGGGCACAGACTGGGAGATCACTCTGCTGAGCACCTTTGTTCTGTCCACTGCAACAGTGGGGACCTGAGAGTGGCAACCCATGTCAATTACCTGCCCCAATCCCATCTTTGTACATGGTCTCATGAACTGCCACCCACAAATTGGAAGAACTACAAACATCTTATATTCCGTCTGGGAACCCTCTAACCAGATGGCGCTAACATGGACTTCTCCAGCTTCTGTTAGCCCCTCCTCCCATCTCTTTCTTTCTCTATCCCTTTGATTTTATTTTACTTGTTTCATATTTATTGTCAGAGAACATACATGACATCACAGATTCTTTTTCCTGCGTCAGAGGCAGAATTACCTCTTATTAGTAGTCCAAAATTGTACACCACATACACATGTAAATTAATAAAGAACAGTAAACAGATAACAACTGTAAACAAACTGACTGTGCAATACAGAGAGAATAAAAAAATAAAGTGAACACGTAAGAGTCCTTAAATAGGCTCTTAATTGAGTTTGTTGTTGAAGAGTATGATGGTGGAGGGGTTGCAGTTGTTCCAGTACCCGGTAGCTTGGGTCTTGTGGCACCTATACCTCTTTCATGATGGTATCAGTGATAAAAAGAGCGTGTGCCTAGTGGTGTGGATCCTTCATGATTGCTGCGCTCTCCGATAGCAATGTTCCCTATAGATGTTCTCGATAGTGGGGTGGGTTTTACCTGTGATGACTTGGGCTGTGTCCATTACCTTTTGGAGGGCTATACACTCAGGAGCATTGGTGTCCCCATACCAGACTGTAATTCAGCTGGTCATCACACTTTCCACTACACATCTGTAGAAATTTGCAAGGGTTTATGGTGTCATAACAAACCTCTTCTCTCTCTCTCTCTCTCTCTCCTCCTTTCCCTTCATCTCCTTTCCTCCAGCTCTGCATTTACTGAGTCACACCCCTCCCCTGATCAATTCTTACTTTTCTTCTGCTTTCCTATCCATCTCCAATTATTGCATTTTTCCTGTTGGTCTGTGTTCCTCCCCCTCTCGTTACTTCCCTTCTCCCTAGCCTTTTTATTCAGACACCTGTCTGCTTTTTGCTCATACCTCTACGAAGGGCTCAGGCCTGAAACGTTGGTTATGTATCTTTACCTCCTGTGGAAGCCATGAGACCCACCAAGTTCCTCCAGCATTGTTGTGCTTTTACTAAAATCACAGACATACAGACTTTCCTCTTTCATGCAGGAAGTCGGGTCTGTAAAGGCAAAGAAAAACAAAAATTGCAGATTTTGGAACTTGAGTGATCAAAGAGAAGCTGGAGACAGTGGATTGGGCGGTATCCATGGGTAGAAATGGTCAGTCAACATTTCAGGTCAGGAATTTTTATCCTTTGCCTCAAAAACATTAAGTGACTATTTCAATTTATGAATTCTGTCTATTTTTTATTTGCAGTGAAGGCTTTTGACAGACTTGCCTTCATCAGCAAGGGCAGTGAATATAAGAGTTGTGACATTGTGAGACCATGTATGGAGTTCTGTGCACAGTCTGGTTGTCTGGCTAAAGGAAGGATATCACTAATCTAGGAAGGATTCAGAAAAGATTTACAAGGTATGGCCAGGACTGGAGGCCTTGAATTACCAGGAGCTACTAAATAGTCTGAGACTTTTTCTCCTGAAGAATAGGAGGCTGAGGAGTGTCATAAAAGTATCTAAAATTATAATTATGCTCTCAAAAAGGCAAGTGGTCATTTTCAACACCCCCCCCCACCACAAGGTAGGGGAGTCTAAAATCAGAAGGCATAAATACAAGATGAAAGTGGAAAGTTTTAAAGGTGACCTGATGGGCACTTTTTCCTCAGGTGATGGTTGGTATATGGAACAAGCTGCCAGAAGAAATGAGAAAATCAGGAAAAATTACAATGTTTAGAACATTTAGACATTTAAATGGATAGGGAAGTCTTAAAGCGATATGGGCTAAACAAAGGCAAATGGTACAAATTCAGGTTGCAACTTAGGTCAGTGTGGTTGAGTTATGTGAAGGGCCTGTTTTAGTACTGCTTAAAATCAATGTCTTCATAAACCTTTCTATTGGTGTTGCCTGAAATGCAAGGATTTGCACTATTTTTCTTCAACTGCACTTCATGATTCCCAGCATCTGCAGTATTTTGCCTTTCTCTGAAATTCATAGTTAAGGAGCAATTTATGTCACTGTTAACTATTGGTGTTCTTGGGACTGATGTCACAAATAATTTTGATCATAGCATTCTTAATTTCCGAGTACATCTCTGATCATTGAAAGCAAATTACTGAATATTGGGAAGGGAATTGGGGACCTGATTGAATTTTCAATCCAAAGGACTCGGTAACTGCATATGAAATCAATTTAAAAAATTTAACCCCAGCAGAGCTAACTAATTCATTTCAAATTTCCAAAGCTGCAACTAGAAAATCCACCTTAAAAAGTAATTTTATGGAATCCAAAGTCTAGTTTATTTCCTGTGTGAACAACAATATTGATACTGAGAAAATAACACATATCAGAATTCAAGATAATTTGTGAGCAGAAACTATCCCTTCAAACAATAAATATTTTTGTTATAGAGTCACAATTGTATAGCCCAGAAACAAGCCAATTTGCCCCACTCATCAATGCCAACTGTGAATCTCAGTTATGCCAATTACATTTGCCCACCAAAGGCCCATATTGCTTTATTCCTCTCCAAGTACCTGAAAAAATACCTTTGAAAAGTTGTAATTTTACATGTCTCTACCATTTTCTTTGACAGCTTGTTCCATATAACCACCACTCTATGTTTAAAAAAACAGGTCCTCTGATATCTTAAATTTCTCCTCTTTCACCTTAAACCTATGCCATCTTTTTAAACTCCTCTACCTTCCTATAACCATATACAGCACAGAACAGGCCATTTTGGCCCTACTAGTCCATGCCAGAACAAATCCCCACCCTCCTAGTCCCACTGACCAGCACCTGGTCCATACCCCTCCAATCCTCTCCCCTCCATGTAATTATCCCAGTTTTTCCTTAAATGTAAATAATGTCCTTGCTTCAACCACGTCTGCCAGAAGCTTATTCCACATCCCAACCACCCTTTGCGTGAAGAAATTTCCCCTCAAGTTTCCCTTATAATTTTCCCCCTGCAATCTCAAACCATGGCCTCTGGTTTGAATATCCCCCACTCTTAATTGAAAAAGCCTATCCATGTTGACTTTCTCTGCCCTTTTAAAAATCTTGAACACCTCCATCAAATCCCCCCTCAATCTTTTATGCTCCAGAGAAAAAAGGCCTAGGTTGCTCAACCTTTCTCTGTAACTCAAACCCTGACATCCTGTCAACATTCTCGTGAACCTTCTCTGCACTCTCTCTATTTTGTTTATATCTTTCCTATAATTCAGTGACCAAAACTGCACACAGTATTCCAAACTTGGCTTCACCAATACTTTGTACAATTTCATCATAGCATCCCAAATCTTGAATTCAATACTCTGATTTATGAAGGCCAACATTCCAAATGCCTTCTTCACCACTCTATCTACCCGAGTATCAACGTTGAGGGTACTATTTACCATAACTCCTAAATCCCTTTGTTGCTCTGCACTCCTCAATTGCCTACCATTCAATGTATATGACCTATTTAGATTTGCCTTTCCAAAATGCAACACTTCACACTTATCCGTATTATATTCCATCAGCCATTTCTCAGCCCACTCCTCTATCTCTTTTTCAGCTACGGTAATCTTCCTCACTGTCCACAATACCACCAATCTTTGTATCATCTGCAAACTTACTTATCCAATTTACCACCCCTTCTTCCAGATCGTTAATATATATAACAAACAACAGTGGACCCAGGACTGATCCCTGAGGAACTCCACTAGTCACCGGCCTCCAATTTGACAAACAATTTTCTACCAGTACTCTCTGATACCTCCCATCCAACCATTGCTGAATCCATTTCACTACCTCCTAAAAAATTCAATCTACCCTGACAATGCTTCAAGCTGCCAAAAGATCATCTTCTCAGCTTCCTAGTGAGAATAAATTTAGCCTCTCCCACCTCTCTTTACAAGTAAAGCCCTCCGAACCAACATCCTGCTCAATCTATTCTGCCCTCTTTCCAATACCATCACATAAGAGCATACCATATCAGAGCAGAAACAGGCTATTCAGCTCATCGAATCTGCCATGCCATTCAATTATGAGCTGATCCATTTCCCCACAGTCCCACTGCTCAGCCTTCTCCCCACAACCTTTGATGCCCTGGCTAATCAAGAACCTATCATTCCCTGCCTTAAATACGCTCAATGACTTGGTCTCCGCAACCGTATGTGGTAACAAATGTCTTCGTATTGTATGGCAATTAGAACTGGAAATTAAATCCCGTGTTGATTTAGATTCAGTGTCATACAGCATGGAAACAGGTCTTTCTGTCCAAGTGGTTCATGCTAACCATGTTGTCTCCCTGAGCATGTCCAATTTGCCTGCATTTGGCCCATGTTCTTCTTAACCTTTCCTATCCATGCATCCATCTAAATTACTTATTTTAAAACATGTTTTTATCTGAATTAGAATTCTTTCTTGGTTCTTTCTGATCTTACTTGAATTTATTTTGGAACAGATTAGCACAATCTGTATCCCGTCTTGATTTAGATTATTTTGCTTATACAAAATTTGATTTATGCTTGGAGATTAACAATTGTTTGAATGCCTGTATTTACTTAAAATAAAGCCAATTTTAATTTGAGACTGGTTTTCAAGTATCACTAATCATCTGATACAGAACCAGGGTCAGCAACAACCACCTGCCAATTCATAAAATGCAAGTGGTTTTTGAGTTGCATACTCCCTGAAATTTTCTCCATTTTGCTAGAACTGTTCTATATACCTTTGAGACAGTGTTAGAAACGTTATTAATGATGATGAATTTTAATGCACAAGATACTTTATTCAACAATTTCCTACTGATAATTGCAATTTTGACAGCTCAAGTATCTAGAACACTATTGTCATGCAAATTCTGAGACCAACTATTTTCCACAAAGCACACAAAGAACCTTACTTACTATTAATATTTCTGGCTCATTATCAAAATAATTTGCTGCTTATTCTCCCATAATAAACAGAAACTGGTGGAAGCCAAAAATATTTATTAAGTGATGAACTTTTGAATGGAAGATAAACACCCAGTACTCATTTAACATTACATCCATTTAGATCAAAACTATATGTGGTAAAGTATAGTCTGTATTCGGAAGCATACTGTCTAGTTTGTAAAAGTAGAGTGATTTTCAAGAAAATTAATAATTTGAAACTTTTCAAAAGAAACTTGGTTCATTTGATGTTTCCACATTTCTGAAGCTGTTTAAATTGGTTAATGCATTTCTTCATAAATCTATTCCAACAAATAAACTGGAACTGGTATTCACCAATATATTCCTACTATATCCCAATTAAAGGTAGCAAGCAAAAAGCAGATTCTTTATATTAGGTATCCTTCGTGCTTTTTTTAAATGCAGAAATAATAACTCACACAAAGAAGTAACCTTCAACTTTGCAGCATAATATATTGACATTTAGTTTTCTCAACTCAAACTGCAAGATTCAAGAAATGAAATGAATATCTTGTTGATAAATTGGTATAAAGATTTTAGACTTTTTAATGGAACAGCCAGGAGAATAATGAGGAAACTTGTATCAAGAAACTTGTACTGTTTCAAAAGCTTCAATGCTAGTGCTTCAGTGGTGTTTGAAAGAGGAAAGAATATAAAAATGTGTGAAGACAGAAGTGATTACATGGCATAAGACATAAGAGTATTACTGACAATAATATGACTGAGAAAGTTTTTATAATTGTGAGACAGTTTTACAGCTAAATGTGTACTCTCTGATGTACAGCAGGATGTAATTGCAAATACAACCATACAAATGCACACAAGCTCCCAAAACAATCTGGCCAGATTATCAAATCTTAATTATGTCAGTTGCAAAATCAATTTTGGATAAGAAACCAAAAAAGTCTATTTAAAAAAAAACTATCTGTAACATTAGACTTGTGTTAAGGTTTGTGGCATTTTTTTGACATTTTAACAATTGGCCAGCTGTTGCAGGGGCAGGCCCACATCCTGCAATCTGCTCGGCCCCTACTTACAACTTCTGAAAGCATGGGTGTATCAAAGTGGACTCAAAAATCCCAGATATTACTAGCAAAAGCTGAGAGGCACAAGGGGCTCAAACTGTACTGAACAAGTGGCAACTTCAAAATACCTAAGAGCATCAATGGCTGGTAAAATCTCACAACAAAAACTGTCAAAACGTAGTATCATATTTATCATTTTGGAGATACCCTGGATTAACTGCCATTTAACTGGGTAACTACCAAGGAATTAATTTGGGAAAATAAAAAAAAACTTATGTAAGAAAGCATGAAAAGAGTAAAAGCAAAGGTTGATTTACATATCAGCATCCCATATGCTGTATTCACAATAATAATCAGTTGTTTCATCTTTATTATCAGTCAGGACAAAAATTAGATATGCCAGAAAGGGCCAAGTTTACTCTCTTCTTTCTTGCTCTCGTTATTTTCTGTGTTTTCCTCTTGCTGTTGTGTTGTGGCTGTCAATCTCAGCTGTGGAGATCGACTCCTCAGCTGGTCTCCCCTCCCGTCAGTGTTATTTTTGTCTTGCGCATGCGCGAGGAGTCGTTCATGCACGGTTGCACACTTTTGCTTGGGCTCCGTGAGCCATTTTAGTAGTCCCGAGTTCGGGACTTCAACTGACCTTAGGGAGCGGGCTTCTCTCTCCGCGGCGGGCCTCCTTGGACAGGTAAGGCCTTCACCTTCTTCTTCCGACGTCCTTTCTTCTTCTCTTCTTCCCGTTGCTTTTGACTTTTCTTTTTTCGCTGCCATTTTCTCCACACCTTTATTTTCACATTATTTTGGTTTTTGTGTTTGTGCCTTCGTTTTTTCACTGTCTTTATTTTACTTTTCTGGAGAGGGCTGGAGTTCCCCGACCGGCCACTACTCCATCACGTGACTCCGAAAGGGCCAAGTTTGTCAGTAAATAATTCAGACCCCAGCAGTGAAGTTTTAATGATTGTAATTGGTTGAACTCATTTTATAACTTCAGTTAAATTCTACCCGAGAACCAGCAAAAACTGAGATATTGGAAATTACCTGGATTCTGTGGTAACCAAGGTAATTCTGACATTTGGGGGATGAACCAGGAAGGATTGGGATGTACATACATGTATCAAGGATATTCCCTTTTTTAAATTCAGGGGTTATGATATCATAGACAGAGAAGGAACCAATTTTGCTCCACTCGGTTATTCTGTGCTTTTACGACCCGTATGGGGTAAGGTCAAGTTAGATTTGTAAATCATGAGGAAAAGTTGCTCATACAATGTCAACTCATGCAGTTTGGTATGCAGAGTTTTGCCGCCAGCCTTCCAGACCTCTGGGGGGATTCCATCCATACCTGCTGCTTTGCCACTTTTCAGTTGTTCAATTGCCTTATATGTCTCTTCCCGGGTAAGGACCTCATAAAGCTCTAGACTCAAGGGCTGTTGAGGGAGCTGGAGCAGGGCAGATTCTTGGACTGAGCAGTTGGCACTGAAAAGAGATTGGAAGTGTTCTGACCATCGATTGAGGATGGAGAGCTTGTCGCTGAGGAGGACTTCATCGTCTGAGCTGCGGAGAGGGCTTTGGACTTGGGGTGAGGGGCCATACACAGCCTTTAGTGTCTCATAGAAACCCCTGAAGTCGCCAATGTCGGCGCTAAGCTGGGTTCGTTTGGCAAGGCTAGTCTACCACTCATTTTGGATCTCCCGGAGTTTGCGCTGAAGATGGCTGCATGCGAGATGGAAGGCTCCTTTTTTCTCTGGCCATTCTGCGCTGGGCATGACCCTGGTGTGGAGCACATCTCGTTTGTCTCTTCCTCGCACCATCCTCAACATTCATCACCAACATCGAAGTACTCGAGCTGGCAGAGTCCGCAAGCATCGAATCCACGCTGCTGAAGACCCAACTGTGCTGGGTGGGTCACGTCTCCAGAATGGAGGACAATCGCTTTCCCAAGATCGTGTTATATGGCGAGCTCTCCACTGGCCACCAAGACAGAGGTGCACCAAAGAAGAGGTACAAGGACTGCTTAAAGAAATCTCTTGGTGCCTGCCACAATGACCACCACCAGTTGGCTGATCTCGCCTCTAACCGTGCATCTTGGCGCCTCACAGTTCGGCGGGCAGCAACCTCCTTTGAAGAAGACCGCAGAGCCCACCTCACTGACAAAAGACAAAGGAGGAAAAACCCAACACCCAACGCCAACCAACCAATTTTCCCTTGCAACCGCTGCAACTGTGCCTGCCTGTCCCGCATCGGACTTGTCAGTCACCAACGAGCCTACAGCAGACGTCGATATACCCCTCCATAAATCGTTGTCTGCGAAGCCAAGCCAAAGAAAAAGAAATGTCAACTCAATCTATCTGCAAGCATATACAGTATACTTCTGACTTCAGTTCGTGTATTTAGCTTGTTATCTGAAATCCAGTTCTTTTCATTTGGCATAACCTTTAGGCAAAGTATTTTTTTAACTATTTGAATATGAACACATGAACAGAGTAGTAGCAGATGGTAATTGAGAAAGAATTTGAGAATTTCTCAGATATAATGTCAACATTGCTTGATAATACCAAATGTATCCACATTGACAGGTTTCAACAGGCCTTGTGTGATGTCAACCAGATGCCAAATTGTCACATTCTAAAATTAGAGAATTTTAAATCATTGCCAAACCTGTGTTTACAAAGACTAAAGCAAGATCTCAGAGTGACCAAGGACAATATGTTGTCTTGTGTCATCTGCATTAAATAGTCAGTGACCACAATAATAAAATCTTGAAAAAGAACTCAATGTGCTTTGTCAATATTAAAATGTACACAATTTTAATTTCTCTAATTGACTCATCAGTTAAATTAATCTACTCAGTCAAGATCATGTAGAAAAGCTGTCCAAAGGACACCACAGCCCCTTTTACCCAGAGCTTGAAAGCCAGGCTTTCTCTGCCTTTCGAGCTCTGTGTATATAAAAAAAATCAAAGGCAGATTGGGGGGTCCAAACTTACCTGTCTTTGATCCACCAAAAGGGGTTGCGCCAACGGTGGAGGGTAGAACTCTGCAACATATCTAAAAAGGTACACCCATCTTGCAGGATTGAAACGGGAAGGGATGATGAAACATAGAAAATAGATGCAGGAGTAGGCCATATGATCCTTCAAGCCTACACCGCCATTCAATATGATCATGGCTGATCAGTACCCGGTTCCTGCCTTCTCCCCATACCCCACAATCCCCTTAGCCACAAGGGCCAAATCTAACCTACTCTTAAATATTGACAAGGAACTGGCCTCAACTATTTCCTGAGGCAAAGAATTCCACAGATCCACCACTCTCTGAGAGAAGAAATTTTTCCTCATCTCAATCCTAAAAACTTCCCCCTTATCCTTAAACTGTGACCCCTGGTTCTAATTTTTCGCAGCATTGAAAAAAAAACTTCCTGCGTCTAGTCTGTCTAAACCCTTAAGAATTTTATGTTTCTTTAAGATCCCCCTTAATCTAAATTCCAGAGAATACAAGCCTAGTCTATCCAGCCATATGCAAGACCTTCCATCTCTGGTATCAGTCTAGTGAATCTTCTCTGCACCCCTCCATGGTGAGGATGACCTTCCTCAGATAAGGAGACCAAAACTGCACGCAGTACTCCAGATGTGGTCTCACCAAGGCCCTGTACAGGTGCAGCAGGATCTCCCTGCTCCTGTACTCAAATCCTCTCGCTATGAACGGCAACATACCATTTGCCTTCCTCACCGCCTGCTGCACCTGCACGCCCACCTTCAATAACTGATGCATAGTAACATCCAAGTCTCTCTGCATCTCAAATTGTAGCGACTTCATCAGTACCAATGAACTCAGCATCGAGGTAACACAAAGGATACAGACAGGCAGGGTAGATTCAGCATTGAATTCACCATTATGGTTTCAAATTGAGTTAGTTACTTTAAGGGCTCAGGATGAGATTAATCAGCAGATGATGGGTACAGTAAAAAATGGCCCGATTTTTTGAGAGACTAGCTAAGGGAGCAGGGTTTTGAGAGGAGCAAGGCTCAAGTCATCATGAAACTGAAAAGCCTCCGCAATAGGTATCATTAGGTCGTCGATCACAACGACAGGAGTGGCAGAGGACATCTGGAGTGGCCCTATTTGGACCTGTGCCACTCAAAATGGGGGACCAGCCGCTCTGAAAACCCTACAAGTCTGCACAGTATGATGGAGGATCCAGCTTCTCCTACAACCACCATGCTTCATCTCCCGCTGCCAGCAGCAGAGTTGATGTCAAAGGAAATGTAAGCACCCTGGAAACTGATGCCAGGACCACCAGAAATGATCAAGATAAGCCTCACATTTAGCCAGGTAAAAATAAATTTTGTTTGTGATTACCACCATACTCTTGTGACTTTATAATGAACTGTCTTGTTAACGGTTGCTTGTGTTTTTGTTCTCTAGGAAGCTAACAGCAGTGGAGACAAAAAAAAGCCTAAACCTCCAAAGGTTCAGCTCATCGTCAAGGAGTTAAAAGAGTTGATACTTTCCATAGGCACTGATGAGGTAGAAAGGGAATGGGGTTGTGTGGAAGCGCAGAGGGAACATGAGGATTCGGGGAGATGTTATACAGGTGGAGAGTGTGGCATGGACAGCACATCAGAACTTTTGCAAATGTGCTGCAGGGAATTCAGTAGATAAGTGGTCATGCCTCACTTCTGCGTGGCCTGATTACCATGATGGCTTCACTTGTGCAACAATGCCTCTCTCCCTCTACACAGCACGAAACCCCCCACCTCAGTTCAGCGCATCTCCATCCCACAGACACCATTTCTATTCCCCTCCCAAAAAGACAACATCATCATCCAGATGGGTGAGGCATACGAGTCCTCTAGTTCCTCATCCTCCTCTTACCGCCATTTGCTTGAGTGAAGCAATTGTTGCACTGTAATTTGCGCCTTAACACCAATTAATATCCTAAAAGGTGTCCCCTTACATTGCACATTTGTAAATAGTAATTCCAGTTATATTTGAACTCTTTATTGATATTGCAGTTTACTAAAAGATTACATTTGTCAGCCTCATCAGTTTTGTTCACACAATATGCATAATCACTTTTCAGAATTAGTTTAGAATGGACATAATAGCCTCACGGATAGTCTGATGACTGTATGCTTGTGCATCCTGATAGGGATCTCATTCAAGTTCAGGGAGATCAGGTTGGTCAATGTTCCACTTAGACAAGAAGAGCTCCTTGTTAAGCTCACATATATTGTGTAGAACACAGCAGGCAGCAACAACGTCAGATGCAAAAGTGGTAGAAACATCAAGTCGCTTGGCTTGGCACCTCCACCCTCATTTAAGACATCCTAAAGCATTTTCTACCTTGATCCTTGCCGAACTCAAATGGTGGTTAAATTTTTGCTGCTGTTGATCGAATGCATGGTGGTGAGTGAATCCCTTCATCAACCATTTCTTGAGGGGGCAAGCTGGGTCTCCTAACAGATGCATGGCGATTTAGACTCCGTTAACATTTCTGGACTTCTGTGAGGATAGAAATATACATTCAGGAAAATTTATGCCACAATCAGTTCACTAAAGTTTTCTAGTGACCACTATGCAATAACAGAATAGAAACATATCCTTGAACTTGTCATAAGTCTCCTTTGAGGTAGAGTCAATCATCCTCCCCTTAACTTTAACATTTAAATGTTTCATTGTTATTACACACTACATTGTTACAAATGACCACAAAACATGATGTACTATGTGATCCACAAACACAGTGTTAAGGGGTATGTTAACTTACTTCACGTGGAAAGAGGTATTCGTCCTGATCTTCTGCCTTTTTGTAGATGGTTGAATTGGCTAATACTCGAACATCATGCGTGCATCCTGGCCAACCCACATACATATCTGTGAAGCTGGAAAATAAAAGGAATTAATGTTTAGATTGGCATATGCAGCAGCTTACACTTTCACTGATAAATACAGATGATAGTAACTAAGGCAAAGTTTCTTACCAGCAGTTGTGGTCAATCAGAGCTTGTAGAACAATCGAATATACCCTTTCCGATTGTTGTATGCTTGTGCGTCTTCATGGGGGCCAAAATGGAAATATATGTGCCATTGATGGCACCAGCACACATTAGATACCCCCTTTCTGCAAATTCGTCAATTTTCTCCTGAAGACATGCACCACTTGGCAATTCAACAAAACATTTAGAAAGGGCCCTCCTTAATGCTTTAGTAACCTGGCATACCAACACAAACATTGTGGAGAGAATGATACCAAAAATTCAACTGATGGATTGATATTCATATGGGGTTGCATACGACCACAAAGCTACAGCGAGTCTAAGACTGTCGCCAGTTTATTCTCTTGCACGTTAGCTGAGGCTCAATGAGTCCAAATACAAAGACAAAAGTGTCCCGAGACATATGAATATGACACCTCCACTCATTTGCAAAGCTGTTGAGGACATTATCCCAGAACACGGGCCCCTATAGCCCCTCTCTCCTCCATATTCTTCTATCAGATACTAACACAAATTGACTCAGAAAAATCAAACGATGCATTTTACGGCGAGTAACGTCCGCACAGCTTTCAGCCTCATACTGCTCTCTGGTTCTCCTCAAACTGTCCTTGTACGCATTTCTGATTATACAAAGACGTTCTTCTAACGAATGCGACATCACTTGCTTAATAATTTCAATTACAACTTGGACTAAGTTCGAAGACAGCTCAGAATATACAAAGCTATCAACGCAACTGTTATTCCACCACCATTTTGAGTGAGCAGCAATGACACTTCCGGGCACGTATGCTTTATGTCACAGTTGCGACATTGCTGTGATACACATCCCGCCTAATTTGCTTTGGGAAGTTGACTTGCAACATGAAAGGACTCACAGAGCCAGATTTTTTGTGCTCTGTGTGAACACGCAAGCCGGTTTCCCAAGATGGGTCACGTCTACGGGAATACCACGGCTTCGCAGTTTAAAAGGGCCTTGTTTCTTTGGTTGCACTGGGTGATAATTGATTATGCACCAGGATTCAAGATGTATAGTATTCATGTTTGCAACAGAACCAAAGTTCTAAAGTTTAAAAAAATATTAAACTTTCAAGTGGACTATAGGTTTTGATTTTTAAAATAACTTTATTTATGCATCAAAGCTCTGTACCACATACGCTCAGACAAAATGCAGATACAGTGATTTACACAGCCTGATTCTAGTCCAACTGATTGCTCAATCACCCCCCATCTGTTCCACTTCCACAAGATGAGTTCAAGGAGATGGTTGAGATCAAATGTTGATGCATTAAGATCTCAGCAAAAATCCATTTATAGCTAGAATTAATGTGATTGCGAATATAAATGAGAACGTTAAGTTTAAATTTAGACAGAGTGGATGTGGATAGACTATTTCCGTTAAGAGTAGGAGAGATTGAAACAAGAGGACATGAGTTAAGAGTTAAGGGGCAGAGGTTTAGAGGTAACATGAGGGGGAACTTCTTTACTCAGAGAGTGGTAGCGGTGTGGAATGAGCTTCCGGGAGAAATAGTGGCGGCAGAGTCAATTTTATTATTTAAGAAAATGTTGGACAGGTATATGGATGAGAAGAAGGTGGAGGGTTATGGTCATTGTGCAGGTAGGTGGGACTAGAGAGGAGTGTTTGGTTCGGTGTGGACTAGAAGGGCCTAATGGCCTGTTTCCGTGCTGTAATTGTTATATGTTATATGTTAAATTTATATGTACAGCACAGTAACAGACCATTTCAGCCCACAAGCCCATGCCACCCAATTAACCTACAAACCCTGGTACACTTCAAAAGGTGGGAGGAAACCGAACCACCTAGGGGAAAACTTGCAGACATGGGAAGAACGGACAAATTCCTTACAGACAGCACAAAATTCAAACCCTGGTCCCGATCATTGGTGCTGCAAAAGTGGCTAACCACTATGTTAATTGTGACGCAAGTTAAATTTTGGTGAATATCATTTTGAAATAGTGACGAGTGGTTGGGAGGCATCAAATTATGAAGCCTCATTATTTTTCAACAAGCCTGACTGGTCAATTTGTCTTTTCCTGCCTGTCAATTTTGGTGGTGAAAAGTGAATTAGGAAGCCCGAGTTACAGTTTACTGGCAAAGTAATGCATAGGACTTGTTTTCTCATGACTCAAAACAAAATTGAAATACGAAGGAGGCTTTTAAAAATAAACAAAAGATCAATGAAAATGTTTCCTACTAAGAAAAGTGACTACTTAAAAGTATATAACTATGGAGATTCTGGGATGATTCTTCATACTTAGACTTAGTAAAGTATACTAAAGAATTTAATTCTTACAGAACTTTTTAATAAAATGCTGTTCCAACTTGGTTATCATTGCAATGAAATTTGTTTTAAAATAAAAGGCCACAATACCAATGGAAACTTCAAGTAAACCTGATAACAGATCATGGCACAAAATTCAAATGAATTCAACAAAGGTCATTTAATCATGAATATCTTTCATCTAACAAATTGGAAAACAGATTCCTCCATGTTTAAATTTAAATTTAATTTTAAATTTGAAGAGTGAGAGGAAACTGGAGCATCTCCTTTTGAAAACATCATGACTGAGCTCAACTCAATCCTACAATAACTCTCAACTCCAACATAATCCAAAAATCTCTCAAAATTAGAGCAGTGCAGAATGGAAAAAAGGCCTTTGATTTGACTTGCCCTTGTTGACTGAGATACAAAGACAAAATAAGATCATTCGTAACCAAACACCAAGACAAGACAATGTACAAAACTACTTTTAGCCAGAACTATAATTGGGCAGCTGAGACTTTCATCTCCGTAAAAGTACTCCTTCAGTGCCAGCTTATTCAAGGTTGATATTAAATTACATTTTAGACCCAATTAAATTAGAGGTGATCTATAAATGCAAGTTGTTAACATATATTCACCACAATCTCCATGAGTACCAGAGCACTACAGGGCTGTATTCTTAGCCACCTGCTCTACTCACTTTACACGTCTAACTCTGTGACTCTGTATGACAGCAATACCATCTACAAGTTCACTGACGATACCATGATAGTAGGTTGTGGGGGTGTGGCATGATGGCGGAGGGAGAAGATGTGGGGAAACACCTCCCCCGGCAGAACTTTTAAAAACCTGTATAAAAGTTTTAAAATTACTTTAAAAACTGCTGATTGTATTGTTGAAGCATTCTACAAGCAACTATGAGAAAAACTAAAAAACAACCAAAAAACAGTTAATTGCAATGGATGAATCTCGGCCTACCTCACAAATGGTGTCTCCAGACTCGATTCCCCTTCAATTCCGACTGCAGCACCAGTCCAGCAGTAAGGTGCATACAACACCGGTGCCGACTTCGCGTACTGTTGTGCAAGATGGCACCGGTGCTCGACGTCGACTTACTCCTGAGCAAGAGGACCAACTGCGCATGCACGAAACTTCATGCATGCGTGCAACATCCAAAATGGACCAGGCTGCAGGCGAACCCAATCTTCCTCGGTCCAACAATCCTGGGCTGAGGGCATCCGCACCCGCAGTCGGGTTAAGGCAACCTCCGTATCAACGGAGGAAGAAGAGGACATCGCTGGAATGGAAGAGGAGGAGGAACAACAACAGATGGAAGAGGAAACAGTTATATTCAAGGGTAGGCCTATGGTGAGGCAGACTTCTAAGTCTAAGTCTGCTCCTCACCATTCAAATTTACCTTCAACTGCTGATTTATCTAAACAAGTGGAAAATTTGGCTGTACAAATAAGACAAGGAAGGATTATGAAGGATCAGTTTGCTGAAATGAAGGGAGAAATAACTTCTGTTAAAATGGATGTGGAAAAATGTTTGAAAGCAGTGGATTAAGGTTAAGAACAAATTTAAGAAGGTTGAAGGAGAATTTATTGACTGCAAATATGATGTTGATCAGTGCAAAGAAAGGATGGGACAGATGGAAGATTTGTTTACTGGCTGGGAAATTCAGAAAAATGTTTTGTTGAAGAAAATTGGAGAATCAAAGTCAGAGGAATAATGTTAAGATAGTTGGACTTGCAGAAGATTTTGAAGGTCTGAACCAGGTCCAGTTTTTTCAGAATTGGATTCCTGAGGTTTTGTGAATAATGTATTTCCTGAATGGTCTGGAGTTGGATAGAGTCTATCGAGCAGTACGAAGGAAATTGCTTCCTGGTCAAGCGCCACGCTCTATTTTGATTTGATGTTTGCATTATCAGGACAGATAATTGATATTAAGACTTGTGGTACAGAATGCAAGGAGTAATCATGGTCCATTGCCTGTTAAGAATAACAGGGTATTTTTTTTATGCTGATTTGAGTCAAGTTGTGATTAAACGTTGTAAAAAAATTTAATTCAGCTAAAGCTGTTTTGTGGAAAAAGGGTTATAAATTTGCCTTTTGTAGGTTGTATAAAAGGGGCAATGAGTCAGCTTACAGGAGGGAGATTGAAAACATGGTTGAATGGTGCACCAACAACAACCTTGCACTCAATGTCACCAAAATCATGGAGCTGATTGTTGACTTCTGGAAAGAAAAAAAACAGAGGTGTATGATCCAGTGATTATTAAGGAATCAGAGGTGGAGAGGGTGAGCAAATTTAAGTTCTTGGGAGTCACGATCTTGGAGGATCTTTCCTGGACACAACACACAAATGCCATCGTGAAGAAACCATGTCAGCGCCTCTACTTCCTCAGGAGATTGCAGAGGTTTGGCATGGCATCGAAAAATCCTGGCAAATTTCTACAGATGTATGGTGGAAAGTGTGCTGACCGGCAGGCGGTCTGGGATAGAACACCATGTTCCCAAAAGAAAAGCCCTACAATAAGTAGTGGACACAGCCCAGGACATCACAGGTAAAACCCTCCCCACCATTGAGAACATTTACATGATAAACAGCCGTCGGAGAGCATCAGCAATCAAGGATCCACACCACCCAGAACACGCTCCTTTCTCACTGCCACCATCATGAAAGAGGTATAGGTGCCACAAGATGTGCACCACTAGGTTCAGGAACAGCTTCAACCCCTGCACTATCAGACTCCTCAACAACAAACTCAATCAAGACTTATTTAAGGACTCTTACTTTTGCACTTCATTGATTTATTTTTCTCTGTAGTGCACAGTCAGTTTGTTAATTTCTTTATTTGTTTACATGTGTACGTTGAGTCATTTTTTTGGCACTGCAGTGGAAATTCTGCCTCGCCTGCAGGAAAAAAGAATCTCAGGGTTGTATGTGATGTCATGTATGTACTCTGATAATAAATCTGAATTTAAATATTCTGTTACAACTTGTAATGGTAATTTATTAACATACAAACTAATGCAATGTTCGAAAATACACTAACACCCCTGGTATCCAGCACCTACAGGGATTGGTAGATGCTGGATAAGCAAGTTTTCTGGTTGCTTCACACACACACACACACACACACTTACAATGCCTGCATTTAGAATAAACAGTTTAAAAAATAAAAATATTATACTGTACTTACACTGAACAAATTTCACTTGCATTAATATATGAACTATACAGCATTTTATTTTATTTGCAGTCACATTCTTTGAAAATGTTTAAACGTTGCTGCATCTGCAGGTTCCTCCCCCTCTACAGACCAGCCCGAAAGACAAATAACGTTAAAGATAATTAACCCTACTTCCTAAGTTTTCAAATAAAGGCTTCCTAATGTACATAATATTAATAAGAATAAAGACTTTTACTAAGCAGGGATAAGGAGACATTTGAAGAGTCAACCCAATGGCATCAACCAATTCTTCATCCTGAGCGACACCATTTTATTCAAATACAGAATAACTTTATTCAAACAGCTGCAACAAGCAAAGCATGACCAAGACACTTTGCTGGTTGAGTATTTGCTCCCATCTTCACCAAATGTTTGCGTTACTTAAGTCAACATTTACTCTTACAATTTGAAAATTTTATTTACATTTTTATTTATTCTTATTTATTTTCATAAAAATATTTATTTTCCACTTTTAGACCTGCTGCTTGAGGCTGCCAGTTGTTTGAATTCCAGATAACAAGCATTTTACTGTACACAGGTACTTGATATTGTCTAAAATGGATTTATCATTTTTACTAGTTTTAAATTCTTGAATTCTTGGCACTTCATAGCGCCTTTCACACTTTCATCCCACTAAATTGGTTGTTCAGTCTCCCAGGATAGGAACGGGGGTTTGGCTTTTCACACTTGACCACTCCTAACTCAGAACCTGAACACTTTGACACCTGCAAGGAGCCATTCCCAGGGTTAGGACTGTTCTACCTTCTACTGGTGATGTCATGACACATCGAAAGATGGTGGATCTGCCCTAAATCCTGATCAATGTATTATGATCTTATATATTAACAAAATTAATCATGCCTAATTATAACATAATTAAGCTTAATGTACAGCACAGTATGAGCCATTCAAGCCGTTGCTTTTGTGCCCAACCCCAACCAACCAATTTTCCCCTGCAACCGCTGCAACCGTGTCTGCCTGTCCCGCATCGGACTTGTCAGCCACAAACGAGCCTGCAGCTGACGTGGACATTTACCCCCTCCATAAATCTTCATCCGCGAAGCCAAGCCAAGAACATAAACTGTTATAAGGGACTGTGGAAAAGTGCTAGCAATAAATAGCAATAGCAGACAATTTTTAAATAGGGTGGTAAAGTTGGTAGCACTATCGCGTACCATTTTGACAGTGTGGGACAGTTGTAGCACTATCGCGTACCATTTTAACAGTGTGGGACAGTTGTAGCACTATCGCGTACCATTTTAACAGTGCGGGACAGTTGTAGCACTATCGCGTACCATTTTAACATTGCGGGACAGTTGTAGCACTATCGCGTACCATTTTAACAGTGTGGGACAGTTGTAGCACTATCGCGTACCATTTTAACAGTGCGGGACAGTTGTAGCACTATCGCGTAGCATTTTAACAGTGCGGGACAGTTGTAGCACTATCGCGTACCATTTTAACATTGCGGGACAGTTGTAGCACTATCGCGTACCATTTTAACAGTGTGGGACAGTTGTAGCACTATCGCGTACCATTTTAACAGTGTGGGACAGTTGTAGCACTATCGCGTACCATTTTAACAGTGTGGGACAGTTGTAGCACTATCGCGTACCATTTTAACAGTGTGGGACAGTTGTAGCACTATCGCGTACCATTTTAACAGTGTGGGACAGTTGTAGCACTATCGCGTACCATTTTAACAGTGTGGGACAGTTGTAGCACTATCGCGTACCATTTTAACAGTGTGGGACAGTTGTAGCACTATCGCGTACCATTTAACAGTGTGGGGTAGTTGTAGCACTATTGCGCGCAATTTAAAAAGTGCTGGACAACTGTAGCACTATCGCGTACCATTTTAACAGTGTGGGACAGTTGTAGCACTATCGCGTACCATTTTAACAGTGCGGGACAGTTGTAGCACTATCGCGTACCATTTTAACAGTGCGGGACAGTTGTAGCACTATCGCGTACCATTTTAACAGTGTGGGACAGTTGTAGCACTATCGCGTACCATTTTAACAGTGTAGGACAGTTGTAGCACTATCGCGTACCATTTTAACAGTGTGGGACAGTTGTAGCACTATCGCGTACCATTTTAACAGTGTGGGACAGTTGTAGCACTATCGCGTACCATTTAACAGTGTGGGGTAGTTGTAGCACTATTGCGCGCAATTTAAAAAGTGCTGGACAACTGTAGCACTATCGCGTACCATTTTAACAGTGTGGGACAGTTGTAGCACTATCGCGTACCATTTTAACAGTGCGGGACAGTTGTAGCACTATCGCGTACCATTTTAACAGTGCGGGACAGTTGTAGCACTATCGCGTACCATTTTAACAGTGCGGGACAGTTGTAGCACTATCGCGTACCATTTTAACAGTGTGGGACAGTTGTAGCACTATCGCGTACCATTTTAACAGTGTGGGACAGTTGTAGCACTATCGCGTACCATTTTAACAGTGCGGGACAGTTGTAGCACTATCGCGTACCATTTTAACAGTGTGGGACAGTTGTATCACTATCGCGTACCATTTTAACAGTGCGGGACAGTTGTAGCACTATCGCGTACCATTTTAACAGTGTGGGACAGTTGTAGCACTATTGCGCGCAATTTAAAAAGTGCTGGACAACTGTAGCACTATCGCGTATCATTTTAACAGCTTGAGACAGATGTAGCACTATCGCGCACAATTTTATCAGTGTGAGACGGTTGTAGCACTATCGCGTGCAATTTAAACAGTGTGGGACAGTTGTAGCACTATCGCGTGCAATTTAAACAGTGTGGGAGAATTGTAGCACTATCGCGTGCAATTTCAACAGCGTGGGACAGTTGTAGCACTATCGTGTACCATGTTAACAGCGCGGGAGAGTTGTAGCACTATTGCGTACCATTTAAACAGTGCGGGACAGTTGTAGCACTATTCGTACCATTTAAACAGTGTGGGACAGTTATAACACAATCGCGTACTATTTATAAATACCATGGGAGAAAGTGATGGCAGACCTGTATGCCCAGCTGCATGCCGGAGTTTCTCTGCCACTTGGCATTCTGGGAGGTCAGGTCCACCAGTGCTTTTTTCCCATGGTCTTTATAAATTGTGCCCTATAGCACTACCCTGTACCAATTTTCCCCACACTGTTTATAAATTGTCCGCTATTGCTATTTGTTTCCTCTCTCTCTCCCCCACTGCGACTTTCCCATGGCAAAGTTTTTACCTTCATTTTAATCTTTACTTCCTTCATGTTCCTGAACTCTTGCAAAAATTTGGGTCATTTCAATCCCACAATGCACTTACCTGATTTACACTTGCCTGATTGCAACGCTGGTGCCTACAGACACCGGGGATTGTACTAGGGGTCGAGGCCGTCAATCCCTGGCGTGAGATGACGTCATTTGACTCTGGCGTTGAGCTGATTTTGCTTTCGCACTAGACACTTTAAAGGCCAAATGGTGGTTAATTCCTAGGATCATTTGAAAGTGTGAAAGGGGCTCATGGCTCAGACAAAATTTCACATTAACTAAGGATAAATAATTTTTGAGGTAGTACAACATGGTAAAACATCAAATATAAATAGCAAGCAACATGAGGGACCCGTAAAATAATTTAGATTCCCAATGCTTCAACTGTGTTTGCCATGATCCGTTGAAGTTAATCCATGGCTTGGTACAATTACAAAAGTATCCACTAATATATTTACATTCCTTAATCCACATTTCGAATGTCTGTATAATGCTCATCAGATCCTTCAACTCTATCTCATTAACATCAATGACTGAATGCCCATGCACACCACCTGTTAAATTCACATACATAGATACAATCGTAATCATGGAGAAATTAAATTACAAACATCTGTTTTTGCTCTTTCACGCACGCACACAAATATTTTTGAAAATTTGAATGAAAGAATTGGTCAAGGTGAAATTTTAAATATTGACTAGTTTCAATATACACAAACAAATCTTTGCAATTATTTCACAGTATTTGGCACAACCACCCTCCAATAAGTTTTTAATAGTTTCCTAAAATCATAATAATGTCTACCTGCAATAACTGCTTCCATTTCCTCAAAACATAATTCTATTTTTGAAGATAAAGCATTAAATTGGAAAAATAACTTCCCATTCAAGTCTTGTTTACTGAGAACAGTTTGTCAACTGATAGCCTCATTATTGTGGAAGAATGTCCCACAATTCAAAAATTTTTAGCAAGACTTGCTCGTTAGGACAAATTGTCATGCCTTGATCAATATGGAGAAAGAAAAAGGGAGCAAAATTTCAGACAGGTGAAGACCAAAGCGGGTTACAGAGTTTAATGAGTGAACTAGATCAATGAAACATTTGAAACCAAGATGGATAACATTTTAAAATAAAGGCATTAACCTGGAAACAGGAAACAAAGAGATAATGAGTGAATTGGATTTGTTGCAAGTTAACATATCAGAACATGATTAGGATGTTGTGAA
The DNA here is from genome assembly GCF_036971445.1 of Narcine bancroftii. Lineage (NCBI taxonomy): Eukaryota > Metazoa > Chordata > Chondrichthyes > Torpediniformes > Narcinidae > Narcine > Narcine bancroftii. The sequence continues at coordinate 79,401,660 of NC_091471.1, forward strand.
GAGACACACCGAGTCCAGAAGACCTTGCAGAAATCACCCTCAAAATATTTGTGGAATGGTGTTTAAAGTTAAAGTACAGCCTGACAAAGTTGTATTTAGAAAACATTAGCCAAGGCACAGAATGTACTCTCTGTGAAAACTTCAGAGACTATTAGACCTGTCCTGGTGATGAGCATTCTTACTTGTTAATAATAATAATTCACTAAAAACCTTGAGCATAATTTTCTCAAGGTTATTCCATTAACAAAATTTGGGTCATGATCAGCAGGTGACTACAAGGATGAGTTTAATATTTCACAATAAATAGGTATTCTGAAGACCAAATTGAAAGTTGTATGAGAATCGGATGCTCAGAAACCAGAAACATCAATAATATTCAACTGCCTGACATGATCACCAGAATGAAAGAAGATGCATAGTAGCAATTTCAATGATACATAATCAGGGTTGCTGTTTTGTACTTTCAGGACATTACAATGAAGACATTAGTTTTTAATTACAATGCTAATTTCCAGGTAAAGACAAATCTGCAATTTTCTGACTGACTCGCACCAATTTCACTCCAAAATGGAACACATTTTTCAGTAACATGTTAGACATAACAGGTCCTGGCACATTCCTCCTTTTCCACTTTAAATCAGAATCAGAATTTATTGTCATGAACATGTCACATTTGTTGTTTTGCAGCAACATCACAGTGCAAACATTTACATAAACACCTTACAAAATAAATATAAAAAATGTAAGAAAAAGAATAAGACAAATTAAGGCAAAGTCTGTGGTTCATTGTTCATTTGGGAATCTGATGGCCACTGGGAGATCCCAGCTATTGCAGTGGACAGAGCCGAGGTACTCAATGAAGCAATCTCCCAGTCTGTGTCCTGTCACTCTGACCACAATGAGAGCACTGGATGCAGTAGATGACCCCTACAGTGAAGTATTGCTTCACTTGGAAGGACTGTTTGTGGCGGTCCCTGTGGAAGGCTGAGTGGAGGAGCAGGGAAGATGCGTCTGGTGGTGGGATCATGTAGTAGGTGGCGGAAAATGATATGTTGGATGAGGAGGCTGGTAGGGTGGTAGGTGAGCACAAAGGGAATCCTGTTTTTGTTGTGCATGGGAGTGAAGGGGGCAAATGCATGGGAAATGGAGATGATGTGGGTGAGGGCAGAATTGATGGTGGTAGAGGAGAAGTCACATTGTTTGAAGAAGGAGGACATCCCTGATGATCTGATATGGAAGACCATGCCCTGGGAGCAGATGCAATGGAGACAGAGGCATTGAGAGAAAGGAATGGAATTCTTAAAGGTTGTGAAGAGATGTAGTCAAGGTAGTTGAGAGTTGGTGGGTTTGTAGAAGAGATCTGTCGAGAATACGTCTCCCGAAATGGAGACAGGGAGATCAACAAAAGGGACAGTTTCGTGGAGATGAAACAAGTGAATTTGAAGTCAGTGTGGAAGTTGGCAGCAAAGTGGATAAAGTCAATGAGCTCATTATGGATGCATGAAGCAGCACAAAAGTAGTTGTTGAGGTAGCGGAGGAAGAGTTGAGGTGCCTTGCCTGTGTAAGCTTGTAGCATGGATTGCTCCATGTAGCCAACCAAAAAGCAGGCTTAGCTGAGTCCCATGCAGGCCTGAAACAATTTGCAGACCAATGTAAATTTATTTCAGGAAAGAGAGCCCAAATTTCATTTGGAAAGATAAAAGCACTAGTACTTCAAAGAAACATGCAGATTTGGCAGAAGAAATAGACAAATTATGTTTCTTTGTATAGAATAATAAATGCTAGATGGGACTTGACTTGTCTGCCCAAGTGCATTCCTCATCTATATTAGTTTGACACAATGCTTATGTATTCAGCAAATGCCATCTTTATCCTAAAATATCTTATTTCCAATATTATAACAGTCAAATATGTGTATCACAATCCAATTTTCCCCCATTATTAAATGTTGTGTTCTTCACCCACTGAAATGTGGTTTTGGCATTTTAGTTCCCACTTTAACTTATTATGCAAACCATCCAAATCTGATCCTGAAGAATATTATACAATCATAGTCCCACTGGAATTTGTTCACAATCTCAAAAATCTTTTCCCCTTTACACGACTCTTTGGAAAACCTCAAATTTATTTAAAAAAATAAGATAAATCCATAAAATATATAATATACATCCCATTTTAGGAAGATGCAACTCCTGACAAAATGTCACAAGTACTGTCGAAGCACAATCCCATTCAGTAGAATTTTTGACATGTTTATTTTTGGATTTTTATTATTAAATATGAAAATGTCAGTATGGCAAGATAGTGCACAGGTAATAATAACACAATCTTCAAAGATGCCTGTGGCTGGACTTACTTCTATTATCCAACTTACTTTTCCCCAAGTCTTTCTGAAGTCAGTTGTGGCAGACAACTTAAACTGCCCCATAGCGTTAAAAGGGTGTAGGTCCAGACAGTTCCACAAATCTTCCCATTTGCATGTATGTTCTTGAGGTGGATTATTTTTCTTGTGGTTCTGGATCAACTTCAAATATGTGACAAAAGGAAATCAAATGCTTAATTGGTAAGCACACCCTCTGATGACAATGTAATTTCTTCCAGCCTAAAGCAATGTCTAGCACTCCATACAGACAAGTAATGAGTTTTATATATTATCAACTTTTTAAGTGGTCGTTTTTGCACTAGCAACTCAGCCTTTTCTTTATTTTAAGTAAATATAATAGGGGAACTAAAATAAAAACAGATAACTCATTGATCTTGAGAATGCTATTATACTAAAGAAAAGATGCATATTTCTTTGTGATCCTCTTTAGCATTGCTCAATATGCGCAGACATTATTTCAGAGCACGGGACAAAACAAAAATGTAACTGCCTTTTCATAGTTTGATTAAATATAATCATTAACTTTTCTAACAAGTAAGGCCCTGGTCAAATATTACAGATATATGAACTGTAAAGATTAAATCTTGAATATTTTGTAAGCAAGCCAGAAATATTTATGTTGCCTACATAGAAATATAATCCAATTCAAGTGTAATTAACTATTGAAGATTCAAAATCTCACAATTTTAAAATTTAGAGTTTACTTTCTGCAAAAAATGTCTGTTTCAAGTGCATGAAATTAAGGAACCAAAATTAACTTTCAAGTTACCTGTCACAGGCAGCACAAATTTCATTTTGACTACTGTATACACACATGTACTCGGCAATACTGTATAATAGTCAACCCACGCCCCACCTTTTTTGGCCCAAAAATTGAATGTTTTTGCACGACCCGCGTAAAAGTTGACCCGTCTGTTTTTTGGCCCCAACCACCCACACAGCTGAGCCCCTGACTGCAGATTCTCAACCCAGCCACACATCCATCCAAGCTCCCATCTGCTGGTCCTCACCATGGCTGCCTGTGCATCTGAACTCCTGACCATGGGCCCTCACTCTGGCCGCCCAAACATCTGAACTCCCGGCCACCCACCCATCTGAAATCCCGACACCCTGGCTGACTGCACATCTGAACTCCCGACCATAGGTCTTCACCCCAGCTGCTTGCACATCTGAGATCCTGACGCCTCGACCGCAGACTTACCACCTGGTGCCAGCCATCTGAAAATCCCAACACCTTGAACGATGTAGGTACTTACTGAGGTCAAAAGTTGACCTATGTAAAAGTCCCCCCCCCCCTTTTTTTGGTCTAAAATAGTAGTCCAAAACATCTGATGATTACATGAGTAAATATGGAATGTTTGTCCTATAGAAATAAATGTACAATCATACAATCTGAAACCTTAGACTCCTCCAAGTGCTTCATCTCCTTTCTAAGACCCTCCACTTTAAAGTATCTGAATGAGCCCAAATATTCACATTTTTTTATTTTTAGACTTACACACAGTCATAAATTGAATATTTCAGCAGTTTAAGTTCAATAATATTTACTTAATATTTGTAGCCTTTTCATTCTCTTCAAAGTGCACTTAATCCCCAGAACCAAATGCATATTGTTAATGGTCAAAAATCTGCTCTGTACAAATTTGCCTGCAAAACATTCAAATTTCATATTTAAAAAAATCATGTTACATAGTTTTACTTGCAGATTTTAACTAGAATTGAATTAACTTGTCTATAGCACAAAATGTTAATTTAAATAGGCCACGGCACAAAGTAGACAAAGCCTCCATCAGCAGGCCACCTTACTGGTAGACCTTCCTGATCCTGGGTCACAAGACTTGATAATTACCAGCTAAGCCTTGACACTGAGTAAAACCCCTGCTTTCATCTATTACAGATGATCCCTTGAAAGCCGCATAATAACATTTATTTGTACTAATTAACAGAGATCAGAGTCAATTAGCTTTTAGCAAGCTGCCCATCACACCACATGGCACTCATTTCTAAATAATGCTTCACGACAGCACCCTAGATAAATTGACATGAATGACCCAAATAAATTTATCTCAACTTATAGCTTCAAAGATTATGTCAAGAACAAGGGAACTTTCTTAAGTACTAATGAGGTAAAACAGATACAAATGTTGGAAAAAGAGATTTTGAACTGAGATCAACTGTCTCTTCTCCATATTTAGGATAATATAACAATTCATCATGAAAAAATATCAAAATATTTTGAGTACCTTTTCAGTTAGTGGGAGAGGAAATGAGTAGCAAGAACTTGGAGAACATCTAAATAATGTTTAAAAATGTGCAGAAAACATAAATACAATACATTCAATACAAGTAACTTGAAATGGAAAAGAATTCCTAATCTATTTAAAGAGTGTTCCACATTATTTTCAAATTCCAAACAATGCATTTTGAAGTAGCACTTGGCCGATAATGTCTTAATACATATATAGCAATAGAAACACTGCATCGAAGACATTGCCACAGAGGAGGCATTGATCAGTTTTTTAAAAAATCATACACTATTTCAGTAATTTTCCAAGTTTGAAATCTTATTGAATGTTGTTGTATACAGCTCATTATGTAATCAAATATTTTGGGTATATTTGCACACCCAAGATTAATGTGAAAGTGTATTTTAAATAATCACATTTAACTATCTTATAAATGCTAAAAATTAAATACCCAGTACTTTGATTTGCTTTGATTCACTAGGAGCTGGTAATTTGCAGTGTTACCCTTGTTGATTGTGATATGTTAATAATTTGGATGTGAATAAAAAAATTCTGATGTTGATAAGAAGACAAATAGAAAATGGAAATGTGAAGTAAGCCGAATGTGAGGTTTAATGAGGGTAGGGCCCAAAGGAAATTTTGAGGAAAGGGCAACTTCAGTGTGTCCTACGCTTGACAAGTCCAAGGATTTTTGAAAGTGGCAGCATAAATAGATAAGGTATTAGGAAGGCAACTGGGATACTGGCTTCATAAGCCAAACCACAGAAGAGCAGGAAGTTCAACTTTATAAAACATTGGTTCTTGTTTTAGACAATATACAGTACTTTGCAGAAGATGGGCATGGTCAGGGATTGAAGAGCTTCTTTAAGGTGCCAGGGATTGAGACTTTGGTTGTAAAAAGACGGGAAAACCCCAGAGGCTCTTTTTTATTGGAGAACATATGTTCAGAATGAAAATAGAACCATAGTGACTGAGCAAAGAAGCCATGCCTATTCATGATGCCTGAACAATATTTTTGCTTGAAAAATTCCAAATTAATTTGCCTGAAAAAAGTAATTATGGCAGGTACTTTCACATCATTTAGGAAGCATGTCATCAAGACACTGTAGGTTAAGATCTATCTGCTGATGTGCAATTTGTATAGATAGATACTTTGTGGTCAGAACATACTTGGTAAGCTTAAAGGCAGTTTTACGCTATGCATATCTTTAGACATCCTAGTCTCTCTCTATTTTCTTTTCACTTTCTCTTCATCCCAGAGAAGTTTTTCTAATTTTTCAAATCTTTCTTAGACATCATCTTTGCTGGTTCCACATTGTCTATGTTCTGCCATTTCTATTGCTCATGTCTAGACTCAAAGACAGTTTACTTCCTGCTGTTATTCGACTCTTAAATATGATGCCTTTGTATGGTTTTAATTGTGATTTTCTCTATATTCTGCAATTTTGATGAGCCTAAATGTCAACTGGCCAATGACTTGACATGCACCATCATGATGTGCTTTGAAGACAGATCTTTCCTGTTATCATATGCCTCACTGAATCTCACATTAGTTCTGTACTTGGATGTCTCGCTGGACTGCTCATAAAACAAACTTTCTCACTGCTCCATGGTACATGTGACAATAAACTTAAAACAATTCAATTTTGATTAAATTATATGAGCTTTGTTGGCTTTAAATCCCTTTCCAGAATGGGAAATACAAAATTGAATAAAATACTTCAGCAGTGGACTGATCACTCCTTTTGCAAATGAATTATTTATCTCATTGCAGAATTTTACATCCAAAGTTATATTAAAAAATTGCTTTCTACTTAAAAGTTTTTGTTTTAAGTTTACCTGAACTTCAGTATGTACAGCAAGAATTACACCCATTTGAAGACAAAAATTCAGTGCATCACAAATCATAATGGTGAAGATTCTTCCATGAGTACACAGGACTTGAAAGTGAAACAGACTTTAGGATACTTCAAGAAATAGGAAACCTAATGCTGTACCACTTACACCACAAATGGCCCCACTTATACAACTGTGTTGTCTATAACCATGCAAACACAGGCATAATGGAATCAGTCTTTCAAACAAATAGTCTCAAAGGTTAACTACAGAAACAGGACCCTCATTCGAAGTTCCAGTAAGTACATTCCTGAGCAATTACAAATTTTCCTATTCTACTAGCCTTTTTGTCTTTCTGAAATATTTCAGAATCCCCAGAAAACATAAAATATAGGGATTGGTTACAATCAATAGTATTTGCTTTTCAATCAAGCAATATAAATCACAACATATTTAATTTACAGAATCCCATGCTTCTGTTAGTTATTATTTTTGAGATGCAACTATATTTAGATTAATTGCTTCCCAATTATCAGTGAATAATCTAGATATTGTTGCAAGTGTTCAAATAAGTTAGTACACAGATTTATGACAAACACTGTCATGGTATTATGTTCAATGAAATATAACTAATCTCTGACACTCATTGCTCATGTCCCACTTCAATCCCTTGAAATCCTGATTTGACTTGTTCAGGCTATTTTATCTAGAGTGCATCTATTGTTAGGAATCTTGCAATCTTGCATCTATGAAGTTGTGGTAATTCACCAGTACTTTTACTGGAGAATCTGACTGAAAAACACTATAATATTTTGCACGATAACAGGAATCCCATTTTTTTTTGAACGGAATGCCTGTGGGGGAGTTTTATTTAGCTTAGACTTTAAAAAAATTAATTGTTTTACTTATTTTATCATTTCAGAAGTTGTTTTTATGCTTTGCAGTTAAGAATATGGTCTACAATTTTAGTTTTACAAAATGTGATTGCTTCAGTCATTAGAGCCATGGTTTTATTTACAATTCTACATTGTAGCACACAAAATGGTTACATAACATGATATCTATGATACAATAATAGATCATCATCTTTAAAAATAAATGAGCATCAATTTGGATTGGAACACTTAGCTTCTGCTTCCAGCACTGCTATTCTCCTCTCCAGGACCCCTTCTATAAAGCTAATTTTTTGTACTTTGAATTTACTGAAGTTAGGGTAACTAAACTTGGAAAGGCTGCAATTTATTCATACCAGCTGAAACAACCAATCTTCTGGGAAAGAAAAGCCAAAACATTAACTCCAATTTCTCAAAATTCTGATGAAATATAATTGACTCGAAATGCTAATCTAATTTTTCTCTTTATATCTAATAGTTCCCTACCTGCTCAATGTTTGATTCATCTCCTAATTTCACTCCAGGGAAGAATATATTGAATTTTTCCTCCTCCTTTGGATATTTAAGTCCTGGATTCATTAGTGAGCTAACATGACCATTTATAAGCTTTCTTTCTGAGTAAATGCATGTCCCAGTTTAAAATAATAGTCAGGTGTTTCAGTAAACTACCAAGAGAACATTCAAAACTCTATTGGACCTGACACAAAAAACAAAGTCTTTAGACTATTTCCTTCTGTCTAACATAATTTGACTTGTGCTTGAAAAAGTCTGATTGTAGCTCCAACTCTCGAATTACAACTCTGCTTTTGTGGTCCCCACATATAATCAAAATAGTGTAGTTTCACAAGTTTTCCCATTTATGATGCTCTTTCTTAAATTCACTAATGCAGCATCCAAACTCCATAGGGGATCCTCAAAATAACATTGGCATGTTGATTAGTTTAAAAAAACTCATGAAAGAAACATATCTACAACTCTGTGATTGAATTGCCATTATTTTTTGCTCCAAACTATTTCCTCACATTTTTCAAACTTGAATAAGCTTGCCTTTGAAGAGAATCCTGTTACAGTGCCAAGGAAACACCACAATTTTATAGTGGAACAAATTAAAGCATATAGCAGAACTGGATTCTGGGACAAGAGAATAAAGAAAGAATAAAGAGATGAACAGGTAAAATTTGATAGTTTATTCATTAACAAATACAGCACACTTCATTTATCAAATCCAGCAATTTTAAATAAAAATAAAAATGCCGCTGTGCATCTGTGCCATGCTTGCATGCACAAAAAAAGCCCATTAAATTTTTTAATGTTTGTGATTTCATAAAGTCCAGATTCTCAGATGGTCTGTATTTCTGACATCCGGATTTTTGAAATGCTACTGCACAAAAAGCAGAATCTCTGCACCAGTGAAAATTGTAACCCCTGTCCAGCTGATGCCTTTTTTCAACCAGTTCAATGACAAAGATGTAACTTTTTACAAATCTGCATTTGATTATTTGCCCAATAAGTCTCCAGCGCTGACTCGTGTGACAGATTTCACTGGTGGTGGATTGAAAAAAATAACTGTAAAACTTTACATTGTGATACTATTCCCATCTAGAATCGCTGCTATTCTAAACATTTCCAGATGGATTCTAAACGATAGTACGAGTGTGTGTGAAGACAATGAAAACATAGATAATCCAGCAAGGCATTTCCACAAATTATTACTGGTGAAACTGAAAATATGTTCATTTTGTTTCACTGCTGTTTGAAACACCTCATTGCATGACTTGGCTGATGTGTACTGGTTCATGACAGCAGTAAGTAAATCTTACACAATACTACTTTATTCATCTGCAGACTTTTGTTTGGTGTTGAGATCATGAAAGTTTTGTCATTTTAGTCAATTAGAATGGGAAGGATCAAGGCATGAAAAATAATTTGGCATTCTTTGCTGTATATGCTAAACCCCAATTTAATAGAAAAGGAATAAAACAAAAACATATGGTAATTATTAATACTCCAGAACGTGGCTGAATTCCAGATGATCAGATGAACTGAAATGGTTGCCCAAAGAGACTATTTAGAATAATTGCTCCTTTATCATTTCACTAACACACTTTAACCATTTCAAAGAAAAACACACTTGAGTCACAATGCACTTCAATTTCACTGTAAATGGGTTTCACCTCATTAAATATTGCAGGTCTTCACCAAAACAGTCATGGAATAAATGGCTAAATACTTTGAAACAGAACATAACATTTCATGGAATGATATCAACCATAACATGCCTCACAAAATATTTAAAAACATCTGGAACAATCTTAACAACAAATTTATAGCAGCAGCAATGAAGAACTGCAAATCATTTTTGATCCCATTCTATGCATTATTGCTTAAACAAAAGAAGTTGGCATTACAACTCCTTGACACACTCCATCATTCAATGAGGCCTGAAATCAGGAAAATATTGGAAACCATTACAAAAGATCATCTTGATTTTTTCTAAATGCTCTGATATAATCATGCAAAGTCAAAGTATAGATGGCACAGTTATTCAATGGTTAGTGTTGTTGCCTCACAGATCCATTTTCAATCTTCTGGTACTGCATACAATTTGCTTATTCTTTCCTTGACTCTGAATTTCTCTAAATGCTCTAGTTTTCTTCCTCATCCTATAGAGCTGGTAGTTTGTAGTTTGATTGGCTACTGTATATTGCCTCAAGTGTAAGTGTGTAAGAATCAGGATGGACTCAATAGTCATATATGTGAGAAAAGATTACAAGGAGAATGGAACAGATGTAATTCCACTTGATGGGCTGAAATGCCCATGTCATAAGATGAATAAATGTGAATTTAACATGGTTTCTATGAAACAGAAGTCATGTTTGATCAACTTAGTGGAGTTGTTGAGAAAGGGGAACTCGTGAAAATAATGTTTTATTTCCAGATCGCATTTAGTAAGTTGCCAAATCAAAGAAACTACATATTAGAAATGTAGAAAGTAAAAATTCATGTTATAAAGTAACTTTTTGTGTGGATAACATTGCCAGGTGAAAAGAAAACAGAATAGGCCAAGTGGGTCCGTTTTTTTCTAACAAGGCAATGTGAAACAAGGGTTGTGCCAAATGGATAGGCACTGGGCACCAATTTTTAACAATTTATATAAATGACTGTTGAAAATACTGCAGGATTGGTTCCTAAATTTGCTGATGACACAAAAAGAGGTAGGAAACTAAACCTCGAGAAGTTATCAAGGAGTTTGATCAGGGCAACACAATGGATATAGTTAACACGGACTTCAAGAAGGCCTTTAACTGACAAAAGACAAAGGAGGAAAAACCCAACACCCAACCCACCAATTTTCCCCTGCAACCGCTGCAACCGTGTCTGCCTGTCCCGCATCGGACTTGTCAGCCACAATCGAGCCTGCAGCTGACGTGGACTTTTACCCCCTCCATAAATCTTCGTCCGCGAAGCCAAGCCAAAGAGAGACATAGTAGGTTAGTCCGCAAGGTTTGATCTCGTGGGATCCTGTGTCAGCTTGATTATTTAGTTCAATATTTTCTTGGTGAAAAGAATCAAAATTGGTAGTGGAGGTTTGTTTTTCTATATTGGAAGTCAGTGACTGGAGGGATCAATGCCGGGTTCTCCACTATTTCACATCCACATTAACAAAATGTATGAGAACAAAGATAACATGGTTAGTATGTTTGTGAATGACACAAAAATTGATGGGACAATGAGGAAGGTTTTCCCAAGTAATAGCAAATAATATTTAACTCTTATGTGTGAAGTGATGCATTTCATCGGCAAACCATGACAGAAATTGCACAGTAAACGGTAAGGCCCTGAAGAATGTGACAGAATAGAGAGATCCAATGGTACAGGTATCATAGTTTCTGTAATGTGACAGCACAAGTAGACTGGGTAGTGAAGATGGAATTTGGCATGCTTGATTTCAGACAGTATACTGAATACAAAATGTCGCATTAATATGCAGTATTGTGTGAAGTTCTGGTCACCCAACTATAGGAAGGATGTCATTTAGTTGAAAAGAGCACAGAAATGATTCACCACAATGTTACTGGGATGATCTGAGTTTCTAGGATTTTAGTCATAAGGAGAAGTTATTACACAGATGTTTTTTTTCCCTATAATGTAGGAGCCTGAGCAGTGTCCTTTCAGAAGTATACAGTATAAAATCTTGAAGGGTATAAACACTGAATAGTTACTATCCTTTCCCTAAACAGGCAAGTCAAAGATGAAAGGGGAAAATATTAAAAAGGACCCAAGGGGCAACTTTTTCCCACACAGGATGGTAAGTATATGCCAGAGGAAGTCATATATGCAGGTACAATTACAACATTTAAAAGATGTTTTGACATTTGCATGGTTGAGATGGGCCAAACAGACAAATGGGACAAGCTCAGGCAAGTAACTTGGCAGCCATGGGCAAATTGGACAATGGGCCCTTTACATTATGATTCCAAATTTGAAATAATATTGGGCCCCTGTTTTCCAGCTTTTGAAGGGTACTTCAAAATTCACCCACTTAATTAAAAAGTGAGCTCTTTTGTATTTTGCTCCAGAGATGTTCTGTTTCTTTGGCCAATGATCAATGGATTCTATTGCCTTCAAAATGTATAATGTCAACCTGGAAATTAGAAGAGAGCCTGAGAGTACAGCAATGGTACTTAGAAATGAATAAATGTATTCCATTGGGAAAAATAACATATAATTTAAGAAATAAAGTCACAGTATTCAAACAAATTTGGGATCCGTACATGGAACACAACAGAGAAGTCCTACCGCAGACCTCCACCCCCTAAAATGACAGAAGGAGAAGAAGACGAAATGAACTGATCCAGTATGTAAAAGTGGATGACACAAATTTCTTGTTTATTTTCATTGTGTGATGACATTGTTTAATGGGTTTAATGTATCATATAGGTTGAACGTTGATTGGGTGGGGAGAGGGAGGGAAGGGAGGGAAGGAAAAGGGGAGAAAATGACACTGTGTATATTCAAGAAGGAAATGTTTGTGTGTACTTTGGTCATTATGGTTCATAGTGTGAAAAATAAAAAAAATTAAAAAGTATGTCTATGACAACAGTCAGCAGACCATCTCATCTTTTAAGTATACTTTCTGACTTCAACAAATTAAATTGAAAGAATAATTTACATTTCAATGCTCAGATCCACTATCAAAATTGCACTTATATTTTGATCACCCTACTTATTTAAAGAAATCCTTGTAGGTCTCTCAGCTAACACCATCAAAATCACAAAAATACTAATGAACATCTGCCATAGCAAATATCTAAAAACATTCTGCAGATGGAGATGGAGATGCAACAATTTTACTTTCACAGAGGCTGGAAATGAGAACATGATTTTCACTATGTTAACATAAATGCATATCAATTAATAAATAATCATTAAAAATGAAGTTATGCTGTGTATTTAAACAAATGATCTAAAGCTGTTATTTCATTAGGGTAAAGTTTGGTGTTTTGAATTGGAAAGTAAAGGTTGCAAATAAAAATTGAAACCTTATGTTTTAAGAATTATTATGTCCTCCCCAAGAACAAATTTATATCCTAAATTCTTCAAGACAAGTCAGACAAAATAAGAACTGTGACGGCTCTTACAGATGTTTCACAGCTGGTCTGCTAAGACGACACAGCAGGCTTTTGTTTGATATGCAAACCTAGTTGAACAGAAAGGCAACGCAACAGCAGTTAGCATAGTTTGGTCAGAAGTAACTCCCAGCCCTATTGTACTCATTTATTAATGACCAAGCTGAAAAAAATTACAAGCCATGTATGCAAACAGAACATCCATTGCTTAATGCCAACTTTAACTCCATAATTTGAGCAATTTATTGGAGTATGTGGTTAATTATTGCATTACTTTACAAAGACATTTTATAAAAGTTTGTGTACTTGTGAAAAAGGATAGTAAATGTACTTTATTCCATTCATTGGTTTGCCATATTAGCACATTCCTGTCTGGTTTTTGATATATACGCAGTCAGAATTAGAAATGCACGCTTTCAGTACAATAGAAACTTAGTTTAAATGTTCTTTCATGTTTCCAAATATTATTTATATACTTTTAAAACCTTAATTTGTATATTTAATTTTTATGAATTATCCAAGTTTACATAGCTACTCAGATTTCCGTAATATTATACACCTTTCCTTGCATTTCTCTAAACCTATCCCTTCTCTGCAACTTAAAATAATAGTCACGTGTTTCAGTAAACATTCAAAACTCTATTGGACCTGACACAAAAAACAAAGTCTTTAGACTATTTCCTTCTGTCTAACATAATTTGACTTGCGCTCTAAGGTTCTTTTTATTATTACATAATACATTAAAAGGCAATATACATGATATGTTAATGATATACATTAAAGACTTTGTGATTTCTGCTTTTGCGCTGGTGGAGCTGCTGTAGGGGCAGCACTGCCCTGGTTTAGATCGATAGGGAGCAGTGATGCAGCCAGCATTCCTGCTGGATCCAGCTGCCCAGATGACTGTGTCGGCTCCGCATGGGCTTTGAACTGTCTGTTGAGGGAGCCAACGGGGTTTTTATTTGAAATCCCGTGTTTGCAAGTCTGTACCTCAGATGGCAGCGCCTATAATTAATCGGCAGCAGCCACGAGGGGCTGCAGTCTCCAGGGAAGCGGAGGACTGGAGTAGGGCATCAGAAGACGAGAAGATCACCCACCGTCTGAGAAGGAGAAGCGAAGGAAACCACCCGTGGAGACAGTGAAGGGGCTCCGCTGCTGAGGGACCAGTACATGAGGCGAGCTATGGGTTGTTGGAGACTGCTGTCGGAAGACTCGTGCCAGGCTGCGGACTACTGGAGACTTGCTTGAACTGGCTGGAGGGGTACCAGGTATCGGGACCAGGATGCGAGAAGGTGCCAAAGGCACTAAAGAATTCCTGTCTCTGTTGGAGGTTCAGATCTGGAACTCAGGTTGCCAATGGCTTAGACTGGACTCTGTGTGGCTGCAGAAGCACTGGAAGTGAATCTACAGACACTCAGTGACTCTGGTGAGGTGGGGTGGGGGGGAGGGAGACACTCTCTTTTGCTTCTCTCTCTCTGACTGTAAGAGGTGCTTAGGCAATTCCTGCTGGTGGTGAATCCGTCTACCTCGCAGGAGGCAAAAAAATTCATTAAATATGAGACTGTTTCATTACTATAGTAAATTGAATCTTGATACTTCAACTTTTGTCTACTGTAAGAACAGAGTCACTGTGAGTATTGCCCGGTGTCCCTAACAATAGGAGAAAGAGAAGCAAAACTCCCTAACTCCCGTCAATTTTTAAAATGGACACTATCGACTTACTGAGCATTACCAGCTTTTTCTGTTTTTATTTTAAAAACGAATCAATTTCTGTTACAGATACTGTGTTTTTTACATGGTGGACCAAGACTCCAAGGTACAATTTCGACAAACAGAAAATGTGGAGAGTTAAAGCAAGACAAATTTCGAATAAAAGGATTCATCAACAAACATTTGCTTTTAATTTGGAAATAAACAAGGAATGCATGAAAATTACTGGTCACTAGGTTGTGGGGTGGTGGTGGGGATGGGAGATGGGGGGGGGGGGGGCAGAGGATGGTAAACAAGAGATATGCAAGACAGATGAATTTGCATGGAGGTGTCCTAAAAGGAGAAGTGAAAGGATTTAAAGAAAATTCCAATGGTAGATCCGAGGTGTTGGAACAAAATCACAAAGGCTAGGGTAGGGTAGGGTAGGGTAGGATTTTCCAAATAGTCAGAGCCAAAGAAATATCAGTTTGTGAGAAGCAGGGGGGCCTGTAGAGGAGAAGACCGCGCCTTTCTAACAAACAATTCTTCAGGAAGGCCTCTGTTCATCCAATACTGGAAACAAGGTGAGCAGATTGACATTAGAAATATAATTGAAAGGAAAAAACATGTGAAAGCTGATTCCATGGTCTTAATCATTCTAACATGAATCACTGTGAAGCATATAAAATAACAGAGGGCAGGGGGGGGATAAGGTAACATTGGAGTTGAGAAGAGATGTTATCGCTACATAGAAAGGAAGCAATAGTTGAAACTTAGTCCTTGACCTCGCCCAACCGGACAGAGGTTCACTCCCCTATGTGGGCGAGAGTGGGGGTTGTAGGAGGGATGACCAACCTCACCAGCACACATGGTTCAGGAACCATTCAAAATGGGTAGGAGAATAGAAATTTTGTGGTAATAGGACTACTATTCTCTGCAACCTATGTTGCCTGCCTGGTGCATGACCTGCAAGGAATTTGGAGAGGGAATGGAAAGACTTAGTTGTCATGGACAACCTGGGTATTAATAATGTAGATAGAACTAGGAAAAAGGTTCTGCTGAGGAAACTTGAGCAGCTAGGGATCAAATTAAAAAGTAGAATCAAAAAGTAAAATCTCAGAATTGTTACCTGAGGCAAGTGTAAATTGGAAAAGAATTGATAAGACCAGAGAGTTAAATGCCTGGCTCAAAAACTGGTGTGAGAAAAGTGGGTTTGAATTAGCTCTTACGATGGGTTGGGGGTCCACCTGAACTGTGCTGGCACCAGAGTCTTGGCAAATCACATAACTAAGGCTGTGGATAGGGTTTTAAACTAAATAGTAAGAAGCTAAGTTCAACAGATTGGAAAAACGTGGATAAAGTTAAAGGAAAGGAGAAGGCATGAGAGGTTAATGAAGTCTCCAAAATAAAAGAAAGGACAGAAAGTTCAGAAAAGAATAACAATTTAAACTCGGACAACACAGAGACATACGTGAGAAGGGCCGAATTTACTGGTGGAGCCAGAAGACATTCCAAAAACAGCAATAATTACACTGTTTGGGTTGTGTTATGGGATACATTAGAATACCTATGAGTAAAATAAGGAATAGATTGTGGAAGTTTAGTTTAGGTTACACTTCACAAACAGAGTAACATTTCATAAAAGACATCTCATTTCGAATGCAAGTGAATTGCTGAAGTGAGACATTGTGTCACCAGTGATTTTGCAGAAACAATGGAACCGCTTTGGAAAGTACTTCAAAAGGAGGTGCAAATGGAACATAATGTTGATCATGTCCAGGTTCAGATACTGATATGATCTTTCGAAAATTGGGTTTGGAGCCTCAGGAGAGGTTTTTGGGGTTTTTTACAAGTAGAGAGTGGAAAAAACAAACAGGTTATTGTTTGGAGAGAGAAAGAGAGAGAAAAATCAGTTCTACAGCAGCAGTTGAGGCTGAAAAATGGCAAGCAGGCATGCTTGTTGGAAAACCCCATTTGAAGACAGGTTGTGAGTTCTGAGTTCAGCCTGTTTAAAACCCTTGTAGTCCTTATGAGAGGAAATGGCTGGCTAGTGTTTCTCCTGAAATAATGAAAACAAAAGGAACTCTGTGGTGACCTGGAAGAAGAGGTTATCATTTAGAAAACCCATGATGGGGCAAGTTTCTTCAGCACAACACTGAAGTGACTGATTGGAGGAAATCAATTTGTGTGTCCAATGAACAACAAATTTCTCTCTGAAACCAACAAGAACTTTCCTGAGTGGTAATCATCTAACTTTAAGCACCAGAGCCTGGTGGAAATTATAAATGTTGAATTCTATGCACAGTATGAGAATTGCCTAATACCAGTGAACTTGGAGAAGTGAAAAGTGAATGATTGGACAGTGAAACAGAGAACTTTCTTGAACATTTATACATTACATACACATGCTCTTAGAATTAGAAGAGGGTAAGTTAATAGTAATGTTAAAGTTTGACCCTATTTTTATGTTTAAAGAAAATTAAAAGCAACTTTTGTTCAAGTAACCATTGTCTTGGTGAATTTCTATTGCTGCTGGTTTTGGAATCCTCTGGGCTCGTAACAGTTTTCAAATTTTTACGAATGCCATTTAGATTAAAGAATCCTGCTCAATCACTTCAACGGGTGATGGAAGCTTTAGGACATGGTATAACCAATGTATTAATTTATTTCAACGATATTTTAATGCCCAGTGGCAAGGAGGAACATCGAAGTACACTTTTTATCTGTTTTCAAGAATTTGGACTGACAATCAATCCAGATAAATGCGTTTTTGGAAAAGAAACGATTGATTTTTTGGGGCATAGAATTACTCCGGAGGGTCCGATCCCACTACCAACCAAAATTGAGGCCATTACCAAATACTCAAAGCCTGCTACAGTTAAAAGGCTACAGAAATTCTTAGGAATGGTGAATTTTTAGCATCCGTTTCTTCTGGGAGCAGCTCAGAATATGAAGCCTCTTTTCAACATGGTCCAACTATCCATTGGACTGAAGAGGTAAACAATGCCTTCTTGAAGATGAAAAAATTGCTGACTCATGCCAGTATGCTCAGCTATCCATTTTGAATGCAGCCATTGCACTTTCCACAGATGCATCCAAGATGGACATAGAAGGTGCACTTCATCAATACATCAACAGACAATGGAAGCCATTAGCATTCTTCAGCCACAATCTTCGTGAAGCAGAAAAAAAATACAGTGCTTTTGATAAGGAGCTTTTGGCCATTTACTTGTCTATTTGACACTTCCTTTATTTTTTGGGAGGACAGAAATTTACTATGTACACTGACCACAAGCCCTTAACATTTGCATTTTCCAAGGTCACAGAGCCCTAGTTAATGCAACAACAATGGCAATTATCATTCATTTCAGAATTTTCCACAAAAATAGTACTGGAAAAGACAATGTAGTAGCTGATGCACTGTCCTGTTCTGCTCCACTTGAGGTTTCATCCGTAGATCAAGGTATTGATTATACACCTTTTGCCGTGGCCAAAGAACATGACCATGAAACAAATGTTTATTAGACTGCAATCAAAGGATGTCCAGTTTGGACTTCAAGGCAAACTATTCCTCTGTGATATATCAATGAGCCACCCATGCCTACAGTCTTTCACTATTGACAGGCTTAAACCAGCTGATGTGGACATGTATTCTGCACTGCAGCAGCCAAAAGTCCGTTGCAGAGGTCAACTACCTAAAAGTTTTCTGCTGGTTCTGGGGGGATGGGAGCGGGGGCCCGTGGAGCGGGGCTATGATAGCACTACAACTCCCAGAAGGCATTGTACTGGCTACGTGATGAAGGTGCCTGATGACGTCAATGTGTGTCGGGCCATGATTCGGGCTTTTAAAAGGTTGCGCCTGTTCTGAACAGTAAATCAGTTTGATTCACTAAAGAAATGCCTTATGTCATTATTTCATCATGTTCACTGCAATTCCAGTGGCCACAGAGATTTATTTAGAGTGGGTTATAGGAATTAAATTTCCACAAAAATCAATGTTATTTTTATTAGGTAATATTGAAGGGATATGTCCCAAATATATCAAAAAAAATTTCTAAAGATTACATTAGTGGTAGCAAGAAAATATATAGCAGTAACATAGAAATCGGATTTCCACCGTAGAGTTGGACATTTTCTTTAGAGAAAATTACTTATAATCTGAGAAATAAATATGATGTATTTTTGAAAATTGGGCACCTATATTTACAAATGGAGGAAATTAATTTATAGACTTTTTCTTTAAGCTTCGAACCTCATTAACCTCCTTAAATGTATTAAAAGATACACATGACTAATGCCGTGTGATGAGGGGGACCCTACCCTACAGCAACCAGGCTTCTATTCTTGTTTTCTTACTTTTCTTTGTTCTTTTTCCATGCTTTTTCTCAATTTATTTCTTTTCATTTTCTCTTGGGGTTTGTTTAAGGGGGAGTGGGTTTGGGGTTTATATAATCTTGTAATGGATTTGATATTAATATTTGATTATTGTATTTTATATTGAGCTGCAGAAGGACCTCTTTGCTCCTATACTCAATTCCCCTTGTTATGAAGGCCAAAATGCCATTAGCTTTCTTCACTGCCTGTTGTACCTGCATGCTTACTTTTAGTGATTGATGAACAAGGACACCTAGATCTCATTGTACTTCTCCTTTTCCTAACTTGACACTATTCAGATAGTAATCTGCCTTCCAGTTCTTGCCACCAAAATGGATAACCTCACATTTATCCACATTAAACTGCATCTGCTATGCATCTGCCCATTCACCCAACCTGTCCAAGTCACCCTGTCATAATATCCTCCTCACATTTCACACTGCCACCCAGCTTTGTGTCACCTGCAAATTTGCTAATGTTACTTTTAATCCATTCATCTAAATCAGTGGTTTTCAAACTGCCCCCTTAAACTCACAATCCACCTTAAGCAATTCCTCTGCCATATGTGCTCTGTGATCAGTAAGGGACTGCTTCTTGGTATGTGAATAGGAAGGGAAAGTTGAGAATCACTGCTCTAGACCCAATTGTCACTGAAATATTTTGCTTGAGAAAAATTGTCATTGGCTCATTTCCTTTGGAGTTTATGAAATCGTGCACCTAATGAGTCAAATAGATATGGTTGAAACAGTGGTTTTCAAATCTTTTTCTTTCCACTTACATGCTACTTTAAGCAATCCCTTACTAATCACAGAGCACTTGTGGCATAGGGATTGCTTAAAGTGGAATGTGAGTTTAGGGGGGCAATTTAAAAACCACTGATCTAAATCATTAATGTATATTGTAAATAATTGAGGTCCCAGCACTGAGCTTTGCGGTAGCCCATCCTACTAGTCATTGCCTGCCATTCTGAAAGGGACCAGTTAATCCCTACTCTTTCTTTCCTGTCTGCCAACCAATTTTATATCCATTGTCAGTACCCTACCCCCAATAAATACCGTGTGCTCTAATTTTGCTCACTTATCTTCTATGTGGGACCTTATCAAAGGGTATTTGAAAGACCAGGTACACTACATCCACCAGCTCTCTTTTGTCCATTTTCATTGTTACATCCCCAAAACATTCCATAAGATTATTCAAGGATGATTTCCTCTTCGTAAATCCATGTTGACTCAGACCGATCCTGTTACTGCTATCCAAATGTACTGCTATTTCATCTTTTATAATTGACCCCAGCAACCACTGATGCCAGGCTAACTTGTCTATAATTCCCTGTTTTCTCTTTCCCTCCTTTCTTTAAAAAAAAGATATAACATTAGCTACCATCCAATCTGCAGGAACAGATCCTGAATCTATAGAACAATGGAAAATGATTTCCAATGCATCCACAATTTCTAGAACCACCTCCTGAAGTAACCTGGGATGCAGACCATCAAGCCCTGGGGATTTATCAGCCTTCAGTCCCATCAGTCTACCCAACACCATTTTCTGCCTAATGTGAATTTCCTTCAGTTCCTCTGTCCACTATTACATCTGGGAGATTGTGCCTTCCCGAATGAAGACAGATCCAAAATACATGTTCAACTTGTCTGCCATTTCCTTGTTCTCCATAATATTTTCACCTGTTTCTATCTTTAAGGGCCCAACTTTGATCTTAACTAATTTTTTCCTCTTCACATACCTAAGGAAGCTTTTACTATCCTCCTTTATATTCTCGGCTAACAGTTTAGCAAGCGCATTACCAGAGCGCATAGCCTCCAACGATGTCCCAGTCCTCCAGCTACAAGCCAGGCACCAGCAATTAGGAAAAGCATGTGAATAAGAACTCGCACATTTTATGGCACCCAACACCTGAGGCTGGAAAGTGACATCACTACCGCATCCCAGAAGAGCCCGCGCATTTTATGGCACCCAATACCTGAGGCAGGAAAGTAACATCACTACCATATCTAAGAAGGCTCAGCATGAAACACACAGAGGGAACTATAAAAGCTGTGGTTAAGCACAATAAAAGGATTAATTCCTGACTCTACTGTCTCCATTGTCATTTATTGCCACTTGCGTAAGGTAATGTCGTCAGACAGGCCACTACATAATTTGGTGACCCTGACAGGCCTCAGCTACACTAAGTCCACATGTCTGACATGGATGAGCAACCGACAACTTAGAAGGTGTAGGTCGACGCAGCCTCGCTGGCTGCAGCACCAGTGGTGAATAATGCAGTAGCAGTTCACCTTCCTCCATTCTGGTTGGATCGGCCACATAGCTGGCTGCAGTTGGCCGAAGCACAATTTGTGCTTTGGATCATTACATCTGAGGACATGAGATATTGGCACGTTGTGACTGCATTGACACTACAATCGCAGCAAGGGTGAGTTAATTCATCAATAACCCGATGGAGGACCAGAAGTACACTAAATTAGTAAATTTTTTGCTGAAAACATTTGAGCTTTCTCGTCATGAATGGGTTTTAAGGATTTTGAATACGCAAGAACTGGGGGACCGTAGTCCATCCCAGTTAATGCAAGAGCTGGTATCACTAGCCGCAGGCCATTCGAATTGCTTTCTTTTCAAGGCACTGTTTTTATCGAAATTACCAGTGCATGTGGCGGCAGGAGTGGTGCACATTAATTTTGCAGAGCCGCATTTGGTAGCAAGAGAGGCTGACCGACTTTATGGCCTTCCACAGGCTAACAGAATGCAAATGCAGCCCATCTGTGTGGTTGAGTTGTCCGAGACCCCTGAAACGCCAAAACCACCGGCATGTGCGGCAGTACAGCGACCACGTCCTGATGAAGGAAACAAAAGTTCCGGATACTGTTTTTATCATCGTCGATGGGGTCGCTCTGCCTATAGATGTAAGAGTCCTTGCATTTACCCAGGTCCACTACCACGTCAGGGAAATGGACCTGCGAACCGCCGTTAGTGGCCTCGGCGGTTGGCACAGAACAAGGTCTACTTTATTTACATAACGTGATTTCAGGGGTGGATTACTTGATAGGTATGGGGGCTGAGTTCAGTATTGTTCCCCCAACACAGTTTGAGTTGGCACAAGGTGCCACCGCTTTCAGCAGTTAATGGTACCACGATTCCTACTTTCAGAATGAGGAAGGTCACGATACATAAGGGGTCAGCAGTATTCTACTGGAAATGCATGGTGGCCTCAGTAGTTTTCCCCTGTTAGGCACGGATTTTTTGAGAGAGAATGGTCTCCTGGTTGATATATATAAATGTCGTCTGATAAACACGGCTAACTTCCAAAGTTTGCCCCTTAAAAGAATGCGTAGTTCTTTCCAACCGGTAAGAGTTCAGACAATTCAGCAGAATGCATACGCCTCGATACTTAAGTAGTTCCTGGGACCATTGATGACTAATTTTCAGGATAATGAGCTGTGGCATGGTGTATATCATTATATTGATACAACTGGTCCACCTGTTTATGCTCGGGCTTATAGGCTTCCAAAAGACAAGCTTACAATTGCAAGAGCAGAATTTGCAGTAATGGAGGAATCAGGGGTGGTATGCAGGTCCAAAAGTCCATGGACTTCACCCCTTCACATGGTGCCTAAAAGCTGCGGTGGTTGGCGGCCATGTGGGGACTACAGGCGGTTCAACAATATAACCATCCCCGACCGCTACCCGATCCCTCATATTCAGGATTTCTCAGCATGGTTGGCTAACGCTACTATATTTTCCAAAGTAGATTTAGTAATGGGATACTATCAGAATCCAGTTCACCTTGAGGATATTCCAAAGACCCCCTTTGGTCTCCTTGAATTTATCAGAATGCCGTTTGGTTTGAAGAACGCAGCCCAGATGTTTCAAAGATTGATGGACATTGTCACTAGGGACTTAAAAGGAACCTTTGTATATTTAGATGACATCCTCATAGCGAGCCCCGATGAGGAATCACATAAATGGCACCTCCATCTTCTGCTCGCTAGATTACAGGATTTTGGCCTTTCAGTCAACCCCACAAAATGCCAATTCGGTACAGCTGCAGTTGATTTTCTCAGCCACAGGATTTCTCGTACTGGAACTATACTGTTGCCGGACAAAGTGATTGCCATATGCAATTTTCCCGGCTTACTCGGAAGGATTTGCAATGATTCACAGGAATAGTTTCCTTTTACCATCATTTCATTAGAGGAGCGGCAGCTGTGATGCACCTACTGCTTGACCTATTAAATAGAAAAAGATCAAATATATTGCATTGGGATGAGGTAGCAGACATGGCTTCAGCAGTTTCAACTGCTGAGATGATCTATGGAACTCCACTATCCATTCCAGATGACGTACATTTCGGTAGTGACATAAATCAGACAGCTGACTTGGATATTTTACGTCTTGTGAGAGATAGCAATAGGGCAAAATAACCCTATCCCACGGTTTTTCACGGGAGCTCCAAACATCAGGTGCCACACGACCTACTGACAGCGGAATTTGTGATGGTTAGGAAAGGTCAGAAAGGCTCAGCATTTCAATGTCCATATGAGGGGCCCTTTAAGGTAATCAGCCGAGAAGGTGTAGTATTTACATTGGACATAGGGGGCCAAGAGTGTATGTTCACAATTGAATGACTGAAAATAGCACACACTGACCTTTCAAGACCAATCTCGTCACCACTGAAACATCCCAGAGGATGCCCCAGGCTGAACTACCAGCAGGAACCTGCGTCTGGGGGGGGGGGGGTGGGTGGGTGTAGCGGGAGCCCCACGTGAACAACAGAATCACGCGCAGCCACAGCAGTTTAGGAAGCACATTACCAGAGCGCAGACCCTCCAACGATATCCCAGTCCTCCAGCTACAAGCCAGGTACCAGCAATAAGGAAAAGTGCGCAAATAAGAGCCCGCGCTTTTTATGGCACCCAACACCCGAGGCTGGAAAGTGGAAAGCATCCCAGAAGGCTCAGCGTGAAATGCGCAGAGGGAACTATTTAAGCACAATAAAGGGACTGATTCCTGACTATACTGTTCCCAGTGTCATTTATTGCCACTTGCGTAAGGTAGCGCCGTCATATTGGCAACTACGAGTTTCCAAAACCACTGGCCTCCCAGATTTTTGCTATGTTATACTTCTTATTTTTTATTCTGTCCTTGACCTCCTTTGTCAGCCACAGTTTCCCCTTACTCCCCTTAGGATCTTTCTTCCACTTTAGAATGAACTGATGCTGCACCTTCTGCATTACTCCCAGAAATACCCGCCACTGTTGTTTCACTGTCATCTCTGCTAGGGTATCTTTCCATCAACTTTGGCCAGCTCCTCTCTCATGGCTCCATAGTCCCCTTTGTTCATCTGTAATATTAACACTTCCAATTTTCCCTTATCCCTCTCAAATTGTAGATTAGAACTTTACATTTTATGGTCACTACCTTCTAATGGCTCCTTTTTCCTCGAGTTCCCTTATTACACAACACTAAATCCAGAATTGCCTTCTACTTGGTAGGCTCTAGTACAAGCTACTCTAAGAATTCGTCTCGGAGGCACTCCACAAACTCCCTTTCTTAGGGTCTTCTATCAACCTAATTTCCCAGTCTATCTGAATGTTGAAATCCCCCATAACAATGATAGCATTACCTTTGAGACATGCCAATTTTAACTTTTGATTCAACTTGCACCCTATATCCAGGCTACTGTTTGGGGGCCTGTAAGGTCTTTTTGCCCTTACAATTTCTCAGTTCTACCCATACTGACTCTACATCTCTTGATTCTACATTACCTCTTGCAATGGACTGAACTTCGTTCCTCACCAACAGAGCCACCCCACCCCCTCTGCCCACCTGTCTGTTCTTTCGATAGATGTATACCCTTGAATATTAATTTCCCAGCTCTGGTCCTCTTGCAGCCGTGTCTTTGCTATTCCTACAACATCATACTTGCCACTTTCTAACTGAGCCTCAAGCTCATCCTCTTTATTTCTTATACTTTGTGCATTTATATATACTTTTAATCCATTAAATCCCTCCCCTTTCACATCAATTCTTATTGCTCTTGGCCATACTTTTTCCAATCCCTTCTCGAGCTTTCTGCCCCATTAATTCTATTGCTTTCTTAACTTATTCTCTAATTCCTTTGAACTCCATCCTTATAATTCCAGTTCATCTCCTCTACCCCTACTACTTAGTTTAAACACACGCATGTAGCAGTGGCAAACCTGCTTGCCAGAATGCTGGTCCCCTGCCTGATAAGGTGTAATTTATCCTTACCCCAAAACAGATCACAGGCCTCCAAAAAGCAACCAGGATGTTGGTTGCAAATTACAACAGGAATTAGAGAAGGCATGTAAATAAGGCAATGTTATGGTGGCCACAGAGGACTTCAATGTGCAGGTAGAGGGGGGAAATTCAAGTTGGCACTGGATCCCAAGAGAAGAAATTAGTTAATATAAGATGGCTTTTTAGAGCAGCTTGTGATCGTGCCCACTAGAAAAAAAGGCAGTTCTGGATTTGGTGCTCTGCAATGAATCGGATCAGACTAGTGAGCTTAAAGTAAAAGAACCATTAGGAGAGAAATTTAAATAAGTCTGCATATGCTGGAAGGTTGAGTGCAATACAGAAATATGCTGAAGAAACTCAGCAAGTCACACTGAATCCACAGGAAGAAAAGGATAACAAACATTTTGGTCCAGAGCCCTTCGCTAGGTACGGGCCTCATGAAGGGCCTCAGCCTGAAATGTTGGTTATCTTTTACTTCCTGTGGATGTGATGTTGCATGGCAAAAATTAGCAGGAAATAGGATGATTGGGTAGTTTGGGGGACGGGGAGGGGGCGGTTGGTAAAGGAGAAAAGTTAGCCAGAATAACTCCTTAGCAATGGGTACGTTTCAGTGGTTTCAGTGGAAGGGAACATAAAGCAGGCTTAGATAAACCTTTGGAACAAAAATAATATTGGAAGAGAAACTGAAATTAAGTTAAAGATCTGAGTTTCAGCTCAAAGACTAAAAGAAGTAGAAAAATAACATTTGAATTAGCAGGTCAAGCAGCATCAATGGAAAGAAAAAATAAAGTTAAAATTTCTGGTCAAAGATTCTTTGCCTGATCCATCTGAGAATTTCCAAAATGATTGAAAGGAAGAACTTTAGTTACGTGGACAGACAAGAGGATCTGGGCTTGTTTTTATTGGAACAGCAGAAGTCACAAGGAAATGTGAGAGAGATATTGGAAGGATTATAGACTGTGTATATTTGGAGGTCTCCTTTGATGGATAAAGGATTGTCATCTAGAAAACATAGTCTTTTGTTCAGTATGTTTTGATGTTGTGTTTGGTGGGTACAAGTTCAGTGTTAAACTATTGGAGTGCTTCTATCAGAATATGGGTATCAAGAAACTGGTTTTAATAATAAATTTAAGAAGTTTAAATAAGGACAATTGGAGCTGGGAAGATACACCTCACAAATGTTGAAAGAGTACTTTTGAAAAGATGGACTCTAATAAATTCTGTAGTTTCAGTTTAATTAACGACCAAGGAATGAAGAAAGATGGTCTGGGTTTACAAAAACGAGATTGAGGGAGGAAAAAATGTTTGCTTCCCATATAAATTGAAAAGGTAGAAGGGAGTTTTGAGGGAGACTTAAAGAGACAGAAATATAGAAAATGGTGGGGAAGTAAACAGAAAAGTTTGTTCTAATTATAAATATGAGAATACTTGAATGAATAATTAAGAAATGAGCAATCTATTAACTCCTTGCTTGCTGGCGGAACAGTTTTTAAAAGAACTAGATGGAAGAATTTAAGACAGCAGTTGGTAGTGGATAAAGGGAACCTGAATCTATCTGTCTTCCAGAATAATTGTAATAAAGTGAGTGGCATTGAAAGACTAAAGACATTCACATTGATTTACTAAACCAGGGAATCATGGGTCCACCAAGGATGCACCATGTAGATTTAATTTTACACCTTTAGATCAACGAGTGAAGGTGTGTGCTGGCACAGCTGTGGGCAAGAAACAAACATTTTTCTGAGGACAAGGGAATTTTGGACAAGTTAACAAAATCAGTGGCTTTACAAATATGTACAAAGCAAATTTTAAAAAAAATTAAAACCCAGTTGGCAGATGCCGAGTGCATTTATAAACAAGAGACCATAACAAAATAAATTAGTGAGGTAAAACTACTGAACTGGAAGGTATAATGAAAAGTACTGGATCAGAGAAAAAAGTTATACAATAGCAAAACAGTAGGAACACAAAGCATTCCTACTCATCACGGCCCTTCAGTTCATTCACCTAATTAATTAATTCAGGTCATCAAGTTTAACTGATCTTGATCAAATTATAATGATATGGATAACCCTCAATTTTGTACTGAGTTCAACAATGTTATTTTGATGTGTAAATGGATTATGGTTCAAGTATGATAGGAAAAGTGAACATATTCCTCCTTACACTAGATATCTCATACTGATCATCACTTTGGCCTAACAATGTGTTCCCAAGAATGCGAGCATTAATAGAATTACCACTAAAAGCAATCTTTAATAAAGAGATGCCTCAATGACAATTTTTCTCTACCAGGAAACTCTGCAAACTCTTATTTCCTGTTCTTTGTGGTTCATGGACATTGAACTCATAATTACAGAGGAATCTCTAGCTAGGGAGAGATACACAGTTGAAAAGAGGGAAAATGGCAGCTTCTATCAAGTCCAAACAGAGATGAGGGATACCTGGGAGTGATGGGAAAAAGGTGCATTTCAACCAGAAATGATTTATTCCATTGTAGTGAGTCCCCAACAATGGCACATACTCACTGTACTAGCTAGCATGCAATCATGAAACAAACACATCAGTGCTGAGTGGCTATATTTCTCATTACAACGAAAGTCTTACAGGCAGCACTCCACACCTAGCTCTGGGTAAGTCATTGCTATGAAAGCACCAGCAGAGGGCAGAGATCCACATAAGGCTCCTGGCATAACAGCAATTTGCTCAAATGGAAGTTCTTTATTTAAAAAAAATGGCACAAGGGTACATACCTGCATCTATCCAGATTGGAGGACCAAAAGCACTGAGTTTTAAGTGTTAGCATGAAGATGGTTGCTGATGTGTTCTTTCTCTTAACTGTTTTCAACACAGATTCCAGAATATTACCATTAAAATTTGAGAAATTAATATAGAAGACACACATGTTGATACTTCACTTCATGATCATTATTAACTCAAATTCGATTTTGATAAATTACTCACATTAATCCTTTTTCGTTCATCCTCCAATATCACCTACCATCCCTGATCAATTTGGGAGGCTAGCCAGATTAGAGACAAAAGGTAACCATCACCAATTACATCTTCCTCTCTTTGCTCCCTGCTCACTTTGCTTTCTGCAGAGTCTTTTCTTTTCATGGCCTGTCCTCCTTTCCCTTTCCCAGGCTTATTTTCCTGCAACCATAGTTGCAACAGCTGGTCCTTCACTCCTCCATCACCATGGGCCTAAAGAGCCCTTTTATGGCAGAAGTTCACCTGCAGGTCTTCCAATCTAGACTGCTATAGTCGATGCTCATGTTAGCTCGACTACATTGGTGAAATCTAGCATGGAGTATAGCAGATTACTGTTTTATAGAAGACCTGCACTTCATCCATAACTTTTTGCCATTTCAAAATATCACTGCATGTCATTTTAAATGTCCTTCAGTGTCCATCCTCAGTCTTCCCCAATGCTATGGAATGATCTAAAGTGTTAAGAATATTGAATTTTGCAATTTTAGGCAACCCACACATCCCAGTGCTCTCCTGCCCATATTTTGTTCATACTTTGATGAAGGGTCCAAGCCTGAAACATTGGTTATGTATCTTTATTTTTGTTGTATAATGTACACTGTTTGACCTGCTGAATTTCTCTAGCATTGTGCTTTTACTACCCTCTTTCCATTTGGTTCTATACGCCCATAATTTTATCCAGTTGCAATTGTCACCCATCATTCCTCTATCCCACCCTCATCATGCTACGTCCCAATGTAGATTCTCAACCAAAATTCTAACTCTCACCCTTTCCTCCAGAGATGGTGTGTTCCAGATTCCAACATCTGCAGTTTCATTCATATTCAAAACCCAAAAAATAGTTTTAACTATTTTCTAATTTTGAAAATCTTAGAGAAGTCTCACATTCAATCGCAAACCCCACTTTCATTTACGTGTTGTTTACAGTAGATCGTCTCAAGAAGTATTTGATAGTAATTGAAGATGAAATTACTTCATGGTTAAATGAAATATAAGGCAAGATACCAGGCTGTGCAAATCTGAAGGCAGAACTTCAAAGTACAAGGAGGATCTAGATGTAAAAATAGAAACTAAAGATGCTGGAAAGTTGAAATGAAACAGAAAATGCTGGGGGTAAAAATAGGCTAGGTAGCACCTGTAGAAAGAGTCTTGTGTTTTGGATCTATTATCACCGTTTTCAATCTTCATCAAATGATATAGTTAGGGTTGTACATCCAATGGCAGGTTGTATAATAAGTGATAGATGCATAAATATAGCAATCAGACATGGATTTAGCAATGATAAAGTAGCCTTTATGGAAAATCTTAACCTACATATAGATTTTAATCCAGTCACAATGTCGGATACTGAAGTACTGTGCAGACCAATTGACGGAGGTCATAATGGACATCTTCAACCCCTCACAGCAGCAGCTCATCATTACCACAGGATTTAAGGCAGCCACCATCATCCCGGTACCCAAGAAGGTGACAATAAAAGGCCACAAGACTACTGGCCTGTGGCATTGACCACCACCATTATGAAATGCTTTGAGAAATAGGTGATGGAATGCACCAAACACCTCCCAGAGACGCTGGACCCATTTCAATTCGCCTGTAGAAGATACTCCATCCAGACCCACCTGGAGAAGGATGCCTCGTATGCCACACTGCAGTTCATTGACTTCAGCTTGGCATTAAACACGATAATTCCCCAGAGGCTGGTGGAGAAACTATCCTCACTGGGACACAACAGCCCTCCCTGTAACTGAATTCTGGACTTCCTAACAGAGAGATCACAGTCTGTCTGGGACAGTAACAGAACGTCGAGCACCATTATGCTGTGCACTAGCTCACCTCTGGGCTGTGTGCTCAGCATGCTTCAGTTCACATCTCTAATCACAACTGCAAGGTCAGACCCAGTTCCAACAGTGTCATCAAGTTTGCAGATAACACAACAGTAGTTGGCCTCATCAGCAATAGTGATGAGTTGCACCTCTAAGAAAAGGTGGAAAATCTCATGAGTAACAACCTGAGTCTCAAAGTTGACAAGATGAAGGAAATGTTTGTGGACTTCAGGAGGACCTGGAATGGCCACGCTTCACTACACATCAACAACTCGGTAGTGCAGTGAGTAGAGAGCACCAAGTTCCTTGGAGTCCACTTAACTAGCGACCTATTGTGGACACACATCTCCTCACTTGTCAGGAAGGTGCAACAGCACTTCCTGAGATGAGTGAAGCGGGCAAGGTTATTGGCCACCATTATGTCACCCTTCTATAGGAGCTCTGTTGAGAGTATCCTAACCTGCTGTATCACAGTGTGGTACGATTGCTGGAATAAAGTTCAATCCACAGGATGATAAGAGTGACAGAGAGGATCACTGGAGTCTCCTTACACCCATCTCCCACCATTGGCATGATCTAGAACTAAAGAACAGTACAACACAGAAAACAGGCCATTTGGCCTTTCTAGTCAGTGCCACAAACATCATACCGCTAGTCCCACTGACCTGTACCCATTCCATAACCCTCCAGACTCTCCCATCCATGTATCTATCCAATTTATTTTTAAAGCTTAAGAGTGAGCCTGCTTTTACCTTGCCAGATGGCAACGTTCCATACTCCCACCACTCTCTGAGTGAAGAAATTCCCCCTAATGTTCCCCCTAAACCTTTCCCCTTTCATCCTAAAGCCATGACCTCTTGTATTTATCTCTCCTAATCTAAGTGGAAAGAATCTACTTGCATTTATCTGTATATTCCTCGCATAATTTTGTAAACCTCTATCAAATCTCTCCTCATTCTTCAACGCCCCAAGGAATAAAGTCCTAAACTGTTTAATCTTTCCCTGTAACTCAATCCTGAAGACCTGGCAACATCCTAGAATATCTTCTCTGCGCTCTTTCAATCTTACTGATATCCTTCCTGTAGTTTGGCGACGAGAACGGCACACAATACTCCAAATTTGGCTTCACCAATGTCTTATATAACCTCACCATAACATCCTAACTCCTATATTCAATACTTTGATTTATGAAGGCCAAGATACCAAAATCTTTCCTCACAACCCTGTCATGTCACTTTCAGGGAATTATATATCTGAATTCCCAGATCCCTTTGTTCCTCCACACTCCTCAGTGCCTTATCATTTACTGTGTAGGTCCTACCTTGGTTTGTCCTTCTAAAATGAAGCAACTTCATACTTTTCTGCATTAAATTCCATCTGCAACTTTTTGGCCTATTTTTTCAGTTGGTTCAGGACCCTCTGCGAGCTTTGAAAGCTTTTCTCACTGTCCACAACGCCTCCAATCTTAGTGTCATCAGCAAACTTGCTGATACAATTTACTACATTATCATCCACATCATTAATATAGACAACAAACAACAATGGTCACAGCTCCAATCCCTGAAGCACGCACACTACTAATTACAGGCCTCCAGTCTGAGAAGCAATCATCCACTACCACTCTGTCTTCTCCTGTTCAGACAATTTCAAATCCAGTTTACAACCTCTTCATGGATACCTAGTGTCTGAATCTTCTGAACTAACCTCCTGTGTGGCATCTTGTCAAAAGCCTTACTAAATTCCGTGTACACAACATCCACAGCCTTTCCTTCATCTCCTCAAAAAATACTACAAGATTCATTAAACGTGTCCTACCATGAACAAAGCCATGCTGACTATCCTTAATCAGCCCTTGGCTGACCAAATCCTTGTGTACAAGATTTCTCAGAACACCCTCCAATAGTTTACCTACTACTGACGTCAGGCTCATTGGCCTGTAATTTCCTGGTTTACTTTTGGAGCTTTTTTTAAACAACGGAATAACATGAGCTACCCTCCAATCCTCCGGCACCTCACCTGTGGATAAGGATTTTTAAAATATTTCTGCCAATGCCCCTGCCATTTCTACACTCGTCTCCCTTATGGCCCGAGGGACTATCACGTCAGGTCCAGGGGATTTATCTACATTTATTCGCTGTAAGACAGCAAGCACCTCCTCCTGTTTAATCTCTGTATATTCCATGCCACTACTGCTGTTTCCCTTCCTTCCATAAAAAGTGCCAGTTTCCTGTGTATTCCACACATAGACACCACTCTGATCTACTAGGGGACTAAGTTTGTCCTTTTATTCTTAATATACCTGTAGAAACCCTTTGTTTACCTTCATATTATCTGCCAAAGATACTTCATGTCTCTTTTTGCCTTCCTGATTTCCTTCTTGAATATTTTCTATATTCTGCTAGTGCCTCATTTGCTCCTTGTTGCCTATACCTGCTACACACCTCTCTCTTCTTAATCAGATTGGCAATATCCATTGAGAACCATAGTTCCCTATGTCTATTAGGTTTACTTTTAATCCTGATAGGAATATGCAAACTCTTTGAAGGCTTTCCACTTACTAGACACATCCTTGCCAGAAAACAACTTATCCCAATCCACTCTTCCAAGATCCTTTTTCATTTCCACAAAATTGGCCTTTCTCTAATTTAGAATCTCAACTCTAGGACCAGACCTATCCTTATCCATAATTAACTTGAAACTAATGACATTATGGACTTTGGACCCAAAATGTTCTTGGACACATACTTCTGCCACCTGACCCTACAGGTTTCCTAATAGGAGATCAAGTATTGCATCCTCTCTCATTGGTACCTCTACATATATTTTATTAAGAAAACTTTCACGAACACATTTGACCAACTCTAGCCATCCAGCCCTTTTACAGTATGGGAGCCCCACTCAATATGTGAAAAGTTAAAATCTCCTACTATCACAACTTTCTGTTTCCATATAACCGTTTACAGTACGGAAACAGGCCATGTCGGCCCTTCAAGTCCGTACTGGTTCACCTGAACAACTCCACTAGCTCCTCCGCAAACTCATGAGGAAGTAGAGGCTTTCTTCATGATGCCATTGGTGTGTTGGTTCCAGGAAAGATCTTCCGAGATAGTGACGCTGGAGGAACTCAGCCAGTCTTGCAGTGTCCATAGGAGATAACAATATATTTTTTTGGTGAGAATTAAACATTATTTTAATGCTTAAAAAGCCTTACCTTTTTGTTTAAATACTGTTACAAGTTTTTTTTGTGTTTCACATCATATGACTAAGATTGCATTCTTCAGATCCCCTGAAGTATCATGAATCTGAATGTGAGCAGTTCCACAGGAACCTGCAGTCCTCATGCATCTGATCCAAATGGTACTAATCGAAACAAAGACTGAAACACAGTAGGATTAGGAGAGGAGATATTTTTCTCTTTGGTCTGTGGTGTTTAACAGGTGTAAGTATTTGCTGCCAATTGTTTCGTACATCAGCCTGCTATCTCTCTACAGATTTGCTCCTCCAATTCTCTCCGACTATTGGGTGGTCTATAATACAACCCTATCAGTGTGGTCACACCTTTCCTGTTCCTCAGCTCCACCCATATGGCCTCTATAAACGAGCCCTCTGGGCTATCCTGTCTAAGCATAGCTGAGATATTTTCGTTGACTAGCAATGCTGCTCCTCCCACTCTATTACATCTGAATCAACAGAACCCTGAAACACTGAGCTGCCAGTCCTGCCCCTCCTGCAACCAAATCTCACTAATAGCAATAATATTGTAATCCCACATGCCATTCCACGCCCTAAGCTTGTTTGTCTTTCCAACAATACTTCTTGCATTGAAATAAATACACCTGAGAAAATTTCTATCATGTACAAACCTTTGATTTCTGTCTATACATGCAGTCCTCACATGACCTTTATCCTCCTCCACCTCACGATCTGTTCTAACACTCTGGTTCCCATCCTCTTGCCAATCAAGAGGATTGCCCCCCCTCCCCCCCCCCACCGAAGCAGTGCTAGTAAACCTACCTACATGAATATTAGTCTCCCTCCAATTCAAGTGCAAACCTTCTCTTCAGATCAGGTCCCATCTTCCCTAGAACAGAGCCCAATTGGCCAGAAACATGAAGCCCTCCCTCCTGCACCATCCCATTAGCTACGCATTTAGCTGCATTAAATTTGTATTTCTAGCCTCACTAGCACGTGGCACAGATAGTACTCCAGAAATTGTAATACTGGAGGTCCTGTCCTTGTCTTTGTACATAACTCCCTGAACTCTCTTTGCAGGACCTCCTCATCCTTCCTACCCATGTCATTAGTCCCTACATGGACCACGACATCTGGCTGCTCATCCTCCCACCTGAGAATACCGAGAACTCGATCTGAGATATCGCTGACCCTGGCACCAGGGAGGCATCAGACCATCCAGGATTCTTGATCTCTCTGTCCCCCTAACTATTGAATCCCCTATCACTACTGCAGTCTTCCTTTCCCTCCTTCCTTTCTGAGCTGAGGGCCCAATCTCAGTGCCAGGGATGTGACCACTATAACTTGCCCTTGGTAGGTCATCCCCACCAACAGTATTCAAAACGATAGACTTATTGTTGATTGGAATGGCCACAAGGGTACTCTGCTCTTTCTGTCTATTTTCTTTCCTTTTCCTGACTATCATCCAGCTACTTACCTCCTGACATTTGGGGGCTGACTGTCTCCCTGACACGCCTCTCTATGGCTACCTGTGCCTCCCGAATAATCTGCAGTTCATCAAGCTCCACTTCCCTAACTCGGTTTATCAGAAGTTGCAGACAGATGTACCTTTTGCAGATGCAGTCATCAGGGATAATTATACTGTCCCAGATTTCCCACATGTGGAGCAATCCACTCCCCTAGCTGACTCCATTACCTACTCCTAATTTAATTAAAGGATTAAACTACCTCACCAGGCCTTTCCTCACTGGAAGCAAGCTCTTCCTCAGCCTCTTCTCTCCAAAGCCTCTCACGCTAAAGCCTCAAAACTCCACTCCTTCACTGGGCCATTCACACACTGGCTGCTCCTCTAACTACCCCTCCCTTTTATTTGTCCCTGCCAATTATCTCAATTACTCATTCTTACTCTACCTAACCCTGTTCCCTCTGTGCTCTTTTTACTGCTTCCCTTTCACTCACCTCTCTGCCAAGACTTTTGCTTTCCCACCTCCTCCTCCAATGCTCCAGTGATCCAAAAGGCCCAAGTCCTGACTACGTGCTCATCTACCAGGATCATTGTCTGAAGATGGCATGCAAAATCATTGAGGACCCAAGTCAACCTGCACACAGCATCTTTCAGCTGTCCCCAATTGGGACAGTGATACAGGAGTATCAGAGACAGCACCAGTAAATTGAGGAACAGCTTCTTCCCACGGGCAGTGAGAATGGTGAACGAGGTTACACTAACCATCCGAGATTCTCATGTTCATGAAACAATATTTATTTATGCATTTGTACATAAGAATATTCATCCTGCGTATGTATTGTTTGTCTGTATGTGCATTATGTCTGGCTGTGTGTATGCATGTTTTGCACCAAGAACCAGACAAAGCAGGTTTTTTTTCCCCGAGTTCAACTTGTGGAATCAGTTGACAACAAACTTGATTAATAAGAAGATCTCGTCGTTAGATTTTGCAGATTCAGGTTTTCTGTAATATTATTTTCCAGAGCAAGGGACAGAAGATATCTATAAAGTAATTATGAGACTGAAAATTACTTCTGACAAAGGTAAATCACGAAATTCTGTAGACACTGGTTGAAGTAAAAATACAAAATGCTGGAGAAGCTCAGCAGGTCAAACAGTCTCTTTTATGTCGCAAAGGCAAAGATACAGAACCGAAGGTGTTGGCTTGAGCCCTTCATCAAGGTATCATAGAATGCCAGCAGGTATCTGAACAAAAAGCATGCTTGGGGGGGGGGGCGGTTTGTGGCAAAGGCAGGAGAGAGAAGGGAAGTGACAGCAGCAATAAGGGGGAGGAGGGATAGCTGGGTGGGTAAGGGGGAAGGGTGGAGAAAACTAGAAAGACTGGAAAGGTGGAGGGGAAAGAAAAAGCGAACAAGTTTAGCTGAAAGCAGAGAGATCAATGTTAATGTCATCTGGCTGGAGAATGCCTAGATGGAAAATAAGGTGTTGTTTCTCCAACCTGCGGGTGGTCAGGGTAGGATAGTACACAAGGCCATGGAAAGACATGTGAGGTTGGGAGTGTGATTCAGAATTGAAATGGTTCTCCCTTCCCATCCCTCTTACCCACCCAGCCAACCCTCCTCCTCCTCATTGCTGTTGTCCCCTTCTTCCTCTCTCCACCTATCGTCTCCTGCCTTTGCCATCCTCCCCTCCCCAACTTTTTATTTGGACATCTGGCGGCATTCTCTCATACCGTGATGAAGGCCTCAAGCCCGAAACTTCGGTTATGTACCTTCACCTTTGCTACATAAAGGAGGTCAAACAGTCTCTTTTATGTCGCAAAGGCAAAGATACAGAACCGAAGGTGTTGGCTTGAGCCCTTCATCAAGGTATCATAGAATGCCAGCAGGTATCTGAACAAAAAGCATGCTTGGGGGGGGGGGGGGGAACTTCTCCAGCATTTTGTGTTTTTACTCCTTCTGACAAAGAATCTCAGACCTGAAACATTGACACTGTTTCTCTTATCATAAAAATGGCCTGACTTGCTGAGTAGTTAGTTCCAAGTCAAGTTTATTGTTATTTGATTGTACAAGTACAACCTGACGAAAAAGTGTTCTCCAAACCTTGGTGCAAGACATGAAGACACACAGCCAGACAAAACAAACATGCAGACGAACAATACATATGCAGGACAAGTATTTTATCTATACAAATAAATAAATATTGTTTCATGAACATGTGAGTCTCGGATGGTTAATGTGAGCAGTTCCTTCTCACTGCCCGTGGGAAGAAGCTGTTCCTCAGCCTGATGGTCTTGCCTCTGATCCTCCTGCATCTCTTCCTCTGATGCAACCAGATGCAATAGGCTGTGTGCAGGATGGACAGGGTCCTCAATCATTTTGCGCGCCCTCTTCACACATCAATCGTGGTAGATCACTTAATTGGGGGGGGTGGGGCGGTGTGAAAGAAGTCTCCAGTGATCCTCTTACCATTCTTACCATCTTGTGGATTGACCTCCAATCCACTTCTCTGCAGCAACCTCATTTTCTGGTTTTGAATCATGAGACAGATTTAGTTAACAGCCTGTGGTGAGTGACCATTAATTCCTCTTTTCATTATATGATCCCCGTTCACTGTCATTTCTGAAAGGAAACAAGGGAAACTCAAAAATGATCAACAGGTGTTCAAGAAAAAGGGATTTTGTGACACAGAAAAAGTAACTAAACCTAAGTGCCTCGATTTCCATTCCTCCCTTAAAAAACAGGCAGCAACAACTGATAAAGGAGGGCACAAAACACCACAAAACAAAGGCAAAACCTAGCACAGTCTGGAGCTACCAAAAAACCCAAAACAAGTTAGCATTATCCAGCCTATAATTCAGCAAGATTTAAAAAGAAGCTTGAAAACAAGTAGAGTGGCTAGAAAATATGAACAGCTAGTAAAAATATACAAAATTTACACAGAAACAACAATTTACTTAAAATAACATTTGAAACGTACCAGGGGTTGTAGGTTAATTGGGTGCAAAATTGGCTTGTGGGCTGAAATGGCCCATTTCCGTGCTGTATGTCTTTAAAAAAATCTAGAAGAATTAGTGGTAAGATGTATCAATTAAAAAGGTTGAATAATTCTCAGAACCCAAGTATTAAATCAGATGTTAGGCTGCACAATACAGGTAGTGTCTATGGGTCACAATACGATTTGTCGGATCCTTGTAAATGGAGGTGAACATTCTAAACATTTTATAGGGATGGCATTTGTATCAATCCTCACTAGTTTAATGGTCAAGTTGGTCATACTAGGCACAGGAGCCTATTGAAAATATCACATTTATAGAACATTAAATGGTAGCTCCCGGCAATCACTTCAATTTTTCAAAGTCAAAAGTTCAAATCTCAAGGTTCAAGTTTATTGTCAGAGTACAGATGTAACATCACATGCAAATCCAAGATTCTTTTTCTGTGGGCTAGGTTACTGGTAACTGTAAATTGAACTCAAAGAAAGAAAGAACTGTAAACAAACTGACGGTGCAAATGCAGATGAGGTATAAATATACAATATTAAATAACAAGCAAAATACGAGTCATAAAATGAGTTTCTGAATGAGTTGATTGTTCAAGAAACTGCTTGTTATGGGGAGGCAACTATTCCTGAAGCGGATGGGCACATCTTGTGACACCTGTACCTCCTATCTGATGGTAGAAGCCGGAACAGAACATGTCCTGGATGTTGCGCATCCTTGATAATTGATGTTCTCCAAAGGCAACGTTCCACATTGAGATTCTTGATCGTGGATGTACTGGGCTGAGTCCAGTACCTTTTGCAGGATTTTTTTCATGCAGAGATATTGGTGCCCCTGTACCAGGCCACAATCAAGCAGGTTAGCAAACTTTCCACCGCATATCTATTGAAGTTTGCCAAGGTTTCTGATGTCATACCGAACCTCCGCAGACACCTGAAAAAGATGGGGCACTGCTGTGCTTTCTTCACAATGGCATTAATATGGTTCCAGGACAGAATCCCCCGTGATA
Source organism: Narcine bancroftii (assembly GCF_036971445.1). Taxonomy (NCBI): domain Eukaryota; kingdom Metazoa; phylum Chordata; class Chondrichthyes; order Torpediniformes; family Narcinidae; genus Narcine; species Narcine bancroftii. The sequence continues at coordinate 79,440,471 of NC_091471.1, forward strand.
ACGACTGCCAGGAATATAAAACTGCTGACCTCTCCACCATGATCGCCCAACGATTGCTGCATTATTATACCTCACAGTCTATAATCAGTTTTTTGGGCTTGATGTTGTTGTTAACACAGCCAGGTTTACAATCCCCATTCTGTATATATACTCATTGCCCCATGCTATTACTCCTGATTTTATTCCCCTATAGCAGTGATTTTCAACCTTTTTTTGCCCTAGGCCTCGCTTTAATTTTTCAAAAAAACATACGACCTACCATTAGCAGAAAGAAGTTACATATTCAAAAGAAGTTTTGATTAAAGTGCATTTCAATGCAATTAAAGTCGGGAATATACTGGAACACATATTTCAAATTCAACTAATTCCTCGATATGTCAACCATCTAAAACACACATTCAACAGTTGTCATCGCTTTAATAGAAACCTTGTCCCAAGACAAAAAAGCTGCTTTAATGAAGTTATAATACTTTGCAAACTTATCAGTATGAGCGTCTACTTCATCGATCTAAGCAACGTTATTACGGACTGGGTGAGCGAGCTCATAAGGTATTAGCATCACAATTAAAAACAGAGCAGACATCACAAACTATTAATGCTGTGAAAAAGAATTCAATAGTTACCTATAAACCTCAGGAAATTAATGATCAGTTTTATTCATTTTATCAAAAATTATATACTTCTGAGGGAAAGCAGGACGCTGGTTCTATCGCATCCTATTTATCTAAATTAAACTTATCCTGTTTTAGGGGAGGATGAGGTTAAAGAATTGGAAGCTCCATTTATGGATTTTGAGATTAAAGAGGCTATACAAGAGATGCCAAATGGAAAGTCGCCAGGAGATTATGGATTTTCTGTTGAATTTTATAAAGTATTTTATGAAGATTTATCCTCTATATTTGGAGATGTGTTGCAGCAAGTAACAGAGGAGCAGTTGTTTCCGGAATCTTGTTCAGGTGCTATAATTACTGTGATTCCTAAGAAAGATAGGGATCCATTGAAAGTATCTTCGTATAAACCTATTTCTTTATTAAATGTAGATTATAAAATTATACCGAAGGTGTTAGCGAATAGACTTGCCAAATATTTACCTCAGTTGATACATATAGATCAAACAGGTTTTATTAAAAATAGAAATGCGTCTGATAATATTCTTAGATTGATAACATTAGTTCATGCATTTAGACAGCAACACAACCGTGGTTGTGCTGGATGCGGAAAAGGCCTTTGATAGGATTGAGTGGAATTTTTTTGTTTAAAGTGTTAGAGAGGTTTAATTTTGGCCCTTATTTTATAGGCTGGGTTAAGGCCTTATATACAAACCCAACTGCTAGGGTGGTGACAAATGATCAAATTTCCTTATCATTTAACTTATCGTGTTCGACTCGACAAGGTTGTCCATTGTCACCAGCCTTATTTGCATTGGCTATTGAACCATTAGCTCAGACAATAAGACAGAATGATAAGATTAAAGGAAAGAAAATTGTGAAGGATGAATATAAGATTAATTTATTTGCAGATGATGTGCTGGTATATTTGACAGTACCGGAACAGTCTTTGAAATATTTACAAGATTGTTTGTTAAAATTTGGAGTTATCTGAATATAAAGTAAATTGGGATATTGCCAGTTGGAGATGGAGATTATTCAGAATATAAAAGTATTATAAAATTAAAATGGTCAAATAGAATTAAGTCCCTTTATTAAAAAGTTTCAGTCTATACCATATTTACTTTCAAAAGGTTTTTTTCAGGACCTGAATAGGGCAGTGCGGGAGTTTTTATGGAAAGGAAAATTAGCCTGAGTAGCTTTACATAAATTTTCATGGAAATATGCTTTAGGTGGATTGCAGTTACCTTATTTATAAAATTATTATGATACAGCTCAGTTGAAATTTGTTAGCAGATTGATGGATGTGGACCAATCTCCGAGTTGGGGAAAGGTGGAAACGGCTTGTATATCTGAAGTTGAGATACATCAGTTTATATTTAAATGGAATGTGGATTTATTGCGGGAATGTAATATGCCGGTATTAAAACATTTGTTAAGGATATGGTAAAAGAAATAGGGTTTTAGGATCAAAGGGTAAATTACCAATTCAATCCCTATTATATCATAACCAGCTTATTCCTTTTTCAATGTTTAATAATCATTTAAAGAGATGGAATTCTCAGGGCATAAAGATAATTCAGGACTATGTTGAAGGAGGCCAATTTCTTTCTTTTATTCAATTGAGGGAGAAATTTGATATATCTGTAAATTCTCTGTTTGTGTATTATCAACTCAGAGCTTTCATAAAAGATAATTAAGGTAAAGAGATGAATTTACCCATATTGACAAAATTTGAATCTTTGATTTCTTCTGTACCAAAGAAAGGTTATATTTCAGATGTGTATCAATTGTTACAGGATAAACCAGAATGGGAAAAATCTAGGCTTAAATGGGAAAGTGATTTAACCTATATTTTTCCGGAAGATAATTGGGAGGTTATGTGTTATGATAGTGTAACTAAAGTGACGAATGTACTTTATGGAATGGTTAATTATAATTTTTTTAACATCAGTTATATTTGACTCCAGAGAAATTGAAAAAATATGGATTTAGTAATTCAAATTCTTGTTTTAGATGTGGACTATGTACTGGAACCTTTTTTACATGCTGTTTGGTCTTGTTTTAAAGTACAACCATTTTGGGAAGGAATTAGATAGATTTTGGAAAAATTATTTAAGATTAAATTACCATTAGACCCATCAATCTTTTTGTTGGGATATATGGCTTCTTTGAAAGGACTAGGGTTGGATAAATTTCAAATTGCATTTGTACATCTAGTGTTATCTGTAGCACGAAAATGTGTAGCTAGTACTTAGAAGGATAATGTGGAGGTTAATATAACACGCTGGCATAATGATTTGAGAAACTGTATTATTATGGAAAAAATTACATGTTATTTCCACGATAATTATTCATTTTTTGTTAAAACGTGGTCTTCTTATTTGGAGTATATGAATTTAGAAATACTTTAAAATATTCTTTATAATCACTGTATTATCTTTATATTTGGCTCCCCTTAAGGGGGCTGGCTGAAGGGGTGGTCGGGTTTAAAAAAAAAATTGTTTCTTTTTAAACAAAAATTGGAAATCTCGCCCCGACAATGGCTGCAGATTTTTTTTTATATTTGAGGGACTAATTTTGTTAGTTTCAACCTTAAATCTCCATGTTTTGTAATTTCCAGTTGATTTCTCTTAGCTTGTAGCAAATCACTAACAGCACTGAAGAAGCAACATCCTATTAAATAAGATGATGGAAAATGTATCAATAGTTCCCTTGCTAAAGTAGTTGAGCTTGGGTATTTCTTTTTGATCTCATTAAGCAGCCACATCATGGTTCCTTTCATTTTGAATGGAGTTTTCAGATTCATCACGTTGCAACTCAGATAACTCCTCTTGGTATTGCACTGGAACTTCAGATAAGTCCACCAGCAATGGCTGAGTTAACCAAGAGGGAAAATCCATTGCCTTTAAATCACAAAATCTGTCATTGAAGGCGGTAACCAACATTTTCAAATGATCAACAATGACATTTGTCGCAGCATTAGTTACCTCACACTTATTCAACCAATAGAATTAACCGAAATTTCTTGCAGAAATATTCCTTTGGCATCATTCTAGAAGTGTAAGGAATCCAAATATCTTAGCTTTTGCATCATCGAACATCATATTTGCTACTTGGAGTTGCTTATTTAATGTACTTAGATTCTCAAAAATGTCCGTCAAGTAACTCACATAATCTTTGCCATCTGTTGTTCACAAGAGTTCATCCTTCAAAAACTCGCTGAGGAAATCAAACAGTTCCATGAATCTTTTGAAGCAGTTTCCCTTTAACAGCCATCCTACTTCAGTGTGAAGCAATAATCTCACATGTTCTGCATTTTTAATCGACACAAAACTGCTTAAACAGACGTTCACATTTTGCATTAGCTTTAATGGCATTGACACACGATCACAGAATCTCAGGTAGAACAGGGGAAACTTTCTTGGCAACTTAAGTTTTCTCGGTGGATAACACAATGCATAAACAACATGCATGGATTTTCATCCTTCATTAATTTTAAAGATTCATTTTTTTAACCCATCATAGCAGGTGCACCATCTGCAGCACAAGATGCAATGTTTCCTTTTGATATTTCATTTTCATCCAATAATTTTTGAGCTTGCTGTAGATATCAACAACATCTCTTCTTGAAACCCTTCCTGATCAATATATCTCATGTATGCCAACAACAGATCCTCATTGTCCATACAGTAGATTCATCCAGATGTATTGAGAACTTTTGTGATTTCAACTTCTCAATATGCTGTTTTTCAACATCCTGACCGATGTTATCTATTCTGTTGCAGACAGTATTATTACTCAATGGCATTACTCGGACATCTTTGTCATACTTTTGCAGAACTGTTTTGAGAAACAATGATATTGCGGGTTTAATCAGTTCCTCCCCAATCATATGATTCTTCCCATGTTTTGCTATCAGCAGAGACTTCAAGGGTACGATTCAGGGCTGTAGTTTGTGCAGCGAATAATGAAATGATTTTTGATTTATTTTCAAATTTCTCTTTCAATGATTTAAATTATTCCAATTTCAAATTAACATGGTTGGAATGTTTTACCCTCATATGAGCTTCAATGGCCTGTTTTCACCGATTCATTTGTCAAAGTCTGTTGGCATAATAGGCAAAAAGGTGCAGCAGGTAAAAACCCAAACTTCAAGAACTCCACTGAATATTGATGAACTTTTTGCTTGCTTTGTCTGCTCATTTTGAATATACAACAGCGCTCCCTCCCTGAAATAGATCAATACAATAGCTCAAGGTCTCTGAAACAGATTAATACAGCAGCGCGAGTTCCCTGAAACAGATTAATCAATATTTTATTATGTCTTATAACTGAAAAATGTAATAAAAGTAATGATTGAATCAAAGGAAGAATACTGAACCTAAAAGAAAACACTAGCACGGTTTCTGACATTTTTTCCCTCACAGAGAGTGCATCAAAACTGTGCTAGCCTTGTGCTTTACTTTCTGGGGTCCCTAATTTTTTCCTGATTTTGGCACCCCCCATCAGGCTGGCACCTCGGGCAGACCCCCCTCCCCCACCCCCCACCCCCAACAATATGCTAGTGCACAAGGATACATAGAGATACAGGTCTCACTACTGAACTGAAAAAGTAAAGGGTATGGATGGAGACATGATTGTTGAGATAATATGGAATCTTTGTTGCTAATGAGATAATTTGGAATGTATGATAAGAAGATTGGTCAGAAAAAATATAATTATAATGTTAATCAAGGATAACAACAGTTAAAATAAGAGAAAAAACATGTTATGAGAATAAAAAGAACAGTTATTTTACTTGGGAACTACTACAATTGTGTGGCACCGACAGTGTTGCTAAATTACATCTTTCACACCAACATTACAAGTTTATTTTCAAACCAACTTTTTAATTATTTCCCAAAATATTCCTATGCCCCACCTTGAGAACCTATACCTGAAAGCCTTGCAACTTATTCTCAGAAGCCTGCCAATTCCCCCCAATGTTTATTCTTTTGTCATTTACCTTCACTAAGGCAAGATTCAGTAGTGTAAAATTTAAGTTGCATAACACACTGTGCATTCAAGCCCTATGCATGATAAAATGAGACATTGCAAAGGCAGTGGTGCAGTAATACAGCTAGCAGATCTGCTACCTCATAGCTCCACAGCTTAGATTTAATGCTGATCTCTGGTCTTGCCTGTGTGGAATTTTAACATTCACCTTATGACATGTGAATTTCCTTTGAAAACCAAAAGACATATAGATTGGCAGGTAAACCGTTGCCCCTGAGGATATTGAAATGTGGAAGAATCTGGGGGGAATTAAAGGATGAATAAGATGGAGACCTAGTGATCAGCAAGGACTCTGGGGGCTACACTATGTCTCTATTAATGTTATCATATGAGCAAGTAACTTTAACACATCGCAGTTCTTGCTCACTCTTAATAAGTTTGACAACCGCCAATGAATAATGTGGATTACAGAGTTTAAAAAAGAATCACCATTTAAATGGCAAACACAAGCAATGCGATACCTAGGTATTAGATTAGATAATAATTTAGACCACCTATACAAATTAAATTATCAGCCATTAATAAAGAAATTACAGGATGACTTAGAACATTGGAAAGAATTGCCACTAACACTGATAGGGAGGGTAAACTGCATTAAAATGAATGTGTTCCCAAGGATACAATACTTATTTCAATCGTTACCAATTCCCTTAACAGAGAAATTCTTCAATGAACTAAAGAGAATAATAAGGAAATTCTTGTGGAAAGGGGGGAAACCAAGGATAGCGCTAGATAAATTAACAGAATGGTACAAACAAAGTGGTTTGCAGCTACCAAACTTTAAAAATTATTATAGAGCAGCACAATTAAGGTATCTATCAGATTTTTATCAAACAAGGGAAAAACCAGATTGGACCACTAGATAAAATAGGGGAGAAGGTACCAGAACATATACTTTACAAGAGGGATGAAAAACTGGTGCAATATAAAAGTTTACCAGTACTGCACCATTTACTTAACATATAGAAGAAGATTCATGTAGAAAGGGAAAAAAAACAAATTACCAACTACCAAAATTATTATTGATGCAAAATCAACTAATCCCTTTCACAATAGATAACCTTTCCTTTAGAGAATGGGAGAGAAAAGGGATCAAAAGAATAGAAAATTGTTTTTTGGGAAATAATTTATTAACATTTGAACAAATGAAATACAAATATGAAATAACTCATGGTACAATGTTTGCATACCACCACCTACTTAAAGGACAAATTGGGAAGCAGAATGAGATTACCAGAAGGAAGCAGCTTTGAATATGTAATTACAGAAACAATGATAATAAAAAGATTTATAACGAACATGTACATCAAACTGCAAGAGAAGGAAAATGATGAAATAAGCTATAAACCCAAACAAAAGTGGGAAAAAGATTTAAACATAAAGATAAAAAATGAAATATGGGAAAAGTTGTGCTCTGGAACTATGAAAAATATAATAAACATGAGGTTATGGAAGATATAATATAATTGGTTACACAGGCTATATATCACACCCCAAAAGTTAAATAAATGAGATCCAACATTATCAGATAGATGATTTCGCTGTAAGAAGGAAACGGGAACAATAGTACATGCAATTTGGGCATGTGAGAAAGTGAAAAAGTTTTGGGAAGATCTAAATCAGGTATTAAATAAAATCATAAAAAGCAACATACCAAAAAATCCAGAGATCTTTCTTATAAGTAATAAGAAGTAAAGAATTAGGTCTCAAACTGGATGAAGCGCAAAAAAGATTTATTATGATAGCCTAGCTGTAGCAAAAAAATGTGTAATGTCAACCTGGAAATCAGAAGAGAACCTGAGAGCACAGCAATGGTACATAGAAATGAATAAATGTATTTCATTGAAAAAAATAACATATAATTTAAAAAATAAAGTCACATTATTTGAACAAATTTGGGAACCATACAAGGAACACAACAGAGAGGGCTTACCTCAGACCTCCACCCCCTAAAATGATAAAATGAGAAGAAGACACAATTTTCTTGTTTATTTTCATTGTGTGATGACATTGTTTAATAGTTTTATTGTATTGTATATGTTGAACGTTCAATGGGTTTGGAGGGGGGTGGGAAGGACGGAGGGAAGGTAGGGGGAAAAAAAGGGGAGAAAATGCCACTGTGTAGATTTAAGAGGGAAATGCTTTAATGTATTTTGATTGATATGGTTCATAGTGTGAAAAATTTAAAAAAATTGAAAAAAAGTTTGACAACCAGAAATCAAGTCATGTTGATTGTCATCTGATCGTACAAGTACAACCTGATGAAACAGCTTTCTCCACTCCTCAGTGGAAAAATATCCATACATCTTCTTTGGCTTGGCTTCGTGGATGAAGATATATGGAGGGGTAATGTCCACGTCAGCAGCAGGCTCGTTTGTGGCTGACAAGTCCGAAGCGGGACAGGCAGACACGGTTGCAGCAGATGCAAGGGAAAATTGGTTGGTTGGGGTTGGGTGTTGGGTTTTTCCTCCTTTGTCTTTTGTCAGTGAGGTGGGCTCTGTGGTCTTCTTCAAAGGAGGTTGCTGCCCGCCGAACTGTGAGGTGCCAAGATGCACGGTTTGAGGTGATATCAGCCCACTGGCGGTGGTTAATGTGGCAGGCACCAAGAGATTTCTTTAGACAGACCTTGTACCTCTTCTTTGGTGCACCTCTGTCTTGGAGGCCAGTGGAGAGTTCGCCATATAACACGATCTTGGGAAAGCGATGGTCCTCCATTCTGGAGATGTGACCTACCCAGCGCAGTTGGATCTTCAGCAGCGTGGATTCGATGCTGTCGGCCTCTGCCATCTCGAGTACTTCGATGTTAGGGATGGAGTTGCTCCAATGAATGTTGAGGATGGAGCAGAGACAACACTGGTGGAAGCGTTCTAGGAGCCGTAGGTGATGCCGGTAGAGGACCCATGATTCGGAGCCGAACAGGAGTGTGGGTATGACAACGGCTCTGTATACTCACATACAGACAAATAATACTTATGCAGGACAAGTATTATAGCTACAAAAACAAATAAATAAATATTGTTTTGTACAAATGAGTCTCGGATGATTAGAAATGATAGTTACTTTAAAATAGTTAGATTTTGTTCTTGCAGACAATATGAACCAGATTTAAATTTAATGCAAACTACAAAACATTACTGGGGACTTATTTTTGTATGTAATTCAGCAAGCCTATGATTCAGAAGCTTTAATTCAATTTTCACTGTATTTTGACAAATTAAGAAATCCTGCAGAATTACATATACGAAGGAAGATGATTATGGTGGTGCACACTTTGCAGGACTAAACCAATGTGAAATAATACTTTTGCTTTCATGTCAATTATTATTGAAGAAAAACACTGCAAGTGTCTGATTTAAGAGATAGAGGTAATGGTGCAGCTGCTATAACAGCACTGATGTAGACCTGGGAGAAGAGGGGAATGGAGACGCTGCCTTCCAACAATCCTCCATAGGGTCCTACTGCCTGGCTGTCCAATTTAACATCCCTGGACTGGTTTAAACTGCCTGTAGAACAGAACTGGTGGCTGTTTTTTTTAAACAATGAAGATGCATGTGAATTTGGTGACAAAGGTAGTGGCACCCACGTTTGGCAGCCCGGACCTCAAGGGCTGAGGGCTCAAATGATGCGGCAAACAAGTGCAGTGCAAGTGCACTGTGGGAGAACATTCCCTACAAAAGAGAAGCCTTGGTGAGCACCCAACAGGGTAGGAGATCACAGCAGTGGATCAGAATTTAGCTTGGCAACCAAAGATCTTAAACCAGGTTGTGGATGGGTGTCAATTAGCTTCTGGGAAACAGGTATCAGAATTGGGATTCATGAGGCTGGTGGCAACCAAGGCTTCTGCAGGGCCTCAGATGCTGACAGTTTCCTGATCACTTTGAGGACTGGTTCCCAGGAATCATGGAGAATGCCTCTAACTAGACTGGATAGGAGGCAGTTTGGCTTTGGATGTCACGGGGGCTTAGGAGGTAGTGGCATCAGAAATGGTGGAGATGGATTCACGGACATGCAGTGTTCTTTGTATGTGCCTATTCAGGGCAAGCAAAAACAAATTTTGTGTATAGAACAGTAAAGGAATCTTGAATTTAAACTCTTGTTTGGCCGTTATGTGATGCAGACAAGTGTACAATTGATAGTTGGGTGACAAGTCATGGATATTTGGTATAAAATTCCTTTTGTCACCAGTCTGTTGTATTTTTACTGTACAGAAAAAAAAAACATTCAATACATCACGAACTTCAAAACATGATGAAAAACATGCAACATTTCCAACCCATTAATGGAACCTTAACACTACTCACTCTCAATTATAATAAATCATATCAAATTTACTTAGTTTTTATCCATTTAGGATAGAACCGTAGAACATTATGGCACAGAATCAGGGCCTTCAGTCCATCTAGATCATAATGAACAATTATTCTGCCTAGTCCCATTGGCTTGTACCTGAACCTCAGTCCTTCATAAACCTCATTTCCATGAACCTATCCGCATTTCTTTTGTATGTTAAAATAGAACCAACATCCACCACTTTTGCTGGCAGTTTGTTCCTTACTCTCACCTTTCACCCTTAAACCATGTCCTCTAGTTCATGTCTCAGCTAAGCTCAGTGGATAAAGCGTGCTTGAATTTACTATATGTATACCCTTCATAATTTTGTAATCTTCTATCACAGTGGTTCTCAACCTTTTTCTTTCCACTCACAAATCACTTTAAGTAACCCCTATGCCATCGGTGCTCTGTGATTTCTTAAGGTGGTACATGAGTGGAACATTGAACCTCTTTCTGGGGGCTTTATTGTTCCTGGGCTTTGGCTTGAAGTGAAGGTTCGTCTGCAGTCAGACGAAGCGAGAGGAAACTTCCAGGCAAACCTCAAAGCAAAGCTCGACGTTGCAACCCGCCTCACGGACCCGTCCCCTGAAACCCTCTGGGATCAGTTGAAGGCTACCATACTGCAATCCACTGAAGAGGTACTGGGCTTCTCCTCCAGGAAAAACAAGGACTGGTTTGACGAAAACAGCCAGGAAATCCAGGAGCTGCTGGCAAAGAAGCGAGCTGCCCACCAGGCTCACCTTACAAAGCCGTCCTGTCCAGAGAAGAAACAAGCCTTCCGTCGCGCATGCAGCCATCTTCAGCGCAAACTCCGGGAGATCCAAAATGAGTGGTGGACTAGCCTCGCCAAACGAACACAGCTCAGCGCGGACATTGGCGACTTCAGGGGTTTCTACGAGGCTCTAAAGGCTGTGTACGGCCCCTCACCCCAAGTCCAAAGCCCGCTGCGCAGCTCAGACGGCAAAGTCCTCCTCAGCGACAAGATCTCCATCCTCAACCGATGGTCAGAACACTTCCAATCTCTTTTCAGTACCAACCGCTCAGTCCAAGATTCCGCCCTGCTCCAGCTCCCTCAACAGCCCCTAAGGCTAGAGCTGGATGAGGTTCCCACCCTGGATGAGACATATAAGGCAATCGAACAACTGAAAAGTGGCAAAGCAGCAGGTATGGATGGAATCCCCCCAGAAGTCTGGAAGGCTGGCGGCAAAACTCTGCATGCCAAACTGCATGAGTTTTTCAAGCTTTGTTGGGACCAAGGTAAACTGCCTCAGGATCTTCGTGATGCCACCATCATCACCCTGTACAAAAACAAAGGCGAGAAATCAGACTGCTCAAACTACAGGGGAATCACGTTGCTCTCCATTGCAGGCAAAATCTTCGCTAGGATTCTACTAAATAGAATAATACCTAGTGTCGCTGAGAATATTCTCCCAGAATCACAGTGCGGCTTTCGCGCAAACAGAGGAACCACTGACATGGTCTTTGCCCTCAGACAGCTCCAAGAAAAGTGCAGAGAACAAAACAAAGGACTCTACATCACCTTTGTTGACCTCACCAAAGCCTTCGACACCGTGAGCAGGAAAGGGCTTTGGCAAATACTAGAGCGCATCGGATGTCCCCCAAAGTTCCTCAACATGATTATCCAACTGCACGAAAACTAACAAGGTCGGGTCAGATACAGCAATGAGCTCTCTGAACCCTTCTCCATTAACAATGGCGTGAAGCAAGGCTGTGTTCTCGCACCAACCCTCTTTTCAATCTTCTTCAGCATGATGCTGAACCAAGCCATGAAAGACCCCAACAATGAAGACGCTGTTTACATCCGGTACCGCACGGATGGCAGTCTCTTCAATCTGAGGCGCCTGCAAGCTCACACCAAGACACAAGAGAAACTTGTCCGTGAACTACTCTTTGCAGATGATGCCGCTTTAGTTGCCCATTCAGAGCCAGCTCTTCAGCGCTTGACGTCCTGCTTTGCGGAAACTGCCAAAATGTTTGGCCTGGAAGTCAGCCTGAAGAAAACTGAGGTCCTCCATCAGCCAGCTCCCCACCATGACTACCAGCCCCCCCACATCTCCATCGGGCACACAAAACTCAAAACGGTCAACCAGTTTACCTATCTCGGCTGCACCATTTCATCAGATGCAAGGATCGACAATGAGATAGACAACAGACTCGCCAAGGCAAATAGCGCCTTTGGAAGACTACACAAAAGAGTCTGGAAAAACAACCAACTGAAAAACCTCACAAAGATAAGCGTATACAGAGCCGTTGTCATACCCACACTCCTGTTCGGCTCCGAATCATGGGTCCTCTACCGGCACCACCTACGGCTCCTAGAACGCTTCCACCAGCGTTGTCTCCGCTCCATCCTCAACATCCATTGGAGCGCTCACACCCCTAACGTCGAGGTACTCGAGATGGCAGAGGTCGACAGCATCGAGTCCACGCTGCTGAAGATCCAGCTGCGCTGGATGGGTCACGTCTCCAGAATGGAGGACCATCGCCTTCCCAAGATCGTATTATATGGCGAGCTCTCCACTGGCCACCGTGACAGAGGTGCACCAAAGAAAAGGTACAAGGACTGCCTAAAGAAATCTGCCACATTGACCACCGCCAGTGGGCTGATAACGCCTCAAACCGTGCATCTTGGCGCCTCACAGTTTGGCGGGCAGCAGCCTCCTTTGAAGAAGACCGCAGAGCCCACCTCACTGACAAAAGGCAAAGGAGGAAAAACCCAACACCCAACCCCAACCAACCAATTTTCCCTTGCAACCGCTGCAATCGTGTCTGCCTGTCCCGCATCGGACTGGTCAGCCACAAACGAGCCTGCAGCTGACGTGGACTTTTTACCCCCTCCATAAATCTTCGTCCGCGAAGCCAAGCCAAAGAAGAAGACATGAGTGGAAAGAAAAAGTTTGAGAACCACTGCTCTAGCGTTTACCATGCATCTTACTCTGGTTTGTTCTCCCAAAGTGCATAACCTCCTTTTTTTCTGCATTAAATTCCATCTGCCATTTTGCAGCCCATTTCTCCAGCTGGTCCAGATCTGCTGCAAGCTTTGAAAGGCATCTTCGCTGTCTACCACACCACCAGAGTGCCATCTGCAAATTTGCTGATCTTATTTACCATATTATCATCCAGATCAATGATATTAATGACAAACAACAATGGATCCAGCACAAATCACTGAGGCACACCACTAGTCACTGGTCTCCAGTTAAATAGGTAATCATCTATTACCACTCTCTGGCTCATCCGCTGTTGCTGACTGTAAAACTTTAGAACTGATCTCTCTGTCTTTCTCTTAGAGAGAAAGCCTGTTTGACTCTCCCTGCTTGCAAAAACAACATGACCCTCCCAGAACAGCAAGTTCCACTCCAGACAGAATGTGGTTCCGACAAGTTCTCTCATCTGTTGCCTTTTTGTAAACAACAATCCATTAGTGAAGTCTCTTGGACACTCTCCAAAGCTTCTGCAAAGATTCTGGGGCCAATATGTCCAGCATTAGCAGAGCTCCAGTATTTTAAATAAGATAATGTTTGTATGTGACTTACACTAAAAATCCTGCCCCAATTTATCTCACAAAAACATATCTATATTCGGTCACAATCTTCTCTGCTGTTCTTGACTCCATAGTTGATAACCTCATATTTATCCACATTATATTGTATCTGCCATGCAAGAGCCCACTCACCTAACTTGTCCAAGTCACCCAGCATCCTCTACACAGCTAACCCAGGTTCATGTCATCTGCAAACTTGGAGATGATGCTTTCTATTCCCTCAACTAAGCCATTGATATAACCATATAACCACTTACAGCACAGAACAGGCCAGTTTGGCCCTACTAGTCCATGCCGTAGCAAATCCCCACCCTCCTAGTCCCACTGACCAGCACCCGGACCATACCCCTCTAGTCCCCTCCTATCCATGTAACGATCCAGTCTTTCCTTAAATGTAACCAATGATCCAGCCTTGACCACGTCTGGTCGGAAGCTCATTCCACATCCCCACCACCCTCTGCGTAAAGAAATTTCCCCTCATGTTCTCCTTATAATTTTCCCCCTTCAATCTTAAACCATGTCCTCTAGTTTGAATCTCCCCCTTTCTTAATTGAAAAAGCAAATGATCCCGCCTCAACCACGTCTTCCGGAAGCTCATTCCACATCCCTACCACCTTTGCGTAAAGAAATTTTTCCTCATGTTCCCCTTACAATTTTCCCCCTCAATCTTAAACCATGCCCTCTAGTTTGAATCTCCCCCACTCTTAATTGAAAAAGCCTATCCACGTTTACTCTGTCTGTCCCTTTTAAAATCTTAAACACCTCTATCAAGTCCCCTCTCAATCTTCTACGCTCCAGAGAAAAAAGCCCTAGCCTGCATAACCTTTCCCTGTAACTCAAACCCTGACATCCTGTCAACATTCTCGTGAACCTTCTCTGCACTCTCTCTATTTTGTTTATATCTTTCCTATAATTTGGTGACCAAAACTGTACACAGTACTCCAAATTTGGCCTCACCAATGCCTTGTACAATTTCATCATAACCTCCCTACTCTTGAATTCAATACTCCGATTTATGAAGGCCAACATTCCAAATGCCTTCTTCACCACACCATCTACCTGAGTATCAGCCTTGAGGGTACTATTTACCATCACTCCTAAATCCCTTTGTTGCTCTGCACATCTCAATAGCCTACCATTTAATGCATATGACCTATTTAGATTTGCCTTTCCAAAATGTAACACCTCACACTTATCTGTATTAAATTCCATCAGCCATTTCTCAGCCCACACCTCCAGCCTTCCTAAATCACCTTTTAATCTATGGTAATCTTCCTCACTGTCCACAACACCACCAAAATAATTGGGGTTCTATCACTGAGCCTTGCAGTGCCCCACTAGTCACCACCTGCCATTCTGAAAAGAACCCATTTATTCCTAACTCTTTGCTTCCTGTCAACCAATTCTCTATCCACTTCAATACCATACCTCCTATACCGTTCTCTTTAAGTTTGTACACTAATCTCCTGTGCGGGACCTCATCAAAAGCCTTCTGAAAGTCCAATATACCACATCCACTGGTTCTCCTTTATCCACTCCACCTGTTACATCCTCAAAAAATTCTATAATATTCATCAGATATGATTTTCCCTTCATAAAACCATTCTGATTTTGTCTGATGATATCACTACTTTCCAAGTATGCTGCAATTGCATCTTTAATAATTAAACCGAGCATTTTCCCCACTAGCAACGTCAGGCTAACTGGTCTCTAATTTCCCATTTTCTCTCTCCCTTCCTTCTTAGAAAGTGGGGTTATGTTAGCCACCCTCTAATCCTCATAAACTAATCCAGAATCTAAAGTGTTTTGAAATGCACCCACTATTTCTTGGGCTATTTCCTTAAGCACTCTGGGATGCAGATTATCTGGCCCTGGGGATTTATTTGCCTTTAATCCCTTCAATTTACTAACACAACCTCTCGACTTACACTTATTTCCTTCAGTCCTTCCCTCATATTAGACCCTCGGTCCCCTACTATTTCCTGAAGATTATTTATGTTTTCCTTAGTGAAGACAGAACTAAAGTAGTTATTCAATTGGTTTGCCATGCCCTTGTTCCCCATGATTGATTCACCTGTCTCTGACTGTAATGGACCCACATTTGTCTTAACTAATCTCTTTCTCTTTACGCATCTATAAAAGGTGTTAGTCACTTTTATGTTCCCTACCAGCTTTCTCTCAAACCCTCTAATTGACTAACATTTATGTTTCCTCTCCTGCCCTGTCATTCCTCACAAATTCAGTCCTTCTGCCATATTGTTTGCACTCACATTCTCGTTTCCACCCCCTTGACAAACTAGTTAAAACCCTCCCCAACAGCTCTAGCAAACCTGCCCACCAAGATATTGGTTGGTCCCTTTCCAGCTCAGATGAAGCCCTTCTTTTTTGTACATCTGAACCCCTGCCCCCTGCACCAATTCCTCAGCCACACATTTATCTGCCACAACTTCCTATTCCTACCCTCACTGATGCATGGCACAGGCAGCAATCCAAGATTAACACCCTTGAGGTCCTGCTTTTCCACTTCTTTCCCAATTCCCTATATTTGCACCTCAGGGCATTATCTCTACTCCTATCTTTGTCTTTGGTCCTACGTGAACAACAACATCTGGCTACTCAGCCTCCCGCCTGAGAATTCTGTGGATTCAATCAGCGATGTCCCTGGCACCTGGGAGACAACGTACCACCCAGGAGTCTCAATCTCTTTCACAGAACCCCCTACCTGTTCACTTAACCATCAAATCCCAATCACATAGCTCTCCTCTTCGCTTTTGAGCTGAAGCACTCTAAATAAGATCAGAGATGTGACCACCATGACTTGTCCCTGGTATATCATCATCTCAATAGTATCCAAAACGGTATACTTATTATCGAGGAGAACGGCCACAGGGATGCTCAGCAATGCCTGCGTATTTCCTTTCCCCTCCTAACAGTCACCCAGCTACCTGCCTCATGACTTTTGGGTGTGATTGTCTCTCTGAAGCTCCTGTCAATCACTGCTTCCCAAATGATCTGGAGTTCATCCTGCTCCAGTTTCCAGGAGCTACAGCTGGATTCAGCTCTTGCAGGTGTAGTCATCAGATGCAATTGTACTGGCCCAGATTTCCCACATCCTACATTCAGAGCATTCCACTGCCCAAGCCCACTGTCTCCCATCAACTCTTCTTTGCTTAAATGCAAAAATCTTACCTTAACTGAAAGAAGCTTGTTCTCAGCCTCTGCTCACCAAAGCCTCAATGTCCCACTCTTACCTTGATCCACTCACACATTGGCCACTCCACTTAAGCTTCTCCTCTTTTTATTTGTCACTGTTGTACTCATTCCCACCAATCAATGTTCTGTTTAACAGTTGAATTGTCCTCCGCTCCCTTTTTAGATAAACTTACCCAAAGCCTCACCCCTACACTCACTCTTCTCCCGAGTCCTTCACTCCTCCTCTCGCACCAACTGTCCTGAAACTACAGTGGCCTGGAGACTGGGGAAATCATAGTATTGTCCCTAGAATATTGCCGCTGCAACAACTTTATTTTGAGTCTCTCCAAAGTCATTGTATTTCGCAATTCAAACTAACCATAGGCCTGGGACCACAATGCCTTATCAGTCATTCCAAGACTCTGAAATATCAGATCAGATTGATCACATTTATGAATACATTTTCTTCAGTTCACCATTAGGATTGTAGCAGACCACTACAAAGAAACACACACACACACACACACACACACACACACACACACACACACACACACACACACACACACACACACACACACACACACACACAGAGTGTGGCAGGTTAAGATAACAATAGCAGACAGGAACAGCCATGCATATGAATGCCCTTCTTCCCCAGCCTGTTTCTGCTGAGTTAGCTGGGCAGCTTGACCAACACCATTTTATGGCTATTGGTCTGATGCTGCCCCAATTTCTACCCCTGCCGGTTCATTGTCCTGGGAGTCGCTTTAGCGATCTCTGTACGCATCTGTTGCACCTGATGTACCGGCCCGATCTCCGCAATTGCAGGCCGCCACAGGATAACAATTTTCAGCCCAAAGTGCAAACTCCATAATATAACCACCAATTTTATCCATTCCAGCTGTTGTTCCAAGATTAATTCGTGTAATACCTATCAAAGCATTGTGAAGCTTATTTTTCAGCAAAGATATCCAACACTAAACACTAAATTGTTATTTATCCCTTTAAGATCTTAATACTTCTCTAGTCTTCAACAAATTTCGAAGATTTTCTGCCTGCATTCAAATCAGCAGAAATTCCAATTTTGTCCTTCAAACTGTACACAAACATCTGTAATTAATAATGACATTTGATTCCTTGTTCAATGATTTTAATTCTAATTATTATGATTAAAGTCTTTGTGGTTTTTCTCTTCATTTCTGCAATAACCTTTGGCTCTATAAGGAGGTCTCTCCTCCAAATTTCGAACCTCCCATTCCTCTGGCTCTAGCCTTTTGTGAATCTGAAGATGTTGCCAGGACTAGAGCACTAAGTTATTGGGGAGAGTTTGAATTGACCTGGATCTTTATTTCCCAGGGTGATCTTACAGAGGCTTATAATATCATAGGAGACATGGATAAAGTAATTGTTCATACTCTTTTTTCCCATGGCAGATGATTCTTAAAGTACATGGCAAAGGTTTAAAGTGGGAGGGGCACAGAAGAGGCAATTCCACCCCCCCCCCCCACCCAGAGGGTCCTCTGTATCTGAAATGAGCTACAAGAAGCAGGTAAAATAACTATATTCACATATTTACAGAGAGGTAGGATTCAGAAGAATATGGATCAAATGCAGGCAAATAGGACTAGCTCAGAATGCCAACTTGGTCAGCATGGAAGAGTTAGGCTAAAGAGGCTGTTCTATGATTTATGACTCAAACTCTTTGTCTCTTCAGTTGCTTTAATACTTAGTTCAGAAATTCCTTCTTCAAACACTCCACATTGTGCTAATTCTTCCAAGATTTCTCTTAAACTTAACACATTAGCAAAAATGTATTTGCCCTACCATTTTTGGTTTGGCATTTATTTTGCTCATGGCTCTTTTGCACTTGGATTATATCCCTACACCAGACGCATGTTTTTGGTGATGCATACAAGTTCTGTACTTCCTCGCTCATCTCTAAATAAGATCAGATACGCCTCTGTTCCACTTTGGAAAGGACAAGATTCTAAATGAACATTTTGATTTCATTTAACAAAGATGGTGGAAAAATTTCTGTTTCTTTCTGCTTAATCAAAACTTGAAAGCAGCTGGTCTAGCAAATGAACAGCACACATGTTAAGGAAATGTCAGAGCCCATTAGGATCCACTAAAAAGAATTCTGCCTTCCTAATTGCTTTTAATGTCAGATGATGATAAATAGGATAACAAGAAAATGCTGTCCGCTTTTCCTCAAAGATTGTTTACATCACTGTGTGGGCAAATATAGTTTCATCTTTATGCATGATCCAAAAAGCATTGCTTCTGACAATCCAACATTCGCCCAGTATTGCAATCGTCTGCAAGCTCAAACTATTGTAATGGAAATTGAACCTAATGATCTACTGAACTAGAACTAACAATTGTGAACAAAAATATAAATTAATTCAAATCAGGCCTGTTTCCACTCCGTAAATGGTTATATGGTTATTAGCTTGAACAGTGTCTCAGAAAAGACTGTTGAACATTGATCAGGATACAATCCAAAATAACTGTAGATTGTAAAAACTCACTGTATTTAAAGACTTGTATTTAATTCTAGTCTGGTTTGTTATCAATAGTTGTGTTGTTTAAAATATCTGATACACTTTGCACAATAAATTTATAAAGCATGACTGACATCAAACATCACTTCATTAAGACTCCAGTAACAATTGTTCACCTTTAGAATATCTGATTTAATTTCACCATTAAACAGAGTAGAAACCAAATCAAATAGTTCCATAGTGAAGTAGTTGATTAAAATATCAAGTAGCCGAGCAAAACAGAGTTCTAGAAGAGACCTAAAAGTGTTCTAACTGCAACCCTCAATCTGTGCTCTGGTTTCTGGATTTAAGTCAAAACACAGGATTTCAACCAGCCAATGACAATGTGCTCTAATTTGTTCTGGAGTTTAATTTCTGAACATCCAACATTTGTCTTCTGATTTATTATTCAATAATTCTCAAGATATGCAAATATGAAAAGTTAAAATTCATATCTGGTTCAGTTGTGAAAAGTTACTATAATCTGTTGCAGACAACAAAATGTTACATAAAAATGGCACCCAAGTACAATGGATACCAACACCCACTAATGTATACCACCACTTATTTTCCCTTGCAGCCAATTTCTCAATTTTACCAGAATTTTATCTTGTACCTTTCTTCCTCAGCTGGTATGATCTTAGCATTTGTAAAAAGTTTTCCTAATTATTTGTCAAAAAAAGTTTATCTAATTGGAAGTTCACTGATGATTGGTTTCTCTACCAAAGAAATTGAAATGAGTTTACATCCACTGAATCAACAGCTGCAATCTTCTCTGGTCAGCTCAGAGAACTTATCTAAAAAATAGTATACTTATGGAAACTAATAGTGCAAGAGCAAATACACAAAAGTGCTGAAGAAACTCTGCAGGTCCTGGTGCATCCATAGGAGGCAAGGATAATATAACCAAAGTTTCAGGCCTGAGTCCTTCATTAAGTTATGTTTTGACGAATGGCTCAAGCCCGAAACGTTGATAATACATTTTCGCCTTCTATGGATACTGTGGGATGTGCAGTGTTTCTCCATCACTTTTGTGTATTTACTACAATCAGAGCGCCTGCAGACTTGCTTCTTTCAGTTTAAATGTGTAAGAGACTTCTTTATGCAGAATTTTGTTGTGTGAAAGAATGCAAAGTGGGGTCAAGGGCATCATTTGCTGAAAATATATGAAGCATGGCAACTGATCTGTGGAGTTTCTCTGCACTCATCTCATCATAGAGCTCTTAAGATTTGGGAAAGATTTATCTCATGATTTAGTGGAAATTGTAAAGAGCGAGCATTTGAAGTAACATGTTGGCAAATGAGTTCCAAAATAGATCTTCCTTTGACACTTTCCAGCTGAAAGAATGCCAATGCTGCACCATGCCCCAGCATGCAAGAATCTTTGATAATTCTCAAGTCTTTATCAAGAATGCGGGCAGGTTAATAGATGCAAGCTTAAAACAAGTATCAACCTCTTGGCCTAAATGACTGACACTTTAGACAATTGAAAACTACTGATCTGTTGCGACATTTTTAATTGCAAGTATAATTATATGAGAATGATAATAGTCTTCATGCTCAATTTTACTACAATCTGTTTAAAAGCACAAAATAATCTTTTCCTACTATTATTGTAACATGGAATACAGGTATCATTAAAAATGAACTAATTTGAGTCGCACCCAGATAGTGCTATTGATGTACTGTAAATATCTAACTGGATAAAATGTGTAGCGTTTTCTACCTACATGCAGAGAGATTTTGTGGGTGAAGTCAGTTTGCCTTCTTAAGAGTTAATTTATCATCTGATTGTTCCAGTACAACCAGATGAAACAGCGTTCTCCAGTCCACGGTGCAAAGCAGTGCACACACAGAGACAGTACACACATTCAGACAAATATATATTTGCATTACGTGTGTGTATATATGTATAAAAATACATGCGCGTGCACACACACACTAAAATAAACATTACTAATAAATAGTAGAGTCTCAGAGAATTGTTTTAGTATTTTAAATTATTCAGCAGTCTCACTGCCCTTGGGAAGAAGGTATTCCTCAATGTAGTTGTTCTGACTCTCATACTTCTGTATCTCTTTCTAATGCAGGTGGCTGGAAGATGCTGTTGCAGGTTGGTCAGGGTCCTCCCTGACTTTGCGAGCTTTCTATTTAAAGAATTATCTTGGTAAATCACAATGATGGAGGGAGGGAGACCTCAGTGATCTTCTCTGATGTTTTTATGGGCCTGCAGATTGACCTTTGATCCAATGCTCTACAGCACCCATGTCAAACTCTGGACCACGGGCCATTTGGCCCGCAAGATCATATCAAAAATTTATTAGAGGTGGCCCGCTGGCCGCCGCGCCAGTATACCGCATGCACAGTAACCGCTGTGTCCCAGGGTGAGAGAGAGAGAGAAAAATCCTGGTCCTTGAAAAGTAGTGGTGGGTGGTTTTATAAACACGCTGTCGTGTCCCCCCGCCCACCCCCCCCCCCCACTGCAGCGCGGCCTGGTCGGTGTCAGGGGAAGCCAACGCCGCTTCCCAGCGCCTGGAACCCAGTGGCACAGCGTTTCTTGGAGCTGCAGATGGAGTCGGGACGCCGGAGGGAAGATTGGGGCTCCCTGCCGGGCGATGGCCGCCCTGCGCCTTCCCACCGGACCAGCGGCAGGTGCCTGGAGTACACGTGGAGAGCGAGGCTGGTCGGGCAGGTAGGGTGGAACCCCCCGCCAATCTCGGGAGTGGCGTGGGCTGGATCGGGATTAGCCGCGCTCACCTGCTCCTCCACCGCTGACCAGGATTCCAGCGCGGTCCTGAGCGCGGAGACTGCCCTGGAAAGGTCCTGGGACACCGGCACGAAAAGAAAAGGGGGTCCATGAGAAATTCAGCAGTTCAAGGGGGGTCCGCGAGAAACTCAGCAGGTCAAGGGAGGTCTGGGAGAAACTCAGCAGGTCAAGGGGGGTCCGGGAGAAACTCAGCCGTCAAAGGGGGATCCGGGAGAAACTCAGCAGGTCAAAGGAGAATCCGGGAGAAACTCAGCAGGTCAAAGGGGGGTCCAAGAGAAACTCAGCAGGTCAAGGGGGAGGGGTCCGGGAGAAACTCAGAAGGTCAAGGGGGGTCTGGGAGAAACTCAGCAGGTCAAGGGAGGTCTGGGAGAAACTCAGCAGGTCAAGGGGGGGTCGGGGACAAACTCAGCAGGTCAAAGGGAGATCCGGGAGAAACTCAGCAGGTCAAGGGAGGTCCGGGAGAAACTCAGCAGGTCAAGGGGGGTCCGGCTGAAACTCAGGGGGGCCTGACCTCGCCAGGACCATTGCCCACTCCCCCTCCCTACCGCAGGCCGACCCGCGACTCACGGTGACAGGGCCGCTGATCCGCCGAGATGCCGCCCTGCAGCGAGAGCCGATGCCCCCGCACTGTCGTTGTCCAACCCGATCGCCCGCAAACCCCGCCCTCCCGCACACAGGCCTGAGTAAGTATTATGAACTTTAATCTCAGGATAAAACGATCTTCCAATAGTTTCATGTCACAGTGATAAATATATTCCTGGTTAAAAATGGTCCTGCACCTGGATACAAGCTCATTAGGCATAAAACTTGAAAAGTGTGTCAATCAAAGGATATCTGTACCAATGGAAAAAGGGCATGGCAATTAACCCTGCTAGAATTCATGCCCACAATCTGTCACCCATTTGATTGTTTCAGGAATCATGTTATTCTCCCACATTCTCAATAGCCCTCAGATTTTACTATTCGACAGCACACTAGCAACATTTGACAAATCCTCTATAGAGAAATATTATTTATTGAATATTTTATTTCTAATTTGTTAATGCTTCTGTAAAGAGTTTATCCAAAACTATTATTAAACATTTATTTTAATAAGAAAAAGTTTAACATTACATATGTTGAAAGAAGAGAAAACATGCAGATGTTGTTGAAAATTTTCAATAAATATTTAGTTCGGCCCTCGACTTAGTCCAAGTTTTTAATTTTGGCCCTTCGTGAATTTGAGTTTGACACCCCTGATCTAGATGAACACTTGAATTACAAAGCAATGAAGACTACAGACCAAGTTCTGATAAATGGGATTAGTATCAATAGCTATTTGATGGTTGGCATGGACTGTTTTCGTACTGTATTCTTCTGACTAAGCAAGTAATTTCAATAGAAATGTCATAACAATTTTACTCAAAAGCATAAATACATTGCATATATCAAGCATCATCTTTAGAAACAATTTGGCAGATAGTGTATAATGGGAAATACAAGGTTAACCAATTTTGGAAGGATGGAAAACTAATTCTTATTTAATCAATGCAAGACCACAAATGTTGTAGTAAAAGGGATTCAACAACACAACATGAAACTCAAAAAAACTAGCCTGCAGGTACTGCAATTAAGGCGGCTAATGGATATGACCTTTATGGACAAAGGGCTTGAAGAACAAAGGTGAGGAAGTTTCCTGAGTCATGAATCTTCAGAATTCTCCACCACAGAGGGCTGTGGAGGAGGACTTACTAAATATAGTGAATTTTTAACATCCAAGATAGTTGACGAATATGTGGAGAGGACAGGAAAATTAAGGCGAAGATTGGATTAGCTTTAATCTTGGAATGGTGGAAAATAATCTAGGGGTCAATTGGTCTATTCTTACTCCTGTTTCTTATCTTAAAAAATGTGCTGCAAGTATTTACAATAAAAAAGCTGGAGGAATTCAGCAGGTTTTGCAGCATCAACAGGAGGTAAAGATGTATAATCAACATTTCAGGCCTGAGCCCTTCTTCAAGGTATGCAAGTCTGGTTTCTCACTCTTTACTGGAATATACTTAGCATGAAGAAGCTCTTTTATCTCTGATGGAATTGTCCCTTTCAGCTTGTTCACCTTCATAAATTTGTTTCATATTTTTTGATGTGTCCAAAACTCATCTCCAAAGCCACATCTTTTTTCACAAATGTCTCCATTCCCATGTATTCTACATGGATTCCAACTAAAATATCACATTTATGATCAGCACATGATTATACCTATATTTAAGTATAAACAATGTTTCTTGAATCACTCATCCTGCAACATTTGGAGATACATTTTAATGCCACATGGAAACATATATGTTTGTCACCTCTCATTTCAAAAGCATCATGTGACATTCTTCTGAATTGTTCTATTCCCCCCCCCCCCCACTTTCTTCTGACCTCTTTCTCACTAGTCCCATCATTTGCCACTATTCCTTCTGATCCTCTCCTCTATGAACAGTCCTCAGACTTCACAATGAATTCCAGACCTTAACATAATAATTAGCTCTTTTTCAACCTGCTTGGTTTACATGCTCCATTCTTTGGCCTGGAGTCTTGATCTGGAATGTAGACCATTTCTTGCTTTTTCAGAATTCTCAATTCATCTGCCTCCCATCAGTTTGACCGCCTCAATTTTTCTAATGTCTTCTACTCTCAAATTTGCAGAAGACCACTTACTTAGAAACAAGCTAAACATAGAATCTGATGAATGTGATACTGCTGTTTAGCAAACATATTCTCCCTTTTAGGAGAATGTTACAGCTCATTTAGCTTAACATCTTTGGAGGAAATCTTTCGAGTCCATTATTTTTATTACCAGTGGTATTTTTTCCCTGTATATATGCAAAGCTGATACAAATTGATAAGTATCAAGCTCGAAATGTTGGTTATGTTTCTTTATTTTTGCTATAGTGCATAAAGTACAACTCCAATTATCCAAAATCAAATTCTCTGAAATTCTCATTTATCCAAATTTTTAAAAAAAATCAGATAAATGAGGATATTGGAAACAAATCAGAAATTCTCATTTATCCGAAATGTTTTCAGAGCCGAACTGACCTCACAGGTCGAAAAAAATTCACCCGACGTGAAATTAGATTGACGATTGTCCTTGTTTCAGGTAACTCCCTTTCCTCTCTCTTTCCATTTCTTCTTTACCTCCTCCTATTGACTTTTCTCTCCAACTCTCACTCTCAAACTGCATGCCACTGCCTCCCAGCCGCAAGTGGTTGGAAGAATCCCTTCTCCCGACATCATCAAGGAGCGCAGCCTCCCGGGCAGGAGCGGAAGCTTGAGCTCAGTGGCGTTCCCTCCCCTTCTATCCTTTTCCCTCTCTCCCTCTTCGGCACACAGGATGCTGATTCTGAATCCCGCTCTTCACCTACTTTCCTGGTGTGCATGTGTGGTAGTTCTAGAAAGGGTTTGGAACTCTAGCATTAGGAGTCTGATGATTGGGGAGACAGGAGCCTGCCAATTCACCAGTGAGTGTTTCACCGGCCTGGGAAGCCTCTACAGAATCAGCAGCAGTGGCGGGCTTGTGTTGGTGATCGGTGGCAGTTTGGTGGTCTCGGTGATCGGTGGCCACGTTGGGTTTGTGTCAGTGATTAGCACTTTTTTGGTGAGAATGAAACATTATTTTAATGCTTAAAAAGCCTTCGGTTGTTGTTTGTTGTCATTTAAACATCGATACAAGTGATTTGCTGTTGCGACTGGGGTGTTTTTAATAAATGGTCAGTTCTCTAAAAAAAAACAGTTTATCTGACATAGGCCCGAACCCAATCATTTTGGATAATTGGTATTGTACTATTTAGTGTTTGACCTGCTGAGTTTCTTCAGCAGTGTGTTTTTACTAGTAAAAATGATGCTGGAAGTACACATGCTAGTTTTTGGCCATAATCTGAAATATCTTTTCAAGACAATTGTTCACTTTTTGTCTTCATCAATGCATCATGTTCCATGCACAAGCCCTCGGTTCACCATTTCTGTCCAATGCAGGAAACATTCGCCTCTCAATTTGACCAATAGTCACCTGAGGCTTGAATGTTTAATTAAAGGAAACGATATACATTTTAAGCTGTCAAAACTTTGTTAAATAAATGTTGCAACATTTGACAACTAATATTTCATGTCCACAGGTAATTTTGAAAATACTATTTCATTTGTAAACAAGCATTCTATGAAAATGCAGAAATGTAAAACAGACACTAGCATTTGTACTTGCAGCTATGTCACATGATATGTAAATTTTAAAGGTTACCAATAAATTTTCTTCAGCAAACACTTGAGTTAAACACTATCCCTTTGTCTTAGCTGGAAAGATGTATGGTGATAACTATAACAATGACAGAAACATCTATGGCATTACTCCTCTGAATGACTTGTTACTATAAAAATACAGTTCCAGAGATTCTCATGCATAGATTTTTTTTATAAAATTCCACAAAAAGAGCTACACTGTTCACAATGCCGCCCAGGAGGTATATTTATGTACCAACCTATAGAGCACATTTTCTCTTACGGGAAATATGAATGCAATAAAATACTTTGACAATGCTCTTATTAACACATAATAATTTGTGGTCATGGATCATTAATGGTTTTTCAGCACCTGTGCATGGTTTATAAAATTTTATGAAGTAACAAAATATGTTATCCAATCCTTCCTGTATCAGGATTTGATCCAAATACTGATCCATGTTACAAATTGACCACATAAACTTCCGTTAGGGGTACCAGCTTCCCCATTTTTCCTTCACTAGATCATATAACTAAGCAGAACCAATTCCACACATCATAAAGTTTGTGTTAATTTATGAATGCCTCAAGAGCAAGTGCAACAGGAAATTCAACAGCCTACTTTATATGGATAGCCTTTCATCTGCGCTGTTAGCTTCCTGCAAAATAAATCTTTGTTTCAGGAGAACATTCAATAAAAATATTACACACAAGTTTACAGATTAATAGCTAGAGTTAGGCAATGGATCTGTTATTTCTACCAAAGAAAGGTTTAAAAATCAAACTCTAATTGCTGAAGCACAAAAACACCATGTCCACAAATTTTAAATACAAGCAACATAGCAAAAAGTTTTAATTTTAGTTTTGAAATAGTAAGATGAAAATACTTTCATTTGTGTGTCATTCAATTTCCAAAAGTTTTGTTTAGAAAAGTCATTCTCAGCAGGGATCATGTAGCCCCCCCACCCTGCCCCTCCCCCCCCCCCCCCCACTTGGGGCCACAGCATATTTAAGGGAGATCACAGATTGAAATCCTTAATAAATGGGGCCCCCAAGGTGTATTGGTGGGCATGGAAACTGAACGAATCAACTTTGCTGTTAGACTTTGGAGTATATTTGTCAAGAAACACAAGATTTTTTTCCAAGGTTGGAGGCATTTGGAGACAGTTTAGAATGACTGAGATAAATGGGGAAAATTAACAATGTTTTCAAAGCGTTCCTTGCTTCGACATGATTGTGTTTGACTAACATGGAACTAGCTTTGGCTATGGATTGCCTTCCAGGTAGTTTTCATTTTTGTTCAAGGAAATAAGCATGCAGGTTGAAAGGTTTGGCTCATGTTTCTTGCGCCCGCAAGTGCCCTCATTTTGCTTCAAGTTTTCATGATGGGAAGTGAATGCATGTTTTCTTGTGCTAGCTTTTATTGATGAAGGTATGTCTGTCAATTATTTTCCATAAAATTTAACCTGACCTTTCAGCTAACCTTTGTAAAAAGTGCTTTTGTTTTGTAATAGTTAATTTTTGTTACTTTCAGAAATAATTTAACCCACAAGTTCTTCAGCAAAACGAATGTTGGTAGTATTTGGTGGAATATTTATCGTATGGTTTCATTAAATCTCTGCAAAACCCTTCTCTTCCAATGTGTTTGATTTGTTTAAATACACTTTCAAATGCAAGCACGAGGACAAGCAAGCTGAAACAACATTTAGATCGTGCATGAAGAGAAGAAAGATAAACTCTTGCATGACTTCAAAACCTTTCAAGATAAGGCCAACGTTCAAACGTCACAGAAAATTGAAAAGGATCTTAACATCATACAAGATTGGTAAAAGTGGAAATAGTCATGATGTTGCTGAGTCACTTACTTTGCCTTCAGTGTCCATAATAATATCTTAAATACTAAATAAATTAATCAGGCAATTTCTTTGAGTAATTCTACTGTTTCTGGTTGAATTGATGAGATAGCAAGGGCCACCAAAAACATTTTGTCATTTTAATACAATCCAAGAAATTCTTTTAACAATTACACAAATCCACTCTGCAGAGGAGGCTTTTCTCAGTTTATGGTAGATTGTGGAATGGAAATGAGGTGATGGAAGACATGTTTGGTAGAAGAATGAAAATAGGTACTAAGGGACTGACCATTTTCAAACAATTTAAGAATTAGATAATGAAGAACATAGTTGCTTATGCAAACAATGGCGCTGCTTCAATGGTTGGATGATAGAGGGCTCATCACACATCTGAAAAATGTTATAACTTCAGTCTTAAATGTACACTGCATCTTTCATAGTGAGAACTTAGTGACTAAGAACTTAGGAGGATGATTAAATATTTTGCTTTCAATTGTAATAAAGACTGTAAACTTAATAAAATTACATCCCCTTCAAGACTGTCCATTCCGGTTTTGAACTGCCCAGATACCAAATTCAGTTTGTGAACATCGCCTTGTTGGTAGCCAGGAAGTGTATAGAGGCAAGTGGAAGTCCAACTCCCAACTAAATATGACATGATGGAGTACGAAAATGCGGAGTTGTATTCTTCTGGTGAAAATCACATACAATTTAAGAGGAAATATAGCACATCTGTTAGGGTGTGGCAACCCTATCTGCAACACATTGGCATTCAGATATAATTATACCCCTTCTGAATAAAGAAAATGCAACAATCCCATGCTAGTTGTGAAATGATTGAGATGAATGAAGTGGGTTGTGGTTGTTCCTTATCTTTTTTATTTTAGGTTCTTTTGGGTTTTTCTTAAGTTCCCTTAAATGTTTGTGACTACCAAAATTTTGTTCTTTGTATTTGTTTAATTTATATAATTTTCTTTGTTGTATTAGGGTATGGGAGGGAGGGGAGAGGGAGGGGAGAGGGAGGGGGGGGGGGGGAAATCTAGACTCTGCATGTTCTATACTATTATTGAAAGAGATTGTGTTTGTTTGGAGTTGTATGAGCCTTGGAAAACCAAAAATAAAATATTCAAAATAAAAGACTGTCTATTCTGGCAGCTCTGCGAAGAAAATTATGAACATTTTCGACGCTGATGTTACGGCCCAGAGGACCCCAAACCTCAGCAGCAATAGAAATTCACAAAGACAAATGGTTACTTAAACAAAAGTAGTTTTTAATTTTCTTTAAAAATAAAAGCAGGATCAAACTTTAACTTATTATTATCAACTGAAACCCCTTCTAATTCTAAGTGCACATGTATGTAAAAACACACAAATGCTGGAGAAACTCAGCAGGTCAAACAGTGCCTTTTTTATATCAAAGATGAAGATACATCACCAACGTTTTGGGCTGGAGCCCTTGTGATGTATCTTCACAATTGCTATATAAAGGGCACTGTTTGACCTGCTGAGTTTCTCCAGCATGTTTTTTTCATTTAACCATGGTGTCAATGGAATCCTGTGTTTTACTGCACATGTATGTAATATGTACAAGTTCAGAAAAGTTCTTTGATTCACAGTCCAATCTCATTTATCACTCCTCCAAGTTCACTGGTATCAGGCAATTTTTATACTGTGCACAGAATTTAACATTTATGAATTTTCACCAAGTTCTGGTGTTTAAAAGTAATTGGTTACCACTCAGGAAGGTTCCCGTTGGTTTCAGAGAAAGATTCGTTGCTTGTTGGAGACACACAAACTCATTCCCTTTAATCAACTACTTCAGTATCTTGCTGAAGAAACTTGCCCCATCACGGTGTTCCAAATAATAACCACTTCTTCTGCAGGTCACCACAGAGTTCCTCTTTGTTTCCCTTATTTCAGGTGAAAAACTCTAGCCAGCCATTTCCTCTTGTATGGACCGCAAGGGTTTTGAACAAGCTGAACTCAGAACTCACCAACCATCTTCAAAATGGGGTTTTTAAACCAGCTTCCAGCTTGCCATCCTGCAGAAACCAGTTCTCTCTCTCTCTCAAATAAAACCTGTTTGGTCTCTTCTCTCTCTCTCTCTCTCTCTCTCTCTCTCCTTGCCAAACCACGACCTTCTTAGAACAGACTGCAGCACCAGACTCAATCTTCTGAGTCCGTTCATCTGTTGCTTTCTAAACAATAATCCATTACTCCACAGCATGTCCAATTAAGACCTACTTGTGAAGTCTCCATAGGTATTGTTGAAAAGGCCCTTTCAGGTGGACAAACACCATTGTGGAAAGGCGAAGATTATACCCCTTTGTGGTTAAATACTTACCTACCTGAATGCGCTGAGAGTGCCTCCAAGGTGCCGGTGCCAACCCTCCTCGGGGAGGGATAATTGTCGGAGTGCAGCGCTCCACCGACTCACCTGAAGGTACAGCCACACTAAGCGGCTGTTTAGAGGAGGGCTAATGACTCCATCAGCACGCGACCCAACTCCCCGCTACCTGAAAAACCCTTCGCCCTGCTGGGGATGCAAGGTTGGCAGGGAACGTCGGGGCAGGGGCCGTTAGGGCAGAGGAATCCAGCAGGGGATGTCGGGAGGCAGCCGGTGCAGGCTGGGATAGCCTGGCTGGCCGCTTCAGCGCCTCACTGGGCACTTCAGTCTTCAAGGCCGCTTTCTGCAGCTCAAAATGTGGTGTAGCAATTGTGGCCTTCCCTACCTTCACGCAGCTGTAACTGTTCTTGGAAACACAAAGCGGTTCTACCTGCTTGGGGGATCATGGGTAGGGAAGACAGCCATTGTTATGCCGCATATTTATGATGGGTGGTGCTACATCACCAGTTTCCCCACCTCTGGATATGAATGGGACACTGGAGCAGCCTTTTAGGGCTGCTGCCTGAAAGGTGAGTTCATAGTTTTCAATCCACTCCTGTTGCCGGCCTCAAGCCGGAGGGTTCACCTGCAATGATCTAAAGTTTTTGCAAAACCACTCGGAGCCTGGACTGTCTGGCTTGAGCAGAGCGCTAGCATTTTAAATGAGATCTGTTTTGTGAAGTGTTTGCTTGTGACCTACACTACCCCCACAATCTATCTCCTTCAAAAACATATCTATATACAATATAAAATATGATATAATAGGTCACACTGCTACTACATACCGATGACATGGCTTCCAAAGGAAATTGTCTTCATCGTTTGGTTTTACTCTAGGACACAAATGTTTCTTTTCTTTCTCATAACGACCATAGAAAAAAACTCAAAGGCAAACATATTTTATCTGGCAGATATCTTTAACAAACTTGGTTTATTGAGTAAGACCTTACAGGGTAAACAAAATAACCTCATTGATAGTAAGGAAGCCATTGTTTCTTTCCTTAAAAAAAATCTCATAATCTATTGGAGCAATATTAGATGTCAGGAATTTTAACAATTTCCAAATATGAGCATTAATGCAGAAGCTCTGAAGGACAATGGCATTACTGTTTATGCAAAACACCTGAAGCAAATACACACAGATCTGCAGGAAAGATTTAATGACCTGTTAAAACTCAATGTTTCTTATTGGCTATTACATCCACTTGAGGAACAACCCCCAATGCTGACACAGAAATTCAAAAGAGATTAATTAATCTTCATACTGATACAATTGCACACCATAAGTTCAATCAGTTAAAAAATTATTTTTGGGTGAAGAGCAATCTACTGAATAGATTTCCAAAAACTAAGGGAAAAGACAAAAATATTTTTCATTGCTTTCCTTAAATATACTTAGAACCATAGAACACTACAGCATGGAAAAGAAGCCATTCAGTCCTTCAAGTCTGTGCTGACCATTGTTCATCTAGTCACAATAATCTGCTCCCATTCCATAATCCTTCAGACCTCTCCCATCCATGTATCTATCCAATTTATTCTTGAAACTCAAGGTTGAGTCTGCACCTATCATGTCAGATGGCAGCTCATTCCACACTCCCACCACTCTCTGAGTGAAGAACTTCCCCCAAAGTTCCCCCTAAACCTTTCCCCTTTCACCCTAAAGCCATCTCCCCTCATATTTATCTCTCCTAATCTGAGTGGAAAGAGCCTCCTCCCATTTACTCTGTCTATACTCATAATTTTGTAAACTTCTATCAAATCTCCCCTTATTCTTCTTTGTTCCAAGGAATAAAGTCCTAACTTGTTTCATCTTCCCCTGTAACTTAACTCCTGAAGACCCGGAAACATCCTTGTATATCTTCTCTGCACTCTTTCAATCTTATTAATATCCTTCCTGTAACTAGGCAACCAGAACTGCACACAATACTCCAAATTTGGCCTCCCCAATGTCTTATATAACTTCAACATAACATCTCAACTACTATACTCAATATTTTGATTTATAAAGACCAAGATGCCAAAAGTTTTCTTTACAACTCTGTCTACATGCGACACCACCTTCGGAGAACAATGTACCTGTATATTCAAGTCTCTTTACTCCTCCATAGTTCTCAGTGCCCTACCATTTACAGTGTGTGTTCTTCCTTGATTTGCTCTTCCAAAATGCAACACCTCACAATTGTCTGCCTTAAACTCCATCATCCATTTATTGGCCCATTTTCCCAGTTGGTCCAGATCGCTATGCAACCTGTGAAAATCTTCCTCATTGTCCACTATGCCTCCTATCTATGGTTATCAGCAAACTTGCTGATTCAATTTACCATATTATCTTCCAGATCATTGATATAGACAACAAACAACAGATCCCTGAGACACAGCACTCGTCACAGGCCTCCAGTCTGAGAAGCAACCATCGATTACCACTTTGTTTTCTCCCACACAGTCAATTTTGAATCCAGTTTACAACCCCTCTGTGTATATCTAGTGTCTTAACCTTGTGAACTAACCTCCCATGTGAGACCTTGTCAAAGGCCTTACTAAAGTCCATGCAGACAACATCCATAGCCTTTCCTTCATCTACCTTCTTGGTAACTTCCTCGAAAAACTTTAAGATTTGTTAAGCATGACCTACCATGGCTGATTAGTTCAATATGAATTTTAGCAAGGTAGTTTCCTTAACAAATTCCAGGAACAGAATTGATATCACAACAATGATCAATTCATCAATCAACTATCACCATCCAATTTGGAGCCTTACATCAAAAAACTTGCACAGGGACGTCAAGTTCAAGGATCTCACTAAAATTTTTATTTTACAAACATTATTTTTTAAAGTTATTTTTATTAAGTTTACACATCCTCGATTTTATGCTTAAGGTTCCCTAATGACTCATTGCACTTTACGAATTTTTATACGTTCAGGATTTCTTCTTTTCTACATGTTCAATAAGAATGATTTCCTATTTACCCATCTGTTCTGTTATCACAAGCCAAGGTTGTTAGGCTCAGAGTAAAAACCAGTTTTCTTTTCACTTCACATAAGAAAACATAAAAAATATTTATGTTGTGCAGTCGGTAGGAGAGAAATACAGAAGAAACCAACTAAACTTGACTGCTTAACAGGGAAGGAGGCCCAAAAAGTTTGAGCAGAACAACCTTAATGGGGTCTTAACCAAAAAAAAAGTTGAGAATGACTGGTTTAGAATGTTCAAAAGTAGATCAAGGTTCCTTTTTTAACAAGAGAAAATGAGACATCCAGAATTACTTCTAAACAAATGTGAGAAAATAATATACTCATAATTTATAACTACTGAATGTTCTCTGTATTTGGTCATGTACCATTATGTGTTGGTAGAAAATGCTAATTTCTTTAAAGTTTGCAGGAAATTAGTGGAGATCAAAAAGGCTGGTCTTTCCAAGTGCTGACATGTACATTATTCATAAACGAGTATCAAATACACTTTAAGGATACAATTTGCTTCAAACCAAAAGCAATAGCCCAAACATTGGCAAATTGGACGAGCTTGGCTGGCATGGACAGATTGGGCTGAAGGGCCTGCTTCCTTGGCTGTGGAAGCAATTCTAAAAATTATCAAAAGCAAAAAAAAAACCAAAAAGCTATGAACAGGTTCCATTGCTCAGAATTTTTTTTACGCTTTTTCTGATGAAAAGTATAACCCTGAACAAAAAAATACAGGTTGGGGTGGCGGTGGGGGGGGGGGGGGGGGGGTGGCGGTGGGAAAAATGTAAATGTTATCAGAGTAGAAAAGAAAAATACTGATGAAAATGGATCAGATACAAGAAAAGCACAGGACATTAAGATTTCACACTTGAGCTCAGCACAAACTGAAACTATTATTTAAAACCATGTTACCCGTATTACTTCTTGCATTAGTGGTATGCCTACAGCAATTGAACTGTGGAATACATTATAAACCGAATAGCAACTGGCAAAAATCATGCATCAATATTAAACAAGCTCTCATTACTTTTGTACTTGGTATTTTTACACTGATGTTTACTCTTCAAATACAAAATATAATCGGCAAAAACAGTGTGCTCAGGAATTTTGCATTGAATAGAAATCATGCACATGAACAACAAAAGTGTGATCAATGAACCAATGCCTAGTAATCATCCCATTGCAGGTCAACATGAATGCTGGGGTACAGATAACCCAAGAGTAGCACATACTCGAAGATAAAACAGTCAGTGCAGAATGGACAACTTATCCTGTTGACCAACAACTGAAAAAAAAAGAATTTTAGCCCAGATGCTATTTCTCCCTGATTTTATCTCGATGTCTTGTTTAATCTCAATTTGAGTGTAAAATTATTCCTGTAGTA
Source organism: Narcine bancroftii (assembly GCF_036971445.1). Lineage (NCBI taxonomy): Eukaryota > Metazoa > Chordata > Chondrichthyes > Torpediniformes > Narcinidae > Narcine > Narcine bancroftii. The sequence goes on from NC_091471.1 coordinate 79,475,369, forward strand.
CAAATAAACTTTACCTTTGTAATATCTTCAAGCCTAATATGCTGAGGCACATTTCACCACCCTTACCTCGGATCTGTTTTGCAATTTTTATTTGCCCCCCCCCCCGCCCCCCGCCGCCATTCTGCTTTTAATCATCTTGCCTCTAAACAGAGTAGCAGTTTTCCAATTTCTCACTTGCAGCAGGAAGTTCTCAACAAACTTGAAATGAAACATGTCCATGAACTATGAATAATTTCCATTGATAACTGTCATCAAATTTGATGGGAGACTACAGATAATAATAATTCACCTGACTGCCAACACTATTTGAATAGGTTTGTACCATTGTGACTGCCAAAAGGATCCATAACTTTGGTGGATAAACAAAAGATGACTTTTACTCTTCCAAAAAACAGCAAATTCACATTGCATTTCTATTTTGCACCCAAATAAATATTTGTGGCTACATGTATTTTTAGCACAAATGAATGAAAAAGAGCACAATTTTATTTTCCTCCAATAGAATCAATGGAATCAAACTTTAGATGAAAATGGGCAATGTATCAATTATCATCATGTTATTAAAACAAAAATGAAGCAACTATTTTCCTGCATTAAAACACAAATTTTTAGTCGATAACTGGCCTACACATCTTAAAAAAGATAACAACACAGCAAAGGTGCAAGGAAAATGAAATATCTGGGCTTTATCCATACACAAAAGTTACATAAATGCATGATCGTACGGTACAAAATCAGAGTGATGCTGTTACTGAACTAATAATAATAGACCTTCATATCACGATTATGAATATAAATTACAAACAAAACTATAGCATCATAAAAAACTCATTTGCTTTGTTGGGAAAAAAAAATCATGCATGCTCATTTTCATCCTTCTGTTCTTCATATAGAATGCCTTAAGGTTTTCCTTAATTTTACTTGTCAAGGCCTTCTTGTGCCTCCTTCAAGCTCTCCCATATCCTTTCTTAAGTTCCTTCCTGGCGACTATAGATTCACATGAGCCCTTCCTGTCTTTTGCTTCCTGGTATGGTTCCTTCTTCCTCTTTATTAGCAATCTCATGACTTTTATCAACCATGGTTCCCTTATCCTACTATCTTTCCCCTGTCTCAGCGGGACAAACCTATCCAGAACCTCACACAAGTGGTCCCTAAAGATCCTCCACATTTCTTATGTGCTTTTCCCAGAGAACATCTGTTCCCAATTTACTCTCTTAAGATCCTGGCTAATCCCATCATAATTAGCTCTACTTCAATCAAACACCACCATTTTGTCTGCTCTTATCCTTGTCCATAGCAGTCCTGAAGGTCAGGGAGTTGTGGTCATTTTCACCAAAACATTCCCCCACTGAGATGTCTGACACCTGACCAGGCTCATTAACCAGTACCAGATCCAGTATGGCCTCTTAGTCAGGAATCCTTCTTGGACACACCTGACAAATTATGCCCCATCCATTCCTCTTGCAGTAACAAGGTGACAGTCAATATTTGGGAAGTTGAAGTCTCCCATAACAACATCCCTGTTATTTCTGCACCATTCCAACATCTACCTACTTATCTGTTCTCAGTGACCCAAGGGCTATTGGGGGTGGTCTATAGACTACTCCTAGTACCTTGATTGTTCCCTTTCTTTTACCCAACATCCTACCTCTTTTAAAACATTTAAACCCCAGGACCACAACATATTTCTACATACTGATCCATGCTCCAAATTCATCTCCCTTATTCCTAATATTTCTTGCATTGAAACAAACACGTTTCAAACTACATTTATGCTTCCTCCACTGTCTGTCCTCCCTCACAAACTCACAACACATTGCATAAATCTTTCCACAATCTGCTCTATTCTCTGCCCTCACAATCTGGTTTCCATCCCTCTGTGAAACTTGCTTAAACCCTCTCCAACAGCTCTAGGAAACCTCTCCACTGGGATATATTGGTTCTCCTTCAGTTCAGGTGTCATCTGACCTTTTTGTTCAGGACATACATTCCCCAGAAGAGAAGATCCATGACTTCAGCCACACATTCATCTTCCATAACTTCCTATTCCTGCCCTCACTGCAGTATGGCACAGACACCAATTCAGAGATGACCACCTTTGAGGTCCGGGTCTTTCACTTCCTTCTTAACTCCTTCTTCAGGACCTCATCCATTTTCCTATCTATATCATTGGTATCAACATGGACCACGGCATCTGGCTGCTCACCCTCCCTCTTGAGAATGCTGTGGTCTCGATCGGAGATGTCCCTGATCCTGGCATCTGGGAGGCAACATACCATCTTGAAGTTTCGATCTTTCTATTCCCCATATTATTGAATCCCCAATCACTACAGCTCTTCTCTTTCCCCCACTTCCCTTCTGTTCCTGAGACATGACCACTTTGACTTGTCCATGGTAGATTGTTCCCCAACACCATATTTATTGTTGAAGTGAACAACCACCAGAGTGCTTTGTGCTGACAGCCTATCTCCCTTCCCTCTCCTAACAGTCACTTGTTACCTGTCTTTTGCCTCTTGGGTATTACTATCTCCTTATTATGGCTCCCAAATTATCTGGAGTTAATCCAGTTTCAGGTCTCTAACACTGTCTGCAATAAGATGCAGCTGGATGCTCCTCTTGCAGATGCAGTCATCAGAGACACTGGTGCTGTCCCAGATTTCACACATTCTGCCATTGGAGCACAAAACGTCCACATGCCATCTCCACTCTGGGTTGTTATGAAAAGACCTTACCAGACCTTACCTGTACCACATCTGTTTTAACAAAAAAAATAATTATTTCAGCCAACTTGCCAAATGTGATTATTAATTTAATCATTCATTTAAAGACACTGATATATCTTTGGGAAGAGAATTACCAAGTTAATACTTTTTTCAGTGTTTCAATACAATTCATCATGATTCATTTAAAATAATGGAGTAAACTAGGTTTTTAAAGCTGAAGGTATATACCGTTTGAACTTCACCCTGATAATCAAAAATAAAAAGCAAAACTGACAGACTTTCAACCAGATTAATTACAGGTATATCAAAATTGACATTATGAGCCATACCTCCTGTAAAGAACGAGCCGCTGGTTTGTCTTGATGATTGGCTAATATTAAAAATGGCAAAGTGCAGAGCTGTGGATGTTGAAGGGCCGAATGTAACTCATTTCTCGCTGTTTCTAGATCCTCTTCAGATGATGCGCTGTCTAGAACAAATACAACCCCTTGTGATCCTTGATAGTATCGACTCCAATATTTGCGTATATTGTCTGCCCCTGGAATTAAAGATATAATTTAAAGAAACATACATCCATTTAAAAATAAACCTAGCATTGCTTCTTGAAACCAAGATATTTACAAAACAGCCAACTTCAATAAATGTTAGCATTTTCTCAACTGATTTAGTGAAAAACAAAAAATTATTTTTACTTTCAGGGGCAAAACAAACCAAATGTATAAGCTATTTTTGAACATGGAATAAACAGCTCTGTATGAGTTCTTTGGCCCATAAAGTTCTGCCAACCTTCATTAACTTATTCCACCATCAATCTAACCCTACCCAATCACAGAGCCCATAACTTTCCATCCACATGTCTATCCAGGAGTCTTTTAAATGTGCCTATCGTATCAGCCTCCACCACCACCCTTGGCAATGAGCTCCAAACACCCACCACTCTGTGCATAAAAAAACCTTCTGAAATTGCCTCTAAATTTTCTTCCACTCACCTTAAACATATTTCCTCTAGTATTAGCCACTGTCTCCCCAGGGAAAAGATGTTTCCTGCCAACCTATCGATGCCTTTCATAATCTTGCTCAAAAAGCAGGAGTCTCAGAACAGATCCCTGCCAAACAACATTGGTCATTGATCTCCAGGCAATATTCACTCCAAATTCTACTCACCTCTGTCTTCTATGGACAAGCCAATGCCAAATCCATGCAGCCAAGTTTCCATGGATCATATGCCTCATGACTTTCTGGATGAGCCAATCATGGGGAGCCTTGTCAAACACCTTATTAAAACCAGATCCACCACCAAACCTTCATCAATTTATTTTGTCACCTTCTTGAAAAATTTAATTAAAATTGTGAGGCTTAACCTGCTCCTCACAATGCCATGCTATCTCTAATTAAGACTATGTTTTACCAAATGCTTATACACCCTGTCTCCAAAAATCCACTCCAATAGTTTGATCACTGGTGACATATGACTAACAGGTCCATAATTCCAAGGATTCTCTCTATCACTTTCCTTGAACAAAGGAATGAAATTTGTCCTCTACCAGTCCTCCGGTACCACTCTGTGGCCAGTGAGGACACAAAGATCACCGTCAATGCCACAGCCACCCTTTCCCTTGTTTTCCCTTAATAAGCCAAGGTATATCCTGTCCTGGGAATTTGTCTATCTAAACATCTTTCAATAAGTTCCAGTCCTTCTTCTTTCTTAGTAAAAACACAATGCTGGAGAAACTCAGCAGGTGTCCTTTTTATAGTAAAGCTAAAAATACATATCTGACATTTTGGGCAAAGATAAAGGGGAGGCATGGTCACAAAGGCAGGAGGTAAACAGGTGGAAAAGGGAGGGAGGTAACAGCAGCAAGCAAAGGGAGGAGGGATGGCTAGGTGAATAGAGAGGGAATGGCTCGGAGAACTGAGAAGGGGAGGGGAAGGGAAGGGAGAAGGAAAGAAGAGTAGGTTAGTAGAAACTGGAAAAGTCGATGTTAATGCCATCCAAGTGAAGAGTGATCAGACAGAAAATCAGGTGTTGTTCCTCCAATTTCCAGGTGGTCGTGGAATTTCTGGCACTTACAACTGGATCCCACTACTAGAAACATCTTCCATTCTCTGCCTTTCATAGGGACTACATCCTCGTGCATTCATCCCTCCCCACCAATCCCCCCCAGCACCTTCCCCTGTGGCCATAGGAGGTGCCACATTTACACCCATACCTCCTCCCTCACCACAGTTCAGGACCTCAAACAGGCCTTTCAAGTGAAGCAACACTTCACTTGGTGTATCCACAGGATACATCTGATGCTCCCTTTGTGGCCTTCTCTACATTGGAGACTGGATGCAGACTGGGCGATTGCTTCACTGAATACCTTCACTCCACCCGCAACAGTGACAGAGACCTCCCATTGGCAAATCATTACAATTCTGTGTCACACTCTCATACTCACATCTGTCCATGTCCTCATGTACTATCCCTCCAAGACCACACGTAAATTGGAAGAATAACACCCGATTTATCATCTGGGCATTCTCCAGCTGGATGGCATTAACATTGACATTTCCAGTTTCTGCTAACTTGCTCTCCTATTTCCCCTCCCTTCCCTCCCTCCCATCAGATCTCTACTCCATTCCCTCTCTATTCATCTAGCCATTTCTCCTCCCCTTGTTTGTTCCTGTGCCTTCTCCACCTATTATGTCCTGCCTTTGTGACCACAGCTTCCCCCTTAACCTTTTATTTGGATGCTTGCCGATATTTTTCCATAGGTTATTGAAGAGCTCAAGCCCGAAACGTCGGTTATGTATTTGTATCTTTACCATGCAAAAGACAGTTTGACCTGCTGTTTCTCCAGCATTTTGTTTTTATTTCAACCACAGTATCTGCAGACTTTTGTGTTTTGCTTCTTCTTTCTTATTCTTGATATATTCCAGCACATTTGTCTGTTCTACACTGACCTCACATTCACCAAGGTCCCTCTCCCATTGACGCAGAATATTCATTGACGATCTATCTCCAGCACATGTTCAGTCTGATCAGTCCTACCCTCACTCGAGTGAGTCTCCTGTTTTTCACATATGCATAAAATGCCTTAGAATTTCCTTAATCCTGCTTGCAAAGGCCTTGTATGCTCCCTTCTAGCTCTCCTACCTCCCTCACATTCCTTCCTGGCTACCCAAAAATTTGCATGATGGTTGTTACCTAAAATTTGGATTAGCATGACTTTTCCTTGAAAATTTTTAAGTTTAATTCTTATACATTTCAATTCTCAATGATGAATTTGGATTATTTAGCACATTAATCCTCACAGATTTTAATTTCAAAATGCTAGATCTATATCTCAACTATTGTAATATCAAAAAAATTATTATTTTGGACAACTGATCTTTTCTTTAAACATCAACTCCAGTAACTCAGATTTCTATTTCTCTAATGTTTTCATGGATGACTACCAAAAAATGTCATCCTAAGCATTCAAGAAACATTCATACATAAAGTCCCAAGGACTTCTATGTGAGGCGGCCATAACAGCAGCACAGGATGCAGTAGATGACCCCTGCAGATTCACAAGTAGTGCTGCTTGACTTGGAAGGACTATTTGGGGCATCCGGTGCTGCCATTATGACCTTCTCCACATCAGAGAGACTATGCAGACTGGGACATCATTTCATTGAGTATCTCCGCTCTGTCCGCTGCAATAGAGGGGACCTTCCAGAGGCCAATCATTTCAATTCTATGCCCAACTCCCATGCCGACATGCCTGTCTACAGCCTCATGCACTGCAAACTTAGGCCACGTGCAAATTGGAGGAACAACACCTAATATTACTTCTGAACACTCTCCAAATCAGATGGCATTAACATTGACTTCTCCAGTTTCCATCAGGCCACTATCCCTCAGTCTCTTTTCCTCCAGCATCCCACCTTGTTCACTCTCCAATCAGAGAGCTATCCCCTCCATGTCACTTCCCAGCTTTGTTTCTCTTCTGCTCTCCCACCCATATCCACTCTTACTATGACTTCTTGCCTGCGGGACTGTGCTCCTCTGCCTTCCCCTTTTTACACCATTTTATTTAGGTGTCTGGCTGCTTTTTGCTCACATCTTTTCAAAGGGCTCAGGTCCAAAATGTTAGTTATGCATCTTTCTTACAAACAAAATGCTGCATGACCTGCTGAATTTTTCCTGCGCTTTAGTGTTTTAAACTACACAGTTCAAGATTTAATTTATTGTCATAGTAATAAAACAGTTTCATATTACATGAAATTTCTTTTTGTCTGCTGAAAGTCAAACAGATTCCTCACCGGCAGGAATTGCCTATGTGCCTCATACACTCACAGAGTATGCAGACTTTCTTGTTTTACTCTCATACTGAAGATGTATTTAACCATATAACCATATAACCACTTACAGCACAGAACAGGCCAGTTCGGCCCTACTAGTTCATGTCGTAGCAAATCCCCACCCTCCTAGTCCCACTGACCAGCACCCGGTCCATACCCCTCTAGTCCCCTCCTATCCATGTAACGATCCAGTCTTTCCTTAAATGTAACCAATGATCCCACTTCGACCACGTCTGCCGGAAGCTCATTCCACATCCCCACCACCCTCTGCGTAAAGAAATTTCCCCTCATGTTCCCCTTATAATTTTCCCCCTTCAATCTTAAACCATGTCCTCTAGTTTGAATCTCCCCCTTTCTTAATTGAAAAAGCCTATCCACATTTACTCTGTCTGTCCCCTTTAAAATCTTAAACACCTCTATCAAGTTCCCTCTCAATCTTCTACGCTCCAGAGAAAAAAGCCCAAGTCTGCACAACCTTTCCCTGTAACTCAGACCCTGAAATCCTGTCAACATTCTCGTGAACCTTCTCTGCACTCTCTCTATTTTGTTTATATCTTTCCTATAATTTGGTGACCAAAACTGTACACAGTACTCCAAATTTGGCCTCACCAATGCCTTGTACAATTTCATCATAACCTCCCTACTCTTGAATTCAATACTCCGATTTATGAAGGCCAACATTCCAAATGCCTTCTTCACCACACCATCTACCTGAGTATCAGCCTTGAGGGTACTATTTACCATAACTCCTAAATCCCTTTGTTGCTCTGCACTCAATTGTCTACCATTCAATGTATATGACCTATTTAAATTTGCCTTTCCAAAATGTAGCACCTCACATTTATCTGTATTAAATTCCATCAGCCATTTCTCAGCCCACACCTCCAGCCTTCCTAAATCACCTTTTAATCTACGGTAATCTACCTCACTGTCCACAACACAACCAATCTTTGTGTCATCCGCAAACTTGTTTATCCAATTCTCTACCCCTACATCCAGATCGTTAATATATATAACAAATAATAGTGGACCCAGGACCGAACCCTGAGGAACTCCACTAGTCACCGGCCTCCAATTGGACAAACAATTTTCTACCACTACTCTCTGACACCTTCCATCCAACCACTGCTGAATCCATTTCACTACCTCCTTATTTATACCTAATGCCTCCACCTTTTTTCCTAACCTCCTGTGGGGAACTTTGTCAAAAGCTTTACTATAGTCCAAATAGACAATATCCACAGCTTTCCCTTTATCAACCTTTTTTGTAACCCCCTCGAAGAACTCAATCAGATTTGTCAAGCATGATCTACCCCTGACAAAACCATGCTGATTACTCCCTATCAATCCCTGTACCTCCAAAAATTTGTAAATAGCATCCCTCAGAACACTTTCCATCAACTTGCCCACCACAGACGTCAGACTTACAGGCCTATAATTCCCAGGTTTGCATTTGGACCCTTTCTTAAACAGAGGAACCACATGCGCCACCCTCCAATCCTTTGGCACCACCCCCGTGGCCAGTGACATCCTAAATATCTCTGTTAATGGCCCCACTAACTGTCCACTAGCATCCCTGAGTGTCCTAGGGAATATTTTGTCCGGTCCGGGAGATTTATCCACCTTTATCTTTTTTAACACAGCCATCACTACCTCCTCGGTTATCCTTATATGCTTCTTGACCTCCCCACTATTTTTCTTTACTTCAACTGGTTCAACATTTTTTTCCCTAGTGAATACCGAGGCAAAGAGATCATTCAAAATTTCCCCCATTTCCTCAGACTTCTCACTCAGCCTACCCTCGCTATCTACAAGGGGTCCAATTTTATCTCTCACTAATCTTTTACTTTTAATGTACTTATAGAAACCCTTTGGATTTATTTTTACTCTGTCAGCCAAAGCCTCTTCATGCCTTTTTTTGACCTTTCTAATTTCTTTCTTAAGATTCCTTCTATACTCCTTGTAGTCCTCCTTCAACTTCTCAGCTCCCTGCTCTTTATACCTCTTGTACACCTCCCTTTTTCTCCTAACCAAATTTCCAATATTCCTCGAAAACCAAGCCCTCCTATGACTTCCAGCCTTTCCTTTGATCCAGACTGGGACATAACTACTCTGTACCCTCAAAATTTCTTTTTTGAATATCCTCCATTTTTCATTAACATCCTTACCTGAAAATATCCTGTCCCACTCAATACTCCCCAAATCCCTTCTTATTCCTTCGAAATTTGCTCTTTTCCAATCCAGAACCTCAACTTTAGGCCTCTCCTTGCTCTTCCTTAAAACTACCCTAAAACTAACAGAATTATGATCACTAGACCCAATTGGTTCTCCAACATTAATGTCCGCTACCTGACCTAGCTCGTTCCCTAACAGGAGATCCAGTATTACACCATCCCGAGTCGGTTCTTCTATTAACTGATTTAGAAAACAATCCTGAACACATTTAAAGAACTCCAGCCCATCCAGCCCTCTAACCGTATGGGTATCCCAATCAATGTGTGGGAAGTTAAAATCTACCATGATCACTACCCTATGATTTTCACACATATACGTTATCTCCCTACAAATTTGTTCCTCTAATTCCCTTGGCCCATTTGGTGGTCTGTAATACACCCCTATTAGCATCCTCTTGCCTCCTCCACCCCTCAATTCCACCCAAACAGCTCACTGGTCAATCCCTCCATACCATCCTGCCACCTCACGGCAGTAATGTCCTCCCTAACAAGCAGAGCAACTCCTCCTCCTTTTTTACCCCCTGATCTATCACATCTAAAACAAATGTATCCCGGAACATTAAGTTGCCAGTCCTGCCCCTCCTGTAGCCAGGTCTCACTAATTGCCACAATATCGTGACCCCAAGTATCTATCCATGCTCTCAGCTCATCTACCTTGTTCACTATGCTTCTTGCATTAAAATATATGCATCTCAGAGAATGACCCTCACATATATTCTCTTTTTTACCTTCTACCCTAATCTCCATCCTACCTTTCTTATCTTTTTTTATTCCTAGCTAGGTGGCCATACTCCCTGGACACAGCTCTCACCCTCTGTTCTCCACCCCCCTGCCAAACTAGTTTAAACCTTCCCCCACAGCTCTAGCAAATCTGCTTGCCAGCACATTGGTCCCCCTCCAGTTCAAGTGGAGTCCGTCCCTCTTGTACAGGTCCGACCTTCCCCAGAAGAGATCCCAATTTTCTAACCAGCTATTTCTCCATATTCTTTTATTCTCATTCTAACTTGTAAAGAATTTAAAGGATCTGTTAAATAAATCAAAACAACATCTGCAAATAAATTTATTTTATGTTCTTCCTGATCTACCTTAATACCCACAATCTTAGAATGCAGTCTTATTAATTCAGCTAAAGGTTGTATTTCCAAAACAAATAAAGCTGGTGACAATGGACAACCTTGTCTATTTGATATAGTTAAATCAAAAGATGTTGAAACCTGATCTTTAGTCAAGCACTGGAAAATTGTATCAGCAGAGCTGGGTGCCTCATGGCTGGCAGAGACGATTTGAGTGAACTGCCTGCTTCTGTTTTGTACAACTGAATGACTTCATGATTCCAACACTTTTGGGCTATTCCAGCAAGGCAATTGTATGGCTCGCAGAATGATGCAAGTGTCCGTGTGCAGCAGAGTCTGGCCAAACCCCAACTCTAAGTTTAACAAAGTTGAACAGCAAAGCATACCCATCACATACAAACACTACACCAAATGTGACTGTGCTCCTCTGCCTTCCCCTTTTTACACCGACATGTGTAAATTTACTCAATTATTCAAAATATTCCTAAGAATTCCCACAGGCTTCTGAGGAAGTAAGGCACTGGGCGCTTCCTTATTTCATCAATATAGATGGACCAGAACAAGTCACTGGAAATATTTTAGTCAGAGGAATTTAAAGCTTTCCACCATCCCTACCTGACGACTGTCTTTTTAAAAATATATACTTTATTTAAAAGCACAAAATAAACATTTAGAATATTTGTAAAATATAAGAAACTCCATATTTCATCCCCCCCCCCACCCTCCTCCCTCCAACCCCCTACAAACACAAGAAAAGAGGAAAACAGAAAGATCAGGACAAAAGAACCACAATAGGTATTTCACTTTTCAATATCTTATGGATAAGAAAGGGAATGTTCAAGATTCTTTAGAATATTAATACCCACATTTTGTAAATATGGGCACCATATTTTCCAAAAATACTATGTAATTTTCTCAAGTGGAATACAACTCCAAACTTCTGCATGTCATCTATCCATTCCCAGATCAGTATCTGACTTCCAAGTCATCGCAATACATTATCTAATGTTACAGAGTTCTGTGTTGCGTATTGGTATATGTGTTGTGTGGTTTTGTGTTGGAAAGTGACAGTTTGCCTTTAAGAGCCAAGGTGAAGGTGGACTGCTGAGAGAGTGAGAGACAGACTGGGCATGTGCAGAAAATGATCTAAAAATTTCTGGACTTGGACGACAAACCAACATTGAGTGTGCTGTGGAGTGGAAGGAGGCCCAAAACATGAATCATTGTCTGGAAGACAACTTGGAATGTTGGGCATTTTAAAAGGGAGGAACATTCCGAAGGCAGGCGGAAGGATCCGGACCAAGCCATTGTTCCTCTCTCTGTAAGCAACACAAGACGACAACTTCAAATTTTGTGCTCTCTCTCTCTCTCTCTCTCTCAAAGATCTTTTGGCTTCAGTTTACCAAACAAACTGAATTTTGTTTATGATCTTTGCCTTGGTTGAGATCAAAGTTTTGCGAGTCTTGTTTGTTTTGTGTCTAAGTTTTTCTGTGGGCTGGTTGGTAATATAACTTAGACTTTAATTGCATATGTTATATTTAGGCTGGGGAATTTATTAGTTTTACATTGTTATATAAATTTGCTTAGTAATCAGTGGGCATTGTTAAAAAAGAGTGGATTTTGAATTAAAGCTTGAAGGTGAATTTTTGTTAATAAAGTAATTGTTCATCTTTACCCCTGTGTGATATGCCTTCTTTGTGGTTGCTGGTTTGATCTTGCAACACTAACTATTGCCAAAGCAATTTGAATAAATTTCACTTGATACATTTTCAATTATTTAGGTTCAACCCCTTTAATATGTCCAGTAAAAATAGCAGTAGATCCTGTGGCAATTTTAGCCCCATTATTCATTCTAATAAATTACCTATTTCAAAGCAGAAAGGTTTAACTGTGGATCACTGCCAAGTTGAATGCAGAAATATATCAAATTTTTGTCCACATTTAAAACATAAATCTGAATAAGTATGGTTCATTTTATGTAGTTTTTGTGTTGTCAAATATAACTGATGAATAGCATTATACTGAACTAACATATCTCAGTCCATTTATATTTGTCTATCTGCATATTTAAATCTACTTCCCATCTATGTCTTGATTTATAAACCCCCTTCCTTCCGTACTTTCTTTTGTATTAATTTATATATAATCGAAATAAATTTATTTTTATTTCCAGTACATAACAATAACTCTATCTCCATTTCTGCTGGCAATACTAAATATTGACCAAAACTTTCACATAAAAAATTCCTAATTTGATCATAACAAAATTAAGTATTTTCCAATACCTGAAACCTTTCCTTCATTCAAGTAAAAGTAATAAGTTTCCTGGCTTCAAAACAATTTTTAATTTTCTTAATACCATAATTTTGCCAAATCTTTAAAAATTAATTTCCCATTAAAAAAATGGAATATGTCCATTTTGAAATAAAGTTATTCTTAACATTAACCCTCCTCCTCCAATCTCATTATCATCTTTATTCCAAAGTTCAATTAAACGTTTCAGTATGGGTGTTTCTCTATTTGCTATTAACAATCTGGTATTCCATTTAAAAATACATTTTTGTGGATTTATTTCCCCTATTTTATCAAGTTCTATATTCATCCATGCTGGAACTTTATTTAAATCATATATTAATAAATCTCAACTAGGCTGCTTAAAATAATTCATAAAATTGGGGAGCTGTAAACCTCCTAAATCATATTTCCACATTAATTTTTCCAAAGACACTCTTGCCATTTTCCATTTCCATAAAAATTTTCTAACTAAAGTTTTTAATAACTTAATTTATTTTGAGGAATCACAATTGGAATCAAGTTAAATAAATATTGTATTTGAGGAAAAACATTAATCTTAACACAATTTACTCTACCTATTAAAGAAATGGATTACACATTCCATCTTTCCAAATCTTCTTTAATTTTTTTCAATAAAGGAAGTTAATTCAAATTAAGTAATATTGTTAAATATGGTAGCACACAAATACCTAAATATTTTATCCAACATCTGTCCATCTAAATTGAATTACTTTCTTTCATTTTGCATAATCCCCATTAACTAAAGGCACAATTTTACTTTTATCGCAATCAATTTTCTAACCAGGTATTTCTCCATATTCTAACTTGTTGTAAAGAATTTAAAGGATCTGTTAAATAAATCAAAACAACATCTGCAAATAAATTTATTTTATGTTCTTCCTGATCTACCTTAATACCCACAATCTTAGAATGCAGTCTTATTAATTCAGCTAAAGGTTGTATTTCCAAAACAAATAAAGCTGGTGACAATGGACAACCTTGTCTATTTGATATAGTTAAATCAAAAGATGTTGAAACCTGACCTTTAGTCACTAACTTTACATGAAGTTTCTTATATAACATTTTAACCAAATCTATAAATATTGATCCTAATTTACATTTCTCTAAAACTTTAAAGAGGAAATCCCATTCTAATCTATCAAATGCCTTTTCAGTACCTAAAGCCACTGCAACACTCAGATCTCCACTCTTTTTAACTAAATGTATTAAACTAATTAACCTCGTGACATTATCTGCAGATTTCAGATCCTTAACAAATCCTGTTTGATTCATATGTATTAACTTCAATAAATACTTTGCCAATCTATTTATTAACATTTTAGTTATTATTTTATAATCAACATTTAATAATGAAATTGGACTCTAAGATAGTGGTCTCCATAGCTTGATTTAACACTTCCATAAATGGTGGCATTAAAAGATCCTTACATTTCTTATAAAGCTCTATGGAAATCCATCTTCTCCTGGTGATTTATTATTTGCAATGAACTCATTACCTCACTAATTTCCCTTTCCATAAATATTAAATTCAAATCTTTTTGTCCCTGATCATTTAAACTAGGTAAAGTTAATCTTATTTTTATCATGCAAATGATTCCTTAAATACATCATTTATTTCTTGTGGTTTATCTTTAATAAGCCCCAAATAATTTTAACTGCATTAATCACTCTAGATGTCTGCTCTGCTTTCAAATTCCATGCTAAAACTTTTTGAGCCCTTTCACCTAATTCATAATATATGTATTGTTCTTTGAATTAACTTTTTAGATCTATATGTCTGAATAGTATTATATTGGAGTTTTTTTATTAATTATTATTTTTTCTTTACTTTAGAAGGATTATTTTTTAAATTCTTTTCTAATTTACCTCTATCCTGAACTAATTGATTTGTCTCTTTTATATATTCCTTTTTAATTTTAGCCGAATAACATTATTTAACCTCTTAAATACACTTTTAATGCATCCACAATAATGCTTTATAATCTACTAAATTAGAATTCATTTCTAAAAATAAGTAATTTGTTTTCTTATAAAATCACAAAAATTTACACTTTTTTATTAATGTAGTATTAAACCATCTATACAGCATACTTTTTCTCACAAAAATTTAACACATCAATAAAAGTGGAAAATGATCAGATAATATTCTAGCTATATAATCAACATTACTAATTATTCCTTGTAATTCTGCTGATATTAAAAAATCCATCTTGAATAAGAATCATGTCTATGAAAATTTTTAAAAAATAATCTCTCTCTTTAGGATTCAACTTTTGCCAAATATCAATTTAATTTAATTCCTTCATTAAACAAAATAACCTTAGCTGCTTTAGCTCTCCTTACTGTTTTAACTTATTTATTGAATATTAACTGATTTATCCTATTAAAACCTTTTCCTGTGCTTCAACCAAAAGTTAAAAAAAGTATCCATTATAAAATCTTCATCATCCATATTTGGTGCATAAATACTCATAAGTGTCCACATTTCAGAACAAATTTGACAATTAATCAAAACATATCTTCCTCCAGGATCCATTATGGTATCTACAGTATTTACTGGTAATGTTTTTTAAATTAATATTGTTCCCTCTCTTACTTTTGAATTAAAAGATGAAGTCTATCACTTCACCCACCCAATATCCTTTTAAGATGTTCCTTCTCTGTCAAATTAGTTTCTTGTAAAAGTACAATATCTACTTTCATCTTTTTCATATGACTTAATATTCTTTTCCTTTTAATTGTACACTTCAGTCCATTAAAATTAAAATTAAGAAAATTTAGTATATTCTTTTCATCCATTATCTTAGATCCAAGTCTCTTGGATCCACTCTCCCAGGTCTACTTCATCAATTCTAACCAGTTCCTGTGTATGTCTCTTTCTCATAAGAAATAATTAATCAACAAACATATAATATAAAAACATAAAATAACCCCCCCCCTCCCAAAAGAGTGCTGAGTAAAGAAGTCACAGCACTACTTCCCTCCATCGTACGGATCGCCGCTCCTGCCACAATATGGCACATAATGGCTCAGACAAGTAAGAAAAAACATCTAACCCTCCCCTTAGGGGGAAAACATTTAATTAATTACACATTTGGAAATAATAAATTGCCCGCTGCTTCAAGACCAGCATTAACTTGATAAAGATCAGCATTAACTTGATCATCATCAATTACAGCTGTTTCAGCCTGAATTTCCGGATCCAATTGCAACTCTGTTGACAGCTTACAATCTGTTTTGTGACAGCCCTTTTCAGTGTGATTTGTATCTTCAACACTTCTCTTTGTATTTCTTGTAGAGGTCTTAAACTCAACAATTCTTGCTGCTCCTCCTTAACTGTAGGAAGTAATTCCGCAAATCTTAGTGCTCCTTCCTTGTCTACAAAAACCTAGGTCATTCATTAACCAAAAACACCTTTAACATAGCTGGATATCTGAAAGTAAACCTATAAACATTTTTCCAAAGAATTACCTTAGTTGGATTTAATTCTTTTCTATCTAACACTGCCTTACTTAAATCTGGATAAAAGAAAATGTTATTTCCATCAATAACCATAGGACCCATATTTTGTCTTGCTTTTTTGAACTGCAAGTCTTAAGATCTTTTCTCTGTCCTGGTATTGCAGACACTTAATCAATATAGCCCTTGGTGATTGATTTGGCTGCGGCTTCCTCCGTAAAGCTCTATGAGCACTACTCAATTCCATTGAGAAAATTATTTTCTCCTAAAATTCTGGTAATCCACTTTTGAAAAAATTCCACAGAATCTCTAGGTCCTTCAATATCTCTAAGACCAACAATCTTAACATTATTTTGTCTACTTTGATTTTCCAACATATCCATCTTTTCCCCATCATTTCTTTCCTCTGCTTTTCACAAGAGAGTATCTGAATTTTCGACCCTGTCAATTCTAGCCATGCAGATATCCATATCATTTTTAACAATCTCCACATCCAGGTCAACTCTTTGAACTGTTGCTTTAACTTCCTTCACTTCTGAAGCATTCTTCAACATTTCACTTTTAACCTCCTTCCTAATATCAGCTCTCATAACTTGATATTGACCCATTATTAGTAAGTAAAGATCTTTTATATTTGGGCCTTTATCTCCATATTCCAAACCAACCAGCACTTCCTCTTCATCCAGTTCTTCTTGATCACCCTTTTTCTGTTGATCACCAGCTGTCAAAGCTACAGGTGTTTCTGACAGCTCTTGTATGCCACATTGCAGTTCCTGAATTCCAACACTACTGGGAATGAGCGACCATTCTAAAGCGTGTTCATTTTCTTCACACATGCACGGGGTTAAACCTTTGCGCATGTGCATTGCTGTATATTTTTCAGGGAAGATCTGAATAGATCAAGCACCATATTCCATGGTTTTCTCGGTAGGTGGTGCTGGGTTCATCTGAAAGAAGGCCATCGTCATGCTTGTCATTCGCGGGGGCTTCAGAACCAGAGGCCCAGGCTCCATCTTCAAGGTACATGGTTTTCTTCAATTTTCTTTGTATCTTTACTCAAATTTTCTTGTTTCTTGCCGTTTTCCTTCCTCTAGCTGCCCTATCTAACAGTATACAGGTAAGTTCCAAAGGCTTTTAAATAATGCTTCTGTAGTGGTGCACATCCTCATGGCGAACCGGCCCCGCTTATATTGCCACGTGGCGGTGCAGCCACGGGGAAATGGCGTCGTCAAAGGTTTCTCTCTGATCCAGCATCCCTTCCAGCACGCACCCTGGGCAGCGATTATGATGCCACAAAGCACCAAGTGATTGAGCTCATGCTGCCCTTAAAGGGGCGCGCTGAATTTGAATAAAAACAGTCATTAACGATCCTCAACGTGGTGGCTGTTTCTTCCACTGCTCACACCACCACAGTGGTGACCCCGACAAGCCCAGACGTTATTCTGGACACAAAACAGAGGTTAACGCTGTCTCCATCAAGCTTCCCCCCTTTTGGACCCCTGACCAAGAATGTCCGCAACATCTCTTCAGACGTCACGAGGCTCTATCACATCGTGACTGCTCAGGACTAAGATACGGCAGCGAGGGTGGACCACCCCCCTGGTACGGGCAAGTACACCGCCTTCAATGACCTGCTGCTTGGAACTTTCAGGCTAACTCCCCAGCAACGGGCTTGGGGACTGTAGTCCTTCGGCACTGATGGATGAAATGTTGGCCCTGGCAGAAGACCACAAGCCTTGATTTCTCTTCCGTCAGATATTCCTGGAACACATGCCGGAGGACATCCAGCTGCTCCTCACAGATGAAGATTTCTCGAACCCGAGGAGACCAGCAGCCCGTGCGGATGCCCTCTGGTGCACAAAGAGGGAGAAGGAGGCAGCCCTCAACCAGGTGGCACGACCAGGAGCCAGCCGACTGCAAGCCACTCCTAAGACCAAGCCAGAAGAGGGCCAGTCAACCTGGTGTTTCTACCACCAGCGCTGGGGAGCACAAGCCCATAAGTGCTGCCAGCCCTGCGGGTTTCAGGGAAACAACCAGGCCAGCCGCCGTTGATGGCTGCGACGGCTGGCCACACAAACAGTCTCCTTCATGTGATGGATAGATCCACTGGCTGCCGATTCCTGGTGGACACGGACTGAGCTCAGCATCCTTCCCCCCACAGCATTAGAGACTCGCACCTTATCTTGAGGTCCAACCCTGCGGGCGGCCAACGGCTCTACCATCAGGATGTACAGCACTCGCAGGGCACAGATCCAGATCGGGAAGAAGAAGTTCCACTGGAGGATCATCCTAGCCTCCGTGGGCACCACATTGTTAGGGGCCGATTTCCCCA
This sequence comes from Narcine bancroftii, assembly GCF_036971445.1. Classification (NCBI taxonomy): domain Eukaryota; kingdom Metazoa; phylum Chordata; class Chondrichthyes; order Torpediniformes; family Narcinidae; genus Narcine; species Narcine bancroftii. Next base: position 79,493,835 of record NC_091471.1, read on the forward strand.
GAGCTCGGCCTACTGGTTGACATGAAGGGAAAAAGGCTGGTCAATGCCCAAACCTTCCACTCCACCTGACTGGACACAGAACAAGGCAGCAGGCCCGAAATTGCCGCCATAGCCGCCGCCAGAGATGAGTTCAACAAGATCCTCCATGAATTCCTTGCCATATTAGAGCCTCGGTTCAACGCCACCCTGCCCCAGCATGGGGCCGTACACCACATTGTCACACAGGGCACTCCGCTGCATGCTAGACCCAGATGGCTACCACCTGAGAAACTCCAGCAGGCAAAGGAGTTCTCCAGGCTCCAGGAACTGGGAATCGTCTGCCGCCCGGACAGCGCCTAGGCATTGCCGCTCCATATGGTACCAAAATCGTCCGGGGGCTGGAGACCATGTAGGGAATTCTGTCAGTTGAACGACGCAACAACCCCCAACAGGTACCCGGTGCCCCACATACAGGACTTCTCCGCCAACCTCCACGGCGCACGGATCTTCTCCAAAGTGGACCTTATGCGGGGATATCATTAGATCCCGGTGCTTCTAGACAATGTGGGAAAAACAGCCACTATCACCCATTTCGGCGTCTTCGAGTTCCTGCGGTCTAAAGAATGCGGCCCAAACGTTCCATGGACGCAGTTGGAAAAGACCTGGACTTTGTGTTCATTTACCTGGACGATATTCTCATTGCCAGTCGCAACCGTGATGAACACAAAGCCCACCTCCGCACACACTTTGCCCAGCTGGCGGACTTCGGCCTTACGGCCAGTTCAGCTAGGAGTCCCTCCAGTTCCTGGGGCACACCATTTCAGCGGCTGGGGCCGCGCCGGTGCCGGAGGAGGTAGCAGCTGTTGAACGATTCCCCAAACCCTCTACCCTGAAAGGCCTCCAAGAGTTTCCAGGGATCGTGAACTTTTACCATAGTTTCATCCTCAGAGCCCGCGCGCACCATGCGCCCATTGTTCACAGTCATGGCCACCAAAGAAAATACTTTATCGTGGTCAGAGGATGCAGACAGAGCATCACGACAAGGTGCTCTCCGTGGACGCCTCAGCTACAGCAGTGGGGGGGGTTCTGGAACAGTGGCTCGATGGACAATGGCACCCGCTGGCCTTTTTCTGCAAGCAGCTGCGCCCGCCGATGCTCAAATACAGCGCCTTCGACCGGGAGCTCCTGGCGCTGTATTTGATCATCCGCCATTCCCACTAGTTCCTCAAGGGTAGGCCATTCACAGTCTTCACAGATCACAATCCCCTCACTCAAGCACTGGCGATGGTCAAGGATCCGTGGTCCACCAGACAGCAGCGTCACCTCTCGTACATGTCTGAGTTCATGACCGACATCTGACACAGGGGTGGCAAGGACAACTCTCCCGTCCAGCCATCAACACTCTCACGCCCGGCCTGGATTACGAGCAACTGGCTCAGGCACAGAGGAACGATGCGGAGACGCAGCCCTTGCGGACCGCCATCTTGGGCCTCAAACTCAAGGATGTCCAGGTGCCCAGCAGCCCAGACACATTGCTCTGCCACGTCTCAACTGGCACGTCGCGCCCGGTGGTCCTACCGCACTGGAGGGCAAAGGTCTTCAGTCTGATCCACAATCTCGCTCACCCAGCAGTAAAGACAACCGTGTGGATGGTCGCGGAGTGGTTTGTGTGGCACGGGCTGAAGAAGGAGGTGGAGGAACTGGCCAGGAACTATACCAGGTGTCAGACCTCCAAGGTCCAGTGACACATGCGAGCCCTTATCTAGAACTTCAACCCAGCAGTTCGCAGATTCCAACACATCTACATTGATGTTGTCAGGCCCCTTCCAGTGTCCAAGGAGGCTCATTACTTCCTCACGGTGGTAGATTGGGCCACAAAGTGGCCGGAGGCTGTCCCAATTAAGGAGGCCTCCACGGAGACATGCGCCAGGACTCTGGTCAGCCAATGGATCGCCCATTTCAGAGTCCCGGCGCACATCACTAGCGACAGAGGGGCGCAGTTCACATCTGCCCTGTGGATTCAGATGACGAAGCTCCTGGGGGGTCAAGCTCCACCACACCATACCACCAACAGTACAACGGTTTGGTGGAGAGGTTCCACAGGCACCGGAAGGCATCGCTTATGACCAGGCTCTCCAGATCAGACTGGGCGGATGAACTACCCTGGGTCCTCCTCGGGATTAGGAGGGCACCCAAGGAGGACCTGCAGGCTTCAGCAGCGGAGATGATCTATGGCGCACCGCTTTCCCTGCCGGGTGAGCTTTTCGGCCTAGGGCCTGACACCATGGCCACCAACAAAAACCTGCTGGCGGACCTACGCAGGCTGGCCTCCCTAGCTCCCCCACCCCAAGCACGCCACGGCACCCGGCTGTTTCAACTCCCCAAAGAGTTCGGCTCGGCCCAGTTCATTTTCATGCGGAGGGGACCACAAGGTGCACCGCTAAAGTGACCGTATGAGGGGCCATACAAAGTCGTTTACCGGTCTGGCAGAACCTTCACCCTGGACGTTGGGGGAAGAGAGGAACTTTTTATGGTGGACTTATCACAGCCATTGCAGACGGTCGCACCCAAGCATCGGGGCTGGCCGCCAAAGCGACAGGACATGTAGCCGGTTCTGGGGGAGTGTTGTGTGGCAGGGCAGCCATGGGGAAATGGTGTCATCAGAGGTTTCTCTCTGACTCCAGCATCCCTTCCAATGCGCACCATGGGCAACGATTATGATGTCACAATACACCAGGTGACTGAACTCATGCTACCCTTATAGGGGCGTGCTGAATTTGAATAAAAACATTTGTTACCGACCCTCAACGTGATGGCTGTGATTCTTCCACTGCTCACACCGCCACACTTTAATCCTTATTTAATTCAAACTTTATCCTTTAATCCCTGGGGAAAATCATGAGTCCACACCTTCCCTTACGCCATTATGGTCCACGCACCCCAACAACTGTTAATGAAGAATAGGGAGTGAGCTCTTCTTCTCTGGAAGTGCATTACAAGCTCCTTGGTCTTGGCGACATTGAGGGAAGAGTTGTAATCCTAGCACCAAGATACTAATCCCTCTCACTCCCTTCTATACACTGACTCATGATTTTTAGAGATCCTGCTCACTCACACTGTGGCAACATCTGCAAACTTTTAGATGGAGCAGAGAGGTGTTTGGCCATGCAGTTATGTGTGCAAAGCAAATATGGTAGGGGGTGGAGAACACACCTTTGTGGGACCCTGATGTTGAGGATAATTGTGAATGAGGATTCAATTCTTACTGCCTGCAGGATTAAAAACTGTGGATCCAATTTCAGAGAAGGATCCTGGAGTTTGGGGATGAGTTTGTTTGGTATTATTGTGTTGAAGGCAGAGCTCTAGTCAACAAATACTCGGACATAGGTATTCTTATTGTCCAGGCATTCCATGGTTGAGTGTAAGGCCAGGGAAAAGGCATCTGTCATGGATGAATTGCAGCAGTATTCAAATTGGTGGGTGGCTGGTAGGCCTGGAGTTAATGTCAGCCATGACCAACCTCTCAAAAGCACTTCATGACAGTGAATGCAAGAGCCACCATCCAGCAGTCATTTAGGTCCATCAGTACATTCTTCTTCAAAACCAGAATGATAGTGGCCTTCTCAAAGAGGGTGGATACTTTAGCCTATAAGAGAGAGAGAGAGATTAAAAATATTTGTCAATGCTCTTGAGGGTTCACTCTGTGGCAAATTCATCTGACATGTAGGTGTGGGTTAGGGTTAGGGTTAGACTGACGAAATGTGCATCACTGGCTCGATAGCTTCCTGCTTGAAGTGAGCATGGAAGGAACTAAGCTCATCTAGCAAGGATGTGTTTTTCACTATTCTGACCAGTTTCACTTTATAGCCTGTGATGTTACAGGCACACAGCATCTGCAAGTTTCAAATGGGACTAAAGTCTGGTTTGGTACTGCTTCTTGGTATCCCTTTTAGCCTCACATAGGTTTGTTGTGCAGACCTAGGTTATCCAACCTGTATGCCTCATTCCTGAACTTCAATAGTGAGTGGATCTCATCATTTAGTCATGGTTTCTGGTTGGCAAACAATCCATATATTTGTGTGCAGTCTTCTATACACTTGCTGATGAAGTCAGTTACGATCTTGATACATTATGGTTGGTTGGTGAGTCCTTGTATATGGATTAGTTTCCTGACTCAAAGCAATCACATAGGATATTATCTGTTTCCTCAGTCCAATGATGCATGACTTTTACTACCAGATCCTTACGTCTCAGCTTCTGTTTATAGGCAGGTAGGAAGGAGCAGCACTGATTTACCAGTTAAGCTGATAATTTGTTGTGAATACTCCACACAAACAAACAAACTAGTACATGTTCATTTTCTTTCCTCAAAGCAATTTTTTAAATATAAACTACCAAATCGTGAACTCAATGTCACAGTACACTGCTAGCAACATTGTTAAACCAGACTCCTATCCCACTCCTTAAGTTATCTGGGGAAACAGACTCAAAGTTTTATAATCTGGACAATGAATTGCAATTAAACTTTTATTTCACAACAAATTATTGACAAAAAAGCAACCATTCATAGCCTCTTTACATCTTTAGTGTCATGTCTATACATTGGTATCATTGTAGGGGTGGCACGGTTGGTGTAGCAGTTAGTGCAACGCCTTTACAGTGCCAGTGATTGGACTGGGGTTCGAACCCCACATTGTAGGTAAGGAGTTTGTATGTTTTCCCCGTGTCTGCATTGGTTTTCCCCAGGGACTCCGGTTTCCTTCCACTGTTTGAAATGTACCGGGGGTATAGGTTAATAGGGTGTAAATTGGACAGCATGGATTTGTGGGCCAAATAGCCTGTTACCATGCTGCATGTCTAAATTTAAAAAAAAATGTCTATATGGTCTTCATTGCCACAACTGTGGCACCTTGTCCTTATTCTCCCTTGTTGTTTGAGGGGCTACCCCTTGGTTTCAACCCCTCAATGCCCAGTGACGAAAGAACTTCCCCACAGTGTCCTCACATTGGCTGCACCAAGCCTCAGAGCATGTACTCATGCAGCCTGGAAATGTGCCAGTTGGCAGCATTCCCTCACCATCATCTCCATGTGCTCAAAGACCAACGTGTTTTGGGCAGACCAAAGGGCGTCTTTCATCGAGTTGATGGTCTTCAGCAATTATGGATGTCTGACTCTGTGTGAGTCCTAGGAAACAGCCTGTAAATCAGAAAGTTCTCCGTCACGCTGCTGCTGAGGATTGGACCCTTACATCCTTCTCCACAAACTCTTAGCAAACTTTCATTCTGCAAAGAGGTGGGTGACTGTCTCCACTTCACTGCAGTCATTACAGGGACAATGTGTGTTGCGGGTGACATTCTTATTTTACAAGGATCTGATCGAGAGGGTTCCTCTCACCACCAGACAGACCAAGTCCTGATGCTTGTTCATGAGCACTGATAATGAGGCATTGTGCCAGATAATGTGTCTCCTCAGGGAATTATCCCACAGTATCCGCCATCCTCACCTCCCAGAGTCTGCAGAACATTCTGTGCTGACCACTGCTTGATGGAATTTTGGTCAAATGTGTGGCATGGCAAAGTCCAGTGGACTGGGACATTGTGCAATAATGGGGCCTGGTCAATCTTTTGCAATACTGGAACAGCACATAACAGCTCTCAGTGCCCTTATATGGTTCCACGCAAAAAGGTGGTAATCAGGATGAGGGCCATATTGGGTACACCATTGCACCCACTGTCTTGCAACTTGTATATGGTGATGCTTGTGATCCTTTCCATCTTGGATCCCACATGAACCAGAAGACTGCTCTGGTGACTGCCAGGGCAGAGGTGCAAAGGATGGGTCACATTCAGGCCACATACAGCAGTACTGAGAGCACGTCTGCTTTTTGAGAGGGAGTACTGGCCCACAGACCCAATTTTTGGTGGACCTTTGCGATTCAGTCTGATCCATATTTGTTACATGCTTTTTCCCCTCCAAACTACATCCTCAAAACTTTCAGGTAGTCAGATCTGACTGTGAAGGGGATGATGGACTGATCAGACCAGTTACTGAAGAACATGGTCTCAATATTCTTCCTGTTTACAGATGCCTATCGGTCTGCGGACCAACTGAGTGCCTGAATAGAAGATGACTACATCATCCCTGTACAAGGATAATTAACTCAAATGCTTCCACTGCCTGGCAACATGACTCCTCCTGACTGGCTTGGATTCTTCTCCTGAAACTAAGGGTCGACAGCTTCTGCACTGCTCCAGTTCTCCCAAAGCTGGGTGGTGATTGCCTCTGCACTGCTCCCAGTCTCCTGGAGCTGAGTAGGGTGGGGGGGGAGAGGGTGGAAAGATAGCCTCTGCATGCTCCCGGAGTTGATGGGGCGATGGTCTCTGTCTAGCCCCCAGTCTCCTGCATGTGCATCTTTACTGGGTGTCTTGGCACTTCCTCTGCCTTCATTAGACACTAATGCTGGCTTCATCTTTGCACAACAAGTTTCTGCCTTCTGTTTGCCCCTTGATCCTTTTACCCCCTTCACCATTATGGTGTTGTTTGTCAAGTTTATTTCGAGGAGGTTTTGGGTTTTCTTTTGTTTCTTGACCGTCCCAGAGCATTCCATGCCATCGCACCTGGAATCTTGAAGGTCACATCAAAGTAACTGTTAATTGCAATGTCCTGGAGGCAGTAGCTGTCCTTCAGCTCACATTTGCAGCAGTCTATCAACACCTTCCTGATGAAGAAATCCTGGGAAAATTGGTTCCCTTTGCTCATGTCTTTCACAGCCACCCTGACAGTGTTCTGGATACTTTGTCATCCCAAGAAGTTCGCTGCATCAGCCATCATTGTGATTCTAATGGAGGTGGGCCATGATGGATCCATCCCAGCAGGCCAGCTCACAGCAAACAACCTCTTCCCCTTTAACAGTTCTCCCAGTTGTCTTTCTTTTCTTTTTTGATACTACAGCTTCTCATGGATCCAGGTGATCAGCACACCGTAGATGAAGTATATTTGATCTTATCATAAATGCTGAGAAACAAGGGGATAAAAACCAACATCTCAGGCCTGATCCTGGCATACTGCACAGTCAGTACTTTGTAACACCCATTTTGGCAAGTATCACAACTTGTAAACTTTTTCTGTGGCCAGCTAAGAGTCTTTCAATTCTTGTTTGGGGGATTTTCACTCATTCTTACTTGCAAAAGGCTTCTTGTTCTGTGAAATTCTTGGGTCATCTTGCATGCATTGCTGTTTTGAGGTCTATTCACAGCTTTTTGGTAATGGTATTTAGGTCAGGGGACTGTGAGAGCCATGGAAAAACCTTCAGCTTGTACCTCATTTTTTTTTTAAAAAGACGATGAGCTGTTTGCTTCCAGAATTTGTTGGTATTTAATTGAATTCATTCTTCTCTCTAGCAGTAAAATGTTTCCCATGCCACTGGCTGAACACAAGCACAAAACATGATCAATCCACCACCTGAGCTTAACAGTTTGAGAGGTGTTCTTTTCATGAAATTCTGCATCCTTTTTTCTCCAAACATACCTTTGCTCATTGCAGCCAAAAAGTTCTATCTTAACTTCATTAGTCCATAGGATTTGTTTCCAAATGCATCAGGCTTGTTTAGATCTTCCGTTGCATACTTCTGATGCTGAGTTTTGTGGTGAGGATGGAGGAAAGGTTTTCTTCTGATGACTCTTTCATGAAGGTCATATTTGTGCAGTAGAACAGTGCATCACCACTCCAGTCTGCTAAATCTTCCTGAAGGTCTTTTACAGTAAAATGGGGGTTTTGATTTGCCTTTCTAGCAATCCTACCTGCAGTTCTCACAGAAATCTTTCTTGGTCTTCCAGGCTTCAACCGTTCCTGTTAACTGCCATTTTTTAATACATTAAGAACTGAAGAAACGGCCACCTGAAAATGCTTTGTTATCTTCTTATAGCCTTTTCATGTATTGTGTGCATCATTTATTTTAATTTTCAGAATGCTAGGCAACTGCTTAGAGGAGGCCATGGTGGCTGATTATTGGGACAAGGTTTGAGGAGTTAGGGTATTTATAAAGCTTTGAAATTTGCATCATCTGGCCTTACCTAAAGATGAATGTGAACAACCTAACAAACGTTTGCAAACCACAGATACACACATTATAATATAAATATTATATATATATATATATATATATAAAAAAAATGAGTGTGTGTGTGTGTGTGTGTGTGTGTGTGTGTGTGTGCACGCGCGTGCGTAGGCAGGCGAACGGGCCCAGCTTGATAGAACTAGGCAGCCGGCCAAAATGGCGCCGTCGGGAGTTTCCACTTCTTCTCAGCACCGGGCTCAGAAGCCCGCGCTGGGGTACCACGTGACGCCCGAGTGACGTCGGCACCCTCCAACATGGTTCTCAGTCAGGTCCGGGCTGGAAATATAAGTCCAGCCCGGCAGCCAGCATTAAACCTGTTTTCTGCTCACTGAGCTCAACCCTTCTGGTTGTGTGTTCTTTCAGTAGCAGTGTAATTGCCGCTACAATTGGTGAACCCGACTGGTTCAAACGTCTTTGAACCCAACATGAGCGAACCTGGGATCAGCGCTATAGCCATCAAGCTGCCTGACTTCTGGTTTCAGGAGCCGGAGACCTGGTTCGGCCACGTGGAGGATCAGTTTCACCTCCGCCAGATTTCGTCCAATACAACCAAATTCTACCATGTGGTTGCTGCCCTGGACCAGGCCACCGCCAAACGTGTGCTGCAACTCGTTCAGCACCTGCCCACCAAAGGCAAATATGGGACCATCAAGCGAGTGCTCACCGGATCCCTCAGACTATCCAGGCATCAGCGTGCCGCTCGGATGCTGCACCTCGACACCTTGGGGGACAGGTCCCCGGTGGAGCTGATAGACGAGATGCTCAAGCTCATGGATGATCACACCAACTGTCCACTCTTTGAGCGAATTTTCCTCGACCATCTGCCCGATGACATCCGGCCGTTACTGCCACAAGAGAGCTTTACCGACCCGAAGAAGCTTGCTCAGAAGGCCCAAGTCCTATGGCTCGAGCGATTCCTGGAGGGCTCAGCAGTCCAGCAGTTCACAAGGCATGGGCATGACCACGCCAAGCCTGTTCCTAATGCTGTGGTAGAACACCCGGCCCCTGCAGGGGCCACCAAGAGCACAACCATGGGAACGGTATCCGCTCTGGGCCTATCCTTCTACCACCAGCACTGGGGAGCCAAGGCTCAGAAGTGTCATCAGCTCTGCTCGTTCCAAGGAAATGATCAGGCCAGCCACTGTTAATGGATGCGGCACCTGGCCAAGAACACAGCCTCTTCTACCTGCGGGACAAGTCAGCAGCCGACGCTTCCCCGTCGACACTGGAGCCCAGATCAGCGTCATCCTGGCCACAGCCATCAAGTCCAGGAACCAACCTCGAGGACCTCCCCTCTGTGCGGCCAACGCCACAGAGATCCGGACATATGGGAACAAGTCAGACCACTTCCAGATCGGCCGATGAAAGTTCTCGTGGAGGTTCACTGTCTCGTTCCTTCCAATCGCCATCCTGGGTGCTGACTTCCTCCTCGCCCACGGCCTCCTGATGGACATTCGAGGTAGGCGCCTGGTACACGCCCAGACTTTCCAGGCCATTCGCCTCGACACCTTCCACACGGAGCAGACCCAGATGGCCACGATCAGCACACCCAGAGACAAGTTCCAGCAAATCCTGGACGAGTTCCCAGCCCTCCTCAGGCCACAGTTCTCCGCTGCCTCACCGCACCACGGGGTGTTCTACCACATCCCCACCCAGGGTCCACCAGTTCATGCCAAGGCATGCCAGCTCCCGCCTGACAAGCTCCAGGTGGCGAAGGAAGAGTTTTCGCATTTGCTGGAGCTGTGGAACATTCGGTACTTGCCAACCTGCATGGTGCGAGGGTTTTCTCCAAGGTTGACCTTGCGTGGGTATCACCAAATCACAGTGCACCCCGAGGACATACCCAAGACGGCCATCATCACCCCCTTCGGCTTGTTTGAATTCCTTCGCATGTGGTTCAGGCTAAAGAACGCTGCTCAGACCTTCCAGCGCCTTATGGACTCAGTGGGCAGGGACATGGATTTTGTCTTCATTTACTTGGACGACATCCTCGTTGCCAGCAGGTATCAGGCGCAACACAAGGCCCATCATCTTCTCCCGGCTGGCCAAATTCGGCCTCACCATCAACCCAGCCAAGTGCCAGTTCAGGAAAGAGTCCACGCAGTTCCTGGGCCGTACCATCACGGCTGAAGGAGCCATGCCCGCCGCTACGAAGGTCGTCACTATCAAGAAGTTCTCATGCCCGGACAACCTCAAGGGGCTGCAGGAGTTCGCAGGTATGGTCAACTTCTATAACCAATTCATCATGCAGCCACTATTCGCCCTCATCACAGCCGAGCACAAAACGCTCACCTGGACCCCAGAGGCCTGCAGTGCATTCGAGGCCACCAAGGACGCCCTCGCAAAGGCTACCATGCTCGCCCACCCGCACATCGACCTGCATATGGAGCTCTCCGTCGATGCCCCTGCCACAGCCGTCTGCACCATCCTGGAGCAGCAGGTGAAGGGACAATGGAAGCCACTGGCATTCTTCAGCTGGCTTCTCCGCTAACCAGAGCACAAGTATAGCTTTTTCAACCATGAGTTACTAAGTATGTACCTGGCGGTGCGGCATTTCCACTATTTCTTGGAGGGGAGGACTTTTACCATCTTTACTGACCATAAACCCCTCACTCAGGCGCTCATGATGGCAAAGGATCCCTGGTCAGCCCGCCAGCAGCGTCACCTCTCCTTCGTGTCAGTTTACCACCGACATTCGGCACAAGGCGGGGAAGGGCAACGTGGTCACCGATGCACTCTCACGACCGGCTATCTGCGCGCTGACACCCGACCTAGACTTCAACTAGCTTGCCCGGGACCTGAAGTCCGACGAGGATACATGAGCCTTCAGGACTGCCATCACGCGCCTGTGGTTCCGAGACCTCCTGACTCCTAGCAGCAAAGGTACCGTCCTGTGTGATGTCTCCAAGGGCACCCCGCGGCCAGTGGTTCTCTAGCAGTGGCGCAGACAAGTCTTCCATCATATCCACGACCTTTCGCATTCGTCCATCAGGTCCACGGTCCTATGTTGACAGAGTGGTTCATCTGGCATGGGCAGTGGAAGCAGATCGCGGGCTGGGCCAGAACATGCACCCATTGGCAGATGTCCAAGGTGCACAGGCACACCAGGGCACCCGTGCAAGAGTTCAAGCACGTCCAGGAATGGTTCAGCCACATTCATGTGGACATAGTCGGGCCCTTACCAGTTTCCCAGGGCAACCATTACCTGTTCACGGTGGTAGACCACACCACTTGTTGGCCTGAGGCGATCCCAATGCCAGACGCCTCCACGGGCTCCTCCTCCCGAGCGCTGTTGCACGGTTGGGTCGCCCGGCTCACCAGTGATCGGGGTGCCCAGTTCACCTCTGCACTCTGGGCACAGCTCACCAACAGGTTGGGGATAGAGCTACATCACACCATAGCCTATCACCCGCAGGCCAATGGGCTGGTCGAGCGTCTGCACCGCCAACTGAAGTTGGCACTTATGGCCCGACTCACCGGTCCCAACTGGGTGGACGAACTGCCTTGGCTGCTCCTGGGCATCCTCTCCATGCCCAAGGAGGATCTGCAGGCATCATCAGCTGAGCTGGTTTACGGCGCACCGCTGGCACTGCCAGGTGAGTTCATCAACACGCCTCACAATCCCCAGTGGTCGCCGCACGGGCTACTTCCCCACCTCCAAGCCCACTTGGGACTCCTTTGCACCCCCACCACCGCCCAGACACGGCACACGGCCATCTTACATTCCCAGCGAGCTGCACTCCACAGAGAACATTTTTATTCGGCGGGGCCCACCCGCGGTACCTCTGCAAAGACCTTACAAGGGGCCGTACAGGGTTATCCAGCGTTCAGGGTCTACGTTCACACTGGACATCGGCAGCAGGCAGGAGCTATTTACTGTGGACAGGCTGAAGCCAGCTCACCTCAACCCCACCGAACCAGTGATTGTGGCCCATCCCAAGAAGAGAGGCCGCCCAGCTAAAAAGGACTTTGGCTCTGGGGGGGGGGGGGGGCTGTGTGGCGGCATGCCACTAGGCAGGCGAACCGGCCCCGCTTATAATCCACGCAGCGGGGCAGCCGGCCAAAATGGCGCTGTCGGGGGATTCCCCTTCTTCTCAGCAACAGGCTCAGAAGCCCGCATTGGGGATCACATGACACCCAAGTGACGTCACCCCCCAGCACAGTCCTCAACCAGGTCCGGGCTGAGAGTACAAGTCCAGCCCGGCAAATCCTGTTTTCTGCTCACTGAGCTCAACCCGTCTGGTTGTGTATTCTTTCAGTAACAGTGTAGCTGCAGCTACACAAACACACACATCTCTCTCTCTCTCGCATATCACTTGCTCTCTCTCTCTCTCTCGCACATCTCTCTCATAGATCTCTCACAGATATATCTCAGATATATAGGTGTATATATATATATATCTTTTATAAAACATACATGCAGTACAATAATCCTAATTTATCCACAAATTTTTCAGAGCTGAACGGACCTCACAGGTTCAAAAAAATTTCACCTGATGTGAAATTAGAACAATTGTACTCGTTTCAGGTAACTCCCTCCCCTCGCTCCATTTCTTCTTTACCTTTCCCTTTTGACTTTTTTCTCCAACTCTCCCTCTCAAACTGTGTTCCACTATCTCCCAGCCACAAGTGGGTGGAAGAATCCCTTGTTCCGGCATCATAAAGGAGTGCAGCCTCCTGGGTGGCAGTGGGACCTCGGGTTAAATGGCATTCCCTCCCCTCCTTATCCACTCTTCTCGGCACCCTGGAGCTCCCAACCCTCTGAACCCTCCGCTCAACCTATTACTGCACGCGAATGTACACACACACACACACACGACCCACCGGTGTGCATGTGCGGTAGACCTAGGGGAGGATTCAGAGTCGGGACGTGGACATCGGGATTTCCGGTGACCAGGGAGACAAGAGCCCACTGACTCACCAGTGAGTGTTCCACTGGCCGGGAAATCTCCCTGGGGATCAGCAACCGCAGTGGGGACATGTTCGCGGAAATCGGCAGCAGTGATTAGGAGGTCTGGATGATCGGCCACAGCATTACAGTCAGCATTTTTTGATAAGAATTAAAAATTATTTTAATGCTTAAAAGGCCTTTCCTTGTTGTTTAAACATTGATACAAGTGATTTGCTGTGGCTCCTGGGCTGTTTTTAAAAAAATGACCAGTTATCAATGACGTGTGTGTGTGCGTGCGTGCGTGCGTGCGTGCGTGCGTGCGTGCGTGCGTGCGTGCGTGCGTGCGTGCGTGCGTGCGTGCGTGCGTATATAGATATATACATCGTGTGTGTATTTGTGTGTACACACATCCATAAATACATACACATATACATTATAAATATACACACATACATTATAAATACATACACACATACATTATAAATATGCATACACACACATACCTCCATACTTTAAATCATTTCAGAGAGATACATGTCCAATTTACATTTCAAGTGGCCAAACTCATTAACATGTGCAAGGGTAATCATGTCCATGTGATTTTTACTTGATTCGATTGAAAGATCAGAAAGAAGCTTGGCAACTGGTCTCATGCATTGTTAAACATGCTGGATAGACTCTAGAGAATTAGCCAATTGTGCTTAGCTACAAGCAGCTTCATCTTTTAATTAGTTTTGACTATCACATTGTATATAGTTAGGAGGAAAATAAAAATCATTCATGGTTCCCACTTTCAGAATAGTCAGACTCAATTTTAACGATTTATTTGTACAATCTAACACTTGGAAGAAAGTAATCAAAGCAGGCGACATATCAGAGCTATTGTCTAACACAATCAAAATAAAGTGATATATGGACAGATGGGCAATGGTTAGGTTAGCAATGAATCTTTTTGTGCTTCATAAAAAACTGGCAGACTTGCAATCCATTGTCAACCAAGGCAGTTGTGATCTTCATAAATTATGAAAAGAACTGCATGGAAATGTGTCAAACATTTGATTAACAACATGGGCATCTTGTCAAGTTTATATTTTTTGAGACGATGCATCAGAAAAAAGTAATTATAACAATTTCTGCAGGCACATCCCACTCTTCCACACTACATCTCTTCCATCTTTAACTCCAAACCTTAATAGGCTTACTTTGAATTACTGAACACTGATTAAAACCTCTCTCTGTCAATTCACATGCTTAGCAGATTTTCACACCTCTATTCAAATTAAAAATATTAACTCCTTACTTCACTCCCATTTGCACACATTAGGAATAAGTACTTGTAAAATTTTAGAATGTTTTAAGTGTACAATTCTTCAATGGGTATGCTTCCTTCCAAGATTCAGTTGCCATCTAGTTTTCTTCCACGCACCAACACAAGGTTAGCATGTTAGTAACTCAAACGTGTGGGCAAACAGTTGAAGTTTAACTTTAAGAACACAAGAACATAATAAATAGGAACAGGATTGGGCTACTTTTGTTTCCCTCATTCAACTGTACTGTCTGTAAGGTAGGTCTGTCTTAGTGGTAGGACAAGATATATCTAAGTATTGTGATGAAGTCTGTAAGTCTATTGACAAGTTCAGAACATCTCTCTCTGTTGAAATACCATCCTCTGATATTCAAGTGAAGTGGAGATTTCCTCTCTTATGCTCCATTGGTGAACAAGATGGGTTAATGACAATCCCCTAGTTCTGTGATCATCCTTGCAAATGCAATTGCTAGTTTATTGATCCGAATTTAAAATTCCACAGCTTTCATTGTGTAGTGTGATGAGTGTAGCATATTTAAGTTTGCTGATGGCAATGAGTGAAAAAGTGAATAGTGCATAGATATAGATCAATTAATAGGGGACAAGGATCTGGCAGATAAAGTATAATATTGATAAATGTGAGGTCACCACTTTTGGTGGAAAAAAAATCAGATTATAATTTATATGGTGGAATGCTCCAGCATGATATAAATTTCTGCAAGTACTATGGAGAGTATTCTGACGGGATGCATCACCGTCTGGTATGGAGATGTCAATGCACAGGACAGGAAATGACTACAGAGAGTTGTTAAGTCAGCCAGCTCCATCATGGGCATCAATCTTCACTCCATCGAGGACATCTACAAGAGTTATTTAAGCACCAGCCCATGCCCTTTTCACACTGCTACCAACAGGAAGGAGGTACAGAAGCCTGAAGATAACACCCAACAGTACAAAAACTGCTTCTTCCCCTCTCCTATCAGATTTCTGAATGGACAATGAATCACAGATACGACCTCACTTTCTTCTTTTGTCACTAATGTATTTATTTTTAAATATAATTTATGGCAGTATTTAAAACAATAAATTTAGCGACATGTTCACGACAATAAATTCTGATTCAGATTCCAATGTCTTAAGTCTCTTCTGCATCTCAAGGATTATTCAACATTGTTCAGGTCAAACATGGACAAGGATTCCCACCTACAATCTTCCTTCAGCTGATGATTTTGTGCTCCTGTTTGTTGAACAGCATTTAGATACAGCATTGACAGCAGCAAACTGGGAAAATGTGAGGAGCTTTAGACTGGCAGAATTCCTGAATTGCTGCCAAATTGGGTCTAAAAGTCAGGAATAGAAAAAGTCAAGAATTTGCCCCACTTGAGGACAATTCTGAACACATTAGACAGAGTTCCCATAAAACTGCAACAATAGAGTAAGCCTAAACGACTGAATCCAGCTCTCTGTTGCCCTGCGGTTCTCAGACATACTAGCTAAGCCAACACTCTGCATCCAAGAGATGTCTATAGTGCAGAGCAAATTCTCAAAATAAAAATCTCCCAAGACTTACTACTGATAGGCTACCTTTTGACTACGTGATGGCCTTAGACAGCTCACCTATGTCAAAGAATTCTAACAAATTTTTAAATGTTTATGATAAGAAGCATTTAAAAGTCAATCCAACTTAGTACAAGTAACCAATAAACACCCACCTTAAGACTTCCAAATTGTTTAACTATTGATAAAAATAGTTTAAATACTTACCTGCACTTCCTTGCCTTACCAGATGCCTCCCTCCACCCCCACCCAAGAGGGACACTTGCACTCAAATGAATAGAGTAGCTGGTCACATGTCAGCTAGCCCTGGCACATGGCTGAGAGGCTGCATAGAAAGTACATCAAAATTTGTCTTCTGCACATCAATATTCTACCACTGAACTCGATGGGAAGTCCAGCATTTAGTCTTAAACTTCTCCATTTAGCCAAACACGAATTCTGCATCTGAAAATAAGCTAAATTTCAAACAGCTGACTGATGTGTCAGTCACCTTAAGTTGGCCCATTTGGTTAGTAAAATATCGAAACACATCCTCCGCAAGAAAGAGGGTTTTTTTTGGGGGAATATTTCATTTAAGAATTTTAAAACCACATCCATGAATACATATTCATTAAAAACTAAACAAAAAATTAATTACACACATGGTATATAAAAAAAACCTCATCCCTCCCTCCCTTCCCCTCACCCACCCCTAAAATATCAAAGAAAGGAAAGAAAAAGAAAAAGTTGAGAGAATGTCAAAAAGAACTATAAAGTCTTAATAAAAATAATAATGCAATGGTGGGGGGGAGGGGGGATTACCAACAGGATGGGCTTTCAGAGAGTCCTTCAAATTTTCAAACTAACTAATGTATTTATTTTTAAATATAATTTATGGCAGTATTTAAAACAATAAATTTAGCGACATGTTCATGACAATAAATTCAGATTCAGATTCCAGTGTTGTAAGTCTCTTCTGCATCTCATGGAGTGCTCAACATTGTTCAGGTCAAACATGGACAAGGATTCCCACCTACAATCTTCCTTCAGCTGATGATTTTGTGCTCCTGTTTGTTGAACAGCATTTAGATACAGCATTGACAGCAGCAAACTGGGAAAATGTGAGGAGCTTTAGACTGGCAGAATTTCTGAATTGCTGCCAAAAGTTAGGAATATAAAAAAAGTCAAGAATTTGCCTCACTTGAGAACAATTCTGAACACACCAGACAGAGTTCCCATAAAACTGTAACAATCTTTGGCTTGGCTTTGCGGACGAAGATTTATGGAGGGGTATGTCCACGTCTGCTGCAGGCTCGTTGGTGGCTGGCAAGTCCGATGCGGGACAGGCAGACACGGTTGCAGCATTTGCAAGGGAAAATTGGTTGGTTGGGGTTGGGTGTTGGGTTTTTCCTCCTTTGCCTTTTGTCAGTGAGGTGGGCTCTGCGGTCTTCTTCAAAGGAGGTTGCTGCCCGCCGAACTGTGAGACACCAAGATGCACGGTTGGAGGCGATATCAGGCGGTGGTCAATGTGGCAGGCACCAAGAGATTTCTTTAAGCAGTCCTTGTACCTCTTCTTTGGTGCACCTCTGTCTCAGTGGCCAGTGGAGAGCTCGCCATAGAACACGATCTTGGGAAGGCGATGGTCCTCCATTCTGGAGACGTGACCCACCCAGCGCAGTTGGGTCTTCAGCAGCATGGATTCAATGCTTGCGGACTCTGCCAGCTCGAGTACTTCGATGTTGGTGATGAAGTCATTTCAATGAATGTTGAGGATGGAGCGGAGACAGCGCTGATGGAAGCGTTCTAGGAGCCGTAGGTGATGCCAGTAGAGGACCCATGATTCGGAGCCGAACAGGAGTGTGGGTATGAAAACGGCTCTGTACATGCTGATCTTTGTGTGTTTCTTCAGGTGGTTGTTTTTCCAGATTCTTTTGTGTAGTCTTCCAAAGGCGCTATTTGCCTTGACGAGTCTGTTGTCTATCTCTTTGTCGATCCTTGCATCAGATGAAATAGTGCAGCTGAGGTAGGTAAACTGGTTGACCATTTTGAGTTCAGTGTGCCCGATGGAGATGTGGGGGGGCAACAATAGAGAAAGCCTAAATGACTGAATCCAGCTCTCTCTGTTGCCCTGCAGTTCTCAAATATTCTAGCTAAGCCAACACTCTGCATCAAAGAGATAGCTATAGTGCAGAGCAAATTCTCAAAATATAGGCTCCATATTTTTTGAAAAAAATTGATACTTATTACATAAATTATAAATTATTTTCTTAATTGGAATACAAATACACAATTCAGCATGCTATTTCCCTATCCCTAAATCCATAACTGATTTCAAAGTAATGGCTATACACTTCCTAGAAACAGCTAAAGATAGCCGTAAAAATTCAATTTGATACATAGTTAACCTTAATTTAGGTCTAACCACTTTAATATTACCCAACAAAAATAACATCAGGTCCTGTGGGAGTTTAACCCCTCATATTTTCTCCAAAAAATTTCTTACCTCTAACTAAAAAGCTTTTGCTCTAGGAGACTTTCAAGTAGAATGTAAAAACGAACCAACTTCCTGACCACATCTCAAACATAGATCTGATAATGTTGGGTTCAATTTTTATTTTTTTTATTTTTGAGGAGTTAAATAAAATTGATGCAAAAATTATATTGAACCAATCTATACCTAACATTAATAATTTTCATCACAATTTCTTTACATTATTGCATCCAATCATTTTCATCTATTCATCTATTTAAATCAACCTCCCATTTTAATAATGATTTATGAATTCTCAACTTAAAGTAATTTATACATCACCAAAATAAATTTATTCATACCACCCTTACATATCAATAATTCTAATTCATTCTATCTAAGTAATATCAAATTAGCACCTAACTTATCAACCAAGAAAGCCTTAACCTGATAATAACAAAAAACAATATTATTTGTGACATTGAATTTTTCCTTCATTCGTTGAAAAGTAATAAATTTACCAGCTTCAAAACAGCCTTCCATTTTCTTAATCCCCATTTGACTCCAAATTCTCAAAAATTGATTATCCATAGAAAAAGGAAGTTATTTTGATATAAAGGCATTTTTTGAGAAATCAAACCTTTTCCACCCATTTCATGATCTATTTTATTCCATAGTTCAAATGTTTCAAAACAGGTGTATCTCTACTTTCTATTAACAATTTTGAATTCCATTTGTAAATAAAGTCCTGTGTGCTGTTTTCTCCTATTTTACTCAATTCTATTTTAACCCAGGCTGGAAATTTATCTACATCAAATACCCCAATAATACATTTTAATTGAGCTACCTTATAATAATTCTTAAAATGGGGCAATTGCAAACCTCCCAATTCAAATTTCCAGGTCAATTTTTCCAAATACACTCTAGCCATCTTTCCTTTCCATAAAAACTTCCTAATACTCAAATATAAATCCTTAAAATTTTTTCTGGGGAATCCAACAAGGAATTGACTAAAAAAGATATTGAACCCTTTGAAAAAATATTCACCTTTATACAATTCACTCAACCCACTAAGGTTATAAGCAAAATAAGCAAATTATTCCATCTATTTAAATCTAATTTTATTTAGTAAAGGTAAATAATTCAATTTACACTTTAATTTAGATTATTTAAATCATTATCAACTTTAATCTCCAAAATTTAATTCCATCTTCTGACCACTTAAATCAAACAAATTCTCTACATTGAATATAATCACCATTACCCAAGGGCATCATTTCATTTTAGTCCCAATTAATCTTATAACCCATTCCACCATATTCTTCCAGTTTTATATATAATTGATGCAAAGAGTTTTTGGGATCTGTCATATAAACCAAGACATCATCAGCAAATAAATTAATCTTATATTCCTCTTCACTAATTTTTATACCCTTACACTTAGAATCATGTCTTATTAACTCTGCTAAAGGTTCAATTGCTGCAACAAACAAAGCTGGAGATAAAGGATATCCTTGTCTACTTGATCTAGCACAAGAGGGCTTTATTGTCCATAAATTATGCACTATTAAAGCCCACTAACTGGCTCTTGCAAATTTCAGTAGTTTTGTGTGTTCTTTCTAGGCACAGAAGGAAAACACTTCTGGCAATGAACAGAAGCCCAACTGAATCAAATTGGTGAGAAGTCAGGGTGAGAGGGGAGTTCAATTCAGCCATTGGAAGTAGGGTGCCTGCAATGAACAAAAAGGATCTGCAAAATCAATGAATTGGAGACAGCGGGATACTTCATGGTCATCTTATTCCAGTTTATTTAATGACCTGAAATTAATTTCCCCAATTAACATGGAGGAATTTGAACTATGTACTGCAGCCAAGTACATATGAAATGGTATAGTACCGTAAAGCTACTATTAAAAAGACACAGTGTCTTATTAAAGAGCAAATAGAAATTGTGACATTTCAACCAAAACCTGTGTTAAGTAAAACCTGTGATGTGATACACATGGACTTTCTTTCTATGAAGTCTTGCACTAAGTAACTATGTAACATGTGCAAACCATAGAATACCACAGCACAGAAACAGGCCCTTTGGACAATTTTGAATGCGCTGAATTATTGTCTGTGCCAAATTAGTATTCTGCCTAGTTCCAACGATCTCCACCCTAGCTATAGCTTTCCATACCCCTTTCATCCATGTACCTATCCAAATTTTTCTTAAATATTGAGCTTGCATTCACTTTTTTAAAAATGTCTTATTTAAAATGTTAAAACCATAATACATACAATAAATAAAATGATTAGTATATAATATGTAATGTTAGTAAATATACATGGTGTATAACCCAAAAAGAAACAAAAACCCCACTATCCCACCCTTTAATAAGTGCAACCCTCCCTCCTTACATACCCCTTACCTGATTCCACCCCTAAATTATCATCTATCTACCCCAAAAAACAAAAAAAAAGAAAAAGGGAAAAAAGTAGATGTAAACTACAACAACATAGACAATTACCATGGACTGAGGTGCTTCCTCCACAACAAGGCTGAAGAATTCAAAATTTTAAAATAATGTAGTCCAAATAAGGGCTCCAAACTTTCCGATAAAAAGATAATTATCTCGTAAATTATGTTATTTTTTTCAATGGAATACAAGATCTTAATTCTGTATGCCATCTATATAAATTCAAATCTATATTTTTTTTTTCCCAAGTAATTGCAGTACATTTTCTCACTACTGCTAATGCTAATCTCAAAAATGCTATGTGAAATTTATTTAATCTTAATTCCAAACAAATCTTTGTAATTTTACATAACAAAAATATTGATGGGTCCACTGGAAGTTTAACTTTAAGAATATCTTGTAAAAGTTCCTTAAATCACATCCAGAAAGGTTTTACCTTATCATAAAGCCATGCAGAATTTTAAAAAGTTCCTGTTTATTTCTGACATATAAAACATAAATCCGTGGAAAGTAAATTTCTTTAATTTCTCGGGAGTTAAATATAATTGATGTATAAAATTATAATGAACTAGTCTATATCTTATATTCACAATTTTTGTCATACTAACTTTACTCAAATTTCTCCAATCCTCAAGTAATTTCTATTCCTAAATCTTCCCATTTTGACCTAGATTTTTGTAAATCTAATTTAGGCATTTTATTCTGCAATACTGCATACATTTCAGATATAATTTTTTCCTACCTTCCATAATTAAAATTTCAAATTCAGTCTGTCTAGGTAACCTCAAAGTATTCCCAAAATGATCCAATAGCATTCACTTCTTCAGCAGGCAGTTCATTCCACACTCTTTGCATGAAGAAGTTCTCTCTAAACATTTCACCTGTAACATCTAGTTCTCGTCTCACCTAGCCTCAGTGAAACAAACCTGCTGAATAAGCAGTCCCTGGTTTATGA
This sequence comes from Narcine bancroftii, assembly GCF_036971445.1. Classification (NCBI taxonomy): domain Eukaryota; kingdom Metazoa; phylum Chordata; class Chondrichthyes; order Torpediniformes; family Narcinidae; genus Narcine; species Narcine bancroftii. Next base: position 79,515,550 of record NC_091471.1, read on the forward strand.
ACAAGATCCATTCGTAAATCTGTCTTTAAGTTGAATTTGTAGTTAAGTTGGAGGAACAGGTACATATGGTTCTTATTTAGCATCAGTTAGTCGAATGATTGTCTTAGTATATAGTATATATTTTACCTTTGCATGCATATAAAACTACTGGAGTCAATTTCTTGAAGTAGGCATCAAGGGAGATTTGAACAGAGTTTTTCTTTTCCTCATAATAGCCTTGCAGCAGCTGAGGCCCTCGGTAACTGTACGGTATATTTTGGTGAACCTCTCTGCATTAGGATCTTGCTCCTCTAACTTTGCTTCAATGAGACGAAAGGCTTTAGCTAACTCTTCTGCCAAAAACTATTTTCACATTTGACTGCTTAACTTCATCCCAAGAAGCAGCAATATTTTTGATGGCATCATAGATGTTTTAATTCCTCCAGAACTCCCTTAAGCCCATCTGTGGATATCTGTGACTGCTTGTGAGGATGTCCGCTGTAAATAATAGGCCTTATAAGAGGCTATGACTCCCTGATCCATTTGCTGAAGTAGCAATGTGGTGTTGGGTTGGGGGGGGGGGGGGGGAGGGGAGAGAGGGGGGAGGGTAAAAATACAACCTTGACATTGTGCTTAGATGTCCGGGTGCGTGGTCATGCACAAGGAGAATCTTGAAAGGAATTTTCTTGGTCAAGCATTAACATTCAACAGCAGGGACAAAATGTTTCAAGAACCAATCTTCCAAGACGGCAATTGTAACCCAAGCCTTTGCATTTGCCTTTCAAATAGGAGAAGAGATGCTTTAACGATACAGCGAAGTCCCCTCAGATTTAGGGAGCAATACACAAGCAAAGGATTGAGCTTGAAATCCCCGGATGTGTTACCCCCAAGCAATAATCTCCGCTCCATCCTCAACATCCATTGGAGCGCTTTCATCCCTAACGTCGAAGTACTCGAGATGGCAGAGGTCGACAGCATCGAGTCCACACTGCTGAAGATCCAGCTGCGCTGGGTGGGTCACGTCTCCAGAATGGAGGACCATCGCCTTCCCAAGATCGTGTTATATGGCGAGCTCTCCACTGGCCACCGTGACAGAGGTGCACCAAAGAAAAGGTACAAGGACTGCCTAAAGAAATCTCTTGGTGCCTGCCCCATTGACCACCGCCAGTGGGCTGATATCGCCTCAAACCATGCATCTTGGCGCCTCACAGTTTGGCGGGCAGCAACCTCCTTTGAAGAAGACCGCAGAGCCCACCTCACTGACAAAAGGCAAAGGAGGAAAAACCCAACACCCAACGCCAACCAACCAATTTTCCCCTGCAGCCGCTGCAACCGTGTCTGCCTGTCCCGCATCGGACTTGTCAGCCACAAACGAGCCTGCAGCTGACGTGGACTTTTACCCCCTCCATAAATCTTCGTCCGCGAAGCCAAGCCAAAGAGAAAGAAGAATCCTAGCCTATCCTTCAATGCCTTACACCCTGGTGCACTTTTATCCTCTTTTGAAATGTAGGTCCTTTCAGGAATTTTTTCCAAAATAAACAAGTCTCGTCTACATTAAATATTTGGCCTAGCAAATAACCTTTCTCCTCAATAATTTTTTTCAACATTTCAGTAAAATCACTTACATCAGCACATAACCTGAGTCTTTGTGCAGGCATGGCCACTGGCTGAGCATGCAGTGGCCATTCTTTCATATGTGGGACCATCTCTCACAATCCCTGCCTGCTCCCTCTCCTGTGCTTCCTGAGATAAATTGTCCAGAAGCAGTCTAACCTCTGCATCTAACCAGTTGGAAGCCATACCTGGATATTATGCTGCAATTTGATAATATTAAACTGCACCGGTAACCACGAGTCTGCACACCGACTGGATTTTTACTCACAACCAATTCTTCATCACAATCGCCTTCACTTGCTGCACATGCAGCTTTTAAATCATTGAAAAGGTTTGAAGCCTTTTCTTGCACTAAAGTAAGGCTAACAGTCATATTACATGGATTTTGATCGCCTAACTAATTAAATCACTGCATTGCTTAGTAATAATTGTAGCTTTTATCGAGGCACGACCTTTCACATGCACCAATATTCTCAGTTTATCCCTGTAAAATTGTTCCAATCATTGACCAACTGTAGCCAAACTCTTTTTCAATAAATGATAGTGTTTCATCTCTTTCCAATCACTTTATTATTTCCACTTTATTTTCCTTTTCTCTGATTCCTCACCAGCACTTGCATCAGATTTACATTTTGGAGGCATGGGTTACAAAGGTAAATAAGAGAAAAATTTAACCCAAATACAAAGTTACGCACTCAGCACAGTGTTAACGACAATGTGATATGACAGCGTTCTCTTTTCTTGACCCAATGAACTGCTGAAGCCGCGCGTAGTCCATTTGTAAGTACTAGTTGTCCTTAACTTGGAGGTTCTTAACCTGGGAACTTCCTGTATTTAGATTGCTCAAGTATAACATAAACCCATTAATGTTGAATTTTTTTGTGGAGCACTTTGTTATTAGAAAAATAAATGTAAATATATATCTCACATGAAACTAAATATTATTTGCAAATAGAGCAGCTTTTCTCTCATTCATACACAGGAAGTTGGTGATAATACTGTTTTCCATGTCTTAATGTGCACTTGAATCCAGCAGCTTGATTTATTACTTTAAGGAACAGTTAAGAGTCAACCACAGTGATGGTAGAATAAAAACAAAGTGCTTGAAATGATCAGCAGGTCAGGCTGCATTTAGGGAGAGATAATCAGAGTTCCGGATGATGATCTTTCACCTCTTCTTTACATGGGTCTGAAATCAGTTTCAGGCAGACCTGGGTAAGGATGACCTACTTTCTTCCTTGACAGATATTAGTGAGTCATTTGAGTTTTTATGTCAATCTGGTAGCTTCTGGTTACCTTTACTGCTGCGAAATAAATCTGAAATGCAAATCAAGTTTACAGATATCCCGGAATGCAAGTATTCAATGTGCAAATCTGAATGATCAGTATCACAATGGTTATACTCCCAAATTCCATACTTTTGCAAACCATTATTGAGAGGCCTTCTTTCGGAAAAATATATAAAATGGATAAAAATATGAACTCTCAAGAATAGCTTTCTAAGATGATAGGTGCTACAGTACAACTTTTAGTACACAAACACACAAATACTTTATAAACCACACATACCTCCTAGTTCTTTCACATTGAGGATTGCATTCTTGAATGGAACAGCTTTAATTCTAAAACCTAAAGATTGGGTGGTAGACAAAAAAAAAGCAACTTATTATGTCCAAAACGCAGTCAATAAAACATAAAATTAGTTTCAAAAATGAGAATAATATTTTATGTTGAATGTTTGTAGGGAAAGTTAAACCATTCCACTTTTTAAAAAAAAACATTATTAAGCTTTAACTTCACAAGTATTACACGAGCTATTTAACACCACCTGTGGTACTCCTAAAACATGTAGGTAATTACAGATAAAGCAAATTGAATGAAACAAACCTCATGGAAGTTTTAAAACCAGCATCCCTTAAAATAACATAGCAGAGGCATCATTATTGCCTGGAAAAATATCTTGCCTCTTTTCGATACTGTTTGGTGAATTCTATACATTTCCATTTGAATCTCATTTAGCTCAGAGTACCCAAGAAACAGCAAGGCATGTTCAAATATTAGCATGTACCATCAGCACATATTATAACTGATTATAATATGGACATAATCCTTGTCTAAAACTGATAAATTTCTAAAAATTACAGTTTTGACCACCTGACCATGTAGTCAATCATAATGCTAGGAAGGGTGTGTTCAAGGTAATGAAACCTCAAAAAACAAGTTTGCATTTATACTGTATCTTTCATAACTTTAGGACATCATACCAGAGGTACAGTCTATAAAAATGCTCTGAAGTAATTTCAATATCTTATTACTCTTTATAGATTGAAAACAAACCAAAATCACAACTTAAGGGCAATTGAGAACAGGCATTCAGCTCTTACAAAGATCAGTTTAATAAAAAGGTACAGTAACTGATTTTTTATCCAAAATCCTTGCTAAACAATAAGTAATCATCTATATAAATCTCATTTATCAGCAATTACTATGTCGCCTTCCACATCTTACTGCAATTCTCTACCTCCAACACCTCTTCATCCCGTTTAGTCCTCTGTTGTATTCCCTGCACACTCATGACTGCCTAGTCAAGTTTGGCTCCAATGCCATCTACAAATTCACTAATGACACCACCATTGTTGGCCCAATAACTGAAAATGATGAGTAAGAATATAAGATAGATTCTAAGACTCTGGTTGGGTGCTGCCAGAACAAGAATCTTGTTCGAAATGGCATAAGAAGGAGCTTATTGTTGGTTTTAGGAAGGGGAGGCACATTTGACCCCATTGATGGGACAAAAGATTAGTATCTTCAAGTTACTGGGAGTAACTTTTAAGAGGCTCCCTACTTTCTAGGGAGTCTTAAGAGATTTGGTATGTTGTCAGATATTCTATCAAACATTATGCAAAGTATACTGACTGGTTACATCACCACTTGGTTGGGAAATTCAACTACCAGAAACACAGAAGGCTCCAGAAGGTAAAAACATAACCAGGTCCATCACAGGCTCCAACTTCACACCCACTGAATGCATCGATGTGAAACACTGCCTCAAGAATATCACCTTGGTCACAACCTCTTCTCACTGGTACCTTTGGTTAGAAAGTAGAGGAGCCTGAAGACCAAACCTCTAGGTTCAAGGATAGTTTCTTTTCAACAGCTATTGGACTCTTTTACGTCCCCTTGTTACACTATTGCTAAGTCACTCTGTTTGGATAACTGTGGATCTTTATGATCTTTTTTTTGTATTTATTGTCTCTTAAATTCAATTAAGTTCACTACTGTAGTTTTTATTTTAAAGTTGTTTTCCCAAAGCATCTGTTCAGCATAGGTGGGCAAGAGGAGACCTGATAGAACTGGGCAATCAGATTTTTTTTCCCCCAGAGCATGCATTTAAGATGAGGGGTAGATGTTTAAGGACGAAGTGTGTAGCAAATATTTTACATAGAGTGTTAGGTGTCTGGAATGGGCTGCCAATAATAGTGCATCTGCAGTTTCTTGTCTTTTGGTGACAAAATATGTTGTTAAATGGATTGCTTATCCAGAATTTGATACCAAGCTACTTCAAATAAATATGATTTTTTTTTTAAAAAACCATTAGAATTAGGCCATATGGTCTGTCAAGCTTGCTCTGTCATTCAGCAGGCTCATCGAAACTGACTGTGGACTCAGCTCCACCGACCGGTCTTTTCCCCTTAATTCCCTTACTAAGCAAAAATCTATCTGACTGTATCTTAAATATATTTAATAAGTTAGTCTCTACTGCTTCCTAGGGCAGATGATTCAACAGATTCATCATTCTCTCTTCAACCTTTGTCCACGTCAAACAAGTTAGTTCCATTTGCTTGTGTTCAGCCTATATCCCTCAATATCTTTTATTACCTGTGTACCTGTTTAAAATAACTTTTTGATGTTATATATGTGCCTGCCACCACCCCACTTCTATTTGATCATTCCATCTAGACCATGGGACAGACCTTTCAGCCCACAAGTGTGTGCCAAACACTCTCTCCAAATCAAACTATAACTTTGCAGCTTGCAAATGCTGCTATTGCAGATGCTGCCCAATATATTGATCATTTCCAGCACTCTGAGATTTTCAGCATCTCCAGTGTTTTGATTTATGACTACAATTAGCTTTCTGTCAAGAGGATCTGGACCTTGCTGATAACATTAGCATTTGTATCTCTTCAGAAAACAGAGACTGACCATTGTGCAATAGAAGCAGGATTGAAAGTGAGCATTTAATAAAGTGGACAAAAATGAGCAAGAACATCTCTTTTTGACTCAGCAAGTATGCCTCATAGTTAGTGATTGACCCACCAGTGAACTAGATGACAATAGGTGGGGGGAAAATCAATGCAGAATATCTAAATATCACAGCATGTTGGAATCTAACTAAGGATCTTCCACAGTAACATCTCAAGAGTTTTTAAAGATCAAAATGCTGAATGTTTCCAGTAAGAACATTTCAAAGGCTAAAGACCATCCAGATTATGTGGCCTGAAAGATCGATTGTATTTATTGGTGGGAAGAATCTCAAATCAAAGGCTACATCAGAAAATGAACTGAAATCTCAATAGCCAAATAGAAAGAAACAGTGATAACATAGAGCTTTTGCTGGACACAAGATGAAAAGGGAGAGGGAGATGTGGTGAAAAGCAAATACAGAAAGGTAAATTTACACAGTGCTTCAGCTATCATTGAAAATGTTAATGATCTGCATCAATTTTGCTCTCACGAAGGAAGACATTTGCAAAGGGGATTAGACAAGAATTACTATCTACCACTGGTATTTAAAATTGACTCTGTAGCCAACAAGATTTATTTGTGCATGGTCAGATTCCAGTTGACATTTGATATTTTAGCTTAATTCTACAATTAACGTTGAACTTACCTGTTGTTGGTATGATACTGTCTGTGCTTTCACAACAGAGCTGCGTAAGCAAACTTGACTTGCCAGATCCCGTAAGGCCAACGCACACAACATCATATTCTGTTCGTGGTGAAGGTGGTCCTTTGCAACACAAGGTTCGAAAACACTGGAAAAGAAGAGCATCTTTAATTTTCATCATCTTGAAAAATAACTACAGTGTAGCTATCACGGCAACCTCAATTTTGCATAAAAGATTCCATCAGAGATTTTTCTTCATTTGATAACTTCAACATACTTATAATGCTAGCTTTTATATTGTTCATAGTTTTATAGATTCCTGCATTCCAAATCTGTTTATCAAACTCCCTTCTGTTCCGTTGACACAAATAAATGGAAAGTCAGATGATGATGTTTCAAAGGATGCAACTGCAATTCAATGTTTCTAATTTAGCAAATGTTAATTAATGACAACTTTGGAATGGTAGCAGATAATCCAGAGTAGCTCAGCCCAACTTTTTTCTTCAATATAATGTTTCTCAATTTTCAACAGTAAAAGCACAAACAAGTCATCTTCAAGTTCAGCAAATATTAGTGACAAAACTAGTGCAACTTTGGAATGGTAGCAGATATTACAGAGTAGCTCAGCCCAAATTTTTTCTTCTCTTACAATCAGTTCTGATTATATACAAAAACATTATGAATTCAAAAATTACTATTATCCTAATAATCACTTTAATTCTCCATCCAAATTAAATGACTTTTGCATCAGATTCTTTAGGTTACCATCCTTGTTTCAGTTTCATTGGTATAACTGTCAATATTATGCATTTATATGGAACCAAGATACCAAAAAAAACAGTGCTTCATAGAACAAAGCTTAGAGCCAAGGAACCTGAAGGCATGTTATCTGGGTTAATGGTAAAGGCAAGAAATGAAGGAGGCAGAAATTAGAAGTGTATTAGGGGTTGAAAGGTTAAGACAAAATTAAATTTGAAATTCCAGACCAGGAAGGAAAATAAAATGATTGCAGGAGACTTTCTGGGTGCAATTGCACAAATGACATTAGAATTAGGTGAGCACATTGTCATTCATCTGGAGAATTAAGGCTACAAATGGGTTAGATTGTGGCGGCTCACCACTAGGCAGGCAAACCAGCCACGCTTGTAAGCCACGTGGCGGGGCAGCCGGCCAAAATGGCGCCGTCGGGGGTGTTCTCTTCCTCCCAGCACGGGGCTCATAAGCCCGCGCTGGGGGACCATGTGACGCTCGGGTGACGTCAGCGCCCTCCAGCGCAGTTCTCAGCCAGGTCCGGGCTGGGAGTACAAGTACAGCCCAGCAGCCTGCAATAAACTAGCTCACTGAGCTCAACCCGTCTGGTTGTGTGTGTTCTTTCAGGAGCTGCCGCTACAAGATCAACCTTCTATCTTCTTCAAGTTTTCAACAGTAAAAACACCAATGAGTCATCTTCAAATTCAGCAAATATTAATTAATGACAAAACTAGTGCAACTTTAGAATGGCAGCAAATATTCCAGTAGCTCAGCCCAACTTTTTTCTTCTATTATGATCAGTTCTCATTATATATTAAAAGATGATGATACAAAGATTATTTTTATTTTCATAATGCTGCAATTTAGTAATGCCAATGACATACATTATAATTATATATTCTTGAATACAAGAACATTCAAAGAACAGAAAATGCAGGACAAACTCTGTCTGGGAGTATCCGTAGAAAGTGAAATTAACAACCCTTCATCAGAACTGTGAAAGAGGTCTGACCTACATAGTTTTTCCACCATTTTCTATTTTATTTGAGATTTCTAGCCTCTTCCAGTTCTGATCAAGGATCAAGATCCAGGATATTTTCATTTTTTCTTTCCATACATTCTCTTTTTATTTCAGATTTCAGCCTCTGCTTTTTCTCTTTTTAAATTTTCAACATCCAGAAAAAAGTGTACATACCTCTCTTTTCATTAAACTAGGTCTTTGCACATCCAAGAGAGCACCTGCCAGTCTTTTTAAAAAAATAATAATTGACCTCTATATCTGCATATTTTCTCCAGCGTTTCCAAAACGGCATAATTTTAGCAACTGCATTTTTAAATATTTTATTTAAAATTTTCAATTACAATACAAATATCCCCATTCCCCCTCCCCGACCCTTCATCACCCCAAATCCCACCCTCCTCCCTCCCCCTGATAGGAAAAAAAATTGAGATCAAAACCATTAAGAAAATTATACATTAAGTTGCCATGGATCGAAGCCTCACCATCACAGCAGGCACCAAGGAATTCAACATTTTAACCACATATAATCCAATGGCTCCACATTTTAGAAAAAAAGATAATTGTCTTGTAAATTATACGTTATTTTTTTACAATGGAATGTATGACCTCAACTCCATATGTCATCTCTTTAATCCTAAATCAATCTCATCTTTACAAGTAATAGCTATACATTTCCATGCTACAGCCATTGCTAGTCTTAAAAATGCAATCTGATACTTAGTCAATCTCAAAACTAATCTCAACTTTTTAACAATACCCAATAAAAACAATGTAGGACCCATAGGTAATTGAATCTTTAACACCTCGAAAAATTCCTTAAGTTGTATCCAAAAAACCAAGTCGAATGTATAAACGTACCTAGATCTTTAGAACATCGAAAACATAAATCTGAAGAAATCAATTGTATCTCTTTAATTTCTGAGGAGTTAAATATAATTGATGTAAAAAATTATAATGAACCAACCTGTACCTAACATTAATAATCTTCGTCATACTATCCTTACATATAGATCTCCAATCATCTTGGTCAATTACAACACCCAAATCACTTTTCCATTTTAATCTCAATTTATGAATATCTAACTTGGGCATCTTATTGTGCAATAATTTATACTCTTCAGAAATTTTTTTTAATGCCTTCCGTAAGTAAAATTTCAAAACTCAACTGTCTTGGTAATTTTAAAGTGTGTCCAAAATGATTCAATAATAAGGCTTTAACTTGATAATAAACAAAAGAGTATTATTTGGAATTTCATATTTCTCCTTCATTTTTTGAAATGCAATAAAATAATCAGCTTCAAAACAATTTTGAACAGTTCAAATTCCTTTCTGGTACCATAGCAACTGCATTTTATGAACTACTGCATTTGGTCATAAAGCACTGTGTCACTTTCTATGGTTATGCAAAGGGATATCTTAATTTAATTGATTATTATTGCAACTCATTGCATTCTTGAATATGATAATTTAAATAAGTCCATAAGAGATTGTTTTCCTATGAATGGATACGGCAACCTCAATTAGAAAAATTTAAATTTTATTGGGTAAAACAGCTTCCCTGTTGCCTGGACAAATAGCACAGAAGTCTGGAAGTGGGCTTGTCTTATTCACACACATTTGTTCAATTTCACATCATCCACTCTGCTCTTCGGACAAAGAGAACAAAGTTAGATTTGAGAAAACCAACCATCAGTTTTGTGGGAAAATGAAAAGCATCTGGAAATAGATGATTTGGACTTACTTGCCCCTTCTGGATCAAATCAAATTCTGTGAGATAGCTCTGCATAGTTTTGCACTGTATCAACTGAGACATTTCCAGAGGTCTCATCAGGAAACATTTGAAACTCAAACTCTTATTGTTTCTGTTGTCTTAGCACTCATATAAAAGCATTTGGTGAATTACATTTCATAGAATAGTAACGTTAAAAACTGCATTAACTATGCATGATTGAAAGGGAACAATTATGGTTTTAAAGCACTTTTTAATACTTTCTAGTATACAGTACAAAACTATTTGAAGAATAGGCAAACAGCCCAAGTGATGATTTACAACACAAAAATAGTTCGAATGAATCAAAATACTTCAGTTTGTTCAGGAAATATAGGTATAATATCAGTCATATCATAGTTATTGGCTGAATAACAGGAAATAATGAATCAGAATACAGGATGGAGATAGAATCAGGTGAGGTGGTGCCAGATCAACAATTTTGCTCTCAACATCAACGAGAGAAAGCAGCTTTTATGGATTTTAGGTCACTGAGGGCAGAGGGACCACACACCTGTCCACATTGATGGGATGGAATTGAAGATGTTTGTACTTTCAAGTTCCATGGAATCTACATGTTGGAGAACCTCCCCTGGAGACTGCATATTGAGGCAACCATGAAGAAGACACACCAATGCCTCTACTTCCTCATGCATTTGGCATGTTGTCAAATACTTTATCAAACTTCCACTGGTGCACTGTGGAAAGTTCACTGACTGGTAGCATCACAGCCTTGTTTGGTAATTTGAGTGTCCTGGAACACAATATACTCCAGAAGGAAGCAAATATAGTTAAGTCCACCACAGGCCCCAAACTCCCACCCAGTGAAGAAAGTCACTGCCTGAAGAAGGCAGCCAACATCATAAAGAAACCCATAACACCATCTTCCCACTGCTACCTTTGGGAAGGTACATAAGCCTGAAGTCCAGCACCTCTAGTTTCAAGAATAGCCATCACCACCCATCCTCAACCAACAGCTATTGGGCTCTTGAACTTTCCCTTACTTCCCTAATCATAAACTACTCTTGCACCACCAAAAGACCTGTATTACCATTGAAACATCACTTTATTTTTCCTGCACTAAATGTAACTGTGAATATTAGCTTTTATATTTATTGTCTTGTTCTGTACAGTAATTTAATATGTACTAATTGATTTGTTTTTTCCTACCCTATTTGGCAGCAGCAAGCGAGAATTTTGGTGCATTATGTACATTGTATGTGCTTTAACAATAAATCTATTACTCGTTACCAAAATAGCTAAAAATACAAATTAGAGACTGTCACAACACGCAAATTAACTGCTCAAATATTTCCCACCACCTGAATTCAGCAAAGTACATTTTGCCCTTTCATTAATAATACCAGTAAAGATCAACCGCAAACACTGTGGTCGTTTAGGCCTCACCAGAGCTCTACCAATTTGGTTTGATTGCAAATCCAACAAAACCTCAACAGCTCTAACAAAGCAATAAAGAGGCAAAAGTAGGGCAACAACATTCAAGACAGAAAAATAGGAACAACCATCTTGCAAAGGAATAGCAAATGGTGATAAATTCAGGTGGAAATCAGGGCACTTAGGAGCAAGTTTTAGTTCTCTAATATTTAGGCAATAGAACTAAATGCATTTACAACTATGCACAACTGCTGAAATAATAGAGCATAATCTTAAAGGATAAATTGCCTCCACAACGTTGAATCCAAATTTAATTTCAACCAAAGTGAAATTCTACCCAACTATTTTAAACAGCTAAATTAAACAATTCTCTGCCCCCCCCCCCAATTATTTGTAATCACTATATTTTTCTGAAGGATATTTACCTGTGAATGGCCCCTCACACAAGTTCCTGTTTGCAGATTCCTGCATTAAAAAAGCCAAGAGTATGGTACGAGTCTAAATGTCTTGCCAAACGCAGACAAATCACTTCATTGTGTATGCATTCAATGAGCCAGACATCTCAATTATTTCAAACTCTATACTTAACAAGTCCCGAGTTACACTTCCATTCCCCTTTGGATATAATGGTGGAAATTTCAACGTTGGTGGAAGCATTTAGAATCAACTATTAAGTAAATACAAAGGAAAAGTGGATGGGTTGAATGAGAGGCAGTTAATCTGGTATCACCTACTTTATGATCATTTTGAAGCTGGAAGTTCTGGGGCATCAAACAGGCTCACTTTCTTCCAAACTAAAATAAATAATATTATGCAAGGCATACATATGCTTCAAATCCCAACCATTAAACAATTTGTACACTCTAAGGGCAACATTTAAAGGCTACGCAACTGCAAACGAATTTTAAATGTAAATTGAATTTAGTCATTCAGCACAGTAACAAGCTCTTTTGGCCAACAAGTCCATGCCGCCCAATTACATCCAATTGACCTACAACCCCCATTATGTTTTGAATGGTGGGAGGAAGCCCATGCAGAGAGAACATACAAATTCTTTAGAGACAGTGCGAAATTCAAACCCCAGTATCAATTTTAGGTGCTGTAACAGCCTTGTGTTAACTGCTACTCGAACCGTGTCAGCCTCATTTGAGGGCATTGTCAACAAGTTTGAGTTTTTAAAGACAGAAAAGAGGTAAACAACTGTCAGTACCTGAAGAGTCAAAAATGACTACACAAACCAAAAATGGAATTTAAAAAATAAAATCACAGATTTGGAAATGCACTGATAGGTGGAAGAAACAGTTTCAATTGTCAGATTCAGATTTATTGTCAGAATACATAAATGGCATCACAAACAACCCTGAGATTCATTTTTCTGGGCAAGACAGAATTACCAATTAGTGCAAAAAATATTGTACTCAAACAATAAATGCAAACAAATAAAGAACTGTAAACAGATAACAAATGTTCACAAACTGTGCAATACAGAGAGAATTTTAAAAAATCAATAAAAAATGGAATAAGTAAGAGTCCTTAAATGAGTCCCTAATTGGGTTTGTAGTTGAAGAGTCTGATGGTGGAGGGGTACCAGCTGTAGCTGAACCTGGTGGTGTGAGTCTTGGAGCACCAAGACCTCTTTCGTGCAGCAGCGTGTAAAGAGTGTGTGCTGGGTGGTGTGGATCCTTGATGATTGCTGCTGCTTTCCAAGGGCAACTTTGCCTGTATATGTTCCTGATAGTGGGGAAGGCTTTGCTTGTTATGTCCAGGGTTGTGTCCACTACCTTTTGGAGGGTTTTGCACTGAGGGTATTGGTCTCCCCATACCAGATTGTGGTGCAGCCAGTCAACAGACTTTCCACCACACATCAGTTGAAAATTGTGGCCTTCATATTGAATTATACTGTCGAATTTGAGGAAGGTGCAAGGGAATGGGATTTATTAAGACTGTCGAATTTGCAGAAGGTGCAAAGGAGTGGGATTTATTAAGACTGCTCTTCAAATTGTTGGCACTGAATTATTGCTGTGATTGGCTTCCAACAGACCACCTATTGTACCATTCCATGGTTTTGTAAGGGTCAGGTCATTGATAAAATTAGTGGATGGAAGATGTTTCTTAAATGGCTTCCAGGAGGTACTTGATAGACTAGAGACAGAAGACGATTTAATGAGCTGGCTGACAGGAGATAAAATGCCAGGATAACTGACAGTTAGTCAAATTTGCAAGATGGGACTAGTTGGATATAATTGGGGCCACAACTATTCATTACATTCAAAAATAATTCAAATGCACTGATCAAAAAAAAAAGCTTACGAATTGTATACAAGTGAATATATTGTAGAAACTGGGCTCGGGAACATTACTGTTGATAATAATAAACAACTTAGAGAGAGGCTAATGGAATAATGAACTTTGTATCTAGTGGACCAAAGTCAAGGAGTTACAAGTTTCTGAAGATATTCCAATACTGGAAAATACCAACTGAAATTTCATCCATCAAAAATTCTGGGCAAAATGTATTTGGTATACATTTTAATGGATATTTTGGTGCATTTTATTCCCAAGGAGAGAGTAGTAAATCATTTATTCTAACAAAAAATTGAGATGTTGGACATTGACTTCAATTCATAAATTGAACATCTCCAATTCGAGAAATAGTTGTATTGTTATAGACATCTACTGAACTCGATGAAGGTGCAAATAAACATTGCAAAAAACTCTATACATCCAGAATGTAATCTGTTCTCCCTTCTGCCATCTGGCAGGATGTACCATAGCACTCGGGCCCTTATGTCCAGAGTGGGAAACAGCTTTTCCCCCCAAGCCATCAGGCTCCTGAACTCCGAGTACAGATGTGGATAGTGTGCCATGGACTTTCAGTGTATACCTTATTACTTTAATGTGTTAACTGCTTTCCTAATTTATATCTATATAAATGTGCTCCATGGTCCTGGAGAAGCGTTATCTCGTCCTACCATGTCGACTTGACCAAACCTAGCAGCATATGGGAAGAACTGATGGGCATGTAGGAAGAGTAAGACAGAGGATTAGAGCAACTGATAGAAAATTTAATAAAACTTACAGGAGCAAACAAGAACAGGGATATAATGTTGAGACTCTATAGAGCACTGGTGAGACCTCTCTTGGAGTAATGTGTATAATTTTCGGCTCCTGATTAGAGAAAAGACATTGGAGAGAGATAATAGAAGATTTACTAGAATGATACCAGGAAAGAAAGGGTTAGCATACAAAGAAAATATGTCAGCTCTTGGACTACACTCCTTGGAGTACAGAAGGATGAGGGGGAAACTCAGAAACATTTCAAATGCTAAAGGCCTGGACAGAGTAGATGTGGCAAGGTTGTATCCCATGATAGAACAAAAGCGAACCATCTCAGGATGAAAGAGCATCCATACAAAACAGAGATGGGGAAAAAATTCTTTAGTCAGAGGATCATGACTGTGTGCAATTTGTTGCCACAGACAGCTTTGGAAGCAAGTCGTTGGATGTATATAAGGCAGAGATTGACAGGTATTTGATTAGTTAGGTCATCAAGGATTATAGGGAGCAGGTCAGGGAGAGGGTTGAGTGGGAAGATAGATCAACTCATGATAGAATGGCAGAGAAGACTCAATGGGCACACTTCTGCTCATATACCTTGTGATCTTGTGAGCTGGTGCCTGATGGTTGACATGAACTTGGTGGGCTAAGGGGAGAGTTTCCACATGATAAGTACATTTGTAAGGAAATCATAACTGTACACAATAACAAATGCAATCTCACCAGGACATAATACAATCAGAGCATTACTTTAAAAAAAAGTATTTAATGATAATGAGTTTATTTTCATACACTCAAGTACAGTGTATGCACCAAAATTCTTACTTGCTGCAACTAAATAGAACTCTAATAACATACATTACTGTACAGAAAATAATAATAAATATAAAAGTTGTATAATATTCACAGATACAGAAGTGCAAGAAAAAGGTGGTGCTTCAATAGTACAGACAGGTCCTTTTGTGGTGTTGGGAGTAGTTTATGATTGTGGTAGTAAGGGCAGGTTCAAGAGTCTGATAACAAATGGATTAAAAACTATTCCAAAACCTAGATGTGCTGCACTTCAGTTTCTGCACCTCCTTCCCAAAGGTAGCAGTGAGAAAAAAGGCTGTAACGAGGGTGATGAGGTCATTTATGATATTGGCTGTCATCTTGAAGCAACATCTCACATAAGTATCTTCAACAAATGGGAAGTCAGAGTCTGTGATGCACTTGGGTATGCTTGCTACTTTTTGCAGCCTTCAACATATAAATTAACAAATCAGGTCATGATCAACTTGTCAATATACTTTCCACAGATATAAATAAGATAGAAAGAGTGTATAGAAGATTTACTAGGTTGTTGCTTGGACTTCAGGAACTGAGTTACAGGGAAAGGTTAAACAGGTTAGCATTTATTCCCTGGAGCATAGAAGAATGAGGGGAGATTTGATAGAAGTATTTAAAATTATGAGGGGAATAGACAGAGTAAATGTAGATAGGCTTTTTCCACTGAGCGTAGGTGAGATAAAAACCAGAAAACATGGGTTAAGAGTAAAAGGGGCAAGGTTTAGGGGGACCTGTGATAGTGTGGAATGAGCTGCTAGCTGAAGAGATGAATGTAGGTTATAGACTGAGTGCTGGTCAGAGGGGCTAGGGAAAAAAAATGGTTTGGGAGACTAGAAGGGCCAAAGAGGCTAGCTTCTGTGCTGTAATGCTCTATGGTTCTATATAAAAACTATACTGCAATCCATGGAATTCTGGAAGACAAAGATAATATCTACTATACCCAAAGCCACCACTTTCAAAATCCTAGCAAGCTCGTCAGTTTTCAGTCCTATTTCTCCAATACTATGATTATTTACTTAACCTAATTTCTCTGAACTCCTCATTTTATCGTCACGCTGAGCACTGGCACATCTCAGGGCTGTGTGCTCCTGTTGCCACTGACCCACGACTCCATCGCCAGATCAGCTCCAAACGGTGCCATCAAGTTTGCAGATGACACAACAATAGTTGACCTCATCAGAAACAATGAGTTGCACTACAGAGAAGAGGTGGAAAATCTTGAGGTATGGTGTAAGAGTTAAACCCAGTCTCAATGTGGACAAGACGAAGGAAATAATTGTGGACTTCAGGAGGCCTCCACTACACATCAATAACTCATTAGTGCAGTGAGTAGAGAGCACCAAGTTCCTTGGAGACCACTTAACTAGTGATCTATTGTGGACACACATTACCTCACTTGTCAGGAAGGCGCAACAGTAACTGCACTTCCTGTGAAGACTGAAGTGCACAAGGCGACCGGACACCATTATGTCAACTTTCTACAAGAGCTCTATCAAGGGTGTCGTAGCTGGCTGCATCAAAGTATGGTACAGCTACTTCAGAGAAATGGATCAGAGGTCAATCCATCAGACCATAAGAATGGGAAGAGGATACTGGAGTCTCCCTCCCTGTTGTCTGAAGATGGCACGCAAAATCATTGAGGTCCCCTTCCACCCCGCACACAGTATCTTTCAGCTACTCCTGTCGAGAAAGAGAGGAGTATCAGACCCAGCATCACCAGGCTGAGAAACAGCTTCTTCCCATGAACAGTGAGAAAGCTGAACAAAGGCACTGCACACACTAACCATCCGAGACTCTCATATTCACAAAACAATATTTATTTATCATATGTGTGAATACTTGTCCCGAAGATGCTTTGTTTGTCTGCTACAGACAGGTTATAGAACATAAGAACATTACTGAACAGCCCCTTGAGCCAAAAATGTTGAGCCAACTCATATAAAACCATTCAACAATCTAAACCCTCCCCTCCTCCCCTTCAATTTTCTTGAATTCCATGTGCTTAACAGTCTTTTAAATTTCCTTATTGTACCAGGCTCTACCACCACTCCTGGCAATGCATTCCAGACACCTACTCCTTGTGGTTTAAAAAAAAAACTTACCCTGACACCTCCCCTAAACTTTCCTCCCCTCACCTTAATAGATGTCTTCTGGTATTTACTACTGTTGCCCCAGAGAAAATACACTGGCTGTCCACACCATCCATGCCTCTCATAATCTTGTAGACTTCTATTTATAAAGTCAACTTTCACCCTTCTTCAATCCAAAGAGAAAACCCTTAGGTCTGTTAATCTTGCCTCATAAGGATCACTCTCCAATCCAGGAAACATCTTCTGCACCCTCTCCAAAGCTTCCATGTTCTTCCAATAATGAGGTGACCAGAACTGAACACAACATTCCAAATGTGGTCTGACCAGAGTTTTATGGAGCTGCAACATCACCTCAGAGTTCTTAACTCCATCACCTAACTAATGAAACCCAACATATCATAAGCTTTCTCATCTACCCTGTCAAACTTTGCAGCAACCTTGAGATCTATGGATTTGTGCCCAAGGTCCATCTGTTCTTCCATCTTGCCTTTAACCATGCACTTCACCTTTGAATTTTCACTCTTTTTCAAGTATCTGTATTGAAGACTATACAGCAATTATTTAAAAAGTTAGCCTTTATTGGTTTACTGTCATACCCCCACCAAATCAAACAGGGTCAACTCACACATATGCCTTTGTAATTTATTTTAGTCCAATTTAATGCCTTTATGCTTTTGTTACAAGCCCAGAGGACTCCAAAACCCAGAAGCAATAGAAATTCACCAAGACAAAAGGTTACTTGAACTAAAGTTGCTTTTAATTTTCTTTTAACATAAAATAGGACAAAACTTTAACTTAACCTAACAACCCCCCTTCTAATTCTAAGCGCACGTGTATGTAATGTGTATATGTTCAGGAAAGTGATTCACAGTCCAATCTCACTTCTCACTCCTCCAAGTTCACCGGTATCAGGGAATTCTTATACTGCACACAGAATTTAACATTTATGAATCTTCGCCAGGCTCTGGTGCTTAAAGGTAAATGGTTACCATTCAGGAAAGTTCTTGTTGGTTTCAGAGAGATATTTGTTGCTCGTTGGACACACACAAACTGATTTCCTCTGATTAGTCAATTCAATGTCTTGCCGAAGAAGTTTGCCCCATCATGGGTTTTCCAAATTATAATTTCTTCTTGCAGGTCACCACTGAGTTCCTCTTGTTTCCCCTATTTCAGGAGGAATACTCAAGCCAACTATTTCCTTTTGTAAGGACTACAAGGTTTTGAACAGATTGAACTCAGAACCTGTCTTCAAAATGGGGTTTTCAACAAGCCTGCCAGCTTGTCATGTTGCAGCCTCAAAAAGCACTGCTGAATTGATTTCTCCCTCTCTCTCTCTCTCTCTGCTTGTAAAATCCAGAACCCCTACCAAGGCCCCAAATCCAATCTTTGAAAGATATTTATCAGCACTTGAGCCCAGACCTTGTTCCATTTCTACCAACTTCTGAAGTTTCTTTCAAAGCAGTTCCATTGTCTTTTGCAAAGCCACTGGTCCCTGAAGTCTGGCTTCAACAAAGTTCTTGCCTTGCAAATGAGATGTGAAGTGTAAGTATCTGCTTGTGAAGTGACCTACACTAAAACCCCCACAATCTATCTCTTTTAAAGACATATTTATATAATAATATAACCCATAACACTTTCAAGATATCAAAGGAAAACACATGCTTCACTTCTTTGGATAAACCTAGAATGTGGGGTACAAACTCAAAAAATTAAAGCCTAACTTTAACCAGTTAAAATAGAAAATAATTCTGCACATGGAGAACTACAGAATCAGTAGAAATCTGCAACTCTTCCACAAATGCCATTGATAATCAACCAAAAATTAATTTTAATTTTGCAACTGCTATTCCTGTAATATGTGCATCAACCATTCAAAATTAACTAAGCAGCCTGACAAATGAAGTGGAGGCAATAAAAACAATGCTGGAGAAACTCAGCAAATCAATGTTCTTTCGATAGGAAAAATAATAATACATAACTGACAATTCGGGCTTCAGCCCTTCAAAATGATACCTTGATGTCAGTTGTGTATTTTTATCTTTCCTATCTAAAGAACACTGTTTGACCTGCTGAGTTTCTCCAGCATTGTGTTTTTACTTCAATCACAATATTTGCAAACTTTCATGTTTTACTAACTGGAGGTAATTCTTTGAACATATAACTCAATACTAATAATTTTGCAATTAAATTCTTACTCTAATGAGAGTAATCAAAGTGCCAAGACCCATGGAGCTGAATTAAAATGAGTGAGAACTTAGCAGGCTGTTATTTTTATGAAAAGTTATATCAAAACACTTTTCAATAGTGGCATTCGTTTCCTCACTGGAAGAAGATTAATATATATCATTACCTAGTTACAAATTTTTAAACCATTTGCAAGTTCTCAAGTTCTTCATTCTTGACATGAAAACTCGATGGATTGCAACTTTTGACGCAGGACTTAATAGAAGATTGCACTCTGAAACCATCTGGATTCAACTGCTCGAAAAACACAGGATTGTGCTTTACCACATTTGCCTGAAATATTGACCGATGAGTCTTGACAAAGAATCCCAACCCAAAATATTGACTTGTCGCGGTCGCGTCAGTACACAAGTGATGAATCTCAGATCCAGAAGGAGGAGAGTGAGAGTGTCAGGGTCACCCATGTAGCAGTGAGTAAATGAAAAGGTCAGAGGAGTTTAACTGGGTGATGTTCAGGGAGATAAAGAATGCAATGTTATGTCTAGTGAATAATAAGAAAGTTGACTTTATGGCATGTTGAAGGAAACGAGTGAGTTTATTCTTTATTTATTTGTAAGCTGTGGTGAATCAGTGCCACTACACTGTGAGTTGAGAGTACTTTCTAATTTAAAATGGATAGCGATGAGGATAGGCCCCTTTCAGGAGTAGTTGGGGAGGTAAAACTGGAGACTCCCCCTCACCCCTTTTAATAACGCACAGCATGGTGCATGATCCTTGTAGCATGCTTCTCTGCCCTCAGTGTGATGAGTCAGAAGATGAAGTACGGGTTACTTGTGGAAAGTCTTACAGAGCAGATTGCCTGTGAAGTGGAGGATGTCTTACTGGATGGTAATCTCCCACATGACAATTGAAAGCAGCATTAACAGCAGGTGGTGATGCATCTATATGGAGCGAACGTTTGCGCATGGTTCTCCTTGGAGTGCGTACTGCTGTTAAGGTAGATCTTAGATGTTCAGAAGCAGAGCTAGTACATGGCACTACATTAACCTTGTTAAGAAGCTTTGTGAATCTGAGTACAAACACAACACTTTATGTTCTGGCTAGTTATGTTGATCATCTTCGGGAAAACATGAGATTACTCCAACCTATTCCTATGCGGCAGGCATTATCTGCAGTGTATGTGCCAAATAACTTACAACGTTGTACTCGTGTTCCTCCAGCTTGATGCTGTTTGCAAACCACTTCATCCCATTTACAATGGCCTTTTTAAGGTCTTACAATGCTACCCAATGACTTTTGTGATTGACAGGAATGGAAAAGCTGACATGGTTTCCATTGACAGGTTGAAGCAGCGTATATCGACGGTCCATGTTCTGAGTTGGAGCCAGAGTCAGGGGCCCAGTCGCACCATTGCCAATCACATCATGCATTGCCCATCTTGCACTATCGTACAAGGTCAGGCCAAACTGTCAGCCCTCTGGACCATTACGTAATGGGACAGTTGCAATCAGTTGCCTCCTTGCCTAGATTGGAGGCTGAGTGGGGGGAGGGGGGGGTGGTAGTCGCACTCATCTCAAAGATTCAGGGGAGAAGAGTGTCAGGATCACTCGTGTGGCAGTGAGCCAATAAGGTCAGATTATTTTTGCTGAGTGGTGTATGGGGAGTTAAAGAATGCAATGTTGGGTCTAGTGAATAATTTTTAAAAAGTCAATTGAAAGAAACGAGTGAGTGTATTTTTTATTCGTTTGCAAGCTGGTGGAGTAATCTCATGTTTTCCTGAAGATGATCAACATAACTAGCCAAAACATAAAGTGTTGTGCTTGGACTCAGATTCACAAAGCTTCTTAACAAGGTTAATGTAGTGGCATGTACTAGCTCTGCTTCTGAACATCTAAGATCTACCTTAACAGCAGTACTCACTCCAAGGAGAACCATGGACAAACCATAGATGCAACACCACCTGCTGTTAACAAATTAGTGTCATAACAGATTGACCATTTTTCCGAATCTGAATCTCACTAAAGTTCAACATTCATTGCCCCAGATAAGGCCTCATTCTTGTACTATGAATGTATTTGTTCAGTGCAGGTAGTCCCCAACTTACAGCCATCCGTATGTGTGACCAAAAAAATAATGAAAACATAAATAAAATTACAGCAGCCAGATACCACAGCACATGTCCGATTGCAGGAGACTCGAGGTTGACATACATCTGACTTGCATCCATTTCAAGATCCGAGTGGTCTATCAGAATGGAAGATGTACGTTGGGGACTACCCTGTACTGTTAGGTTAAGGGAGTTTCAGGATCAAGACCAAGAACGATGGAATAACAATATATTTCCAATACATTCCCAAGTGCCTGTTGCCCTCAGCTTTCTTAGTGGCAGAGAACAAGAATTTTGGAGGGATTGTTGATGTAGTCTATCGGAATATTTGCAGGATATTTGTAACTGATGCACATTGAAGCCAGTGTCGAGAGCAGGAAAGAATGTTCAGTCTAGTAGTTGGATGCCAGTGAAACAAGTATCTTGACCATTAAAAGGTTTTGGACTTCTTGAGAATTTTTTGAAATTGAAAGCCCTCCATCATATTCCAATTGATGCTGAAGACCTGTTGGTGGTGCAGAGAGATGTATCAAATAACCACACAAAGCAACTTTTGATGCCACTAAAAAGATTGCCAAATTCAACTTCTATTACAAATTGGGTTCAGTTGCTTTACAAAAGCCACAAGAATCAAACCAATAAATTGCTTGAATGAATTGAAATTCAATAAATAAAAATAGGAAAAAAAAACCATCAAAATACTCTGAAGCACAAATGTCTATCCAGGGGACAAGGAATAACATTTTAAATAGAGTGCTATTCTGTGCTCAAAATACCACTTTTTATTTTTTTCAATCCCTGCTTTTGGAACATAAAGCACGGATATTTGATTTGACAAGGAGCATTGCGACAAAAGTCATTTAAAAAAAGGTTAGTTATGATCATTTTGCAAAAGAAAAAGACAGAAGAACTCCAGCCACAACAGATTAAAAAGGAAACCCAAGTACATAAAGAAACTAAAGGTCACTCTCAAAATGGCTCAGTTGGAAAATAAAGCAAAACAATTGCTAAAATAATTTGCATCAAGATAAATGCTGCTTTTCTTAAAGGTTTAAATAGAATTATTTTTGATCATCACCAAAAAAAATTACGTGAATATTAAGGAAAAGTCTCAAAGTCAAGTTGGACAAAAGATATTAATAGCTTGACATTCAGCCAGTACTTATGTCGTGCTGGGCCCCTTTGAGAAGGAATTCCCGAAAGCACTGAGGTAATATCAAGACTAATCACTGAACTCTTAATCTGTGCTATATGACGATGAGCTCTTTTGATATATTTCAGTGGATGGAGATGGTGATAGAGTTCTAAGGAATTTAAATATTTTCACTTATGCCACAAGTCAACATAGAGAAAGCTCAAATTAATGCCTCAGATGCTCAAACTTGCATCACATGTTTAGAAGACAATAAATCTTTGCCCAGTCATTTTGTTTTTGCAAAGGGAAGCAAGCCCCAAAAGGTAATTCAAGCTGAAGTTAGGTTTCAGACACGATTCCAAAAAGAGACAAACAATTTATAGATTTCAGGGAAGATTATTGGTCTATCCAATGTAATTTGGCTGAAATGGCTTCATTGCTCCACCAAGGCATTTCTATTTGAATCTCAAATTATCCATTATGTCAAAAAATTTAAATAGTTTATATAAATGATCATTACTGTGCTGAAACTACTGAATAAATTCAGAACGTACACTTTATCAGATCTACTCAAATACCTAAAATCTACGCCAACAAGGCAGGACAATAATGAGGGAATTTTGCACATCTCCCACATGAAATGCAAAACAAAGTTCCAGTTATTATCCTAAGTAAATAGCTCCATAGTACTTTTTGAAGAACATGGGAGCCATTCCTGAAGTACTTGTCAATATTTATCCTTCAACCATATCAAATCAAAGAGATCATCAAGCCATTTGCAGGAAATTTACTTCCAACAATGAAATAATAAGAAGACGAGAAACGGGAGCAGGATTAGGCCATATGGCCCGATGAGCCTGCTCTACCGTTCAATAAGATCATGCCTGATTTGGCTATGGACTCAACTTTACCTCTGATTTTTCTCCATAAACCTCAATTACTCTGCTATGCAAACATCTATTTAACTTTGCCTTAAATATACTTAATGAGCCAGCCAATGCTATCTATAAATTTGCTGATGACACCGTGGTGGTCAGCAGAATCGCAAACGACAATGAGGAAGTGTTCAAGAGGGAGATAGATCAGCTCGTTGAATAGGGTCACGACAACAACCTTGCACTCAATGTTAGAAAAACCAAGATGATTGTGGACTTCAGAAAAAAGTCAAGAGAACATGATCCAGTCTTCATCAAGGGGTCAGCACTGGAGAGGGTCAAGAACTTCCTCGTTGTCAACATTTCTGAGGATCTATCCTGGAATCTCCACACCGGCAGCTATACTTTGTGAGGAGTTTGAGGAGATTTGGAAGTCATCAAAGGCTCATGTACCATGGAGAACATTCTGGCTGCATGCATCACTGTCTAGTACAGAAGTGCCAATGCTTAGGACAAGAAAAAAAAATTCCTGATGGTTGTTAACTCAGCTTGTCACATCATGGGCACCATTCTTTATTTACAGAACATAACAGGGCCTTCAAGTCAGTTTTGAACTATTATTCTGCCTTGTCTCACTGACCTGCAGTCCATAGCCCTCCATATCCCTCCCATCCATGTACCTGTCCAAATTCTTCCACAATGTTAAAATTAAGCGTGCATTCACCACTTCAGCTAGCAGCTCATTCCACATTCCCACCACTCTCTATGCCCATCCAGGACATCTATAAGAGGCAGTTTCTTAACAATGCAGTATCCTCAAGGACCCCCACCACCCAGGTCACGTCCTCTTCACTCTGCCACCATCAGTAAAAAGGTACAGAAGCTTGAAGAAAAGCTCTCAGTGGCACAAGGACTGCTTCTTCCCCTCTGACGTCAGATTCCTGAATGAAAAATGAACCACAAACCATAGAATACTACAGCATAGAAACAGGCTCCCTTTGGCCCTTCTAGTCTGTGCTGAACCTTTTTTTGCCTAGTCCCACTGACCTGCACCCAGTCCATAGCCCTCCATACCCCTTTCATCCATGTACCTGTTCAAATTTTTCTTAATGTTAAAAATGAGCCCACGTCTACCACAAGAGCTAGTAGTTCGTTCCACACTCCCACCACTCTTTGTGTGAAGAAGTTCCCCCTACACTTTTCTCCTTTCACCCTTAACCCATGTCCTCTGGTTTGTATCTCACCTATCCTCAATGGAAAAAGTCTACCTCCATTCCTTTCATCAAATCTCTCTTCATTGATCTACGCTCCAGGGAATGAAGTCCTAACCTGTTTAACCTTTCCCTGTAACTCAGTTTCTGAAGTCTGGGCAACACCCTAGTAAATCTTGTCTATATTCTTTATATCTTATTGATATCTTTCCTGTAGTTAGGTGACCAAAACTGCACAAAATACTCCAAATATGGCCTCACCAATGTCTGATACAGTGTTAACTTAATATCCCAACACCTGTACTCAATACTTTGATTTATGAAGGTTAATATGCTAAAAGCTCTCTTCACAACCCTATCCACCTGTGATGCCACTTTCAGGGAATTATGTGGAGCTCATGCACGGCGCACTGTTGATGGTCCCTGGGGAGTTCGTCCCCGACCATTCCAATTTCAACAATGATCCTAAGGAACTATTGACTAGGCTAAGGGAGAACATAGGAAAACTGACCATATTTGCATGTCGAACAAATCTTTCTTAGTGCCTGGAGACCTCAAAAACTGCAAATATGTCTTAGTCTGTAGGAGAACACTTGGTCATCCTTTTCAGATGCCTTACATAGGATCTTATAAGATACTCAGAAAAACTAGGTAGACTTATATTTTGGACATTGGAGGGAAGCCACAGTTGTTCACTATTGACAGGCTTAAACCAGCTTATGTAGACAAGTCCTCCCCACTGCAGCAGCCAACAGTCCATTGCAGCTGTCAACCACCTAAAAGATTAACAAACCTTTCTGCTAATTCTGGGGGGGAGGAACATAACGGTGCTATGGCAGCACTACAACTCCCAGAAAGCATCAAACCGGCTATGTGACATCAGCAAGTGATTACATCAGTACATGATAATGTCAGCATGTGTCAGGCATATGATTCAGAATTTTAAAAGGTTGTGTGGTTTCTGAAGAGAACATCTGTTTGATTTACTCAAAGAATGCCTTGCGTGGTTATTTCATCATGTGCATTGTGATTCCATGGCCACAAATTTATAAATTAGGCACATAACGAGATTAACAATAATAACTAATAAAATAGAACAATTATAACAACATTAAATAGTTACTTGAATACAAGCACTGCCATACCATGACAGTCAATATGATAAACGAGATGGCTACTAAGTGACTAATGGGCAGGTAGCATATACAGCGTGGATACTCTGGACAAACAGATAATTCACGTCTTGGGCAGGACAGCGTGAGATTTCATCATGCTATTCAGAATGGCACGCAATTTAAAATGTATGAATTGGTCATTTCTGGCATTTTCCATTTAATATTTTTGACCGCAGGTATCTGAAACTGTGGAAGGCGAATCTGCAGAAAAGGGAGGACCAATATAATCAAACTTGGCACCTTTATCACAAAATATTCAACTCAGAGATAAAAATAAGTTTTCAGAAACCACTGTGAAATCCACCACATCTTTTACAATTATATACCCAAAGTACTGATCAAGAACCAGTATCATTGAACAATGCAGTGATAGCTTAATATTAGTACTAAATATGTCAGACAGCAGTGAAAAATAACAAACAATGCATGCAATATTTTTTCTCAAAATGCCAAGAGTGTTTCATCAAAATAATAGCAGATCTTTTATTTTAAAAAAGGTGCTTAAATCAAAAGACAACTACAATTTTGCTATTATCAGTTGACCATCTCATAATTTTAGGTTAAGATTTAAGATATTATAAAATTAAAACTAAAAAGGAATTTTAAACTCTTAATTGAATATATTCAGAAAGGTAGAAAACCTTTTATAACATTTTTAAATAGTTGGGCAGAAGGCATTGTTGGAAATGAGGCATTTTGCCATCGGGAGTATTCAAAATAGATTTTTTTTCAACTAATTGTAGATCAACCACTGTAGCAGCAAAGATACAGAAACAAGGAAAAGTGCAGACAAATGGGATTCATTTGGGATTGTTCAAATTGTTGGCACCATCTTGATAAACCAAATGGCCATCTCTTTCACTGTTCATGTGTCCATTAAAGTAACTTGGATATTTGTAATAGCTCCTTTGCAATTTATTTTAACATTGTTCCCATGAAAGGTGGAACAAACAGTCAAGAGGAAAAAGGAAGCATCCACAGAGTTCAGGAACCAAAATTCAGGAAATAGCCACGAAAGAATACAAGAATGGACTGAGGAGAGCTAGAAGGAGGTTTGCAAAAGCCTTGGCAAGTAGGATTACAGAAAGCCCCAAACCATTCTATGCAAATTTGAAGAATAGGAGGATGACCAGAGAGAGGGTAGGACCATTCAGACATAAAAGAGGAAAACATGTGCCTGGAGGCAGAGGTCCTTGATACTATACTTTCAGAGTTCATCAGGAAGAGGGATCTTGGTGGATGTGATGTCAATAAAGAACAGGCTAATTTGCTTGAGCATGTTGAGGTAAAGAAAGGGGAAGTGCTGGAGCTTCTTAAAGGCATTCAGATAAATAAAGATTAGGACAGGACAGAAAATACCCAAGACTATTATTAAAAGCAAGAGAAATGATTGCTGGGGCATTGGTAATGATCTTTGAATCCTCCCTGGGCATAGGAATGGGACCAGAGAACTGGAAGATGGAAAATGTAGTTTTCTTGTTCAAGAAATGTAAAAGGGAAATTATAGACCAGTGAGTCTTGCATCAGTGGTGGGTAAACGATTGGAGAGCATTCTTCAGGACAGGATTTTTGAGTATTTGGAGAAGCATAGTTTTCTTACATATTGTATTAGGCTCTTTTCCATTGGCATCCTGCCCCAAGAATTAACTGGGAACTTACTGGAACATGGTCCAGAGAAAAAGGAATATTGAACACCGACGTCAAATGATGTAATTTCACGCTGGGGATTAACCACTTCTACTGCTATTCTTATCGCCAGTGTTTGCTGATGCCAGCGAGTTGATAAAACCAGTGGAAAAGAGACAGCAGAAAGTCACCCATTTCCAGTTAAAGGTGGAACACTCCGATCCCCGGGGATGAGCGTGTTCAGTGGAAAACCAATTAGTGTCCCAGTTAAGAGTGGTCCAGTGGAAATGGCACAAAGGGCTTCCTATCCCAGGACACTGCACAGCCAATTAACTGGGATGCCAGTTGAAAAGGGGCCACATGAGCTTGAGTTTAACGATGAGGTGACAAAATAATTGATGAAGGTAGGGAAGTGGATCTGATACATATGGATTCTGGTAAGACGTTTAACAAAATTGGCTCATTCAGAAAGTCATGAGGCATGGGATCCATGGAAATTTGGATGCATGGATTCAGAATAGGCTGGCCCACAGAAGGTGGCAAGATTTGGAGTATTTTCTGCCTGGAGGTCAGTAACTGGTCATGTTCCACAGGATGTGTTATGGGACCCCTATTTTTTGTCATTTTTATAAATTATTTGGATGAAAAAGTGGAGAGATGGGTCAGTGAGTTTGCAGATGACACGAAGGTAAGAGGTGCTGTGGATAGTGTAGAAGGTTGTATAGATTACAACGGAAGATAGGAGAGTTAGGCGGAGAAGTGGCAGATGGATTTCTCTGGAAATGTGTGAAGCGATGCCTTTAAATTTCATCTTCCAAAGTGCAGAGTATGTGATTAACAGTAGGATTCTTAGCAATGTGGAGGAACAGAGGTATCTTGGGGTCCAGGACTATTGATCCCTCAAGGTTGCCTCACAAGTTGATAATGTTGTTAAGAAGGCATATGGCAAGAACTGCAAGATGATATTGCATAAAACTCTGGTTAGACCACACTTGGGAGTATTATGTGCAGTTCTGGTCGCTCATTAAAGGAAAGATAAGGAAGCATTAGAAGGTTAGAAAGAAGATTTACTAGGATGTTGCCTGGATTAGAGAACATTCTTATAAACAGAGGTTGAGTGAGCTCAGAGTTTTTTCTTTTAAGCAACAGAGGATGAGAGATTATTTAATAGAGATTTATATAGGGTGGACAGCCAACAACTATCCTAGAGGAATATGAAATGAGCTTCTATTTTTTTCCATTTAATCTCTCAACAATAGTGCAGATGGCAAAGACAGATGGGTCACCATGCGAATGGGAAGGGGACCTGAAAAGACATTCAATCAGAAGCTCAAGATCATTCACCCATCTTGATCTATCTGGGCATTATCCCTTCTTTATCTGATCCCACCTTTCAGCCTCAGATAGAGGCTTCCCCCTCCTTTGGCTCCATCTGCCTACCATCTCTTACCTTAACTGGTTTTACCTAGCCCCTACTGACCGTCACCCCCACCTCATCCTTTGCCTTCACTTTTTGTACTGGTCAGCTTCCCTCTATACTCAGTTCTAATGCAGGGGCCAGACCTGAAACATCTTTTGCCTGCACAGATGCTGCTTGACCAACTGAGTTCCTTCAGCAGCTCATTTCTTTTGTCATTTGCATGCACATTGTTTTCTGTTACTTCCAAATACAAAGAAGCACATCTGAGCTCAAGTCATTCGAGGGTCTCAGATGAAAATTTTGCATCAAGACACAAGCTGAAATAGCATTTTTTCGTAAATTATGAAGCGGCATTAGGTAACTTGGGAGAAATGACAGTTTATACCTTGAATTTTCATTTCAACAGCTCTTACTTCTGCCACACCTACAAAATATAATTTCTATAAACTACATATATTAAAATATTATGCTTGACTAACAGTTAAATAATTGTAATGAATTTTCATAAATTCAAATTGGCCGGGATTCATTTGTTTAAAAAAGAACAAGTGCTCAGTAATAGAAGTTTGTATTATAGCCAAAATCAAGCTTGACATTGTATACCCTGTTAGTCATGTATCCACTTGATTAATTCTTGCTCTGGCAACAATGGCTACAAGAAACTTCCAAATATGCTTTTCACTTTTCCAGCATCTGGGAAAAGGGCAAATAAAAAATTTGGTGCTTCATTCAAAATAAGTGAAACCTATTTAGCAGACAGTTGTGCACTTTATTTAGTTTTTATATATATATATATATATATATACATATATATATATATATATATATACACACACACACACACACACACACACAGATATATATACACACACATATGATATAAAAACATGTATTACACCTAGCAAACTTGATTTAGCAGCTAAAAATAACTGCTAAGAATTACTGATGGGTAGGAGCAGAGCAAGAGGTTAGATATTCAGAATCAAACTGCCAATGCATGTCAATCTTCAAGTAACAGTACACAGTTGTTGAAGGCTGGTATGCACTGCCATGCACACTGCAGCTGGTGGGTTGTTCTCCAGGCCCACAAGGTAGTTATTAGCATATTCCAGACCATATTGATGAAAAGAGGATGTTGAAACCAATGCTAATTTATATACTATACTATTGACAGACTGGAATAATCTACAGATACCTTATCGTACTGAATAAATTTAACTTTATTTTAAAAAAGTTTTAGATAGAACAGCAGCTTTTTTCTCCCAATTCCTTGTATTATATTATTGACGTGGCTTATATACAAGCATGACTTCAAAGAAAATATTCAGATTAGTCAGGGAAAGGGAAAGGTTTAATTATTGTCACATAATACTACGTTTATACTTTAACTTTGTCTTCCATAGGGAAGACAAAAAGTCACCACTTTGTCCGAGGCCCCAGAGCAGAATGAACTCACAACCTTTGGTTTACAAGACCAGAGCTCTCACACTGAACTATCAGAACCTCTATGCAGTGAACAGTGAGGAGTGTAGCAAAATACTTCAGTACATTATGGACTGCCAAAATAGACAGACATGGCAGATGAAAACTAACCAAAAGAATGAATCAATTCAATTTGCAAAATAATGAATGGCAACAGTGGCCAAAAAGTACTATTTTGAAGTTGATACAGGAATACAGGAATCTGTAGCTCTTGAAATTGCAGGACAAGAAAGCTGTTAAAACAGAAAATATTCCTAACTTTGTGATCAGTATGTGGAACACAAATGCATGGAATTAAAGCTGAATATGACATCAGATTTACTGCAGCTGAATACCCTCCAATTTTGTTCACAACATATTAGAATGGTTTCAGGGATGGAAGTCTTCAATTATATTTTTAAAATTTAAGCAGCTCAAATTTTGTTTGCCTTACAGCAGAGAGGTCAAGGAGAGATTTGACAGGAGGCATGGAAAAATAACCAATCTTAATAGGAGAAACAGTGATCGACTGCAAGTCATAGATTTAGAATAATTCACAAAAGAATACAACAATAGGTGCATATTTTCATCCAGGAAATTGTGACAATGTGGAATTCTCTGCTGCAAAGATTGTGAAAGCAGATTCAATAATAATTTCCAAATACAATTTATAGGAGAAAATTGCACTGGTCTGAGACAAGAGCAGGGAACTGGGACTAATAGAATAGAATAGCTCCTTCAAACAGCAGGCACTGATGTGCCTGGCAAATAACTTTCTCTGTTACACTATTCAGATTATTCTAAATTGTATGCTCCCAAATCAAATATGTTGTATATGGCGTGTGGTTCGACCAGGAGAAGGCTCAGTTCCAGATTCGGGGCATCACAGCAGAGACCTCCTGGTACTACCATGTGGTCAGCGCCCTGGATCCACAAACTGCAGACAGAGTGGCCAACTTTATCCACAGGCTACCATCGGAAGGCACTTACACTGCCTTCAAAGAGCTATTAACCGAGAATTTTGGACTCTCACGGCAAGAGCGGAGCATATTTGCTCCAGCTGGATGAGCTTGGAGACAGATCACCATCGGCACTCATCGAGATGCTGGCCCTCCTGGGAGATGAGCAGCCTGGCATCATGTTCGAGAAAGCGTTCCTGGTACAGATGCTTGAAGACATCCAACTGCTCCAGGCGGATACGGATTTCACCGACCCCCGGAAAGTCGCAGCCTGGCCAGACATTCTGTGGAAACAGAAACAGAAGTGCTCGGCTACCGTGGGGCTCATAAAGAAGTCCCGCAATCGGACCAGAGCAGTTCCCAAGCAAGGAACAGTCAACGCAGAGGCAGACCACAAAAGACTTTGGGGACTATACCTACGGACACTATAGGCTGTAACGCCGGTTCTGGGGGGGGGTCACTTGGCGGCCTGCAATTGCGGAGATCGGGCCGGCACATCACGCAGTAGCAGACTAGCAGACACTGACAGAGATCTCTAAAGCGACTCCCAGAACAAAGAACCTGTGGGAGTAGAAGCTGGGACAGCATCAGACCAACGGCCCTAAGATGGCGTTGGTCAAGCTGCCCAGCTAACTCAGCAGGAACAGACTGGGGAAGAAGGGCATTCATATGCATGGCTGTTCCCGCCCGCTACTGTTATTCATATGACTGACTCAGTCAATCAGCAAAAATAGCGGGAACTTGAAGAGTATAAAAGCCGCCTTTCCAGCCCTAATAAAAGAGTGAGTTTAACCTGCCACTCCTATAATTTGGTGAGCCAAATTAGAAATGCAATGAGTAGATTCTTACACTACCTGCTGAACTATGTGGAGACTAACTTGCAAGACTAGTGTCCAAAACAAAGTTTGTGTTGGACAAGACCGGAATCTCAAAAACTGTTATAGAGTCCAACGTACAAGATGGACTGAAAAAAAGTTATTTGTTATATAAATTTAAAATGCAAGCAACTAGCCATTTTATTGAAAGAAAATGCAGGAAGAAATTACAATGGCAAATTATCATACATTTCAGCGTACAAGTCAAGCCTTGCAAGCCTCAAAAATCTCTCAAAAAGTGGGAGTTGATCTATATGCCAGATATAGTTTTGAGACCTTAAATTCAACTGAAAAAAAAAACACTGGACTCCAATTCAGCATATAAGTCAACCCTTGAAAACCGATTCAGCTAACAGTATATTAGAACAAATTTTTTCCTCGCATTTAGAATCCTTCAAAATCACTATCAGATCACATCCTTACTCTCACTGTTTAAACAGTCATCATATGGGTCCCAGTCTGCATTTGATGAGGTGGCTTCAACTTTGTCATCAGTGTCCCCAATAAATCATTTTCCGCACCGTCAATTGCACAAGATACTGCAATTTTTAAACAATTTTATTACAGTCTCTACTTTCACTTTATCCCATGCTTTGAGCACAATGTCACTCAGCACATCAAGTGATTCGGCACATATTGCCCCGCCTTTTGTAAATGATTTTTCTGCTCTCGTTATCCATGTATTTCATTCTTCATGCACATGGTCTTTGAAAGGCTTGTTCAAGAAGACATTGAGAGGTTTCAATATAGATGTCAAACCACCTGGGATAACTGCCATCTAAGTATTATTTATTGTTAATCTACTTTTAATGTTCTTAGTTATGTGGCTACAAAACATAACCCAGACCAGCAAACTCTATTCCTGGCCGCCCATTCCATACATTGTCTATCCATAGTTTTACACCATTTTCATTCATCCATATTTTTTCATGAAAATACCTGCTGGGAATTTTATTTTCGGTTTAAGTTTGCGCTTGAAGATTGCCATGGGTTTTAACTTCGTCCTGTCGGCCATGCACAATAACACCACTGTAAACCTGGTCCATTCATGGCCTTTACTTCCGGTTGCAGTTTTCACACCTATACATGTCAAAATTCATGGGGGTTTTGTCCAGGTTTCCAATATTTGCCAATGCAAACTAGTGTTTATTCCAGTTATGATTAGTAAACTGGTGAAAACTTACACTTTATGATCAAGATCTTTTGGAAGTTTCTGAGCATTTTTTTTTGTCATAATACCAGATTTTTCCTGTTCATGAAACAGTTGCCCCAGCCAACAGTAGCTTCAAAATCTTAAACGAGTTCTGGGTGCGACTTTGCCCATTGCAGTGCACGTGTTTTTAATTTATTTCACGCTACCTGTACTATGGAGAAATCTTGCTGCAACGTGATTTTCAAACCCTAGCCAACAAGTGAATCATCTTATCATCAAACATTGTCTTTTTAGTATTTTTTAAAGTCTCTTCTTTCTTTCTCCGATCTCTTACCAACTTCTCATACATATCAATTTTTTTTGTAGAAGAACAGTTGCTGGATTTCTTGGCCATTTCTATTACTTTTAACAAAAATCACTTCATACTTTTGTTGTTTTGCTGGAGTCTCCATGATAACAACCACCCTCAGCCAACGCCCAACAGCTCAGTCAATGCGATTTTTGGGGATCGACATATGCCCAACACGATTAAAAACAATTAAAATTAAGCTGAAAATGGGGACCCAACCTATCTGCCAGTTAATTTATAAGCCGAAATATATGGTAAATTCTAATCTAGTCTTTCTTCATTAATGTGAATATTGCAATTCATTTGTTATTGTTTTATTGACTAATGGATATATTATGTATACTTCAAGTTACAAGCAATCCCTGCATTATGAAGGAATGACTGAGGAAATAGTCCACAGCCATCTTCCATAACACAAAAGACGAGTCATCGGAAATGCAAGTTGAGAATACCATTTTTCAAATAAATTCAGAGAGTGAAATTTATTCTATTTCCCAACCTTTTTTTAGTACTGACACGAATTCCATAAAGGTGAATTTCTGTTTCCTAAAGGATGAACATGAGATGGGGGAAGGGACTCTTTACCATTCCTAATAAAGAGTGCCGACTCAAAATATTTATCTCCACGGATATGCCGAACCATTGAGCCCCTCCAGGTTTTCTCTCTTGACATTAGTAGCTTCCACTTCAACGTTACCTTGGAGCAAATTTCAAAACTTGACAGCAAGTCTTCAACAAAATCAGGTTACTGTATATTGTTTAGGTTGACATTTTTTTTTAAACAAAAAGTTTGGAGCAGCTCGAGAACTGGGACAACACTCAAGTATTGGAGGAACTCAGCAGGCGATGCAGCACCA
Source organism: Narcine bancroftii (assembly GCF_036971445.1). Lineage (NCBI taxonomy): Eukaryota > Metazoa > Chordata > Chondrichthyes > Torpediniformes > Narcinidae > Narcine > Narcine bancroftii. Next base: position 79,550,330 of record NC_091471.1, read on the forward strand.
ATGGAAAACAATAGGCAGTTGAAGGTTTGAGTCTCAGCCCTTCATCAGTAATGCCGAAAATTATGTAAACACCACAATGAGAAGGGGAGGAGCATGAGCTTATAGATGATACACGAAAGCTGGTGGGTGGGTATCAAAATAAGAGGTAATAGATGGAGGCGGCAGAGTGCTGAGAAAGATCCTGTTTTATAGGAGCAGAGAAGAAGAGAAAGAAGGTGTAGGTGATGAGACAGGGAAAAAGAGAAGGAAAGGAGTCAGAGGAATGAAGAAAGCAATAGCGTGGGAGAAAAAAAAATCAGGAGGAAAGGTTATTTGAAATTGGAGAAGTCGATATTGAAGCTACAATAGAAATCCAGAAATCCAGATGCCAGAAATCTGGACCAGCTGAGAATCCAGGCTTCTCAAAAATTCTCAAACTTTATAAATTTAGTGGGCTTCTGTGTGATTGCATGTGTAAGCACCACAGACGCACTGCAGGATTTTTATTTTTATTTAAAACTGTTTGATTTGATAAATGAAGCATGCTGTATTTGCTAATGAATAAACTATTAAAATCTACCTGTTCATCTATTCTTTATTCCTCCTTAAAATTGATTCTAAAAGTACTCCCTGAGAATCTTGAAAATCTGGACTGACCAAATCCCCAAGCAGTCCAAATTTTCAGACTTCTCCTGCATCTGGTTGGAGTCTGCCAAAACAGAATACAAGGTATTGTACCTCCAATTTGCATGTGGCCTCAATCTGGCAGGACATGAAGCCATGGACAGACAAGTCACTAAGGGAATGAGATGCGGAATTGAAGTGGATTTTTTTTAAAAAGTGATGCAGACATCTAAATTGCACATGACAACACATCTTAGACCCATAGAAGATCTGCCTCCCCCAAAGTTCATACAAATGTAAATATATTCTTATACTTAAACATTTGGGAATGAGCTAACAGAAATAAAAAAACAAAATGCTGGAAACTGGAAAATTCAGTAGGTCAGGCAGCATATTTTAAACCTTTCACAAATATTAACAGCTTCTCTTCCTATAGATGCTGCACAACCTGTTGCTTTTCCAGCATTTGTATTTCAGTATTTCATAAAAATAGCATTTGTACTTATCTTTATTTTCAGATGGTTCAAGTAAACAATGTTTATAAGGGTATATACTGAAATATTATTTTCACTTATGGCATAATACAAAACAGGTCAGGGCACTCGTCTGAGTGCTACTGGTACCATGTAACCCAGTACTACCTGTCGCATGGTTGGGTGGTCAAGAACTAAACCAGCTCCCCCACCAGGCTTGCCTGGTGCAGAGGGTGGCTAGACACCCTGCAGGATGAAAAACAAGACCTGGTAAAGAGCAGATGAACTCTCTCGTAGGGTCAACGGCTATCTAGCAAACACATGCCGTGAAGCACGGAAAGGGCATCACTTGTATCGAAGCTTGATCTGGCCATTCATTGTAACTGAACATTCCCCAGCCGTCTTGGACCTCACCGTGCTGCTGGATTTGGGAGTGGGTGTCAAGACTGTAAATCCATTCACACACATGCTGTTCTTTTCTGAAGATTGAGGTTTCATACCCCACAAACTGACTGAAAGAAACCATCATCATCCTATGGGATGGATAGCCAGAAGAATACAGAACAAAAAAGGCACAACTTTTAAAAATACAAGCAACTGGCATTAAGGCGTGAAATCAGGACAAACACTTTCTATGGAAATTGGAATCTTTTCAAAAAGGCCACAGATGTAGTGCCAGTTAAAAATTTCAGAACATTTAAGATAAATATATAAGGAAATATTTAGCAATAGCAGATAAAATAAATGGAGGTACAGATTAGCCTTGAGCAGAGTGAATGAAGAGGTACACTAGCTCCTATACCAAGTTTATTATAGGTCCAGAAGATCTTGTATTAACCGTGGAGCTTTCAATTAGTCTGGGCTGATTCAAAGTGCTTCTCAGAGAAGAATCATCAAATTATACCAAATGTCCATTGTTAATTTGGAATCACCTTCTTCAACCAATTAAGATGAAATATCTGCTTTATATTCGGACTTTCCTCAAAGATGTCCAATCAAATCATGGTGTTTCAAATTTAAATTTGTTCAGTCTCAAAACTGCTGTATTTGGAACTGATTGCTTTGTTATTTAATAATTACTCCCTCTCCCCAGGAGCAACCATCAGTTCCTGGCCTAACTTAGTTGCTCCAACAATAAGCTTGCAACCAAAGGATCAAAGAAGATCTAGGCAGACTTGGAAAAACATTTCTGCTGAGAATGGACGAACTGCCTGTCAAAAGGTGATTCCCACTGAGTAGAGGGAAAGGCTCGAATTACCTCAGAGTACCAACATGAAAGTGCAAAATTCAGCCATAGTAATCCGCATACATGTTTTTCTTTCCAGAAGGGGACAAATGGGAGACAGGGACATTGTTATAGCTAACCTGATCCAGTCATTATCACATTGGGGATTTGAATTGCTTAAAAACAAAGTGTGGTTTAATGAAGGTAATATCTTATTGTTCAAGTTCAAACTACATTTTCAAAAGTCAACAAAATAAAATGAACCTTTAAGGGAGACATCATCTAGAAAAACTCTGGAACATAAATCTTTGTGTCAGTGACAGGAAGGCTTTTGCCAACCATTACCATAAATCTGACAAACACTAATTTGATGGGAGCCTATATCTGTCTCCTGTGAGGCCAGTCTAGACAGTCTTTTGAGAAATCCTACAACACAACTGTTTGTTTCCAGTAACACCATCTGGATATGGCAATCAGAGGCTACCACTGTTGTTCACACGTGGATCAAAGTATTCACTAATTTCAGAATAATACTTGCAAAGTATTGTTTAATATGATTTTTATCTTCTGCAAGCATGCTAAACAGATAAAGGGCATAATAAATGAGGCTGCCCTTTGAAAAGCACTTTGACCACCCATTGTATCAAAAATGCTCATGTCACACTAGTCAAAGGGTTCCATCAAAGTGTTTCTTTATCAATTGATCATAAGATTTGTATAATTAAAATTAAAAAGCCAATCTGGAGAAATTATAGAGCATGGTGCAAGGTAGCAGGTTCTGCAACCTGTATTCATTGTGCAAAAACAGAATGAATATGGCAAGCTTTAATCCAGACACAAAAGTCTTTTTGCATATGACTTGAAAGATCAAAGCCTAGAGGGCCCCCTATTGTGATTTAATGAAGACTGCAATCTAATGGGCACAACAACAAAACTGGGGACATGATTGGTGTGCAGCACAAAATGCCAACTTGTTTTATTTAATTGCATTTATGATACTCATTCCAACTCAGTTTTAAAACGTCAAATGAATATTACAAAATAATGGCATGAAAGTTCCCTTTCCAAATTCTACTCATTTTACATTTATCTGTTATGATTACTGCAGCAAATTGGACAACACTCCACTGATAAATGGAACATATGATAGATGGGCTGAAAAGAAAAAAAGCAATATACTAGAATCGAACAAGAGAAAACTTAATGTAAACTGCTGGGGATTTGTATTGGTACGTATTCACGATTTGTAACAGGTTTGGCACATTCAGCGAGTCAGAATCCATTTATTTGGTTTGTTCAAAACTAAAATCAAGCTGGAAAAATATTACATTAAAGACATAATAGAATGATTCAGGTTATTAAAAGTAAATAAACTGCAGTAAAAAAGTTTCTGCTGCACAAGAATGCCAACATTTAATATTACAGATGTAGTGAAACATATTACTTTCATATATTTAAACGCAGGATAAAGAGTTCCAATTTTACACCTTTTAAGTAAAAATTGTAAAACATCTCTGGCAATAAACAAGAATGTACAATTTACCGATCATTTCTTAAACTTCAAACACTGGAGTTTATGTAGTAGCTTAACTACTGGATAATACATCCTATATTCCACAACACTTCTGCTAATTTCCTTAACATTCAAATGATTATCACCTATTAATTGCTTATAAAAATCATTAGTATTATATATAAATCTTACTTTATTGTTCGTCTGGATTAGGTTACATAGCAAGCCATTTTAACTATTGTTCATGGTGCTAAATGAAGCAGGTAATGGCATCAGAGGCCAAAAGAATAATGACTGCAATCCCACAAAGGTCTGTGATCTACATTAACAAGCATAAAATAACAGTTATACAGAACCATATGCACTCCTTAAATATGCTGACATATTAATTACCAAGATAACATTTGACTACAGTACCGAAAATCTACAATTGTCTAGACATGATCACTAATTGCTTTTTATTTATCAAAAAAAATCACAAAAATTGTCAAGACTCCAATATCTTCATTGACGAGTAGAGATCAGATATCAGTATAATTATCTTGTTTCTATCCTTCCAACTTCATTAATTAGAAAGCAATTACAGGTACCATGTCGACAACAATGAATGGCAAGCAAAAGTTGACTACCTAGAATCACTGATGCAAGGTGGGATAATCAAATAGATAAAGAAAATCAAAATATTCCCATTAAAGAATAAGATGAAGAGTACTCAGTTAAATGGCAAAGACTACTCAGTCAAAGTCAGATTTTAAAAAGTTTAACGACAAGCAGAAGCCTAGAAAATGATTAAAACCTAAAACTGCTGCTAATATAAATCAGCCTTAAGGAAACAACAATTATTTTAAAAAAATCTCTTATGAAAAAATTCTGGGAATCCACGATTAAAAATGCATCGATAATGGGTCATGCTGCAAGATAATAGGTAAATGCTCTTGCTCTTTGAGCAGAAAGATTTTCTGCAAGCAATTGATGGCTTTAGTGTTTTTATAAAACACACAATGTGCTTTTCAGAGCCATGTCTGGCATGTCTGAGACAGTTGATCTTGAATACTTAAATATCTGGAAAGACACAACTGAATCTTGTGACTTATTATACAGAAGACATTTATGATTGCTAAGGCTATTATTATCTATGGTGATTCCTGACAAGACTGTCTGGAAAAGGACACCAACCGGCATCAAGTGAGAAGGAGAGAATTTCTACAGACTGATTTTACGTTCTGATGTAAAATTTGTGTGAAAACTAACAGTTTTAAACCAACCTGATGGAAATTTCAGTTTGAATTTCCTGGCTGCAAATGAAGACTTGTGAAGAAATACATGGCTTAAAAGCCCAAAAAGCAAAATCAAGAGGACAGCCTCAAATAAGTGTTAAAAATATATCTCATTAAAAAAAAACTGCAATATTGGAAGTATGAAGTCTTCCATATACTGTCAAGTAAATGGGAAGAATTGCACACAACTACCATGCATTTAATTGTCACTAAGAAATGATAACATTTTGTGAAATACATCAATTAGGAACATTCAATGAAATACAGCAGTGCCCATCTTACTGAAACAATGGAAGCACCAGCCCTGATGCAAAAAGTGATAGACATGAACCTTTGTAGCTTTGCAGAGACCCTCACAATGTACTTTCCCACCTATTTTTGCATCACCAATATTTCCATCAGAAAATTTGGGAAACCCTTCATCCAAATCATTAATTAGAACTGCAAAAAGGCCCCAAAATGAATCCATAAATTCACCTTGCTAGCTTGAAAAAAAATCCATTTATGTGGGCTCTTTTGCTTGTTAATTGCTCCATGCTCTGTCCATGCCAATATATTACCCAGCACCATGAGCTCTGAGCTTGTGCAATAACTTTTTTCTGGTACTTGGTGGGGTCGGGGGGGGGGGGGGGGGGGAACCAAACACACATTTACTGATGTAGAATAGAGAAATATCAAAAACTCCAGATGCTGAATTTTTGAGCAAACAAAGATATGCAGGAGAAACTCAGAGGGTTAGACAGTAGAAATGGTCACAACATTTCGGCTCTGGACTCTTCATCAAGACACCACTTTACCACCCTGGTAGTTAATCCTCAAAGAACTTTAATACATTTTAAAATATATGATTGTATCAGTCACAAAATCAAATCATCTCAGTGCTATTTTATTAGATTCTCAATCTAATTAACTTTCACCAATGACACATGAAAATGTCAACAGGGTCTTGTTAGTCTTTATCCCCATTATTTATCCTAGCTCCTTTTCACAAGAAGGAGTTGCTCCTTCCCTTTTGCCCCCAGATTTTCCATTATTAGGTAGCTTTCAGGATTTTCTGTGAAGGCTGATGGATTTTGAGCCTACCAAGTAATCTTTGAAGAATGGGATCATATTTTTAAAAATTGGGATACTATCTTTAACTTCCTTGGTTAGCCAGAGAGAGATACTTCCACGGAGAGATACTTCCACGGAGAGATACTTCCACGGAGAGATACTTCCACGGAGAGATACTTCCACGGAGAGATACTTCCACGGAGAGATACTTCCACGGAGAGATACTTCCACGGAGAGATACTTCCACGGAGAGATACTTCCACGGAGAGATACTTCCACGGAGAGATACTTCCACGGAGAGATACTTCCACGGAGAGATACTTCCACGGAGAGATACTTCCACGGAGAGATACTTCCTTTACCATCATTATTATGAAATAGATTAATTGAGAATAATCTACTACATCTTTTAAGATTTAAGGTGGTAGATGAGGAGTAGCAAAACTTTTAAGTTTACCACACAAATTTCAGACAAGTTTCTCTTTCAAATGGAATAAGAATTTCTATTATGTTGAAGTCGCTCATCTTCAAAGGATCCTTTACTCACAGATTAATTAATGTTGGTTTACTCCACAAAGCTCAATCTAAAATATCTTACATCTTCTATTCTTAGAAAACTTTCTTTCATTCTTAGAAACTATCCTGAACGAGCCCTCAGGGCCACCTTGTCCTATTGATCTGCCATATCTAAAAATGGATTTAAATCAACCACAGTCATTGCAGAACCCCTTCTTGATTTATACAATGCCCAACAGTGCAATATTTAAAATGGTCTCAAAACTAATACTAGTACTGTACCCTGTATCTGAAACACTTGGGACCAGACGTTTTCACTGTTTCTTCCAGTTTTCGGAACCATGGAACTAAGCAGCTCAGTAACATCAGCAGAATACCTGTATCAACTGTTAAACAACAACAACAAACTACAGCAGGCTTTTTGAATGCTGACATGACATCATAAGTGAAACATTCACATGAAACAATGTTCAATGTTTTCTGCTTACAAAAGAAGGTAAATGCAGTGCCAAACACTAGAAATTCTCCTCAATGAATCTTTCAAATGTTTCCTCCAGCGTCATCTGCCTTATTAACAATGGTTATGCCTTTTGGCGCTGCCAGTTCCCGGCACCTCCCCACCGCTGCCGCCAATCCTCGGCACCTCCCCACCGCTGCCGTCGATCCCCGGCACCTCTCCACCACTGTCGTCGATCCTCGACACCTCCCCATCGCTGCCAGTCCCCACTATGGTCCCCGCTCCTGCCTGGAAGCTTGAGGTGACTCATTTGCTACGGACAGCAGAATGAGAATGGAGTTGCAGTCGCCGACTCCAGCTACAGCCGTTTGGCATCTTCCGGGCTAGAGGCAAAGATTTTGTTTTGTACCACAGAGCTCTACTGTTACCAAACTGGCTCCAACAGAGCGTCAGAGGCCCATGGACAAGTCAGGTGGTGAACTTTTTTCAACTACCAATACAGTTAGAAATATCTTGAATCATGTATCTTGCTAAATTAAACACATTAACATAATGTTGGAGGCATGTAGTCAGATTAACATGTCAATATTAACAAATGGAATTACATACTTTGTACTGGTAAAACGCTTCAACTTCAGTGATGAAAAAGTCATAGTACATCCTCAGAACCATGATGAAAGGACATTTAGGGAAAAAAGTCTGCAATTTGGCTTTTGCAATTGTTCTGTATGAAGATAACGTCACACGCTTTTGCTTCATATAAATATGTTAAAACATTGCATACCAAAAAACGTCTATCAAAATGTCCAATGTCACATATTATCTTATCAATTCTTCAATTAGTTGTCAGCAATACATTTGGAGTGCAGTATCCAAAAATCTGATACCACATGTCCAAAAATCACTGAGATCACAAGAAATAATAGGAAGAATTTTCCAATCTAAATAGTATCATATATAAAAATGCATTAATGAATTTGGTTTGATATTGTAACTGCTCTTTCTTTGGCTTGGCTTCGCGGACGAAGATTTATGGAGGGGGTAAAAAGTCCACGTCAGCTGCAGGCTCGTTTGTGGCTGACCAGTCCGATGCGGGACAGGCAGACACGATTGCAGCGGTTGCAAGGGAAAATTGGTTGGTTGGGGTTGGGTGTTGGGTTTTTCCTCCTTTGCCTTTTGTCAGTGAGGTGGGCTCTGCGGTCTTCTTCAAAGGAGGCTGCTGCCCGCCAAACTGTGAGGCGCCAAGATGCACGGTTTGAGGCGTTATCAGCCCACTGGCGGTGGTCAATGTGGCAGGCACCAAGAGATTTCTTTAGGCAGTCCTTGTACCTTTTCTTTGGTGCACCTCTGTCACGGTGGCCAGTGGAGAGCTCGCCATATAATACGATCTTGGGAAGGCGATGGTCCTCCATTCTGGAGACGTGACCCATCCAGCGCAGCTGGATCTTCAGCAGCGTGGACTCGATGCTGTCGACCTCTGCCATCTCGAGTACCTCGACGTTAGGGGTGTGAGCGCTCCAATGGATGTTGAGGATGGAGCGGAGACAACGCTGGTGGAAGCGTTCTAGGAGCCGTAGGTGGTGCCGGTAGAGGACCCATGACTGCTACAGTTCCATTTAACAGCAGACTGTCTGTTTATCTTCATGGAGAAACATTGCCACCTGCTGGCAATACCCGTTTCCAGCAAAACCTTTGTGCTGGTGACCATAACTACAACTAGTTATTTACATAGTACTGCATTAAGTTGAAATATTTTACCAATCAGGTATAGATTGCATGTACATAATACTGTTTTCTAGAACACAAGTATCATGACCTTATCAACAGTGTAAATGCAATATTGCAGATCAAATAAATTAATGCAACTAAGTCACTGAAAGTGTGAATGATTAGTAATTATGCATCGGACTTGTCAGCTACAAACGAGCCTGCAGCTGACGTGGACATTTACCCCTCCATAAGTCTTCGTCCGCGAAGCCAAGCCAAAGAAAGAATGCTCATATTATAATGACTGAAGAGTTCAACCTCATTAAGCAAGGAACTTAAATAAAACACTGGACAAAATACTGAAATTATTGAAAGGAAACCATTTAGTTTACATCACCTTTTCAGATGGCTACATTTCTAATAGAATGACCCATTGCAAGCATTTTATATTCTTTCTTTGCAAAAACCAACTCAATTCCCTTCCAAATTTAGTTGTATTTTGTTTCAGTAGCCAGCTTGCAATAAAATATCCATGTTTTAATGACAGTATATTGCAATGATCTTCTCTGCTTCAGTAAAACTATTTCTAGCCCCTCTTCACAAAGACAATCTCTTAACCCCATTATCATTCACACAATTCTTTTGTACAAATTTATGACACTTGACCAACTTCAATTTGCTTATTGTCACAACAGGTTGATGGAAAATGCCATCTCGCTGGCTCTCCACTCTGCATTAGATCACCTGGACTTTACATCAGGCTGAAATACCACATGAAAGTCTCCAGACACTGTGGTTGAAGTAAAAGCATAATGCTGGAGAAACTCAGCAGGTCAAACAGCGTACGTTATATGGCAAAGGTAAAGATACATAACCAACGTTTCGAGCTTGAGCCCCTAATCAAGGTATGAGCCAACAGTTGTTCACTACTACAGCTCAGGGTTCAATACCATCATACCAGCAAAACATTTAGTCAAACTGAAAGATTTGGGATTCTGTGCATCCTTCTGCAATGGATCCCTCACTTCCTCATTCACAGACTCCAATCAGTGCAGATTAACATAATCACCTCCTCCACCTGATCACCAACATGGGGGTATGCCAAGGCTGCGTGCCTAGTCCCCATGTTTTATTCCCGGTACACTCACAATTGCAAAGCGAGGTTCACCTTCAGTGCAATCCATAAATTGTCTGATGGCAAGGCTGTTGTTTACAGAATAATTCGAAACAATGAGTCAGAATGCAGGATGGAGATTGAAAATCTAGCTGGGTGGTGCCAGAAGAACAATCCTGCACTCAACAAGAAGACCAAGGAGCTTATATATGATTTTAGAAAGGAAGGTTGAGGGACCATGCCCCAGACCACACTCATGGGACTGAAGTGGAGAGGATTCCTAAGAGTCAATATTTCAGAAGATCTCTTCTACTGGAGCTAACACATCAGGCAATCGTGAAGGCACACCAGCACCTCTGAGGAGGTTTGGCATGTTGCCAAATCTACTATCAAACTTCTACAGGTGCACTGTGGAAAGTATATTGACTGGTTGAATGATAGCCTGGTTTGGTAATTTGAGATCTCAGGAACATAAAAGACTGCAGAAGAAAACACAATAGCCAGGTCACAAGCTCTGCCACCTTCCTCCTCTCCAATCCACTGAAGTCATTTACATGAGTAGTGACCTCAAGAAGGCAGCCAACATCCTAAAAGACCTCCATCACCCTGGTCACAACCTCTTCTCACTGCTACTTTGGGCAGACAGTACAGAAGCCTGAAGACCATAATCAATCTCTAAGTTCAAGAACCATTTTTTTCCATGGCTATCAGGCTCTTGGACTCCTTCGACACCACAAAAGGACTATTGCAAAGTGATTTTTTACCTTGCTCTAAGGAAACGGAATATTTATTATCTTTTGTAATTATTTACCCTTTTTTACACTAAAAAGCTGTGTTATTGCCATATATACAAGCCGTCTCTGTAAGCCAGCTTGGTTGATCGCACAGAACAGAAAATATGCCGGATTGGTGAGTCCTTTTACACAACAAGCTGGCTTCGTGAAGCAAAAGAGGCAGGATGTGTAGAACAGCAACATTGGTGTCTAATGTGATATAAAAAATATGTGCCAGGCAGCGATATTTTTTGAAGTATTCCATTATTAAAGCTCAATCAAATTCCTAAGATACATAAAGATACATTTAATTATAATTAAATTGGACAATCCCTTAATGCCGTTCAGGCCCAGTTTACAGAAGCACTGTAAGTCAGTTCATGTTTATTTTTAAAAAGAGCAGATATAAGTATATCTCCATGGCCATATACGAGCTGCCTGCTCTAATATTTATCCTTTGGAGTGAGGTGTTACTGCAACGTGAAGTACCCCGCAGGGCTTGCCACTGGTAATGCAAAGGACACCCTAAGAGCTGAAGCATAACATTTTAAAAGAACATAATTGGAATAAGATGCAAGCTAAAGCTGTGTTCGTTATGACAAGTATTAAAATGCATTTACAAAATCTGCATTTTATGAACAATAATTAGATACCTCACAAATACATTATAAATACTACGGAATTATTATTCCAGGTTTGATTTTAAACCTCTTCAGCATTTAAGGATTCTGTGGCATTATTCTGTTCAATATCAATTTAATTTTATATATTTTATTATTCCTCTTCTCCTTCGTTCCACATACTCATAGCCAGTGCCAGACTATTTTGAGCCCGAGGGAAGGCCATTGCTGACCTTGATTTTCAAAAACAGATGTTTTGTAGAAAAAGTGAAAAACTGGAAACTGCTAAATTTGCAAGAAAGAATAAGGCAAAATTACAGATTTTCCCAAACTTTGTAGCTCTATTATATTTAACATACTGTAAAATATATTAGCGTAAAAAGAATTTTGCATTAACAGTTAACAAAAGATAAAGAACAAGAGTGTATAAAATGCAAAATACAACACTAAACAAAAAAGCTAATAATAAATTAATTTAAAACATAATAATGTATCTTTTTTAATATTTTATTTAAATTTTTATCCATATATGGAGTCAGTTACAAAAATAAAGATACAAATAGAAAATATAAATCCATTATATACTTAATGATGGTTAAATCCCCCACACCCCAACCCCCTCCCACACTAGAAGCCCCAGAAGAAAAATAAAAGACAAAAACAAAAAAGAGAAAAAGAAAGAAAAGCAAGGAAAGCAGAAAGGATTGCCAAGAAAATGCCACTCACCACACAGATGAACTTTATATACTCTATTTAATTCTTTGGAGAAGGTTAACACAAGTCCCTAGGGTTCAAAAACCGTCTACCATTTTATAGCTGAAATTTGTAAATATGAGCATCAAATTTTCAGAAATATATCATATTTATTTCTTACATTTTAAGTAATCTTTTCAAGGGGATCAAAACTATGCATCTCTGTGTTCCATTATGCCATACCTAAATACGAATCAGATTTCCAAGAAACTGCTATACATTTTCTTGCCACTGCTATTGTTGTTTTGACAAATTTTGTTTGGTATTTAGATAATTTCAATTTTGGTCTTGCCCCTACAATATTCCCCAATAAAAATAGTTCTGGATTTTGTGAAAACTTAATGCCTGTAACCTGTTCTTAAAATATTTCTTAAATCTATCCAAAATGGTCTTATCTTGGGACATGACCAAGTTGAATGTAAAAAAGAGTGCTTACCTCTTTGTCACATCTAAAACATTGATCTGATAAATCTGACTTCAACCTATTTAATTTCTGCAGCGTGAGATACAATTGGCGTAAAAAATTATACTAAACCAACCTGTATCTTACATTTATTGTATATGTTATACTATCCTCGAAAACATCAGAACAGTTTTGTTCCTCAATCCTAACATTTAAATATGATTCCCATCTCTGTCCAGATTTATGAACCCCCTGTTTAGGAGTTCCCATTTGAAGTAAAAGGTACATGGCAGAAGTAAATTTCTTTATATTTTCCTTTGAATCAAAGTCTCCACATCATTACACTTTGGTATTAACATTGTTGGGCCCCAATTTATCCCTTAAATATGCTCTTAATTCAAAGTAGGAAAAGTGTGTGTTATTATGTATTCCATATTTATTTTTTAATTGATCAAATGACATCAAATGTTTTCCTTCATAACAATTTTCAATACGTCTTATCCTTTATGAGACCAGATATTTAAAAATTGATTACCCATTGTAAAAGAAAGAAATCTATTTTGAATCAAAGGCATTTTAGATGATAGTCCTCCCGCCACCCAGCTTTGTTCCAATTTCACCATTTATCTTGTTCCAAGTATTAATCATATGTTTTAATAAAGGGCTTCTCTCTCACCAGATATTAATTTCACTTCCCATTTATATATAAAGTCTTCTGCTATTCTCTACCCCATCTTCTCCAATTCTATTTTCACCCATGCGTTTCTCTCCTTACTCAAAAAGTAAAGAAATCTCATTTGTGCCACTTGATAATAATTTTTAAAATTTGTAAGCTGTAATCCTCCTAATTTATATTTCCATGTTATTTTTTCTATAGAGACCCTACACATCTTACCCCTTCTATATTTATTTAATTCCTGAAAGAACTTCTGACGTATTGATATGGCCAATGTTTGAAAAAGATATTATACTCTTTTGGAATATATTCATCTTGACACAATTAACTCCTCCCACAAATGTTATTGGCAAAGCCATCCACCTATTCAAATCTTCTTCAATCTTTTTAAGTAAAGCTGAGTAATTCAGTTTATATAAATTATTAAATCCATGCATATCCCTAGATATTTTATCCCATTTACCGGCCATTTAAATTGAGCATCTCTTCAACATTGAGTATAATCCCCTCCTGTAAAAGGCATAATTTCACTTTAGTCCCAATTTATTTTATACACCAAAACTTTCCCATATTCTTCCAATTTTAAGTGCAGCTTTTATAATGAAGTTGTTGGTTCTGTCAAATATATCAAAACATCATCAGCAAACAAATTAATGTTATATTCCTCTTGATTGTGAGCAATTCTAAAACAAAAATAGAGTTGAAGATAGTGGGCATCCTTGTCTACTGGACCTAGTTAAATGGAATGGTGTAGAAACTTATCCATTTGTTACAACTTTGTCTTCAGGTTCATTACATGATGCACTAATCCAATTCAAAACAGTGTGTCCTAATCCAAATCTTTCTAGCACTTTAAATAAGAAATCCCATTCGAGTCTATCAAACACTTTTTCCACATCTAAAGCCACCACAACATTCAAATCCCCCTCTCTTTTGTGTCAAGTGAATTATACTAAGTAATCTTGCTACACTGTCAGCAGATTGTCTCTTTCTAACAAAGCCTGTTTGATTCATATTTAACAAAGCCTGTTTGATTCATATTTATTAATTTCGGTAAAAATTTTGTCAATCTATTTGCTAAAATTTTTGCAATAATCTTATAATCTGAATTTAACAATTAAATAGGCCTATAGGATGATAGTTTTAATGGGTCTTCATCTTTTTTTTGGATCACAGTAATTATTGCCGTTGAAAAAGGTTCTGGGAGAGCATGCGTTTCTGACGCCCGATCTAATACCTCCATAAAAAGAGGAATCAATAAATCTTTAAATTCTATAAAAAATTTCAGGTGGGAAACTACCCTCTCTTGGAGACTTATTACTTTGCAATGAACTCAATGCTTCCCTCACCTCAGTTTGAGTGAAAGGAGCATTCAATTCTACCTACTCTTCTCAGTTTAACCAAGGAAGCCTTATTTGCAACAGAAAATCTTCTATTTAACATTGTTTGCGAGGGCTAAATCTGCCCCAATCCTGAAAGAATGGCACCCCTTAAGAAGTTCCCACCCCCATATTCTGTAAAAGCCCTTAAGAGGTGTATGGGATTATTTTCCTTCTACTGCAAATGGGTATGTGACTATGCTACGAAAGCACGCCCCCTGTTTGACACAAATCTTTCCCTCTCTCTCCAGCAGCCCTGAAAGCTTTGGAGAGAATTAAAACTGATATTGCCAAAGCTGGACCTCATCCATCGACGAGGATGTGCCGTTCCAAGTGGAAACCGATGCCTCAGATTGTGCTTTAGCAGGAACCCTTAATCAAAAGGGCAGACTAGTGGGATTTTTCTTCCACACGCTACACGGACCAGAACTTAAACATCCGGCCATTGAAAAAGAAGCCCAGGCTATCATTGAAGTGGTACACTACTGGAAATTGAAAAGGAAACACCCAGGAGTGCTGAAATCCCGAGGGGAATGAAGGGACAAACACCTGGCAAATGTTACTTTTGTAATAAGAGCTGGCACCTCAGGCAGAAGTGTCCGACTCAATTCGCTACTTGCAGCTAATGTGGGAAACATGGCCACTTCGCTAAAGCATGTACGGCAAAAAATACTCCCACTGATAAGAAGAAGAAGAAATCGAAGGCTGTGTAGTTAACCAGGAATCATGGCTTTTATTAGTAGAAACTCAGTAATACAATAATGAATGATAATGGGTGCGTACACAGTTATAGCCAAGGGGAGTGTCTTTAGTGGTAAAGATAATACACGTCCAATGTCAGTAGAGCAAACTAAGCACAGTGAAAGACTGACAGGATGACAGATTCATCACACCTGCAGAAGTCCCAGAGGAGACACAGCTTACTTGGGAGGCAGCTCACACACCAGCTCCAGGCTTCATTTGGACACAAGGCCTCTGATCACAATCTTCATGCTCCAGTAGTTGGACTCCAAATGGTTCAGCGAAAAGTTTGTTTCTTTTCAGTGACATATTTAAAATGCTCTTATGCAATTCTAATGTTTTTTTTTTCTTCAGTTGGTCTATTTTACTTTACTCAAAGACGCCTTTTTAAACTAATTTTCCAAGAGGGTCAAGGTCCTACATCTTGACTCTACCTCATCACATGACATACACCAATAATGGTGTTTTATCGACAACCACTGAAATCACTCACAAGTCTGATGACGACTCAAAGTGATAACATTTATTTGCCATCAAAGCCAAGTTTCCTAAATTTAATAAAGAGATATGTGGTCTCATGAGTGTGTGTGGGTGCTACACAGGCTCAAAGCAGATATCTATTTATAAACCAATTACACAACACAACAAATTTATGAGCACAAAGAAACTGATGGGGGAAGACAGGCTCCATCAAGCTACTGCTCAATAGCAAGACAGGCATGATCACTCGTCCTTACGTGATGTGTGTGTTCATGGGAGAGTGGGAAAATGGTCCTCCTTTGCGTCTACTGGGGGAGTAGTGGACCCATGCCAACTGGCCCATCTGCTGCTCCCCTCTGTTTTGGCCTACCTATCTTCAAAGCCTGCCAAAGTATTCCACCCGACATTGACTGAAGCACTGCAACCACTGCAAATCGTGCCAGATCACATGCCTGCACATAGCTGAACTAAACATCCCCCCCTTCTGTGGGTCGATCACGCATGCGCCTGCCAGCCACACTACTCAAATCCTCTGGGGAATATAAATTGAAAAGAAATGAATGTCATATCATAGATACCATGCAAGGGAGAATGTAAATCAATGGTCGGAGTCTCGCCCGACCGATGAAACAGGGTTGCTAATTCTTTTGAGATTCCTTGTGGTTATGTGAATCTGTTTTTAAAAATCAACAAAATCGCAGAATTTGAGCTTTTCAGAGAATCTCTGATGCTAGAACTTGCATAGCAACTTTCGATAGTGGATTCTGCTTATCTTTCTCTGCCTGGGTCTCATCTATGTGAAGTTATGGTAAGTAGAGAAACTAACATTTGATTGGAAAAACTAACATTTGATTGGAAGGAGGAAACCAACACATGTGGGGAGGGGGATTTAATCTTGTATTTGTACTAAAACATCACTTTATAGGTGGGTTATATGGGGCTGGATGGAAGGTGGGGGGTGTGGGAGAGTCGGGGGGGCAGAGGGAGAGTCGGGGGGGGCAGAGGGAGAGTCGGGGGGGCAGAGGGAGAGTCGGGGGGGCAGAGGGAGAGTCGGGGGGGCAGAGGGAGAGTCGGGGGGGCAGAGGGAGAGTCGGGGGGGCAGAGGGAGAGTCGGGGGGGCAGAGGGAGAGTCGGGGAGGCAGAGGGAGAGTCGGGGGGCAGAGGGAGAGTCGGGGGGCAGAGGGAGAGTCGGGGGGGCAGAGGGAGAGTCGGGGGGGCAGAGGGAGAGTCGGGGGGGCAGAGGGAGAGTCGGGGGGGCAGAGGGAGAGTCGGGGGGGGCAGAGGGAGAGTCGGGGGGGGCAGAGGGAGAGTCGGGGGGGCAGAGGGAGAGTCGGGGGGGCAGAGGGAGAGTCGGGGGGGCAGAGGGAGAGTCGGGGGGGGCAGAGGGAGAGTCGGGGGGGGCAGAGGGAGAGTCGGGGGGGCAGAGGGAGAGTCGGGGGGGGCAGAGGGAGAGTCGGGGGGGCAGAGGGAGAGTCGGGGGGGCAGAGGGAGAGTCGGGGGGGCAGAGGGAGAGTCGGGGGGGCAGAGGGAGAGTCGGGGGGGCAGAGGGAGAGTCGGGGGGGCAGAGGGAGAGTCGGGGGGGCAGAGGGAGAGTCGGGGGGGCAGAGGGAGAGTCGGGGGGGCAGAGGGAGAGTCGGGGGGGCAGAGGGAGAGTCGGGGGGGCAGAGGGAGAGTCGGGGGGGCAGAGGGAGAGTCGGGGGGGCAGAGGGAGAGTCGGGGGGGCAGAGGGAGAGTCGGGGGGGGCAGAGGGAGAGTCGGGGGGGGCAGAGGGAGAGTCGGGGGGGGCAGAGGGAGAGTCGGGGGGGCAGAGGGAGAGTCGGGGGGGGCAGAGGGAGAGTCGGGGGGGCAGAGGGAGAGTCGGGGGGGCAGAGGGAGAGTCGGGGGGGCAGAGGGAGAGTCGGGGGGGGCAGAGGGAGAGTCGGGGGGGCAGAGGGAGAGTCGGGGGGGCAGAGGGAGAGTCGGGGGGGCAGAGGGAGAGTCGGGGGGGCAGAGGGAGAGTCGGGGGGGCAGAGGGAGAGTCGGGGGGGCAGAGGGAGAGTCGGGGGGGCAGAGGGAGAGTCGGGGGGGCAGAGGGAGAGTCGGGGGGGCAGAGGGAGAGTCGGGGGGCAGAGGGAGAGTCGGGGGGGCAGAGGGAGAGTCGGGGGGGCAGAGGGAGAGTCGGGGGGGCAGAGGGAGAGTCGGGGGGGCAGAGGGAGAGTCGGGGGGGCAGAGGGAGAGTCGGGGGGGCAGAGGGAGAGTCGGGGGGGGCAGAGGGAGAGTCGGGGGGGGCAGAGGGAGAGTCGGGGGGGGCAGAGGGAGAGTCGGGGGGGGCAGAGGGAGAGTCGGGGGGGCAGAGGGAGAGTCGGGGGGGGCAGAGGGAGAGTCGGGGGGGGCAGAGGGAGAGTCGGGGGGGCAGAGGGAGAGTCGGGGGGGCAGAGGGAGAGTCGGGGGGGGCAGAGGGAGAGTCGGGGGGGCAGAGGGAGAGTCGGGGGGGCAGAGGGAGAGTCGGGGGGGCAGAGGGAGAGTCGGGGGGGGCAGAGGGAGAGTCGGGGGGGCAGAGGGAGAGTCGGGGGGGCAGAGGGAGAGTCGGGGGGGGCAGAGGGAGAGTCGGGGGGGGCAGAGGGAGAGTCGGGGGGGCAGAGGGAGAGTCGGGGGGGCAGAGGGAGAGTCGGGGGGGCAGAGGGAGAGTCGGGGGGGCAGAGGGAGAGTCGGGGGGGCAGAGGGAGAGTCGGGGGGGCAGAGGGAGAGTCGGGGGGGCAGAGGGAGAGTCGGGGGGCAGAGGGAGAGTCAGGGGGGCAGAGGGAGAGTCGGGGGGGCAGAGGGAGAGTCGGGGGGGCAGAGGGAGAGTCGGGGGGGCAGAGGGAGAGTCGGGGGGGCAGAGGGAGAGTCGGGGGGCAGAGGGAGAGTCGGGGGGCAGAGGGAGAGTCGGGGGGGCAGAGGGAGAGTCGGGGGGGCAGAGGGAGAGTCGGGGGGGCAGAGGGAGAGTCGGGGGGGCAGAGGGAGAGTCGGGGGGGCAGAGGGAGAGTCGGGGGGGCAGAGGGAGAGTCGGGGGGGCAGAGGGAGAGTCGGGGGGGCAGAGGGAGAGTCGGGGGGGCAGAGGGAGATTCGGGGGGGCAGAGGGAGAGTCGGGGGGGCAGAGGGAGAGTCGGGGGGGCAGAGGGAGAGTCGGGGAGGCAGAGGGAGAGTCGGGGGGGCAGAGGGAGAGTCGGGGGGGCAGAGGGAGAGTCGGGGGGCAGAGGGAGAGTCGGGGGGCAGAGGGAGAGTCGGGGGGCAGAGGGAGAGTCGGGGGGGCAGAGGGAGAGTCGGGGGGGCAGAGGGAGAGCCGGGGGGTGTGGAAGGGAGAGTCGAGGGGTGTGGAATGGAGAGTCGGGTGGGTGTGGAAGGGAGAGTCGGGGGGGGTGTGGAAGGGAGAGTCGGGGGGGTTGTGGGAGGGAGAGTCGGGGGGGTTGTGGGAGGGAGAGTCGGGGGAGTTGTGTGAGGGAGAGTCGGGGGGGTTGTGGAAGGGAGAGTCTGGGGGGGTGGAAGGGAGAGTCGGGGGGGTGTGGAAGGGAGAGTCGGGGGTGTGGAAGGGAGAGTCGGGGGTGTGGAAGGGAGAGTCGGGTGGGTGTGGAAGGGAGAGTTGGGGGGGTGTGGAAGGGAGAGTCGGGGGTGCGGAAGGGAGAGTCGGGGGTGCGGAAGGGAGAGTCGGGGGTGCGGAAGGGAGAGTCGGGGGTGCGGAAGGGAGAGTCGGGGGTGCGGAAGGGACAGTCGGGGGTGCAGAAGGGAGAGTCGGGGGTGCGGAAGGGAGAGTCGGGGGTGCGGAAGGGAGAGTCGGGGGTGCGGAAGGGAGAGTCGGGGGTGCGGAAGGGAGAGTCGGGGGTGCGGAAGGGAGAGTCGGGGGTGCGGAAGGGAGAGTCGGGGGTGCGGAAGGGAGAGTCGGGGGTGCGGAAGGGAGAGTCGGGGGTGCGGAAGGGAGAGTCGGGGGTGCGGAAGGGAGAGTCGGGGGTGCGGAAGGGAGAGTCGGGGGTGCGGAAGGGAGAGTCGGGGGTGCGGAAGGGAGAGTCGGGGGTGCGGAAGGGAGAGTCGGGGGTGCGGAAGGGAGAGTCGGGGGTGCGGAAGGGAGAGTCGGGGGTGCGGAAGGGAGAGTCGGGGGTGCGGAAGGGAGAGTCGGGGGTGCGGAAGGGAGAGTCGGGGGTGCGGAAGGGAGAGTCGGGGGTGCGGAAGGGAGAGTCGGGGGTGCGGAAGGGAGAGTCGGGGGTGCGGAAGGGAGAGTTGGAGGGTGCGGAAGGGAGAGTTGGGGGGGTGCGGAAGGGAGAGTTGGGGGGGTGCGGAAGGGAGAGTTGGGGGGGTGCGGAAGGGAGAGTTGGGGGGGTGCAGAAGGGAGAGTTGGGGGTGCGGAAGGGAGAGTTTGGGGGGGTGCGGAAGGGAGAGTTGGGGGGGTGCGGAAGGGAGAGTTGTGGGGTGCAGAATGGAGAGTTGTGGGGTGCAGAATGGAGAGTTGTGGGGTGCAGAAGGGAGAGTTGTGGGGTGCAGAAGGGAGAGTTGGGGGGGTGCAGAAGGGAGAGTCGGGGGAGTGGAAGGGAGAGTCGAGGGAGTGGAAGGGAGAGTCAGGGGAGTGGAAGGGAGAGTCGGGGGGGTGGATGGGATAGCAGGTGGGGGTGGTGGAAGGGAGAGCAGGTGGGAGTGGTGGAAGGGAGAGCAGGTGGGAGTGGTGGAAGGGAGAGCAGGTGGGAGTGGTGGAAGGGAGAGGAGGTGGGGGTGAAGGGAAGGCCGTAGGTGGGGGGCAGTGGAAGGGAGACCGGGGATTTGCAGATCGAGTTTTTGAATTTGAATTTTGAATTTTTGAATTTTCATTCTCTCCCTGTCAGGGAATTTCCGTGTGCTCTTTCCATCAGAATTATAACGACTTTTGTTATGTGTTGCACACACAAGACATCATCACAATGTCATCTTCCCTTCCCTTTCAACCCAACAACATGGTTCGACCTTTTAGACTGGCCCCGCTTTACCTCTGACATTTCCCACCTTGGCAGATAAAAGCCAAGTCAGTTCAGACTCCTCAATCCGCCTTCAATGCGTTCACACAGCTAGGCAAAGCAGTTGAAAGGCGGATAATACCCGGCTTGAATCCTCTGTGTAAAAGGGATAATTATCTCTTTTTAATTCAATTTAACATACACTATTGTAGCCTTTATTGTGAAGTACCTATTTGGGTACAGCAAAAAAGAAATTTTGATGCACATGTACATCGTTTCCATTAATAGAATGCCCAAATTGCAAATCATTACTTTCCATGTTGTAGTTTACCTAGTACTTAGGATGATAAAATGCAATTTTAAAAAAAAATCTATTAAGATGAATGTTAATTTCACCTTGGACAAAGGAATACGACTTGATACCCACTCTATTTTGAGTAATCAGAGTTAATTATAATCAGACAATTTAAAGGGGGAAGACAGCCATAAGAAGTTAAACACAAAAATGTTCTTGAAAAATAAATCAACCATAAAATAAACACAGATTCGTTATATAAATATGATCTTCTTTAAATCATGTATATGCTCTATTTTGAAGTCTTTAATGGGTTATGTTATTTCCAAAATGGCAGCAATTACTCAACAGATCAGGCAGCATCGATGGAGAGAGAATAACACTTCTTCTCTCCCCTCAACAACTTCTCCGTAGATTTTGTCTGACCTGCTGAGTATCTCCAATATATTCAATTAAGATTTACTTCCAGTATCCATAATTTAGTTTTATTTTCTTTACTGGTGTACAACATTGATAAACTACATGGTCCCAAATCTCAAATAAAGTCAAATCTTGAATTCAGATAGATTTCAGTTGAAATTTTGAAAAAATACTCTAGCTCAACAGCATTTGGTACAAATTCATCACACTTTGTTTCTGCACTTAATGCACTACTCGAGTATGAAAACAAAATTGAGTATCAAGGCTCATTCAGATCTCAAAGATCACGCTTGCATTTCATCTTCAATCAAAATGAACTTTTTATCTAGTGCAAGGGTGGCCAAACCGATGCAGCTCTTTTACATTTTTTGCAGCTCGCGGAAATATGTTGGCTAAGACAGGAATCAATCAATAGTAGTTTTAGTGGGCATGGCTTGTGATAAGCTGCTGTGCAGCTCTCAAACATCCTCTGGGTGGCTACATTAAGAAACTTTGGCCACCCCTGATCTCGTGGTAGAATTCTATGTAATCAGCTCCCTCAAAATTCATACTTCTCCAAAATGCATCTACCATCAACGTGAACAACTTGCAATCATGTCACTTGACAATTCTCCTGCCTTATATTAACTAAATTCATCTAATAATCAGTCCAGAACATCCATACACGGAAACAGATCTCAATTATTGATAACCTACACAAATAATCAACAGGTGCTTCCACACTGAGATCCCAGTAAATTGGCGGGTTGGGTCAGATCGGAGTGTTTACACTGAATCAAGAAAAGCCGGTTCAGTGTGACATTTACACTGGAGTGTGTTGGTTGTGTTCATACAGGTAAGTGAAACTGTAAAAAGGCAATTAAATACCAGCTTTCAGGAACAGTGTGAAAGCACCTAACTAATATTAATTTCTTCTCTACTTTGGGTTATCCCTGCTTCACAACCACCTTCAAGCAATCCATACAGTTCTATTATGGTAATTTCAAACCAAGTATAACAACCAACTGAAAAACCTCACAAAGATAAGCATATACAGAGCCGTTGTCATACCCACACTCCTGTTCGGCTCCGAATCATGGATCCTCTACCGGCATCACCTACGGCTCCTAGAACGCTTCCACCAGCGTTGTCTCCGCTCCATCCTCAACATCCATTGGAGCGCTTTCATCCCTAACGTCGAAGTACTCGAGATGGCAGAGGTCGACAGCATCGAGTCCACGCTGCTGAAGATCCAGCTGCGCTGGGTGGGTCACGTCTCCAGAATGGAGGACCATCGCCTTCCCAAGATCGTGTTATATGGCGAGCTCTCCACTGGCCACCGTGACAGAGGTGCACCAAAGAAAAGGTACAAGGACTGCCTCAAGAAATCTCTTGGTGCCTGCCACATTGACCACCGCCAGTGGGCTGATATCGCCTCAAACCGTGCATCTTGGCGCCTCACAGTTTGGCGGGCAGCAACCTCCTTTGAAGAAGACCGCAGAGCCCACCTCACTGACAAAAGGCAAAGGAGGAAAAACCCAACACCCAACCCCAACCAACCAATTTTCCCCTGCAGCTGCTGCAACCGTGTCTGCCTGTCCCGCATCGGACTTGTCAGCCACAAACGAGCCTGCAGCTGACGTGGACTTTTACCCCCTCCATAAATCTTCGACCGCGAAGCCAAGTCAAAGAAAAAGAAATAATGCATCAGGCAAGATAAAACAATTCATGTACAGCTGCTATCATATTCACTCCAACAATATAGAATTTTATACACCAGTTTATTCAAACAAGACTGGATCTTTACAAACTCTTCGTGTCATTACTTGATTCAACTTCATTAGGTGACTCTCCCAATTCCTTCAACCCAAGTACAGCATCGCAAAATTCCCTTAGTACAAGTTTTTTTTTGCATTTAGGAGAAAATTGTTAGTACGATACCAACTATTCTCAAGCATGACTGAACACTTTCAGCAACCAGTTCCAATTATTAGTGCTGTTTCTGAAAGAACAATGTTTGTCTATTTCCTGTGCACTCAAGAATTTCAGGTTGTGGTAAAATAGTAAAAATATTCAGAGAGTTTTGTTCTTTTGAATTAAAGGACAAAAGTTATTATTCAAGCAAGGTTAGTCCATTTTTACTTGTTAGTTTTCCATTGAGTTGTATATCCCTCCAATTATGTCAATGGGGAGGCAAAAGATCAGGGATCTGACTCTCCCTTGAAAACATCCTCTGGTGGAGATTATTTGAAAGAATTGTGCACACCATCAAATTTGCTGCCTGAAGGCACTTAGACATTGAGCTATTATGACAGTTAAGAACAAAATGTTCCAGAGCCTCAGCACATCCAAGTATAACAGAGGAACCAACTTGGAGAAAATAAAAATTCAATATCCGGAAACTGCCTAAGCCACTTAGTTCTCCACAAAAGAGTCTATTTTCAATTGGCATTTGCTTCTCCCAACTATATTTAGTTCTGGCTTCCCAGACAAAAATATTCATGATTTTTTTTTTTGCAGTCCCAGTCTCAACAATTGCCACATCTCACTCGCTTTATTCAGAGTGAAGTCACACGACTAGAGAAGCTATAGCTGTCTGCTGACAGCTGTTTACTGTATATATTTCAGAATTCAGAATCAGAATTTATTGCCACGAACAAGTCATGAAACTTGGTATTTTGTGAAAACATACATAGTTTAACCATCTTACAACATTACTATAATAAAATTAAAATTAAAATAATAATAATAGAGCAGGAAAAGTAAGGCAGTGTCTTTGGTTCATTGATTATTCAGAGAATCTGATGCCAGCGGGGAAGAAGCTGTTGTTGTGCCTCTGAGTGCTCATCTTTCGCCGCCTGTACCATTTCCCCGATGGTAGCAGAGTGAAGAGGGCATGGCCTTGGTGGTGGGGGGCTTTGAGGATAGAGGCTGCTTATTTACGCCACCGCCTCATGTAGATGTCCTCAATGGAGTGAAGTCTGGTGCCTGTGATGCCGCAGGCCGAGTTAACAACCCTTTGGAATTTATTTTTGTCCTGAGAGTTGGCGCCTCCATACCAGGCAGTGATGCAACCAGCCAGAATGCTTTCCACTGAACACCTGTGGAGTTTACAAGAGTCTTTGGTGGCCTAACAAACCACCTCAGACATCTCACAAAGTATAGCCACTGATGAGTCTTCTTGATTGCATTGACATGGAGGCTCTGGACACCCAGGAATTTGAAGTTCTTGACCCTCTCCACTATTGAGCCCTCAATGAGAAATGGGTCATGTTCCCCTAACTTCCTCCTTAAGTCCACAATCATCTCCTTGGCTTTGCTGACATTGAGCACAAGGTTATTTACAATTTTATCTCCATTTAGAACACATGCAAAGAAAATTGATTTCTAAGGTTTCAATCAGTTAATGGTTTTATTTATTTTTATTTATTTAAGTTAGTGATTTAAAGCTCTCATTCTACTGTGCATTTCAAACAAAGATCCACACTTCAAAATAAGACAGGAACACTATGGTTGTAATTTCTATATAAAACGGTAAAAGCAGAGAAGTTAAAATGTTATAAAACCTCATTTGAACAATATTTAAGAATTCTAACCTTCATTCAAACTTCCAAGAGTAGAAGGTAATTCAAGCCACTTCAAGATAACATAAGAAATAAAGACTGAACAGACCACACAGTTTTTTTGAATTAAATTGTCTCTGCATTTCAGTCCTAAATGAACAATACCTATTTTGAGGCTATGCCCCCAGGGAAAACATTCTCAAGGCATCCAGCCTGTCAATCCCTCTCAGAATCTTAAATGCTTCAATGAGATTGCCCCTCTCTTCTAAATTCTGGTGAGTATAGACTCATCTTTCTTGCTCTCTCCTTGTAAGACATTCCTTTATCATAGGATGCAATCAAGTTAACCTTTGTGACATCACCTCCAAGGGAAGAATAAAATATCTTAGTTTGAGAAGAAAATGCAAAACAGCTCATCATGTGTGGTCTTGCCAACTCTCTTTAAAAGTGCAGCACAACTTCCATAATCAAGAAATCATGTCCCTTTCTAATAAGGGCCAACGTCCTTTTTATCTTCCTGACTGTTCATTTTACATTAATCTTGTTGCGTATGTCGGTCAAACAAAACCCTCTCTAGAATAATAGTTAAGAGTTGCTCACTATTTTAAAATTATATTCAATCAAGTGATTTCAAGCAAGTAATTAATAAGAACTGTACATTTAAAAAAAGTACTGATCATTGCAACACCTCAACATTACCAGTTTTCCAATTCTTTACCTGTATTCATGCAGCATCTCAAACCCAGTGAGCCTTTCATTTTATTTAACTCAATAACACTGACCATTTTGAAGGGCAAAACAAGCAAAGTTTATTTGCATCTAGACCATTTAATTTAGTTGCCCTATTTCCAAACCATGCAACATCATATTAATTGTAAACCTGATTTTATTACCTATCTTTGTGGCTGAGCTCTCTGAACGTCCACCAGGCTGTGCATTCACCATTTTCTCTTACAAAGCCAATACCCCATTAATTGGAAATTTACTGCTTAACATTTAAGATGTGGTGCAGAGAATCTCATGTGGTTTAACTAGGGTTTTGTGTATCTGTGGGAAAACTAAATTTCCAGTAATTTGATAATTTCAGTGCTAATTTAATTGCTGAAATGCATGCATCACACACACTTCATTTCATATTTTTGAGTGCAGAAAGATATTTCATGTCAATTTTACCATTTTTTCACTACCAAAATTGATAATAGTCAAACCCAAGCAATGATGCTTGAGGCACATCAGTTTCTTACTTCCAATTAGAGTACATACCCTTTCACCAATGTCCCAGCAAAGCCGTAACAATTCAATGCACAGTATCAGCAAACTGACAATGAATAGCAAATATGCATTTAAGAAGAAGCTGGATTAAGTTCTAGAAGGAGAATGCTGAAGATAGATATACATCTGGAGTAAAAAGAGCTTCCTTATTTAGACAACCTCAAATAATATAAATTTTAAATAATCTACTTGTATTTAGTCTGTGGTTACTGAAACCTATCAAGCACAAATGAACATTTGTTGAGGACAAAAGCTTCTGCTTAAAACAAAAACTATGAAATTCGTTTACTCATCCCAAAATTATAAGTCAAGTAGTACAAAGATTTTGCTGCAATTTATTTTGTGACATACGTTCTATCTTTTAAAAATATTTTTATTGGTATTTAATATATAAACAATTGAACGATACAATTATACAATGTGCAATACATTTAAAAAGAGGAAAAAGATTTCAAATATGAACATAATTCAAAGGACCAAACAAAAAGAAAAACCCAACCTAAAAGAAAAAGAAATAAAGGAGAGAATGGAAAAATAAAGTTAAAAGTAATTTTTAAATGAATTATAATTGTCTTTTTTTTTTAAGTATACAATTGTCTTTACTTCATACGTTCTTAAAAAGGGGAGGAGTCACGTGATGGAGTAGTGGCCAGTAGGAGAATACCAGCCCTCTCCAGAAAAGAAAAAAAAGTGAAGAAAAAGTAAAGCCCCAGATACACAAATCACAACAAATAAAAGATAAAAAGAAAGAAAATGGCACCCAAGAAAGAAAAACCAAAAACAGGAAAAAAAAGGAAAGACGCCAGAAGAGAAAGGAGAAGGCCTTACCTGCACGAAAAAGCAGGGACCCGCTGTGGAAAGAGGAGCCCACTCCCAGAGGTTAGTGGAGACCCCGCAGGGTCACGACCTTCCAACCGCGGGACTGCAAAAATGGCTCACTGAGCCAAACAGAGGTGCGCAACTACGCACGACAAGGAGAACACCGACGGGAGGGGGTACCAGCTGTGGAGTGAAACTACACAGCATGAAAAGCTGAGAAATGCCCGAAAGCAAGGCTCCCTGCTGGAAGAAAAAGAAAGCAATGGGAAACGGAGGGATGAGAATGAAAAACAGAAGCAAGAGGTCCAACAGATAACCAGTCCAGAAGAAGAGGACCAACATCAAGACACCATGGAAAAAAATACCCAACAAACAGACAAGCAGCTCAACAAGAAAGTCAGAAGAGACACAGATACAAAGAAGAGAAATAGAAGACACAAACTCAAGAGTAGACACAGAAGAAGAAGGTCAAAGATAGTGGGCCTTAAGAAAGATGAAGAAGGCAAAGATATGAAAGAATTTATAAAAGAATGCATCCCAAAAGTCCTGCAAATACCAGAAATGTAGGAAGGAATGGAAATAGAAAGGGCACACAGAACATTAGCCCCGAAACCACAGTCACAACAAAAACCAAGATCCGTTTTAGTAAAATTTCTGAGATACAGGACAAGAGGAAATATATTGGAGAAGGCAATAAATAAAATTAGAGAAGACAAAAAGCCACTGGAGTACAAAGGTCAAAAAAATAATTTCTACCCAGACATAAGTTTTGAGCTCCTAAAGAAAAGGAAGGAGTTTAACGCAGCAAATTCGATCATATGGAAAAAAGGCTATAAATTTAGTTAAGATATCCAGAGGTGCTTAAAATAGTTATCCCGGGGGAGCAAAACAGACTGTTCTCGGATCCTGAGAAAGCACAAGAATTTGCAGAACGCCTGCAGGACAGAAAGAGAGATGTAACAAGAATGAAGAATGATGACAAACTACATATAAAGATGTAAAAATAATGTATAAGTAAGAACTAAAGGAGGGAAGAAAATGGAAGTAAGGGAGATAAGGGGGAGAAAAAAAGGGGTTAAAAAATAAAAAGAAAAAGAGAAGAAAAGAGGGGGAGCTTTGTTTTAATGTGAAGATAAAAGTCTTTTCTGGAGGGGGTTGGGTGGGAGAGAATAACAGTCACTGCGAAATCAGTTAACACTTGCGAACGGGTTCGCAGTCCGAATGGAGAGGGGAGTTGTGGTTGCCCGGCAAGGGACAAGGGGTGACTCGGGGGGGGAGGGACACTTGGGGTTAAGGGAATTTTAGATGTGGGAATGGTTGAAATATTTTATGTTTTAGAAGTGTTGTCATACAGTGCATTCAAAAAAGGAAAACTGAGAAATGAAAATGGGGAAAAGGGGAAAGGTGGTGCTGAGGAAATGGAAATGAGATGTAAACAGAGTATGAGATGGCCATGTTGACTATAAATTCTTTTTTTTTCTTCTTCTTTTCTTTGGCTTGGCTTCGCGGACGAAGATTTATGGAGGGGGTAAAAAGTCCACGTCAGCTGCAGGCTCGTTTGTGGCTGACAAGTCCGATGCGGGACAGGCAGACACGATTGCAGCGGTTGCAAGGGAAAATTGGTTGGTTGGGGTTGGGTGTTGGGTTTTTCCTCCTTTGCCTTTTGTTCGTGAGGTGGGCTCTGCGGTCTTCTTCAAAGGAGGTTGCTGCCCGCCAAACTGTGAGGCGCCAAGATGCACGGTTTGAGGCGTTATCAGCCCACTGGCGGTGGTCAATGTGGCAGGCACCAAGAGATTTCTTTAGGCAGTCCTTGTACCTTTTCTTTGGTGCACCTCTGTCACGGTGGCCAGTGGAGAGCTCGCCATATAACAGGATATAATAGTCAGAATCCTGACTATAAATATTAATGGAATAAATAACCAAATCAAAAGGAAGAGGCTATTAAATTTACTGAAAAAATAAAAAATAGATATAGCATTCGTGCAGGAAACGGATCTAACTGAAGTGGAACACAAGAAATTAAGGAGAGACTGGGTAGGGCACGTAACAGCAGCATCATATAATTCAAAAGCCAGAGGTGTAGCTAAATTAATAAAAATGTACCAATCAAAATAGAGGAGGAAATAATAGATCCAGCAGAGAGATATGCAGTGATAAAGTGTCAGATATATTCAGAACTCTGGAATTTGGTCAATATATATGCACCTAATGAAGAGGATCAAAAGTTCATGCAAGATATTTTTTTGAAGATTGTAGATATTTTCTTAAAAAAGAGAATCAAAGACTAAAAGAAATGCAATCATAAATCCAAGGATGAAATCCTGAATTTACCTCATCCACCTCAAACTTTTATAAAAGCTATCCTATTATGCCAGTACAGTGGCCTGCTTTAACAGCTTCTGGTACTTGTCAATTTTTTCAACTTTATTTCCAATCACATTTCCTTGTACACATTTAGAGAGAGAGAGATCTTGAATAATGTAAAGAGGCTACGTGGATGTGTCCCACAAGATTCCCCAGAAAAGAGAACCAATGCCGTTGCTTTGTCATCTAGATTTTTCAAACTTGCCACATATACTTCTTTTCCCCCCCCTCGGGTGTAAAAACAATATCTATTTCATGAAGAGATTTCAGGTCATCTTCTAAGTCTCATCTAGTGTGGGATCTAAACTCCATGACCAGAGTTTGAAATTTAAATTTAAATTTTGTCAGTAACAGAAAATACCCGATTGAAGATAATACATAATTAAGAACTCAGTCAACTGGAGAATTTGCATTATCTGCATCACTAGTAGATGCCAGATCCTGGGGATTTTACTGGACATAATTTACAATTTTCCCATTCTGAGCTTGTAAATTCTATTTACTGACAGCAATAGATAACCAATGAAAATAAATGAGGATTAATAAGAATACCACATACCATTAAAAACGGTTCATATAATCCTATCTTAATCCTGACATTCTGGTGTTGAAACCACAGCACTTGTGATTAAAAAGTGTAAAGATGGTAAAAACAATTACAGTATCCTCTATAATGTTTGGGGCAAAAATACCTTTCTCCCCCCCCCCCTCCCCCCCCCCCACCCCCGTGTTCCACAGTTTAAAGTTTGTAATCAAACAATTCACATGGAATTAAACTGCACATTCCATTGTATACATTTTGTTTGACCATGTAGAAATTACAGCACTTTTTATACAAGGTCACTTCATTTTAGGGTACTATAACTTTTGGGACATTTGAGTTTACAAGTGTTTGTGAGTACTCAGGTTTGTTTAATTGCTTCATTGGTGCAGGGATAATAGATCACCTTTGGAGTCTGTAGTTGCATGAGGACCAGAGTTGTGCCATTGAAAGTCAAATAGACCATTATGAGGCTAAAAAATAAAACAGTAAGAGATATCACCTAAACCTTAGAATTACCTAAATCAACAGTGTGGAACATCATTAAGAAGATAGAGTGTGCTTGTGAGTTTAGTAGTAGCAAAGGAACTGGTATTCCAAGGAAGTCTTCCATTGCTGATGACAGAACAATTCTCATCCTAATGAAGACAAATCCCCAAAAGCACATATGACAGATCAGAAGCACTCTTCAGGAGGCATTTGTCAATGTCTACTGTCCATGGAAGACTTCATGAACAGAAATACAGAGCCTACA
Source organism: Narcine bancroftii (assembly GCF_036971445.1). Taxonomy (NCBI): domain Eukaryota; kingdom Metazoa; phylum Chordata; class Chondrichthyes; order Torpediniformes; family Narcinidae; genus Narcine; species Narcine bancroftii. Next base: position 79,581,034 of record NC_091471.1, read on the forward strand.
CTGAAAGAAGAAAACTATGAAGAAGGTGGTATGCTTTGGATCTTGGGGTTTCCTTTCCACCTCCACACTTTGCTCTTGCAATCACTCTGACACAGGTTCATCTTGGTCTAACCTGTCTACAAGACCTTTTTCTAGGCTCTTTTCAGTTCTTCTTGGCAAACTGTAATCAGGCCATCCTTTCTGTGGCTAACTAGTGATTTGCATCTTGCCATGTAGCATCTGTATTTCTGTTCATTAAGTCTTCTGCAGACAGTAGTCGTTGATATATCCATACCGGTCTCATGAAGAATGTTTCTGATCTGTCAGACACACATTTGGGGATTTTTCTTCATTAGGATGAGAATTCATCTGTCATCAGCAGGGAAGGTCTTCCTTGGAATGCCTGTTCTTTGTTTTTTTTTTAATTACTGAACTCATAAGCACGCTCTTTCTTCTTAATGATGTTTCAAATTGTTGATTTTGGTAATCTTAAGGTTTGGGCGATGTATCTTACTATTGTATTCTTGTTTTTCAGCCACATAATGGCTTATTTGACTTTCATTGGCACAACTCTGGATGAAAAATGGCAACTACAGACTCCAAAGGTATCAAAACCTTAGAAGCAGCCTAGCTTTATTATACCCGCACCAATGTAGCAATTAAATATGCCTGAGTACTCACAAACACCTGTGAAGCCAAATGTCCCAAACATTATGACACCCTAAAATGAGGGGACTATGTATAAAAAGTGCTGTAATTTCTACATGGTCAAACCAAAATTTATACAAATAACCTTGAATAAAATCTGAAATGAGCACTTTAATTCCATGTAAATTGTTTAATTACAAATGTAAAACTGTGGAGCACGGGGAAATAAAGGATAAAAGTCTTTTTGTCCCAAACATTGTGGAGGGCATTGTATATTCAAATACAATACACATATCTGAAATGGACTTTTAAAAGTGCAAGATAAATTATCTGCAATACCCATAATCCTCCATATGATGTCATTGTAGATCACAAAACAAGGTTTTATTGTACTGGGGAAGCTTCAAATCAGGCAGTGTGAATAGTAGTGATACCAATAGAAACTGATCTCTGTGCAGGAACTGAAGATTGAATTGATTCAACTTGAATGGCTAAAGTCACAATTTTAGTTGCTCCTCATTATCCAGGTGATAAGGTGGTCATATTTTTTCTGCTCAGTCAGCAAGCAGTTGAAAATTTTCTACACCTTCATTATGGGATTAAATGGTGTGCTGTATTCAAGAGCTTTCATTTAAGTGACCTCAGATATAATGTTCCATCATAATACCACATCAGCACATGCTACTGGTGTTGAACCATGAATGAATAGCCAACCACAGAAATGAACATGAAGTTCTTTCTCATGGTGGTATATTCCTCTCACTGTAGAACACACTCACATGAGAAGAGACAAAGAATCCTTTGTGTTCTTTATTTAATCTATAATGGTTCTACTGTATCCCACAATCTTCTTTGGCTTGGCTTCGCGGACGAAAATTTATGGAGGGGTAATGTCCACATCAGCTGCAGGCTCGTTTGTGGCTGACAAGTCCGATGCGGGACAGGCAGACACGGTTGCAGCAGTTGCAAGGGAAAATTGGTTGGTTGGGGTTGGGTGTTGGGTTTTTTCTCCTTTGTCTTTTGTCAGTGAGGTGAGCTCTGCGGTCTTCTTCAAAGGAGGTTGCTGCCCGCCAAACTGTGAGGCGCCAAGATGCACGGTTTGAGGCGATATCAGCCCACTGGCGGTGGTCAATGTGGCAGGCACCAAGAGATTTCTTTAGGCAGTCCTTGTACCTCTTCTTTGGTGCACCTCTGTCTCGGTGGCCAGTGGAGAGATCGCCATATAACACGATCTTGGGAAGGCGATGGTCCTCCATTCCGGAGACGTGACCTACCCAGCGTAGTTGGATCTTCATCAGCATGGATTTGATGCTGTCGGCCTCTGCCACCTCGAGTACTTCGATGTTAGGGATGAAGTCGCTCCAATGAATGTTGAGGATGGAGTGGAGACAACGCTGGTGGAAGCGTTCTAGGAGCCGTAGGTGATGCCGGTAGAGGACCCATGATTTGGAGCCGAACAGGAGTGTGGGTATAACAACGGCTCTGTATATGCTTATCTTTGTGAGGTTTTTCAGTTGGTTGTTTTTCCAGACTCTTTTGTGTAGTCTTCCAAAGGCACTATTTGCCTTGGCAAGTCTGTTGTCTATCTCGTTGTCGATCCTTGCATCCGATGAAATGTGCAGCCGAGATAGGTTAACTGGTTGACCGTTTTGAGTTTTGTGTGCCCGATGGAAATGTGGGGGAGCTGGTGGTCATGGTGGGGAGCTGGCTGATGGAGGACCTCAGTTTTCTTCAGGCTGACTTCCAGGCCAAACATTTTGGCAGTTTCCACAAAAGAAGACGTCAAGCGCTGAAGAGCTGGCTCTGAATGGGCAACTAAAGCAGCATCGTCTGCAAAGAGTAGTTCACGGACAAGTTGCTCTTGTGTCTTGGGGTGAGCTTGCAGGCGCCTCAGATTGAAGAGACTGCCATCCGTGCAGTACCGGATGTAAACAGCGTCTTCATTGTTGAGGTCTTTCATCGCTTGTTTCAGCATCATGCTGAAGAAGATTGAAAAGAGAGTTGGTCCCACAATACAAAGCTGTTATCTGGCATCACACACATAACACTCATTCCCCCCCACAATAAAAAACTAAAACTAAACTGACAATACCAACAATATAAGTCAGTGGCAACAAATAAATTACAAAGCTCGGGACTTCTCAATCAATCATGGGACATATTCCTTCATATGTAATGAAGGATGCTTCTCATGTTTAAATTTCCTCAGAGATGGAAGACTTGGAGGACTTACTGATCTCTCAGGAGAACCCTTGGGTCTTTCTGGGGAAACTTCCAGTCTCACAGGAGAAAGTACCATTTCCTCATCAGCTGACCCTAGAGATTAGTTACAGTTGGGGCGTATGGTGGTGCCTCATCACTCTCCAGTGCACCCAACGGTGAGGCTATCTCTGGAAACCGGTAATGGGGTCAGATCCAACGTGTTCTCGTTGGCATAAACCCACTCTGCATCTGGTGTGTCAAAAAAATTGTGCACCTTGGAAACGGATACTGAATATTTATTGCTCTCAATTGGTCAATGAGTCATTTCATATCATTTCTCCCACCAGTGCAGAATATGAACATGGGCTCAGTTTTTTCAGAAGCACTCCTCTTATTCTCTTGATAATATCTCCATATATATAAAACCAAATATAACCACTTACAGCACAGAACAGGCCAGTTCGGCCCTACTAGTCCATGCAGTAACAAATCCCCACCCTCCTAGTCCCACTGACCAGCACCCGGTCCATACCCCTCCAGTCCTCTCCTCTCCATGTAACTATCCAGTCTTTCCTTAAATGTAACCAATGATCCCGCCTCAACCACGTCTGCCGGAAGCTCATTCCACATCCCTACCACACTTTGCGTAAAGAAATTTCCCCTCATGTTCCTCTTATAATTTTCCCTCTTCAATCTTAAACCATGCCCTCTAGTTTGAATCTCCCCCACTCTTAATTGAAAAAGACTAACCACATTTACTCTGTCTGTCCCTTTTAAAATCTTAAACACCTCTATCTAGTCCCCCCTCAATCTTCTACGCTCCAGAGAAAAAAGCCCCAGTCTGCACAACCTTTCCCTGTAACTCAAACCTTGAAATCCTGTCAACATTCTCGTGAACCGGGGGGCGTGGCAAGATGGCGTAAGGATCAGACGTACCTTCCAGTCCTCTCCTGACTCTATCTTATTGTTTTGTCTAGAAATGCCCGTTAAAATTCTTTAAAAGTTTAGATAATTTCAGTGCTGTTAATTTAACTTATGATGGTACAATTGGTGGAAAAGAGCAAAAAAAAAACGACAACAGATCATCAAAAAACTACATTTTCCAAAAGTTCAAGTTTTGGAGCCTACCTACAGGAAAGACACCGGGACTCAGCATGAAATGGATCCCAGGAGAGAGGTACAGTGTTCAGATGTAGAGCTCTACGTTACATTGGTAGAGCCCCCAAAAGAGGGCGCCAAACAAAGAGTTACTCAAAGGCATTTGTCAACTGTAGAGGTGGCGCTGCAAACTGCATCTCTTGAGATAGAAGAACCTATACAACTTGATGTACTGGGAGAAATTAATACATTATGGACTGGGGAAAACCCCGCCCAGCGTCCTCCAGTCACTGCTGGAGAGGCTGTGGCTGGGGTTTCCAAACGCAGTTATACTACAAGGTAGGCAACCAGAATGAAGGAAGGAACAGAAGATCCTTTGGTTATGCAGAAGAAGCAGGAATCTGTTGAGCCAAAATCTATTTCAATTGAAAAGATTTTTGTGAATCTTGAATCTAAATTATCTTATACAATGCAAGGATTATCCAAGATTACGACTGAACTTGGTGCTAGGTTTAATGCTCTGGTGAAAATACATTCTCAACAGATGGCTGAGTTTGGAGCTGTTAAGCTTGAAGTGAGAGATAAATTTAATTCGTGTGAAGAAGATATAGACGAAATACGGAATCAAGTTTTTGATGTGACCAAAATGATCGAAGACTTACAAACTCAAAATAAAAATTTGGTGAAAAAGATTAATTATTTGGAAAACCAATCCAGATGGAACAATATAAAGATTATTGGTTTGCCGGAAGGTATGGAGGGACCAGACCTAAGAAAATTTTTTACTGAATGGATTCGCAGGTGCTGGGTCAAGAACATTTCCCGGAAGGTATAATACTGGAACGTGCTCACAGAGCCTTTGCTAGAAGATCTATTTCAGGTCAAAGTCCAAGACCTGTTTTGGTTTTTTAATAATTTTACGAGTGGCTATTAGAAATGCACAACAGAGAAAATCACCCTTGATGATTCAAAATAATTGAGTTTTCTTCTATGCGGATTTGAGTCAAGAAGTTATGTTCCAATGACGGGAATTCAATCCTGCTAAAGAGTTGTTGTGGAAGAAAGGTTACAAGGCAACCTTTAGATATCCAGCTGTTTTGAAGGTTTTTCAAGATGGTTGCCAACCAAAGTTCTTTGATTCTCCAAAGAAAGCTATAGCATTTGCTCAAGAGCTGCCAATTACTCAGTTTCAACAGAGACATAGTCCGCCGCGATCTCTAAGGAGACAAGAGATGGAAGAAAATTGCCATGCTCCAAGAAGGAATGGTTGTAATGGTGACTCGGCAGTTGGAGCTGATTAAAAGAAGAGTTGTCCTTTTTTTTTTCTAATTTTTTTTTAAAAAAGGGATATTAAATAATGATGATGTTAGTTTAAGATGAAGTGAGAGTTGGGGGAGAGAACTGGATAGGCACTATTTCATGAAAGTCATCTGCTACGTGTGAGTTATCTCACACCCATTTTTTTTTGGGGCGTTACCGCATTGCGCGGTTTAGACGGGAGGGGTTATTTTTAACCTCCTACCTGTTTTTTTTCCTTTTGTTTGTATTATTAGATTAAAGAGTGAAGGGGTTTTTTTTGTTTAAATATAAAAAAAAGTATAAGAAAGTATTTGATTGTTTAAAAAACTAAAAATTGATGTGTTTTTTTTGTAAAGTTTATTCAGTAGATAAGGAATATCTGAAATTTAAATGTGAATGGGATGGATAAGTTTATTTTTTTATTTTTTCTTTAACTTTAAGGTGAAAGGAGTGGTAATTCTGGTGTATATTATTTTGTTATTTTAGTTATAGAACGAAGGGAATAATGGTGAAAGTTATAAATTGAATTGTACAATTCTTAATGAGGCTTGAATTTTGTTTGTGGTTTATGCTCCATTTGTTGAAGATATAGATTTCGTTGTAGATGTGTTTTTATTATTTGGATATCTGAATTTTAACGTAAAGATTGGGGATATTTAAATGTGGTATTGGAGCTTTTATTGGATAACTATTCAAGGGTAAAAGGAAAAAATGGTGGAAGAGTACTAAAACTGAATTGTACAATGCTTAATGAGGTTTGAATTTTGTTTTAAGATGGTGGTTTATGTGACTAATATGATGATAGATGTGAAGTTAGTTGATATTTGGTGAAGGTATATCTCTATAGAGAAAGTTTTTTTTCATCTTTTTTTTCATGCTACAATTTTTTTTAAGAATTGATTATTGTTTAAGAATTTTTGATAGATAATGTTACTAACTTTACTAATTTTTTATATTAAGTTTGAGTTAAATATATGTTTCATCTTAACTCCATTTGTTAAATATATGCATTTAAGTTTGATTTAAATATGTTTTTTAAGTCTGATATCTTAGTATTAATTACTTTTCTTTTTGTTAGTATTTTAATCGGTTATGTTTTTTTTTGTAAGTGTTTTTTTTCTCACATATATTATTAACTTAATTAATTCTTCACTCTTTATTTTGGGGGGAAAGGGGGGTTGGACTAATTTGAGTTGGGTTATTAATGTGTAATAATTATTGGGGAGGGTATAGTTTATTTAGATTACTTATACTGTATTGTAATTTTATTATTTTATTCTTAATTTTTTTAATGTAATCCTACATGTTATTCATATTATAAAATCTTAAATAAAGTTTAAAAAAAAAAACATTCTCGTGAACCTTCTCTGCACTCTCTCACCAATACTTGTTGTCCAACTTCTACCAGGTTGGTTTACCAAGAGATGTTGATTGCTGGATACGAAGCCCCATGTTTGAGTGTACTGCGGAGAGTATGCTTCTCAAGTTGCATCCAAACATCAGTTTTGCCAGTGTGCGTTTTGTTGTAGAGTGTGGGGTTGTCCTGTATGATAACAGAAAAGTGGTAGATGGATATGCCACGTTATGTTTGACAACTTTTGGGCCTTCATGGCTTTATAAAAAGTCTGAATAAAGCATTCCACTTCTCTATTGGTACTCAGATGATAATGTGCCAATATGATGTGTCTCGTTTTATTTTTGTTGCAGGAATTGGTTGAAAGCATCAGACACAAATTGTGGTTCTTTGTCGGAGAGCAGTTCTATTGGCAAACCATATGTTTCTGCTGTTGTTTTCCGCATTTAGGATACCATAGGCCATTTGGAGTGTGCATCCAACACAATCAAAAAGTTTTTGCCCATAAATGGGCCAGTGAAATCCATGTGAAATCGGTGCCAGGGTTTAGCTTTGGCTTGCGGTGCTTTACGTTGCATTACTTGGCAAATGTGACATCTTCCCACACTTTGTTCAATGTCCTTGTCCATTGATGCCCACCAGACGTGCATGCACACTAGGGGCTTCATTTGGACCATCCCTGGATGATTGTTGTGGAGTTTGGCTAACATGGTTACTTGCTATTTCTTCAGAATTATTGTTTTTGTTCCCCACAATAAACAACCCTCTTCAATCGATATCTCGTTGCATTGCATATAAAAGGTTTTAATTTGGGCCTAATCCTCTCGGCTTCGGGCCATCCATTTAACATGAAGTACAGGATCTTAGATAGGGTCACCTCATTTCGTACTTCTTTATTGATGGTTTTTGCTGTAATTGGCAAATGTTGCTCTTGATTAATGCTGTCCAGTTGATCAATCCTTCTATTTGTTCGGTCTCTGGTAGAGGTAGACGCAACAAAGCATCCGCATTGCAGTTTTCCTTCCTTGGACCATGTTTTAAATAGAGGTGTATTGCCCATTTTTGAATTTTTGTGGCCACTAGTACTGAAATGCCCAGAATGTTGGCAGCTTGAGCGAGACCAAGTGGAGAGCTGCTTGGTCCGTCATCTTCAGATCCAACTGCTGGTTGAACCTGTTGGGGTCACCAATGTAGCGTCAGACTCTGACTTTTTATTTCCTGTTGTCCTACTTGCATGTTTTGTCCACATTTAAAATGCTTACTGGTAAATAAACTAAAAAAACCTGTACACAAATACATCCTTTCCCCTCATGGTGCCAAAATGCCAGATCACCCCTTTTACACAGACAGGATTCTGGCACTGTTACTACCTCTGCTATGGGAAAAAAAAGTCAGGACAGGAATGACCCCCACCCCCCCAATTCCATGTTAATGTTTTTTTTACACAGCAGGCAAAAAGCCATAAATATCCAGAAACAAAGTAGCAGTGTAAAAAGCATAAATGTTTTTGCAAAGAAATATTCAGCACAGTAAATGATCTAATCAGGGATTACAGGAAAGATATCCAACATTGCTCACAAAAATCTGAATTAGCCAAAAATTACAAGCCATGATATTCTGATAATTAAAGTAATTTAAGTAAAAATATAACTTGCAGAACATAGATCATTACAGCACAGTACAGGCCTTTCATCCCACAATATTGTGCTGACCGACATAAAACTATTCTACAATTTAAACCTTCCCACCTCACACCCAAAATCCTCTACAATTCTTGCATTCCATGTACCTAACTCTTTCAAATGTCCCCTTAATACCAGCCTCCACCACCACCACTAGCAATGCATCTCAGGCACCCACTACTCTTGGTGTTAAAAACTGACATCTCCCAAAAATATTTCACCCTTCACCTTAAATAGGAGTCCTCTAATGTTTACTACTGTTGCCCTAGGAAACAGGAGATGGCTGCCACCCCATTATGACTCTCAATGTTGTAGATCTATATCAAATCACCTCTCAAAGAGAAAAACCCAAACTCTGTTAACCTTGCCTCCAATAGCATCACTAGAGTTGGTGTCACCCAGTGCAGAAACTCAGTGTCACCCCCTCCCAATGAACTTCATCCCATACCTGACCATTCAGAATTCTTAGTATGGTTTCTTGTACTAATGTTACTCGCAAATTGTAATTACAATAGTTAGTGAGATAAGCAACTAGCAAAATTAAAATTACGCCTTTTTTTAAAATTACAATATCATACTACTTAATTCTCAAAGTTATTGATATAGGTTCACAAATACTAATTGCCACAATATTGCAGCTAAAACACCATAAACTTTGACAAAAGCAGCGACTATAAAAACACCAGCAGCAACGAAAATAACAGTGCGTGCCTGTAGCACGTGCAGATGAAACCACGCGATTCGCTGTGTCATTGTAATTGGGTAATAATGACAGTTCTGACCAGAGGGCATTAGAAGGTTCAAAAAGTAAATTAGCATAGAATTTTAGCCTTTTAGGTATACTGATGCATGTATGATGGGGTTACAAAAAAATGTTTTTGTTGTTATAACTAATACAGGGATATTTGATAAAAAATAATAAATTTCTGCTGAAACACTGCACAGAAATTTTATAGACAGTCATTTTGGTGTCACCCCCTCTGATGGTGTAACCCAGTGCAGTCCGCACCCTCTTAGTGATGCCAGTGCTTGCCTCATGACATATTATCCAATCCCGGAAACATCCTGGTAAATTTTCTTTGCTCACTCTCCAAAACTTCCATGAACTTCCTGTAATGAGGCGATCAGAATTGAACACAATATTCCAAATGTGGTCTAACCAGAGTTTTATGGAACTGCAACATTACCTCAAGGTTCTTCAATGCCATCCCCTGACTAATGGAGCCCAGCATACCATAAGCCTTCTCAACGACCTCATCAACCTTGAGAAATCTATGGATTTGGGCCCAAAGGTCCCTCTGTTTATCCACACTTTTTAGAATCCTGCCATTAACCATGCCCTCCACCTTCAACTTTCCAAACTGCATCACTTCTCACTTGTTTGGATTGAACACCATCTGTCACTTTTCTGCCCAACTCTGCACACTGTCCATATCCTGATGTAATGAACAATAATGTCCTACACTATCCACAACACATCCATATCATTTGCAAACTTCCACTTCTTCACTTATAAAAAAATCACAACAGTAGGGGTTTCAGAACATATCTCTATAGAACTCCATTCGTCACAGACCTCCAGGCAGAATACGTTCCATTTATTACATCCTTCTGCATTCTGCAGGCAAGCCAAATAAATATTAAATTAAGTAGTTAAATAAATTTTCAATCTTTTTATTGGTTTTGAGAAATTAATATAAAATACATTGATACATATGATATAAAGTTCAGGTATGTGACAAGAGTATTTAGAGGTTTTTGGGAGAAATTGTTAGAGGACACAAACATTTTAAACAGAATATTTGCAGGAATTCTGCAGAGTGCTTTTTGCAAAAAGATCAACAAAGTTGCAGCATACAGCTTGCCTGAGAGAGCATGGGATTTTGCATTCAGAGAGAACAGTTTTGCTCTCAGAAAGGGAGGGTGTGAAACAGAGAGAAAGGAGACAGAAATCAGTTCCAGAAGGACAAAGCTGGCAAACCTTTGGAAGACTGGCTGTCTGAAAGGTGACCTGAAAGAAGGAGGATCATCTGGAGATCCCTGAAGGGGCAGGTTTCACCTCAAGACTGATTGGAAAGGAATCAGTGGCAGATCTCCTGGAACAAAAGAACTCTCTGAAGACCAACAAGAACCCTCCTGAGTGGTAACCAATTGCCTGTTAAGCAACAAAGGCTGATGAACTTTGTTAATGCTAATTTCTGTGCACAGTACAAGAATTGCCTGCAACCAGTGAGATTGAACTGTGATCCAAAGAACTTTTTAAATCTTATATGCACATTATATATACCTGGGATTAAGTAGGTTAAGTAACAAGTTAAAGTTTAATTCTGTTTTCTTGTTCAAATATAATTAAAAACTACTTTTGTTTAAGTACCCCTTTGTGTTGTGGTATATATCTATTGCTCCTGGTTTTTGGGGTCCTCTGGACTCCGTAACATTCTATGGGGGATCGTACTTTAGGATTTGAACATTGCAGTTTTATGATTAATTAGTTGATTGGGTTTTTTGTTTTGCAAGCTATTGTGTCTGAAATTTTTTCAAGCTATTTTTGCAAGCTAACTTAAAGCTTGTGCCTGGATAAACAGCAGCAATGGATGGTGATACATTTTTGTTAAAACCATCACCTGCAGAGCTGCAAAGCAAGAAAAAAAAAGGAACTGAAGGCTATTTCTAAGGCATTGAAAATTACTGAAATTAAGTATTGGATGAAGAAAGTACAAATACAGAGGATTATAGTGAAATATTATATAGATGAGGGTAAATTTGTTGAAGACTTAGAAAATTTTCCAGAAAATAGATCTTTTGAATTGCAAATGGAATTGGAGAAATTGAGGGTGCAAGAAGAAAGAGAAAAAAAAAGATTATACGAGGTAGAGGAAGCTGAAAAACTGAGGAAATAAGAGTTAGAGGTAATTGAAAAGGTTAGACAGTTTCAATTAGAGAAGTTCAAAATGGAGATGGAGAGAAGTAAGGGGATTGAGGCTGTAACTCCTGGAGAAAGATCTTTGGCTCATAGATTAGTAAATCTAGAGGCTCCTTTTGAAGAGGGAGATATAGATACATATTTCTAGCTTTTTGAAAAGGTTACCAAGAGCTCAAAATAGCCAAAATAAAAGTGGCCTCTAATATTTCAAAGTGTATTGAAGAGAAAAGCACAAATGGCATACTGTAGCTTCACTGCAGATCAAGTGGCAAATTATGATACTGTTAAACAAGCTTATGAGTTGGTTCCGAAACCATAGGGAAAAATTTAGGAGTTTGGTGAAAACTCTTATATGGATTTTGCTCTGAAGAAATCTGTATGTTTTGACCATTGGTCATTGCGCTTCAAAAGGAATAAACAATGATTTTGACAGATTGAGAGAATTAATATTAATAGAGGAAATTAAAAGGTGCGTCTCAGAGGAGATTAAATTATACCTGGATGAGAGAGACGTGGGGACGTGGCAACATGCGGTTAGATTAGTGGACAAATTTGCTATAATTCACAAAAATACATTTCAGAGTAGTGGGCATTTTCAGAGAGCAAATTGGGGCAGATTAATAAACCTGTTCATAAGGTTAATTGGAGCAGGAGAGTCGGCCTGAAATAAAGTCTGGAAAAAATGTTAAAAGAAATGAAGGAAAGGGAGTAAAGGACAGAACTTCTGTGTTTGTATGTCTCTTTTGTAAGTAACCTGGTCATGTGATTGCAAATTGTCTAGACTTGAAAAAAAAGAGAAAAAGAGGTTTTACCAGAAGCATGTATTTAAACAGTGGAATTTAAGGAGAGCAGAGGTGCCAAACCTGGTAAGGAGATCATGGATGTATTCAAGCCTTTTGTGTCAGAGGGATTTGTCTCAATAAAAGAGGGAGAACCACAGGTTTCAGTTTAAATTCTTAAGAGATACTGGAGCTGCTCAGTCATTGCTGTTGGAAAGTATTTTAACTGTGGATCAAAGGAGTGACACAGGGGAGATAACTTTGATTAAAGGTGTTGGATGGGAGGTAGAGTCAATATCGCTTCACAAGGTTGTGCTAAATTCAGAATTAGTCAAAGGACCTGTTGTAGGAATAATTCCAAAGTTACCCATGCAGCGTGTTTCGTTTTTGTTGGGGAATGATTTGGTAGAGGATAAAGTTTGGTCAGTTTTAAGATAGACAAATCGGCCTAGTAAGAATATGGTTAAAGAGGATGGCCAAAATGTTTGGCCTGGAAGTCAGCCTGAAGAAAACTGAAGTCCTCCATCAGCCAGCTCCCCACCATGACTACCAGCCCCCCCACATCTCCATCGGACACACAAAACTCAAAACGGTCAACCAGTTAACCTATCTCGGCTGCACCATTTCATCGGATGCAAGGATCGACAACGAGATAGACATCAGACTCGCCAAGGCAAATAGCGCCTTTGGAAGACTACAGAAAAGAGTCTGGAAAAACAACCAACTGAAAACCTCACGAAGATTAGCGTATACAGAGCCGTTGTCATACCCACACTCCTGTTCGGCTCCGAATCATGGGTCCTCTACCGGCATCACCTACGGCTCCTAGAACGCTTCCACCAGCGTTGTCTCCGCTCCATCCTCAACATTCATTGGAGCGACTTCATCCCTAACATCGAAGTACTCGAGGTGGCAGAGGCCGACAGCATCAAATCCATGCTGATGAAGATCCAACTACGCTGGGTAGGTCACGTCTCCAGAATGGAGGACCATCACCTTCCCAAGATCGTGTTATATGCCGAGCTCTCCACTGGCCACTGAGACAGAGGTGCACCAAAGAAGAGGTACAAGGACTGCCTAAAGAAATCTCTTGATGCCTGCCACATTGACCACCGCCAGTGGGCTGATATCGCCTCAAACCGTGCATCTTGGCGCCTCACAGTTTGGCGGGCAGCAACCTCCTTTGAAGAAGACTGCAGAGCCCACCTCACTGACAAAAGACAAAGGAGGAAAAACCCAACACCCAACCCCAACCAACCAATTTTCCCTTGCAACTGCTACAACCGTGTCTGCCTGTCCCGCATCAGACTTGTCAGCCACAAACGAGCCTGCAGCTGATGTGGACATTACCCCTCCATAAATCTTCGTCTGTGAAGCCAAGCCAAAGAAGAAAGAGATATATCCTGCATGTGTGGTACCTAGGTATGTGACAAAGAAGATGATGACAGCTGAAGAAGATCCAGTTGATAGAGATTTGCCTAGTACTTCTGAGGTACTTTTGAAAGAGCAGGGTCAGTATGAGAATAAGGATTTCTCTTTGTCAAGGAAAGAGTTAATTCAGCAACAAACAATAGATAGAGATCTTGTTAGCTTCAGGGAGAAAGCAATAAATGAACAGGAAATTAAAGAAATGGCTTGTTGATATGACTTGGAGTGTGAATTGTTATTGAAACCTTATTATGAGAACAATCTGTATCAGAGATGTTGGCTGTTGACAGGCTGCAGGAAGTGGTGGATCATAGAAACAGAATCTTGTGAATCCTTTCTGATTAGGTCTAAAATTATATACTTCCCAAATAAGATTAAAATCTGTCTTGGGGAAGCCTCAACTTTAAGGAGTTTAAGAAACTCCTAATCTGTAAATAGTGAAAGAAATGTTGATTAGGTCATTTAAATTTGGCAGATAATTGCTCAAAAGAGGCAAGGTACAAGAAAGTCCAAGTCCAAGAAAGATTAAATACCTAACCTGGACTATTGCGTACATCCAATGTCTTGAATCGAGGGGTTTTTTTTAAATAAAAGAATTATGAAAATTGAACTATATTAATAAAAATCTATGATAACCAAAATGCTTTCTAAGTGGAACCAAATACACAAAGTATGCCTAATTATCAAAATATCAGTTAGTTTGGAAAGAGAAAAGGGCAAATGTGCTCCAAGTATTGAGATGAGAATGTCTTTTAATAGATTGTCTCTTAGTCAATCCATCCTGAGGCACCTGAATATTCATTATGATGTATCCAAATAATGATATATCTAATGTTGGCTGCCCAGTATTAAAGTCTCAGGTTAGGTAATACCAAGCCACCATTTCTCTTAGTATTATGAAGATTTTATCCATGATTTTAACTTCCAGACTACACAATATAATCTCTCTCGTTACCTCTGAGCACCAGACTGGATTTATCAAAGGATGTTATTCACAATTTCAATGACTTTTAGGTATTATTTATTCTCCTACTATTTTATCTGAATCTATTCTTTCTCTAGATGCCGAAAAAGCATTTGCTAGGATCGAGTGGAGATATCTTTTTTGTGTTTTGGAGAAATTCAACCTAGGTTCCCAATTTGTTAATTGGATCAATTTAATATATTCATCCTCTACAGCTTCAATTTTTTTCTAATTCAATTAAATCTAAACCTCAAACTATTTTGGGGAACCAGACAGGGTTGTCCTCTAAGTCCACTCTAATTTGGCTTTGGAGCCACTAACATTGGCTTTTCAGCAATCAGATATTTCAAGAATTTCTAGACTTGGGATTATCCACAATGCTGATCATCTTTAAGATGATGATCTTTTACTATATCTATCTATCTATCTCATCTTGACTGTTCATTTCCAAGGATCTTATCACTTCTTAGTCAAATTGGTCAATTATCAGGTTACAAATTGAACTTGCAGAAGAGTGAATTGTTCCTTTTGGATTCTTCCCGCTCTTTTGATTCCTCAGTTCCTTTTAAAGTTGTTAAAAACCTATTCAATTATTTAAGTATTACTATTACTATAAAGATCACTAACTTGTTTAGGAAAATGTTCTTACTTTATTGAATCATGTTAAGAAATCCTTATCTCAATGGTCTCCTCTATTGATGACAATAATATTAACTCTCCCTATTAATAAGATGAACATCCTGCCTAAATTCTTATATATTTTTCAAGCTGTCCCAGTATTTGCTAATTTTTTTTTTTATTCATTAGACTCAATTATTCCCCGTTTGGAAAAAAAACTTTCCTTCAAAATAAATGTTCAATCTATAATTCTAACCGTGGCAAATTGCAACATTTTTCATCTTATTTTAATTAATTTTAAAGATCCAAGTCTTCACATTTTAAGTTTTACCTGATTTTTAAAAAACAGTACCAGCATCACCATTTTAAAAAATCATTATCACTAGTTCACAAGAACACAAAATGGAAGCAATTCCAAAATCTTTGCTAAAAAATGCAAATAAAACATGCACAACACCAAGATTTTTTTTTAATGATTATTTACTTCAAATTTCTTGAAATAACAGGAAGAGTCTTTTTTTTTTTCTTTGGCTTGGCTTCGCGGACGAAGATTTATGGAGGGGGTAAAAAAGTCCACGTCAGCTGCAGGCTCGTTTGTGGCTGACCAGTCCGATGCGGGACAGGCAGACACGATTGCAGCGGTTGCAAGGGAAAATTGGTTGGTTGGGGTTGGGTGTTGGGTTTTTCCTCCTTTGCCTTTTGTCAGTGAGGTGGGCTCTGCGGTCTTCTTCAAAGGAGGCTGCTGCCCGCCAAACTGTGAGGCGCCAAGATGCACGGTTTGAGGCGTTATCAGCCCACTGGCGGTGGTCAATGTGGCAGGCACCAAGAGATTTCTTTAGGCAGTCCTTGTACCTTTTCTTTGGTGCACCTCTGTCACGGTGGCCAGTGGAGAGCTCGGCATATAATACGATCTTGGGAAGGCGATGGTCCTCCATTCTGGAGACGTGACCCATCCAGCGCAGCTGGATCTTCAGCAGCGTGGACTCGATGCTGTTGACCTCTGCCATCTCGAGTACCTCGACGTTAGGGGTGTGAGCGCTCCAATGGATGTTGAGGATGGAGCGGAGACAACGCTGGTGGAAGCGTTCTAGGAGCCGTAGGTGGTGCCGGTAGAGGACCCATGATTCGGAGCCGAACAGGAGTGTGGGTATGACAACGGCTCTGTATACGCTTATCTTTGTGAGGTTTTTCAGTTGGTTGTTTTTCCAGACTCTTTTGTGTAGTCTTCCAAAGGCGCTATTTGCCTTGGCGAGTCTGTTGTCTATCTCATTGTCGATCCTTGCATCCGATGAAATGGTGCAGCCGAGATAGGTAAACTGGTTGACCGTTTTGAGTTTTGTGTGCCCGATGGAGATGTGGGGGGGCTGGTAGTCATGGTGGGGAGCTGGCTGATGGAGGACCTCAGTTTTCTTCAGGCTGACTTCCAGGCCAAACATTTTGGCAGTTTCCGCAAAGCAGGACGTCAAGCGCTGAAGAGCTGGCTCTGAATGGGCAACTAAAGCGGCATCATCTGCAAAGAGTAGTTCACGGACAAGTTTCTCTTGTGTCTTGGTGTGAGCTTGCAGGCGCCTCAGATTGAAGAGACTGCCATCCGTGCGGTACCGGATGTAAACAGCGTCTTCATTGTTGGGGTCTTTCATGGCTTGGTTCAGCATCATGCTGAAGAAGATTGAAAAGAGGGTTGGTGCGAGAACACAGACAAGAACAAACATGCATGTGGCATTCACACTCGGAGAATATAGTCATATGTCAGAGCAGAATTAACTGGAAGAGTGTTCCAAAACAAAGCAAAATCAACAAGTTTGTCAGGCAATCCAAAAAAGTAAAATGTTGTTCATGCATGCACAAATGATTTGGACTCAAATTAGAAACGATCTAATCCCTCAATGATAGAAAGGTGATAGGTAAACAGGATATGCATCAATGTAGAGGAATACTGTATAGAAAACAGGATTGATAAACAAGCAGGTGAATCACAAAAAAAGTCAATATAGTGAAGCAAGGTGGTGGTCTATTTTGGTATGAGGACGGGCTTACATTGTTAAAGGCAAGAAACAAAATTGGATGAAAATGCAGAAAGTTATGAAATACAGATACAAATCTCACAAGGTAATAACCCAAGTTCAAAAAGCTATAAAAATGCAAATGTAGTATCAGTGTTTATTATTTTGAGGATTTGAGTACAAAATATTATTTTGAATACAGTCACTGTTCTGATGTAAATAGAGCACACGATACAGGCCCGATGATCCATTATGTTGTACTGACCAATATAAATAGACTCTAACAACCTAACACTTCCCTATCACATACACAGAACCCTCTATTTTTCTTACATCCATGTACCTATATCAAGAATTCTTTAAATGTTCTGAAATGAGGGGTCTGAGACCTCCCTACTGTACATATTGCTGGTGAATGTACAGACACTGAACAATAAAATTGACGAGCTGATGGCAAGGCTGCTTTATCAGAGACAGGTAAGACAAATCTCAGCTGTTTGCTGCACCAAGACCTAGCTAACAGAGAACACACTGTGATCTGACCAGACAGTTTCAGCATTCATGGGCCAGATCGGAACTCAGATTCTGACATTTAAGTTCGGAGATCCAGATCAATGGAGAAGGAGCAGGTATGACTTGCAAAAAGCTATTCCCTGGGCAAAGTGGAGATTCTGAATGAAAATGGAAACAATAAGGGACACTTGACAACTGTGACAGGGCCTAAATGCCATAACCGGCTACAAAACCAAATCCGGTGAAGTAGCAGAGGGCAAAGCTTTTCTCCCAGAGGAACTCAATGCCTTCTGCACCATATTTGACAACAGTAACAGTGAAAAATAACCCCTCCACACCCTCACATCCCCTGATGATTCCCATCCTGTCCGTATCTGAGGATGACATGCATGCTGCCTTCAGCACGCATGTGAATCTGAGGAAAGTGTATCGGAGGAAAGCATTCGGCCCAGATGGAGTACCTGGTCAAGTATTAAAAATCTGTGCTGACTAACTTACCAACGTATTCACAAATATCCCCAATATCTCATTCCAGCAGGGCATGGCACCCGCCTGTTTCAAACACGCGTGAATCATACGAAAGCCCAAGAAGAGTGTGGTAGCCCTGCCTTAACAACTATCCCATAGCACTTATATCAACAGTGATAAAATTTTTTGAAAGGCTGGTTTTGAAGCATATCACCTCCTATATGAGCAGCAACATGGATCTTTCCTGTTCGCCGAATGTAGCAACAGGTCTAAGGTGGATGCCATCTCACTGGTTCTACATCAGTGGTTCTCATCCTTCACTTCCCACTCAGATAGCACCTTAAGTAATCCCTTACTAATCACAGAGAACCTGTGGCATAGGGATTACTTAAAAGTGGCATGTGAGTGGAAAGAAAAGGTTGAAAACCACTGTTCTACACAAAGCCTTGGAACATCCAGTGAGTAAAGATACTTCATCAGGATGCTCTTTATCAACTGCAGGTCATAATTTAACACCATCATCTCCTCAAAACTGGTCAGCAAACTCCAAGACCAGGGACTCAACACCCCACTGGGTTTCCTCGCCTCCAGACCACAATCAGTGAAGATTAGTGAGAACATCTGCTCCACAATCTTCATCGGTACTGGAGCACCACACGGCTATGTTCTTAGCCCCCTACTCTACTCATTTTAAACTGATGACTGCGTGCTTCGGTATGACAATAACACCATCTAAAAAATTTGCTGATCATATCACACTAGTGCGTTGTATAAAGAAAGGTGATGGTCAGCATACAGGAGAGAGATTGAAAACTTGGCTGAATGGTGCACCAACAACAACCTTGCATTCAATATTACCAAAACTGTTACAGAGTCCAGAAGTCCCCAAAACCCAGGAGCAATAGATATGTACCACAACACAAAGGGATACTTTTAAAAAAAAAGTAGTTTTTAATTATATTTGAACAAGAAAACAGAATTAAACTTTAATTTGTTACTTAACCTACTTAATTCCCCCTCTAATACTACGTGCAGGTGTGTGAAATGTGTATATAAGCTTAGAAAAGTTCTTTGGATCACAGTTCAATCTCACTGGTTGCAGGCAATTCTTGAACTGTACACAGAAGTTAGCATTAACAAAGTTCACCAGTTTTTGGTGCTTAACAGGCAAATGGTTACCAGTAAGGAGGGTTCTTGTTGGTCTTCAGAGAGAGATTCCTTTTGTTCCAGGACATCCACTCCTGATTTCTTTCCAATCAGTCTTGTTGACGAAACATGCCCCCTTCAGGGTTCTCCAGATGATCCTCCTTCTTTCAGGTCACCTTTCAGACAGCCAGTCTTCTTCTTTGACTAGACAGTCTTCCAAAAATTTGCCAGCTTTGTCCTTAACATAACATATATAACCATATAACAATTACAGCACGGAAACAGGCCAATTTGGCCCTTCTAGTCCGCACTGATCCAATACCCTCCTCTAATCCCACTTACCAGCACTCTGCTCATATCCCTTCATCCCACCATCCATATACTTATCTAACTCTTTCTTAAATGACAAAATTGACCCTGCCTCCACCATCTTTCCCGGAACCCCTCTGAATAAAGAAGTTCCCCCTCATGTTTTTCCTAAACCTTTGCCCATCAACTCTCAACCCATGACCTCTTGTATCCATCTCTCCGACTCTCAATGGGAAAACCCTTTCCACATCAACTCTATCTATCCCTCTCATTATCTTAAACACCTCTATCAAATCCCCTCTCAGCCTTCTACATTCCATGGAATAAAGACCTAATTTGCTCAATCTTTCCTTGTATTCCAGATGCTGAAACCCAGGCAACAATTTTGTAAGTCTTCTCTGCACTCTCTCGATCTTGTTAATATCCTTCCTATAAATTGGTGACCAGAACTGCACACAGTACTCTAAATTTGGCCTCACCAATGCTTGTACAGTTTCATCATTACTTCCCAACTCCTATATTCTATGCACTGATTTATATAGGCAAGCATACTAAAGGCCTTCTTCACCACCCTATCCACATGTGCTCCTACCTTCAGGGAACAATGCACCATTAGTCCTAGATCTTTCTGCTCCACTGCATTCTTCAATGCTCTCCCATTTACCACATATGTCTTGCTTTGATTATTCTTTCCAAAATGAAGCACCTCACACTTATCAGCACTAAACACCATCTGTCATCTGTCTGCCCACTCCTCTAAGCAGTTTAAATCCCTCTGCAATCTTTGAAAACCCTCTTCATCATCCACAAATCCCCCTATTTTAGTATCATCTGCATATTTACTAATCCAATTTACCACCCCATCCTCCAGATAATTAATATATATGAAAAATAGCAACAGTCCCAATACCAAACCCTGAGGTACACCGCTTGTCACTGGCCTCCATCCTGACAAACAATTATCTACTACTACTCTCTGGCACCTTCCTTCCAGCCACTGTTGAATCCATTTTTTTTTTTAAACTTTATTTAAAATTTTATGACATGAATAAAATAAAAATTACATTTAAAGAAATAATAAAAAATAAGATAATAAAAATTAGAATTATTTGGCTTGGCTTCGCGGACGAAGATTTATAGAGGGGGTAAATGTCCACGTCAGCTGCAGGCTCGTTTGTGGCTGACAAGTCTGATGCGGGACAGGCAGACACGGTTGCAGCGGTTGCAGGGGAAAATTGGTTGGTTGGGGTTGGCTTTTTCCTCCTTTGTCTTTTGTCATTGAGGTGGGCTCTGCGGTCTTCTTCAAAGGAGGTTGCTGCCCGCCGAACTGTGAGGCGCCAAGATGCACGGTACACAAATTAACAATTAACCCCCCCCAATAATTATAACACAACATTAATCATCTAATTTAAAATTAGTCCAACCCTCCCCCCCAAAATAAAGAGTGAATAATTAATTAACAATGTTGTAAATAAAATAGAAAAAAACCCACTTATAAAAAAAGGATAAAACTTTAAAAAAATTACTAAAAACAAAAAATATCAATACTAAAATACCCTTAAACATATATTTAAATCAAACATAATACATGTATTTAACAAATGAAATCCACTTTAAAACTAAGTTCAAATATTAAAATCATATATCAACCACATATCTGTTATACAAAAAATCATAATTAATAATACATAAATACAGAATTTCCATTAATACCAAGTTTCCTTTATAATTCATCGAGAGAACAAAAACATCCCTTAGAAAAACAATCAGATAAACTTTTTATTCCCTTCCCCTCCCCTTATATAAAAAAAGAAACAAAAGTTCAAACTCTTATAAAATTCTCCATATTCTTCATTTATAACATCTTCAAAATTCTCCATCGAAATTAACTTAATTTTATTAAACTCTTCTCAATGTATTTGTACTTAATTTTCTTCTTTTTCTTCTTATCACCTTTCCCCTCATCTTCCTCTTCATCTAATTCAACATCCTCAATTTTTGACTTATTATCTTCTGTGACATCATCCTCTTAAAAAAGAAAGAACAAAGAGAAAAAAAAACCCCAAAAAAAGAGAAAGAAAAAGGAGAGAAAAAAAACCTCCTAATTCCCTCTCAATTACAATCAGAAAACAAAAAGAGTTAAAAAAAATTATTTATTTTTAAAAAATAATTTAAAAAACCTTCACTTCTTAACCCAAAAAATTAAAAAGAAAAAAAAACAGGTCGGAGGTCACAACTCCCTCCTCCTGTTTAAACCGCCCAAAGTGGTAACTCCCCCAAAATATTGGGTGTGAAATAACTCACAGGTAGCTGATGACTTCTGGAAACTAGTGCCCACCCAGTTCCCTCTCCCAACTCCCATTTCATTAAACTATCATCATTATTTAAACTATTTAAACTCTTCTCAAAAGAAAAATAAAAGATTTATTTTTTAAAATCAACGTTACCACTTCGGTCACCATTGCTTCCATTTCTTTTAAAAATCTGGATCCCACCTTACATCTCTACTCTCTTTGGAGACCTTGAAGGACTACATCGTTCCTGAAACTGCATGATTGGTAGAGACTGAGCAAAGTCCATAACTTCTTTAGGACTGTCAAAGAACTTTGGCTAATTTCCATCCTAAAAAAATCTTCAGTACCGCAGAATACCTGAATGTTGCCTTATGTCTTTTTTTCCACAACCGTTCTTTCACAGAATTAAATTCGCGTCGTTGAGTCATAATTTCTTGACTCAAATCTTGATAGAAGAAAACAGGATTATTCTGAACCATCAAAGGAGATCTATTTTGCTGGGCATTTCTAGTAACCGTATGTAAAATTGTCTCTCTGTCACAATAGTTTAAACAACGGATCAAAACAGATCTTGGATTCTGTCCTGAAAAAGATTTTCTTCTTAAAACTCTATAAGCACGTTCCAGTATTAAACCTTCAGGGAATTTATCCTGTCCTAACACTGGTGAAATCAATTCAGTAAAAAATTTTCTTAGATCTGGTCCTTCTATGCCTTCTGGCAAACCAACAATTTTCACGTTGTTCCGTCTAGATTGATTCTCCAAATAATCAACCTTTTTTGCTAAATTTTTATTTTGGATCTGCAATGTTTCAATTATTCTATTTTCATCTTGCAGTTGATCCTGTGCATCGACTAAACCTTGATCACACATTTCAAATCATTCAATGGTTTCAAGCTTAAAAGCTCCATTAATGACTTCCGCCATCGCATTAATCTTGGAAATAAACAGGTTCACAAAATTAGCTAAGTGACTCAATACAGAATATATCTTATCTTCAAGATCCTTAACAGACATTTCAACAGAAGTAGATTCAGGCATAATGGGGTCTTGCTGTTCCTTAGAGACCACGGGATCTTCTGTCCCTTCCCTTAATTTAGTATCTTTTCTAGCAGTTTGACTTCGTATAAAAATCCCTCTCAAAGTCCCCCCAGCAATGCCAGGAGACTGAAGATCAGAGTTATCTTTAAGCCAAATCTCTTTAATCATCTTCACTGAATCGATGTCTGGAAAAACCGTTGTAATTGAAGATGCATTTTGCAGCGCCACCACTGTAGCAGTCGAATGACAGCTCTTTAACTCTCCAGCTGGTGGCGCCCCAGCTGATTCAACTGTCAAAGACTGAGTAACAGTACTCACAGTGGCCGTTGTGTGAAATACTGGCACCCGTCCAGCTCCTTGGTCTAAAAGCTGTTGAATGCGACCTTCAAAGAGCCTCACCGGCTTAAAACAGAGCTTCAATGCCGAACTCTGTACGTCCTCCTCTGGATCCATTCTACGCTGAGTCCTGGCTTCTTGTAAACAAGTAGGCTCAGACAATTTCGGAAAATTTAGTTTTTTAACAGTCTGTTGATGTTTTCTTTTACCTCTTTTTTTGCATATAAACCATTAGGCACTAATCCAACACCTCTTATTATTTATAAACTTTTAAAAGAACTTTAACAGGCACTTAAAGACAAAACAATAAATTAGAGTCAGGAGAGGTCTGGAAGGCACGTCTGTTCCCTACGCAATCTTGCCACGCCCCCTCCTGTTGAATCCATTTGACTATCTCCAAATTAATACCAAGGACTTAGCCTTCCTAACTAGCCTCCCATGCAAAACCTTATCGAAGGCCTTACTGAAGTCCATCCTAGACACCTCTTCAAAAAATACTGGTTTCGGGAGGGGAGGCCCCATCACAGGATCCCACTTAGCACGACCCACCACTAGTCTTTTTGTAATAGTCTGAATTCCAAATGCAAATCCCCCTTGGCTAGTATTAAGGGCCGTACCGGCCAACATATTTTCCTTCTGTAACTGATTTCTGTGTCTCTCCTGTCTCTCTGCTAAAACTGTTCTGTCCACCTGCAAAAATCACACGCTCTCCCAGGCAAGCAGTATGCTGCAACTTTGTTGCTCCTTTTGCAAAAAGCACTCTGCAAAAGTCCTACAAATATTGTTTTTTAAAATGTGTGTGTGCAACCTGCTCTAATAATCCTTCCCAAAACACCTCTAAATACTCTGTCACAAAACAAAGGAGCTGATTGTTGACTTCAGGATGGGAGAGTCAGAGGTACAAAATCCAGTTATCATTGGGAGATCAGAGGTGGAGAGGGTGAGCAAATTTAAGTTTTTCGGAGTCACTACCTCGAGGATCTTTCCTGGACCCAAAACACTAATGACACCATGAAGTAAGCACATCACCGCCTCCACTTCCTCAGGAAGTTGTGGAGGTTTGGTATAACACTACTGGTAAATTTCTAAAGATGTGTGGTATAAATTGTGCTGACCAGTTGCATCACAGTCCGTTAAGGGGACACCAATATTCCTGAGTGTAAAGCCCTTCAAAAGGTAGTGGGCGCAACCCAGGACATCACCGGCAAAACCTTCCCCACTATTGAGAACATCTATAGGGAACACTGCTGTTGGAGAGCAGCAGCAATCATCAAAGACCCACACCACCCAGCACACACTCTGTTCTCGCTGCTGCCATCAGGAAAGAGGTACAGGTGCCACAAGACTTGCAGCACCAGGTTAGGAATAGCTACTACCCCTCCACCTGAACTCAACAACAATCAGGGACTCATTTAAGGACTCTTACTTGTGCATTTTATTGATTTTTAAAAATTTCTCTCTTCATTGCAAACTTTGTTTACATTTGTTATCTGTTTACAGTTTTTTTTTGTTTACATGCATTTTCTGTGTACAGGTTTTTTTTGCACTACCAATAATTGGTAATTCTGCCTCGCCTGCAGAATAAGGATCTCAGGGTTGTATCCAATGTCATATATGTACTCTGACGATTAATCTGAAATGTTTCTATTGTATTTGCCTCCATCAGCATTCCGTGCAAAGCATTCTGGTATTCACTACTTACACCTGGCGTCTCCCCTAAACTTTCTACCATTCAACATAAACAGATGCCTTCTGGTACTTGCTATTGTCACCCTGGGAAAAAGTTACTAGTTTGTCTGCCCTATACCTCTCAATTTTGTCTGTCTCTGCTCAACCTTCATCGCTTCCAAAGAGCCCAAGCTTGCTCAACCTTGCTTCATAAGAGATGGTCTACAATCCAGGCAACATCCTAATTAATCTCCTCTGTAACCTCTCTAAAGGTTCTACATCTTTCACGTAATGAGACAACAGAACTGCATGCAATACTCCAAGTGTTATAGAGCTGCAACATTACCTCATGGCACTTGAACTTAGTCCTTCTAATGAATGCTAACACACCATACTCCTTCTTAACTACCATATCAACTTGTGTGGAAACCTTGAGGCATCCATGGACTTGAACCCCAAAAATCCCTTTGATCCTCTACCCTCCTAAGAATCCTGCCATTGAGCATGTAGTCCACCTTTGAGTTAGACTTCCAAAGAGTATCACTTCACAATTTTCCATCTGCCACTTCACCAAATTCTGCATCCTGTCTATATCCAGTTAGAACCCACAACAACCTTCTACATTATTCACAAAAGCTCCAACCTTGGTTGCATCTGCAACTTACTCGCCTACTCCTCCACTTCTTGGTAATTTATTAAAAAAATGACAAGCAGCAGGGTTTCCAGAACAGATCCCTGCAAAACACCACCAGTCACTGATCTTCAGGCAAAATATGAGGCAGGAGATGGTGGAAGGTTGTTTTTATGATTGGCCTTGGTAATAATTGGTAAAAAAATTAAGGCATTTGGTCCATCAAGTCTGCTTCACCATTCAATTTAATTGCTAATTGTATTTTTCCTCTTAACCCATTTTCTTGACTTCTCCCTTACTAATCAAGAACTTATCAACCTCTGCTTTAAATATACCTAATCTCTGTGGCCACAAATTCCATCTCACCTCTGTTCTAAAGGATCATCCTTGTATTACAAGGATTTGTCTCTGGTCTTGGTCTCCCCCCACTACTAGAAACATCTTTCCCAGAACTTTCAATATTCAGTAGGTTTCAATAATACCCCTTCAACCTTCAAAATGCCAGCAAACATTAACAGTCTCATCAAGCTCAAATATGTTATCATCTGACTGTACATTTATAACCAGATGAAAGATCAGTTCTCTGGACCACAATCAATACACATACACACAATGGATTTCTCACACAACACATAATAATCAAATCCATCAAAATATAAAATAAATGTATATATAATTCTGAAATAATTTACAGTACTTCATTTCATTAAATGGATACCGTTCATCAGGCTTTAAGTTATTTCTCAGCCTGACAGTCCTGATTTTGATATTCCTGTACTCCAACTTGCTGGTAGTAGGTCAGAGATACTAAGTAATGGATGGTAGGGATCCTCAGTAATCCTTTTGAGCTCTATTTAAGCAATGATCCTTGTGAATGTCGTCAATAGAGGAAAGGGAGGGGGCGGAGCATAATGGCGTAGGGTAAGGAGGTGGATTCACAAATCTCTTGGGGGATTAAAATATAAAGGCCGAATTAAAAATTAATTTTAAATTTAAAATATATTAATATCCTCTGGAACCTACCGGGAAATTGTTGGATTATGGCAGCTAGAGGAAGGAAAGCAGCAAGAGATAAGAACAAAGAAAATCGAAGAAGAGCAGCCTACCTTACTTTTGGAGCCTGAGCCTCAAGTTCCGAAGTCCCTGCAACTAACTTGAGTGATGACGCCCTATTTTCAACCAAAGCTAGCGCCATGTCCCATGGGTACCAGGGAAAATGGTACCGGATCAATCCAGATTTTCCCATAAAGAATACACTAACCTTATGCGCATGCGCAAAGACTAACCTCCATTCATACGCGAAAATGAAGATTATGCTTTGGAATGGTCACTCCATAGCTCCATTCCCAGTAGTGCTGGTAGAGTGAAAGAACTGAAGACAGGTATACCAGACATGGAGTACCTGCAATTTTGACAGCTGGTGATCAAGAGAAGAAGGGAGATCAAGAAGAATCAGATGAAGATGATCAAGAAGATGGAGAGGAAAAACCAAATATGAACAATCTTTATTTGCTAATAATGGGTCAATATCAAGTTATAAGAGTTGATATTATAGATGTTAGATCTGATATGAAGGAGGTTAAAAGTGAAATGTTGAAGTATGCTTCAGAAGTGAAGTAAGTTAAAGCAACAGTCCAACGAGTTGATTTGGATCTGCAGAGGGTTAAAAATTATATGGATCTATATGGATAGAACTGAAAGGGTCAAAATTTCAGATATACTCTGGGAAAAACAGAGGAAAGAAATGATGGATAAGATGGATATGTTGTAAAATCAAAGTAGACGGAATAATGTTAAGATTGTTGGACTTATAGAAAGTTTAAGGAAATGGTGAACCTGTGGAATTTTTACAAAAATGGAATCCTGGAATCTTGGAAGAAAGTTTTCCAAATAGAATTGAATTAGAAAGGGCACATAGAGCTTTGCAGAGGAAGCCACTGCCATATCAGCCACCTACAACTATATTGATTAAATGTCTGTGATATCAAGATAAAGAGAAAATTTTAAGATTGTCGGTCCAGAAAGCAAATCAGAACATGGGACCTTTGGTTATTGATGGAAATAAAATGTTCTTTTATACAGATTTAAGTAAAGCAATGATGGATAGAAGAAAGCAATTAATCCAGTGAAGATGATTCTTTGGAAGAAGGCCTATGAGTTTTCTTTTAATATTCAGTTACGTTGAAGGACTTTTTAGTGAATGAATGATCCAAGTTCTTTGTTAATGTAGAGAGCACAAAGATTTGTGGAGTCATATCCTACAATTAAGAAACAGCAACAAGAATTGTTGAGTTTGTCCTCAATAAGAAGTACAAAGAGGAGTGCTGAGGATTCAAATTACACCAAAGAAGGCAGTGCCCAAGCAGATTATATGCTGTCAAAAAGAGTTACAGTTGGAGCCAGAAACAGACGGAAACATCTTTAATTGATGATCAAGTTAATGTGGACCTTGAAGCGGCAGACAAATTATTATTTCCAACTTGCAATTAATTAATTTTCCCCTTGGAGGGTTGGATGTTCTTCCTTGCTTGCCTGAACCATTATGTGCCATATTGAGGCAGAAGCCAGGACTCGTATGATGGAGGAAAATAGTGCTTGTGTAGCGGTACTAAGATGGTACAACTCCCTGAAGGCATCAAACTGGCTCTGCGACGTCAGTGCATGTTGGGCTTGTGATTCGGGATTTTAAAAGGTTGAGCGGGTGATGAAGAGTAAATCTGTTTGATTCACTCTGAAAGCACCTTGCGTGGTTATTTCATTGTGTCCACTGTGATTTCAGTGGCCACAACTGATGATCACAAGTCCAAAAATGCATTTTTGGACAAACCTGGGCTCTGCAGCCATTGCTGTGAAGCTATCACCTTTCTGGACAGCTGAGACTGTGGTTCCAACAGGCTGAAGCTTAATTCCATCTTCGCAAAGTCGAGTTGGACATGACTTGTTATTACCACTTCATCATTGCTCTGGACCAGGCTGATGCCAAGAGGGTCGGTGATTTCCTATGGGATCCACCACGTACCAGCAAGAATTACTCTTTAAAGGCACTTTTATTACGTGGATATGCTCTGTCCCATAGGGAAAGGATAGCCAAACTATTACATTTGGATGGGTTGAGAGACCATACCCCTTCAGAACTAATGGATGAAATGCTGTTCCTGGTAGCTCGTGAAAGGCCCAATATGCTATTTGAGCAGCTCTTTTTTTTTTAAAGAGCAAATGCCAGATGATATTAGGCTCTTGTTATCCAAGTGTTCATTTGAAGACCCAAGGATGTAGTGGTGGAGGCAGACACTCTATGGCTGACTAAAAAGCACAGCAAGGAAAGTCAAGTCTGCACAACTAACCCCTCCACTCCGGACTCCGTGTGCTTTTAGCACATCGCTCCCTACAAGCAGGCAATGCCCCAAGACAAGCAAGCAGCCTGTGGACACCTCGTCTTGGTGTTATTACTACAGGTGTTGATGAATAAATGCCCGCAAGTTCCTTCCACACTGCCCGTTTGCAAGATACACCCAGGCCAACTACCAGTAAGGGCTGCCACAGTTGGCAAGAAACTTGCAAGCCTACTGTATGTATGGGACCAGTTGTCCCAACGAAAATTTCTGGTGGACACTGGTTCAGAAGTTAGCGTATTTCCACCTAACGATTTTGGCATACCCCATCTTAGTTTGTGCACTTTTTATAAATGAGTTTTTGGACAAGAAATTATTGATTTTTTTGGGGCATAGGATTACTCAGGAAGGCATGTCCCCGCTGTCATCCAAAGTTGAGGCTATTACCAAATACTCAAAACTGCTAGGGTTAAAAGCCTACAGAAATTCTTGGGAATAGTAAATTTTTACCTTTGGTTTCTTCCAGGAGCAGCTCATATCATGAAGATCTACTGTCCAAAAATGCCAGAACTATTCATTGGACGGAAGAGGGAAACAATGCCTTCTTGAAGACGAAACAATTGCTAACAGATACCACTGTGCTCAGCTACCTAGTTTTAAATGCAGCCACTGCCCTTTTGACAGACGCTTCCAGTATGGCTGTAGGAGGTGTACTTTATCGATAAGTCAACAGGCAATGGAAACAGTTGGCATTCTTCAGCCACCATTTTCGTGAAGCAGAGAAGAAATACAGTGCTTTTGATAAGGAGCTTTTGACCATTTAATTGTCTATTTAACACTTCCGTTATATTTTGGAGGACAGAGATTTTACTATGTACACTGACAAGCCCAAGGTCACAGAGCCCTGGTCAGTGAGACAAGAATGGCAATAATCATTCATTTCAGAATTTTCCACAAAAATACTACATATTCCTGGAAAAGACAACGTAGTAGCTGATGTACTGTCCCATTCTACTCCACTTGAGGTTTTGTCTGTACATCAAGGTATTGTCTACATAGCTTTGGCCACAGCCCAAGAACATGAGATGAATGCTTATCACGAAATGTAATCACGAAACTGCAAATGAAGGATGTCCAATTTGGAGTTCATGGCAAACTACTCCTCTGTAATATATCAATTGAACACCCACCCTCGTCCAGTAGTTCCTGCATCATGAAAACGTTGAGTATTCGAATCTGTGCATGGTCTCTTACATCTATTGATTAGATCGACCATTCGTATGGTTTCCAACAGGTTTGTGTGTCACAGTCTTATGAAAGATGCTACATAAATGGCGAGGTCCTGCATTGCCTTACAGAAAGCAAAAGTTCAATGGCATTCTAAGGCATCACTGCAGTCCTTCCCAGCAGTTACTTGCCGTTTTGCTCATGTTCACGTGGACATTGTTGGTCCGCTTCTTGTTTCAATAGGATATCATTATCTTTTTACAGTAATAGACAGGTTTACGCGATGGTCAAAGGCCATGCCTATGGTGGATACTACTGCAGACACTTGTACTCGGGCGTTCCTCAGTTCCTGGGTGTCTCGTTTTAGTTTACTGGCACATGTTACTTCAGATAGAGGACCACAATTTACTTCCTCGCTGTGGACAGCCTAGTCTCACTTGCTCGGTGCAACAATTCATCATACAAATGCCTATCATCTCCAGGCAAATAGAATGGTGGAAAAATTTCATCAACATCTCAAGTCAGCCTTGATGGCTCGGTTAGATGGCCCGAACTGGGTCGATGAGCTGTCCTGGTATTGATTGGCATTAGAACAACTCCAAAGGATGACATCCAAGCTTCATCTGCAAAGCTCATGTATGGCACACCATTGGTGGTCCCAGGGGAGTTTGCCCCCTACCATTTCAACTCCAACGATGATCCTAAGGAACTGTTGTGACAGAGTATTTTGAGGTGGTTTAGGAGGAATTGCTAGAATAGCTTGCACACACACATTTTAAAACAGAATATTTGCAGGACTTTTGTAGAATGCTTTTTGCAAAGATGCAACAAAGTAGCAATGACAGCAGCTTGCCTGGGAGAGCATGTGATTTTTGCAGGCAGGGACAGAACAGCTTGGCTCTCAGAGAGGGAGGAAGGGAGAGAGAAAGAGACACTGAAATCAGTTCCAGAGGGACAAGCTGGCAAACTTTGGAAGGCTGCCTGGTCAAAGGAGAAGACTGGTGGTCTGATAGGTGACCTGAAAGAAAGAGGATCATCTGGAGAACCCTGAAGGGGCCAAGGTTCATCAGCAAGACTGATTGAGAAGGAATCAGTTGCGAGTGTCCCGGAAAAGAAATTTCTCTCTGAAAACCAGCAAGAACCCTCCTAAGTGGTAACCATTTGCCTGTTAAGCACCAAAGACTGGTGAACTTTGTTAATGCTAACTCTGCACAGTACAAGAATTGTCTGCAACCAGTGAGATTGGACTGTGATCTAAATAACTTTTCTAATTTTAAATATACATTACACACACCTGCGCTTAGTATTAAAGGGGGATTAAGCAGTTAGGTAGGTTAAGTAAGTAGATTAAAGTTTAATGCTGTTTTCTTGTTCAAATATGATTAAAAACAACTTTAGTTTAAATAACCTTGTGTTGTGGTGCATGTTGCTGGTTTTTGGGGTCCTCTGGACTCCGTAACACTGTTGACCAGGCTAAGGGAGACCGTAGGAAAATTGACCCCTAATTCCACACGAAGAACAATCTTTTGTGCCTGAAGATCTCAAAAACTGCAAAAATGTCTTCATCCGAAGGGAAGCCCTTGATCAACCTTTGGAGACACCTTACGAAGGACCTTATGGGATACTCATACAAACTAGGTCAACCTGCATTTTGGACATTGGAGCGAAGCCAGTCGTTCACAAATGACAGGCTTACATCAGCTTATGTGGCAAGTCTTCATCACTGCAGCAGCCAACAGTCCGTCACAGAGGTCGACCACCAAAAAAACATTTCTGCCTGTTTTTTTTTGGGGGGGGGGGGGCTATGGCAGTAGTACAACTCCCAGAAGGCATCGAACTGGTTATGAGACGTTAGTGTATGATGATATCAGTGCATATTGGGCGCGTGATTCAGCTTTTAAAAGGTTGGGCGGGATCTGAAGAGTAAATCCGTTTGTTTCACTTTAAAAACACCTCATGTGGTTATTTCATCATGTCCACTGTGATTCCAGTATCCATACTGTTATATTTTTATTCAGCATTTTTTGGGGTTTTTAAAAAAAAATTTTAGTAATATTTCTTTTGTTGAATTATTAATTATTTTTTTTTCCATTTTTAATTATCTCTATGTTTTTCTTATGGGACAGAGATGTACATAGGAACTGGAGGTTGACACTGTGGTTAAGTGAAAAAAACACACAAATGCTGGAGAAACCTTGATGAAAGGCTCAAGTCCAAAACATTGGTGATGTATCTTTACCATTACTACATAAAGACACTGTTTGATCTACTGAGTTTCTCCAGCATTTGTGTGCTTGTACATAGGAACTGGTTAGAGTTGATAGACCTGGGAGAACAGGATTGGAAGAGACTTCGATTTGGGATAATGGATGATTTTTTTTTAAGTTTTAATGCTTATGGGATAAACAATGCATTTAAAAGGAAAATAATAATAGGTTATATGAAAAAGATGAAGCTTGATATTTCATTTTTATAAGAAACTCATTAGACAGAAAAAAGAACATTCTTAATTAAAAAGGGTGGGTCAAGTTACAGCTTCATCTTTTAATTCTAAAGCAAGAGGAGTTGCCATATTAATTTAAAAAACTTTACCAGTAAAAATTTTTGATACTATAATGGATCCTGTTGGGAGATAGGTTTTGATACCAAATGTAGATAATGAAGATTTTATAAAGAATACTTTTCTACTTTTGGCGGAAGCATAGGAAAAGGTTTTAACAGGAGGTGATTTTAATTGCTGTTTTGATCTATTATTAGATAAATCAACTAAAACAACAATAAGAGGTAAAGTGGCGAATGCTATATTAAGTTTTATGAACCAATTAAACTTAGTTGATATTTGGCAAAAGTTGAATCCTAGAGAGAAATATTGTTCTGCCTATTCTCATAGGCATGACTCTTAGTCAAGTATAGATTTTTTTTTTAATTATCAGCACAGTTACAAGAATTAGTAAAGTATAAAACAAGAATACTTACTTATCATTCGCCACTTTTATTGACATGTTTAACCTTAAGAGGAAAAATATATACCATATAGATGGAGGTTCAGTACTGCATTATTAAAGAAGAGATTTTTGTGATTTTATAAGAAAACAAATTCAATTATTTTTAGGTGAATTTTAATTCAATAGATAATAAATGTATTATTTGGGATACATTAAAAGCATTCTTTAAGTGAAAAATAATGTTACTTGGCTAAAATTATAAAGGAATTCCCTATATAAAAAGGAGATAATTAGAACAGGACAAAGGTAAATTAGAAAAAGATTTACAAAATAATCCTTCTTATTAATTAAAAAAAATTTTCTTCAGAATTTCAATATAATACTATTCAGATATATAGAACAGAAAAATTAATTCAAAGAACCAAACAGATATAATGAATTAGGATAAAAAATTTTAAAATAAAAATTGAAAGCAGAATAGACATCTAGAGTTTTTTAAAAATTTCCAGGGACTATTACATATAAACAACAAGAAATAAATGACATATTTAATGAATTTTATTCTGATTTACATCATTCAGAATCAGAACATGATTAAAATAAGATTGATAAGTTTTTATCTCAAATTACTTTATCCAGTTTAAATGACGCGGAACAGAAAGATTTGAATGTAGTATTTGCGACAAGGGAAATTCGTGAGGTAATAATAAATTGCCAGAAGATGGATTTCCTGTACAATTTTATAAGAAATTTAAAGATCTTTTAATACCTCCTCTTATGGAGGTGTTAAATTATGCTATAAAAGGTATATTATCTGCCAGAAACCTTTTTAATTGCAATTATTGGAGTAATTTGTAAAAAAAGACCTAATGAATCTTATAGACCAATTTCATTATTAAATGTTGATTATAAAATATTAGCTAAAATATTAGCAAATAAATTGGCAAAGTATTTACCGAAATTAATACATATAGATCAAACTGGATTTATTAAGGGTCATGTAGTGAGGCTTATTAGTTTGATACATTTGGTTCAAAAAAAGGGGAGACCCGAGTGTGGCAGAGACTTTGGATATTGGATGGATTAGAATGGGATTTCCTCTTTGAAGTTCTGGAGAAATGTAGATTGGGTTCAATTTATAGATTGGGTTAAAATGTTGTACAAAAACCTATTGCATAAGTAGTGAGTAATGGACAGATTTCAACATCTTTTGAATAAACTAGATCAAGTAAACAAGGTTGCCCATGGTCACCAGCTTTATTTGTTTTAGTAATAGAACCGTTAGCTGAATTAATAAGACAGGATTCAAAGATTGTGGGTATTAAGGCAAAGCAAGAAGAATACAAAATAAATTTATTTGCAGATGATGTTTTGATTTATTTAGCAGATATTTTAAATTCATTACAACAACTTAAAATTAGAAAAGAATATGGAGACATACTGGGTTATAAAATTAATTGGGATAAAAGAGAAATTATGTCTTTAGATAATGGGGACTATGAGAAATGCAAGAAGTAATTGAATCTAGAAGGCCAGATCGTGGAATAAAATATTCAGGTATCGGTGTTCAATCGTATTTGACAAAATAATTTAAATTAAATTATTTATCTTTATTAAAGAAAATTAAAATTTATTTGGAAAGATAGAATATGTTACCTATTACTTTAATGGGTAGAGTAAATTGTGTTAAGATGAATGTTCTTCCTCAAATTCAATATTTATTTAAATCGATTCTATTTACAATTCCCCAAAAATTCTTTAAGGAATTAAATGTTTTAGAAAATTTTTATGGAAAAGGAAAATAGCCAAGGTTTCTTTGGAGAAATTGATATGGAAATACGATTTAGGAGGTCTACAGATCCTCAATTTTATGAATTATTATAAAGCAGTACAGTTGAGATGTATTAATGTATGGTTTAAATAATGTTCCAGCATGGGTGAATATAGAACTCGATAAAGTAGGAGAAATAGGTTCACAGCATTTTATTTATAAATGGAATGGAAGATTGTTAATAGCAAATAGAGAAACACCTATACTGAAACATTTAATTAAACTTTGGAATAAAGTTGATAAAGAGATTGAAAGAGGAGATTTAATGACTGGAAGAATGTCTTTATTTCAAAATAAACATTTCATTTTTTATGGAAAATATTTTTTTTTTCATTTTGAAAAATTATGGTATTAAGAAAATTAAAGATTGTTTTGAAGCCAGGAAATTTATTACTTTTAGTAGAATGGAGGAAAGGTTTAAGATATTGGAAAATAGAAAATTTTGTTATTATAAAATGAAGAGATTTTTTAGGTGAAATTTTTGGTCAAGATTTAGTATTACCAGCGGAGACAGAAGTAGAATTATTATTATGTACTAGATATGTAAATAAATTTATTTCAGAGATGTATAAATTATTACAAAAGGAAGCTCAAAAGAAAGTTCATAAATCAAGATATAAATGGAAGTAGATTTAAATAAGCAAATAAATGAACATAAATAGATTCAGATATGTAAAGTATAATAAATGTGAGATATCGGTTAGTTCAATATAACTTTATTCATCAGTAATATTTAACATCACAAAGTTACATAATATGAACTATATTTATTCAAATTAATGTTTTAGATGTGGACAAGAAGTTAGTACTTTTTATTTGCATTCAACTTGGCAGTGTTCCACAATTAAACCAATATGGCTTGAAATGGATAATTTATTATTATGAATAACTGGAGTAAAATTCCCACAAGATCCAATGTTATTTTTATTGGGAGATATTAGAGGGATTAAACCTAAATTAAAACGGAATATGTATCAAGTAAAATTTGTTCAAATTACTTTGGCAATGGTTAGAAAATGTATTCCTATAACTTGGAAGTCTGATATTGATTTGGGAGCAGATAGATGGCATGAAGAAGTACAGAACTATATTCTACTTGGGAAAATTACTTATAATTTAAGAAATATCATGCATATTGGAAAATATGGAACCCATGTTTCAAAAGTGTTGGTATTAAAATTTAAATGAATCTTGAACATTCCCTTTCTCTTAGGTCTAAGGAAGTGAAATAAACCTGTTGTAGTTTTCTTGTTCCTCTTTCTTTTTCTGGGTTTGCAGGGAGTTGGGGGAGGGGGTAGGGAGAATCAATAGGAGGTTTTTGTTCTTTTATAATTTCTTTTTACCTTCTTTTCTTTTTTTATTGTGATGCAATGGACTAATTAAATATATGCTTATAAAAGGAATTAGACATGGGTTAGCTGTTAGTTTACATGCATTTTACAGACAGAACAATGCCTTGCAAAGTTCAAAGGGCAGGTGCAAACAGAAGGTTCTGGGCTTTAGCAACATTTGCAAGCACACCCCAGAAACTGAAACATTTGGCCATGTGGTTTTTGTAAAGCCTGGAAATTGCAACATTTGCAAACTGAAACCAAAAAAGTAACAGTGCCTGGAACATCAGGAGCAGAGGTGCATAGAACGAAAGAGAAGGAATTAGCAGAGGGCAGTCTGAGAAAAGGCTGGACAGAAGAAGAGCCTGCTGAAAAGGCTTCCTTTTTCAAGACTGGGCAGAGTTCTAATATGGTAGCCTGAGTGTACTCTATGTGGAAATCAGGAGTGATGGCTAGTCTTCCCGGTGTGACGGAGAAGAACTCTGTGAGAAGAAGTGGAAAGAAGACAAGTTTCTTCTGGAAGACACTCCTGTTTGGGGTGTTCAACAAGCAACAACACTCTGTAACCCTCCACTACTTTCCTGCCTGGTAATTGTAAGTAAAGCACTGAAGTTTGCTTGAATCTAATGACTGTTTGATTCTGTGCACAGGATTGAAGATTATTGGAAACTGTAGCCTTGGAAATGTGGACAGTGGAAGATTGGCCAGTAAAAAGGACTTTCTTGAAAACACATTACACACAATTACACTTAGATTAGGTCACGGGGAGGAGAGATAGTGTAAATAACTTTGTGTTGATAAGTATTAACTTTGTTGTTCTATACTCAGAGAATTAAACCAATTTTGCTTAAGGAATCATTGCTTTGGTGTATTTCTATTGCTGTTGCTATATGGGGTTCACTGAACTCATCACATTATATAAATACCACTTCTATTTACTTTAAGTTTGAAATATTGTAACATTTACTTAGTCATTTTATTTTAAATAATTTTTTTTTTCAAAAGAGGAAAGGAAGACCCAAGTGATTTCTTGGTCATTTTCATGATCCTCTGCATTGACTTCCAGCCTGATGGTTTGCAGCAGGCATACCATATGATGATGGATCAAGACAGGAAACTTTCAATTTTTGTCCTGTAAAATGTGGTCAAGAGAGGGGCCAGTAGTCAAGCCCTCAACTTCCTTAGGCAGTGTAGTTGCTGTTGCACCTTCTAGACTATTAATGTGGTGTTATGGGTCCAGAATGTCATCTGTTATAGCACCAAGGAACTTCGTGCTCTCCACTCTCTCCATTGAGGTGCATTGAAGACCAGCTGACTTTCTGAAGTCCACAATCACCTCTTTATTGTTCTCACATCATTAGACAAGCCTCCCAAATTTCAAATTTATTGTCAGAGTACATGCATGACATCACATGCAACCCCGAGATTCTTTTTCCTGTGGGCCAGGCAGAAATTCTAAATTTTTAGCTGTAAATTGTTTAAAAAAAATAAACAAAAAATGTAAACAAACTGAATGTGCACGTGCAGAAATACACACACGCACACGTCTTCTTTTTTTTCTTCTTTGGCTTGGCTTCGCGGACGAAGATTTATGGAGGGGGTAAATGTCCACATCAGCTGCAGGCCCGTTTGTGGCTGACAAGTCCGATGCGGGACAGGCAGACACGGTTGCAGGGGAAAATTGGTTGGTTAGGGTTGGGTTTTTCCTCCTTTGCCTTTTGTCAGTGAGGTGGGCTCTGCGGTCTTCTTCAAAGGAGGTTGCTGCCCGCCAAACTGAGGCGCCAAGATGCACGGTTTGAGGCGATATCAGCCCACTGGCGGTGGTCAATGTGGCAGGCACCAAGAGATTTCTTTAGGCAGTCCTTGTACCTTTTCTTTGGTGCACCCCTGTCACGGTGGCCAGTGGAGAGTTCGCCATATAACACGATCTTGGAAAGACGATGGTCCTCCATTCTGGAGACGTGACCCACCCAACGCAGCTGGATCTTCAGCAGCGTGGACTCGATGCTGTCGACCTCTGCCATCTCGAGTACTTCGACGTTAGGGATGAAAGCGCTCCAATGAATGTTGAGGATGGAGCGGAGACAACGCTGGTGGAAGCATTCTAGGATCCGTAGGTGATGCCGGTAGAGGACCCATGATTCGGAGCCGAACAGGAGTGTGGGTATGTCAACGGCTTTATATACGCTTATCTTTCTGAAGTTTTTCAGTTGGTTGTTTTTCCAGACTCTTGTGTAGTCTTCCAAAGGCCCTATTTGCCTTGGCAAGTCTGTTGTCTATCTCGTTGTCGATCCTTGCATCTGATGGAATGGTGCAGCCGAGAAAGGTAAACTGGTTGACCGTTTTGAGTTTTGTGTGCCCGATGGAGATGTGGGGGGCTTGTCATTACAAACACCCTTTTTCAGCAGAGGGACAGCCTTAAGACTACCTGGATGCATCCCCGATCCAAACACTGGCACCTCCTGGACTACATCCTGATGCGAAAAAGTGACAAACGAGATGTACTCCACAGCAGGGTCATGCCCAGCGCGGAATGCCACACTGACCACCGGCTGGTTCGCTGCAAGCTCAACCTTCACTTCAAGCCAAAGCCCAGGAACAGTAAAGCCCCCAGAAAGAGGTTCAATGTTGGAAACCTGCAGTCAGACAAAGCGAGAGGAAACTTCCAGGCAAACCTCAAAGCAAAGCTCGACGATGCAATCCGCCTCACGGACCCGTCCCCTGAAACCCTCTGGGATCAGTTGAAGACTACCATACTGCAATCCACTGAAGAGGTACTGGGCTTCTCCTCCAGAAAAAACAAGGACTGGTTCGACGAAAACAGCCAGGAAATCCAGGAGCTGCTGGCAAAGAAGTGAGCTGCCCACCAGGCTCACCTTACAAAGCCGTCCTGTCCAGAGAAGAAACAAGCCTTCCGTCGCGCATGCAGCCATCTTCAGCGCAAACTCCGGGAGATCCAAAATGAGTGTTGGACTAGCCTCGCCAAGCGAACCCAGCTCAGCGCGGACATTGGCGACTTCAGGGGTTTCTACGAGGCTCTAAAGGCTGTGTACGGCCCCTCACCCCAAGTCCAAAGCCCGCTGCGCTGCTCAGACGGCAAAGTCCTCCTCAGCGACAAGATCTCCATCCTCAACCGATTGTCAGAACACTTCCAATCTCTTTTCAGTGCCAACCGCTCAGTCCAAGATTCCGCCCTGCTCCAGCTCCCTCAACAGCCCCAAAGGCTAGAGCTGGATGAGGTCCTCACCCAGGATGAGACATATAAGGCAATCGAACAACTGAAAAGTGGCAAAGCAGCAGGTATGGATGGAATACCCCCAGAGGTCTGGAAGGCTGGCGGCAAAACTTTGCATGTCAAACTGCATGAGTTTTTCAAGCTTTGTTGGGACCAAGGAAAACTACCTCAGGACCTTCGTGATGCCACCATCATCACCCTGTACAAAAACAAAGGTGAGAAATCAGACTGCTCAAACTACAGGGGAATCACGCTGCTCTCCATTGCAGGCAAAATCTTCGCTAGGATTCTCCTAAATAGAATAATACCTAGTGTCGCCGAGAATATTCTCCAAGAATCACAGTGCGGCTTTCGCGCAAACAGAGGAACTACTGACATGGTCTTTGCCCTCAGACAGCTCCAAGAAAAGTGCAGAGAACAAAACAAAGGACACTACATCACCTTTGTTGACCTCACCAAAGCCTTCGACAACGTGAGCAGGAAAGGGCTTTGGCAAATACTAGAGCGCATCGGATGCCCCCAAAGTTCCTCAACATGATTATCCAACTGCACGAAAACCAACAAGGTCGGGTCAGATACAGCAATGAGCTCTCTGAACCCTTCTCCATTAACAATGGCGTGAAGCAAGGCTGTGTTCTCGCACCAACCCTCTTTTCAATCTTCTTCAGCATGATGCTGAACCAAGCCATGAAAGACCTCAACAATGAAGACACTGTTTACATCCGGTACCGCACGGATGGCAGTCTCTTCCATTTGAGGCGCCTGCAAGCTCACACCAAGACACAAGAGAAACTTGTCCGTGAACTACTCTTTGCAGACGATGCCGCTTTAGTTGCCCATTCAGAGCCAGCTCTTCAGCGCTTGTCATCCTGTTTTGCGGAAACTGCCAAAATGTTTGGCCTGGAAGTCAGCGTGAAGAAAACTGAGGTCCTCCGTCAGCCAGCTCCCCACCATGACTACCAGCCCCCCCACACATATATGTATATATGTACCTTTGGCTTGGCTTCGCGGACGAAGATTTATGGAGGGGGTAAAAAGTCCACGTCAGCTGCAGGCTCGTTTGTGGCTGACAAGTCCGATGCGGGACAGGCAGACACGATTGCAGCGGTTGCAAGGGAAAATTGGTTGGTTGGGGTTGGGTGTTGGGTTTTTCCTCCTTTGCCTTTTGTCAGTGAGGTGGGCTCTGCGGTCTTCTTCAAAGGAGGTTGCTGCCCGCCAAACTGTGAGGCGCCAAGATGCACGGTTTGAGGCGTTATCAGCCCACTGGCGGTGGTCAATGTGGCAGGCACCAAGAGATTTCTTTAGGCAGTCCTTGTACCTTTTCTTTGGTGCACCTCTGTCACGGTGGCCAGTGGAGAGCTCGCCATATAACACGATCTTGGGAAGGCGATGGTCCTCCATTCTGGAGACGTGACCCATCCAGCGCAGCTGGATCTTCAGCAGCGTGGACTCGATGCTGTCGACCTCTGCCATCTCGAGTACTTCGACGTTAGGGGTGTAAGCGCTCCAATGGATGTTGAGGATGGAGCGGAGACAACGGTGGTGGAAGCGTTCTAGGAGCCGTAGGTGGTGCCGGTAGAGGACCCATGATTCGGAGCCGAACAGGAGTGTGGGTATGACAACGGCTCTGTATACGCTTATCTTTGTGAGGTTTTTCAGTTGGTTGTTTTTCCAGACTCTTTTGTGTAGTCTTCCAAAGGCGCTATTTGCCTTGGCGAGTCTGTTGTCTATCTCATTGTCGATCCTTGCATCTGATGAAATGGTGCAGCCGAGATAGGTAAACTGGTTGACCGTTTTGAGTTTTGTGTGCCCGATGGAGATGTGGGGGGGCTGGTAGTCATGGTGGGGAGCTGGCTGATGGAGGACCTCAGTTTTCTTCAGGCTGACTTCCAGGCCAAACATTTTGGCAGTTTCCGCAAAGCAGGACGTCAAGCGCTGAAGAGCTGGCTCTGAATGGGCAACTAAAGCGGCATCATCTGCAAAGAGTAGTTCACGGACAAGTTTCTCTTGTGTCTTGGTGTGAGCTTGCAGGCGCCTCAGATTGAAGAGACTGCCATCCGTGCGATACCGGATGTAAACAGCGTCTTCATTGTTGGGGTCTTTCATGGTTTGGTTCAGCATCATGCTGAAGAAGATTGAAAAGAGGGTTGGTGCGAGAACACAGCCTTGCTTCACGCCATTGTTAATGGAGAAGGGTTCAGAGAGCTCATTGCTGTATCTGACCCGACCTTGTTGGTTTTCGTGCAGTTGGATAATCATGTTGAGGAACTTTGGGGGACATCCGATGCGCTCTAGTATTTGCCAAAGCCCTTTCCTGCTCACGGTGTCGAAGGCTTTGGTGAGGTCAACAAAGGTGATGTAGAGTCCTTTGTTTTGTTCTCTGCACTTTTCTTGGAGCTGTCTGAGGGCAAAGACCATGTCAGTGGTTCCTCTGTTTGCGCGAAAGCCGCACTGTGATTTTGGGAGAATATTCTCGGCGACACTAGGTATTATTCTATTTCGTAGAATCCTAGCGAAGATTTTGCCTGCAATGGAGAGCAACGTGATTCCCCTGTAGTTTGAGCAGTCTGATTTCTTGCCTTTGTTTTTGTACAGGGTGATAATGGTGGCATCACGAAGATCCTGAGGCAGTTTACCTTGGTCCCAACAAAGCTTGAAAAACTCATGCAGTTTGGCATGCAAAGTTTTGCCGCCAGCCTTCCAGACTTCTGGGGGGATTCCATCCATACCTGCTGCTTTGCCATTTTTCAGTTGTTCGATTGCCTTATATGTCTCATCCAGGGTGGGAACCTCATCCAGCTCTAGCCTTAGGGGCTGTTGAGGGAGCTGGAGCAGGGCGGAATCTTGGACTGAGCGGTTGGCACTGAAAAGAGATTGGAAGTGTTCTGACCATCGGTTGAGGATGGAGATCTTGTCGCTGAGGAGGACTTTGCCGTCTGAGCTGCGCAGCGGGCTTTGGACTTGGGGTGAGGGGCCGTACACAGCCTTTAGAGCCTCGTAGAAACCCCTGAAGTCGCCAATGTCCGCGCTGAGCTGGGTTCGTTTGGCGAGGCTAGTCCACCACTCATTTATATGTATATATATGTATATATATATATATATATATATATGTATATATATGTATATATATATACATATATATGTATATATATGTATCTTCTTTCTTTGGCTTGGCTTCGCGGACGAAGATTTATGGAGGGGGTAAAAAGTCCACATCAGCTGCAGGCTCGTTTGTGGCTGACCAGTCCGATGCGGGACAGGCAGACACGATTGCAGCGGTTGCAAGGGAAAATTGGTTGGTTGGGGTTGGGTGTTGGGTTTTTCCTCCTTTGCCTTTTGTCAGTGAGGTGGGCTCTGCGGTCTTCTTCAAAGGAGGCTGCTGCCCGCCAAACTGTGAGGCGCCAAGATGCACGGTTTGAGGCGTTATCAGCCCACTGGCGGTGGTCAATGTGGCAGGCACCAAGAGATTTCTTTAGGCAGTCCTTGTACCTTTTCTTTGGTGCACCTCTGTCACGGTGGCCAGTGGAGAGCTCGCCATATAATACGATCTTGGGAAGGCGATGGTCCTCCATTCTGGAGACGTGACCCATCCAGCGCAGCTGGATCTTCAGCAGCGTGGACTCGATGCTGTCGACCTCTGCCATCTCGAGTACCTCGACGTTAGGGGTGTGAGCGCTCCAATGGATGTTGAGGATGGAGCGGAGACAACGCTGGTGGAAGCGTTCTAGGAGCCGTAGGTGGTGCCGGTAGAGGACCCATGATTCGGAGCCGAACAGGAGTGTGGGTATGACAACGGCTCTGTATACGCTTATCTTTGTGAGGTTTTTCAGTTGGTTGTTTTTCCAGACTCTTTTGTGTAGTCTTCCAAAGGCGCTATTTGCCTTGGCGAGTCTGTTGTCTATCTCATTGTCGATCCTTGC
This sequence comes from Narcine bancroftii, assembly GCF_036971445.1. Classification (NCBI taxonomy): domain Eukaryota; kingdom Metazoa; phylum Chordata; class Chondrichthyes; order Torpediniformes; family Narcinidae; genus Narcine; species Narcine bancroftii. The sequence goes on from NC_091471.1 coordinate 79,624,237, forward strand.
ATCTGATGAATATACACACACATATACACATTAATAAATAATGTGCAAAACATGAGTTCTTAAATGAATCTATGAATGAGTGGTGTTGTTCAGGAGTCCAATGATTAAATAATAGCAACTATTTCTGAACCTGGAGGTATGAATCCTATGGCATATCTACTTCCTTCCTGATAGTAGCAGCGAAAATAGAGCACGTCCTGGATGGCATGGATCCTTGATGATTGCTGCTGCTTTCCAATAACAACGTTCCATATAGATGTTGCCCATGGTGGGGAGAGTTTTTCCTGTGATGTACTGGGCTGTGCCCACTATCTTTTGCAGGGCTTTCCACTCTGAGGTATTGGTGCCCTAATACCAGGTCACAAGGCAGCCAGTCCGCACACTTTGCACAATCCATCTGTAGATGTTTGCCAAGATTTCTAGCAACACACAAAACCTCCACAAACTCGTGAGAATGTAGAGACGCAAGCATGCTTGCGTCACAATGGTATTAATAGGAATGGTTCCCCAAGACTGTTAATCCCAAGAATTTAAAGTTTCTCTCCCTCTCCTCCTCCGATCCCTCAATGATCACTGGTTGTAAGCATCTGGTTTTCCTTTTCTAAAGTCTACAATCAGCTCCTTGATCCTGCTGAAGTAGAGTGAGGTTGTTGTTAATACTTCATTCACCCAAGTTTTCAATACCGTTTCATCCGATTGCGGATTAGGTTTCAACCTAATCTGGCAGTGCAGTCATGAATCAGCAGTGTGAACAGTCACGGGCTGAGTACCCAGTCCTGAGGTTCTCATAAACATCCTTTAGGCACTTTTCAAAGCAACACATCTTTCTTTGGATATAGGGCCCAACATTTCTCACAATACTCAAAATGTGTTCTGACCAATTAATTATGAAGCATCAACATTACAGCCTTGCTTTTATATTCTAGCCCTCTCAAAATGATTGCTCATATTGCATTTGCCTTCCTTAATACTGAATCAGCCTGCAAGTTAACATTTAGGGAATGTTGCACTGGGACTCCCAAGTTCCTTTGGACCTCCTCTTCTAAATTTTCTCACCATTTAGAAAATAGTCTACTCCTTTATTCGTTCTACCAATGTGCATGACCAGACACATGCCTACTCTGCATTCCATCAGCCATTTTTTTTTCCCCCCATTCATCCAACCTATCAAGTCCCTCACCAGTCTCCTTGTTGAGGAAGTGATGTTGCTTCCTCAACACCACTCACTCATATCATCTGAAAACTTACCCAGAAAGGTATTAATTCCATCATCCAAATAATTTGCACATAGCATAAAATGTAGTGAAGCCACCACCAGTCTCTGCGGAACACCACTAGTCACTGGCAGTCAGCCAGAAAAAAAAACCCTTTTTATCCACTGTTTTTTGCCAGTTTGCTATCTTCTATGTACGTTGGTACCTTTCCCACAATCCTATTGGATTATTTTGTTTAGCAGCCTCATTGGCCAAAGGTGTTCTGAAAATCCAAGTAAACAATATCCATTGACTCTTTTTCTATTCTGCTTGTAATGTCCTTTTTGGTCAAGCAAGATCTCCCCAGAGGAAACTTGCTGACTTTTGACTTATACCCTGAAACCTAATAATGGACTCTAGAATCGTGCCAACCACTGAAGCCAGGCTAACTGTCCTATAATTTCCTTCCCTTTGGGAAGCTTCCCAAGCACCTTCTCCTTAGTAATACTGACTACAATTACTTCCAACTCCGACTCTTTTCAATTTCTGGCATGTCAATGGAAACTTCCATATTGAAGACTGGCACAAAATACCTATTCAGCTCATCTGTTCTTTCTTTGTTCCGATTTCTCCAGCATCATTTTCCACTGGTCCAATATCCATTCCTTCCTCTCCTTTATATCTCTGCCTGTCTTTATTAAGTGCTTGTCTGAATATTGAGAATTCATACTTCCACCACCCTCTCAGTGTGTTGCAAATTCTAACCACTGGAAAAGGTTCTTCCTCAAATCCCCAGTAAACTTTATACATTTTATCCTAAACCTATACAGACAACTTCTGCTTTGATTTGGCAGGGATGGTGCTGGGAGAGTGGGAGAGGAGAAGAGAGAATTTTCCTACTGTCTACAATATATAATCCTCATAACTTTATATACCTGTTTGATCCCCTTTTAACACTCGAAGAAAAACAAATCCCAACTTATGCTCCATCTCAGTTAACATCCTGGTGAATTACTCTGTACCTTCTCCAGAGGTATTTCTGTAGAACATTCTAAAGGGTTATTAACTCTGAAGCTATATTGTGAAGCATCGTGGCCGTCTCGTAACAGCGCTGCCCACTACCTGGTCAGAAAACACACTACCTGCCAATCAAGATTTGGTCCCATCCCACCCATTAGTGCACAACTTGCTGTTGGCTCATTTAAATTCCTTTGCACTTGGCCTTGGGCCATTGGCCTTTGTACTTGACAACCTTGCTGGCTCTGAGCCATTGGTGTCCTGTAAATTACCTGGGCTGGACCTCCTCCCAGCCTCCAGCACTAAAAAGGGTACCATGTGCTTAGCTCCCCCACTTTGCCATCTTTGAGGGACCAACCTGCTTCACTCCAGGCCGAAAACTATGGAACAGCACTGGAGAAATTGTTGGTAAGGTGTGCACTGTAATTGGGTTGGGAGTGTCTTTGCTAGCATCCCGAGTAGCATAGAGTCATGCCTGCCTGCACTGAGTCAAGGGGTGATGGGTAGATGTGTATTATTCCCAGTGCGACTTTCCCACACTCCTCTATAAATTGTGTGCGTTTGTGTTTTATTACCACTACCACTTTCCCATCTTGCTATAAACTTGTGTGATATTCCCATTACCATTTTTCCACACTCTTATTTTGTAAATAAAATCATTTACCACAGGACTGTATTCAGAGTCATTGCTTTTGAGACCAATGTTTTCTCATTCCTAACACCATCTAACCTGTCAAACCATGGAAGAATTTTGCAATTTGTAGCGGAGCTATAGCAGCACTACAACTCCCAGGGGGCATCGAACCAGCCAAATGATGTCAGTCTTGATGATGTCAGCATGTGTCAAGTGCGTGATTCTGGCTTTTAAAGTGTTGCACGGATTCTGAAGAGTAAGTCCATTTGATTCACTCTAGAAACGCCTTGTGTGATTATTTTGTCATGTCCACTGTGATTCCAGTGCCCACAATTGGTGGCTCCGACAAGTCCAAAAACATTTTTGGACAAACTTGGACTCTGCAGCAGTTGCTGTGAAGCTACCACCTTCCTAGACAGCTGAGCCTGAACTGTGGTTCCAGCAGGCTGAAACACAATTTCATATTTGCAAAGTTGAATTGAACACCACTCATTATTACCATCTCATCAGTGCCCTGGACCAAGTCATCACTACGGGATCTACCACGTACCAGCAAGTATGACGCTTTAAAAGCACTTTTATTACATGGATATGCTATATCCCATTGGGAAAGGGCAGCCAAACTACTACATTTCGATGGGTTGGGAGACCACACCTCTTCAGAACTAATGGATGAAATGCTGATCCTGGCAGCTCGTGAAAGGCCCAATATGCTATTCGAGCAGCTCTTTTTTTTTTAAAGAGCAAATGCCAGATGATATTAGGCTCTTGTTATCCAAGTGTTCATTTGAAGACCCAAGGGCTGTAGTGGCGGAGGCAGACACTCTATAGCTGGCTAAAAAGCCTAGCAAGGAAAGTCAAGTCTGCACAACCAACCCTTCCACTCTTGACTCCTTGTCGCGGTATAGTGCTCTTAGCACATCACTCCCTATAAGCAGGCAATGCCCCAAGACAAGCAAGCAGCCTGTGGACACCTCGTCTTGGTGTTATTACTACAGGCGTTGATGAGTAAATGCCCGCAAGTTCCTTCTACACTGCCCGTTTACAAGATACACCCAGGCCAACTGCCAGTAAGGGCTGCGACAGTTGGCAAGAAACTTGCAAGCCTACTGTATGTATGGGACCAGTTGTCCCAACGAAAATTTCTAGTGGATGATGGTTCAGAAGTTACCGGTTTTGGCATGCCCCATCTTATCCCAGATCTGCTAGTAGTTAACAGTTAACAAGTAGTTAACAAGTAGTTAACAGTTCCAACATTCTGACCTTTGGCACCAGAAAGATGAATGTCAAGTTCAAGAATCATCTCTATACTTGGCCATTTATTTTAGCAGTAGTATCCCAACCTTTGTTTGGTGCAATTTTTCTTCGGGCTCATTCATTCCTCATCAACTTAAAAGGGTGTCATCTAATAGATGGAACTGCTTTTTAGAGTATACCTCTGGCAAATGCCTATACCCCACTCTTCACCTCCAAACATTAAGTAAACCAGTGGATGAATTCTCCAAGCTGTTGGAAGATTTCCCTGAGATTACTACTCTACAATTTTCGGTCTCCACTGCAAAGGACAGTGTTATTCATTGCATTTGTACTAAAGGCGCTCCTATCCATGCTAAAATGCGCCACTTGCCTCCAGAGAAGCTGTGCTTGGCTAAGAAAGAGTTTGCCAAGAAGGAGGACCTCCAAGTTTCATCTGTGGAGCTCATGTAGAACACACCGTTGATGGTTCCAGGGAAGTTAGTCTCCTACCATTCTAACTCTAGCGATGATCCTGAGGAACTATTGAGCAGGCAAAGAGAAACCATAGGAAAATTGACCCCTATACCACAAGAAGAACACACTTCTTTTGTGCCTGAAGACCTCAAAATCTGCGAATATGCCTTCGTCCAACGGGAAACACTTGGTAAACCTTTACAAACCCCCTATGAAGGGCCTTACTCAGACAAACTAAGTCGACCTGTATTTTGGATACTGGAGGGAAGCCACATTCTTTCACTATTGACTAGTTTAAGCCAGCTCATGTGGACAAGTCTTGCCCACTGCAGCAGCCATTGCAGAGATCGACAACCTAAAAGAGAGACAATCCTTTTTGCCAGTTTGCGGGGTGGGGTGCCGTGCATTGGCGTTATGGCAGCACTACAACTCCCAGGAGGCATCAAACTGGCCACGTGATGTCACCACATGTCAAATGTGTGATTCTGGCTTTTAAAAGGTTGCGAGGGTGATGAAAAGTAAATCCGTTTGATTCACTCTACAAACGCCTTGAGTGGTTATTTCATTGTATCCACTACCATTCCAGTGGCCACGTTTCAATATACCTTTTTACATAGAGATCCTGCAATACTGCCATAAAGAAGACCTGTCATTAAGCAGGCTTTGCTTTTTGACACTGAACCAAACAACGTTGGCATAATGCAATTTGGCGCTGTGACTACCTCCATTGTCGGCTTAAAAGGTGGGACTACAATAACTCTGCCCCCTCCCAATTCCATGTTCATACCTTTTATACAGAGTGGCATAACACAATATTCCTGCCTTAAAGAGGCTATGTAAAAGTGGCTAAGGAGTTCACCTCTCTTTCTTCCAAGCTCCAGTCAAAACTGGTCTACTCTGCTTAATCACTCCTCATAGAAAAAACTCCCAGTTAATTAAATAAAGGTTTGTTGCACTTTCTTTCTCACAGATCCTTCCTTTGACAGGAAACCCAACCTGCAGACAAAGTTTCTCATGAAGTCTCATCATGGTCCTCTATAATTGCAGGAAGACACCCTTAATCTTATGGATTTGTCCTCTTGCAATGAAGGCTTCCATATTGTTTGCTTCCCAATTCCCTACTAGATATGCATGGTACCTTCCAGTGGTGTAAAAAGATATGTCTGAACCTCAACTTTCTACCTCTTTTGTTCCATTTAACAAAATATTTCTGCTTTTCTCCTTTTTCAAACTAAAATGGATTACCTCACATTTTCCCCTAAATTATATTCTAATCTGCCACATCCTCAGCTACTTAGTCTATGTGTATCCAAAGTTTTTCTGCATCTTCCTCAAAACTCACTCCCAGTCAGCTACAGAATATCAAGTAATTAATTTTTTTTAAGTGACAAGTTTAAAAAAAAAGACCGAATTAAAACAATTTTTAAATGTCATCAAACATTTAGAAGCTGCTTTGATAAGTGAAGATCCCCCCATACCCCATTGCCAAGGGCATTCCAGGGCTAGGCCTCAACAGTAGATCATTTTCGACCTACTTGCCATCTAGACTTTGTGACAACTTACCACATACCACCCAGATGCAGAAGGTACACTCAAGGTACGCTTAATGTATCCAACAGGTAAGGACTGAGGGAGTTGTTGAAACAACTCTATTTGGCCCAATATAATAATGGAAACAAATGCACTCAAGTACAAATTAAAAGGTTTAAGACTCTAAAATACTTTAAGGCATTTGAAATTTTTTCATATCAATACGAAAGCTTGTTGGAATAAAGTTTGCCCACAGTGATCCGTAGTTTAATGTTTTGTAAAAGTTACACTTTCATGATGCTCAGGAGAGAGATAGTGGCACGCGCATGAGTGAGTGTGACTTCGTGGCGTGAGGGGGGGCCGCGCGTGAGGGGGGGCCGCGCGTGAGGGGGGCGGCCCAGCGCGCGTGAGGGGGGCGGCCCAGCGCGCGTGAGGGGGCGCGCGCGAGGTGTGTGAGAGGTGAGAGTGTGTGAGCGTGTGTGTGAAAGAGAGATGGAGTGTCGATGCGTGTGTGTGAGAGAGAGAGAGGGAGGAGGAGGATGTACAGCGGGGTAAAGACCCTGGGCCCTCCCCTGCTGGTGGTCTTTGGCCAGGCTCCAATATCCTTTTCACTCCTTTCGGGCGGGTGCCGAGACACGGGTACATTACACGCATGCCCCTCCGTCACGCCGGCTTCCCCGTCCCCACCACATCGTCTCCAGCACCTCCCCGCCGGCCCACGACCCCATCACTTCCTACCGTGTAGACGCCGATCCGGCACAGAGCAGCCGACAGCTCCAAGCACTGGCCCATGGCTCCGGCTAGTGGCGCCGTCTCCCAGAAACCAGCGGCCGCGGCCCGAGCCCCGGGGGCGGAGTCTGGATGGCACCCAATGCGGAAAGGGGCGCGTCGTCGGCGCGCGGGCACGTGTGGAGCCAGCACTGCGAGTCACTGGAGCACGAATGTCAGCACTCATGCGAGCATTTCGACTTGTTGGTTCTTCGTCCAACATCCAGAAGCGGGAGTACACGCACGCCCTTCTCTTCAGGCCCATGGAGATAGAATAGGGCTCGAAGACTGCTAGGTTTCCCCCATTAGGTGGTCGCATCGACTTGCCAAGAATAGTCATCTGACTACAAGGTTCTATCGTTGTCAAAGTTAATTGAAATCCCACCATCATGAATATAAATACTGAAGGATCTTCAATGTAAAACTACTGGTACTGGAAACATAAACAGAAAACGATGCAGATACACTTGGTCTAGCAGCACCTTTGGAAATAGAAATATGGAATGCTTCATCCACAAGACACTCAGTCAGAACAGAGGTGGTCATTTTAAATTGCACAGGGGGAGACATCAGATCTGATCAGACAAATCTTCACCCTCTGCCTGAGCTGGTGATGCCTCCCTCCCAGACGCCCTGAACCATTGCTTTGCGCGCTTTGAGATGAAAATGCAGTGAAGACCGCCTCACCTCCAAATAACCAGGTACCGATGTGAAAAGAGAGCCGAGCAAGCTCAACCTGCGAAAAGCTGCTGAACCAGATAACATTCCCGGCAGAGCGTTCAGGGATGTACAGTTCAGTTCGACATCTTTAACATCTCCCTGAGTATGCTTCAAAGCCACCACCATTGTCCCCATGCCAAGGAAATCGTCTGTGTCTTGCCTCAATGACTACCACCCTGTCACACACACATCCATCGTCATGAAGTCCTTCGAGAGGCTCGTCATGGGGAACATGAAGGTCCTGCTGCCCCCATCACTCCACCCCCTGCAGTTCACATACAGACCCAACGGCTCTATGAATGATGCCATCACCAAAGCCCTCCAATTAGCCCTCACCCACCTGGAAAACATGGACTTGTATGTTTGAATACTTGGTATTCAACACAAGCATACCTCAGTACCTGATAAAGAAGTTGAGCCTGCTGGGTCTAAACACCTCTGTGATAGTACAGATCTATCACCATTGTATATAGTGTATATAGTTACAGTATCTAGACTGTGCTTACAGCGATTGGCTGAGAGCTTAGCCACGCCTACTGTCTGGGCCTTAAAGGGTTGTGTCCCTAGCCAGGTCAGATCATTCCGGACTGGTCGGCCACCTGTGAAGAGCTCCTGTCTTTTGCTAATAAAAGCCTTGGTTTGGATCAACAAGTCTTTGGTTCTTTCAACCTCCCTCCGCAATTGGATTCTCAACTTCCTTATCAGGGAGATCTCAGGTAACAGCACCTCTAAGACCATTACATTGAGCATGGCTCTTTTCCCCCCCACCCCCCCCCCCCCCGGCTGCTTTCTCAGTCCGATGCTGTTCACTCTGCTGACCCAAGTCTGTGCGGCTAAACACAGCTTGAACCACATTATCAGGTTCATGGACAACACAACCGTGGTGGGCATGATTAGTAAGAATGACGAGTCAGTGTACAGAGAGGAAGTGTAGTCACTAACAGACTGGTGCATAACCAACAATCTGTATCTGAACATTTAAAAAAAAAAAGAAATGATGATCAACTTCAGAAGAGCCCGGGGGACCTCGCTCTACTATCTATTTGTGGATGCACCACTGAGGTCATCAAGGGTATCAAGTTCCTTGGAGTGCACTTGGCAGAGAATCTCACCTGGTCCCTTAACACAAGCTCCACAGCCAAGAAAGCCCAGCAGTGCCTCTACTTTCTGCAAACGCTGAGGAAAGTTCATCTTCCTCTTATCATCCTCACTACATTCTACAGAGGATGTATCGAGAGCATCCTATGCAATTGCATTACCACCTGGTTTGAAAGCTGTACCTCCTCAGACTGCAAGACCCTGCAGAAGATAATGAAGTCAGCGGAAAATATCACCGGAGGCTCACATCCTACTATGAAGGACATCTGCAACACTCAATGGAGGTGAAGGGCAATAAACATTGTGAAGGACTCCACACACCACTCATGTAAACTGTTGTCCCTTTTGCCATCGGGTAGGAAGTACTGCAGCGATCAGGACCTTGCGTCCAGATTGGGCAACAGCTTTATCCCCCAAGCCATCAGATTCCTGAATTTCCAGAACATTTGTGGATAGGGTACCATGGAGTGTTACTGTATATGTCTTAATATTTTAATGTGTTTAACTTCTATTCTAATTTATATTTGTGTAAATATGCCCCATAGTCCTGGAGAAACGCTATCTCATCTGTACCATGCAAGCATGGTATGAAAAATAAATAAAGGTGACTTGACTTGATATTTGTGACAATGTGAGACCAGAACAAATGGGCTCATATGGCAACTGAAGGCTGAATAAGTTTCTTTTTCGATGTTATATGTTGTTAATAGTCAGACTGTGGGATAGGCCCAGCAGGTCAGGCTTCACTAATGGAGAGAGAAAAATTGAATCAATCTCACAGCTGGATAGAAAAAATGGTCAGTTTCAATACAGACAGAGCCAGTGGTAGAATTTGATATGCAGTGTCCAGCAGGCTGCAATATGCCTGGATGGAAGTGGTGCTGTTCCTCATGCGTGTGTTAGGCTTCATTACAACAGTGCATGAGGCTGCAGACAAATAGTCTGAAAAGGAAGGGAGTGTGGTTTAAAGTGATGAGACTCCCGCAACTAAATTTAGATGTTCCACAAAGCAGCAATTTACTTCTATTAGATGAGACCCCATTGTGCACACTAAATGCAGTACACTCGAATGGAAATGCACACAAATTGTTGCTTCATCTGAGAAAGCTGTATCCCTGGATAGCAGGATGGGAAGAGATGAAATAACTGGTGTTGGATTTTCAGCAATGCTGATAGCAGTTAATTGGGCAATCGAGTTCAACAGTTGAAGACAAAGGAGGAAGAGGTTATTGTCAGAGTTAGCTGAGTCAGAGGGGTAAGGCTTTGGCAAGAATACGTCAGAGGCGAGAAATAGTCTCCCTTTGCACCAGGCAAGCCTGGTGGAGGAAACTGGTTTAGTTGCTGACCACGTGACAGGTTGTACTAGGTTACATTGTACAGGTAGCACTTAGACGAGTGACCTCCAAATAAATCAATATATAGAGTTACCAACTGGAAAGAGTGCAATACTGGATCTCCTATTAGAGAGCAAGACAGGATAGGTGATAGAATTATGGGTAGGGGAAAATTTTGGGTTGAGTGATCATAATGCCATTATTTTCAATTATGGAGAAGGATAGGTCTGGGCCTCGGGTTGAGATTCTAAATTGGAGAAAAGTCAAAATTGAAGAAATTAGAAAGGATCTAGAATGCGTGAATTGGGATAAATTGTTTTGGGCAAGGATGAACGAGGTAAGTGGAGGACCTTCAAAAGGTGAAATTTGAGAGTACAGAGTTTGCATGATCCTATTAGGATCAAAGGCAAGGTTAGCAGGTATAGGGAACCTTGGTTTTCAAGGGATATTGGGGATCTGGTTCGAATGGTGTATAATAGATTTTGGCATCATACAAATGAGGTACTTGAGGAGTATTAAAAAATTCAAAACCTCAAGAAATCAGGAAGGCTGAAAGAAGACACGAGGTTGCTTTGGCAGACAATGTAAAAGAAAGTCCTAAGAGTTTCTACAGCAAAAGGATAGTGAGGGACAAAATTGGTACTCTTGAAGATCAGAGTGTTTGGCTTTGTATAGACAATAGACAATAGGAGCTGGAGTAGGCCCTTCAGCCCGTTGAGCCAGCACCACCATTTTACAGATCATGGCTGATCACTACCATCAGTACCCCTTTTCAGCCTTATCCCCATAACCCTTAACTCCTTTGCCCACTAGAGTCTTATCTAACTCTCTTTTGAACATAATCAGCGAATCTGCCTCTACCACCCTCTGTGGCAGAGCATTCCACAGATTCACACTTCTCTGGGTAAAAAAATGTTTTCTCATCTCCGTCCTGTATTCTTTAACTATGCCCTCTAATCCTCGTCTCCCCCATCATTGGGAACAAGTAATCCGACTTCACCCTGTCTATCCCCCTGATAATTTTGTATACCTCAATCATGTCCCCCCTCATCCTTCTAAACTCCATCGGATACAAGTCCAGTTTTTCTAGCCTTTCAGCATATGTCAACCCCGCCATCCCTTGTAAATCTGCGCTGCACACCCTCTATAGCTAGTATGTCCTTCCTCAAAATTGGAGACCAGAACTGGACGCAATACATTTTTTTTTGTTCATCAGTATTCACTCAGGAAAAGGGCACAGGGTTGTGGGTAGTAAGGAAAGCAATCAGTGAGGTGATGGAACCTATACAGATTAAAGAGGAGGAAGTGCTTGCAGTCTTAAAGCAAATAAGGGTGGAATCGTCCCCACAGCCTGACAAGATATTTCCACAGTTCTTGAGGGTAGCTATTGTAGAAATTTCAGGGGCTATGGCAGAAATATTTAAAATGTCCTTAGCCATGGGTGTGGTGCCAGAGGATTGGAGAGTAGTTCATGATGTTCTGTTGTTTAAAAAAGTCTCAAAAGTAACCCTGGAAATTATAGGCCAATTAGCCTGACATTGTTGGTCTGTATTCTAAGAGATTGGATATACAATTATTTGGATAGCCATGGACTGATTAGGAATAGTCAACATAGCTTTGTGCATACCAGGTCATGTTAAACCATTTTATTGAGTTTTCAAGGAATTTACCAGGAAAGTTGTCAAAGGAAAGGCTGTGAATGTTGTCTATATGGACTTTAGTAAGCCCTTTGCCAAGGTCCCGCATGGGAGGTTAGTCGGGAAAGTTCAGTCACTAGGTAGTGAGGTAGTGTAATGGAGGATTTAGACCAGCTGATGCAAGAAAGGATGCAGTTGCATCAGAAGACATAATCTAAATTCCACCATGGGGCCCTAGACCAGCTTATGCAAAAAGGGATGCAGTTGCATCCGAAGACATAATCCAATTTACACCATGAGGCCAAGAGATGCAGTTGTCTTTTGCTGGTCGCAGACTGTCAGGAGACCTTGAAGATAATCAAATCATTTGTTCAAAGAGATAAGATCTGAAGTAAACAACTTTTGGGTAATATAAGCCATGGTCCCACTGCTGAAGTTTGAGACTCTCCAAGAGGTGGCAACATCTCTCAGCAAGAAGAACTTCAAGAGTCCAGCTAACGTCCCGGTCAAGGGAGGTGGAGAAACTGCTACCAGCGCCCTGACAACCTACTACAAGTGTGCAGTTGTTGCCTCGCTTTGGCAGTTGGGACCAGTCCAGGCGTTGATAAGTATAATTGGGAAGGGCTTGCATATTGTAGTGTGAATTCAGCTTTAGATTTAGTAATAAAGACTTGTATAAACTGAACTGCTCTCGCTGTGTGTGTCTATTTTCTTTTGGTAGCTCAAACACTGTGACCAATCTAAAACGAACAAAATGAGAGGTATAAGTTTACCCAAGACAGGTAGTGAAATGGATTTGACAATAGCTGGATGGGAGAAGCCAGAGAGTAGTGATGGATGATTGCTTCTCAGACTGAAGGCCTGTGACTAATGGTATGCCTCAGGGATCAGTGCTGGAACCATTGTTGTTTGTCATCTATATGAATGATTTGGATGATAAGGTGGTAAATTGGATCAGCAAGTTTGTAGATGACACTATGATCGGAGGTGTGGACAGCAAAGAAGATTTTCAAAGCTTGCCGAGGGATCTGGATCAGCTGGAAAAATGGGAGATAAATTTAATGCTGACAAGTGTGAGGTGTTGCATTTTGGAAGGACAAACCAAGAAAGCACATACACAGTAAATGGTAGGGCACTGAGGAATGCAGAGATGATATATGGATATTGTCTGGACTTCAGGAATTGAGTTACAGGGAAAGTTTAAACGGGTTAGGACTTTATTCTCCTGAATGCAGAAGAATAAGGGGAGATTTGATAGAACTATACAAATATATGGGGGAACTTCTTCACACAAAGAGTGGTGGGGGTGTGGAATAAGCTTCTAGCTGAAGCGGTGAGGCAGGCTCAATATTTAAGAGGAATTTGGACAGGCACATGGATGGGAAGGGATGAAGGGTGCAGGTCAGTGGGGACTAGGCAAAAAAAATGGTTCAGCACAGACTAGAAGGGCCGAAGAGGCCTGTTTCTGTGCTGCAATGTTCTATGGGTCAATGGAAAAGAGGCACAAAATGGGCAATAGTTGGTGAGGATAGACAAGTGGAACTAGGAGTCCCAAAGGGAGCAATCCCTTCAAAATGCTGACAAAGGGAGGGGAACAAATGCCTGGCAGTGGAAATTTATGAACCTGACAGAAATTGTAAAGCATGATCCTTTGAATAAAGAGGTTGGTGAAGTGGAAGGCAAGAATCATGGGGCCTCAGTTCTTGTTCCAACCAGTTGACAGGAGCAAGAAGACAAGTGGAGGAAATAGATAAAATGCAGTCACATGTTCCGTCCACTATGGTTGTGGGGAAGGCACACTGAGAAAAAGTCATTTTGGAAGCATCTGTGCAAAAAATCTTAAAGGAAAATGTGATAGAAACAGAAGAATCCAAACTCACAAAACTGGGGTGAAGTTCAGTCATTCTTGTTCCTGAGAGGCTCTCATAACAAAGAAAATTTGCATCAATAGCATTCTGAAGCATAAATATTGGCCAAACTACCAAACCCAAATTCCATTCAGGACCAAGGATCTTGTACAAAGAATGGGATTTCTTACTTTGCATGGTTTTCACAACACAGTACGTGTTTAAAACATTCTTGATGCCATAAAGCCTTGCATACTTGGACTATGAATAATACTAGACCGACTGGGTATATATCAAGCTTCCTACTTTAGAATCAAGGGTAAGGGAATGTAAGAGAAATAGAGAGAGAATTTTTTTTCCCAATATAGCCTCCAGATCAAAGAAAAGATGCAAATATATTGTGAAATCCTATTGGATTTCAGAGAAAAGAATAAAGTTATTTTAGTTGGAATAATGAGAAATGCGTTAACAAAAAATAGTGAACATTTTAGAGTGCAAGTTTGGTGGTTGTTGAAAATTAAATGAATATGAAATGCTTGTCAGCTCTTGGACTGTGCTCTTTGTAGTTCAGAAGAATGATTCAGATTTCAGAATTATTGCCAGAGAACATGTATGATATTACATTGAATCCAGAGATTATTTTTCTGTGGACGATGCAGAATTACCATTTAATGGTAGTGCAGGAAAAAAAACTACAGATGTAAACAAATAAAAACTGTCTTTCTTTGGCTTGGCTTTGAGGACGAATATTTATGGAGGGGTATGTCCACATCTGCTGCAGGCTCGTTGGTGACTGACAAATCCGATGCGGGACAGGCAGGCACGGTTGCAGCGGTTGCAAGGAAAAATTGGTTGGTTGGGGTTGGGTTTTTCCTCCTTTGTCTTTTGTCAGTGAGGTGGGCTCTGCAGTCTTCTTCAAGGGAGGTTGCTGCCCACCAAACTGTGAGGCGCCAAGATGCACAATTGGAGGTGATATCGGCCCACTGGCGGTGGTCAATGTGGCAGGCACCAAGAGATTTCTTTAAGCAGTCCTTGTACCTCTTTGGTGCACCTCTGTCTTGGTGGCCAGTGGAGAGCTCGCCAATGAACACAATCTTGGGAAGGCGAGGGTCCTCCATTCTGGAGACGTGACCCACCCAGCGCAGTTGGGTCTTCAGCAGCATGGATTCGATGCTTGCGGACTCTGCCAGCTCAAGTACTTCGATGTTGGTGATGAAGTCATTCCAATGAATGTTGAGGATGGAGCGGAAACGTTCTAGGAGCCGTAGGTAGAGGACCCATGATTCGGAGCCGAACAGGAGTGTGGGTATGACAACAGCTTTGTAAACGCTGATCTTCATGTGTTTCTTCAGGTGGTTGTTTTTCCAGACTCTTTTGTGTAGTCTTCCAAAGGCGCTATTTGCCTTGGCGAGTCTGTTGTCTATCTCTTTGTCGATCCTTGCATCAGATGATAACAAATGTAAACAAACTGACTGTGGAATAGAGAGATTTTTTTTTAAATAATCAATAAAATGCACAATTAAGAGTCCTTAAATGAGTCCCTGATTGAGTTTATTGCTGAAGTGGAGTGGTGGCAGCTGTTCCTGAACATGGTGGTGTGAGTCTTATGCCACCTATACTCTTTCCTGATGGCAGTAGCAAGAACAGCATGTGCTGATTGGTGTAGATCCTTGATGATTGCTGCTGATCTCCAATGGCAGCATTCTCTGTAGATATTCTTGATAGTGGGGAGGGTTTTGCCTAGGATGTCCTGGGCTGTATCCACTACATTTTGGAGAGGTTTATACTCAGGGGTATTGGTGTCCCTATACCAGACCGTGATGCAGCCGGTCAGCACACTTTCCATTACACATCTATAGAAATTTGCCAGGGTTTCTGGTGCCATGATCAACCTCCACAGACTTCTGAGGAAGGATAGGCATGGACGTCCTTTCTTCACGATGCATTAGTATATTGGGTCCAGGAAAGATCCCCCGAGATGGTGACTCCCAAGTCTTTTCCTCAACCTTGCCACCTCGAGGAGTCACGTGATGGAGTAGTGGCCGGACGGTGAACTCCAGCCCTCTCCAGAAAAGTCGGGAAAAACAAGAGAAAATACAAAGGCACAGAAATAAAAGTTACAGAAAAGTGAGTATAAAGGTGGAAAGAAGATGGCGACAAAAAAAGAAAAGTCGAAAGCAACGGTAAGAAGAGAGGAAGAGAAGACAAAGGAGGAAAAAGGTGAAGGCCTTACCTGTCCGAAGAGGCCCGCTGCGGAGAGAGAAACCCGCTCCCTCAGGTCGGTAAATAATGGACTACAAAAATGGCTCGCAGAGCCGAACAAAAGTGCGATGCGAATGAAAAAAAACACACCGACGGGAGGGGGGACCAGCTGGGGAGTCGATCTCCACAGCCGGCAACGACAGCTGCAGAACACCTGCAGCAAGAAGAGACCACAGAAGACAACAGAAACAAGAAAGAAGAGGAGGAAAGGGCAACAAAGAAACAACAGATGGTCAACCCAGAGGAAGAAGAAGAGGAAGAGTATGGTGAAATAGAAGAAGAAAAGATAGGCAAGGTAAAGGATATACTTGCTCTTATTAGAGGATACATGGAATCATTTAAAGAATGGCAAACACAGGAATTTAAGGATTTAAGAAAAAGAATAAACAACACAGAGGAGAAAATAATTAAAATGGAGATGACCTTAACAGAAATGGGGAAAAAAATGGACAAGATGGAAGAACGGGCAGTAGCAGCAGAAATGGAGGTAGAAGACTTAAAAAAGAAATTGGAGAAATCTAATAAAAAAACTAAAGAGACACAAGAACTACTAGCTCAAAAAATAGATACAATGGAAAACCATAACAGAAGAAATAACATAAAGATAGTGGGCCTTAAGGAAGATGAAGAAGGCAAGAATATGAGGGAGTTTATAAAAGAGTGGATCCCTAAGACCCTAGGATGTCCAGAACTACAGCATGAAATGGAAATAGAAAGGGCACATAGAGTATTGGCCTCTAAACCACAACCACAACAAAAACCAAGATCTATTGTAGTAAAATTCCTAAGATATACTACAAGAGAAAAGGTACTGGAGAAGACAATGGAAAAAGTAAGAGAGGGCAACAAACCACTGGAGTATAAAGGGCAAAAAATCTTCATTTATCCAGATATAAGTTTTGAACTCCTAAAGAAGAGAAAAGAGTTCAATACAGCAAAGGCGATTTTATGGAAGAAAGGGTATAAATTTATACTAAAGCATCCAGCGGTATTGAAAATATTTATTCCAGGACAGCAAAACAGACTATTCTCGGATCCAGAAGAAGCACGAAAATTTGCAGAACAATTACAAAAATAGACTGAGGGAGGAAGACGGGTAATGAGAGTTAAAATGATCACGACTGATATGTATGTGGGTAAAGACAAAAATAGACTGAGGGATGAAGACGGGTAATGAGAGTAAAAATGATCACGATTGATATGTATGCAGGTAAAGAGGTATAAGAGTGAATAGAGACAATGAGCATACATGAATGTATCTGTACTTAGAGGAAAATATAGATAGTATAGACAAGAATTAATAAGGGAAGGTAATGGAATAGAGAGAATAAGGAGGGAATTAAAAGAGGGACCTTTGTGACATATGAAAAGTGAAATCTTTTCTGGGGGAGGCGGGGTGGGGGGAAATAGCGGTCACTGCACAATCAGTTGACGCTTGCGAGTGGATTCGCAAATCCAAATGGAGAGGGGAGATGTGGTTGTCCGACAAGGGATAAAGGACAACTCAGGAGGTGAAGGGGAGATTGGGGATAAATAAGATAGAAATAGGAGAATAAGGAAAATGTTAGATGTTGTAGGAATGTTGTCTTATAAAGAGTTGAAAATAAGAAAACAGAAATGGAAAAGGAGGAAAGGTAATGATGGAAAAACGGAAAGAGAAGATAAACAAAATATAAAAGGGCTACGCTGAACTATATGTCTTTAAATATTAATGGAATACATAACCAAATTAAAAGGAAGAAACTACCAAATTTAAATGAATAAATGTATTCCATTAGAAAAAAATAACATATTGGTTAAGAAATAATATTGAAATATTCGAACAAGTATAGGAGCCTTACATTAAATACAATAGCGAAAACCTACCGGGGACAAACATTACCTAAGTTGATGGAAGGAGAAGGAAAGAAAAGAATGGACTCAGTAGAATTTCTGGTGTAATTTTGTTGAATGACAACATTGTCTGACTGGATTAATGCAACCTAGATTGTATACCTAAAATGGATGAGAGGGGGGGGTGGGGGGGTGGTTTGGGAGGAAAGGGGGGGGGGGAGAAAAAGTCACTGTATATGTGTGAAAAGAAATAGTGTATATCATGGCTAATGTGATTTATGGTGTGAAAAATAAAAAAATTTAAAAAAAAAAAAAAAAAACCTTGCCACCTCTAATTCCCCAATGATCACTGGATTGTATACCTCTGGATTTCCTCTTCTGAAGTCAACAATTAGCTCCTTAGTGACATTGAGTGCAAGGCTGTGGTTAGTGCACCATTCAGCCAAGTTATACCGACTCATCATCTTTCTTTACATAACCCACTACCATGGTACTATCATCAAACTTGTAGATGGTGTTATTGTCATACCGAGCCACACATCCACATGTGTAAAGTAGGGCAGGGGGCTAAGAACACAGCCCCAGCCGATACTCTATAATTTACAATTTATTTGCTGGTGTCTGTGTTGGGTAGGAAGGGTTAGATTAGTATTGGACTTTTTTTTAAAATATAACTAGAATAGATTAGTCTAATTTAATAATCACAATGTTTTTCTCAATATTAGAATACGAGGTGAAATTCTCATAAGTATATTTCATTTTTTTGAGAATTATATAAGACAATGTATAATTGATGTGATTCTGTATTGCATTATAAAAGCTATATAATTAATATCTAAACAACATATACATGTAATATTTCTCTCTATCAAATTAATAAAAATATTTTAAAAAGAAAAAGAACACAGTCCTGTGGTGCTCTGGTACCCTTGGAGATTGTGGAGCAGATGTTCTTACCAATCCTCACTGATCATGGTCTGGAGGTGAGGAAATCCATGATCTAATTACACAGTGGGGTGTTGAGGTTGCTGATCAGTTTTGAGGGGATGATGGTATTAATTGCCAAACTGTAGTTGAGGAGGGATTTCATAGAAGAATTTTGAATGTTGAAAGGGCCAGACAAAGTAAATGTGGCAAAGTTGTGTCCCATGGCAGGGGAGTCTTGGTGGAAAGGGCACAAATTCAAGATTGAAGGGCACCCATTTAAAAGAGATGTGGAGGAATTTCCACAATCCATTGCACCTCTGAAATGGAACTGGTACTATCAACAAAAAAAGCTATGACAGGTTATTTTACTTAATTTAAATATTGCTAGCCCATTGTCCTCTTCCAGAAAAGAATGATTTTTAGTTGACAAGCTAGGAATCTATACCAAGCAAATGAGGGGAATGATCAGTCATATCACAACAAATTGGGTATATATCTATGTTAATCCAAATCGAATGTCACACCCAAAATCATTTGACTTTTTTTTTAAAGTGGCATGGTTAGCGTAGCAATGCTATTACAGCACCAGTGTCCTGGATTCAAATCCAGCGGTGTCTGTATAGAGTTTGTACATTCTTCCGTGTCTGTATGGGTTTCCTCCAGGTGCTCCAGTTTCCTCCCGCCCCAAACGTACAGGGTTGTAGGTTAATTGGATGGTACAGGTTTAAATAGCCAGAATCAGCTTCTACCATGTTGTAAAGAGTCCATAAATAGAGACAACTTACAAATAAGAATAACAAGGTCCAAAGTAAAGCTTGAAAAATTAAATAATTTTCCCCATAAATGGTCATATCATGTATCAATACAAGGAACAAGTTTCAGTTACTTTGGTTTGTCAAGAAATAACTGGTCTACAGTTCTAAAGGCACAAAAATAGACCTAAAGGTCTACTTTGTCTATGCCAACTAAGTTAAAATACAGCACGGTGACAGGCTACAAGCCCGTGCCGCCCAATTAAACCCAATTGGCCTACAACCCCAGTACATTTCAAATGGTGCGAGGAAACCAAACACCCAGAGGAAACCCACGCAGATAAGGGAAGAACATATAAACTTCTTACAGACAGCGCAGGATTCAAGCCCCAGGCCTTGACGATGGAGCTGTAACAGAGTTGCACTAACCGCTATGCTAACCGTGCCGCCTCTCAAATCTTTCCTATCTGTGCACCTGTCTGAATGTCCTCTGAATAATACCATTGTCCTTGTTTCAAGGAAAGCAAATGAATGTATAGTGAAAATTTTAAATCACATTTTTCTTAGGTTTTTGTATATCAAAGATTATTTGACAAATATTGCAGGTACAATTAATCTGAAATATATTCAGTTACTGAAAATACTCAGTAGATCAGGCACTATCCACAAAGAAAAAAACAACAGTTCAAGTCATTGATGTCAGCAAAACAAAAGTAAGTTTGTTGGAAACACTATAATTTTAAATAGAACAGTAAACCCTGTTATCCAGAATTCAAGCATCCAGCAAAAAAAATTAAGGAAAATAAATAAAAAATTAAAATGAATAAGAATTTTAAAAAATAAACAAAAGTTTAAAATTGTAAATGTTCTCTGAAGTAACACATAATTCTTTGGTGAAGATGGGAGAGAGTCTTCAGCCAGCGGAGTACTTTGGTCATGCTTTGCTCGTAGCAGTTCTATTTAAATAAAATCGCCCAGGATGAAGAGCTGGCTGATGCTGCTTGCCACTGGGGTGACGCTCTTAAAGTGTCTCCTTATCACTGTTTTTATCTTTATTATATTATTAAGTATACTAGTAAGGCTTGGTCTGTAAACTTGAGGAACAGGTGTTAATTATGATCTTATTGCTAGTCTTTCAGGCAGCTCTATGGAGGGGGAGGAATCTACAGGCAGCGACATTACTTCCTACCTTAGAGGCAAGTAATAAGAGCCCATTCCCTAATGACCCTCATTGACTGTGTGCCACTGCAGTCAGCACTTCAGATCCCACTCTTAAAGTGTGGAGAACCTGGCCCTCACCGCTGTCACCATGCGATCCCACAAAGCGGTCCTCATCATTCCTTTCAGGAGGCACCCGCAGGGAATTGTTGATCGTCTGCTGCATGGACAGACTGCCCAATGTATATGCCTCTAGGTGGAAGAGGCAAATATGGGGTATCCCCAAGTCCCACAACCAGAGAAACCATACAGCTAAATGCTCGTCCAACCACTGGTGATATCTATTCCCCAACCCGGCCACCTCCTTAGCAGAATATTCCCAGGCCTCGAACCACCCATTCACCTATTTGCTTGGACTCTCTTCATTATCAGCAATTTCCCCATTTGTTGAAGGTGAACGGGTTCCTCATGGTTGGTCTGGGATCTCATGACCGGGCTTGCAAGGACTCCAGGATATGGGATAAGGGGTGGGGGTGGGCTCAAATGCACGTAATCAGACTTGGCCTCCTCAAAGTCATTATCATAGAACACTACAGAAACAGGCCCCTTCAGTCCTTCTGGTCAGTGCCAAACCATTTTTTTTTTGCCTTCCCCCATTGACCTGCACCCAGTCCATACATCTCCCATCTATGTACCTGTCCAAATTCTTATTAAATGTTAAAATTGAGCCCTTATTCACCACCTTAGCTGGAAGCTCATTCCACACTTCCACCACTGTGTGAATAAAAATGTCTTAAAGACACTGATATAGATACCTTGGCAGATGAACAGATGTGACAAAGATAGAGAAATTGAGAGAATAGAATGGAATCATATCAATGGAGTTATACAGCTTAGAACATGCCTCTTGCTCCAATCCACGCCAACCACATTGTCTTAGAGAGCTATACCCACTTATCTGCATGTGGCCAGTATCCCTCTGAACATTTATTATCTATGTATCTGTCCAAATGTCTTTTAAGTGTCACAAATGAACTGCAGCTTGCTATGCCAGCTCATTCCATCTCACTCACTATCATGTATGTATAAATGTTTTCATTGACTCTCAGGTCCCCTTTAAATCTTTCTCCTCTCACTTAAAAAACCTTGTAGTACTTAGCTTTTGACTCCCTGCCCTGGGAAAAAGAATGCAACTTATTTAGAACTTTCATTTTATATACAGTAAAATCCCCATTATCAAGCAACTGACAGCCACAACACAAAAATTGCAGAAAATAAATAGGTAAAAAAAATATATGAAAGCTTGACATTGATGTCCTCTAGAGATCAGTTTGCCAATCCAAACAACCGGAAAATTCAATTATCCATCATCAACCAATCCCCATAGACGGACACCAGGATTTTACTGTACCTCAAAAAAGATCACCTGTTAACTTACTAGTTCTATGGAAAAAGGCTCTGGCCTCTCCAGCATTTCTGCATAAGTCAAGCCCTCCAGTCCTGGTAACATTCTCATGAATCTTTTCTGCACCCTTTCTGACATAATGACATCCTTCCTGTGGCTAAGCAACCAGAACTGCACACAGTACTCCAAAGTCATGTAAATGGATGATCCAATGTACTCAATGTCTTGACCAATGAAAGAAAATATGCCATGCATCTTTTAACACCAACCTCTACTTGTGTTACCACTTACTACATACCTGTATCCCAGATCTCTCTGACATACAACACACTCCAGGGCCCTGCCATTTACAGGGCAAGCCCTGCCCTGTTTTTGCTTCCCAAAATGCAACACTTCACATTTTTCAGAATTCAATTCCATCTGCAATTCCTTGGTCTACTTCCCCAGTTGATCTAGATCTTGTTTTTTTTTTAATCCAAAATATCCTTTCCTACCATCTACTACACTACTAATTTTTGGCATCATCCACAAAATCACTAACCACGTTGACTATATTATCATTCAAGTTCTTAATATACAATTGATGACAAACAGTACTGATTCCACAGAAACACCACGGGTCACAGGCCTCTAATCATAAAAATTAATCATCTGACTCCTTCTACAAAGCTAATTTTGAACTCATTTGACTTGTTTATCCTCAACCCCATGTGATCTAATCCTTCTGAACTGGACTTCCATGTCTGGCATTGTCTATGTAAATTTTTGCAAGGTTAGTGACAATGTCTAACTCCCTGCTCCAGTCAATCCTCTTAATTGCTGGAAGCAAGGTGACAGATATATAGTTAATGGGAATTGGTAGACTTCAGATGGATACTGTTAGTTAACCCATTCCATGTAATAGAAATAGGAATGTTATGAAAGGAAAGAATAAAAAACTGATCATGTGAAATTGAAGGCAGTTTGGTAACAGCAAACAAAAAGAAATTTTAAGTGTATGGAAAGTAGTACCAATATAGTCATCAATGTAATGGAAAAAGGATCAAGGAAAGGGGCCTGAACATGATTGAAACAAGTCCTGTTTCATGTATTAAGATCATCTTGGTGTGGGATTAAGGAAGAACACTGAAATCAGGAAAATTAAGTGACAGAGGGCATTAGAGATATCATGGATGTAAATGGACTGGACATAAAGAATATGGAATCAAGAAACGAAAAACATCTGTGGGGCAAGAGCTAGCTGAAGCAATGGATCTATTTGTGCAGTGCAGCTTGAGGATATTGGGGAAGAGGTAGAAGCATAGAGCAGAATTTGATTATTTGGAGGCTGGAAGCTAATGCTTGTAACAACAGAACAAAGCCAATCTTCCCACTGAGTCCATACCATCTCCCACTGAAGTATTCCCATTTGTTCCTTTCCCCCTTTTCCATTTCCATGTCCCACGTAAACCTATTCTCTCATACACATGCCCGTCAACAACACTGAATCTTTTTCTCATTATCTTCAATTAACTAAAAAGTGTAATTGATGAAACCAATTTATCTTTCAACACATCTTTGGATTGTTAAAAGAAACTGGAGCACTGAAGAAAACCGATGCAGTCACAGGGAGAATGAAAACCATGTACAAACATCACCAATGTCAGGGGTTTGATCCTGGGCCCCTGGACCTCTGTTTCACCATGCCAACCCAAAAAGAGTGAAGGTCAGTGATTACCAAGGAACCAGTAGCCTGAATTTTAGTGACAGGTTATGGTCCTTGGCCTGGTGTTTGGCTCCTGAGATGTATACAGTCAATTCACCACATCAGCACTGCTCTCATCCATTTGTTTAATGGCCATGTCAAGGTCTGTCCTTAGTGAATGTTCTAAAGTACTGCAGGCTCAGAGTAATGGGTACACAAATTGCTCCAGCAAAAACAAGCACACCTTATCTTCTGTTTGGAGATGAGAGCCCTCTGGACTCGTTACCAAATTTAATAATGTTGGGTAACCACTCCCTTTTTCCTCTCTCATGAGACGTGGTTGTACCCTTTTATTTCACGTTATTTCTGTCTTTCAAATGAAAATTTGAAGGCCTTTCAATTTTGTGCACATAGTCAGACACAGAAAAAGCCTTTAAGCACAATTCATCCTTGCAATGCAAGTTGGCATTCTGGACTAGTCAGAGAAGCCTCCATTCTTTGAAGTCCTTCCTATCCATACATCTGTCCAAATGTCTTTTGAACATTGTGTACAATTTTATAGCCTCCTCAGGAGCACGCACCAGATACAGACCACCTTCTGAGTGGAAAAAGTTGTCCCTCGGGTCCCTCTTAAATTTCTCTCCTCTCATCTTAAACCAATGCCCTCTAGTTCTAGAATTCTCTTTGCTGGGAAAAGAGCCTGAACGTACACTTTATCCCTTCATGATTTTATAAACCTCCATAATCACCTCTCAGCCTCCTTTGCTTTATTCCTTAAACCCAGCCTTTCTAACCCCTCCCCTTCAGTTTCAGTACAGATCAGTTTCTGGTCCTGGCATTGATAAGTCCTACAGGATCACAACATGCACCTATTGTTGCTTCGCCAATGTACAGAATAGCTAGCTGCAGGGAAGCCTTGATTGCTTGAGAATATCACATCTATCAAACCCTAATCACTGCAAGATCAGACATGTTCCAATATTTGCAACTAATCCCCAATGAAGATACAGAACACCAACTTGTTTGCTTTAATTTTTTTTTGAGATTTCTAAGTGAATTGAGAGGTTGTGCTGGCTCCCTTCGTTGATCACTTGACAGCTGATGCAACTTCACTCCAAGATAGATCATAGTGGTGTGGAATTATATCACTCAGATGGTAAAAGGGGGACCAGAATCAGCAAAAATTGTAACTTTGAAAGTCCCAATACGTATTCGACTGGGGAAATTGCAACTTTTAGGATTAAATGCTCAAGCAGCAAAGAGCTTATAATTAAAATTTGATACCAACTAAGAATCATTGCAAGGAGGAAAGTGTAGATGAAGAAGTAGCCGTGTAGAAAATTCAGATAGTCTGCAAAGTTGGCAACATGGGCAAAATATGCATTTTACACAGCCAATTCATTCTGGGACAATATTTCCTGTTTTCTAGAACGCGTGCTATGTAAAAAGCACGGAACCAGAATGAGGATGCTAGTCCAGTTCTCTTTCTGTTTCGCCAAGGTACCTAGTAAAATTCCCAAACCACCTGCAGTGTAAACTATACTTTTGGCATTCCGGGATCAACTCATGATGTGTATTGTGTACCTTGACTTTCTTAGTATATTGCGTACTGTAATTTTTTTTTTAGTGCTGCCTGCTCTCTCCCATTGCCTACTTGTCCTGCGGTCTGATGCCTGCTCCCTCCCATGGACTGTTGTCCCGCTCTGTTCCAGAAGAGCTCTGTTGTTGAGGGCCGCTAACCCCAATACTAACCCTAACCCTAGATTTGACACTAGGTCTGCCAGATTGTGAGCAAGCTTTTATAAATTGTGCGCATATGTGTTTTATTCCTGCTAGGATTTCCCATGCTCTTCTATTAATTCTTGTGTTAATAAAAGTAACATTTGATAGCCAACCCTGGTGTCCAGACTCATCTTTAACAGGCATGACACTTCGCCACACAAGGACCAGTGCAGGGACTTACAGCATTATTATCACCCTCCAATAATATCACCCTCCAACCTGGCATACAAGTCTGAGAAAATATTTTGAACTATTCTTTGGGAAAAACAAGTGGGTCTAACATGCCACCAAATACAGTGCGCCAATGGTGTTGAGTTACGTGTTGTTAGTGGAATACTGACTTGCTGTTTGTGTAAAAAGACAATGACCCAGAAAAATGCTGACTTTGTTCGTTTCAGTGTGAATGACCAATGCTGGCATATTGGAGGGTCTTCATTATGGAATTATCGTGGGATTGCTGTTTAAAAAAAATAAAAGACAATAGCAGGAAATGTTATACAGCAATTAGATAGATAAATGAAACTACATGAGCCAACTGATTGCTGGAGTGTGAGCTGAGGCATTGAGAATTATGCATTGAAATTTGTCAAAATCTTCAAGATGTTAATATGGAAACAGCAGTCTGTCATTTAGCCCTATGAATATGACTGATGAGAGACTGAATATGGTTCACCAAGCTCATCAGTTGCTTTTCAATGAAAGGCCTTTCAGCTCTGTGCATGGTTAGATTAACAACTGCTAAGAGATTCAGATGAACAAGAAATAGAACTTGCAGTCAACCTTGGGAACCTCAAGTCAGTTTATTATTTAATTAAATGAGTGATATATTCTAATTTTGGCCTCAACTTCACTTTCTTTTCTATTCTTCATAAACTTCAGTTCCTCTACAGACCTTAAGTCTGGAATAAATTAAATGAGTTGATTTCTGCAGATCTGTGGTAAGAATTTCAAAGATTCAAGACTCTCAGAAGAAATTCTTCCTCATTTCCAATTTGTATGGATCTCCTCTTATTCATAGACCATGCTCCCAATTCTAGATTCCTCTACATATATTTATCCTGTTAGGTCTCTTCAAAATTACACATGATAAACCCAGGTACTCTGGCTTTCTCCCACATCCCAAGGACATGCAGCAATTAACCTAATGTATATGGTTGATAACCAAAAAAGATAGAGGGGTATTAATAGCCATGTGTGTGAGTAGGTTATTAATGATGTAAACAGGATTACATAGAACATCACAGCACAATTCAGGTCTGACCTCCCAAGAGTTTGCATAAACTCCACTCGTTGTATGTTGTGGTCTGAAAAAAGTATACATTTCAATCATACTACATTTTTTTCTAAAATTCAGAGTAAAACTACAATATTTCCTCATAAACGAACTTCTCAATCTAGGGAATCAACATATTGAACTTTTTGTAAACTGCCTCCAATGCATGTACAAATTTCCTTAAGAAAATTCCTGCCTTTGTAATCCAACCTAGAATTTCAAGGAAGGTGGTTACTGATGAATAACATTTGCAAAAGAGATACACGAGAGACTGCAGATGGTGAAATCTGGAGAAAAAATAATAATTTGCTGGAGGATCTCAGCAGATTGAGCTCAGTCCCTTACTCTATTTTTTTTTAAAAATACACCCATAAAAGTTTCAGCTCCAACTCAATCTACAAATTCACTGATGACACCACAGTTGTTGGACAAGTAACTGGAAATTAGTCAGAATACAAGATAGAGATAAAGAATGCGGTTGGGTTGTGCCAGGAACACAATCTAGTTCTCAACATCACCAAGACCAAGGAAGGAAAGGCCGAGGGAACATATACCCATCTAGGTGGTGGGAAAGAGGAGGAGAGATTCAGAACCTTCAAGTCCCTGGATGTCCATATTTCAGAAGACCTTCCCTGGATCCATCACATTGAGGCATCTGTGAAGAAGGAGCACCAATGCTTTTACTTTCGAAAGAGTCTAAGGAAATTTGGCATGTTGTTGAACACTATCAAACTTCTACAGATGCATTGTGGAAGGTATGCCGACTGGTTGCATCACAACCTGGTTTGGGAATTCAACTGCCCAGGAACAGATGAAGCTGCAGAGGGAAACAAACATAGCTAGATCCATCATGGGCTCCAACCTCCCATCCATTACAAACATCTGTGCCATGTGCTAGTGAGATAAGAAATAGGAAGATGATCCAGGCTTCCGTTATTTTAGATGCAATAAATCAGAGCGATGAAAGAGGGAGGAATGGCATTGCTCATCAGAGAAAATATCACAGCTGTGCTCAGGCAGGACAGACTAGAGGGCTTGTCTACTGAGGCTATATGTGTAGAGCTGAGGAATGGAAAAAGTATGACCACACATGGGGTTGTATTATAGACTGCCCAGTAGCAACGAGAATTGAAAGATCAAATATTTAGGGATAGCAGACAGCCGCAGGAAACAAAGGTTGTGATAGTAGGTGATTTTAATTTTTCACATATTGACAGGGATTCCTATACTGTAAAAATCTTGGATTTTGTTAAATGTGTTCAGAAAAGTTTTCGAAATCAATATATAGTGGTAACAACCAGAGAGAATGCAATACTGGATCTCCTATTAGGAATGAGACTGGACAGGTGACAGAAATATGTGATGGGGAACTTTTTGGGTCCAGAGATCATAATGCCATTAG
Organism: Narcine bancroftii; assembly: GCF_036971445.1. NCBI lineage: Eukaryota > Metazoa > Chordata > Chondrichthyes > Torpediniformes > Narcinidae > Narcine > Narcine bancroftii. The sequence continues at coordinate 79,652,203 of NC_091471.1, forward strand.
TTTCAAGTTAATTATGGAGAACAATAGGTCTGGGCCTCACGCTGACATTCTAAATTGGAGAAAGGCCAATTTTGAGGAAATGAGAAAGGGTCTAGAATATGTGGATGTTTTCGGGCAAGGATGTGTGAGGTAAGTGGAGGACCTTCAAAGGTGAAATTTTGAGAGTACAGAGTTTGTATGTTCCTGACAAGATTAAAGACAAAGTTAGTAGGCATAGAAAACTTGGTTTTTGAGAGATATTGGGGATCTGGTTCAGATGAAAACAGATGTATAACAGGTATAGGATATATGAAGCAAATGAGGTACTTGAGGTTTCTCTTGCATTTTTTTAAAAATATTCATCAAGAAAAAAAAAATCAGGAAGGCCTAAAGACACGAGGTTGCTTTGGCAGACAATGTGAAGGAAAATCCCAAGGGTTTCTACAGGTAAAATTAAGAGCAAAAGGATAGTAAGAGACAAAATTGATACCAGGGATGGCAAGACTTACATATGAAGAAAGGATTGATCGATTAAGCTTATACTCACTGGAATTTAGAAGATTGAGGGGGGAATCTTATAGAAATGTATAAAATTCTTAAGGAATTGGACAGGCTAGATGCAGGAAGGTTGTTGGGGGAAGACCCGAATCAGATATCACAGTTTAAGGATAAGGGGGAAGTATTTTGGGACTGAGATGAGAATATTTTTTTCTCTCAGAGTGGTGAATCTGCAGAGGGAGTCACATGATGTAGTGACCGGTAGGGTAAAACCACCCCTCTCCATAAAAGAAAAAAAAGTTAAGAAAAGAAAGTTCAATAAATATAAAAATATAAGAAATAAAAGATAAAGTTGCAGAGAAAAGAAAGAAGATGCCACCCAAGAAGGAAAAAGTAAAAACAACAGGAAAAAAAGAAAAGTCACGAAAAGAAAGGAGAAGGCCTTACCTGCACGAAGCCATGGTGGCGAAGAGCACCCAATCTCCGAGGTTGGTGTCGGCCCTGCAGAGTTGCGACCCTCCCGACCGGTGGACTGCAAAAATGGCTCTCTGAGCCAAACAAAAGTGCGCAACTGCGCATGCGCAATAAACACCGATGGGAGGGGGGCTCAGCTGAGAAGCGAGCAACCACGGCGCAACCAGCTGAGGGACGCCCGACATCAGGGCTCTCAGCTGGAAGATGAGGAAACCGGCAGGAGAGGGAGTGAAGTATCAGGTGAGAAAGAAAGTCAACGGGGTGAACAGAAAGAGGAACAGCAGCAGGAGGCTCGACAGATGAGCAACTCAGAAGGAGAGGACCAACTGCAAGAGGCCAAGCAAGAAAAGACCTGACAAAGTGAGACAAGCAACTCAGAAAAAAATCAGAAGAGACACACAGATACAAAGAAGAAGACACAAAGACAGGTACAGACACAGAAGAAGAGGAAAAAGAAGACCAAGATCATCACAGAGAAATAGAAGGTAAAACTGATGGACAGAATATAGATAAAGCTTTTTTACAAGAACAAATGTGAGCATTAAAAGAATGGTTGTCATTAGAATTTAGTGCAATTAAAAAAGAATAGAAGATAAAATGCAAAGATTAGAACCCGTCATGACAGAAATAGAGAAAAGAGTAGAAAATGTGGAAGAATGAGAAACGGCTGTAGAAATGGAAGTAAATGAATAAAGAGGAAATTTGGAAGAAAGTGATATAAAACTAAAGAGACACAAGAGTTGTTAGCTCAGAAAATTGATATTTTGGAAAATTATATAGGCGAAACAACATAACCATATAACCATTTACGGCGCGGAAACAGGCCACGTCAGCCTTTCGAGTCCGTACCGGTTCACTAGAAGAACTCCACTAGCTCAAACTTCCCGCTCACCACCAATTATCCTCCAACCCCCTCACCGCCATGTACACGTCCAACCTTCTCTTAAATGACAGAAGGGACCCTGCCACAACTATCTCATTCGGAAGTTCATTCCATTCTGCCACCACTCGCTGATAAAAATAGTGGGCCTAAAGGAAGATGAAGAAGGGACAGATATGAAGGAATTTATAAAAGAATGGATCCTGAAGGTCCTGGGAATGACAGAAATGCAGGAAAGAATGGAAATAGAAAGGGCACACAGAACACTAGCTCCAAAACCACAGATACATCAAAAACCAAGATCCATTTTAGTAAAATTTTTTTGAGATAAACGACAAGAAAAAATACATTGGAGTGGGAAAGGAATAAAATTAGAGAAGACAATAAACCACTGGAATACAATGGTCAAAAAATATTTTTTTTTTTTTTACCCAGACACAAGTTTTGATCTCTTAAAGAAGAGGAAGGAGTTTAATGCAGCAAAATCGATCCTATGGAAAAAAGGTTGTAAATTCATGTTAAGACATCCAGCTGTGCTTAAAATATTTATCCCCGGGGAGCAAAACAGACTGTTCTCAGATCCAGAAGAAGCACAAGAATTTGCAGAATGCTTGCAGAACAGAAGGAGAGATGAAGAGATGTAATAAGAATGAAGAATGGTGATAAAATATACATAAAGATGTAAAAACAATGTATATGTAAAGAACTAAAAAAGGGAAAGAGAAGGGAAGGAAGGAAGGGGAAAAAATGAGAACTTTGTTATATGTGGAAAAAAAAGTATTTTCTGGGGGGTTGGGGGGGGGGGAAGAGAATAATCCAAATGGAAAGGGGAGTTGTGATTGCCCAGCAAGGGAAAAGGGGCAACTCGGGGGGATGGTATTTGGGGTTAAGGTGATATTGGATGTGGGAGTATTTTATGTTTTAAATGTATTGTCATACATTGAGTTTAAAAAGGGAAAGCAGAGATGAAAATGGAAAAAGGGGGATGGTGGTTGTGAGGAAGCAGAAATGAGGTGTAAACAGGGTATGAGATGGCCACATTGAACTATATGACTATAAACATTAATGGAATACATAATCAAATTAAAAGGAAGAGGCTATTAAATTTACTGAAAAAAGAAAAAATAGATATAGCATTTGTGCAGGAAACGCATCTAACTGAAGTGGAACATAAATTAAAGAGAGACTGGGTAGGACACGTAGCGGCAGCATCATATAATTCAAAAGCTAGAGGTGTAGCTATATTAATTAATAAAATTGTACCAATCAAAATAGAGGAGGAAATAATAGATCCAGCAGAGAGCTATGTAATGATAAAGTGTCAGATATATTCAGGATTTTGGAATTTGCTCAATATATATGCACCTAATGAGGAGGAGCAAAAGTTTACGCAGGATATTTTTTTGAAGATTGTAGATACACAAGGAAATATATTGATTGGAGGGGATTTTAACCTTAATTTGGATCCAATGTTGGATAAAACTGGACAAAAGACTAGTAGAAAGAATAAAGTGGCCAAATTTATGGTAAAATCAATGCAGGAAATGAAACTTATGGATACATGGAGGAGGCTGCACCCAAGAGAGAAGGAATACTGATATTATTCAAGTAGGCATAAAACATACTCAAGGATTGACATCGTTTTGTTGTCAGCCCATATTCAAGGGAGAGTTAGGAAAATTGAATATAAAGCTAGATTACTATCTGATCATTCATCCCTGTTATTAGCAATAGAACTGGAGGACATACCACCAAGAACATATAGATGGAGGTTAAACTCCATGCTACTTAAAAGGCAGGTAGACGGCGGCGGCCCCGATACGGGCAGGAGCAAGGGGGAGACAGCGGCCCCGGCCTCGGTCGAGTGAGGCAGGTGGAGGCCCCGATACGGGCAGAGAGTTGGAGGCGGCGGCCCCAGTCCGGGCACAGGGAGAGCAGCAGCGGCCCCGGCCCCGGTCCGGGCGAAGGGTAGGCGGCGGTGGCGGTCCCGATCCGGGCAGGAGCAAGGGGGAGACGGCGGCCCCGGCCTCGGTCGAGTGAGGCAGGTGGAGGCCCCGATACGGGCAGAGAGTTGGAGGCGGCGGCCCCAGTCCGGGCACAGGGAGAGCAGCAGCGGCCCCGGCCCCGGTCCGGGCGAAGGGTAGGCGGCGGTGGCGGCCCCGATCCGGGCAGGAGCAAGGGGGAGACGGCGGCCCCGGCATCGGTCGAGTGAGGCAGGTGGAGGCCCCGATACGGGCAGAGAGTTGGAGGCGGCGGCCCCAGTCCGGGCACAGGGAGAGCAGCAGCAGCCCCGGCTCCGGTCCGGGCGAAGGGTAGGCGGCGGTGGCAGCCCCGATCCGGGCAGGAGCAAGGGGGAGACGGCGGCCCCGGCATCGGTCGAGTGAGGCAGGTGGAGGCCCCGATACGGGCAGAGAGTTGGAGGCGGCGGTCCCAGTCCGGGCACAGGGAGAGCAGCAGCAGCCCCGGCTCCGGTCCGGGCGAAGGGTAGGCGGCGGCGGCGGCCCCGATCCGGGCAGGAGCAAGGGGGAGACGGCGGCCCCGGCCTCGGTCGAGTGGGGCAGACGGAGGCCCCGATCCAGGCAGAGAGTGGGAGGCGGCGGCCCCAGTCCAGGCACAGGGTGAGCTGCGGCGGCCTCGGCCCCGGTCCGGGCAGTATGAACCGATCTAGGAGGGGAGGCAGGCCCCTCCAGCCCGGGAAAGAAACCTGCATAGGAGAAGGACACTCTGATATAAAACCTACGACCCAAGGACCTCGCTGCCACGTCCCAGTTTGCTCGGCCACGGGACACGAACCATGGGTGTAAAGGGTGGGGCCAGTACTGCAAGCACTGCACTCCACCTAAAAGCTCCTTTGCGCAGGCCCGAGGACGTCCACGTCCGCCCCCTCCACGTCCGCCCCCTCCACGTCCGCCCCCTCCACGTCCGCCCCCTCCACGTCCGCCCCCTCCACGTCCGCCCCCTCCACGTCCGCCCCCTCCACGTCCGCCCCCTCCACGTCCGCCCCCTCCACGTCCGCCCCCTCCACGTCCGCCCCCTCCACGTCCGCCCCCTCCACGTCCGCCCCCTCCACGTCCGCCCCCTCCACGTCCGCCCCCTCCACGTCCGCCCCCTCCACGTCCGCCCCCTCCACGTCCGCCCCCTCCACGTCCGCCCCCTCCACGTCCGCCCCCTCCACGTCCGCCCCCTCCACGTCCGCCCCCTCCACGTCCGCCCCCTCCACGTCCGCCCCCTCCACGTCCGCCCCCTCCACGTCCGCCCCCTCCACGTCCGCCCCCTCCACGTCCGCCCCCTCCACGTCCGCCCCCTCCACGTCCGCCCCCTCCACGTCCGCCCCCTCCACGTCCGCCCCCTCCACGTCCGCCCCCTCCACGTCCGCCCCCTCCACGTCCGCCCCCTCCACGTCCGCCCCCTCCACGTCCGCCCCCTCCACGTCCGCCCCCTCCACGTCCGCCCCCTCCACGTCCGCCCCCTCCACGTCCGCCCCCTCCACGTCCGCCCCCTCCACGTCCGCCCCCTCCACGTCCGCCCCCTCCACGTCCGCCCCCTCCACGTCCGCCCCCTCCACGTCCGCCCCCTCCACGTCCGCCCCCTCCACGTCCGCCCCCTCCACGTCCGCCCCCTCCACGTCCGCCCCCTCCACGTCCGCCCCCTCCACGTCCGCCCCCTCCACGTCCGCCCCCTCCACGTCCGCCCCCTCCACGTCCGCCCCCTCCACGTCCGCCCCCTCCACGTCCGCCCCCTCCACGTCCGCCCCCTCCACGTCCGCCCCCTCCACGTCCGCCCCCTCCACGTCCGCCCCCTCCACGTCCGCCCCCTCCACGTCCGCCCCCTCCACGTCCGCCCCCTCCACGTCCGCCCCCTCCACGTCCGCCCCCTCCACGTCCGCCCCCTCCACGTCCGCCCCCTCCACGTCCGCCCCCTCCACGTCCGCCCCCTCCACGTCCGCCCCCTCCACGTCCGCCCCCTCCACGTCCGCCCCCTCCACGTCCGCCCCCTCCACGTCCGCCCCCTCCACGTCCGCCCCCTCCACGTCCGCCCCCTCCACGTCCGCCCCCTCCACGTCCGCCCCCTCCACGTCCGCCCCCTCCACGTCCGCCCCCTCCACGTCCGCCCCCTCAAAAGATGCTCACAAACTCAAGCTAGCATGCTGGAACATCAGAACCATGCTAGACAAGGCTGACAGCCACCGACCTGAACATCGGTCTGCCCTCATTGCACATGAACTCCTCAGACTTGACATCGACATAGCCGCTCTCAGTGAAGTCCGCCTGGCAGATGTAGGCAGCCTCCAAGAACGCGGCGTGGGCTACACACTCTACTGGTCTGGCAAGCCTTCGGATTAACGACGCCTATCTGGTGTAGGCTTCATGGTCAAGAGCTTCATTGCCTCCAAACTCAAAAACCTTCCGACAGGCCTCTCGGACCGAATCATGTCCATGCGACTCCCCCTTCAAAACAAGCGTCACATCACCCTCATTAGTGTCTATGCTCCAACCCTCCAGGCGGAACCAGCAGAAAAGGACAAGTTCTACACCGACCTGCGCAACCTCATCCAACGCACCCCGACAGCCGACAAGGTTGTCATCCTGGGCGACTTCAACGCTCGTGTCGGCAAAGACTCAGAAACCTGGCCAGGAATCCTGGGCAAGCATGGCGTCGGCAAGTGCAACGACAATGGGCGCCTCCTGTTGGAGCTCTGCGCAGAACAGCGGCTCGTCATTACAAACACCCTTTTTCAGCAGAGGGACAACCTTAAGACCACCTGGATGCATCCCCGATCCAAACACTGGCACCTCCTGGACTACATCCTGGTGCGAGAAAGTGACAAACGAGATGTGCTCCACACCAGGGTCATGCCTAGCGCGGAATGCCACACTGACCACCGGCTGGTTCGCTGCAAGCTCAACCTTCACTTCAAGCCAAAGCCCAGGAACAATAAAGCCCCCAGAAAGAGGTTCAATGTTGGAAACCTGCAGTCAGACGAAGCGAGAGGAAACTTCCAGGCAAACCTCAAAGCAAAGCTCGACGATGCAACCCGCCTCACGGACCCGTCCCCTGAAACCCTCTGGGATCAGTTGAAGACTACCATACTGCAATCCACTGAAGAGGTACTGGGCTTCTCCTCCAGGAAAAACAAGGACTGGTTTGACGAAAACAGCCAGGAAATCCAGGAGCTGCTGGCAAAGAAGCGAGCTGCCCACCAGGCTCACCTTACAAAGCTGTCCTGTCCAGAGAAGAAACAAGCCTTCCGTCGCGCATGCAGCCATCTTCAGCGCAAACTCCGGGAGATCCAAAATGAGTGTTGGACTAGCCTCGCCAAACGAACCCAGCTCAGCGCAGACATTGGCGACTTCAGGGGTTTCTACGAGGCTCTAAAGGCTGTGTACGGCCCCTCACCCCAAGTCCAAAGCCCGCTGCGCAGCTCAGACGGCAAAGTCCTCCTCAGCGACAAGATCTCCATCCTCAACCGATGGTCAGAACACTTCCAATCTCTTTTCAGTGCCAACCGCTCAGTCCAAGATTCCGCCCTGCTCCAGCTCCCTCAAAAGCCCCTAAGGCTAGAGCTGGATGAGGTTCTCACCCTGGATGAGACATATAAGGCAATCGAACAACTGAAAAGTGGCAAAGCAGCAGGTATGGATGGAATCCCCCCAGAGGTCTGGAAGGCTGGCGGCAAAACTCTGCATGCCAAACTGCATGAGTTTTTCAAGCTTTGTTGGGACCAAGGAAAACTGCCTCAGGATCTTCGTGATGCCACCATCATCACCCTGTACAAAAACAAAGGCGAGAAATCAGACTGCTCAAACTACAGGGGAATCACGTTGCTCTCCATTGCAGGCAAAATCTTCGCTAGGATTCTACTAAATAGAATAATACCTAGTGTCGCCGAGAATATTCTCCCAGAATCACAGTGCGGCTTTCGCGCAAACAGAGGAACTACTGACATGGTCTTTGCCCTCAGACAGCTCCAAGAAAAGTGCAGAGAACAAAACAAAGGACTCTACATCACCTTAGATTCTACATCACCAAAGCCTTCGACACCGTGAGCAGGAAAGGGCTTTGGCAAATACTAGAGCGCATCGGATGTCCCCCAAAGTTCCTCAACATGATTATCCAACTGCACGAAAACCAACAAGGTCGGGTCAGATACAGCAATGAGCTCTCTGAACCCTTCTCCATTAACAATGGCGTGAAACAAGGCTGTGTTCTCGCACCAACCCTCTTTTCAATCTTTTTCAGCATGATGCTGAACCAAGCCATGAAAGACCCCAACAATGAAGACGCTGTTTACATCCGGTACCGCACGGATGGCAGTCTCTTCAATCTGAGGCGCCTGCAAGCTCACACCAAGACACAAGAGAAACTTGTCCGTGAACTACTCTTTGCAGACGATGCCGCTTTAGTTGCCCATTCAGAGCCAGCTCTTCAGCGCTTGACGTCCTGCTTTGCGGAAACTGCCAAAATGTTTGGCCTGGAAGTCAGCTTGAAGAAAACTGAGGTCCTCCATCAGCCAGCTCCCCACCATGACTACCAGCCCCCCCACATCTCCATCGGGCACACAAAACTCAAAACGGTCAACCAGTTTACCTATCTCGGCTGCACCATTTCATCAGATGCAAGGATCGACAATGAGATAGACTACAGACTCGCCAAGGCAAATAGCGCCTTTGGAAGACTACACAAAAGAGTCTGGAAAAACAACCAACTGAAAAACCTCACAAAGATAAGCGTATACAGAGCCGTTGTCATACCCACACTCCTGTTCAGCTCCGAATCATGGGTCCTCTACCAGCACCACCTACGGCTCCTAGAACGCTTCCACCAGCGTTGTCTCCGCTCCATCCTCAACATCCATTGGAGCGCTTTCATCCCTAACGTCGAAGTACTCGAGATGGCAGAGGTCGACAGCATCGAGTCCACACTGCTGAAGATCCAGCTGTGCTGGATGGGTCACATCTCCAGAATGGAGGACCATCGCCTTCCCAAGATCGTGTTATATGGCGAGCTCTCCACTGGCCACTGTGACAGAGGTGCACCAAAGAAAAGGTACAAGGACTGCCTAAAGAAATCTCTTGGTCCCTGCCACATTGACCACCGCCAGTGGGCTGATAACGCCTCAAACCGTGCATCTTGGCGCCTCACAGTTTGGCGGGCAGCAACCTCCTTTGAAGAAGACCGCAGAGCCCACCTCACTGACAAAAGGCAAAGGAGGAAAAACCCAACACCCAACCCCAACCAACCAATTTTCCCCTGCAACCGCTGCAACCGTGTCTGCCTGTCCCGCATCGGACTTGTCAGCCACAAACGAGCCTGCAGCTGACGTGGACATTTTACCCCCTCCATAAATCTTCGTCCGCGAAGCCAAGCCAAAGAAAGACTTAAAAGGCATGAATTTGGAAAATTTATTGAACACCAAATTAAAACATATTTTGAAATAAATACAAAATCAGTGAAAGACAAATTTATATTATGGGACACAATGAAAGCCTTCATGAGACGGCAGATAATAAGTTATGTAATAAGATGAAAAAGGACTACAATCGGGAAATAGAGCAGTTGGAAAGGGAGATAATAAGTACAGAAAAGAAACTAGTAAAAAAGGATGATAGAACGAAAAGGAGAGAATTGGCAGACAAAAAAAAATACAAAACATTACAAACGTACAAGGTGGAAAAGAACATAATGAAAATAAAGCAAAAGTATTACAAACTGGGAGAAAAAACACAAAATATTAGCCTGGCAACTTAAAACAGAACAAGCTAAAAGAACTGTATTGGCTTCAAGGAAAAAGGACAAACAAATTGCGTATAACCCAATAGAGATTAATGAGCACTTTAAGGAATTTTATGAACAATTATACCAAATTGAGAAAGAGGGGAAAGATGATAAAATAGAAGAGTTTTTAGCTAAAATTGAACTGCCAAAATTGCAAGAAGAGGAACAAAACAAACTGATAAAACCATTTGAAATAGAGGAACTACAGGATATATTAAAAAAGCTGCTGAACAATAAAACACCTGGAGAGGATGGATTTCCAATTCTATAAAACATTTAAAAAGTTATTAATTCATCCTTTCCTGGAAGTAACGAACCAGATAGAAGAAATACAAAACTTGCCAGATTTATGCAAGATAGCAATAATTACAGTAATACCAAAGACGGGGAAGGATCCATTAACACTAGTATCATATAGGCCAATATCTCTACTCAATTCAGATTATAAGATAATAGTGAAATTATTAGCATACAGATTGGCCAATTGTGTACCAAAAATAGTAAAACAAGATCAAAATGTATTTATTAAGAAAATGCGAGCAGCAGATAATGTCTGTAAACTTATTAGTCTAATTCATGCAGTTCAAGGAAATAAGAAGCCAATAGTAGCTGTTGCTTTAGACGCAAAAAAAAAAGCCTTTGATAGAGGAGAATGGAATTATTTATTTAAAGTATTACAGAGGTTCAATCTCGCAGAAAAATATATTAATTGGATTCTTCTTTGGCTTGGCTTCGCGGACGAAGATTTATGGAGGGGGTAAAAAGTCCACGTCAGCTGCAGGCTCGTTTGTGGCTGACAAGTCCGATGCGGGACAGGCAGACACGGTTGCAGCGGTTGCAGGGGAAAATTGGTTGGTTGGGGTTGGGTGTTGGGTTTTTCCTCCTTTGCCTTTTGTCAGTGAGGTGGGCTCTGCGGTCTTCTTCAAAGGAGGTTGCTGCCCGCCAAACTGTGAGGCGCCAAGATGCACGGTTTGAGGTTGGATTAAAGCATTATATAATGGACCATTGGCGAACCAATGGATATGTATCGAACCAATTTAAATTAAGTAGGTCAACTAGACAGGGATGTCCATTATCCTCCTCATTGTTCGCTTTAGCAATAGAACCAGTGGCAGAACTGATAAGAACAGAAAATAAAATAAAAGCGATAAAAATAAAGGAGGAGTAGAAAATCAGTTTATTTGCAGAACTGATAAGAACAGAAAATAAAATAAAAGGGATAAAAATAAAGGAAAAGGAGTATAAAATCAGTTTATTTACATCATAGTATACTTAACAGAACCAGAAATATCAATAAAAGAATTACATAAGAAATTGAAGGAGTATGGAGAAATATCAGGGTACAAGATCAACGCAAATAAAAGTGAAGTGATGTCAATGAGTAATGCGGATTATACAGAATTTTTAAAAATATCACCATTTAAATGGCAAACACAAGCAATCCGATACCTATTTTAGGTTAGATAATAACTTAAGCCACCTGTACAAACTAACTTATCAGCCACTAATAAAGTAATTGAAAGAAAACTTAGAACAATGGTAAGAATTACCGCTAGCATTGATAGGGAGAGTAAATTGCATTAAAATGAATGTCTTCCCAAGGATACAATACTTATTTCAATCGTTGCCAATTCCCTTCACAGATAAATTCTTTAATGAACTAAAGAGAATAATAAGGAAATTCTTGTGGAAAGGGGGGAAACAGAGGATAGCGTTAGATAAATTAACAGAGAGGTACAACCAAGGTGGTTTGCAGTTACCAAACTTTTAAAATTATTAAAGAGCAGCACAATTAAGGTATATATCAGATTTTTTACCAGACAAGAGAAGCACCTCACACTTATCAGCATGAAGTTCCATCTGCCATTTTTCAGCCCACTTTTCTAAGCAGCCCAAATCCCTCTGCAATCCTTGAAAACCTTCTTCATTATCCACTATTCCACCTATCTTCGTATCGTCTGCATATTTACTAATCCAATTCACCAACCCATCATCTAGATCATTAATGTATATAACGAACAACAATGGGCCCAATACAGATCCCTGAGGCACACCACTGGTCACCAGCCTCCAATCAGAACAGGACATACATAGTAAATGGGAGAGCATTGATGAATACAGAAGAGCAGAAGGATTTAGGAGTAACGGTACATCATTCCCTGAAGGTAGAAACTCATGTGAATAGGGTGGTGAAGAAGGCTTTTAGTATGCTGGCCTTTATCAATCATTGCATGGAATATAGGAGTTGGGAAGTGATGTTGAGATTGTATAAGGCATTGGTGCGGCCTAATTTAGAGTTCTGTGTGCAGTTCTGGTCACCTAATTATAGGAAGGATATAAACAGAGTGGAGAGAGTGCAGAGAAGATTTACCAGAATGTTACCTGGGTTTAAGCATCTAGAGTACAGGGAGAGATTGGGCAGATTAGGTCTTTATTCTTTGGAGCGTAGAAGGTTGAGAGGGGATTTGATAGAGGTATTTAAGATTATGAAAGGGATAGACAGAGTGGATGTGGATAGACTATTTCCATTAAGAGTAGGAGAGATTGAAACAAGAGGACATGAGTTAAGAGTTAAGGGACAGAGGTTTAGAGGTAACATCAGGGGGAACTTCTTTACTCAGAGAGTGGTAGCGGTGTGGAATGAGCTTCCGGGAGAAATAGTGGCGGCAGAGTCAATTTTATTATTTAAGAAAAAGCTGGGCAGGTATATGGATGAGAAGAAGGTGGAGGGTTATGGTCATTGTGCAGGTAGGTGGGACTAGAGAGGAGTGTTTGGTTCGGTGCAGACTAGAAGGGCCTAATAGCCTGTTTCCATGCTGTAATTGTTATGTTATGTTAAAATTGTTATTGACACAAAACCCACTAATCCCTTTTACAATAAACAACCTTTCCTTTAGAGAATGGGAGAGAAGAGGAATCAAAAGAATAGAAAATTATTTTTTGGGAAATAATGTATTAACATTTGAACAGTTGAAGTACAAATATGGAATAACTCATGGAAAAATGTTTGAATATCATCAACTGAAAGCTTATTTAAAGGATAAATTGGGAAACAGACTGAGATTACCAGAAGGAAGCAGCTTTGAATATGTGATTACAGACACAATGATAATTTAAAAATTTATAACGAACATGTACATTAAGCTGCAAGATAAGGAAAATGATGAAATAAGCTATAAACCTACACAAAGGTGGGAAAAGGATTTAAACATAAAGATAAAAAATGAAACATGGGAAAAGTTATGTTCTAGAACTATGAAGAATACAATAAACACAGTATAATTAGTTACACAGGTTATATACCACATCTCAAAAGTTAAAAGAATGGGATCCAATATTATCAGATAGATGTTTTCGCTGTTAGAAGGAAATGGGAACAACAGTACATGCAATTTGGACATGTAAGAAAGTGAAAATGTTTTGGGAAGATCTAAATCAGATACTAAATAAAATCACAAAAAATAACACACCAAAAATTCCAGAGATCTTTCTTCTAAGTAAGAAGAAGAAGAAGGCCTCAAATTGGATAAAACACAAAAAAGATTTATTATGATAGCCTTAGCAGTAGCGAAAAAAATGTATAACGTCAACTTGGAAAATGGAAGATAGCCTGAGAATACAGCAATGGTACATAGAAATGAATAAATGTATTTCATTGAAAAAAAAATAACAATTTAAAAAATAAAGTCACATTATTTGAACAAATTTGGGAACTATACATGGAATGTAACAGAGAGGGCTTGCCTCAGACCTCCACCCCCTAAAATTATAAGACGACAAAACGACTTGATCCAGTGTGTAAAAGTAGATGACACATTTTTCTTGTTTATTTTTCATTGTGTGATGACATTGTTTAATGGTGTTATTGTATATGTTGAATATTTATTGGTTTTGGAGGGGGGTGGGAGGATAGGGGGGAAAAAAGGGGATAAAATGCCACTGTGTATATATTTTGGCTGATATGGTTCATAGTGTGAAAAATAAAAAATTATTTTAAAAAGTGGTGAATCTGTGGAATTCTTTTCCACAGGAAGCAGTTGAAGTTGGTTCCTTATCTATATTTAAGAGGGAGTTAGATTTGGCCCTTGTGGCTAAGGGGATCAGGGGTTATGGGGAGAAGGCAGGTACTGGGTATGGAGTAGATGATCAGCCATGATCAAAATGAATGGCTGTGTCATCTTGAAGGGCTAAATGGTCTACTCCTGCATCTATTTTCTATGTTTCTATATTTTCCCTTGGTCCACTAATCAAAAACTGCTCCGACAACGCAAAGGAATTACTTGCAGTATTTGTCACTTTTTTTGCACAAGGATACTGTAACTATTTCTATCTTGAGTATTTATTGTCTCTTTTAATTTAATTTGTTTACTGTTATAGCGTTTCTTTACAAATATCCATTTGGTTGCAGCAGGTAAGAATTTTGGCGCACATGTAGATTGTACAAACGTGTTTGGGAATGAACTCATCATCAGTGGGTAAAAAATGAATAGTCACCATTTTGGGTTGGAACTCTTCATCAAGAATGACTAGAGAAAGAGAAAAAGGGGAGAAAATTACACTGTCTATATTCAAGTGCGAAATGTTTGTATGTATTTTGGTTAGTATGGTACATAGTGTGAAAAAGAAAAATTTTAAAAAAAGAATGACTAGAGAAGAGAATGGGAGGGATCGGAAAAGGACAAATAGGTGATTGCTGAACCAGGGAAAGATTAAGAGCACTTTAAAAATGTTTACAGTAGTGTGAGAACCTAAGATTAGAAGGCATAGCCTCAGAATAAAAGGAAACCCTTTAAAACAGAGAGGAGGGAACATTTCCTCAGCCTGAGGGTGGTGAATCTGTGGAATTAACTGCCACAAACAGCTGTGGAGGCCAAGTCATTGGGTATATTTAAAGTAGTAGTTAATATTTCTTGATCAGTAAGGGCATCAAAGGTTATGGGGAGATGGCCAGGGGTATGAGGTTGAAAGGAAAAATTCATCAGCCATAATTTGAATGGCAGACTCGATGAGCCATATTGCTGAATTCTGCTCTCAAGTCTAATGGTTGTCAGATGCATTGGTGTTGAAACAGAAAGTTCATAGGAGCAAGGAAGAGTTTTTATTAAAAGGTCAGGCAACAATAAGTAATCTTGAAAGGGAGGAGGACTTTACCCCAAGAAACATTTACAGTGCTAGTCATCTTTTCAATCTTGATGTTCTCCAAGTAGAAAATCTGAGTTTTTCATTCTGAAATGACAGACATCCCAAGTCACTCCCAATATCAGTTGTTTAGGAAAACACCATCGCAACTTGATTGTTCTGCAGTCAGGCAGTACTCAACCTTCAAGAGTTGGGAATATCCAGATTAACTTAGCAACTGACTAAAAATGGAATCTTACACAAATTATGCTATGATGAATATCAGTGAAGACCTAAAAGAACATGAATAAGTGCTGAAAACGAATGTCCCGCCTACCACACAAAATGCATAGGTTAGGGGATATTTAGAGAGGCTTCATTCCTCAGTTGGATCGGTTTGGTTCACCTGTAAAACGGCTTCTGAACACAGAGTATACAAAATCAGCAAATGCAAATAGTTCATCGGGCGCTCACATTTTCAAAACAGGAGTACCATATTTATTCCTAGCATTTCCTTTGGTTTGTATCATTCCATTTCTTAAAAAACAGTATAGATTTCAATTGGTTTCAACGTTTCCACATACCAGTCTATCTGAATAACAGCCAGACAAGCTACAATTCGAAAAACAATTGGAAACTACAATTATCGGAGAAACAACACCCGTTTCACATTTGAGTTCAAAACAATCATTTTAAAAGGCTCATTGTGTTAAGATCCTGTTTATTTCGTTTAAGTGGCCATTGTTGTATCCAGTATCGCACAGATCGAGAAATTGCGCACAACACGAGGTCATGTCCATGCAAACATGGGACTTCGAATCAATAAACAACAATAAAGATCCATCACCCTGCCAGTTTTCAGCGACAATGAAGCTACCCTATTGTGAATCAGAAGTGACAAGCCGAGGATACACTTCCAATGACTTTGCATCGGAATAAAATCGGCTTCCACCAAATCAGACCAAATAGATTTTTGAAGTAATAATCGAGGTCAGCGATGTAATTAACTGCAACTTCAAAATGTGAATCATGGGTGCAGAAGAAGGTTTACAATCCTTGATCGTTTAGCCTGAAGTAGCTCGGAAGATCGCTCAAGCATGAACTGTGCTACTGCAACGAAACAGAGGTCCTGAAGAAAACTCTGATCGAAATGGTTAGAAAGCTCATTGTGATACAATTCAAATACTAATGGCAATTCAATCTGCCACAGCAAATTAACTTCGCGTCATTCAACTTAGTGCAGGTGACAACTGGTTCCAAAATACAGCTCTCAGAGGGAACGATAACCTGAAACGCACCAGAAAATCCATCTATTGACAGGAGGCTCTCGACCGACTTCAGCGATCAAACCTTCTCCGTTCGTGTCGTTGAAATATGAACAACACTGGAGGTGGAGCTTTGCTCCCACTTCCCGAGTGAGCTCACAGCGATGGCCTGGCCTAGCCTGGCCTAGCCTGGCCTGGCCTGGCCTGGCCTGGCCCCCCCACCACCCCCCCCCAACCACCTCCTCCTTCTCCTCCCCCCCCCCCCCCCCCCCCCGATCAGCCCGCTCGGCTGGTTGGGCTCGGCGAGACAGCTTTCGCCAGCCACTTCTTCCTGCTCCTGGACTTTATTCCCCAGAGACGGCAACGTTCAAGTTGTCCCCGCCCTTATTACGTGGGCGGTCATGTGACCGCAGGCGTGCTCGTCCACGCCGGAAGTCGAGAGCGAAACCAGAGTTCATGTGCGCCGGGTGGGGGCAACTGCTGGGCCAAGTGAATGGGAGAGCCGGGGGGAGGTGCAGCCCAAAATGGGTGGATAAATTCTACCGGGGAGGAGGGTCCGATATTGCTGGAAACGGGGAAGCAATTTTCATCGTTGGAAAGTGAGGCTGCTGATGTCGTGAAAGCACAGAAATGCTGGAGAGACACAGCAGGTCTCCCACCGTCCATCTGGAGGTAAAGATACTTTGTGGGCCTGAGCCCTTCTTCAAGGTATGAACTAAAAGCAGACAGGTGCCTAAATTAAAAGGTGGCGAGGGGTGGAGGATTGAGAGAGGAGGGGGAGGAGTTCAGGCCAAGAGGCAAGAGGTGATCATTGGACATGATTAGGAGGACAGGAGAGGAAAGGTGAGAATTAATGGGGGGGGGGGGGGGGTTGGGTGGCTATGTGATTGCAGAGTTCGGGGAAAGGATCACGATGTAGGAGCCCCATCGAGCCTGCTCCACCATTCTAATCATAACCTCCCACTCAGCCCTACTCCCTGGCTTTCTCCCTCTTGCTCTTGATGCCTTGACTAATAAAATACCTGTCAATCTCTACCGGAAATGTACCCAACAACCTCGCTTTCACAGCTCCCTGTGGCATCCTGACCCTCTGACTAAAGAAATTTTTCTATGTACCTGTTTGAAGTTGTCACCCTTTTATCCTGAAGTTATGCCCTGTTCTAGAATCTCCGACCATAGGAAATGCCCTTTCCACGTCTATGCTTTCCAGGCATTTCAGCATTCTAAATGCCCTATAAGGTTCTTCCACCCCACCCCCCCTCCCATTCTTCTGAAATCCATTGATTTCAATTGTTCCTCCTATGCTAACCCTAGATAGAAGGGGGTGGTGAGCTATCGGAAACCAGAGAAGTTGTTGTTAATGCCTTCTGGTGGAAGGACCTCCCCACCTACGTCCATGCTATTTCACATGCCCCCATCACTTCAACTTCCAGTTCCTTGAACTTGACTGCTTCATCTTCATCATGGACATCCAATCACTAAACCAAGGCCTCAAAACCTCTTCTATCTTCCTTGACAACAGACCCAAGCAGTCCTCCTCCACCACTACCCTCCTCTCTGGCTGCAAATGTCCTCAGCCTCAATAACTTCACCTTTGATTCATCCTACTTGCTCCAAATCAAAAAGGTAGCTGTGGGCACCTCCCTGGGCTCCAGTTATGCCTTCCTTTTTGTTGGCTGTATCGAGTAATCCATGCAACACGCTTACACAGGCAAGGCTCCTCAAATTTTCTTCCCTTCATTGATGACTAATTAGGTGCTGCCTCATGATGACCTTGTTGACTTCATCTACTTTGCAGCCAACGTGCACCCAACCTCAAATTTATTTGGTCCATCTCTAGCAACACTCTCCCCTTTCTTGATTTGTCTGTCTCTACCTTGGGAGATGAACTCAACAGATGATTTTCTCCAAACCCACCAATTCCCAAAGCTACCTCAACTACACCTCTTTGCACCCTGACCCCTGTAAGAATTCCATTCCTTACAATTCTAGCGTTTCTGTCACATCTGCTCTCAGGAAGAGGTCTTCTCTGCCAGATCATCCAAGGTGTCCTTTAAAAAGACATGGCTTCCACTCTACTACGATCAACTTGGCTCTCATCCACATACCCTTCATTACTTGCACATTTGCCCTGCCCCCTCCTCCCCCACACACAACAATGACTGGATTCCCATTGTCCACATCAACCACCCCACTAGCCCACAGGGACTGCTCTATCTATGACTTCCTTGTCCACTCCTCCCTTCCCACAAATCACCCCTTGTCACCTACCCCTGTGAAAATAGGAAGTGCTACACTTGTGCTCACACTTCCTCCCTTGCCACCATTTGGGGCCCCAAACAATCCTTGCAAGTGATGGAACACTTGACTTGTGAATCTGCAGGGGTCATCTACTGCATCTGATGCTCCCATCTCTACATCAGAGAGACTGGACACTGACTGGGAGATTGCTTTGTTGAGTATCTTGGCTCTGTCCATTGCCATAGCTAGGATCTCCCAGTGACAATCCATTTCAGTTCCCCGCCTCTTTCCCATGCTGTGAACTGTCCATGGTCTTGTGGACTGCCAGGCTGAGACCACCTTCAAAATGGTGGAACAACATCTTGTATTCTGTCTGCACACCCTCCAACAGAATGGCATGAATATCAACCACCTTTCCTGTCTCCTAAACATTGTCAGTAATGTACTTTACTGGACATATTAAATCCAGTAATATGGACTTCCCCTGCTCTTTCTTTCCTTCTCCCCAGCCTTTTAATGCCTTTACCTTGTCAATACCATCCAGCCTACACAGTGCTGTAGTGTTACATTTTCTAAGTCTAAGGGTTCCAGCTCGAAATGTCAGTTATATATCTTAACGTCCTATGGATGCTTCGATACCTACGGAATTCTCCAACATTTCTGTGTTTTTATTACATTTCAGATTAAGACCCTTCAGTTACTATAGTTAATGTCAGTGATTTATTATTTTATAACACTTGGGAATTGAAACATTATTTTGATTTAGGTTATACATTACTGACTGTGGCCAAGAAAATACACTATGCAACAATACAGCTCAATGAAATAGCTGAAATGGTGTGAGAAATCAACTAACAATGTTCTTCAAAAGGTTTGTGATTGAAGGCAGTGGTTTTTATCTTTTTTTCATCCACTGACCATTTTCAATGTTCCTTGTTGCATGTAACCTATAAGAATCTCATGGACTACCAGTAGGGGTGGGGTTCTGGCAATTTTGACCCCTTCACAGGCAACCAGCAGGATTTTTGATTTGGTGGAAAAATTATTGGAAATTCTTTAGTCTTTTTTTTCTTGCATCAGAATTTGTCCATTCAGACTTTGAGCCTGCATTGCCATTCAGTATGATCATGTGACTTTAGATCACTTTCCTGCTTTCTCTTCACGTCTCTTTAAGCCCAGTGGTTCTCAACCTTTTTCTTTCCTCGCACATACCACTTTAACTATTTGCTCTGGGATTAGTAAAGGATTACTTAAGATGGTATGTGCGTGGAAAGAAAAAGTTTGAAAACCATTGTTGTAATTGTACCTAATTGACTCATTATGTTCACAGTTTCAGAACTCCAAAGGAAATGACCCAATGACAATTTTTCTCAAGCAAAATATTTCAGTAACAATTGGGTGATTCTCAACCTTCCTTCCCACTCACATACCACCTTAAGCAATCACTTATTAATCACAAAGCTCTTATGGACAGGGATTGCTTAAAAAGGAAAGTGAATTTAGGGGGGCATTTTGAAAACCACTGATGTAGATGCTTTGGATAGGGTGCAGAGGAGGTTTTCCAGAATGTTGCCTGGATTGGAGAACATGTCCTAAGAAGTAAGGTTGACAGAGATGGGACTTTTCTCTTTGAAGTAAAGAAGAATAAGAAGTGACTGAATATTGGAATACTGTATAAGATTGAGAGCCTAGATATGGTGGACAACCTGTGGCGACAAATACTAAAGGACATCTGTTTAAGATGAATGGAGGAGAACTTGGAGAGGTCAGAGGTAAGTTTTTTCCCCCCACACAGTGAATGATGGATGCTGGGAATGAATTGCTGGGGATAATGGTGGAGGCTGGTACAATAAGGGCCATTAAAAACAAAGCCATGAAAACTAGGATGGCGTTCATTAACGATACCTTTGAAATATTAGGAAGCACTCAATATTTGAGCATGAAAATCATTTATTGCAATAAACTTTCATTCTTCGTTATTACAATGAAGAACTTCAGTTACTTTTCTCTTGCTTGGAATATGGCAGTTTGAGGCAAAGGAGAGGGTAGAATTCCTGGCAAGCACACCATAAAACTTTTCTGCACCACATGTCTCAATCCATCATTGGAGCTTGTTTCCATGCATTAGAAGATGACAGTCACATTAACATTATGTTTTGCATATTTATGGAAAAGAAAAAAAAATGTGAAAATACCAAATTTTAAAAATCAGAATCAGATGGATTTAAATCAAAGCTTGGCCGAACAGTAAGTAAACAATCCAAACTTCAAAAAGAATGGGACGGAGGATTGATTGCTTCCTAATAAAGTTAAAGGTATGTCATCCAAAGATATATTCACTGGACTGATCTCAAACAAAAGAAGGAAGCTCTTTTTGGAATTGTTAAATAAAGGGAAGAAGTGAGGCAAAGAAAGTGAATGAGAAAAGATAAATGAATGTGAGAAAGGAGAATGCAAGGGTTTTATAAAAGGATAGCTAAAGGAAGAATAGGATCAATTGCAGGCTAAAATGATAAAAGGAATGGCTTGTGGAGATAAAAATTAGAAGAACATCCTATTTAACAAACAAACGAAGATCTTGCTGATATCAAAATAGAAATAGAGGAAGAACTAAATTGGATAGGATATGACTGAGGAAGAAGCATTTCATCAGTTGGCACCATTGCCAGTCTGGAGGTTAGCTGAGAATACCAAAAATGGAAACATAGTATCACCTCCACCTGATAAGATCCCTTCAAGCCTACATTGCCATACCTTTATCCATTGCTGGTTCTAAATATTTTGATGAGGGTTATGGGCGGAGAGTGGGAGGGGGAACTAGTGGAGTTGTTCAAGTGAACCAGCATGGACTCGTAGGGCCTATATGGCATGTTTCTGCGCTGTAAACTGTTATATTGTAGCACATAGACCAATACATTGTACAGTAGTTCAGAAGACATCTTCAGCAACTTAATGTCTTGACAGCAAATCCATGCATCTTGTAAATTAGTCTGAAAATCAAAATGGTGTTTTGCAGTAGTGCTTAAAGGCAGCAGGGTCAAATTGAAAGAACATAAAATGTTCCATGGAAATCCTTAGTTTTGTAAATAGTGATTTGAAGTATAAAAGTAGGCCAGTAATGTGACACCTTTAATTGAACAATAATTGGAGTGTTTTCATAGTCACCAGACTTTAAAAAGAATCTCGAGGCCCTGAGGAAAAACACTTGTGATTAGTACAAGTTGGCATAGCAATTTCAGTGCCAGCAATTGGGACTGGGGTTTGAATGTCACTTTCTATACCAATGCTTCCACATTCCCTTTCAATGTAATTTCCAAAATAAATGAAGCATTTTTTGTTTTCAGAACTCTTAAAAATAATAGTTTGCTTTTTAAATTATTGATCAAATTATAATAGCACAAGAATAAACTACTGTAGTTCATGCTACAAGGTATTATTTATACTTTCATTTTCTTATTTTGTGTTTTTTTAATTAAAGTGATTTTGGGTACAACTTGTTTCCTCTTTCTACTTAAACTGTGCCTGGAGTATTTTTAAGAGTTTATATTTCAAGAATCTGCAAATATTATGTTCTGTCATGGAAAGACAATCTTGATAAAGAAAAATGTTGAGCGGACATTCCATTCAACATGGCAATGATTTTCCACCCAAAAGGTCAGTGCCTTTTCAAAAGCATATATGGAGCATTAATGGTAAAGAAAATAATGAGGTTATATAGAAACATCGAAAATGGAACAAGACTATGCCCTTCAAGCCTGTTCTGTTATTCAATACTCTAAGGATTGATCAGTCTCAATAGGATGTCCCTGCTCTCTTGTCCTCTCTCTCGATGCCTTTTGTGTTACATATGCCTCCCTACCACACACCACTAAGGCAGTTTTTTTTCTGTCTTAAGTCTTGGTCCACGGAATTTGTGTCCCTTCTTTGTCGCAGGTCCATCAACTCCACTATGATTCACCTGCCAGCCACACATCAGGTGGAGTTTACAATTAACTCACCACGATATGACATGAAACAGGGATAACCTCAAGGGAGGGGGTGGGAGTATTTCCTATGTGGTCAGACGGAGAATATGCAAACTTCACAAAGACAGTACTGAAAGTTAGAGTCAAGCCCTTGAGGCAGTAGCAGTGCCTGTCGTATCACTGTACATCCCATTTGCTAATATCTTCCTGATATCTTTAATTAAGTACTTGCTCAAACAAAGCAACATTTTTGAATATATCTATGGAATGCATGCATAATTTGCAAGGAAGCATTTATTTCCTTTGCCTTATTACCATTGAGGTGGTGGTGGTAAGCCACTACTCGTCACGGTAGAGAGGAGAGAAAATACATTGCTGGCTAAACTGTATAGCAAAGCTAAAGATACACAACATATGTTTCAGACTTGAGCCCTTCATCAAGGTATGAGCAAAATGAAGGCAGGTGCCCAAACAAAATGTTGGAGGGGAGGAGTACAGTTCCACATATGAGGTAATAGATGAGGGAGGGAGGCACACCAGCAAACAAGGGGAGAGGGAAGGCCTCTGTGAATGGAGAGGGAAGTGGGGGGGGAGCTCGAAGGATGGGGTAGAGTGGGGAGTAGGCTAATAGAGACCAGAGAAGTTGATGTCATCCAGTTGGAGAGTGCCCAGACAGAAAATTGTGTTGTTCCTCCAATTTACGGGTGGTCTTGGTTTGACAGTACGAGATTATGGACAGATATGTCAGCACAGGAATGGGGTGTAGAATTGAAAAGGTTGGCCATTGGTGGAGGGGGGGTCCCTGTCACTCATGCAGACAGAACGAATCTGTGAATGGAGAGGAAGGGGGTGGAGAGCTAGAGTAAAAAAGGCAAGTGATGGGGAAGAGCAGGAGAATGAGGAGTAGGCTAGTAGAAACTGGAGAATTTGACCATTTTGTTCAGCGACTCTACATTTTGCTCATACCTTGTTGAAGGGCTCAACCCCAAAATGTTGGTTATGTATCTATCTTTGCAATATAAAATAGACTGTTAGACCTGCTGAATTTCTCCAGCATTGTTTTTACTTCAATCACGGTGTCAGGAATGGGATAATGTGTGTTGCTTCATTTTGCAAAACAGAGTTCTCCGTAATGGAGTGGGGGAACCTGGTATTCTGTATGAGTGGAAGGTTTCGGAGGAAATTTTCTACTTGCAACTAATTTATACCCAGAATTGTTTGAGGCAATTCTGGAAAGGTCACAGATAGTTAAGGAGGCAGTAAAATTCTTTGGCTGAGATAATAATCCCATCACATTCTCCTAGCAGTAACAGAGCTGTGCAATACACATGTGCTGGAGAAACTCAGCAGATCACATGGCATCTGTAGGAAGTAAAGGAAACTAAAGTATTGGACCTTGGACCTTCATCGGAAATAAGACAAAAACAGGCAGACATCTGAATAAAAAGGTAGAGAGGGTGGCGAAGGAGAGAAGTGGGGTGGGGGGTGTGGAAGCACAGATTGACGTAATTAGTGGAAACCGGTTGGAGGTAGAAGGGGGATAAAAGCTGAGGTGATGGAGATTGAGGATGTCTCCAATCGCAGAAGATGGAAGAGAGTGGGGAGCTGGAGGAAAGGAGACAGAGGAATAGGGAAAGGCCCATCCTTCACCAGCTGAGTTTCTCCAGCATATTTGTGCATTGTTTTATTGTTTAACTCCAGGAACAGAGCTGTACACAGATAATATAGAAGCGAGAGAAGAGGTCCAGAAAACTTCTGCACTTGGAATGGAGTATACGAATGGTGTTGAGGACCCAGCAGAAACCAAAGAGTGATAATGCAGAATATGTATGTCAGCTGCTAATTTTTTAGTGGCCATTTAAGGTTGCACTGCCCAGGCAGAGTGCCACCTCAAGGCAGAATAGATATTGCAATGATCAAATCAAACTCCAAAACTATTCTAATGCGATTTTAAAAAGTACTAAGACTTTTCACAGGAATGCAGTTAAACAATATTTGACACTGAGTTAAGCATCATCGGGAGATATTGGGACATGTATGGAAATGATTAATCAAGAAGGGAAGATTTAAGCAGGATCTGAACTGAGAAAAGAGGTATGGAAGTTTAGAGAGGGACCTTGGCTGCTGAAGACATAGCCACCAGTAGTAGATCAATCAAATGCAGGGATGATCAGAGGCCAGAATTAGAGGAATCCCAGAGGATTGAAGGGTTAAACAATGTTACAGGGATGAAGGTGAGAAAGTTTCTGAAAACAAGGGTGGTAATTTTAAGATGAGGTATTGGTAGATCAGGAGAAAATGCAGATTAGTAAGCATGGAGCTCATGGGTCAATGGGACTGGGTGATGGACAACTTTGATCAGATCAAGTTTATGGAAAGGGGAAGGTAGGAGACTGACCACAAGTGTATTGAATAATTAAATTTGGAGAAGTCTGTCACTGAAGTGCAGAGTTTTTTGTTGTAAATCAAAGATCATACAAGAAATTCCTGCTTATCCACTTCTGGATGCCAAAAGATCAAAAAGAATGAAGGGGTTGGATACTTTTAAATGTTAGAGGCACTAACAAGAAAGTTTTGTTTTAAAAATCATTATCTTAAAAATCTGTAAATTGAAAGGTGATGGAAGGAATTATCATTTCAGTGTAAGAAATTAAGAAAAAAAAACATTGACCTTTTTTTAAAAAAAAAATAGCTTTTACAATCTGTCCAAACCACCTCTTCTGCAAAGCTATGAGGAGGATGTCAAAAACAGCCAACCCCTCAGCTTGGAATGTTTCTTGGTCTTTAGACTCTGTACCCACATCTGATCCCAGCTTCCATGTTGAAATGTGCAGGTATGGAATTTGGCTGGCAGTTCCAGCCTGAAAGCCAGTGTGAATTAGTCCAATATTTTCAGGACGTGGGACTTTGCCACCCCTTCGGCTAAGCATTATTGAATCTTCAAAGATTTTTAATGTAGCGTTAGATAGCTTCTTGAAAAGCCAGGGAGATGCAAGATCCAAGGATACACTGGAATGTGGAATTGAGTTACAATCAGAGTTGTGAAAACAACAGAAATGCTGGAGGAACTCGGCTGGTCTCACACCATCTATAGAAGGTAAAGATACAGAATATTACCGACTTTTTGGGCCTGAGCCTTTCTTCAAGGTATAAGCAAAGAATAGAAGGGCATTGGAATAAAGTCTGAAGAATGGGAGGAGGAGAAGTGCTGACAACTTAAAGGTGTTAATTGGATATGTTAAGAGGAAAGGTGAGAATTGTTTATGTCCCTTTTGATCTTACCCCTATCATCTTAAGGGTATGCCCTCTAGTTTTCACTGATGCTACCCTAGGAAAAGAAAATTTAGTTTCTATCTATGTCCCTCAAGATTTTAGAAATCTCTGAGGTCACCCCTCAGGCTCCTTTGCTCCAAGGAAAACAGTCCCAGCCTATCCAATCTCTGTAAAACTCAAGTTCTCCAGTCCTAGCCACATCCTTGTGATTCTTTACCCTCTAATGTAATCATAAACTTCTTAAGGTATGGCAATCAGAACAGCACACCATATTCCAAGTGTGGTGTCTTGTAAAGCTGAACATGATGTCCCAGCTGTTGCACCCAGTGCCCTGCCCAATAAAAGCAATCCTATTGTCTTCATTCTTTACCACCTTGCCTATCAGTGAGACCACTTTCAAGGAAATGTTCCAGTAGCCCTACACCTCAGTTCTAAAACATTCCCCACATACTCATATGTTCATCTTGTTTTGTCATACAAAATAGTCTGTCGAAATACACAGATATTGCAGTTGTTCTGCCCTGCTTTAAATAAATAAGTCGATTTCACTTGTTGCAACAAATCTTGACAATGCTTATAACTAAATAGGAAGCCATTCATGCAAAAATGCTTGATTTCTTTTTTTTTAAACTTTATTTAAGATTTTATAACATGAATAACATATAGGATTACATTTAAAAAAATTAAAAATAAAATAATAAAATTACAATACAGTATCAGTAATCTAAATAAACTATACCCTCCCCAATAATTATTACACATTAATAACCCAACTCAAATTAGTCCAACCCCCCCTTCCCCCCAAAATAAAGAGTGAAGAATTAATAAAATTAATAATATATGTGAGAAAAAAACCCACTTACAAAAAAAACCAAAAACATAACCGATTAAAATACTAACAAAAAGAAAAGTAATTAATACTAAGATATCAGACTTAAAAAACATATTTAAATCAAACTTAAATGCATATATTTAACAAACGGAGTTAAGATGAAACATATATTTAACTCAAACTTAATATAAAAAATTAGTAAAGTTAGTAACATTATCTATCAAAAATTCTTAAACAATAATCAATTCTTTAAAAAAAATTGTAGCATGAAAAAAAAAGATGGAAAAAAAACTTTCTCTATAGAGATAAACCTTCACCAAATATCAACTAACTTCACATCTATCATATTAGTCACATAAACCACCATCTTAAAACAAAATTCAAACCTCATTAAGCATTGTACAATTAAATTTTAGTACTCTTCCACCATTTTTCCCTTTTACTCTTGAATAGTTATCCAATAAAAGCTCCAGTACCACATTTAAATATCCCCAATCATTACGTTAAAATTCAGATATCCAAATAATAAAAACACATCTACAACGAAATCTATATTTTCAACAAATGGAGCATAAACCGCAAACAAAATTCAAGCCTCATTAAGAATTGTACAATTCAATTTATAACTTTCACCATTATTCCCTTCGTTCTATAACTAAAATAGCAAAATAATATACACCAGAATTACCACTCCTTTCACCGTAAAGTTAAAGAAAAAATATTAAAAAAAACTTATCCATCCCATTCACATTTAAATTTCAGATATTCCTTATCTACTGAATAAACTTTACAAAAAAAAACCACATCAATTTTTAGTTTTTTAAACAATCAAATACTTTCTTATGCTTTTTTTTATATTTAAACAAAAAAAAAACCCTTTACTCTTTAATCTAATAATACAAAAAAAGAAAAAAAAAAAGGTAGGAGGTTAAAAATACCCCCTCCCGTCTAAACCGCGCAATGCGATAACTCCCAAAAAAAAATGGGTGTGAGATAACTCACACGTAGCAGATGACTTTCAGGAAATAGTGCCTATCCAGTTCTCTCCCCCAACTCTCACTTCATCTTAAACTAACATCATCATTATTTAATATCCCTTTTTTTAAAAAAAAACACATTAGAATAAAAAAGGACAACTCTTCTTTTAATCAGCTCCAACTGCCGAGTCACCATTACAACCATTCCTTCTTGGAGCACGGCTCTTTTCTTCCATCTCTTGTCTCCTTAGAGATCGCGGCGGACTATGTCTCTGTTGAAACTGAGTAATTGGCAGCTCTTGAGCAAATGCTATAGCTTCCTTTGGAGAATCAAAGAACTTTGGTTGGTAACCATCTTGAAAAACCTTCAGAACAGCTGAATATCTAAAGGTTGCCTTGTAACCTTTCTTCCACAACAACTCTTTAGCAGGATTTAATTCCCATCGTTGGAACATAACTTCTTGACTCAAATCCGCATAGAAGAAAACTCAATTATTTTGAATCATCAAGGGTGATTTTCTCTGTTGTGCATTTCTAATAGCCACTTGTAAAATTATTTCTCTGTCGTAATAATTCAAGCAACGAACCAAAACAGGTCTTGGACTTTGACCTGAAATAGGTTTTCTACGCAAGGCTCTGTGAGCACGTTCCAGTATTATACCTTCCGGGAAATGTTCTTGACCCAGCACCTGCGGAATCCATTCAGTAAAAAATTTTCTTGGGTCTGGTCCCTCCATACCTTCCAGCAAATCAATAATCTTTATTGTTCCGTCTGGATTGGTTTTCCAAATAATCAATCTTTTTCACCAAATTTTTATTTTGAGTTTGTAAGTCTTCGACCATTTTGGTCACATCAAAAACTTGATCCCGTATTTCGTCCATATCTTCTTCACATGAATTAAATTTATCTCTCACTTCAAGCTTAAAAGCTCCAAACTCAGCCATCTGTTGAGAATGTATTTTCACCAGAGTATTAAACCTAGTACCAAGTTCAGTCATAATCTTGGATAATCCCTGCATTGTTTAAGATAATTTAGATTCAAGATTCACAAAAATCTTTTCAATTGGAAGAGGTTTTGGCTCAACAGATTCCTGCTTCTTCTGCATAACCAAAGGATCTTCTGTTCCTTCCTTCATTCTGGTTGCCTTCCTTGTAGTATGACTGCGTGTGGAAACCCCAGCCACAGCCTCTCCAGCAATAACTGGAGGACGCTGGCCGGGGTTTTCCCCAGTCCATAATGTATTAATTTCTCCCAGTACATCAAGTTGTATAGGTTCTTTTATCTCAAGAGATGCCGTTTGCAGCGCCACCTCTACAGTTGACAAATGCCTTTGAGTAACTCTGTTCTAAAGGCTGTTTGGCGCCCTCTTTAGGGGGCTCTACCGATGTAACATAGAGCTCTACATCCGAACACTGTACCTCTCTCCTGGGATCCATTTCACGCTGAGTCCCAGTGTCTTTCCTGTAGGTAGGCTTCAAAACTTGAACTTTTGGAAAATGTAGTTTTTTGATGATCTGTTGTCGTTTTTTTTTGCTCTTTTCCACCAATTGTACCATCATAAGTTAAATTAACAGCACTGAAATTATCTAAACTTTTAAAGAATTTTAACGGGCATTTCTAGACAAAACAATAAGATAGAGTCAGGAGAGGACTGGAAGGCATGTCTGATCCTTACGCCATCTTGCCACGCCCCCCTTGATTTCTTAAAAAAATGTATTGTTGTGCACTTGGTTGAGCTCATTTTTAAAAAAAAACTTTAAAATGTGCTGATGGCTTCAGGAGGTGATCTCTCACTACCCTGAGCTCTCAAAATGCATGAAGGTCGCACTGCAGTGAAGTTGCAATGCACAAAATCAGTTCCATGAGCTATACTATTCCAGCTCCAGAATATTATGCCCATGGTTTCATCTGGTATTTTGCTCTCAGTACATGCTGGATGTGCTGGTAGAATAACATTGCAGCGATGGAGCTGCAACGCAAGACCAGGAGCAACATCTTTTAATGGGACAGGGACATGAAAATGATACTTAGTCCCATCTGGACTGGCCAAGGAAGAAGAGGGAGCTTATGATCAAAATCATTGAGAAAATGTCATCAAGTCTGCCAGTCATCATTAAACATTCCCCTCAAGGGGCATTAATTTTATGAGCCTTCTGCTGAATTGTAGGATCAATTTTTTTTAAACCATTACTGTGAAATCTTGCAGGTGATTGTGAGTTTAATGCATTATGATGGAAGAAATACACAGGATTGTGCTTGAAATTGCAGACCCATGTGAGGAAGGTTGCTTGAGACTTGAAACAAACAGACAATATGATGTGGAGGGTCAACTCAAAATATTAAGTGTACAGGACAAAATGTGAGTGCAGTATATGAAGCTAAGAGAATCTCTTGGGGTGAGTAGAAAAAATCCACAAGACACCCACCCCAAGGACATGAGAGTATTGGAACTGTGAACTAAGATGAGTAAAATATGTGGTATAGTATAAGCAAGTTAATTCTACCTCTCCTTCCATAGAGTCTGCCTGACCCAGTGAGATTTTCCTGTATTTTCTGCTTTCATTGCAGATTTTTGGCATCAGCATTTATTAGCAATGGTAGGTTATGTTATGAAGAAATTGGAGCCAAGTGGGATAGGGTAAGGGAGAAACATAGAAAATAGGTGCTGGAGTAGGCCATTTGGCCCTTCAAGCCTACACTGCCATTCAATACCTGGTTCCTGCCTTCTCCCCATACCCCCTGATTCCCTTAGCCACAAGGGCCAAATCTAACCTACTCTTAAAAATTGATAAGGAACCGTCCTCAACTACTTCCTGTGGCAAAGAATTCCACAGATCCACCACCCTCTTAGAGAAGAAATTTTTCGGCATCTCAGACCGAAAAAAAACTTCCCCTTTATCCTTAAACTGTGACTCCTGGTTCTAGTTTTTCCCAGCATTGGAAACAGCCTTCCTGCTTCTAGTCTGTCTAAACCCTTAAGAATTTTATGTTTCTGTAAGATTCCCTCCTCAAT
Organism: Narcine bancroftii; assembly: GCF_036971445.1. NCBI lineage: Eukaryota > Metazoa > Chordata > Chondrichthyes > Torpediniformes > Narcinidae > Narcine > Narcine bancroftii. The sequence goes on from NC_091471.1 coordinate 79,682,496, forward strand.
CTTCTAAATTCCAGAGAATACAAGCCTAGTCTATCCAACCTTTCTTCATATGCAAGTCCTTCCATCCCTGGTATCAGTCAAGTGAACCTTCTCTCCACCCCCTCCATGGCGAGGATATCCTTCCTCAGATAAGGCGACCAAAACTGCATGCAGTCCTCCAGGTGTGGTCTCACCAAGGCCCTGTACAGCTGCAGCAGGATCTCCCTACTCCTGTACTCAAATCCTCTTGCTATGAATGGCAACATACCATTCGCCCTCCTCACTGCCTGCTGCACCTGCACGCCCACTTTCAACAACTGATGCAAAGCAACAGCAAAGTCTTGCTGCATCTCCCTTTTTCCTGAACAGATACCATTTAGATAATAGTCCTCTTTCCTGTTCTTACCTCCAAAGTGGATAACCTCTCATTTATCCACATTATATTGCATCTGCCACATCTTTGCCCACTCGCCTAACTTGTCCAAATCACTCTGCACCCCCTTGGCATACTCGACACAGCTAACCCTGCTACCCAACTTTGTGTCATCTGCAAATTTTGAGATGTTGCTATCTATTTCCACATATATTGTAAACAACTCTGGCCCCAGCATGGAGCCCTGTGGTACCCCACCAGTCACTGGCTGCCATTCTGAAAAGAACCCATTTATTCCTACTTTTTGCTTCCTGTCCATCAACCAATTCTCTATCCACCTTGATACTATTCCTCTTATACCGTTCTTTTCAAGTTTGTATGCTAGTTTTCTGTGTGGAACCTTATCAAATACCTTACTGTAGTCCAGATATACCACATTAATTGATTTCTCCTTTCCCACCCCCCCATCCACTCTACAGGTTACATCCTCAAAAAACTCTATTAGATTTGTCAGACATGATTTTCCTTTCACAAAACCATGCTGACTCCGTCTGATGATACCACTACTTTCCAAATGTACTGCGATTGGATCTTTAATAACTGATTCTAGCACCTTCCCTACTACCGATGTCAGGCTAACTGGTCTGTAGTTTCCTAGTTTCTCTCTCCCTCCCTTCGTAAAGAGTGGGGTTACTTTGGCCACCCTCCAATCCTCAGGAACTAATCCAGTATCTAAGGAGGTTTGAAAAATTATCACTAATGCATCCACTATTTCCTGGGCTACTTCCTTCAGCACTCTTGGATGCAGACCATCTGGCCCTGGGGAGTTATCTGCCTATAATCCCTTACAATTATTTCCTTTATTCCCTCCCTCACATTAAATCCCCGATCCTCAACAATTTCCTGAAGATTAGTTATGTCTTCCTTGGTGAAGACAGAACTAAAGTTGTCATTCAAACAGTCTGCCATACCCTTGTTCCCCATGATTAACTCACCCGTTTCTGTCTGCAACGGACCCACATTTGTCTTACTAACCTCTCTATAAAAGCTTTTACAATCATTTTTTATGTTCCCTGCCAGCTTCCTCTCATAATCCCTTTTACCTTTCCTAATTAATCCTTTTGTCCTCCTCTGCAGAACTCTGAATTTCTCCCAATCATTAGGAATATTATTTTTTTGGCTAATTTATATGCTGCTTCTTTGGATTTGATACTCTCTCTGATTTCCCTTGTAAGACACGGATGTGCTACCCTCCTTGATTTATTGTTTTTACAAACTGGGATGTACATTTGTTGTACTTGCTCGAAGCTATCCTTAAACGATTGCCATTGCATTTCAACTGTTAGTCCCTTAAGTACCATTTGCCAATATATTTTAGCCAATTCACATCTCATACCATCAAAGTTACCCCTCTTTGTTCCAAACCTTTGTATCTGAATCAACTCTGTCACATTCCATTCTAATGAAGAAATTCCATCATATTGTGGTCACTCTTGTCTAAGGGGTACCTCAAAGAAGATTGTTAATTAACCCTTCTCCATTACTCAATACCCAGTCTAGAATGGCTTGTTCCCTTGTCGGTTCCTCAACATGCTGATTTAGAAAACAATCCCGCATGCATTCTAAGAAATCCTCTTCCTCCTTACCAATTTGGTTCACCCAATCTACATGTAGATTAAAGTCACCCATTATAACTGCTGTCCCTTTGTTGCACGCATTACCAATTTCTTTCCTAATACAGCTACCATCCCTAACCTCACTGCTACTGTTAGGTGGCCGGTACACAACTCCCACTAATGTCTTCTGCCCCTTCAGGTTTTGCAGCTCTTCCCATATCGATTCCACATCCTCCAGGCTAATGTCCTTCCTTTCTATCACATTCACCTCTTCCCTAACCATCAAGACTACTCCACCTCCTTTTCCATTCTGTCTATTCCTCCTGAATGTCGAGTAACCCTGAATGTTGAGCTCCCAGTCACGTCCCCCCTGAAGCCATGACTCTGTGATCCCAACTATATCATAGTCATTAATAGGTATCTCTACATTCAGTTCATCCACTTTATTACGAATGCTCCTTGCGTTGAGGCACAAGGCCTTCAGACTTACTTTAGCCACACTCTTCTCCCTTTTACCATTATGTAAATAAATAGCTCTTTTTGATTTTCACCTTTTACTTGCCTGCCACTAATGCTTTTCACCTTGCTACCCTTTGCTTCCAATCTCATTTTACACCCCTCTGACTCTGGACTTGGTCCCATTCCCCTGCCACATTAGTTTAAACCTTCCCCAACAGCGCTAGCAAACAAACCCCCAATAACATTGGTCCCAGCCCTGCTCAGATGCAGACCGTCCTGTTTGTACCAGTCCCACCTGCCCCAGAACTGGTCCCAATGTTCCAGGAATCTAAAACCTTCCTTCCTACACCACCGTTCAAGCCACATATTCATACTAGCTATCTTGTTGTTCCTACTCCGACTAGCTCGTGGCACCAGTAATAATCCAGAGATTATTACCTTTGAGGTCCTACTCCTTAATTTATTTCCTAACTCCCTAAATTCATCTTCCAGGACCTCATCCCGTTTTTCCTATATCATTGGTACTGATATGGGCAACGACAGCTGGCTGTTCACCCTCCCCTTCCAGAATGTCCTCTAGTTGCTCTGAGACATTCTTGACCCTTGCATCAGGGAGGCAACACACCATCCAGGAGTCTCGTTTGCAGCCACAGAATCTCCTGTCTATTCTCCTTGCAATTGAATCCCCTATGACTATTGCCCTACCACTCTTTTTCCTGCCCTCTCTCAGCAGAGCCACTCGCAGTGCCATGATCCTGGTCACTGCTGCCTTCTCCTGGTGGGCCATCTCCCCCAACAATATCCAAAGCGGCATATCTGTTCTGCAGGGAGATGACCGCAGGAGACTCCTGCACTACCTTCTTAATACTTTCCTTACTGTTGGTCACCCAGTCCTTATCCTTCTCTTCCCTCTGAACCTGCAGTGTGACCAACTAACTAAAGGTGCTATCCACCAGCATCTCAGCATCCCGGATACTCCAAAATGAATCCATGCGCAGCTCCAGTGCTGACGTGCGACTGCAATCAGGAGCTGCAGCTGCACACACTTCCTGCATACGTAGTCCCCAGGGACATTGACAATATCCCTGAACTCCCACATAGCACAGGAGGAGGATGAGACAGGTCTGAGATCACCTGCCATCCCTAAATCAAACCCTTTATGTCTAAATAAAATTAAATAAAAAGAATGGAAAAACACACCTCTATTTTTCTTACCTGTGCCTCTGTCTCTTGGGTCAAAGCCTCAGGTGTCCCAATCTTTAACTGGATGTTGGAGACAGACATTAGAAAGTTCGGGGGGGATGGTGAAATGATAGATAAATGGTATAGGAAAGGTAGGTCAAGGGAGGTGAAGCCCAGATGGATAAGTGTGTGTGATGGGAAGAAGTACAAAGGAAAAAGGAAACTAGGTGACCTGGAAGGAGCAGGAGAGGAATGATGTATGATGGATATCTGAAATTGGAAAATATAAGAACCTGTCTTGCAGTGAAAAAGCCTGATTGTAAAGGTGGAGATTCTCTGCCCTTACATTGGGAAGCTTACCTCTATGAATGCACAGTGGCTGGCTCCAAGGTGCCAACTGCAATCCCTCTTGAGGAAGAATAATTGGTGGAGCACTGCACTCCGCTGCCTCACATGAATGTACAGCCGCTGCAAGTGGCTGGCTGGGGTGGGGGTAGGGTTGATGACGTCTCGATGACACCAACAGCCAGCGACCCATCTCCCCTCTCTCTCCCAACTACTCATCCCCTTCCTCCATGACCTCCTCAGGTCAGGGACGGCCATCAGGGGGCATCCGATGCAGGCTGTGACAGCCCCGCCAGCCACTCTGGCACCTCAAGGCCACTTAGTCCTTTGAGGCCATTCATCAGCAGCTCAGAAGATGGCAGAGCAATGGCCATCTTTGCTACCTATAATCCCCCACACAGCTCAAACTGTTCTGGGAAACAGTTCTGGGACTATGGGTAGGGAAGATGATCATTGCTCTGCCACGTATTTATAACGGGTGGTGCTACAGCACCAGTCGCATCGGCTCTGGAGGTGCTACAAAGTGCCACCCGACATGAATGCGATGCAGGAACAGCCTTTTAGGGATACTCCATGAAAGGTAAGTTTGTTTTCCCTCTGTGCTTGTAACTGCCATCCAGGCAGAGGCCTGGCATGAAAGGGCCTATAGTGTTACTAAATACAATGTGGGAAGGATAAAGCAGGGCATACCCTAGATGTTAATGCCTGTAATTTTGTGACCTGGAAGGAGCTGATCATTGTAAAACAATTCCACTTGGAGAGATGCATTCCATCAGTTTAGTCATGTGACTAACTTGATTCAGAAGCAATGAGTAGTTATTCAGTAAAATTTTCTGCATTAGGTACAAGGTGAGAGTATTTCCATCCTTTTAATTTTTAGAATGAGTTAAATTTTTTGGGAAATATAATTTTCAAAACTCAACAACATTGTACAAGCTGAATTACATAAAAAATGTAGAAATCCTGTATTTTAAGTAGCATGGAGTTTAATCCCCATCTATATGTTCTTGGTGGGATGTCCTCCAGTTCTATTGCTAATGTAGTCAAGATTGGACCTGTTAACAAACATTTCTACGACTAATTCCACCTGCATTGAATTCGCCCATCGTTATTGAATGAAGATCTACCTGGACCAATGCCTGAAGAGGGCGCATAAAATCAGTGAACCGGTGCGGACTCGAAAGGCCAACATGGCCTGTTTCCGCTCCATAAATGGTTATATGGTTATAAATGTGTGTCAGTCCCTCATTCAACCCTGTGATATAGAGGGTTGTGTTCCGGAGTCGGAGATTATTTCCTTTGGCCAAGATAACTCCTGAGTTTAAGCAAAACACTTGAAACTGCATATTGAGGTTAACCAAGAAAGGTAAAGTGAAATCAAATTTATTGCCATCTGATTGTACAAGTACAACTCGATGAAACAGCATTCTCCGGTCCTCAGTGCAAAAGATGAAGAGACACAACTAATGCCTGTTTCCACGCTGTAAACTGTTATATGGTTATATGTTGGAGGGTTATGGGCGGAGAGTGGGAGGGGGAGCTAGTGGAGTTGTTCAAGTGAACCAGCATGGACTCGTAGGGCCTATATGCCTGTTTCTGCGCTCTAAACTGTTATATGGTTATATGGTTACATATTAGATCAGAAACAATGGAAATTCACCAAGACAATGGTATCTTCAACGCAGTAATTTTTATAATTATCTATTAATAACATAATACCTTTTACTTAACTCTTACTTAACCCTACTATGTGCAAATGTATATGTGTGTGATTAAAAACCAAAATCAGTACAGTTCAGGGATAATTCTGAATTGATGATTTTAAAGTTCAGTTAGTTTTGTTTTGAAACTCCGATTCTTTACATTGTTGCTCAAAAGTAATTATGGAGTAGGTGTGAGGCATCAGACTTCACAACTCACTAGATTCTTGTAGTTTTCAGTGAATTCTTTCTTCATACGATTGATTTGCCCTTTTTGCATGGAGGTTACAGCACTTGTTCTTCTTCCACGATAATTTCACAAATCCAGACAAGGGTCAAATAAAGTGCCATGTAGAAATGGACACCGTAGAACTGCCCTCTTGTAATGGAGGATTTAGACTAGTTTATGAAAGAAGGGATGCAGTTGCATCAGAAAGCATTATCTAAATTTACACTATGGGACGCAGGGATGCATATGAATCAGTAGACATTATCCAACTTCCACCATGAGGTCAAGAGATGCAGTTGTCTTTTGTTGGTCACAGACTGTCAGGAGACCTTGAAGATAATTAAATCATTTGTTCAAAGAGATAAGATCTGAAGTAAACAACTTTTGGGTAATATAAGCCATGGTCCCACTGCTGAAGTTTGAGACTCTCCAAGAGGTGGAAACATCTCTCAGCAAGAAAAAGAACTTCAAGATTCCAAACCGACGTCCCAGTCCGGGGAGGTGGAGAAGCTGTTACCGGCGCTCAGACAACTTACTACAAGTGTGCAGTCGTCGCCTCACTTTGGCAGTTGGGACCAGTCCAGGCATTGATAAGTATAATTGTAAGGGCTTGCATATTGTAGTGTGAATTCAGCTTTAGATTTAGTAATAAAGACTTGTATAAACTGAACTGCTCTGTGTGTGTGTGTGTGTCTATTTTCTTTCGGTAGCTTGAACACTGTGACCAATCTAAAACGAACAAAGTGAGAGGTACAATTTTACCCAAGACAACTCTCTCTTAAAGAGATTATTGGAAGTGGTCTTATCTCTTTCGAAAGCCACTTATTCTCTGGTCTCCTTTGACCAGGAGTCACAAGTAACAGTACCTTTCTGGTTACTGTATCTTCAATCCTCTGTGACTTACAGGATGATCAAGCACCTTCTCTGGTCTCAAAATGTCTCTGTTTTCAGAAATATGTTCTCTCAAAATATCTTTAATCATTGCTGTCTTTGAAGTTTATTTCAAAGTGACTTCATACCTATATGCTAAAAGCGTATGACTTAATCTCTTCCAAAGGTTTTATGAGCCAATGCCTCCGATCTATCTGCTGACCAACCAGCAAATGGCTTCCTTGTATACATAGCTGCTATCTGACTTTATCTGACAATGTGGGTAAACAAGCAAAGAATCTTTTGTTTAATTAGATGTCCTCCTTGAGCAGCCCCATTGTCGAGATATTTCAATGAACAAATACTTCTAGTTTTATTGGTGTGTGTGTGTGTGTGTGTGTGTGTGTGTGTGTGTGTGTGTGTGTGTGTGTGTGTGTGTGTGTGTGTGTATTGAATTTTATGTTCTTTTCTTTGGCTTGGCTTCGCGGACGAAGATTTATGGAGGGGGTAAATGTCCACCTCAGCTGCAGGCTCGTTTGTGGCTGACAAGTCCAATGCGGGACAGGCAGACACGGTTGCAGGGGAAAATTGGTCGGTTGGAGTTGGGTGTTGGGTTTTTCCTCCTTTGTCTTTTGTCACTGAGGTGGGCTCTGCGGTCTTCTTCAAAGGAGGTTGCTGCCCGCCAAGCTGTGAGGCGCCAAGATGCACGGTTTGAGGCGATATCAGCCCACTAGCGGTGGTCAATGTGGCAGGCACCAAGAGATTTCTTTAGGCAGTCCTTGTACCTCTTCTTTGGTGCACCTCTGTCATGGTGGCCAGTGGAGAGCTCGCCATAGAACACGATCTTGGGAAGGCGATGGTCCTCCATTCTGGAGACATGACCCACCCAGCGCAGCTGTATCTTCAGCAGCGTGGACTCGATGCTGTCGGCCTCTGCCATCTCGAGTACTTCGATGTTAGGGATGAAGTCGCTCCAATGAATGTTGAGAATGGAGCGGAGACAACGCTGGTGGAAGCGATCTAGGAGCCGTAGGTGATGCCGGTAGAGAACCCATGATTCGGAGCCGAACAGGAGTGTGGGTATGACAGCGGCTCTGTATACGCTTATCTTTGTGAGGTTTTTCAGTTGGTTGTTTTTTCAGACTCTTGTGTAGTCTTCCAAAGGCGCTATTTGCCTTGGCGAGTCTGTTGTCTATCTCGTTGTCGATCCTTGCATCCGATGAAATGGTGCAGCCGAGATAGGTAAACTGGTTGACCGTTTTGAGTTTTGTGTGCCCGATGGAGATGTGGGGGGGCTGGTAGTCATGGTGGGGAGCTGGCTGATGGAGGACCTCAGCTTTCTTCAGGCTGACTTCCAGGCCAAACATTTTGGCAGTTTCCGCAAAACAGGACGTCAAGCGCTGAAGATTAATAACACAATTCTGTCACAACCAGACATAACACACATGCAGACAAATAATACATATGCAGGAGATATGTTCTATTGAAGTAAAAGACCCTTTATTTCAACAGAATGGTCACTTAGTCACTTTATAGGTGCCTAGTATGAGGTCTTGATCTTCATTTCCTCAGACAGATAGTATCTATGCTGACTCATGGCTTACATGATCCCTGCCCTCCTCTATGCTTCTGAGACATGGGTGATCTACTGTTGCTTTCACAACATTCTCCAAATACATTAGTTGAAAGAGTGGACTAATATCAAGATCCATTCCCATAACCATAACTTGCAGAACAGTGGTTGTTAGGTTATGGAGATTTCAATTCAATACATCATCTTCTTTGTTCTGCTGTCAAATGCCAAGGCTGGGGGTGCCATCAAAAACATTAAAAGACATCATGCAGTGCAATGAGCCCAATAAATTAAATTTTCAGCTTGTTTTGATTGATGTGAGGCACTAAATTCTGGAACCAGACCTGTGTAGGTGTTCTTCTTTGGCCTGGCTTCGCGGACGAAGATTTATGGAGGGGGTAAAAGTCCACGTCAGCTGCAGGCTCGTGTGTGGCTGACAAGTCCGATGCGGGACAGGCAGACACGGTTGCAGCGGCTGCAGGGGAAAATTGGTTGGTTGGGGTTGGGTGTTGGGTTTTTCCTCCTTTGTGTAGGTGTAAGGCACTACTTTTCACTGTCTGTACCCAATAATAGCCTTAAGGAAGACATGCACCAATGGGCACAAAGAACCATCGTGAGTTTTACTATAACTTTTCATTTATTATGAACTATTTCCAGAAGTACATGCTGGTCATGAGGACAAGACTCCCTTGGTGCATAGAATAATAATAGCCACAGGGCATATCAAAAACATGTTATCACAATCACCACCCCTTTCTCCATCCCCACTCCATCAGGAAGTATAAGATCTAGAGTTCAGGTCTAAATTCATCTTTTAATACTTCTGTTTAGCCAATAATTTTAAGATTGTTGCTCAAGAAATTGCGGTGGGATGTGGTCTAAATAGGTAGATACTGAGGTAAATCAGATGTCAATGAAGGTCTAGGAAGATGTCCAACTCAAGGTTAAAGAAACAAACGAGTCACTTCATTTTCTTTAAAAACAAACTTGCTGTTGATATGAAGTGTGCCAGAGGCATAGCTTACACAAGACTTCAGTAAGTGATTACTCACACTGCAGCAAAAAGAAAAATGCTGGAGGAACTCAGCAGGCCTCTGAGGTAAAGATATATAAACAAAATTTTGGGCCTGAGCCCTTCTTCATGGTGACACTGCAGCAGTGGTTAGAAGAGTCACTGAACAGTCTTTCCTGCAACTTGCTTGCAGCAAGATCTATTTAATTACTGAGGAGGGACAAATCCTATTTGTAGATTTGTTGACTTATCCAGTGACCACAGCAGCCAAATGTTTGGAATTGCCAACATTCTTTCCAGAGTATTCAAAGGAAACTTGAGTCTCAGGCTCCAAAATAACCTGTCTGGAGATAGTACCCAAAATACTCCTATAAAAGGCATGTTGACCACTTCAAAAGAAAGGCTGGAGTATAGAAACAGCTGCCTGATTAAAGGCTGGCCCAGGAAACATTTTGCCTTTTAAAGAAAGTAACAGTTTCAAATTAAGTTTTCCTATTGAAATATTAGAGCAATGGAAGAAGGAATTGTAAGACACTGGACTATTACTCCCATTCGCTACCAGCATAAGTTGGCAGGACGAGATCTCGCAGAATGCAAACTAGACCACTTGTTATTTGCCCTACCAGGCCCAGCAAGAAGAAATGGGATAGAGATTAAACGTTCTGTCAAAGAAGAAGCAAAGTCATTGGAAGCTGCAGAGGTTGTAAGGCCATTTCAAATCATATTGGATGTCGTACAGTTCCGTCCTGAAGACATCATCATTCAAGTGTTTGAAGGGTGGCTTCTCATCAGAGCCAAGCATGGGCGAAGAATGGATGAACATGGCTTTATTTCGAGGAGTTTTACAAGGCAGTATAAGCTTCCAGATGGTGTGCAGTCAAAAGATCTTTCTGCAATGTTATGTCACGATGGTATTTTGGTCGTGGAGACAAAGGCTTAATCTCTAAAGGATTATAATGTTTTAGAACCTGCTCATGTTGAATTATTTCATGTTTAACAAAAATCAAAATGCTTAGTAAGTATACCATTATAACAAGTAGAAATTGTGGTAAATTATGAGGTCGCATTTTAAAGCGAGAACGTCACAGTGATTCAAAACAACAAATACTTAATCTACGGCATAATTTGTAATGTTTTGATTGTGTTTTTATAAACCGTATCCCATGGAATTAATTCCAGAGTGCATCTCAAGTCTTCTTTGTAGCTATGATACAGGGAGACAATTTTTTGTACAGAGATAAGCATCTGGGTAGATGAAATGATTGATCTCTACTTTAAAAATACGGGTGATCTCAAATTATTAATAATGTATTTTACTGAATGATATCAGTGCAGTAAGTGGATGGAAGATGTTTATTGCTTTAAAAGCATTCTGTGGTTCTATGAATAGCATAATAATGTGGACAACTACTGAGTTTGTGCAGAATCTAATAGCAAAGGGTTACTGAAATACTAATTCTTAGCCTCTTTAATGCGCACGTGCAATTTCTGAATAATCTAAAACTCAAAACAAAAAGCAGGAACTACCAAGATATTATTCCAAATAAATCATAAATGTTCTCTGATGCTTTGCTTCAAAGTATAGTTTTCTCTGTGATCATTCTGTTATGTATAGGCTGGCAATCTCAACATATTAGAACTATTAATTATATTTAATTTATGTGTTAGGATGTTAAAAGTGCTTTGTTTTGCTTTTGATGGTGGTTGGGAGTGGGAGGAGGAACATAAGAGCACACTTCATAAATAAATTCGTCAGACCATTCTCCCATTGTTGACACTGTCATAAAACATCAGAGCAAAGGCAAAAAAGGGTTTCCATCCGTCACCTATCCAAAGTGCAAGTGGAGAACAGGTCACATTTTGGGGCCAGGATACTTATTTATATTGTGCCTTTCTCAAAGCAAAACTTATTTTTGAGTTCAGCAGGAAAACGAGCTCCTTTGCGCCTGGAAGAACAATAAGAATGGCAAGGTCTTGTTGCTTTGCAGTTGCTCCCTGTCACTGTGAAGGTATTTTTTTCCTCTATTGTGAAGGAAGGGGAGACAATGGCCAAAATTCTGCAGTGGGTTTGAAATTATATATGTGTAAGATTGATAGGTTTCCTTTCCTCAATGACCACAGTGAATCATTTGTATTTCTTTCAAGTCACTATTATCAGTACTAGATTTTTTTTTCAATTAGGTGGAAATGAACTCCCAAGTTGAGATTTATAACGTCCAGATTAAAAATTAATGATGCTGGAATACTACTCCAGTAAATTGACTGCCATACTATCATCTTCTGAAAGTGGGGGAATGCATTGAGACCAAGAGGACATGAGGAAAATCACAAGTAAGTTCTAAAATTACAACTGTACTACAGCCAAACATAATTTACAGCACTAATTATGCTGCACAGATATCATTTTCTTCTGCGAAATTCTAAAGAAATATTTTGGGCAAAGTAATCTTTAAAGTTGGGAGGTGGTTTTGGCAAGTGCTATTTAAAAGACAAATTTAACTTCCTAAACAATTGTTATTTTAATTAACTTGAGTTAGCATGTATAAAGACATATTGTTGATTTTAAGTGAGTTTCATAAACAGGGATCTGCCAATTGTACCACTAGATGGTGTTCTCGCACCAACCCTCTTTTCAATCTTCTTCAGCATGATGCTGAACCAAGCCATGAAAGACCCCAACAATGAAGACGCTGTTTACATCCGGTACCGCACGGATGGCAGTCTCTTCAATCTGAGGCGCCTGCAAGCTCACACCAAGACACAAGAGAAACTTGTCCGAGAACTACTCTTTGCAGATGATGCCGCTTTAGTTGCCCATTCAGAGCCAGCTCTTCAGCGCTTGACGTCCTGCTTTGCGGAAACTGCCAAAATGTTTGGCCTGGAAGTCAGCCTGAAGAAAACTGAGGTCCTCCATCAGCCAGCTCCCCACCATGACTACCAGCCCCCCCACATCTCCATCGGGCACACAAAACTCAAAACGGTCAACCAGTTTACCTATCTCGGCTGCACCATTTCATCGGATGCAAGGATCGACAATGAGATAGACAACAGACTCGCCAAGGCAAATAGTGCCTTTGGAAGACTACACAAAAGAGTCTGGAAAAACAACCAACTGAAAAACCTCACAAAGATAAGCGTATACAGAGCCGTTGTCATACCCACACTCCTGTTCGGCTCCGAATCATGGGTCCTCTACCGGCTCCACCTACGGCTCCTAGAACGCTTCCACCAGCGTTGTCTCCGCTCCATCCTCAACATCCATTGGAGCGCTTACACCCCTAACGTCGAAGTACTCGAGATGGCAGAGGTCGACAGCATCGAGTCCACGCTGCTGAAGATCCAGCTGTGCTGGATGGGTCACGTCTCCAGAATGGAGGACCATCGCCTTCCCAAGATCGTGTTATATGGCGAGCTCTCCACCGGCCACCGTGACAGAGGTGCACCAAAGAAAAGGTACAAGGACTGCCTAAAGAAATCTCTTGGTGCCTGCCACATTGACCACCGCCAGTGGGCTGATAACGCCTCAAACCGTGCATCTTGGCGCCTCACAGTTTGGCGGGCAGCAACCTCCTTTGAAGAAGACCGCAGAGCCCACCTCACTGACAAAAGGCAAAGGAGGAAAAACCCAACACCCAACCCCAACCAACCAATTTTCCCTTGCAACCGCTGCAATCGTGTCTGCCTGTCCCGCATCGGACTTGTCAGCCACAAACGAGCCTGCAGCTGACGTGGACTTTTTACCCCCCCTCCATAAATCTTCGTCCGCGAAGCCAAGCCAAAGAAAAAAAATGGTGCTCTCTACAGAGCTGGTCTGCACAAGATCAAAGGAAAGTCTCTTCCATTAGCCTCATTTACTTCTACCAATGTTTGTGAATCAACTGCAAGAGCATGGATATATACTTGGTTGTGTTATTTTATTAAAGTAACACTTTAATTTTCTCTTGTACCTTTTCAAAAGCTTGTTAATTAGATAATGTATGGGGTTGGTAGCTTAATTAGTTATAATTGGGCAGCATGGATTTCATTGGCTGGAAGGGCCTTTCAGTGTATAAAAATAATGATCAGTATCATTAAAAAAATTTTTTTAATTACAAAAGAAAAAATATAAACATAATATTAAATTGTAAAATTAATTCAGCTTCTCCAGCTGAAAGTTAGTTTTCTGCAAGTGCCTGCAGGTCACACAATGTGAGGCCAGTGAAAGTATACCTTCTGATATGAATGAGAGCAATTACTTGAAATTAAAGCACGAAACAAATCTTTCCTGCCCAACCACTCAGACAGTACAGAAGCCAGCCTGGTGGCCACCACATCTGTGCAATCTATACTTTCCATTTTTTTTCTTTTCAATTCCCATCAACTTCCCTTTCCCACCCCTGATCCTCCTGTTACCCACCTAACCAAAGGCAGTTTACAGTAATCAGTTAAACCACTAACTTTTGGCATATAGGAAGAAACCAGGAGAAATCACTCGTAATCACAGGGAGGACATGCAAATCTCCACCTATAGCACTGTTAGGATTGAACTGTGACCTCTGGAGGATAAGTGAGTACCTGAGTGCCACACTTAACAACATTGCCTTTCACATGAGCAATGGTTTTAATCTTGTCCTCTCATATAATTTCATCAACCATCTTTCAAATATACAACAACCCATCAAATTCTCAGTGGATAAAAAAATTCCAGGTCTTTGACCTAATTCTTTTACATTTAACCACTGTCATGGACTTTTTGGAACCATTTAGTTTGTGACTATCTTCCACTGCCCTAATCCCACTCTCCCCACCTCACTCATCCTTGATATTATTCCATTGCATCCTCCTCCTTTGTAAGGATAGGTATCTAAAACCACTGGAAAATTACAGCGGTTTGGAAGAGTGAAAAGGGACTGAATTGAAATAGATCCTCAAGGGTCTTGAAATGGTGGATGTGGAAAGGTTGCTTCCTCTTGTGAGAGAAACAAGAATGAGAGGAAACACTACTTAAAAATAAGGGTATTGATTTAAGATTGAGATGAAGCAAATTTAAATCTCTTTTCTTCCTCCCAATGCTGCCTGCCTTTTCCATACCTTGAAGAAGGGCTCAGGCCTGAAATGTTGGTAATATATCGGACACTGCATGACCTGCTGATTTGAGTTCCTGCAGCATTTCTGTCGTTTATTATAATCTCAACACCTGCAGACTTTTGTATTTCACTTGTAAGTTTTTGGAACTGTTTCTCAAAGGGTGGTGCAGCAAAGAGTCTTTGAACACTTTTAAAGCAGAGGGTGTGAGATATTTAAGGGGATAGCAGAGTTGAGATTACAATCAGATCAGAAGTAATCTGATGAAATTGCAGAGCAGGTTCAAAGAGTCTAAGTAACTCCTGCTCCTTCCTAATTCATACATTCTTGTGTCCCTATTTTTGTTCCCTGAAGGACCAGCATCACCATTGGAAGTGACAATATTCAAGTTTCCTTATTGATACATGTATGTATCAGCCATGATCATATTGAATGGCAGAGCAGGCTCGATGGGCCATTTTTGGTCTACTCCTGTTCCTACTTCCTATGTTCCTATGACCAAGTACTTTCAGAAGTTTAAAAGAAAGAGTGGTAATACAGGTATTAATAATTGTTACTACTCCATTTCCTTTATGATTAAGATCATAATAATTATATTAAATAAGAAAAAGAATATATATTGAACTATCACTGACCATTGTTCTCAAGAATTAATAGATAAATTCTATTAAAAACAACAACTGTTGCTTATCTTCAAAGCAACATGTAAAAAGTCATAGTCATTCATGACTGCACAAGTAAAAACATGAAAATTATAATTTTTAAGAGTTAATGAGTATGTAAAACTTAAAATTTTCAAAAAAAAGCACGTAACTTTGTTCATGAACAATGGGTTAAACGAATAAGGAACAATTTTAAAAAGAAAACATGGGTTAATGACCTTTCAATATCAGCATATCAATGGCTCAATAACCCACTGTAGCAGCAGAGAACCAAAGAGGCAGTCTTTTTAATTAGCGAGTGTATAGAAGAACAAAACTGCTGTGTTCCAATGAAGGATTTGTGCTAGCCTCCGATTTCCTACAAGGCCTGAACTGGGGAACAAAAGGTTCCTACTAATCCATGGCTCTGGTTTAATAATCGACAGGGTTTGTTAGGGCCATGCCCTTTTAATCTATTGACTCTATTTCATTGATGTGATTTTTTTTTTAAATTTGGAGTACATCCACTGGAGGAAGTTAAAACAGCAGTGTATTTAAGTTCATGATCATTTTTCCTTGTTCTCGAGTTTGACTTAATTTTTTCATTTCTTTTAGATTCTTTTGAAGTGGGAATTGATGTGAGTGTCTACAGTTTCGTAATTTATTTTCCAACTCCAACCAAGTCGACCACTGTAATGGGCAGTGACAAGTTCAGTAATGCATTTAATTAGATATTCTGCTGGCTCAACCTAAATCCCCAAGCAGGGAAAAGGGCACAGTAGTTGCTTGCACTGTAGATGTTCGAGTTTACCATCATCTGATTGTACATATACAACATGATGAAACAGCACCTCTCCATCTCCTAGTGCACACACGAAAAACACAATGCACAGTACATAATGATCATATAAATATATGGGATGATTTACATGGTTACAGGATACTGTTCATCAATCTCAAGAAGATGCTATTTTCAAGCTTGACAATCCTGATTTTGGTGCTCCTTCTTGATGGTAGTGGATTACAGATACTGTGTGCTGGATAGAAAGGATCTTCTATAATTAGATGAGCACTTATTCCTCTCCCCAGGTAAGGCTTACAGGATAAGATACACCTCCTCTTATGATGGTCTGACTTAAGATTTTTCAAAGTTACAATGGTATCATTCGCCACATGGTGGTGTTGGAGTGACTCATCACTATATTTTATGATTTAAAATTTTTTTTTGCGATAAAAGGTAATCGACATTTAATTATAAAATAGGCTTTGTTTTAGATCAATTTTCCCAGCTGTAGGTTGCAGTAAGTGTTCTGAGCACATTTAAGGTAGGCTAGGCTATGATGTTCAATAGGTGCAGTACTGTATTCTTTTCTGACTTGTCCACTTACAATGGGTCAATCGGAACACACCCCCATCGTAGGTCAAGGAGCACCTGTAAAGCTTTGTAGGATTCAATTTTAAATTTTAAATTTAAACATACAGCACAGTAACAGGCTATTTCGGCCCATGAGTCAGTGCCACCCAATTTACACCCTACGCCCCTGATATGTTTTGAAGGGTGGAAGGAAACTGGAGCCCCCAGAGAAAATCCACTCAGTCATGGGGAGAACATACAAACTCCCTACAGACAATGGGGGTTTCGCACCCCGATCCGGTCCCAGTAGCTGGTGCTGTTAAGGTATTGCGCTAACTGCTATGTCACTTGTGCTGCCCTAATCAAAAAGCCTAATGGAAAATCTGTCATAAAATCACATTTACTGAGTAAAAGATTGGATTGAGTTTGTGTTTTCTCTTGTATTCCTCCATGTAACCCAAGGATCACTAGTAAGCACAGCAGTTACTGTCCAGTCCTAACTGCTCTTGAGAAGGTAGTGTTGAACCACTATATTCAGTGGAGTAATGTTACACCTGTAGTGCTAATTGAGAAGGAGCTTCAGAACTTTGAACCAGCAATAATGACAGATTGGCAATTAGTTTCCAATCAGAATTTGAAGGAGATATATTCCTGATGCTGCTCTTTTGTCTTTATTGGAAGAGGTTTTATATTTTCAAGATTCAAAATTCCACAATTTGTCATGATCACAAAGCGTAGAAAAAGTTTTTCCTTTGTCCTGTAAATACAAATAAAGAGGCACCAACCATACAAAGTTCATAGAGGACATACATGACATCACATACAACCCTGAGATTTGTTTTCCTACGGACCAGCAGAATTTCTACTTATTGGTAGTGCAAAGAAAACCGGTACGAGAGAAAGATATGTATACAAAAGAGAAATTAAAACAAAGAAAGTATTATAAACAAACTGACTTCACTATGTAAACATACAGTGCCACTATCAAGAGAAGAGGAGCAAAAGGGAGTCCCTTCAGAAGGGAGCCTCCTGCACTCCTGTAACTTCTGTGGCCACAGCAGTGAATCCATGCTTAAGGTAGCCAAGTTCTCCTCCTTAGTCTTTTGTTCTTAACCACACCCCACCCCCTCCCCCCCAACCGATGCAATTAAGAAGCTGTCCATGCCCAATACTTTTCGGGACCCTGATCACTATTGACAGCCTCCCGATACCTGATTCCCACAAGCCAGTGGCCAGAGCCTGGGGCCTGGTGTGAGTCTTTTGGCTGCTGAGTCTGCTTTTGTGGTCTCCTATCATGTAGAGTCCTCTCCTTGTCTTCCCTTCTGAACAGGGGAGTGTGGGGAGTGATGTTCTGAAAAGCAACAGATGAAAGAAATCAGAGGAGTGGTTCAGATCCGCAGGCTGTCTGGGATTGTTCTAAGAGGGTCATGTGGTTTTTGCAAGTAGAGAGAGTTGAACAGCTTTTTCCTCTGAATGAGAGAGAGATCCATTCTGCAGTGTTACAGTTCAGCAGCAGCTGGGACTGGAATGCGACAAGCTGGAAAGCTTGTGGAAAAACCCCACTTGGAAGATGGGTTGTGAGTGCTTAGTTCAGCCTGGCCAAAGCCCCTTGTGGTCCATGCAAGAAGAGAGGACTGGCTGCCTAATGTTTCACTTGAAATAAGAGAAATAAAGTGCAGCCAATAAGACCACAATAGAAATGGCTAGTGCAAATATTTCCCTTGTTGAAATGGCAGTGGTACAACAGATCTCTAAAACAACCACAGCAGGTTTTAGGCTGAGAAATCAAGATCCAGAAAGCTCTGCAGAAGATGGCTGAAGTCTGAACTTGCAATGTGAATGGTCCACTATGGAAACCTGGTTTGGTTCCAACTGTCTAGCAGTTAGGCTTTGGACCAGTGACATATGAGACATGCTGGGAATTTTCCAACCCAGTTTGACGCAGAGAATACTTCAGCTTTGCAAGCTGGATGAATTTCCAAATTGCATCATTTGATCTAAAAATGATCACAGTTGCATTCCAATCTTGAAATAAATGAATATTTATTCATGCAGTGCTGAATAACACATGACCTGGTGTCAGAGCTTCTAGGATATTTTATGGGTTTTCTTTGCAATAATTACATTTATTAAAAGCAGGAGATTTGCATCAGCTGTTGAATTTCTTAGTTCTACACCACCATATATCATTTATTTGCATTGTTGTCTTTTGAGTTTTCTTTATCAAATTCTTGTGGGTTTCCCGGCTATTGGTGCTCCTTTAAATAATTTTGGATAGCACAGTTAAACAACATGGAACAGTTTGAAAGACTTTGCATTGGTTTCAGAGTAGAAGACACAGGCTGGTAACTGGAAAGAAACATTCATTTTTTTTAAAACACCAGGCAATGATCATCTCCAAGAGAATTTCTACCCATCCATCAATCTAACTTTACCATTGTCAAGATACCCACCATCAATATTCTGAGTTTACAGTTGACTAGAAATTCACATAGAAAAGCCACATAAGAGCTGATCAGAAGCTGAGTTCCCTGCAGTGAGTGAATCATTTCTTCACACCAACTACAAGGCACAAGTCAGGAGTGTGATAGAATACTGACCACCTGTCTGGAAGAAAGCATTGTCAACAATTCTCAAGAAGCTCAACACCATCCAAGATGAGGAAGCCACCAAATCCCCTCCACCACTTGCTGCTTTGCAGTGACAAACTCAGGCTACTCTGACTGCATCTCCCAAGCTTGTTATCTTTTCTGCCAAGAAGAACAAGGTTAGGAGATATATGGAAACACCATCATCCGTTGCTCACCTTATACCACTGCTTCTTTATTGTTACAGTTTCTAAATTCTAGAACATCTTCCCCAACAGAGGTGTGGGAGTTCCTTCACCAGAAGTTCTCATGGGTAGTTAGGAATGGGCAATGTATGCCGGTGTTGCCACAGTCACCCAGATACCAAAGATGAATAATATTTTGCCTAATTGATTGGCCTTTTATTCCTGTTTATCACCTTCCAGCTGCTGTCTCGACCTTCACTCTTTCTTCCCACACATCTCAATCTTCAATTTTTCTCTCTTTTTTCCTCTCCCTGTTTGTCTACCACCAATCACTCACCTGTCTCTATCTCCATAGAACACTATAGCACAGAAACAGCCATTTTAGCTTTTTTAGTCTGTACCAAACTATTTTTCTGGCTCATCCCACTAATTTACACCGGATCATATCCTTCCATACCTCTCCCAACCACATGCCTGTCCAATTTTTTCTTAAATATCAAAAATTAAGCCTGCAATTACCAATTCAGATAGCAGCTCATTTCTTGCTGATGTCTCCAGAGTTTTCATTGTGTAGTTCCAGTAGGCAGAGCTGTCCATTTTCCCAGCGCTGTTCATACTGCCCATTGAGCCACTGGAAGAAGCTATTTGGCATGATCTAGACATAAAAGAGTTCAAGGTGGAACATAAAATCAACCTATTCACTGATGATATATTAGTATATTTGATGGGCCTGGGGTAGGGGGGAGGGGTCGTGGGCCAGGCTGAGGACTATACTGGAGGATTTTGGGACTATCTTGGAGTATTATGTAAATCTGAACAAGAGTGAGGTCATGCCTTTTATGATGGGATTATAGACAATACCAACAGGAAAGTCAATCTAAATGACCAAAAGAAGGCATTAAATATCGGGATAAAAGTCGATCAGGATTTACACAACTTATACAAACTCAGTTATCTCCCTTTGCTCTGGAGGAATGAGGAGGACCTTAGTAGATGGAGAACTCTGCCCATAAGTTTGGTGGGCAGAGTTAACTGTGTTAAAATGAAGATGACGCAGTTACCTATTCTGTTGTCCCAGGGCTTTTTTAAGATGCTCAATGGATGTCTCAGAGAATTCCTGTGGAACAGTGAAGTGGTTAGAATCTCCATGGAAAAGTTGACTTGGGATTACAGATTGGGGAATTTAAAAATGCCAGATTTCAAAAAATATTACTGGGTGGCCCAGGCAAGGTTTATCACCACCCTATTCGAGGAAGGACCCCCCCTCCCCCTTTCCTGGGGACAAATTGCATTATATGCAGTAGGTGAAAAGATAGCAGGAGAGTTTATATATATATAAATGGGACACTAAATTAATCTCAAAGTAAAAGGATAACCCACACTAAAGCATGTACTTCAGACATGGCAAAGAATAAATCAATGTATTGAATCGAAGCTGGGCCCTTGACCCAGAACAACTTAATACCATGACTCTGGATGAAAAGATCCTGAAGACCTGGTGCCAGAAGGGGATCAAATGAATCAATGATTGTTACAAGTGATGTAGCTCGTGTCATTTGAACAGTTGAGGAATAAATATGATTTGTCTAATAGAACATTTTTCTGTTATCTCCACATGGAGATTCTAATTCGAGGTGGGGGAAGTGCATAAGATTATTTCTGTGATATATTTCATTCAAAGCCAGGCTTACACAAGTCAAGGGAAAGGTGAGAGTTGGATTTGGGCACAACAATCCATGAGTGTGGCTGGTCAGATCTGTGTCTGGACAGCATGACAGCTGTTATTAATGCCAGTTACAGTTGCATCAACTATGCCTCACACCACAAAAATTACATAAATCTAAATCAGAAATCTCAGAAATATGCTTTAGGTGTGGTGAAGATTAGAAACTTTATCCATTCAACCTGGCTGTGTACAAAGGTGAGATCTTTCTGGGAGGACATTCTGAAAAAAATACAAAGGTGGATTTTCAACAAGATCTGAAATTGTGATTTCTGGGAAACATTATGGATGTGAGTTTTAAACTGTCCAGATACCAAATTCAGTTTGTGAAGGTCACCTTGTCAGTAGCCAGGAAATATATAGCGGTCACGTGGAAGTCTGACTCCCAACTAAATATTACATGGTGAAATATGGAAATGCAGAGTTGCATTTTCCTGGAGAAAACCATGTGCAATTCACAGAAGTAATATGACACATTTGTTATCTGAAACTCATAGGTATACAGACTCAATTTTCACCCCTTCGGAATAAAGAAAATTAAGTAACTAGTTCCAGCAGGGAAACGATTGGGATCAAAGAAGTGGGACGTGTCACAAATTATGTGCTTGTTTATTTTTTTGTACTTTATCCCTTTATTAAAGTTCCTGGGTTTTTTCAGATTTTCTCTGTTTTGCAAGGGTCATTGACCTAAACTGTTTTTTTTTGTTTTATTTGTATTTGTATAATTTATCTAACTATTCTTAGTTGTGTTGTAAGAAAGTGTATTGTAAGAAAGTGTATTGTTTCCCTGAATTTTTGAGTCTTTGAAAATCAAATATAAAATATATTTTTTTTTTAAAACGAGATTATGGAATACCTGGAGGTGCATGAAAATATAGTCCAAAGTCAGCATGATTTCCTTAGAGGAAAATCATGCCTGACAAACCTGTTGCAATTCTTTGAAGAGATAACAAGTAGGATAGACAGGGGAGATGCAGTGGATGTTGTGAATTTGGACTTTCAAAAGACCTGCGTCAAGGTGCCACACATAAGGCTGCTAAACAAGAAGAGAGCCCATGGAATTACAGGAAGGATACTAGCATGGGTAGAGCATTGGCGGGTCAACAGGAAACAGAGAGTAGGAATAAAGGGACCCTATTCTGTTTGGCTACTGGTTACCAGTGGTGTTTCCCCAGGAGTCGGTGTTAGGGCCTGTCTTGGGGAAACTTGTACCTCTCATTTTGTTTGTTTTAGATTGGTCACAGTGTTCGAACTACCGAAAGAAAATAGACGCACACGCCGAGAGCAGTTCAGTTTATACAAGTCTTTATTACTAAATCTAAAGCTGAATTCACACTACAATATGCAAGCCCTTCCCAATTATTCTTATCAACGCCTGGACTGGTCCCAACTGCCAAAGCGAGGCAACAACTGCACACTTGTAGTAGGTTTTTGGGGCTCTGGTAGCAGCTTCTCCACCTCCCTCAACTGGGACGTTAGCTGGACTCTTGAAGTTCTTCTTCTTGCTGAGAGATGTAGCCACCTCTTCCAGAGTCTCTCACTTCATCAGTGGGACCATGGCTCATATCACCCCAAAAGTTGTTTACCTCAAATCCTATCTCTTTGAACAAACAGTTTAATTATCTTCAAGGTCTCCTGACAGTCTGCAACCAACAAATGTAAACTGCTCTGGGCCTCATAAGTGTAAATTAGATAATGTCTTCCTATTCAACTGCATCCTGGGCCCCATGGTGGATATTTACTAAATATGCATCCTGGGCTCATGGTGGAATTTAGATTATGTCTGCTGATTCCAAACAGGTTCTCAGCCTTGCAGCTGCAGAAGTAAAAATACAGTTTAATTATTTCATTACAGGGCCGCTTCGTTTAATGTTGTATTAAATGATATGGATTATGGAATAGATGGCTTTGTGTCTGAATTTGTAGATGATACCAAAATAGGTGGTAAGGGAGGTGATGCTGAGGATACCAAAAGGCTGCAGAGAGACTTGGATAAATTAGGAGAATAGGCAAAGTGGTGGCAGATGAAATACAATGCTGGAAAGTGTACGGACATGAATTTTGGTAGAAGAAATGGACTGGCAGACTATTATTTAGATGGGGACAAAATTCAAAATTCCAGAGTGCAAAGGGACTTGGGAGTTCTCGTGCAAGATACCCTAAAGGTTAACCTCCAGGTTGAGTTGGTGGTGAAGAAGGCGAATGCAGTATTGGCATTCATTTCTAGAGGGATAGCATACAAGGCAGGGATATAATGTTGAGGCTCTATAAAGCACTGGTGAGACCTCACTTGGAGTACTGTGTACAGTTTTGGGTGCTATATTTTGAGAAAATACATGGTTGGCATTAGAAAATGTTCATTGAAGATTTACCAGAATGATACCAGGAATGACCATGAATGACTGGAGACCAGAAGGAGACCTCAAAGTCATAAGCACTATGAAGATGCTGTGAAGGAAACCCTATGCTATTGTGATATCCAACCAAGAGAACTAGAAGTTGCGGCTACTGACAGATCCCATTGGTGAGCCCTGTGCTATGAAGCCTTCACCGGTTTTGAAGACAGGCACTGCCAAAAACTGATAGAAAACTGTGAATGGCATCACAAAGCAGAAGCCACAATTATTACTGCAATGGGCTTCCAGGGCCCTCATTGTGCTTGACTCTGCACTTCCAGACTGGAGAGACTCCAGAGTCACCTTCATGTCCACAGATGTACTGTACAACAACATGTCTTCTTCGAATTGAAGGACTACCAATATATTAATACCAGGAATGAAAAGGTCAGTATATAAGGAATGTACTCATTGGAGAGGGAACCTCATAGAGGCATTTTGAATGCTGAAAAGGCCTGGACAGAGTAGATGTGGCAGGGATGTTTCCCATGGTAGGGGATTCTAGGATAAGGGCATAATTTCAGAATAAAAGTGTGTCAATTTAAAACACAGCTGTGGACAATTTCTTTATTCAGATGATTATGAGTCTGTGGAACTTGTTGCCACAGGCAGATGTGGAAGCAAGGTTGCTGGGTGTATTTAAGGCAGAGATTGACAAGTATTTGATTAGTCAGGGCATCAAGGCCTATGGGGAGAAAGCCAGAGAGTGGGACTGAATGGGAGGATGGATCAGCTCATGATTAGAATAGTGGAGCAGACTCGATGGACCAGTGGGCCTAGTTCTGCTCCTATATCTTGTGAAATAATGAATAAAACTGTCAATGCTGAAAGTCAGAAATAAAAACAGAAAATACTAGGAAAACTCAATAGATTAAGCAGTATCTGTGAATAGGGAAACAGCTAATATTTTGTGCTTGATATTCTTCATTGGAACAGTTTTTCCTTCCATATCTGCTATTTTCAATAGTATTATGTCTACAACTGAAACCAAATAATCTCATATAATTAAGTATTAAAGTGAACCTGGCATTAAGTTAGAACCATAGAACACTGCAGCACAGAACCAACTTAGAATTAATATTCTCCAGAATCCGAGGACTAATTTTTCTCACAATTACTTTCAACCTTCACCTTTGATCTGCTGACCAACATCCTTATCATTCTGCTACACTCTCCTTACACATTTATATTTTCCATAAACCCAATTGGATGACCTCGATTGAATTAACTTTTTTGTAAAACAAAATAATCATTGTTACAATCAAAGGCAACTTTATTGAACTCACGGTTGACAAACAGGGGAAGTCGTCAAATGATACTTAATTGCTCTACTACTAAATGACTATATAGACATTCACATTGGACCCAGGTTAGACTCCAATACCAGTGGCTGCCTATCTTCTACGCACTCTCGCACGTGTACACACTTCACAGACGTTCTTTCAAACACTCTCCCGATTCCCTGTAGCAACAGCAGTGCAGCTCTCTGCAAGCACTGATCTATCACAGCTCTATGGTTCAACTTAAGTATAATGCATACCTTACCTGCGACTCCTTCAGCAATGTCCATAATAGCAACCTAGCTTGGAACGATGTCCAGGACTTGATCAAGAGGGAGAGAGAAAGAAATGTGTGCATCAATGTTTTATACTGTTAGGAGTTGGGTGACTGGCTAGTGATCACACTGAATCATTTAAATGAGCCAATGGTACAGTGTGCACTAACGGATGGCTGAAGTCTATCCTTGTTTGGTAGTGGATGGAACTTCCGAATAAGTTTCAGACAGGGAGGACATGTGATCCTCCAGAATGCCACATGTTCCCCCTCAATCCATATATAACATTCCACTCCTTGGAAGTCACATCACATCACTCACCAAGGAAAATCAGAATTTATTGTCATGAACAAGTCACAAAATTGGTGTTTTGTGGCAGCATCACAGTGCAAGCGTTCATATTATGAACCATCTAACAACACTAATGTATTAAAAAAAATTAAAATAGTTGGGCACATAAAGTAAGGCAGTGTCTTTGGTTCATTGATCATTCAGGAATCTGATGGCAGAGGGGAAGAAGCTGTCCTTATACTGCTGAGTGCTCATTTTTAGGCTCTTGTTCCTCCTTCCTAATGGTAGCAGAGTGAAAAGGTCATGGCCTGGGTGGTGGCACAAGGTCAGCTTCTTCCCTGCTGCCATCAAATTCCTGAATGATCAATGAACAAAAGACACTGCCTTACTTTTTGTACACTGTTATTGTTATTTTATTTTTGGTATTACTTTTGTTAAATGGTTCATAATACTATCCTGCTGCTGCAAAACACCGAATTTCGTGACTTTCTCTCATTCTGATTCTTATTTTTTCCTGTCAAGTTTGTCTCTGTTCTCGTTCTTTAAGATTCTTCCATAAATGCCTTTTAATGTCTCATATCTGGTCACATTCAAAACACAAACAGATCATTCATATTTTAGATTTATTGTCAGAGTACATACATGTCATCAATACAACCTTGAGATTCTTTTTACTACCGGCGAGGCAGAATTTCCACTTATTGGTAGTGCAAATAAAACTGCACAGCATATACCTGTAAACAAATAAAGAACTGTAAACAGTTAACAAATGTAAACAAACTGACTGTGCAGTACAGAGAGAAATTTTTAAAAATCAATAAAGTGCACAAGTAAGAGTCCTTAAATGAATTCCATATTGAGTTTGTTATTGAGGAGTCCAATGATGGAGGGGTAGCAGCTGTTCCTCAACCTGGTGGTTCGAGTCTCTTTTCTGATTGCAGCAGCAAGATCACTGTGTTCTGGGTGGTGAATCTTTCCATCAGCAGTGTTCCCTTTAGATGTTCTTGATAATGGGGAGGGTTTTGCCTGTGTCCACTAGCTTTTAGAGGTCTTTGTGCAGGGGTATTGGTGTTCCCATACCAGACCGTGATGCAGCTGGTCAGCACACTTTCCATCACACATCTGTAGAAATTTGCCAGGGTTTCTGCTGTCATACCAAACCTCCTCACACTCTTGAGGAAGCAACAGCATTGGCGGGCTTTCTTCTCTATACTATTAGTGTGTTGGGTCCAGGAAAGATCCTCCGAGATAGTGACTCCCAAGAACTTAAATTTGCTCACCCTCTCCACCTCTGATCCCCCATGGTCATTGGTCATTGGATTCATTTCAATGAAATCAATTCAACAGTAGATGGCATCAGAGTAAAATCTACCTTTGTCCTTGATTGACATCACATGAACTTTCACCTCCCTGGAAAACACTCAAAGAAACCTAATTTTTCTCCTGCCTGTATTGAAACTTCCTACTGCTAACAAGGAAAAGGCTGGTAAATGAACTTGGCATCACCTTTGGCATAATTGAAGTGAGTTATCATCTTCATAAAGAAATCCATGGATTTGGAAGCAAGGAAAATGCAAAATGCCACACAAGTCAAATTTCAACATTACTGATGGAATTATAGGATTAACTCTGCCTTGAGATCTGCCTTCAAACATGTTTTTCATTTCATATTATTTCAGTTCTGTATATGCATAATTAATGAAAGCATCTACAGCATTCTGGGGAAAACAATGTTGAACGTTCAAAATTATCTGAGAAAAGAAATTCAACCTCATCATCATCTTGAATGGTGACTACCTTACCTTGATTCCATGGTCCCTAATTCTAAATTCTCCCTCCATTACAGCATCTACTTTGTCAAACTCTCTGATTCATTTTTAAGACCTGGCATTCTCATCAACGAAACCAGAAAGGTGTGTATGGTGGAGAGAAGAAGAGCCTACATCAATGGATCTCAACCTTTTTCCACTCACATACCACTTTTAAGTATTTCCTATGCCATCAGTTCCCTGTGATTAGTAAGGGATTGCTTAAGGTGGTCTATGGGTGGAAAGAAAATGTTTGAAAACCACTTTTAATTGTACCTAAATGACTCATTGTGTGCACTGATTCATAACTCCTAAGGAAATGGCCAATGACAATTTTTCTCAAGCAGAATATTTCAGGAACTATTGGGTCTAGAGCAGTGATTTTCAACCTTCCCTTCCCACTTACATCCCACCTTAAACAATCCCTTAACTAATCACAGAGCACCAATGGCATAGGGATTACTTAAAGTGGCATGTGAGTGGAAAGATGAGAATCACTGGTCTACATGCTGAATCTTGAACGTCCTGTCACTTTAATCTTTCATCTCACTGCCACTTTCTCATTTCCCCTTAATATTGTTTCAACAAAGCTCCGCAAAAGCTTGAAGAAAAGCTGCTTCACTTCCGACCAGGACTTGATTTTTGAATTCAATGATTTCAAACAATAAACATTTCCAACATTGCCATTTCAGATTCCTTGGGTAAATTCAGACAATTATTCTGCATTTAACCACTGCTAGTCTTTAATTTCTTTGTTCTAATACCCTTGTCATTTAACCAAGCCTGTATTCTATCCTATCCCACCTAGTTCTCTCCTGCTCTTTATAGCCTCATTATTTTTAACTATGGTATTCCTAGTTCTGAAGAGAGGTCAGTGGCATAGAATGTGAAAAATTTTTCTAACAGGTATTGTTTAACCTGCTGAGTATTTCCAGCAATTTCTGTTTTAATTTCAGACTTCCAGTATCCAGGATAGGTGGCTTTTGTAACCTACATTTTGGAGTTAGTTGGAGTTAATTGGCAAGGACACTGGCAGAAAATGTTTTCTTTATACAGTGGTTTTTGTCTAACTGAGAGGGCAGACAGGACATTGCTTCCATATCTAATCTACTTATACCAACATTATTTGAATGAATCAGGAATTGTAGTATCAGTTATCAAACAAAAATAGTACACCTGTCATCAAATGAATGCCAATTTTATCATTAGACATTTTACCACATGAATAAAAGATTGCAGTATATGTGTGTGCATAATTTTTATTAAACGCCTTGAATTTGAAAAAGTAAATCCAAAAGAATAATTCAGAGTATGCAATGAGATGAGTTCCCAAACAATAAGTGGTGGATATGTAGACTGACTTGACCAAATTAGAGAAAATAAAAACTGTACATTAATCTACATTGGATCTCCAGAAAGATTAAAAAGAATATAATGCTGTGTTGATTTGATAACATTTCCACATTTCCTTCTAAAACATACGGGGGTTGATTGGTGCATTTGGATGGCAGGGGCTTGTGAGCCAGAAAGGTCTATTACCATGCTGCACGTCTAAAATTTAAAAAAATATGAAAAAGATTAAACTATCTATTCATAATTCACTTAAGCTAAGTGAAATCAAAAGGCAAAAAAAGGTTTGGAAAGATTCAGCAGCTCTGGTAGCATTAGTGGAATGTGAAATAGAGTTAACAATTTTTTATCGGATCCAAGAAAAATTAGAAAACAAATATGTTTTAAATTTTCAGTTGCAAAGAAGGTGGGTCATGGGGAGGAGAGGGGTGTGCAAAAGGAGAGAATAAAGGGAGTATCTGTGATAGTATGGGGACAATGGAAAATAACCAGCAGGTCATGTAGCATCTCTGAGTAGTTGACCTTGCATCAAAACTAGTCAGCTTTGATAGAATCTGGAATTCTGGAATGACTGGTAACATGAAATTGTTGATTTCAGTTAGTTCAACCATACAGGCAGACCCATTGTTTCTGTTCACAAACTCAACCATCCAGGCAGACCCATTGATTCTGTACACAAACTCAACCATCCAGGTAGACCCATTGATTCTGTACACAAACTCAACAATCCAGACAGACCCATTGATTTAGTCTGTTCCTGACCCACTGAGCATGTTTCATCTTACTTTGACTCGATATTTTCTACACTGGTCTAATCCCTCCCCACCTACCTCCGCAACACCTCACATACCCTCCATCTCCTCAGTTACTTCAGATTCCCCGAACTGGATCACCTCATCTTCATGATGGATGTCCAATTCTTTTATACCTCTATCCCCCACATGGAAGGTCTGAAAGCACTTTGCTTCTTCCTGGACCAAAGATCTGACCAGTCATCCTCTACCACCACCCTCCTCCACCTGGCAGAACTTATCATCACTCTAAATAACTTCTCCTTTAACTCATCCCACTTCCTCCAAATTAAAGTAGCCATGGATCCCAGCTATGCCTGCCTGTTTGTGAGCTTTATGGAGCAATCCATGCTCCAAGCCTACACAGGCAAGACCCCTCAACTCTTCTTCCAGTATATCGATGACTACATTGGGGCTGGCTCATGCATCCATGATGAGCTTGTCAACTTCATCCTCTTTGCGGCCAACTTCCACCCTGATCTCAAACGCACCTGGTTCATCTCCAATAACCTTTTTCCCTTCCTGGATCTCTCTGTCTTCATCTCAGGAGACAAGATTTCCACTGATAAACCCTCCAACTCCCACAACTACCTTGACTTCACTTCCTCACACCCTGTCCCCTGCAAAGATTCCATCCCTTTCTCTTAATTTCTCTATCTCCACCAAATCTGTTCTCAAGATTAGGTCTTCTAGTCCAGATCTTCCAAAATGCCTGCCTTCTTCCACAAACGTGGCTTCCTTTCCAACACTATCAACTCAGCCCTCACCCACATCTCCCCCATTTCCTGCTCATCTGCCCTGGCCCCCTCTGCCCCCAAATGCAATAAGCATATAATCCCCCTCATCCTCACCTACCACCATACCAGCCTCTGTATCCAACACATTATCCACCGGAATTTCCGGCACTTACTATAGGATCCCACCACCAGACCCATTCTTCCTTCTCCACTTTCGGCCTTCTGCATGGACTGCTCCCTCCATGATTCCCTCGTGCACTCATCCCTCCCCACCCATCACACCCCCACCACCTTCCCTTGTGCCCGTAGGAGGTGCAACACTTACGCCCACAGCTCCTCCCTCACCACGGTCCAGGGCCCCAAACAGGCCTTTCAAGTGAAGCAACACTTCATTTGTACATCCAGAGGACTTATTTACAGCATCTGATGCTCCCTTTGTAGCATTCTCTACATCGAAGAGACCAGACGCAGATTGGGAGATCACTTCGCTCAGCACCTCCTCTCCATTTGCAACAACAGCAACCTCCCAGTGGCCAACCATTTCAATTTCCAGTCACACTCTCAGGCTCACATGTCTGTCCATGGCCTTGTGTACTATACCACCCTGACCATCCACATATTGGAGGAACAGCACCTTATTTTCCATCTGGGCACTCTCCAGCCAGTTGCCATGAACATTGATTTTACTGCTTTCCACTAAACCTGCTTGTCTTTTCTTTCCCCTCTCCCTTTCCTGTCTTTCCAGTTCTCCCAACCACCCAGTATCCTTCTTCTCCTTCATTGTTGCTGTCTCCTCCCTCCTTTCTCCACCTATTATCTCCTGCCTTAGCCATCCCTCTCCCCCCACCACTCTTTTGTTCGGATATCTGCTGGCATTTTCTCATATTTTGATGAAGGGCTCAAGCCCACATGTCAATTTTGTATCTACATAAAGGACACTCTTTGGCCTGCTGAGCTTCTCCAGAGTTTTGCGTTTTTTACTTCATCCACAGTGTCTACAGATTTTTGTGATTTACTCCAAAAGGCAGTAATGTGACAAGAAAGATGAACTCCTGTTTCTCAAGTTTATATTAACCTCTTTAGAATTATATCAGAGGTGGAAAACAGGGAGATTGCAGTGAGCATGTGATGGTAGTGACAGGCAACTGGATGCTCAGTGATGTTTGTGGACTGCATAGAGATACTCTGCAGAGTGGTCAGCCAATCTGTCTTTGGTTTCTCATTGCCAAGGAGAATTTATCAAACTGGAAGAAGTACAAGTGACATTGCTTCACTGTGAAGGATTTGCTGAATCTCTGAAGGGCTGAGAGGAAATTTATGGAATAGCAGACATTGCATCTCTTGTGGTTGCAATGGGAATTTGCCTGTGAAGCACCGTTTTCTGCAGTAGGGACCAAGAAAATGTCTTCTTGATATCCCCTATGTAATATATTTTCAGTGGAAAATATTCCACAGAAGTGCAATACAAGATCTAACCTGCAGTCTACTAAGTTTTTAATTTTCTTTTGGGAAAATGGGAAAAAAAAATTGTTCCTGAAAATGTAAAATAAAATATGCCAATGTTGAAAATCTTGAATAAATCAGAAATTGCTGGAAAAGCTCATCACATGGAACTTCCATCAATGGAAATAAAAACACATCATTTCAAATCAAAGATCCTTCATCAGAATTGAGAAATAAGCTTTCAAAGTGGCTCGCCTGAGCAGGTCCCTGCACTTTTGGGTGGCATGGTTATCGCAACGCTATTACAGCGACATTAAATCAGGTTTGTATCTGGCACTGTCTGTAAGGAGTTTGCATGTTACCCCTGAGTGTGCATGGGTTTCCTCCAGGTGCTCCGGTTTCCACCCACCCTTCAAAGTGTATGTTGGTTGATTAGGATATTTGGGTGGCATGGGCTTGTGGATGGGAAGGGCCTTTTACCATGCTGTACATCTAAATTAAATTAAAATTATATCTGGGACTGTAAACTGGGTTCAGATGAGCCCACTCTAAAGCCACTTTCGGATGGCCACAATACCCGACTGTAAAGCCGCACATTATACTCCTGTGTGGCTGTTGGGTGGCCATCTGAAACCAGAAAAGCTGGCCAGGAGGTCTACTTACTTAACCCTCCTTCAGGAGGTATAATATCCTGCTTCGAGTCTTGGTCTGTGGCAGCTGAAAGCGGCCTGGGCTGATTATGTCATGTCGTCAGCCGTCGCCTCCTGAGGCCGGCAGCGATATGCCTGGATATGCCTGAGGCAGCGACCGGCAACAGTAGATGAGGCGTCCAGGGCTGGGGAGGGAGGTGAAGTGCTGAGAGGTTGGGGAGGGAGGAGAGGGGATATGGTGCAGGTGCCTGGAAGTCAGGACTGGAGGGGCAGATAGTGCCCGGGGTGGGAGTGTGAACGTGACAGGGGTAATGTGTTGGCAGTCAATAGGCTTTACCTTTTGGCAGCCAATAGCTTTCCAATGTCTTTATTTATCCCCGTGGGACTGTCTCGCTGTCTCTGACACGCTTCTCTCCCTCGCTGTCCCAGTCTTCCTTGATTCTTGTCCTCCCCTGTTGCGGAGAAAGAATCAACTACCGACACCAAGGTAACGCTTCGGAAGAGTTTTATTAGCAAGATATCTTGGAGAGCAGACCCAGCTTGAGCTTGCTCTGCTTACAGCCAGTTTTAACAGAGTTTATATACAATAAATGGCAGTGCATTCCTGCATGTGGGCTTCCTGTTGCGGTCAACCTGACAATAGTTTATCATTGTCAACATTTGGCAATAATTTAATCATTGTTTCACATAATTCCAAAGCTTATCATGTCTGCAGATAGGCGTGTCTGCAGATAAATCACACCTTGAGATTCCCTGCCTCCACTTAAAACAATATGCAACTGACTGTTCTTGTAAGCAACGTAAGGGTGAACCCTTAACCCTCTGTGTTCAGATTTTCCTCCACATCCCCTCTCTTCATCCCTTTCCTCCCAGGGAAGCATCAAGCATCTACTTGGGTTGTGAAACTTGATTCTCCCCTCCCTCCTTCCCTGGCTTCTCT
Organism: Narcine bancroftii; assembly: GCF_036971445.1. Taxonomy (NCBI): domain Eukaryota; kingdom Metazoa; phylum Chordata; class Chondrichthyes; order Torpediniformes; family Narcinidae; genus Narcine; species Narcine bancroftii. Next base: position 79,715,350 of record NC_091471.1, read on the forward strand.
TCTTCGCTCACCTCTTTCTCTCTTGTTTCCTCGCTGTCTTGTCGCATAATCTCAGAGCCAGTGTGCGTATTTGTCTTTCTGTCCTGTCCCTTCGTCCCCAGCCCTCCATTCCTCTCTGCCCCCTTCTCCCTCTCTGGTCCCCTCCCACCTTTTGTTTTTCTGCTCCTGTCTGTGTCTGTCATGTAATTGTGCTTCAAGTCATGACGGTCTCCCTGTTCGTCACTCGCTTCCTCCTTCTCCTCAGCCTTTTCCATTCCAGCCCTTCTGAGAGCTAGTGCACGTCCTTTTGAGTTGCTCCTCTCCAGGTCTAACTCCACATCGCAAACCTCTCCTTTCCTTGTTTCCTTCTAATTTACTTTAGTTGATCTTTTTAATCACGCCCCGTCTTTCTCTCTCACCCTCTGCCAGTTCTTTTACTTGTGTTTACTGAGACCGGCAGCTGGAGAAGCACAGCAAAGCTAATGATACATAACCAACGTTTAGGGAAATACCTTGATGAAGGGGTCAGTGTTCCGATTTATCTTTGCTATATTAAGTATGCTGTTTGACCTGCTGAGTTTCTCCAGCTTTAACTTAAAACAAGGAAACCTACAGATTCTGGGTATAATGTCTTTACATATAGCAAAGATAATGATACATAACCAATGTTTCGGGCGTACTTTGATGAAGGGCTCATACCCGAAATGTTGGATATATATCTTTATCTTGCTACATAACTGACCTGTGAGTTTCTTCAGTGTTGTGTTTATACTTTAATACTACAGATTCTGGGTGTAATGTCACAAAAGCCTTTATTCCAAAACCTACTGCCTTGAAACAAACGCGATAGCAAGCATCACCATTAATGATTAGTCAGACCATCTTTTATTCCTGCTTCGAGGTTCTCTCCTTCATCCAGAGGGCGAACGGCAGCAGGAATCGGGCAGGTGGGGGGGGGGGGGGGGGGGGGGGGTGACCAGCAGCAGGAATCAGATGGGTGGGGGGGGGGAGACCAGCAGCAGGAATCAGGCGGGTGAGGGGGGGTAGACCGGCAGCGGGAGTCAGGCAGGCAAGGGGGGGAGAGACCAGCAGCATGAGTCAAGTCATGCCTGAGTTGTTTGTCAGGCGTGCCTTGACACGTTGCTATGATGTGAAGTCAGCCTGGGTGGGACTAGGCACCTGTTGGGAGTAGCCGGCTTTTCACATTTAGGTGCCAGAAAGCCGTCCTTTCTGAGGCCACCTAAACATGCCAGCTGAACTCCGTTAGCCGTGCCTCCAAGTGCCTAATCTTCTTCTGAACACCTAAAAGAGGCTGAAAATAAAGCCCATCACTTTGGGGGCATTCCTTCAGGGTCTCCTAGTACTATCCAATCACAACCATGACTCTTCAACACAACCAGGATTTGAAAAGCCACATATCTACATGGCTTATTAAAAACCTTGACTCCATCATGCAGCTCTGACTCCATTAGAGCTTATGAAATTATCTCATTCCTCTCCCTATGCCAAGGGAACCTGCCTAAACATCGAGATCCTTGTATTTGAGCTCCTTCCAATCAGGAATCCTTCACTCTCCTCTCTCCAGCTACACTGAACCTCATCTTTCTTAATCTCCTATTAGATAACCAGGTAGGTCAGGTGACAGAAGTATGTGTAGGCGAACATTTTAGATCCGGTGACCATAATGTCATTATGGATAAGGATGGTCTGATCCTTAAGGTAAGGTTCTAAATTGGAGAAAAGCCAATTTTGTGGAAATGAGAAAGGATCTTGGAAGAGTTAATTGGAATAAGCTGTTTTCTGGTAAGGATATGTCCAGGAAGTGGAAGGCATTCAAAGGTGAAACATTGAGGGTGCAGAGTTTGCATGTTCCTACCAGGATTAAAGGCAAAATTAACAGGCCTAGGGAACCTTAGTTTTCAAGGGATATTGGTGATATGATTAAGAAGAAGAGACAGGTGTATGACCGGTATAGGCAACAAGGAGCAAATGAGATACTTGAAGAGCATGGGAAATGTAAGAGAATACTAAAGGAAAACAGGAATGCATAAAGAAGGCATGAGGGTGCTTTGGCAGATAATATGAAGGTAAATCTGAAGGGTTTCTGCAAGTATATTAAGAGTAAGAGGTTAACAAGGGACAAAATTAGTCCCCTAGAGGATGAGAGTGGTCAACTATGTGTGGAGCCTTACAAAATGGGGGAGATCTTTACTAGTTTTTGCATCAGTATTTACACAAGAATCTGGCATAGTGCATTAGGAAGGAAGGGAAACAATCAGAAGTGTCATGGAACATATGAAGATTAATTGGAGAAAGTGATTGCTGCTTCACTGTGAATAAAGTTTTACAAATCCCCTGGGCTGGATATGATATTCCCTTGGACCCTGATGGAGACAAGTGTAGAAATTGCAGGGGGCCTGACATATATGTTCAAAATTTCCTTAGCCACCGGTGAGGTGCCGGAGGTTTGGAGGGTAGGTCATGTTGTCCCATTTTTTTTAAAAAGGCTTCAAAAGTAAACCAGGTAATTATAGGCTGAAGGTGGCGTTGCAGGTAGACAGGGTTGTAAAGAAAGCTTTTGGCATTTTAGCCTTTATAAATCATGGTATTGAGTATAAGAGTTGGAATGTTATGTTGAAGTTATTTAAGACATTGGTGAGGCCAAATTTGGAATATTATGTGCAGTTCTGGTTGCCAAACTACAAGAAGGATATCAATAAGATTGAAAGAATGCTGAGAAGATGTACTAAGATGTTGCCAGGTCTTCAGGGGTTTGTTACAGCGAAAGATTAAACAAGTTAGGACTTTATTCCTTGGACCGATGAAGAAGAAGAAAAAGAAAGAAGATTTGATAGAGGTTTACAAAATTGAGAGGTATATGAAGAGTGGATGTAAGTAGGGTTTTTGCATTTAGATTGGGGAGTTAAGCACGAGGACATAGTTTTAGGGTAATAGGGGAAAGGATTAGGGGAACATGAGGAGGAACTTCTTCACTCAGAGAGTGGTGGAGTGTGGAATGAGCTGCCATCTGAATGTGGGCTCGATTTTAAGCTTTAATAATAAATTGGCTAGATACATGGATGGAAGATGTCTAGGGTTATGGAATGAGAGCAGGTCATTGGTACTAGTGGAATAATGGTTGGCACAAATTAGTAGGGCTGAATTGCCTTTTTTCTGTGCTGTAGCGTTCTATGGTTCTAACTTACCTGTTTTCCCTAGATGCTTAGCAATGGCAGAGAGAGTAGAGAAAGGTCTTTGACTGAGGACTTTGAGTGAGTTCTTATCAGGTAGATTCTATTTCTTCCCTGCTGTTATCAGGAGATGAATGGATTGAAACTGCCTGTGCATTGTTTTAACTGAAAATTTTCCTTGTAACACTATACCCTGCACTTTTATTTTGCATTACCTGCTGTACTTAAGAGTAGATTGACTTGTCTGGATAGAATGCAAAACAAAATTTTTCACTATTTCTCAACAATAAACAATTCAATTCTGCCCTGAATGTTGCATGCCATTGAGTTTTGCAGCAGATGTCCTCAAATAAATGTTTATTAGCCCAAATTTCTTACAATTCAATTAACATGGCGACCCACGCACAAAGAATTTTTAATTTCTTTCTTTCTGTTGAAGTACCATGAAACCAGCAAATTACATGATGTGATCATGGCTACACTGAGATATTCAACCAAGGCTACAAGATAAAGAGTATTAGATCTCCTGCTGATGTTGTTGCAGACAATGGGAAAGCAGATTAAGACATTTGAATTAAATGTGGTAAGAATGAAGATTATGTCACAATATGGCAATACAAAAAGTGATTGAGATGAGCCAGATTGAGCTAATTGTGAAAACTAGTTATTCTTGTAACTAGAATTTAACCTGGTTTGTTATTGAAATATATACAAAAAATTACAAATCTACTGTCGATAAACTTCTATTACCAGATAATATCTACAACTGAAGTAATAAAAAGAAAAATCTTAAAAATATTCCATCTATTTTAGCTTATGCTCAAACACTTGAATTAAAAGAAGCTAAATTCTAAGATACTAACAGTGAAGGAGTAATACTTGATAATAAAATATAAAATCCAATTCACTATTTTGCATATGAGCCCTTGATACTGTATGTTACAGATTATTTTTTGATGAGAAATTACATCATTTCATGTGCTCACTCTTCCATGCTATATTAGAAGAGAACATTGTGTCCCATTGGTGATAAGATTCAAATCTTATACACCACTCCTGGAGCAAATTTTGCATCTATTTTTTGTAGGAAAATATCCTCCTGCAGACAGATGTAAAATATTCATCCTTCCATTTTCTTCTTTTGACACATGTTTGTGACTCTGTGCAGCTGTTACTATTTGTTGTACTTCCACTAAAAGCAACACTTCTTTCACAGCCAAGCTTTTGAGTTCAAGCAATTAGCCTTTAAAATTCTCTACAACTGTCAATTCATTCTGCTCTCTGACAAAAATTTTTGTGTTTAAGGCATTTTTTCAAAATGTTTGTCTTTCTCCCACATGCAGCTGGGAAAATTCCCTCAGAAATTCAATATTCTGAACTTTATTAGAATGAGAAACAGCAGGAAATTTCATGAAATTTAGTATGTTCAGTTCTGGCAATGATGAGAGTAATTAAATGTCCTCACATCACAATATCAGACAATTTTTATCTTTCCTCAGTGCTATAATATCGAAGTTTTTTGCCCTTTTAATACATGCATTTCTGATTCAAATAATTTGCATCCTTGGAGTACTGGTTTACTGTGAGATAAATATCAAACTCCTTATACCTCCAAAAATTGTTTCTTTGTCTTTTTGTCCATACCTTTCCCAATCTCAGTTCCTTCATCCACTTAATATTTTAATTAATCCTAAACTGCCTTTTTCAATAAGAAAATGTTTAAGATATCTCAGATTATCTCAGTTGTAGATTTGCATAATTGCATAAATTATAGAAAGATCTTAACAATGTGCATCTAATTTTAAGAGAAGCTGGAGGGGCTCAGCAGGTCAGGCAGCAGTGAAAATGCTCAACAGGCCAGGCAGCAGTCATAGTGAAAATGGAGAGATTGAGACCAGCAGGGATCGATCAACATTTCAGGTTGGGACCATTTTTTTTGAATTAAGATGGAAAGGGAAATCAATGTAAAAATGGGAGAGGGGAGTTGGGAAGGTGCCAAAATGTAATGAACGTGGCAGAGGTGCAGTGGGTGGACAAGTATGGAGACCACTGGGACAGATTAGGTAGGAAAATGTGAACAATAGAACCAGATTGGGTTTGATGTTATGTGAAAATGGAAAATTCAAATGTTCATGCCATTGGGTTTTTGGCTACACAGGCAGAATATGATATGTTGTTCTACAGGTTTACGTTGGGCCTCACCCTGGCAATGGATGAGACAGAACACAGGCATGTCTGTGTGGGAAAGGTTAGAAGAATTAAAATGGCTAGGAACCAGGAGTTCCAGCAGGCCTTTGTGGAGAGTGCAGGTGCTCAGCAAAGTGTCTGATTAATAGTGGTTTTTTTCACATGCTACACTTCCAATTTCTACACTCTGTGTACCTGAACACATACAAAACCATGCTTCTTTCACCATTTCAAATCGAGCTGGCATTGAATGCCTCCCAATTATTGCCCTGCATACCTCCCATCTATGTAACTGTCCAAATTCTTCTTAAATGTTAAAATTGAGCCCACATTTACTATTTCAGCTGGCAGCTTGTTCCACATTCCCATCACTCTCTGTGTGAAGAAGTTCCCCCTAAATTTTTCTCCTTTCAATCTTATCCTTTGTGTTCTGGTTTGTATCTCACCTACCCTCAGTGGAAAAAGCCTATCTACATTTACTCTGTCTATCCCCCTCATAATTTTAAATACCTCTATCAAATCTCCTCATTCTTCTACACTCCGGGGAATAAAGTCCTAACCTGTTTAAACTTTCCCTGTAACTCAGTTCCTGAAGTCTGGGCAAAATCCTAGTAAATCTTCTCTGCACTCTTTCTAGCTTATTTATAGTTTTTAGACTGCAGGTATGTAACGGCACAATCAAGGAATTTTGCTGTTACACGGGCAATCTAAAAAAGGAATGTGCAAGAATTTGGAGTCAATTCCTGCATTGCGATTTATCCTACAGGACCCCTACAACATTTTGGAGGAAGCCTGCAGTATAAATTCTACTGGAAAAATTTGTTGACGGTCATCCACTCTTCTGCACTTTCAACCACTGGGACTGCTGCACTCAGCTACTTGCAGTCTAAAAATGTGCCCAATTATGTTAACTCTTTCTGTGATTATCCCAACATTGCAGTCTAAAACCATAACTGATATTTTTCCTATAGTTAGGTGACCAAAACTGCACACAGTACTCCAAATTTGATCTCACCAATGTCTTATACATGTTAACCATCATGTTCCAACTCCTATACTCAATACTTTGATTTATGAAGGCCAATGTGCCAAAAGCTCTCTTTACAACTCTTTCCACATGTGATACCACTTTCAGGGAAATATGTATCTGTAATCCCAGATCCCTCTGTTCTGCTGCACTCCTCAGTGCCCTTCCATATGTCCTTTCTTGGTTTGTTCTTCTGAAAACAATACCTCATGCTTGTATGCATTAAATTCCATCTGCCATTTTTCAGCCGATTTTTTCACCTGGTCCAGATCCCTCTGCAAACTTTGAATACCTTCTTTGCTATTCACAAAATTTTAGTGTTATCTGCAAACTTGCTGATCCAATTTACCATATTAGTATCCAGCACATCACAACAATGGTCCCAACTCCAATCCATGAGGCACACCACTAATCATAGGCCTCCTGTCTGAGAAGCAATCATTCACCACTACTCTCTTGCTTCTCCCATCCAGCAATTGTGGAATCCAGTCCATTACTTCACCATGAATACCTGGCATCTGAACCTTCCTGACTAACCTCCATGTGGAACCTTGTCAAAGGCCTTTCTAAAGTCCATGTAGACAGCATCCACAGCCTTTCCTTCATCAACTTTCTTGGTAACCTCGAAAAACTCTATAAGATTGGTTAAACATGACCTACCACACACAAAGCCATGTTGACTATCCCCAAGTAGTTCCTGGCTATGCAAATAATTGTATATCCGATCACTGAGAACACCTTCCAATAACTTACCTACTACTAATCTCAGGCTCACTGGCCGATAATTTGAAGCCTTTTTAAAATAATGGAACGACATGAGCTACCCTTCAATCCATCAGCACCAGACCTGTGGCTAAAGATATTTTTAAAATATCTGCCAGAGCCCAGCCAATTTCTATACTATACTTCTATTCTCAAGGACTGAGAGAATATCTTGTCAGGCCCAGGGGATTTATCCACCCTTATTTGCTTTAAGACACTAAACACTTCCCTCTCTTTAATCTGTATAGGTTCCATGACCTACCTGCCTGTTTTCCTTACTTCCCACAACTCTGTACCTGTTTCCTGAGTGAATACTGATGAAAAGAATCCATGTAAGATCTCCCCATCTCTTTTAGTTCTATACAAACGCTCTGATCTTCAAAAGGACCGATTTTGTCCCTTACTATCTTTTTACTCTTAATATATCTTAGGAATTTCCTTCACATTGTCTGCCAAAGCAACCTCGTGTCTTCTTTTTTGCCTTGCTGATTTTTTGAGGTTTTTCTTGCAATTTTATGGAGCAAATGAGGTACTTGAGGAGTATAAAATTGTTGTCTATACCTGCTAAACACCTCTCTCTTCTTCTGAATCAGATCCTCAATATCCCTCAAAAACCAAAGTTCTCTATGTCTGATATAGGAAGTAGGAACAGGAGTAGGCCAAAAATGGCTCATCGAGCCTGCTCCTCCATTCAGTACGATCATGGCTGATCTAATTTATGACCTAACTCCACCTACCTGCCTACTCCCCATATCCCCTAATTCCTCTATCATGTAAAAATTTATCTAACTGAATTTTAAATATGTTTAATGAGGCAGCCTCAACCACTTCCCTGGTTAGAGGATTCCAAACATTCATTACTCTCTGGGAAAAACTATTTTTCCTCATCTCTGTCCTAAATCTACTCCCTCGAATCTTGAGACTGTGTCCTCTCATTTTAGTTTCCCTGGCCAGCTCAAAAAAACCTTCCTACATCTATCCTATCCATACCCTTCATAATCCTATATGTTTCTATAAGATCTCCTCTCATTCTTCTGAACTTGAGCAAATACAATCCTAGACGATTTAATCTTTCATCATAAGTCAACCCCTTCATCCCAGGGATCAACCTAGTAAACCTCCTCTGGACTGTCTCCAAAGCCAGTATATCCTTCCTCAAATATGGAGTCCAGAACTGGACACAATACTCCAGGTGTGGACTCACCAGTACCTTATACAGTTGCAACATTACCTCCCTACTCCTGAATTCAATTCCATTTGCCTTCTTAATAACCTGCTGCACCTACAACCTAACTTTTTGCGATTCATGCACAAGCACTCCCAAGTCCCTCTGCACAACAGCATGCTGTAGTTTTTCACCCTTTAAATAATATTCAGCTCTTTTATTTTTCTTGCCAAAGTGGATAACCTCACACTTACTAACATTGTACTCCATCTGCCAGACCTTTGCCCACTCATCCAGCTTAACTATATCCCTCTGCAGACTCTCCACATCCTCATTACAATTTGCTCTTCCACTCAATTTGGTGTCATCCGCAAACTTGGCTACACCACATTTTGTCCCCTCCTCCAAGTCATCAATGTAAATGATGAACAGTTATGGGCCTAACACTGACCCTTGCGGCACCCCACTTACCACTCACTGCCAACCTGAAAAACTCCAATTTATCCTGACTCTCTGCCTCCTGTCAGACAACCAATTTTCAATCCAGGCCAATATATTCCCCGGACTCCACTTTCCTGTAACTTACTGAGAAGTCTCTTGTGCGGCACCTTATCAAACGCTTTCTGGAAATCCAAATATACAACATCAACCTGTTCTCCTCTATCCACCGCACCCATTATATCCTCAAATAATCCTAACAAGTTTGTAAAACAAGATCTTCCCTTTCTAAAACCATGCTGCGTCTGCCTGATTGAACCCTTACGTTCCAAAAGTTTCACTATTTCATCTTTAATGATGGCTTCGAGCATTTTTCCAACTACAGATGTCAAGTTAATTGGCCGATAATTTCCAGTCTTCTGCCTACATCCCTTCTTAAAAAGTGGCGTGACATTTGCTGTCTTCCAGTCTGCTGGGAATTTTGGTATATGACCACCAATGCATCAACTATAACTTCTGCCATTTCCTTCAGAACCCTTGGATGCATATCATCAGGACCAGGTGATTTGTCTGGCTTAAGTCCCATTAGTTTCTCCATCACTACTTCCTTTGTAACAACTATTTTATCAAGGCCCTCCCCGACATTCGCATCCTTAACTCCGCACTTGGGCATGCTGGACGTGTCTTCCACCGTGAAGACTGACACAAAATATTTGTTTAATGCCTCGGCCATTTCCTTATGTTTTGCTACCAGTTTTCCTTTCTCATCCTCCAAGAGTCCTATGTTAACTCTGGCCACCCTCTTCCGTTTTATATATTTATAAAATTTTTTGCTTTCTGTTTTTACATTTTGTGCCAATTTACTTTCATAATCTTTTTCCCATTTCTTATTACCCGCTTTGTAACCCCTTGTTGTCTCTTAAAGTTTTCCCAATCTTCCAGTTTCTTTGCAGCTTTGTACACCTGCGCCTTCAATTTTATACTCTCCTTTATTTCCTTTGTTAACCACGGTTGATTTTTCCCTCTTTTGCTGCCCTTTTTCCTGACTGGAATATATTTTTGTTGAGCATTACAAAATATTTCTTTGAAAATCTTTCACTGTTCCTCAACTGTTTCATCAATTAGTCTGTGCTCCCAGTCCACTCTGCCCAATTCCTCCCTCATCCTATGGTAGTCACCCCTGTTTAAGCATAATATATTAGTTTTAGATCTAACTATTTCCCCTTCCATCTGAATGAGAAATTCAATCATACTATGATCGCTATTTCCCAGATGGTCTCTTGACTATTACATCATTTACTCTACCTATCTCATTGCACAACACTAGATCCAGGAGAGCATTTTCTCTTGTGGGTTCTTTAACATGCTGCTCAAGAAAGATATCGCGGATGCATTCTATGAAGTCCTCTTCCCGACTCCCACGACCAACTTGATTTTCCCAATCTATGTGGAAGTTAAAGTCCCCCATGACTACTGCCGTATCATTATTACATGCCTCACTTATCTCTATTTATTTCCTGTGCCACTAAACTATTGTTATTTGGTGGGCGATAGATAACACGCACCAATAATTTTTTCCCTTTGTTATTCTTTATCTCTGCCCAAATGGACTCAACATTATGCTCTTTAGATCTTATATCATTCCTCACTACTGCCTGGAGCTCATCTTTGATTAAGAGTGCAACTCCACCTCCCTTACTATCCTGTCTATCTCTTTGCACCACCTGATACCCTTGAAAGTTTAATTCCCATTTAGGGTCACCTTGTAGCCATGTTTCCGTGATGGCTACCAAATCATAGCCTTGCCTTTGATCCTGACAGGAACATACAAACTCTGTACTCTCATATTTTCATCTTTAAAAGTCCTCTACTTACCTCACATGTCCTTTCCCAACTCTCTGGTCATCTCTTCCATTTCCCCTCTCGTGATACTTTTCCATGCAATTACATCAGAAAACGAGCAAGAGTGACTATCTGACCCATAAATCCACCGACATTCAAAAGATCATGGTCTCAGCTCCATTGACTCCCTGTAGCTCAGAACCCCTGATTCCAGCTCAGATGATGCAACATTTGCTACTCATAGAAAGCGTGTATGTGTTCTATGCATAGATGAAGAACAGAAGGATGACAAGAGTGAAGGTAGGGCAGCATAAGGATAAAGGAGGCAACATGTGTCTGGAGGTGGATGTGGTTGGGGAGGTTCTAAATTAATACCTTGTTTCTGTATTCATCAGAATAAAGGACCTTGGTCAAGGTGAAGTCAGATAGAACAAGCTTACATGCTGGAGCATGTTGAGATCCTTTTTTATAGTGAATACTGAAGCAAAGTATTCATTTAGGACCTCCTCTCCCTCCATCATCCAAGGATGTATCGAATCACTTGTACCTTTTCAGTTGAGCATATTGTATTCTTTGCTCATAATGTGACCTCCTAAATTAACATTTGGTTTTAAAGCAAGGCTCTTGGTTTAGTCTAAAGGGTCAACCCCCTTGCTTCTGGCTGCCTGTTACTACAATTATTCTGTTCTACTTTCCAATTCAAATTTTAATCTTTTTCCCCCAAATTCTACCACTCCCTGATACATTAGAATCAATTAACAGCAGTCAATTAACCACTGACATGAGCAGTTTTGTGTGAGGAACTCAGAGCACCTGGTGGAAACCCATGTGGCCAGAGGCAGAATTTTAAACTCCACAGAACTGGTGGTCAGGATTGAAATTGGGTTGCTGGGGTTGTGTGCCAGCATCTCTATTAACTGGGCCCCTATGCCACTCAGTACAGGGAGAATAGGATGGATACTTCATGGACTTAAGCCTTTTGCCAAGCTTTAGGACACTTTGACACTCGTGATCTGAAATTGTCTAATTTCTCATTAAGAAAGGATGCGGTGGAGGAAGAATCTACTGAGTAGGTGTGAATGGAAGAGAAAAATAGGAAGGGAGCAATCACTCCAAATAGGCCTTGGGCCACTGAGGAACAAATAAGTAGGCAGATTTAGGAATAGTGGAGAAATTACAGGGTTGTTGTTATGGGAAACTTCAACTTACTTAATATTGCCTGGGACTGCCTAACAGCACAAGGGATAAATGGGGCAGAATTTGTCAGAGGTGTCCAACAAGGATTCCTGACACAGTATGTGGAAAAGTCAACTAGAGTTGTGGATCTAGTAGTGGGTAATGAACCTGGTCAGGTGACAGACCTCATGGTGGGGGAGCATAGTGACCACAACTCCCTAAACTTTAACATAGCTATGACAATTTAGATTCCACCTGCATTGAATTCTCCCATCGTTATTGAATGAAGATCTACCGGGACCAATGCCTGAAGAGGGCACATAAAATCAGTGAACCGGTGCGGACTCGAAAGGCCAACATGGCCTGTTTCCACTCCGTAAATGGTTATATGGTTACAAGGCTATGACAATGGTTAATTATGTCAGGATGAAGCAGGAACTTCAAAGAGTAAATTGGGAAAAAAATGTTCTTGGGAGAAAGCACAGAAGTAAATTGGAGGATGCTTATGGACCTCTTGCCTGGGATTCTGGATAGGTTTGTCCCACTGAGATAATGTGGTAGGAAAAGGGAACCATGGTTGACAAAAGAGATGAGACAGCTAATTAAAAGGAAGAAGGAAGCCGACAGAAGGTTTAGGAAGCAAAAGACAGGAAGGGCTCATGAGAATTATACGGTAGCCAGGAAGGAACTTAATAAATTACTGAGGAGAGCTTGAAGGGGGCACGAGAAGGCCTTGGCAAGTAGGATTAAGGAGAACCCCAACACGTTCAATCTATACATGAAGAGCAGAAGGAATCCAAGAGTGAAGGTCGGGCAGCATAAGGATAAAGGAGGCCACATGTGTCTGCAGGCAGAAGAGGTCGGGGAGGTCCTAAATTTATACTTTGTTTCAGATTTCACCAGAAAAAAGGAACTTGGTCAAGGTGAAGTCAGAATAGATCGAGTTTCATTGCAGGAGCATGTTGAGATTAAGAAAGAGGAAGTGGTGGTCCTTCTTCAAAACATTAGAATTGATCAATTCCGGGCCTGGATGAAATATACCTCGGGTTGCTATGGGAAGGTAGAGAAGAAATTGCTGGGGCATCGGTAATGATCTTTGTGTCCTCATTGGCCAAAGGAAAGGTGCTGGAGAATTTGAGAATGGCAAATATGGTCCGCTTGTTTAAAAAAAGGTAAGAGGGAGAACTCTGGGAACTAGAGACCAGTGAGTCTGACATCAGCGATGGGCAAACTATTGGAGAGGATGTTTAAGAATAGGATTTACAAGGATTTAGAGAAGTAGTATTTTCAGGCATAGGCCACATGGCTTTGTGAGGGGAAGGTCGTGCCTCACAAGCCTAAATGAGCTCATTACAAAAGGAGGTAACAAAATAAATTGAAGTTGGAGCAGTAGATGTGATGTCCATTGATTTTAGTAAGGCGTTTGTTAAGGTCATATGTGTACATTACAGACATACAGCTCTCTTTTGGTCAACAATCCAATGCCGCCCAATTACACCCAATTAACCTACAACCCAGGTACATTTCTGAATGGTGGGAGGAAACGGAGCATCCAGAGAAAACCATGCAGACACAGGGAGAACATGCAAACTCCTTGCAGACAATGCTGGATTTGAACCCAGGTCACTGGCACTATAACAGCCATGTTTCTTCTTTCTTTTTTTTCTTTGGCTTGGCTTCGCGGACGAAGATTTATGGAGGGGGTAAAAAAGTCCACGTCAGCTGCAGGCTCGTTTGTGGCTGACCAGTCCGATGCGGGACAGGCAGACACGATTGCAGCGGTTGCAAGGGAAAATTGGTTGGTTGGGGTTGGGTGTTGGGTTTTTCCTCCTTTGCCTTTTGTCAGTGAGGTAGGCTCTGCGGTCTTCTTCAAAGGAGGCTGCTGCCCGCCAAACTGTGAGGCGCCAAGATGCACGGTTTGAGGCGTTATCAGCCCACTGGCGGTGGTCAATGTGGCAGGCACCAAGAGATTTCTTTAGGCAGTCCTTGTACCTTTTCTTTGGTGCACCTCTGTCACGGTGGCCAGTGGAGAGCTCGCCATATAATACGATCTTGGGAAGGCGATGGTCCTCCATTCTGGAGACGTGACCCATCCAGCGCAGCTGGATCTTCAGCAGCGTGGACTCGATGCTGTCGACCTCTGCCATCTCGAGTACCTCGACGTTAGGGGTGTGAGCGCTCCAATGGATGTTGAGGATGGAGCGGAGACAACAGCCATGTGCTAACTGCAATACTAACCTGCTGCCCTGTGGGAGACTTGTTCAGAAAGTCATGAGGCATGGGATCAATGGAGCCTTGGCTGTGTGATTTCAGAATTGGCTTGCCTGTAGAAAGCAGTGAGTAGTGGTGCACGGAAAGTGCCTGGAGGTCAGTGATTAATGGGGTTCCGCAGGGATCTGTTCCAGGGTCCCCTGCTCTTTGTGATTTTTATAAATGACCTGGATGAAGAAGTCGAGGGATGGGCCAATAAGTTTGCAGATGATACGAAGGGTGGCAGTGTTGTGGATAGTGTTGAAGATTGCCATAGGTTACAAAAGGATATAGACAGGATGCAGACTTGGGCAGAAAAGTGGCAGAAGAATTTCAATCTGGATAAGTGTGAGGTGATGCATTTTGTAAACTCAAACTTGAAGGTAGAATACATGGCTAATGGTAAGCTGCTGAACAGTGTGGAAGAACAGAGGGACTTGGGGTCCAAATCCATAGATCTTTCAAGGTTGCCACACAGGTTGATAGGATAGTTAAGAAGGCCTTTGGTATGCTGTGGGGGATTGAATTGAGGAGTCATGAGGTAATGTGGCAGCTCTTTAAATTTCCAATGAGACCACACTTAGAATATTTTGTTCAGTTCTAGTCACCTCATTACAAGAAGGATGTGCAAGCTTTGGAGAGGGTGCAAAAGAGATTTACCAGATGTTGCCTGGATTGGAAAACAAGTTTTATGAGAAAAGGTTAACAAGCTGAGACTTTTCTCTTTGGAGTGTACAAAGATGAGAGGAGACTTAATAGAGGTCTACAAGATTATGAGAGGCATAGGATAAGGTGGATAGCCAGCACCTATTTCCCAGGGCAGGAATAGCAAACACCAGAGGGCATCTGTATAAAGTGAATGGAGGAAAGTTTAGGGGAGACATTTCTGGGTGCCTGGAATGTATTGCCAGGGGTGATGGAGGCTGGAACAATAGGGGCTTAGACTGACACATGAATGAAAACAAATAAAGGGTTATGTGGTAGGGAAGGTTTAGTTTTTTTTGGTAGATATATATAGGTCAGCACAACATCACAGGCCAAAGGACCTGTACTGTGAGCAATGTTCCATGTTTTATGTTCTAGTGATGTCACAGGAAGTGGAATATGAAGCTCTGTTGTTCATGCTTCTGTTGAATTTAATTGGAATTGGGCAGTAGGACATGGACCGAATCCTAAGTGGGAGCAGAGAATTAAAATGACAAGCAGCCAGAAGTACAGGATTTCACTTGTATAGGGATCAGCTTGGTCAAAGCCCTTGTGGTCCATACGAGAGGAGAGGACTGGCTGCATAATGTTTCACTTGAAATAAGAGAAACAGAAAAGGAACTATGTGATGACCTGAAAAAAAGAGGTTATCATCTGGAAAATCTCTTCAGCAAGACACTGAACTGGCTGATTAAGAGGAATCAGTTGTGGGTGTTCAGCAAACAACAAGTCTCTCTCTGAAAACCGACAAGTACCTTCCTGAGCGGTAACCATTTACCTTTCTAGAACCAAAGCTTGGTGAACTTCATAAATGTTAAATTATGTGCACAGTATAAGAATTGCCTGCAAGCAGTAAACTTGGAGGAATGAGAAGTGAGATTGGACTGTGAATCAAAGAACTTTTCTAAACTTACACACACATTGTATACACGTGTGCTTAGAATTAGAAGGGAGTTAAGTTAATAGTGATAATTAAAGTGTGATCCTGTTTTCATGTTTAAAGATAATTAAAAACAACTTTTGTTTAAGTAACCATTTTTCTTGGTGACTATCTATTGCTGCTAGGTTTTGGGGTCCTCTGGCTCGTAACACTCTTTCTTTGGCTTGGCTTCGCGGACGAAGATTTATGGAGGGGGTAAAAAAAGTCCACGTCAGCTGCAGGCTCGTTTGTGGCTGACCAGTCCGATGCGGGACAGGCAGACACGATTGCAGCGGTTGCAAGGGAAAATTGGTTGGTTGGGGTTGGGTGTTGGGTTTTTCCTCCTTTGCCTTTTGTCAGTGAGGTGGGCTCTGCGGTCTTCTTCAAAGGAGGCTGCTGCCCGCCAAACTGTGAGGCGCCAAGATGCACGGTTTGAGGCGTTATCAGCCCACTGGCGGTGGTCAATGTGGCAGGCACCAAGAGATTTCTTTAGGCAGTCCTTGTACCTTTTCTTTGGTGCACCTCTGTCACGGTGGCCAGTGGAGAGCTCGCCATATAATACGATCTTGGGAAGGCGATGGTCCTCCATTCTGGAGACGTGACCCATCCAGCGCAGCTGGATCTTCAGCAGCGTGGACTCGTAACACTATAATTCATGTAATTTACAAATGGAAAATTCTTAAAGCAATCAGCAACTTAGGAATCATATATGGAAAGAAAAACAGAATTAATGCTGCAGCTGAGCATAAGGTGTGTCTGTTTCTCAGACAATGTAACAATAGATTCAATGCAAATAGATTCAATATGCTGTCTTGCAAAAAAAAAGATTGATCTTGATGCATTAATGTCTTAATGTCTTAATGCATTCATGATAACATTACAGTCATCAAGACAGTGACAAGGAAGGGCAATAGAGAAGTTGAACAGAGCAGAGGTTGACCATGTGGAGGTGGAAAATTGGTGGAAGTGACCCACTAAAGTTGAATTGAGAGAATTGTGGAAGCTGTTGCAAAGATAATTATATACCATGAGGTTTTCAAAGATGAATATGAAGAATGAGAGAAGGCAATTAACAGTTATTTAGCAAGTCAACTATTTCCACAAAAGCACATATTGAGAATTAATTACAACTCCACAAGAGCACCTGACTATAACTGGTTTTGTTTCCCAAGGTAAACAGGAACGAACAATAGTGTTGTTCCACCAGCTGTAATCTGATTTGATGATAAGCAATTACAAAGAGTGCTATTGGAGTCAGTCAAGGTTACTGCTTCCCTCAAATTTTAGTCCCTCAGTTCTTTCCAAGTTGCTAGAGTGAATATTAATAATACATGTATCAATCAGTGCTCAGATCACACGATACTTTAATTGTCAATCGCTTATCCAATAAGCAGAGAACTTGAACATGGTTGACATGGTGGAAATATTAAATAGAGATAGGACTAAGGTAGAAGAAAAAATGAATACTTTAATTAGATAACAATTATTAAAGAGGCCATGTTTATTCCAAGTGCATTTTCCACTGACATCCCAATTAATTGGCTGTGCAATGTCCTGGGATAAGAAGCCCTTTGTACCTTTCCACAGGGCCACTCTTAACTGAGACACTAATTGCTTTTCCACTGAACACACTACACTCATCCCTGGGGATCAGAGCGTTCTACCTTCAACTGGAAACAGGTGACTTTCTGCTGTCCCTTTTCCATTGGTTTTATCAGCCCGCTGGTGTCAACAAATGCCGGGGATATGAGTCGGGGTAGAGGCAGTTCATCCACGGCATGAAA
The DNA here is from genome assembly GCF_036971445.1 of Narcine bancroftii. NCBI lineage: Eukaryota > Metazoa > Chordata > Chondrichthyes > Torpediniformes > Narcinidae > Narcine > Narcine bancroftii. Next base: position 79,732,775 of record NC_091471.1, read on the forward strand.
TTATGTCATTTGACCCCTGCGTTTGGATAGTGTTCCTTTTGTACTGAACCCTATCCCAGTAAATTCCCAGTTAATTCCTGGGACAGGTCGCCAGTGGAATAGGGGCTAATAATAAAACAAGGATGCACCAAAAAAAATTCACAGAGTAACAGTGGAAATCCTGTTTAGTGCTTTAAACCTAGATATTTTCCCTATGACTATGAGCCATTTTTCATGATACAATGTAGAAAAAAAGTTTTCCACAGAACCACATAAACAAGCAAATAAATTTCTCAAACTCTAAGTCAGATATTGCAGGAAACTTCAGATGTGCTATCAATGATTCATATTAACACTGCATCTTTAAGAACAGGCTTTGTGAGAAGTCTGAGAAATTTCTTTTGCCTTCCTAACACCAGATTCTGACACCTATTTTGCCACCCTCAGTTCATCATCCCAACATGTACATGATAATAATCACAAGCTTTTCGAGGCTGGAATTTATTTAGGTAAGTGTAATGACAGTTCTTCAAATCAAACACTCAATTTTGAATTGGAGCAAAAAAAAATGGCAGATGGTGAAAATGTTCGAAACCCAGAGATAAAAGGCAGAAAATGTTGAAGCACTCAGCAAGTAATCATAACTGCAAGGATTGAAACAGGAGATGTTTCAGGTCAAGAATCATTTATCAGATCTGAAAATATGACAAAAGAAGGATGTTAAGTTGCAAAAAGGAAGAGGAGTGGAGAAGAAAAAGGAATGTCTGTGATAGGGTGCATGTTAAGTTGAAGTATAGTTCACATGGGTGAGTGGGCCAATTGGATAGAAAATTGGCTTGGTGGTAGGAGTCACAGGGTGGTAGTGGAGGGTTCCAGATTGATGGCCTGTGACTAGTAGTGTGCCACAGAGATCAGTGCTGGGTCCACTGTTTTTTGTTGTCTATATTAATTACTTGAATGAGAATGCAGTTGGCATGGCTTTTACATCAAAACCCATGATATCTGGCATTCAAGCAACCAGCAGCCTCAAGCAAACCGGCAAAAATAAATCAAAGAAAATACATTTTAAAACATTAAAATAAATAGGTAAAAAATACATAGGTATAAAATTGTAAAAGTAAATGAACTCTGAAACAACACATAAACCTTTAGTTAAGATGGGAGCAAATATTCAGCCAGTGGAGTGCCTTGGTTGTGATTTGCTTGGTTGTGCGAAACAGCAATGGAGTTTTATCCAGGATAAAGAGCTGGTTGATGCTGCTCGCCGTTGGAGTGATTCTCTTAAATAGTCTCCTTATCCCTGCTTATTAAGAATTGCCTTGGTCAGAGGCTTTATCTGTAAAGGTTAGGGAGGGGGGATAAATTATTTATATTATAGATTCTTTTGTCTTTTGGGTGGCTCCGTGGAGGGGGTACAGTTGCAGCGATGGCTAAATGTTTTCAAAGAATGTGACTGAAAATAAAGAAAAATGGTTTAAGGTTTATATATTCATGCAAGTAAAGTTTGTTTAGTGTATAGTAGTTTTGTTTTTAAAAAAATATTTTATTTTTCCATTTTCAATAAACATTGATATCATCTTTAAACTTTTATACATATCAAATATATTAAATGATTACAAAAAAATCCCCCCCTTTCCCTCCCCCTCCCCTCACACAAATACAAAAATATCACCATGCAGAGCTCTCATTTCTTTTCATGATTCCCTTTCTGGGATATTACATCTTTACACACATACATTGCTAGAGTGAAGAGACCCCTACATAATTAATGTATGTTTGCCGAATGCTTCCACCAGCGTTGTCTCCGCTCCATCCTCAACATTCATTGGAGCGACTTCATCCCCAACATCGAAGTACTCGAGATGGCAGAGGCCAACAGCATCGAATCCACGCTGCTGAAGATCCAACTGCGCTGGGTAGGTCACGTCTCCAGAATGGAGGACCATGGCCTTCCCAAGATTGTGTTATATGGCGAGCTCTCCACTGGCCTCCGTGACAGAAGTGCACCAAAGAAGAGGTACAAGGACTGCCTAAAGATATCTCTTGGTGCTGCCACATTGACCACCGCCAGTGGGCTGATATCGCCTCAAACCATGCATCTTGGCGCCTCACAGTTCGGCGGGCAGCAACCTCCTTTGAAGAAGACCGCAGAGCCCACCTCACTGACAAAAAACAAAGGAGGAAAAACCCAACACCCAACCCCAACCAACCAATTTTCCCCTGCAACCACTGCAACCATGTCTGTCTGTCCCGCTTCGGACTTGTCAGCCACAAACGAGCCTGCAGCTCACGTGGACATTTACCCCTCCGTAAATCTTCATCTGCGAAGCCAAGCCAAAGAAAAGAAAGAAAAAAGAAAGAAGAAATTAATATATCATGTTTATTTTTTAAAGTAATAAGTAATTTTCTCCATGGGTTTACAGCTACATATCCCCACGGTCCATTGAGCAATAAATAGGAGAGAGTCGGACTTCCAAGTTCTTGGCCACAGCCAGGGCTACTTTAACAAAACAAATTTGAAATTTAGTCAGTTTATTGTTCACTTCCATAAAGTTGCCCAAAAGGTACAGGTCTGGGCCGTATGTGAAGGTGACTCCTGTTATTCTTGTTAGTGTTTCATTGATATCATGCCAGACTGGTCTTACCTTCAAGCATAACCATCTAGAATGTAGGAAGGTTCTAATTTTGATGCCACACCGAAAGCACATTTCAGATATTTCAGATTTTGATTTGTCTAGTTTTTGTGGTGTGAGATATAGTTGATATTGTACTAATCCATATCTCACATTTAATGCTGATGACATACTATCCAGATACCAAAGAGACCAACATTCCTCTGGTGCTATAACACCTAGATCTGACTCCCACCTGTCCTGGGTAAACTTGTACCTCTCACTTTGTTTGTTTTAGATTGGTCACAGTGTTTGAGCTACCGAAAGAAAACAAGAGACATACGCCAAGAGCACTTCAGTTTATACAAATCTTTATTACTAAATCTAAAGCTGATTTCAAACTACAATATGCAAGCCCTTCCCAATTATACTTATCAACGCCTGGACTTGTCCCAAATACCGAAGTGAGGCAACAACCACACACTTGTAGTAGGTTGTCTGGGCGCTGGTAGCAGCTTCTCCACCTTCCCCGACCGGGACGTTGGTTGGAGTCTAGAAGTTCTTCAACTTGTTGAGAGACGTTTCCACCCCTCAGAGAGTCTCAAACTTCAGCAGTGGAACCATGGCTTATATTACCCAAAAATTGTTTACTCATAGCTTATCTCTTTGAATAAATGATTTACTTATCTTCAAGGTCTCCTGACAGTCTGCGACCAACAAAAGACAACTGCGTCTCTGGGCCTCATGGTGTAATTTATATTATGTCTACTGATTCATATGTATCTCTGGGCCCCATGGTGGAATTTAAAGACAACTGCATCTCTGGGCCTCATGGTGTAAATAAGATAATATCTTCTGATTCAACTGCATCTCTGGGCCCCATGGTGGAATTTAGATTATCTTCTGATTCACATGTATACATTCTTGCATAAGCTGGTTTAAATCCTCCATTACATTCCACCCCTTGGTCGCAGTCTGTTACTTACGAGACCTAACAGCATTTTAGTACAGAAGGAGCGAAAAAGAGAAAACAAAACTACACAAAAATAAGCAATAATGCGAGCAACCAATGGAGAATAGTGTGGGCCAATCCCCCAAATGTACCAGTTAACCATGAAAAAGAATTCCAATCAAGGCTTAAACTATCCTTGTGGGCCACAATACCCAGACGCTGAAGGTCACGAACAGATTTTGAATCATGCTGAACAATATCAGATATATTAGTGGATACATCGGGCCGTGTCCCCCACAGGCAACTCCCTCACAATGTCCTCGACATTACAAATCCAATTGCTGGCATCATAGCAGCTGTTAAGCCAGATCAGCAGGAGTGCAAGACGGAGGACCTGTAAAAAAGAAGCCTGACATATGTCACTCACGATGCCGTAAGCGTTCAGTATTTAAACAAACTAAATCATTCTGTCCCTCAATAGCTACCCACCGAGTGTTACACTGGGCAGGTGTCACTATTTCTCCTTTTACAGGAGGGCCACTACCTGGTCGTGCCACCCATACCTTTTGTCTGGCATTCTCTAGCTTGGGAATGGGGGGCAATGACTGTTTTTCCTCTGGAATAGGCTGTAGTTCAGAAGCGTGAAGAAGTTGGTGGAAAGGTGTACCTCCCTTTAAAGGGCGATGATTCAAGTTGTTGACTGCCTGCTGCAGCACATGGCACCACCCCTTCAGGGTCCCCAGTGGTGTTAATAAATGAATTTGTTCCTTCAGTAAGCCGATCATTTGTTCAACTAACCCGGCAGACTGCGGGTAATAAGGAATATGGTGGACCCATAAGATAATGTTGTTAGGTGCCCAATCACAGATTGCCTTCCCGGAGAAGACTGAATCTCCTCTGGTACATCATAATGAGAGGTTGTTGGATAGTGCTAGTTTGGTCAGCTGTCTTGGTGGGAAAAGCAAAAACCAGGCCCGAAAAGGTGTCAACCATTACTAGGACGTAACATTTACACATACAGTCTGGCATGGGGCCTATGTAATCAATTTGCCAGACCACAGCCGAGCGAGCTCCCCATCTTATTCGGCCATGCGGACCAGGAGGAACGGTGCGTGACTTTACAAGCTGGCATGCTGGGCATGTACGCACGACCATGCGGACATCGTCCTGATGGACGGGTAAGGCATGTGTAAGGGTCCAACATAGCTGATCCCTTCTCCCCCAAATGGCAACTCTGTTCATGTGCCCATTGAGCCAGGGGGATGGTATCGGCGTGGCTGATAGTGGCAAACTGATCTGCTACTGTATTATGTTGTGCCATGTTCGTCGTCGCATTGGTATGGGCGTCAACGTGATATACGGTTATCTCATGATGGTGGGAAGCATCCCACAACAGCTGCCACAACTGTTTTCCCCATACTGGACAGTCATGTACCAGCCAGTCATTCATTGCCAATCAGGCATCCATACCACTAGTCCATTAGCCACAGCCCAGGAATCAGTAAACAGGCAAAAAGGGTGATCATGAGGGTCTAGTAGTAAAGTGACCACCCTCAACTCAGCATACTGGCTGGAGCCACCATCCCCCTCCTCCGATAAGTGAGTTCCCGACCTGGGATGGTAAGCCACCGCCTTCCACTCCTGCTTTCCTTGGACCCACCGGCTGCTACCATCAATAAACCAGGTGACCTCTTGTTCTGCTGGAGTGAGCAAATCATATAGTTTACCCCACTGAACTGGTGAAGGGGGTAGGGGAGGGGGCAAGGCAGGTTCAACGTCCTCATGACGAGATGGAAGATCAGCCACCTGTTCGTGTATGCGGCCCACCCCTTCAGGCCCTCTGGTTGCACGACTCTGAATATACCACTTCCATTTAACAATAGAAGACTGCTGAGCCCGCCCAATCTTTAGATTAGCGTCATTAGCCAGGACCCAGTTCATTATTGGAAGTGCAGGTCGCAACTGAACATCTGCATCACCTGTCATTTTTTCCGTCTCCAGCAGGGCCCAGTAACAGGCCAGGAACTGTTGTTAAAAGCAGAATAATGAATGGCAGCCTCGGGCATGGTTCGTGACCAGAATCCCTGCGGGACTTGGTGGCCCTCTTGTTCCTGCCAGAGGCACCAGGAGGCCACATGATCAGTAACAGAGACCTGTAGTTCGTAGGGGGCATTAGGGATGCGGGGAGAAACGGGCAGGGCATGAAGAATAGCCTGCTTGGCAGACTGGAATGCCCTTTCTTGATCGTTACCCCATAAAAAGTCTGTTTTCTTTCGGGTAACCTTATATAGAGGACGTAAACGCAACGCCAAATGTGGAATATGGCGTCGCCAGTATTCCAATAACCCTAGGAAACACTGGGGCTCCCTTTTACTAGTAGGAGTGGCCAAGACTGCGATCTTATTGCGAACTTTATTGGGAACCACCTGTTCTCCAGCATGCCACTGAATCCCAAGGAAAATAACCATCTGGGATGAGCCCTGCACCTTGGTGGGGTTAATGGCCCATCCTCTTTGCATCAGGATATCTTTGACACTCTCCATACTTTCCTGTACCAACTCTTCCGTGGCCCCTTGGATCATCACATCATCAATATAATGGTGAATCGAGAGAGAAGGTGATACTGGCACTGCCTCCAAATCACGGGCAATTAGGCTCTGGGAGTGTGTACAGAGCCCTGAGGGAGGAGGGTGAAGGTATACTGGTGCCCCTTCAGGTAAAGGCAAACAGATCCTGTGAGACCTCAGCTATAAGAATACTGAAGAAGGCGTTAGCAAGATCAATGACAGCATACCATGTTCCCGAGTTCCCAGAAGCAATGTTTTCAATAAGGGTAACAATGTCCGGAACTGCCGAAGCAAGTGATGGGGCATGTTTGTTCAAAATACGATAATCAACTGTCATTCTCCAGGATCCATCTGGCTTCTGGACCGGCCAAACAGGGCTATTAAAAGGTTACGTTACAGGCCTCACTACCCCTTCTTCTTGCAAAGCATCGATGGTGGCAGTAATCTCTTCCTGCCCTCCAGGGAGGTGATATTGTGGAATGCATATTGGTTTCGGGGGGGGGGAGGCACCATCACAGGATCCCACTTAGCCCGACCCACCACTATTCTTTTAGTAATAGTCCGAATTCCAAATGCAAATCCCCCTTGGCTAGTATTAAGGGCCATACTGGCCAACATATTAATACCCAGGATACACTCGCAGTGGCAGCCACCAGGGCATGTAACCACACAGGGGAAGGGCCATCACCCACAGTGGCGCGGACTTTTATTTCCTTCGCCAGGGTGATCACTCCTCCCATCCCCTCTATTCGAAATGTTGGTCTAGTCCAGAGGTCGAGGTTACCAGGAATCACCGAGTGCTCTGCACTGGTATCGACCAAGGCCAAATATTGGCAGTTATTACCCCCACCCCAATGGATTGTTAACGGTATGTAGGACCGCGAATTCCTGTGTATCTGCCATATCTCAATGGAGTAGACATGGGAATCCTGCCCACACCCTCATGCCTTAGTAGGTTTCGGGGGCTTCCAGGACCACATGCTACTATTTTCCATAAGAGCCTTTTTAACCAATTGTTGTATCTCATCACGGCTAACTGGAGCAAGAGAAGCTGGCTCGATAGGAGCAGCAGTGGGAGCAGAAGGCACAGCTGGGCCAGGAGGACTCAACAGCTCTTATAAAGGGCATAAAGGACCGCATTAGGTTTCCCATCAATATCACTTTTAGGTACGCCTAACTTTAACAAGGTTAGAAAAAGGTCCTTTCTTGTCGGTCCGTTATTAGCAGCAGCCCCTCTCCCTTCATCCTCCTTGTCTGATTTAACCTGGGTTGTACGTGAGTGGATTTTACCTCCCAAGTCTAATTCTCGAAGCCCAGATAAGGCGTGCACCGCCTCAGACACAGGGTGCTCAATTAGCGGACTAGTTACAGACAACCAGTCACCATACAGTGGGTTGGGCGGAACGAACCAATCGGGGTATGCATTCCGGCAGTGAACATCTCTTCGTCAGGGCTTCCCCCTATGTACCCACAGCCTCAAACACCCTGCATACAAGGCAGAGGCCAGGGCCTGTGGATGAATTACTGCTATACCCTCCTCTGGGGTGCCCCAATTATTCTGCAAATGTAAATCCCAATTACTGGTGATGGGTATACTCGTAACAGGGCATCCCCTAGAGCGGCAATTAAGTAATCCACCCCTCTCCTACCACATAGCTCAGCAGTGACCCAGATGTCAGTAGTTAACGTTCCTAATCCCAGCAATTCCTCAGGGGTCAAATATACATTACCCCGTCCTTGTTCCCAAACACGCCAGAGTTTCTCCCATCTTTTGCCTAAATCGATCTCCAATGGCGGCCAGCTCTTTTATAGAGTAGTCACGGATTGTTGACTGCTCCCGACCCCTGTTCCCACTTTGGCCCACAAGGTCCTCTACCCAGTGGATGGGAGGAGGCCGAAACCATCCCCTAGAGGGGGGGCCATAGAGCATAAGCAGGAGTTTGGGTACCTTCCCCTGGGTCAGCTTGGGAGGTCGGGACATCTATCCCTTCAATCTCTTCAATTACATCATACCCCTTTCCGGCTCCACCTGTTTGGAAAGTCCACTGCCTTTCGGGGCGGGCGTGAACAGCGGGTGGAGAGGTGGGTGCATCAGGCACATGCCAAGGGGTATCTGCATTATTACCATTGTCATCATTCCAGATATTCCCATCCCAATCATCAATTACATCAGGATCGTCACCATTCCTTATCATGGCATGAATATGATGTGGATCGGGTTCTACCCCTTGCTTTTCCTTATCTGCACAGAGCTGCTGCCAGAGTTTAATATTACGGCAGATCGTTTGGACATGCTTATCCTTCCATTCTTTGGCTCGGTCCTGACTGGTGTGAACAATCTCACTCATCATGGAAAAGTTTTGTCGCATGACTTCTATCTCCTCCTCTAGTTGCTCTCTCTTGTGCTGGGATTCTACTTCTCTCTGAACAAATTCTGCTTCACGCTAAACGGTGCAGCGTAAGGCTGTGGCCAGCAGCCAAAAACCATCTGTCAGCGCCCCATTTTTAACAGGAAATTTACTTTCTCGAAGGAGAGTGGCAACCCGCTCTCCCAGAGGCACACTTGATGGATCTAACCTCTCATCCCAACTAATGGATGGTCCCAACAAAGACAGGGTATTGGCCAACATGCCAAAACCATCATCTTTGGAAGTCTATCCCGGAATCAAGAACTGCTCAGGGCTTAAAAGAATTACATAGGAAATTGAAGGAATATGGAGAAGTGTCGGGGTACAAGATCAACGCAAATAAAAGTGAAGCAATGCCAATGATTAATGCGGATTTCTCAAAGTTTAAGAAAGAATCACCATTTAGATGGCAAACACAAGCAATGTGTAAACAAATAAATAAAAACCTCGGCCATCTATAAAGACGACTTCGAGCATTGGACACTGAGAGGACTGATACCACTAACACTGATAGGAAGGATAAACTGTATTAAAATGAACATTTTCCCAAGGATACAATACCTATTTCAGTCATCACCAATACGCCTAACAGAGAAATTCTTCAAGGAGTTAAAGAAAATAATAAGGAAATTTTTATGGAAAGGGGGGAAACCGAGGATAGCACTAGATAAATTAACAGAATGGTACAAACAAGGAGGCTTACAACTACCAAACTTTAAGAATTATTATAGAGCAGCACAATTAAGATACCTATCGAATTTTTATCAAACAAGGGGAAAACCAGATTGGACCAGATTAGAACTAGATAAAATAGGGGAGAAGATACCTGAACATATACTATATAAATGGGATGAAAAATTGGTACAACGTAGGAATTCACCGGTATTGCATCATCTGCTCAACATTTGGAAGAAGATTCATGTAGAAAGGAATAAAACAAATTACCAACTACAAAAACTAATATTGATGCAAAATCAGCTAATCCCTTTTACAATAGATAACCTTTCCTTTAGCGAATGGGAGAGAAAAGGGATCAAAAGAATAGAAAACTGTTTTTCGGGAAATAAATTATTATCCTTTGAACAAATGAAGGATAAATATAATATAACTCACGATACAATGTTTGCATACTACCAACTGAAAACCTACTTGAAGGACAAATTGGGAAACAGTCTGAGGTTACCAGAAGGAAGCAATTTTGAATATGTGATTACAGACAATGATAATCAAAAAATTTGTAACAAACATGTACATCAAACTGCAAGAAAAGGAGAACGAGGAAACTAATGGTAAAACTAAACAAAAATGGGAACAAGATCTAAATATAAAGATAAAGAATGAAACATGGGAGAAGCTATGTTCCGGAACTATGAGAAATGCAATAAACACGAGGTTACGTATGATACAATATAACTGGATACACAGGTTATACATCATACCTCAAAAGTTAAATAAATGGGACCCAACAGTATCAGACAGATGTTTTCGCTGTAAAAAGGAAATGGGAATAACAATTCATGCAATTTGGACATGTGAGAAAGTGAAAAAATTTTGGGAAGATCTAAACCAGATATTAAATAAAATCACAAAAAGCAATATACCAAAAAACCCAGAGATCTTCCTCCTAAGTAATATAAGAAACAAAGAATTTGGACTCGATTTGGATGGAGCACAAAAAATATTTGTTATGATAGCCCTAGCTGTAGCAAAAAAATGTTTTATGTCAACCTGGAAATTAGAAGATAACTTGAGAATACAACAATGGTATTTAGAAATGAATAAGTGTATTCCATTAGAAAAAAATAACATATAATTTAAGAAATAATATTACAATATTCGAACAAATATGGGAGCCATACATGAAACACAATAGAGAAATCCTACCGTGGACTTCCACCACCTAAAATGACAGAAAAAGAAGATAATGAAAAGAAATGACTCAGTAAAATTTCTTGTTTATTTTTATTAAGTGACAACATTGTTTAACGGGTTTAATGTATCTTATAGTTTGAACTTTAAATAAATGGGAAAGGGAATGAGGGAGGGAGGGAAGGGAGGGGGGAGAAAATGACACTGTATATATTTAAGAAGAAAAATGTCTGTATGTATCTTGGTCAATATGGTTTATAGTGTGAAAAATAAAAAATTGAAAAAAAAACAACTGCTCAGGACTCACCTCTTTCTTTCGCTGAAACATCTCGAGACCAATCCTATCGACTATGCCAATTGCCCAGGTAAACTTGTACCTCTCACTTTGTTCGTTTTAGATTGGTCACAGTGTTTGAGCTACCATAAGAAAACAGAGACACACGCCGACAGTACTTCAGTTTATACAAATCTTTATTACTAAATCTAAAGCTGATTTCAAACTACAATATGCAAGCCCTTCCCAATTATACTTATCAATGCCTGGACTGGTCCCAACTGCCGAAGCGAGGCAATGACCGCACACTTGTAGTAAGTTGTCTGAGCGCCGGTAGCAGCTTCTCCACCTCGCCCGACCGGGATGTTGGTTGGAGTCTAGAAATTCTTCTTGCTGAGAGATGTTTCCACCCCTCAGAGAGTCTCAAACTTCAGCAGTGGGACCATGGCGTATATTACCCATAAATTGTTTACTCATAGCTTATCTCTTTGAATAAATGGTTTACTTATCTTCAAGGTCTCCTGACAGTCTGCGACCAACAAAAGACAACTGCATCTCTGGGCCTCATGGTGTAAATTAGATTATGTCTTCTGATTCACATATCTCTGGTCCCCATGGTGGAATTTAGATTATGTTTTCTTCTCATTCACATGTACATTCTTGCACAAAAGACAACTGCATCTCTGGGCCTCATGGCATAAATTAGATTATGTCTTCTGATTCACATGTATTCTGGGCCCCATGGTGGAATTTAGATTATCTTCTGATTCACATGTATACATTCTTGCACAAACACAAAAGACAACTGCATCTCTGGGCCTCATGGTGTAAATTAGATTATGGCTTTTGATTCACATGTATACATTCTTGCATAAGCTGTCTAAATCCTCCATTACCACCTCTCCCATCTTAGTGTTTTCGATTGAAGAACAGAATACATCCTAGTTATAAATTTAGGTGTATTTTCCAATCGAAGCATCTCCTCCACTTCATTGCTTGAGGGCGGGACCAATGTGGGACCCCACCTCTCTTGCAGAAAAGATCTTAATTGAAGAAAGCAGTGGAAGGTTACATTTGACAAATCATATTTCTGTTTTAGTTGTTTCAAAGAACACAAGTAGTCCTTCTTCATAACAGTCTTTAATATGTCTAATTCCTTTTTCATACCAAATACTTAGAATTCTATTACCCAAATTCATAGGCAATAGTTCATTCTAGTATAGTGGAGCTTTTGGTGATATCCCCACTTTTTTTTGCAATACTCTTATTAATCTCATGCCAAATTTTAATCATATGTATTAAAATGGGGTTGCCTGCTTTTTTTAAATATTAATTTGACATTCCATTTGTTAATAAAATCCAACCAGGTCAAATAAATATATCTACCAGTATTCCTAAATATTTAATTTCTTCCATTTTCCATTTAAACTGGGTTCCTTTTTGATATCTTTCATAATCAACATTTATTAATGGCATAATTTCACATTTTTACAAAACTCTCCCATATTTCTCCAGGGTGGTCTGTAGTTTGGCCAAAGACTCGACTGGGTCAAATAAATATAACAGCACATCATCTGCAAATAAATTAATTTTATGCTCTTCCTGGCCAACTCTGAATCCCTTTATGTCTGGGTCCCTCCTTATAATTTCTGCTGCAGAACAAAGAGACCTGGAAACAGTGGGCAACCCTGTCTGCTGGATTTCTTCAAAGAAAATATTGACAACATCTGTCCATTAGTTATAATGTTGGCTTGTGGCTTATGACAAGAAGTTTTTATCCAATCAATAAATACTTGGCCCATTCCAAACTTTTATAATATTTTAAAACAGCCACTCTAGCTGGCCAAATGCTTTTTCTGCATCTAGAAATACAGTTATACTTGAGTTCACTTTAGACTTAGCCAAATGAATTATATTAAATAGAGATCTGCTCAAATTGCCTATGGAGTGTCTTTTTTTAAATGAAGCCTCCTTGATCCAGATTTATCAATTTAGATAGATATTGCCCTAATCTATTAGCTGTTGCTTTGGCCAAAATCTTGAAATCCAGGTATAAGAAGGAAATAGGTCTATAAGAGGATGGTTTTAGCAGATATCTCTCTCCCTGGGTTGTGACTGTCTCCATACATCTATCAGGTTTAAATCCTTCATAAAAGATAAAGTGACTTTGCAGCTTTTTCATTTACCTCTGTCTTTGCTGATTTATCAAGGATGGGATCTAAATAAAAATTAAAATCTCTCCGAAGCAGTACATTTAAAAAGATATTCCATGTAAAGGATTCATCACCAAATTTGGAAGCTTCCAGGATTCTGCATATATTTGATAATATGCCATTACAAATCTTCCCGCTGGATCAATGGATGTGTCTTCAACCAACACCAGTATATTTTTTTATTTAAAATTGCTACCCTCCTCGCTTTGGAATTAAGAGAGGAGGATATGACTTGTCCTACCCAATCCCTTTTTTAATTTATTGTGTTCCAGCTTTGTAAGGTGTGTTTCCTGCATTTATTTTTTTATTTTATTTTATTTTATCAGATTTTTTTAAGTGTGCCAAGACTCTTTTCCTTTTCATAGGTCTGTTTAAACCGTGAATATTATAACAAATAAATTTTAATGTTTTACTCATATTCATATTTACATATATCCAGCTCTATAATATGACCCTTTTGATTATCCATTCAGTACAGTGGTTTTTACCTTTCAAAAAGCATATGCAATCCCCCTGCTCTGACAGTGACGAATATAAAAAAACCCCAGAAGCCCGCGAAAAAAGCCCGTGGTACCATCTGAGAAAGAACCCTTCCCCTTAACTTCAGTGCCACTTTGTAAAACTCTCCTTCTCCAGTGCCAGTAACCCCTTTAAATCAGAATATCTGCCTTGCTACTATTTTCCTAAATATTAACTGTCTTTCCATGTTATTTTAGTTAATCGCTCAAAACGATTCAAAATTAAGCTCTCTTTTTACTTTTATCCAGACTTTAGCTTTTGCAGTTTATTGTTTTTTTCCCGTTTTTCTTACTGGAGTCCATTCATGGGTTCCCCTTATAGTTCTTGTAGAAACTTCTCTACTTCCTTTGGAGATTTATAAAATCTTCGGGATCCTTCTAACAATTAGATCTCAGCATTACTGGTATAGCATAGAGTACTTTATATTCCATGTTCTCAATTGTTTTTTTACACCATCAAATTATTTTCTTTGTTTAATAAAGTTCACACTAAAATTGTGAAAGGATAATACTTTTCCACCTTCTGACTTGAATGGGCCATTATTTTCCTTGGCATATTCACTGCTGCTTTTAATGTTGCCTCCCGGTCCTGGTAACATAAAAATCTTACCAGGACTGGTTGCAGTCTTCGATCCTTCTGGCTTCTGGGGCTGAAGGCCCAGTGAGCTCTCTCCACAAGCAGGCTCTCCTTGAATCTTCCCATTCCCAACATTTGTGGGATCCATTCCTCAAAGAAGCTCACCGGGTTGTTCCCTTCAGTCCCTTTTTTAGTCCAACAACTTGGACAATTCTACTGAAGTTTTCCATATGTTCGTTTTTATCTAGTAGCAGTTGTTTATCCAGTTTCCATCTTTGCATTTTCCTCCAGGGTCTTTAGTTTGCCATGGATCGTTATCAGGTCATTTTCGATCTGGCCCACCCAAGTCATTAGGTTTACAATTGATGTCAACATCATTATTATATTTTCTGCCATCCTTCTCAGTACATTTTCCATTCAGTATCTCCCATCTTTTCTAGCATTTTTGAAGATCTTGTGTCGACCCCCTCCATCTCTTTGGGTTTCTTCCGACATCATGGTGGCACTTTCTTCACCACTCCCTTCTGGATTTTCTGTCGATAATCTCGGTGACTTTTGAGCTTCCTCAGTTTTTTAAGGGGTCTTACTTTTCTTACCCATCATTGTTTTTAGCTCAAAAAAATTTTGATTTGATGACTTGATTTGATTCATCCCTTTAATCAATCTTCACAAGAGCTCTTCCAACTCACATCTGCCTAGATCCTTCACATGGCCATGCCCTTGTCTTTTAAACTGTTGTTTTAATGCAGGTGTATTAGTTAGGTGTTATAAGAGCAGGGGAGTATTGGTGATCAAGATGGCCAATCTCCCAGGACGAGGCTATCTTATTGCACTTTGGGTGTGCTGACAGCTGTGATGTCCCCAATTGTGGGACACTCAACTGCAAATATGTGGTAGTGGGGGACTGTGTTAAAATAAAAAGAAAAAACAATAAGAGCAAATCTCAAGCAACTGGAAAATACACTTATCTGGCATCTACCAATCCCCATGGGTGCCCAATACCAGGGATTTTACTGTAATTATTTACTTTGCAGGTGACACCAAAATTGATGGTACAGTGGACAGTGAAGAATATTATTTAAGATTATAACTGTAATCAATTGACCAAGGAATGGCAGATGGAATTTAATTCAGCCAAGTTTGTAGAGTTATGTTTTTGGGAACTTTAACCAGAGAGGCCATACACAGGAAATGGTAGAATCCTGGAGGGTGTTGTAGAACAGTGAGACCTGAGGGCATAAGTACAGAGTGGTGACAAAGGTAGACAGGCTGGTGAAGAAGGTACCTGGCATACTTGACTTCATTGGTCAGGGCATTGAGTACAAGAGTTGGGATGTCACGTTGCAAATATACAAGACACTGGTAAGACCAAATTTGGAGTATGTATACACTTCTGGTTGCTTAGCTATAGGAAGGAGATCATTAAGTTGGAAAGGATGCAAAAGGTTGTTAACATGATCAAAGGGTTTGAATTATAAGGAGAGACTGGATAGGCTGGAGCTGTTTCCCTTGACCATGGAAGGCTGAAGGGTGACCTTCAAGAGGCACATAAAATAATGAAGGATATAAATGTCACAATTTCCCCAGGTTAGGGGCAACTAAAACCAGAAGGCGAAGGGTTAAAGTGAGAGGAGTAAGATTTAAAGAATATCTGAGGGGAACCTTTGTTACATAGAGGGCGGTGAGTATGTGGAACAAGATGCCAGAGGAAGTACAGTGTGGTAGGGTCAGTTACAATTACAGCACTTAAAAAGGCATTTAGGCAGTTACATAACTAGGAATGATTTGGAGGTATATGGGTCAAGTTAAGGCAAATTGGGTTAGCTTGTCATTGAACAAGTTGGGTTGAAAGGCTGATCCCAACCACATAGTTAAATTAAAATTGGAAATAGAACATAGACACTACAGCACAATACTGGCCCTTCGGCCATGGATGAGGTGTCATCCCATGTATTCCTTTAAAAAAATACTAAACCTTCCCTACCCCATAATCATCTATTTTTCTTCCATCCATGTGCCCATCTAAAAATCTCTTAAATACCCCTAACGCTTCAGCATCCATCACCATCCCTGGCAAGGCATTCCAGGAACCCATAAATCTCTGTGTAAAAGAAACCACCCCTAATTTCTCCCCTAAACTTCCCTTCCTTCACTCTGGTGATTGCTATTCCTGCACTGGAAATAAAAAGTGCTGGCTTGTTCATCCTATCTCTGCCTCTCATAATCTCAAAAAACTCAATTAGGCCTTCCCTTCATTATCCTTGAGTAGACTTTACTTCTCCAAATCATCTTGCATTAGAGCAATGTTGAAGGCCAAAGACAGGGACCTTAAAGTGTGAATGGGACTGAAAATTAAAGTGAAATGCAACTGCAAGCTCAATATTACCCTTGTGGAATGGAGATGGTCGGCCAACGAGTCACCCTATCTGAATCTGGCTTGACCCTTGGAGAGGAGACAACATCCTGAGCACTCAATGCCAGACAACAATAACTGACTCAGCATGATAGATAGCATGGTTAATTATCATGATCCTTATGCTTCATTCTGAATGTTCAGAGGTATGTATCTTTGTAGCGCTGGTAGAACTTCGTATGAATGTCTACCTTTCCTGATGCAGTGCAGTGACCTGTCTTCCCTCAGCAATGAGTCACCCCATAGATTTTGTCGAGGATGACTGTGAGATCTGTTGTAGGGTTGGATAAATAGATAGGGGATCCTACCACCAGATACGTATTCCACTCCCCCTCCAATTTCTGTGGGGATTCCTTTTTCTACTCATCCCTTCCTAATTGATCTCTCCGCTGGAATATTATTGTCATATTATTGACATGTGGGGCTCAAGGCTACACCACAGTGAACACTCAGCATTGACATATGGGGCTCAAGGCAAAGCTGCACAATAGTGAACACTCAGCATTGAAATGTGGGGCTCATGGCAAAGCTGCACCACAGTGAACACTGACATATGGGGCTCAAGGCAAAGCTGCACAACAGCGAACACTCAGCATTGACATTTGGATCTCAAGGATGCACCACAGTGAACGTTCTTCATTGACATGTGGGGCGGCACAGTTAGCACTGCAGTTAGATCATCATTATTACAGTACAAGACCTGGGTTCAAATCCGGTGCTGTCTGTAAGAAATTTAACATTCCTCCTATGCCAGCGTGAGTTTCCTCCAGGTGCTCCAGTTTCCTCCCACTGTTCAAAATAAATGTTGGGGGTGGTTGTAGATTAACTGGGGTACTTGAGCACAGGGTCATGTGCCAGAATACCTGTGACTGTGCTGTATTTCTAAATGTAAAAAAGCTGCACCATAGTGAACACTCAGCATTGGTGAGGACGGGCAATAGCTGCTTCTGGTGTTTGCAGACCTAGGAGATTCCACAAACTCTCTAATGGGCCCACTGATCTTTCTTTGGCTATACATCTCTCTCCTGCTCAGAGATTTCTCTATGGTAACAAATTCTCCTTAGTCAACATTGCAAACTTTAATGTTTTGGAAAATATTCTAACAAGTCATTTAATTCCCCATAAGGCACATTTTTCAATGGTATTTCCAGCATATTACCTTACCATGTGCTGTTACACAATTCTGTAACAGCCCTTATTTGCACAACATTGAGCCTTTGAGCAATCTCTTGTGCATGCACCTCACTTCCCTCCTGTCAAGAATTAAACTTTTTTCCGATATGAACCCAGTGATGAATTGTCCATTTGGCTCTGTGTATGACAAATCTTACTTTGTGTGTTGAAGTATTTGTTTAATTATACACAACTATAGATATAATATATTTTAACCATCAATTATAAACACTAAATTTACCATAAATTAACATACCCATTAACATCCGGAATGGACTTAACTAACCATTGTCTGCAAAGAATTCCAGAATAATTTATAACAATTTTGACAATAGGTTTTCCTTAATGCTTTCCATCTTTATTATGCACACTCTTTTTTACATCATATCTTCCTGTGGATCCTGGACCTTTTCCTTTCCATGGTAACTGTCTTGAAGTTAGAAGATTATTGTGCTTGGAGGCACACAGGAGACTGCAGGAGCTGGCATCTAACGCTAAACACATTCTGCTTGAGGAGCTCAGCGGGCCAAACAGCATCAGTGGGAGAAAAAGAATGGTCAACATTTTAAACCAAAGCCTTTATCAAGACAGGCAATCAATCTTTTTCTTCTGCTGATGCTTTTTGACCCTCTGAGTTCCTCCAGCAAATCGTGTTTAGCAAGTTATTGCCCCTGTTTTTAAAAAAAAATCTGTCACTGATTTTCAATGCTTGAAACTCAGACATGGTACAGAGAACTCAGCTGACATCAATGCACCCTCTGAGATAACAGGAATGGGAACTTATTTTTAAATATAATTTTCAGTGGCAATACAATTCTTTCTCAGGACATCCAGCTCACTCTGAGCCTGGTTCAGGTCACTTCACAGTCAAATGAATACCAGAAATCCTACAGAGACCAAATACTATTCCAAGATAATCTCTTACACCACAGGAGCATCATTCACCTTGATCGAAGTGGCTTTGCAATAATATCTTGCATCTAGTTTCTTGTTTTCCATCATCCCTGTATAGGGTCCCCCTTTCCACATATAGTCATTTTTTTTTCTCTACATTCCTCTCCTCGGGCCTCAACAATGTCTTGCACAAAGCAAATGACTGCAACATCTCAGCCACCAATGTTGTTGCCATATTCACCATCTGCTATCATAACAAACCCCTCAAAAGAGCCCTGTTCTCTCTTCCCAAAATATTCCCAGAATAGATGATTGTATAGATAAGGTGGGGAAGATTGATCAAAGATTGATCTCTTAAAAAGATACTGGTGTGTTCCTTTGACAGAGAGAGGCAGGGAGATTTCTGCATTTGTTACAACTTCGGGATTGTATGAGTATAATATTATGCCTTTTGGGATGAAAAATGCACCTGGCACATTTCAGAGAATGATTAATGCAGTAATTCAGGGTTTAGAGCACACAGGAGCCTATAATCGATGATTTAGTAATTAGCACGGACACATGGGAAGAACTCATGCTTGAATTAGAGCAGTTATTTCAGAGACTGGTGGAAGCACACTTCACAGTGAATTTGCACAAGAATGAGTTTGGACATGCCACTGTGATTTATCTGGGTTATGTGGTAGGACAGGGACAAGTGGCACCCGTTGGAGCAAAAGTATTGGCTATCACTGTGTTCCCTATCCCCAATAATAAGAAAGCTCTTTGGAGATTTCTAGGTATGATTGGCTACTATCGTAGATTTTGTAAAAACTTTGCAGAAATTGCACTCCCATTAACAAAACTACTTGGAAAGAAAGAAAAATTTATCTGGTCAGATGTATACCAGCAAGCATTTCTGAAGTTAAAGGCCATTTTATACCTTCAGCCTGTATTTGTGTCGCCTAACTTTGAAAAGGCATTCTCTTTAGCCATGGACACCAGTGATGAAGTGGTTGGTGCTGTACAGTTACAGAAGAAGGATAGTGATGGAGTAGAACATCCTATTTCGTACTTCTCAAAAATGTTTAACAACCATCAACAAAATTACTCGACCATTGAGAAGGAGTTATTAGTGCTTGTTTTAGCATTGCAACATTTTGATGTGTATATTTGTACTGCTCAAAAACCATTAATAATATATACTGATCATAATCCATTAGTTTTTCTGTCTAAAATGAAAAATATAAACAGACGGTTATTGAACTGGAGCTTAATGTTGCAAGAGTATGATTAAATTATTACACACATAAAGGGGACAGATAACATAATAGCAGATTGTTTGTCAAGATGTTAATCTGGGTAGATATGAATCTAATCACATACTGTAAAAAAATGGAGTGTTTATTTTATTTTATTTATGTAATACTTCCATTATTTGTTAAAAATTTGTTCTTGTCGACCAACTTTTCTTTAGCAGGGGAGGTGTTACAGAGTTCTGTGTTGTGTATTGGCCTATGTGTTATACGGTTTTGTGTTGAAAAGTGACAGTTTGCCTTAGAGAGCCAAGGTGAAGGTGGACTGCTGAGACAGTGGGAGACGGACTGAGCAAATGCAGAAAATTATCTAAAAATTTCTGGACTTGGATGATAAACCACCACTGGGGGTGCTGTGGAGTGGAAGAAGGCCCAAAACATGAGTCATTGTCTGGAAGACAGTTTAGAATATTGGGATTTCAAAAAGGGATGAACATTCTGAAGGCAGCCGGAAGGATCGGGACCAAGCCATTGTTCCTCTCTCTGCAAGCAGCACAAGAAGACAACTTCGAATTCTCTCTCTCTCTCTCTCTCTCTCTCACTTTCAAAGATCTTTTGGCTTCAGTATACCAAAGAAGCTGAATTTTGTTTATGATCTTTGCTTCAGTTGAGATCAAAGTTTTGTGAGTCTTGTGTGTTTTCTGTTTGTTTTGTGTCTAAGTTTTCCTGTGGGCTGGTTGGAAGTGTAGCTTAGACTTTGATTACATATGTTATATTTAGGCTGAGGAATTTATTCATTTTACAGTTATAGAAATTTGCATAGTAACCAGTGGGCATTGTTATAAAAAGGGGGGATTTTGAATTAGAGTTTGAAGGTGAATTTTTGTTAATAAAGTAATTGTTCATCTTTACCCCTGTGTGATATGCCTTCTTTGTGGTTGCTAGTTTGATCTTGTAACACTTCATTTACTTCTATTTTACCTATAGAATAGCAACATTACCCCAAATGCAACTTATGGACAATAATTTTTGAATGCGCTTTGCATTACATATTGGCTTTGAAGCAGTCAAAATCACTTTCATTACAAAGAAAAAATGGAAGCACCATTCATTTTCAGCTCTTTTCCCCCTTTCTAATTGTTTCATATACATCATACACATAATCCCCAAGTAAAAACGTTAGCAGTCTGTGAAAGATGTTTGTAGTAACATTGGAAGTCCTAACAGCCTTTGCAGAGTTGTAAATATTGTAATATAATTCCACAATATGTAACCATATGGTAAATGCATTGAGCTTTAGTTTATTTGCCAAAATAATTTTAAAAAGGAGATAAATGAATCTCTAGAGAACCATTATCTTCTGTAAGAAAATATACTTATTTCCTCTGCTTTATAAGCAAATGAATTAATCCAACAAGGATCGATTGCTTTCAGGATTAAAGGGCACCCACTGAGTACAGAGATGTGGAAGAATTTCTTTAACCAGAGGGTCATGAATCAGTGCAATGTGTTGCCACAGCCAGTTGTGGAGGCCAAGTCATTGGGTGTATTTAAGGCAGGGTTTGATAGCTCCTTGATTAGTCAGGGCATCAAAGGAAATTTGGTCAAAAAGAGAGAGCATATTAATTGGCCAAAAAAAGTACCACAACCGAAGACTGGGAGCAGTTCAAGATGCAGCAAAGGAGGACAAAGGGATTAATTAAGAGAGCAAAAATAAATTGCGAAAGTAAGCTTGCGGCAAATATAAAAACCGACTGCAAAAGCTTTTATAAATATGTCAAGAGGAAAAGACTGGTGAAATCCAGAGTAGGTCCTTTGCAGTCGGAATCAGGGGAATATATAATGGGGAATAAGGAAATGGCAGACCAATTAAATTCTTACTTTAGTTCTGTTTTTACAAGAGAGGATACAAATAACCTCCCAAGGATGTTGGGAAACATAGAGACTAATGTAAGGGAGGAACTGAAAGAAATCAGTATCTCTAAGGACACGGTCTTGGGGAAATTGATGGGATTGAAGGCAGATAAATCCCAAGGGCCTGATAATCTACATCCTGGGGTACTTAAGGAAGTGGCCATTCAGATAGCAGATGCTTTAAGAATTATTTTCCAGAACTCGATAGACTCAGGATCAGTACCCATGGATTGGAGGGTAGCTAATGTTGCCCCACTATTTAAAAAGGGGGGTAGAGAAAAAGCGGGGAATTATAGGCCGGTAAGCCTTACATCAGTAGTGGGCAGAATGATGGAATCCATTATTAAGGATGTAATAGCAGAGCATATGACTAGCAGAGAAGGGATCAGACAGAGTCAACATGGATTTACAAAAGGTAAATCGTGCTTGACAAATCTATTGGAATTCTTTGAGATGGTGACAGGTAAAGTAGATGGGGAAGAGCCAGTGGATGTGGTGTACCTGGACTTCCAAAAGGCCTTCGATAAGGTCCCGCATAAATGACTGGCTTCCAAAATCAAGGCTCATGGGATTGGGGGCAAAGTATTGATGTGGATTGAGAACTGGCTGGCAGGTAGAAGACAGAGAGTTGGGATAAATGGCTCATTTTCTGAGTGGCAGGCGGTGACCAGTGGGGTGCTACAGGGATCTGTACTGGGACCCCAGCTGTTCACAATTTACATTAATGATCTGGATGAGGGGATTGGATGTAATATCTCCAAATTTGCAGATGACACTAAGCTAGGAGGGGTTGTGTGCACAGAAGAAGGGGTCAGGAAGCTCCAGTGTGATTTGGATAAATTGAGGGACTGGGCAGATACATGGCAAATGCACTACAATGTGGATAAATGTGAGGTTATCCACTTTGGTAATACAAACCAGAGGGCAGATTACTATTTGAATGGCAATAGATTAAGAAATGGGGAAGTGCAGAGAGACCTAAGGGTACTTGTACACCAGTCTCTGAAGGCGAGCATGCAGGTACAGCAGGCGGTTAAAAAGGCAAATGGTATGTTGGCCTTCATATCAAGAGGGTTTGAGTATAGGAACAAGGATACCTTACTGCAGCTGTACAGGGCCTTGGTGAGACCCCACCTGGAGTATTGTGTGCAGTTTTGGTCACCTTATCTAAGGAAGGATGTTCTTGCAATGGAGGGAGTGCAGAGGCGATTCACCAGGCTGATACCTGGAATGGCAGGAATGACTTATGAGGAAAGATTGCGCAAATTGGGATTACTCACTGGAGTTTAGAAGATTGAGAGGGGATCTCATAGAGACATATAAAATTCTGGCAGGACTGGACAGAATGGATGCAGATGGGATGTTTCCAATGATGGGAAAATCCAGAACCCGGGGCCATGGTTTGAGGATAATAGGCAAACCATTTAGGACCGAGATGAGGAGGAATTTCTTTACCCAGAGGGTGGTGAATCTGTGGAATTCATTGCCACAAGGGCAGTAGAGGCAGGTTCATTAAATATATTTAAGAGGGAATTAGATATATTTCTTCAGTATAAGGGTATTAAAGGTTACGGAGAGAAGGCGGGGATGGGGTACTGAACTTTAAGATCAGCCATGATCTCGTTGAATGGCGGAGCAGGCTCAAAGAGTCGAATGGCCTACTCCTGCTCCTATCTTCTATGTTTTTTCTATGTTATAGGGAGAAGGCCGGCAGTAGGGTTGTGGAAAAATGGTTCACCTCATGATTGAATGGTGAGGCAGATTCGATAGGCTGAATAACCTATTTCTGTTCCTAGGTCTTATGATCTTATAGTTTTTAAAATATACGTATTGTCTGCCATACAACACCTATAAAAAACAATTTACTGGTAGATGCAGTAATGCTGCCTTTTGTTTCACAGGGCAATAAGTGAAATATAAGATCTATTCTCAAAAAACATTTAGCACTGTAACATGTGCAACTTAATGCAAATTCCTATATTTACATACAAGTATGGGTTTACATTCAACTGACATATGCATTAAACTTGGCCCTCAATTTGGAAATGCTCAAGCAATTTGTAAATTATAGGTCCTTAAATATATAAGCATTTCTGTAAGATAAGCTTGAAAAATCATTAAAAAAAATAGGTCTATAATTCTCTGTGACAGGGGGGTAGAGAACACAACATGTCATCACCATCATCCATCGTTGCTCTGAAACACGGATTTTGATGCAGGCTTGCATATTCCCTCGTCTCTGATATGACCATCTTCCACTGGTGGGCACTTAAATAGTCTTCCAGTTTTGATCTTCCTGCCCTGTAATAGCATAAATGCAATCCTTGGATAATGATTTATGTGTTGCAAAATTGCAAATATAAGCATTGAAATTCCCCCAATTTTAATGTTCAGAATCATTTCACTTTTTCCTGTTTCAGGTGATCCTGTGCTTCATTACTGTATGTATTTGGAAGAAGAAAGTGGGGAACTGAACTGCTGTAGCACTGTGCCTCATTGTATGAGGCCACTCTGGACACTGCATGTGAGTAGGAGGCAGGGAAAAAATGAGAGGTCACTTGTATAGGAGTTTGAGATGAGTTAAATCAGATAACCCACTAAAGTGGAGGTGCCAGTATAGTGTGTGTAATGATCTGAAAACCTGATTGTTTTGGAAGTGCCCAATAACAAATGCACCTCAGAACAATGTAACCTAACTTTCTTGGCAACATGCTGTATTGGGAATTGCAGCACTCAATGCATGTCTGAACAGAATTAAATCATGCATACAAGTGTGAGTCACAGCAGGAAATACTCCTGTCAAAATTCCCATGATGCAATTTGACCTGAAAATTGTGGCAATAATATTCCATTCTAGAAATAACTGTTTTCTATATGCAAAACAGAATTATTTTTAGTAAATACACAGAAGTGCTGGAGAAACTCAGAAAGTCCCGCAGAACCCACTCACAAATTGGATGAACAGCTCCTCGTGTTCAGTCTGGGCACCCTACAACCAGAGAACGTTAACATTGACATCCAGTTTCTGTAAGCATGCCCAACCCATCTCTCTTGTTCCCCATCTCTATGTCTCCTTTCTTCCAGCTCCCCTCCTTTTCTTCTCTCTCTTTCCCTATCTCTCTGTCTCCTTTCTTCTAGCCCTGCCTTCAAAGAGCTACCCCCTTCCCTGATCAGTTCTGAGCTTTTATCTCCAGATATCCTATCCATGTCCACTGATGGCTTCTTGTCTGTTGGCCTATGCCCCTCCCCATTCCTTCTTCCTTCCTCCTTCTATCATTTTATTCAGGAGCATGTCTGCTTTTTGCTCACACCTTGATGAAGGGCTCAGGCATGAAACTTTGTGATTATATACCTTATGAACCAAGGTTGGCATCAGAACGAGTGTTAGAGTATTAGGGTAACCAGGTGGGGCACAGCCCGACTCATAAGTTCACTCAGCATGGTTGGGGAGGGGGCCTACCTGCCGAGCAGACGCAAACCTCCTCAGACATAGGAGCTGAAAGCACTGCTTTTATTGCATGGAGAGTCACTAATGTGCGTCAAGCTGGATGCTAGTGACACGGGCAGGGGCGGGTCTGACAGCAAGTGATGGCCACGAGCGTATGAGAGCACAGCACTTGGCAAGGAGGGGCCATGCCCGCGAATGCCCACCCTTGGCGTTGACCATGGAATGAACGCTATGGGGCCTTCTAAGTTTCTTCAGCAATTTTATATGTTTACTTCAATCACATTGACTGCAGGCTCTCTTGTTTCACATAATTTTTAGCAACAACTATTAGGATCCTGTTAATTAAAATTTGGATTTGAATTTGCATGATGAGGTCAAATAATTGGCAAGTCTAGAGTAAGAAAGTTCACTTTGCTGTATTTTGTTCCTGTGATGGTGATATAATTGTAAAACAATTCTGGCAATTATTATCAGTGGAAATGTTTTAATAATGTAACTGGGTACGATAAAGCTCATGCCCTTTCAAATCATAGAAAATAGTTTGATTCCTGATGTTAGGTCTGCTTTGTTCATGAATGAGTGAGTCAAACACCAGACTGAGTCGAAATCAAGGTTCTTTGTTCTTTATTGCCGGATTGTAACACTTGCAACTAACAGTGTTAGTTGGAGAAGGCGCATTCTGCCGTTATCAGCAAGTGGTGTTTTTTTTATACCTCAGGATACGTACTTAGTAAATTATCATACCATGACATTGTCCAATGAATAAACTGTTGCTATCCTTCTCTGTTAGTCTGCTGCACATCATTCTTGTTAGTGCAAAGCTTATCTTGAGTGTACAAGGTCACATCTGCATTCTGTTACTCCTTAGTACTGGGTGACTCCTTCTCCGGTCCCATCTCATGATGTTTTTACCTTACACTGATCAAAATTAAGGATTTTTTGCTGGAGCTGTAGCTAATTTGGAACAAACTTAATATGTAATCAGGTATAAATAAGATTTTAGTAGTTTGTCTGGTCTGGCCATGCAGTTTAATTTTTTGAGACAGCAGCTTCAAGTGTTTATTACAAGTGCATTGCAGTCATGTATGTTCACACATCAATGAAACCTTGCATTTATTTAGATTGCTGCTCTAAGCTTGAGATTGGATATCCATCTTCAAAAGGAATAAGGCCATGTTCTTCCTTCTTAGATCACACAGTATTCTAAGATAGACTGGATGTAGTAACTACTGTTAGAGCTTCCAGTGTAAGATGAATTGAAACATTTTACATCATGTGAATAAATCATGCAATATATAATGGTTAATTGAACATAAAAGCAGCACTGGGATGGAGCCAGTTGCACTCTGTTACTGGAAAATTTTACCTTGTGCTTTTTAATGGAAAATAATGGATTATATTCATTTGTTTTACTAAATATGTATTGCTGTTGGTAAATATCTCTGCCACAAGCCTAAAATCAGATATTTTCTCTGATGAATAATAAATAAAGCCCAATGATTCTCTGATACATTAGCTGATGAAATAAACAATTCATCCAATAAATGAAGAAGGCCTCAGGGTCAGTTTTCAGTTTTGTGGAGTGATCTGAAATCAGCTAAAACAGGATAAAGATTAAGAAAATTATAAGACTGTGGCTCAGTCTGGGCTCAAATTCCCCTCCAATATAGTGTTTAATTGCATTTTGAGCATCAATCTCCAGGGAAAGCAAAAAACAATGTGGTGATGGACATTAAAAAGAGGAAGCATTGTATGTGTTGGGTAGAGATAATACTGGGGTAGCAATTTTGCAGTTACTGACTAATTCCTACAGCCACAGCCTTTTAACAATTCCTTAAGTGCTGTATTAGGCTGGAAGGAAATATGTAAGATGATCATTTGAATGAGGTACTGGAGACTGCCTGGCACATACATAACTCCACCTGGCAAAACTCAGCACTTTCAGAGATTAGAATAGTATGTTTTTGAATATACCCTATATTTTGGCATATAAGTCGACTGGCGGATAAGTTGACCCCCTTTTTCAGCCGCATTTTAATGGTTTTATTATATATGGGGCATATAAGTCAACCCTCAATTTTTGGGCTATCTGGGCCTCCCAGCTGCACCCGGGCAGGAGCAGGAACCTCGGCCTACCGTGCAGGAGCAGGGACCTCGGCCTACCGTGCAGGAGCAGGGACCTCGGCCTACCGTGCAGGAGCAGCAACTTTGGCCTACCGGTAGGCCAAGTAGGAGCAGTGACATCGTTCTCCCATACACTACCAATCAACCACAATAAGACAGAGAATCATGATAAATAGGCTTTAATCACCTTAAAGTATCAGTGTGTAGCTTGCATGTTGCTGGCCCGATTCCAAGGCTGGTACTGAGGGAGGGGTTTGGGTGTAACAGTCTTTGAGGGGATATTTGGGAAGGAGGAGTCATAGGTTCAGGGGGCAGGCCAGCCCATACATACATCTACATACATAATGATAGCACCACATTCATCCCTCCTTTTTAAACAAAGTCCGCCGGGGTGGAGTGGTTTAATGTTCATTGCAGCTTCGCGATTCTTCAAAGTCCCTTACAGATTCAGCCTGCCCAGTGGTCTCGTCTGTCGCTGCGACCGTTGCAGGGTCTGCTGTGACACAGCTGTCGGTTCCCGGGTGGTATCTTGTGCAATAGGTGGTGCCTCCAGTGGCCAAAGGTGTGGTGGTACTGTGGAGCTCTTCGGGTTTGTTGGAGTTTGGGGCACAAATTTGGGCACTGATAATGGGGCAGGTTGGTAGGGGTTACTGGGGGAGGGGAATAGCGGTTGGTCGAGGGGTCTCCTGCCTGCGCCAGGTCATGGATGGAGACAGTGTCCTGTCGACCATCCTGATACTCCACGTAGGTGTATTGTGGGTGGAGCTTCTCGAACAGAGGGTCAGTTTTGTGGTGACTGATGTGCCTTCAAAGTAGCACGAGCCCCATGATATAATTGGTTACACAGGCTATATATCACGCCTCAAAAGTTAAATAAATGAGATCCAACATTATCAGATACATGTTTTCGCTGTAAGGAAATGGGAACAACAGTACATGCAATTTGGGCATGTGAGAAAGTGAAAAATTTTGGGAACATCTAAATCAGGTATTAAATAAAATCACAAAGAGCAACATACCAAAAAATCCAGAGATCTTTCTTCTAAGTAATATAAGAAGTAAAGAATTAGGCCTCAAACTGGATGAAGCACAAAAAAGATTTATTACGATAGCCTTAGCTGTAGTAAAAAAATGTATAATGTCAACTTGGAAATCAGAAGAGAGCCTGAGTGTACAGCAATGGTCATAGAAATGAATAAATGTATTCCATTGGAAAAAATAACATATAATTCAAAAAATAAAGTCACATTATTTGAACAAATTTAGGATCCGTACATGGAACACAACAGAGAGAGCCTACCACGGACCCCACCCCCTAAAATGATAGAACGAGAAGAAGACGAAATGATCTGATCTAGTGTGTAAAAGTAGATGACACAATTTTCTTGTTTATTTTCATTGTGTGATGACATTGTTTAATGGGTTTATTGTATTGTATATGTTGAACATTTAATAGGTTTGGAGGAGGGTGGAAAGGAGGGAGGGCAGGGAGGGGGGAAAAATGGCATTGTGTATATTCAAGAGGGAAATGTTTGTGTATTTTGATTAATATGGTTCATAGTGTTAAAAATTTTAAAAATGTTAAAAACTGGCTGAAGGTGTACCAGGTATCGGATCTGGGCGGCCGGGGGGGGGGGGGGGGGGCGTGCCGAGGGCGCTGAAGGGTTCCTGACTGTGTCGAAGGTTCGGATCTGGCAGCCGATGGTTTGGACTGGACTCTGTGAGGTTGCGGGAGTGCTGAAGGCAAATCTACAGGTCTGCCTTAGCACAGGCAAAAGTGATTTCATGTAATATGACCCTGTTTTATTACAATTACAATAAATTGAATCTTGAATCTTAAAAAAACAGTAGCATGGGCCCAGGGTTCATCAGCCAGGATAGTAGTGTGGTTCAGGATGCCGATTTTCTGGGGAATGAAAAGAGCCTTTCATAAGGTGTTGCATTCGTGGCCATACAGAAAAGGGACCTGGTGGCACTGAGGGCGTCTTGCCACCAGGAGGTGGGTAGTCCTTTTGATTTAAGGGGGAAGAGAACTGTCCTCCAAACAGTGGCATTTTCCCTCACTACCTGTCCATTTACCCTGGAGTTATAGCCTGTGGTCCTGCTCATGGCTATGTCCTTGGTCAACAGGTACTGGTGCAGCTCCTTGCTCATAAAGGAAGATCCCAGATTATGGATATAGCAGGGGTACCCGAACAGAGTGAAGATGCCACATACCTTTATGACAGTGGTCGTGGTCATATCCAAGCAGGGGATGGCGAAGGGGAAATGGTAGTATTCATCCACGATGTTTAGAAAGTATACATTCCTGTTGGTGGATGGGAGAGGTCCCTTAAAGTCCATGCTCACCCGCTTGAAGTGGCAGGTGGCTTTGATAAGGTGGGTTTTGTCTGGCCAGTAGAACTGGGGTTTGCACTTGGCACAGACCAGGCAGTTATGTGTCAACTCCCTGATGTCTTTGACCAAGTAGGGGAGTTTGCAGGCTCTAACAAATTGGTAGAGCTTGGTGACTCTGGGATGGTAGAGGTTGATCTGGAGGACTTGGAGACAATTTAGCTGCGTGTTGGTGCATGTTCCCCAGGTCAGGGCATCATCGGGAGGCTCGATGAGCTTCCCGAGCCGGTACAAAATCTCGTAGTTGTAGATGGATAGCTCAATTCTCCACTTCAGGACCTTGTAGTTCTTAATTTCTCCCCTCTGTTGTTGAACATAAAAGTGACTGCATATTGGTCAGTCAGCAGGGTGAAGAGTTTTCTGGCCATGTAGTGCCTACAATGGTGCACAGCTTCCACTATGGCTGAGTGCCAGAGCTTGGGGCCTTGGAGGGTTCAGAAAAAAATAAATGCCATGGGCCTGCCCTCCTGGTTCAGTGTGGTGGCCAGAACAAATTTGGATGCATCACTCCACCTGGATAGGGATGGATTCATCTACAGCATGGATCAGTGCCTTGGTGACGTTGCCCTAGATGCTTGTGAACACTATTTGGGCTTCTGCTGACAGGGGCAAAGTGGCCGATTTCACCAGGGGGCGGGCTTTGTCCGTATAATTGGGGACCCACTGGGAATAATAGGAAAAAAAGCCCAAGCACCTTTTCAGGGCCTTGAGGGTCTGGGGTAATGGGAGTTCCAACAGGGGGCATATGCAGTCCAGGTCTGGCCCAGTTGACGCCATCCTCCACCACACAGCCCAGGATGGCCAGCCTTGAAGTTCTAAAGACACACTTCTTTTGATTATAGGTCAGATTGAGGCTTTTGGCTGCCTGGAGAAACTTGTGGAGGTTGGTGTCATGGTCCTGATGGTCGTGGCCGCAGATGGTCACATTGTGCAGGTAGGGAAATGTGGCCTTGAGTCCATAGTCATTGACTATGTGGTCCTTCTCCCTCTGGAAGATAGAGACCCTGTTGATGACACCAAAAGAGGTGTGTAGTGTTACGGAGTCCCGAGGACCCCAAAAACCAGCATCAATAGATATGCACCACAACACAAAGGGATTCTTTAAAAAAAAGTCATTTTTAATTATATTTGAACAAGAAAACAGAATTAAACTTTAATTTATTACTTAACCTACCTAAATACTTAATCCACCCCCCTCTAATACTAAGCGCAGGTGTGTGTAATGTACATTTAAGATCAGAAAAGTTCTTTGGATCACAGTCCAATCTCACTGGTTGCAGGCAATTCTTGTTCTGAGCACAGAATTAGCATCAACAAAGTTCACCAGGCTTTGGTGTTTAACAGGCAAATGGTTACCATTCAGGAGGGTTCTTGCTGGTTTTCAGAGAGAGATACCTTTTCCAGGACATCCGCAACTGATTCCTTCTCAATCAGTCTTGCTGACGAAACTTGCCCCCTTCCGGGTTCTCCAGATGATCCTCTTTCTTTCAGGTTACCTTTCACACCACCTGTCTTCTCCTTTGACCAGGCAGCCTTCCAAAGTTTGCCAGCTTGTCCCTCTGGAACTGATTTCTGTCTCTCTCCTTTCTGTTTCACACCCTCCCTCTCTGAGAGCAAAACTGTTCTCCTCTGCCTGCAGAGATCACATGGTCTTCCAGGCAAGCTGCTGTTGATACTTTGTTGCCTCCTGCAAAAAGCACTCTGCAAAAGTCCTGCAAATATTCTGTGTTTTAAAATGTGTGTGTGCAAGCTGCCCTAACAATTTCTCCCAAACCACCTCTAAATACTCTGTCACAGGAGGAAGTGGTAGAGGAGGCCATCCACCTCGAAGGCAATGTATGGGCTGTGCTCTGGCTGGATTGATAGCTGGTAGTAAGCCGACTTGAGGTCGATGGTTGAGAAAACCCAGAACTGGATGATCTCATTGACCATGTCAGCGATGTGGGGAAGTGGGTAGGCGTCAAGCAGAATGAAGTGCTGTGTGGTCTGACTGAAGTCAATGACCAAACTTTGCTTCTCTCCGCTCTTTACTACCACACTACAACTCTGTGGAAAAAAAAGTACCCCTGACATCTCCCTTAAACTTCCCTCCCCTCATTTTATACAGATGTCCTCTGGTATTTGCTACTAACACCCTGTGGAAAAGGTGCTAGCTGTTCATCCCATGTATTGCCTCTCATAATCTTACAGACATCTATTAAGTCACCTCTCATTCTTCTTTGTTCCAAGGAGAAAAGTCCTCACTCTGTTAACCTCTCCTCATACATATTCTCCAATCCAGGCAACATCCTGATGAATCTCCTCTGCACCCTATCTAAAGCTTCCACATCCTTCCTGTAATGAGATGACCAGAACTGAATACAATATTCAAAGAGTGATCTAACCAGAATGTTATCAAGCTACAACATTACCCCTTGATTTTTGAACTCAATTCCCACCCTAATGAAGGCCTGCATACCATACGTCTCTTAACTACCCTATCAACATGCATGACCGCTTTGAGAGATCTATGGATTTGGACTTCAAGATCCCTCTTCTTCCACACTATTAGAAATCCTGCCATTAACCATATACTCCACTTTGAAGTTCAACCTTCCAAAATGCATCATTTCACACTTATTGGGATTGAACCCCAACTCTGCATTCATTCTATATCCAGTGTAAGCTACAGCAACCTTCTACACTATCTACAACACCTCCAACTTTCGTGTCATCTGCAAACTTACTGACACAATTCTTCATCCATGTCATTTATAAAAATCAGGGTCCCAGAACAGTGGAACTCCACTTGTCACTGACCTCTAGAGAGAATGCATTCCATCTACTACTACTCTTTGCTCTTTGCTACTGTGATAGTACAGATCTATCACCAATGTATATAGTGTATATAGTTACAGTATCTAGACTGTGCTTACAGCGATTGGCTGAGAGCTAAGCCACGCCTACTGTCTGGGCCTTAAAGGGTTGTGTCCCTAGCCAGGTCAGATCATTCCGGACTGGTCAGCCACCTGTGAAGAGCTCCTGTCTTTTGGATCAACAAGTCTTTGATTCTTTTGACGAGCTCTACAGCTACCGTGTAATTCTCATGTGCCCTTCCATTTCTGTTGCCTACTAAATATTATGTATGCTTCCTTCTTGCTTTTAACTAGTTATTTCACGTCTTTGTCAACCACGGTTCCCTTTTCCTTGTCTTAATGGGACAAACCTCTCCAGAACTCTGCACAAGTGGGCTCTAAACATCCTCCATATTAAGTTCTGTGCTTTTCCCTGAGAAAATCTCTCCCCAATTTACTCTCCCCAGTTCCTACCAAACTTATTAGTAATTAGCCCTTCCCCAATTAAACACTTCACCATTCTGTCTACTCCCATCCTTGTCCACAACTATACTAAAGGTCAGGCAATTATGGTCACTGTCACCAAAATGCTTCCCCACCAAGAGATCTGTCACCTGACCAGGTTCATTACCCAGTACTAGATCTAGTATGGCTTCTCTTCTAGTCAGCTTGTCCACACACTGTGTCAGGAATCCTTGGACACCCCTGACAAATTCTGTCCCATCTATCCTTCTTGCAGGAAGGAGGTCCCAGTCAATATTAGGGACCTTGAAGTCTCTCACATCCACAAACCTGTTATTTTTGCACCATTCCACAAATCTGCCTATCTATTTGCTCCTTAATGTCCCGAGGGATACTTGGAGACCTATAGACTACTCCCAATAGAGAGATTACACCCTTCCTGCTTCTGACTTCCATTCACACTAACTCAATAGACATTCCCTTCCTGCAGCTGTGATACCATCCCAGATTAGTGATGCTACTACCCACCCCCACCCTTCTATTTTCCTTCCCATCCATTTTGAAACATCTAAACCCAGGTGCCTGTATCAGCCAATCCTGTCCTTGTAACAGTCACAACATCGT
The DNA here is from genome assembly GCF_036971445.1 of Narcine bancroftii. Lineage (NCBI taxonomy): Eukaryota > Metazoa > Chordata > Chondrichthyes > Torpediniformes > Narcinidae > Narcine > Narcine bancroftii. The sequence goes on from NC_091471.1 coordinate 79,766,259, forward strand.
AATTTCACATACTGGTCCATGCTCTACATTTATCTCCCTTATTCCTAATGCTTCTAGCATTGAGGTAAACACATTTCAAACTCTCCACTGATTGCATTTAGGCTCCTTGCCCTTGCTTTCTCACCAATTCACTACACATTGCATCAACCTTTTCACCATCTGATCCATTTTCTATGCCCTATCATTGTGTTACCCACCCCCCTGCTAAACTAGTTCAAGCCCACCTCAATAGCTTTAGCAAACCCTTCCTCCAGGATATTCATCCTCTTCCGGTTCAGATGTAACCCACCCTTTTTGTTCAGATTGTACCTTCCCCAGAAAAGATCCTTTTGTTTTTGTGAAGAGGGCATATCTGAGTATTTTCCCACACAGTCTACTAAGTGCCAATTTTGTAACTGTACTGGAACAGTTGTAGGGACATGGATGTTTGGGAGTGTGGGTATTACAGATGGAATCTTGCCTGGTCCTTACCCTTTGCTAGTTCTCAGTCAGTTTTTGATAATCCATGGAATGAATCAAATTGCCTGGAGGTTACTTTCTGTGATGGTGGTGATCTCAGAAGGCAGCCAATATATTGTAAATGACCTATTTGGCACATCTGGCTAGACAAAATTGCAAATGCTCCAGTCTATTGTTTTGCATTCATATGTTGGGCCCTGCCATTGAGAATTGAGATGTACTTGGAGCCCTCTCTTTCCATTTGCTGTCAAATTGCTCATCACCATTCATATGCCTGCCAACTCCCCACCCACCTTAGTCTTGAGATAGGGTCCTGACCTAAAATGTTGACTGTCCATTTCTCTCCGTGGATGTTGGCTGATCTGCTGAATCCCTCCAATTTCTCTTTGTTTTATCAGATATGTTGGGAGTGAAATACCATTCAGACTTGGAAATACGTAAATCAGTGTCCCTTCACCATCTCTGGGCTATAATCCTGGAACGTTCTCCCTAACTGCATTGTGGGTATAACCACACCTCAAGGACAGCAGTCGTTCAAGAGGACACTTCACTATCACCTTCACAAGGGCATTTAGGGATGGGCACTTAAATACTGGCTCAGCCTGTGAAGCCCATATCCCTTGAATGATTATTTTTTAAAAAACACTTCTGGTTATTGTATATAGTTTTCAGAGTTTAGCATGCAAGTGGTCTGGAGTTGTATTCATTAAGCAGGCATCTCATCATTTTTAAGGATCTCAGCTATTGTTCCCAGCAAGCCATGTGAGGGGGCCTAGACAAAGTGGAGACTCTCCGTCTGACTTACAGAAGACAGAAGTTAAAGAATTTCATGTATATTACATTCTAAATGTAGTATTACATAACAATAATGGAACCTTTACCTCTGTGCTCCACTTTGAACCAACGTTAATCTCCGAGCTTAATGGTAATGGTGGATATGCCAGGATATTACCCCCTCCATAAATCTTCGTCCGCGAAGCCAAGCCAAAGACCTGATAGATTGATAACTTTCTCTTTGCTTACTATCTGTTAACCAACTCTCAATCCACTAGTATTTTGCTCCCATTCTATGTACTCTTGGCTTTTCACCAAGCCTTATCAAGAACTCTCTGAATGTCCAAATGCATGATATCCACGTCCCTCCCCCTCTACATTTCAAAGAATCTGATGGATTAATCAAATATGGGTTACCCTTCATAAATCCACGATGACTGCGCTGACGATGGTGTCTTAAGAAAGCAACCTCCATTTGCGAGGACTCCCACCACCCAGGCCATGTCTTCTTCACTCAGGGATAAAGGTACAGGAGCCTGAAGATGAGCAATCAGCAGAACAAGGGGATGTTCTTTCGCTCTACCATCAGATTCCTGAATGAGCAATGAACCACAGCCACTGCCTTACTTTGAATTTTGTAAAGTGATTTCTATAAATGTTTACACTGTGATGCTGCCACAAAACAACAAATTTTGTGACATGTTCACGACAATAAATTCTGATTCTGATGCAAACATTTTATTTTCTAAGGAGATCAAGTGGTTAGTAAGACAAATGGAATTTTGGCCTTCATTTCAAGAGGTCTGGAGCTTAAAAATAGTAAAGTATTGCTACAGTTGTGCAGGGTGTTGTGAAGTCACACATGGAGGATTCACTAGGCTAATTCCTGTAAATAAGAGATTTGTCCTTCCATTAGGGGCTAAAGACATTTAATTTATATTTTCTGGAGTTGGAAAGAATAAGGAGTGATCTAATTCAAACTCATAAGAAATAGACAGGGCACTAAAAGGAAAATATCAAGATATTTTCACAGATGGGTGAATTTCAAACGAGACAAGTTATACGATTAGAGGGCAGTCATTTCAGCCAAAGTGCAAAACAACATTTTTCTTTCAAAGGATGATTAATCTCTGAAATGCTCTACCTGGGGGAATTATGGAAGCTGGATCATTGGGGGTATAAAAAAAAGGAAGTAGAGAAAATTTCAAAAGGGAATTGAGGCTATGGGAAACAGGCACAGAATAGAGCACACCAAGGTTAATGAGTATATTGAAGGGCAGGTCAGGGCTGAGGGCTCATTTGCTATACCCTGCTTCTGTATTTTTTTTATGATCAAAATGATAGATTGCTGTGCTTTTCCTCTGATAATTCAGCACTTTTGGGACTTTAGTGGCTCCAGATGAAGTAATTTTAAATATGGTGGGCTGTTCTTTGATAAAAGTTCAACTCTCATTTAATTACATGTAACATAGCATGATAATAAATTGTCTAGTGAACCAAATAAGTTGAATGGGAGCATGGGAACTTTCTTTTCTTCTGGCTATCCATCCTATAGGATGATGATGGTTCCTTTCAGTCAGTTTGTGGGCTTTGATATGAGGATACCCCACTCCTCAGAAAGGAACAGCGTGTGCATGAATGGATTTAGATTAGGGATTGCACAGGTCCAACCCACCCTCTCAACATCCTTTCCCGGATCCAGTGGCATGGTGAGGTCTAAGATGGCTGGGGGAATGTTCTGTGCAGTGAATGGCCAGACCAAGCTTCAATACAAGGGATGCCTTTTCCATGCTTCATGGCATTTTTGCTAGATGGCCATTGACCCTATGAGAGGGTGTGTCCACCCTTTGACAGATCTGTAGGATGTCTAGCTGGTAGGGGAGCTGGTTTAGTTGCTGAACACCCGACCATGTGACAGGTAGAACTGGGTTACATGGTACCTGTAGCACTCAAGACGAGTGATCTCATAGCAAGCATAGGAATTAGTGCCCCGATAAGGGGATGCGGGAACTGGGTATGAATTGAATAGAAATGGTGTACAGGAACTAGGGTCTGGACAAATAGAAAGGGAGAATGGGATCCAGGGACCGGATAAGAAGGGAGCATGAGAACCAGGGCTAATACGTGAGAAGGGAGTATGCGAATCAGTGCTCCAGCAAATGGGGAAGGTGCCTTACTAAGGTCAAAGGTGAGTACAGGTAAAACAGTCCTGGTGAGTGGGAAGTGAACATGCAAACAAGCTTTCAGTGAGTGGGAAGAAAGTTTGAAAACCAGAGACCTGATGATTGGGAAGGGAGTATGGCAAACAAATCTGGTAAGTCAGATTGCCAAACCATCAAGAATTTGGAAAAATTAGGTGTTTTGTTGGATTTGTGGTATTTTGTTAGGATAAAAGATTTTTTTTCTCCTTCTTTGTATAAATAGTGGAATCACATTTGAAACCCATCAATTTGAAGGAAGTCTTCTAGAATCTATAGAATTTTGGAATCTGGTAACTAGAGCATCCACCATCTCCTCCGCCATCTTTTTCAAAACTCTGGAATTTAAGACTTTTGCTTTCCATGAATGCTGCATAACGTGCTGAATTTGTCCATCACTTTTGTGTACTGCATTACAAGCTAGAATCTATCGACTTGTTTACTTTAATAAAATAAAAAGAGCATAGAAGTCGTGAGTGGCCTAGAGAAATTCTTAAGTAATTTTAATAAAGCCTAATGTCATAGCCATGAAAGAATGTTATGGTCACATTGACTTTGATGAGGCTGGTAATGCAGCTGCCTTGCAGTTCCAGCAAATCCGGTTTGATCTGACCCTGGAACTGTCGGTGTAGAGTTTGCAAATTCTATGATCTATGTTCGTTTCCTCCAGGTGGTGTGGATTTTTCACACATACCAAAAGCACGTGGGATAGCAGATCTGTCTGTCTGCCTATCTATCTATCTAATTTAGACATACAGCTATGTAACAGGCCCTTCTGGCCACGAGTCTTTACCACTCAAATACCCCAATAAGCTACAACCCTGGTACAGTTTTGAAGGGTGAGAGGCACCCAAAAGGAACCATACACAATGGAACAAATTCCATACAGAGAGCACCGGATTCCAAACCCAGGTCGCGGGCGCTGTAATAGCGTTGAACTAACTGCTATGCCAACTATCCCATCATGTGAGGTAGTTGATGGGAATGTGAGGAGGATAAAATAGTTGAGGGTAAGATTAGTGTAGGAATAGCTCCTTAATAACTGGTTTGGAATTGATAGGCCAAAAGAGCTGTTGGCATGCTGTTTCTCTCTGACTTATGAGACAACATGATAGCAAGAGTTACATAAAATTTTCATGCCTGATTTAAGTAACAAATAATAACGTTTTCAATCTGTAATTTAGACCCATTTGACAACCATCTGATATAGGTATGCTTCACTAACAAATTTATTTAACATTGTGAGTTGGAACCTAAATTGGAAATGGGCAAAGATTTATTAATCTTTACCCACCTCCTGTTTTTGAAATCACACCAAGTTCATACTGCCTTAAAAAAAATCACAGAAATTCTGGAAGAACTCAGCAAGTCTGGCAGCATCTGTAGGAGGTAAAGATACGCAACCAATGTTTCGAACATGATCCCTTCATCAGGGTAAAAGCAAAGAGCAGGCAGGTGCCTGAGTAAAAAGACTGGGGGAAGAAGGGAGGAAGGGGCAAGGAAGGTGGATAGGAGAACAGGCCAACAGACAAAAAGTGATAATTGAATATGGATGGGATGATAGCAGAGGAAAGATCAGTGCAGGGGGTGGGTCTGTGAATGCAGAGCTGGAGGAAGGGAGACAGAGGGAAGGGGAAAGAGAGAGAGGGAAGGAGAAGTAGGGATGGGTGTGGGGTGGGGGGAAGGAAGTGTTGATGGAGGGCTAACAGAATCTGGAGAAGTCAATGTTAATGTCATCAGACAAGAGGGTGCCCAGAGGGAATATGAGAATATGTTCCTCCAATTTGTGGGTGGTCTCAGTCTGCTGGTGCATGAGACCATTGATGGACATGTCCTCATAGGAATGGGGCAGAGAATTGAAATGAACAGCCACTGGGAGATACCCACTATTGCAGTGAAGGTGCAGAACAAAGCAATCTCCCATTCTGCACCCAATCTTTCCAATGTAGAGGAGATCACAATGGGAGCACCGGTTGCGGTAGATGACTCCTGCAGATTCACAAGTGAAGTGTTGCTTCACGTGGAAAGACTGTTTGGGGCACCAACTGTTTGTGAATCTGCAGGAGACATCTACTGCATCTGGTGTACACCATTGTGGTCTCCTCTGCACAGTGACATAACCACATTTTGAAGTTAGGGGGAGTGAGAGCACATAAAAAAGGTGCCTCGACCATGCCTGTGCATGCACGCACATGTTTTGCAACCAACGCACAAAGGAAATTAATTTGTGTGCATCCACGATGCATACAATTTTAAAATCATTCTACATTTTTATTTGGTATTTAACGAAGCTTTTGGCATTATGAAATTTAAAATCATTTTCTCGTCCATTTGGGAAGGAGGGAGGAGTGAAGGTGCTGGATGTGGATTGGAAGGAGCAAATATGCAGTGGGGTCAGGGGCACTGCCGGGCTGAAAAGCTCCCCCCGCCTCTACATTGAGATTGCTTCATTCAACATCTTCACTCTGTCTGCTGCAATAGCGGGGATCTCTCAGCAACAACCCAGTTTAATTCCCCACCCCATTCCCACACCACATGTCTGTCCATGGTCTCATGCACTGCCAGATGGAGTCCACCCACAAATTGAAGGAACAACACCTCCACCATACAACCTGATGGCATTAACTTCAACTTCTGCATTTCCATTAGCATCCCTACCTGCCCATCTCTCCCCTTTGCTATCCCTATTTCTAATTTCCTCGAGATATGTCTCTTTCCTTCCCGTTCCCTCTCTCCTTACCTCCAACTCTCCATTCATAGAGCTACCCCATTGTCATCCTCTCCATGTTAAATTATCACCCTTTTTCTGTTGGCCTGTGCTTCCCCACCACTCCTCAACTCTTCCTCCCTTCTCCCCAGGCTTTGTATTGAGGCATCTGCCTGCTTGTTGCTCAAACCGTGAAGGGCTCACATCCGAAACATCAGTTAAATATCTTTACCTCCTTTAGGATCTGTGAGACCTGCTGAGTTCCTTCAACATTTCTAAGTTTTTACTACAATCACAGCATCTACAGACTTCCATGTTTCACAGTCAAACTGCCTGCTCTTTTATGATTATTGCAGAATATTAGCTGTGTTTGTTGACTTTTTTGATTCAGCAGGGTTCCCAAATTTTTAAATAGCAAGTATAATTGAAACAATTATACTTTATACTTAAAGCCAGCCTGCAATTCTTCTGGTGAACTCTATTGTAGTTGTAAGATTGCTGGCATGTGTTTTATAGCTCATTCTGCCTTAAGAAGGTCAACAATTGGCATTACATGAGAGACAGACAATCCTACATTTTCCACGTGCATTGAAGAACAGGGAAGAGGGCAGTCCTGATCCCATAGGGGCTAGCCAGTGGAAGTTGATAGTTGTCGAGGTCAATGCCAATAACAAACTGGTTTAGTGCCATGAGGTACAGTAAAGCTTACAGGCAAATTTAAGATCAAATGCCTTTTCCAACACCTGTGATCATTCACCTGCATCAATCTCAATGCATCAGGACTCATACCAAACATTCATATGATCTAATAAAACCTTGAAGTGCTTTCAGCCTCAGATCCACATTTCATAGCTGATGCCCACTGTCGGTGTTAAGAATGACTCACATGTCATCTAACTGCACACATGGAGCCACTGATTCCTGAAAGATCACTATTCATCTGTTCACAGTCTCTTCACTACCTCTTTCAGAACCAAGGGGTGTAATCTGTCCAGTCCAGGTGACTTGTCCATCTGCAGCTTCCCAAGCATCTTTTCCTTAGCAACTGCACTCATTTCTACCTCCAACTCGCTTGAATTTCTCGCACATAACTGGTGTCTTCCACAGTGAAGATTGATGAAAAATACGTCCTTTTCAGTTCATCCCCATGACCACTTCTCCAGCATCATTTTCCAGTGTCCAATCTCCACTTGTCTCTTTTTCTTTTACATATCTGAAAGAACTTTTGCTATCCTCTTTTATGCTATTGGCTAGGTTACTTTCATATTTTATCTCTTTTCCCCTTGTTTTTTGTTGCCAATCATTTTTTAAAAGCTACCCAATCCACAATTTGTGCAGATGATGACTTGGTTCCCTCAGCATTTTACTTACCTGTAATCTTTCAAGAATAGTCTGCCTTTTGATTCTTCCCATGGAAGTGTATGATCTTCCTTTCTCACATCAAATTATTGATTTTTATTTGCCTTTGAGGTAAGATTGGCTATTAGAAGATATTCACTGAATTGTGACATGATAATACAGCAGGTGGTGCTACTGCCTCACCACTCTAGTGACCAGAATTTGATCTTGACTATATGGAGTTACACATTCTACCTGTCACTGTGGGTTTTCCCCAGCTACTTTATTGTCCTCCTGCATCAGAAATACATGTTGGTTGGTAGATTATTGTAAATTACCCATAATATAGGTGAATAGAGAATTAACATGAAGGGAAATGGGAGTTGTAATGGGATTACTCTGAGAGCCAGTATGGACTAACTAGGATGAACAGCTTCCTCCTTTGTCATAGGGAAATACAGGAATAAAAAGAGATCTCCTAATATTTCTGATAGGACTTGAAGAGACACAGAGAGTGCATTTCCTCATGTTGAGTCCAAAACTAGAGATCACAGTTTCAAAATAAATACTATTTAGGATTCAATAAATAGAAATCTCTTTGCTGACAGATTAATAAATCTTTGACATTTTCTGAACAATCATAATCTTATTCAAAAGCAAGTTTTTTTTAAGCTGTTAAGGTTAAGAGAATATGAGAATCAGGCAGGAAAACAGGCCTTTCTCTTCATCTAAAACCCTGCTGCTAGTATGCTCCTATGCTATCAAGCTCCTACCAGATTGACCTGGTTCAGGATGTAGCTGGGAATCCATAGAACATTACAGCACAGAAACAGGGCTCTTCAGCCCCTTGTTTGTGCTGAACCATTTTTTGCCTTGTCTACTGACTAGCCCTCCATATCTCTCCAATCCTTGTACCTGTCCAAATTCTTCTTAAATGTTAAAATTGAGCCCGCATTCAGCTGGAAGCTCGTTCCACACCCCCGTCATTCTCTGTGTTCCCCCTAAACTTTTCCCCTTTCACTCTTAACCCATGTCCTTTGGTTTGTATCTCACCTCCCCTCAGATGAAAAGCCTATCTACATTTGCTCTGCCTCCCCCCCCCCACCTAATCTTCAATGCCTCTATCAAATCACCTCTCATTCTTCTACGCTCCAGGAAACAAAGTCCTAACCTGTTTAACCTTTCCATGCTCAATGGCTCCCAAATTTTCTTGCTTGCCGTCAAATGTTACCACGGCCCACTGATTCTATCTCTTCGAAACTCTTGCAGTTCGACACAACCCTCTGAGTTAATAGCACTCTTTCAGTTCTGCACTGTTGAGAATCCACCATTGGAATTCCTCAATGAATGAAGGCTTAGGTCTTCAGCCCTGAAACACTCTGCTTAAAGCTCTCCATCCTACTCTCCTTCTTTAATAGTTGACGATTTGACCAATTCCTATCCAATATCTCCTGATATGCCTCAGTATTATTGTGATTTTTTAAATCACAGGCTTTCATTGAATATTCTATCTTCTGATGCCATGTATCAATAGATCGAATGTTGATCATGGAAAAAGCAGATCAAACCTTATTTAATCCATTAAAATGATTACACATTCACTTTGAAATAGTTCAGTCCTTTTGGGATGAGGCCAAGGGGAAACTTCCACTGACAAGAGAATGAGACCTACTTGAGCAGGAAGAAGCTGGTGGAAATACACCCACAGATGTGGGGTCTGAAAAAGTGCATTTCTTGGTGTGTTGGGAAGAATTAAATGAGTCGGTTGGCGCTCGTCACGTTGTGCCTAACCGAGTGAGCGAGCTGCTCCCTTGCCCTGCCCCTGTTGTCGGAGCTCGCTTGCTCAGACTGGTTACGTGGGTTTTTCCTCTCTGATTGGGGCAGTCGGTCGGACAGACAGAGAGGCTGGAAGTTCTCTGTGAAGGTTCTCGGTTCCTCTTCCCCGTGGTGTTTTGTCCCCCGTCTCCGGGACCCCGCGGGGAGCTGATCCTCTGTTTCTCTCGCAGGATTTGTGTACATCTGGTGTCTGAAGCGGCCGCTCATTGGAGAGAGGAAACAAATCGCCGAGCAGCAGGGAAGGGGGAGGGAAACGAGCAGTCGCCCCGCGCAGCCTCTCCGGCGGCCGGTCCGGCGAGGGAGCGAGGGAGCCGTGCGTGGGTGAGCTGGAGGGTCCGCCCTAGAGGGGACCGACCGAGCGCAGCCCGCGGGACTGTGGGGGGTGGTGGGGGGGGGGGGGGGGGTGATGGCGCTCCAGGCTCGGGCTCTCTACGATTTCCAGAGTGAGAACGTGGGCGAGATCTCGGTGCGGGAGGATGAGATGCTCACCGTGTACAGCGAGCATGACATCGAGGGCTGGCTGGAGGGAGCCAACAGCCGCGGCGAGCGCGGCCTCTTCCCGGCCTCGTACGTGCAGATTCTGCGGGGCGGCGGGAGCAGCAACGCCGAGCCTCCCGCTTCCCGTTACGCCAACGTGCCCAGCGGCGTCGGCTATGACCCCCCGGCCTCGGCGGTGCCGCCCCAGGCCCAGCCCCCCGGCGGCTTTGCGCTGCCGGCATGTCCCGCCGCCAGCCCCTTCTGCCCGCCGCCTCTGGTGCAGCCGGGGGCAGGAGGAGGAGGCGGCGGCTTCGCGGGGCTGCAGCAACAGCCATCGGGCAGCGGCGACGACGACGACTGGGACGACGACTGGGACGACAGCTCGACGGTGGCGGACGAACCGTTGGCGTCGGCGGGGCCGGGGGGCGGCGGCTGCTCGGATTTCGACGGGTCGGGCCGCTACAAAGTGAGCGTGGGCGCCGGCGGCCGGGCCGCCTCGGGCTCCGTCTCCTCGTCCGCCTCCGCCAAGAGCACGGCCACGGTCGGCAGGAACCTCAACCGCTTCTCCACCTTCGTCAAGTCGGGCGGCGAGGCGTTCATTCTGGGCGAGGCGGCCGGCTTCGTCAAGGACGGCGACAAGATCTGCGTGGTGTTGGGGCCGCACGGCCCCGAGTGGCAGGAGAACCCCTACCCGTTCTCCTGCTCCATCGACGAGCCCACCAAGCAGACCAAGTTCAAAGGGATCAAGAGCTACATCTCCTACCGCCTGGTGCCCAGCCACACCCAGAGCCAGGTCAACCGGCGCTACAAGCACTTCGACTGGCTGTACGGGCGCCTGGTGGAGAAGTTCCCCGTCATCTCGGTGCCCCACATCCCCGAGAAACAAGCCACGGGCCGCTTCGAAGAGGACTTCATCTCCAAGCGCAAGAAGGGGCTGATCCTGTGGATGAACCACATGACGAGCCACCCGGTGCTCGCCCGCTGCGACGTCTTCCAGCACTTCCTCACCTGCAACGACGAGAAGGCCTGGAAGCAGGGCAAGCGCAAAGCCGAGAAGGACGACATGGTGGGCGCCAACTTCTTCCTGACGCTCAGCACCCCGCCCACCCCCCTGGATCTGCAGGAGGTGGAGAGCCGGGTGGACGGGTTCAAGGCGTTCACCAAGAGGATGGACGAGAGCGTGTTCCAGCTCAGCCACACTGCCAACGAGTTTGCCAGGAAGCAGGTGGTCGGTTTCAAGAAGGAGTACCAGAAAGTCGGCACCTCCTTCCGATTGCTCAGCCAAGCTTTCGAGATGGACCAGCAGTCGTTCTCGGTCGGACTTAATCGTGCCATTGCCTTTACTGGAGACGTCTACGACACCATTGGAGAACTTTTTGCAGAACAACCGAAGCAAGATATAGACCCAGTTGTGGACTTGTTAGCTCTTTACCAGGGCCATCTGACCAACTTTCCTGATATCATCCACGTCCAGAAAGGTATCTGTATATTTTTTTCTGGGTTTTTTTTACCAAGAAAGGTAGCATGTTTCATCCTCGCAATTTGCGAGATATCGTAGCCCTTTCACCCGGTTGTAACCTTTGTGAGCGAAGGGCAAGTCTGTCAGATTGATTTGGTGTCTTGAGCCATTCAGGTTAATGCCAACTTTCGGACATAACTTGCATGTCGTCCACCAATGCTCAGGTGTTAGCTTTTTGATTACACTTTGCTTTTGTGGTTTGCATGACTTTAAAATGTCTCCGAAGTCACAGTAAATGGGCATACATGGTGGTGGGGGGGGGGGGGGGTCACATTATTATTTTCCTGTAAAATCTGGAAAAATACCAAATTTAGCCATTTTATCAGTTTTGTTGCACGCTTTCCAAAAGCATTTTCTGAATCTTTCATGGTGTGTGGTCTTGTGAAATGTTTCCTGGTGATTATGCATTCATATTTCGATTTGTGATGTCCTCTATTATAACGATGACACTTTGTATGATGCAACTGTTATGATTTGTATTGTGATGTTTTGGTTTAGAAACACTGTATGTTGATGTATGATGCCCTGGAGTAGTACCAAAATCTTCAGTTCTGTGAAATTTTCTTATTGGATTGTATTCTTCAACTACTTTTTTTTTAGTTTTGTTGTACAGTTCCCCGGGCCCCCATCCCAAAAGCATATGGTTTGAAAACAAAACAATATTCTGACTACTTCTAATCAGGTCCAATAATCCAGCATCCCATTGCACAGGTATCTCGATAGTCTGCCATCTGGCTCATTTACTATTCTGGAATATGAGCCAAATGCATGCGGTGTGTCCATCCAGACCCAGGGGTCCAGAGATCGATCAACCTGATGACTGATGTTTGAGCAGGTGCATGACCACTGCCAGGGTCCACAATGCTTGTCTATTGTCTTAAAGTTGCCAGGTTCATTGGGTAAAATTATTATTCTACTCTTTCATGTGTCTTTAAAAAAAGTGTTGAGATCTTGATAAGATTAACAATCAATAATAGAGAAAGTTTGCCAGCCCAGTACTACCAAAGAACCAAAAGAGTGCTGGTGTATTAGAGTTTTACTGTATTTTAGAATTTGATAACCAATTAACTTCAAAGGACAGGAAGTACCCATGGAAAGAAATGGACTTGAGAATGTGCACTAGCATCAAGGGCAATTTCTTCCCTGGTGTTGTCATGCTTTTCAATGGACCTCTTCGAAAAACCATGCTGCCCTTGTGCCATTTTAACTGAACGTTTTGTCTGTAACAACATACTCTACTGCTTGTTCTCAAGGATCGATTCATTTGTCTAGTTACCATACAAAGATTATCACTGTCTTAAAATGTGATCATAAAATATTTTGGATCAGCACATTTTTTTCCAAGTGGCATACTGATGAAAAAACATTGATTGTTCATTATTCCCTAAGGATGCTGCCTGGCTTGGTGAGTCCCGCCAGGTCTGTTTGTTTGCTCAAGATTCCAGTGTCTGCAGTTCTGTCTGTGTGTGTGTGTTTTTTTTAAGTTAAAGATTTGGAAAGCCAGAGGTTGAGTTGCTGTTTTGAGGTGTTGAAACATCATTAAAATGTCATATTCTGTATCTGATGCCCAGTCACTATTTTTATGAATTCTAAGTATAGGAGATGTTTGGGGGCCTTTTTATTTTCCTAATTGTCTGCTGAAAAATTAGTCTGTTGACTATAAAGTATTGCGTCTAATCTGTCAGGAGGTCCAGGGATTGCTAGGCTGCCAACTTATTAAAACCAGTTCTCAAGTTACGTTACACTGATGTAAAGCTTCTAAAACCAAATTTTAATATATGACTGGAAGGTCTTTAAAACTTATCAGTTATTTTCAGTCGAGAAGTTGCATGCTTTCTCTAATAACATTTGCTTTTCAGACTAGTTAACTACAAGATTTAAGGCAGTTTTATTTTCAATATTATCTTTATGATAAATTTGTCATGCAAATATGTGCCCAAAGTACTTTTGCCTCATTCATTTTTTTTTTTGCTAATCAGATTTGCAATATAAAAATAAACAACTGTTAAAATTATGTGAAGATGCTATTATTGAAACAAGACACAGCGGTCTTAAAGATTTCAGCTGAATTAGATTTGAGAACTGGTTCCATCAAATTTGAAGGCATCGTACTATTGTTAAATTTGTCCGCATTACTTGAGTTACAAGAGTGGCTGCTTTGGGAAATCTAAAATTTGACAAAGTGAGTCATGAGTTGAGCCAGATGTAGGGTTAGATTAGTGTTACTCTATACTCCATTTCCAGGGAATGTTTAAATATAATGTAAAATTTTGTGATTCTTGATCATTAAAATTCACATATTTAAAGAAGCCAGCAAGTGTATAATCTACTTTTTGTTAAACAAATTCTCTGTTTAAACCATAACTGAAATCTGCAAGCTGCTGAGTCAGACTGCTGATGCATCATCTTCTAAACGCTTACACTGTTTTTCAATTTTCATCACTAAGCTGTTGTTGGCTATGTAAAAGATGGGCATCTCTCAGCTACCCTAGTAACATTGTAAGAGTGTTCTCATCCTTTAACCAAAGACAACTTTTTAGGGAAGCATAATGTGGTCTAACTAATAAAACTGCTGTCGTTTGTGGGGCTATGAATTGAAAATGTGCTTAAAATCATTTGGTCTAATATGTTGGGTTTGAAGTTCTGCATTTGGGAAATGTTAGCAGTGTGTTATTCATTTACTCAAATGTTTTAGTTTGGGAGGGGAAGAAAGTCGATTTCACCAGATGGGATGACACTGCTATAAAATCAAAATGGGATTGGAAATAACATCACAATTGGGAACAGATGGCATGGTGAAGAGGGGGAGGGGAAGGTTTGAAATAGTCTGAAGGGAGTCAAGTGTGCACCAGTTACCCAACTGAGAAGTTTTTAATGATTCAGTTATCTAACTTGTGTAACGTTTGCAAGTGCAATCAATTGTACCATTAGTCTAATTGTGAGATGTAAAGCATAATTCAGAAGTGTAATGTTCTTGGAAAACAAACCTATTTACTTATGTTTTGTGTAGTTTAGATGCACTTAAAATCTTAATTCAGACTAGATATTACAAAATTGATACTGGGTTCTTTTACTTATTATAGTCTACAGTTTAAAAAGAAAGCATGCTTTCCAGAAAAAAAAACATTCTCTTCCAGTTGTTCACCATCTAACTGATTTAAAGACGAGCCTTTGGTGATGTTTCTACATGGATTATCTTTACTTCAATAAATTTGTTAAACAAAGAAACTCACAGCATAATAATTGGTGATGTAAATCTTTCAAATTGTTATGCATAGAGATTCATTTCTGGTACCTGTCTGTAAGTAGCTTTTATTTCAATATTTTTCTTTATGCATTTAGATTAATTGATAATTTATCTAAGGTTTCCACTATTGTAGGCATTATCATTTTGAGGATAAGTAAACACAGAGCATAGTTTGCTTTCAGCAAGAATTCAGATGATCAAAATCCAAAGTTTCATCCACACTGCCTATTAAATGCATATTAGGGGAAATAAGCAATATGGTATCTAGGCAACCGACTTGGAGATCTGATTTTCTTCTCCTTTGTGATTTTTTTTGGGATTGGATTTGAGCAAATCTGAAAGTATATATGTTTATCCTTAAAGTTGGTTTATGAAATCAAAACTGAATGCAAACTTCAAGGTTGCTTTAATTTGATATTTTCTATGTAAATAAGCTTAAAAAAAAATGAACCTTGTATGGTCTAGTCCAGCCATTCTCAACGGGGCCCCTACATCTCCCCCACTCCCTGTGGGCCACAGCACATTTAAATAAAGACCTTGTTTTCCTTTCACTTCACATAACAAATGTTTTTTTTTTGCGTAGTACAAAATAAGTCAAAACTTGACTGCCTCTAAGTAAAATGTGTGTTACGAACCCAGAGGACCCCAAAACCCAGCAGCAATAGATATTCACCAAGACAAATGGTTACTTAAAAGCAACTTTTGTTTAATTATCTTTAAACTTTAACTTATCGCTATTGACTTAACTAACCTAACTTAACCCCCTTCTAATTCCAAGTGCACGAGTATGTTCTGTGTGTGTAAGTTCAGAAAAGTTCTTTGGTTCACAGTTCAATCTCACTTCTCATTCTTTCAAGTTCACTGGTTGTAGCCAATTCTTATTATGTGCACAGAATTTAACATTTATAATGTTCACCAGGCTTTGGTGCTTGAAAGGTAAATGGTTACCGCTCAGGAAGGTTCTTGTCAGTTTAGAGAGAGCTTTATTGTTCCAGGACATCCACAACTGATTCCTTTTTAATCAGCCACTCCAGAGTCTTGCTGACGAAACTTGCCCCTTTCAGGGTTCTCCAGATGATAATCTCTTTCAGGTCATAACAAAGTTCCTTTTTGTTTCCCTTATTCCAAGTGAAACATTAGACAGCCAGTCCTCTCCTCTTGCATGAACCACAAGGGCTTTGACCAGGCTGAATTAAGAACTCACAACCTGTCTTCCAAATGGGGTTTTCCACAAGCTTGTGCCCTGTTCCAGTCCCAGCTGCTGTTGCTGACTGTAACACTGTAGGAGTGATCTCTGTGTGTGTCTCTCTGAGAAAAAGCCTGTTTTACTCTCTCTGCTTGCAAAACCACATGACCCTCTTAGAACAGCTCCAGACAATCTGTGGCTTTGACAAGATCTTTCATCTTTTGCCTTTTTGTAAACAACAATCCATGAGTGAAGTCTCTTGGGCACTCTCCAAAGCTTTTGCAAAGACTCCAAGGCCCTGACATGTCTAGCATTAGCAGAGCTCCAGCATTTCAAATAAGATCTGTTTTAAAATGTGTGTGACCTACACTAACAAACCTTTCCCAATTTATCTCCCCAAAGCATATCTATATATTCTGTCACAAGTGGTCCCATATAATTTGAGCCAAAATAAGTTGAGAATGGCTGGTGTAGTCTATAAAGTCAAACAAAGCATTACTAATCAGTTTGTATTCAAATATTCATTATTTGTGACTAATTTGGGACAATTTACATACTAGAGAATTGAATGCTATGTATATGAGGATTCCATATCTTTTTGTGTGTGCTGTTTTTTGAGGAAATGTGGAACTGAAAGAAATGGTTCAGATTTTGCCTGATTTATTTGTGCAAAATTTATTCGGTCTGGTTCCTACATGGCACTTCCCCCCCCCCCCCCCACCCCCAACTCCCACCCATCCCAATCCATTTTATTTACTTCTTTAATGTTCTATGCTTTAGACTTTTCTGACAGTAAATGATCGAGGATAAGGTGTCAATAATATTTATTGTGCTACATTCAAATGCTGTTGCCTGAATCAAAATTGTGAGAACCATTAATGTATCCATCTAAATCTTCCCAATATATTGTCTTATTTTCTATTTCTTTCCCAGCACTTGTGCTTGATAGATCAACTATTTGCTCATTGTCCTGTTTTTCTGCATTCCTTTTTAAAGCTATTCTCAAAAAGTGCCAGCCATCTTTAAGATCTTTTCACTTCTGCCAATTCCTAAGAAGTATGATGTTGAATTTGTACTTATTTTTCTCCCAGATCTGTTCTGCCAGCAGGATAAATTCTGTTATCGTTGTGTAATTTCAGCAGTGTTGGCTTGTGCTTTCCTTTATCATTTTTAAAAATAAATATTTTAATAATCTTTAATATTTTTAATTGTAGTTTTCCTAATTTAACATATAACAACAAACATGGTGGACTCTTGCTAATTCATCTCTGGGTATACTCGTATAGTGGTCTTGGTTACTGTAATAATACAGTAAAACACCATCTCTCTGGAATTCAAACAATTGACAGCCTCAAGCAGTTGGCAAAAAGCAATTTTCTATTCTCTTGATTCCTTTTCTCTCCCATTCTCTTTAAAAAAAAAGTTGTCTATTGTAAAAGGGATTAGTGGATTTTGTGTCAATAGCATTTTTGGTATTTGGTAATTTTTTTTTTCTTTCTGCGTGTATCTTCTTCCATATTTTAAGTAAGTGATGCAGTACTGGTGAATGTTATATTGCACCAGCTTTTCATCCCATTTATAAAGTATATGCTCTGGTACTTTTTCTCCTATTTTATCTAGTTCTATCTTAGTCCAATCCAGTTTTTCTCCCGTCTGGTAAAAATCTGATAAGTACCTTAATTGCGCTGCTCTCTAATAATTTTTGAAGTTTGGTAACTGCAATCCACCTTGATTATACCTCTCTGTTAATTTATCTAGCTCTACCCTCTATATTTTCCCTTTCCATAAGATCTTCCTTGTTATTCTCTTTGGTTCTGCAAAGATTTTCTCTGTTAAGGGAATTGGTAGCATTTGAAATAAGTATTGTACCCATAGGAATACGTTCATTTTAATGTAATTCACTCTCCCTATCAACGTTAGCGGTAATTGACTCCAATTTTCCAAGTCTTCCTGTATTTTCCTTATTAATGGTTGATAATTTAGTTTTTACAAGTGCTTTAGGTTGTTGTCTATCCTGATACATAGGTATTGAATCGCTTGTGATTGCCATTTAAATGGAGATCCTTTTTTGAGTTCTGTATAGTCTGCATTACTCATTGGCATCACTTCGCTTTTATTTATGTTGATCTTAGACCAAGCTATTTCTCCATACTCCTTCAGTTGGTTGTATAACTCTTATTGATTTCTCTGGTTCTGTTAGGTATACTATGATGTCGTCTGCGAATAGACTGATTTTTGTACTCATTCTCCTTTATTTTTATCCCTTTTATTTTATTTTCCTTTCTTATCAGCTCTGCCAATTGTTCTATTGCCAAGGTGAACAGTGAGGGGAACAATGGGCATCCCTGCTTAGTTGATCTGCTTAGTTTGAACTGGCTCGATACATATCCATTCACCACTACTTTTGCCAACGGTCCATTATATAATGACCTAATCCAATTAATATATTTTTCTGGCAGATTAAATTTCTGTAACAGTTTAAATAAGTAGTTCCACTCTACCTTGTCAAAAGCTTTCTTTGCGTCTAACACAACTGTCACTGTTGGTCTTTTATTCCCTTGAGCTGCATGAATTGAATTAATAAATTTACAAACATAGTCCGCTGTTCGTCTTTTCTTGACAAATACAGTTTGGTCTTGTTTTACTATTTTTGGTACACAGTCGGCCAATCTGTTTGCTAATAATTTTGTTATTATAATTTGCTTTTAGTAAGGATATTGGTCTGTATGATGCTGGTGTTAATGGGTCCTTCTCCATCTGTGATTATTGCTGTCTTGCATGATTCTGGTAAGTTTTGTGTTTCTTCCACCTGATTCATTACTTCCAGAAGGGGTGGAATTAATAACTCTTTAAATGTTTTATAAAATTCTATTGGAAATCCATCCTCCCCTGGTGTTTTATTGTTTGGCATCTTTCTTAATATGTCCTGTACTTCTTCTATTTCAAACAGTTTGATCAGTTTGCTTTCATTGATCTCTATTGGGTTGTATGTGATTTGTTTATCCTTTTTCCTTGTCGCCAATACGGTTCTTTTAGCTTGCTCTATTTTAGGTTGCCAGGCCAATATTTTGTTTTTTTCACCCAATTCGTAATACTTTTGCTTTGTTTTCATTATGTTCTTCTCCACCTTGTACGTTTGTAATATTTCGTATTTTATTTTTTTGTCCGCCAACTCTCTTTTTTTCTTTATATCCTCCCTTTTCACTAATTTCTTTTCTGTAATTGCTATCTCCCTTTCCAGCTGTTCTATTTTCCAATTGTATTCCTTTTTCATCTTAGTTACATAATTTATTATCTGCCCTCTGATGAAAGCTTTCATTGCATCCCATAGTATAAATTTATCTTTTACAGATTCTGTGTTTGTCTCAAAGTATGTTTTAATTTAGCATTCAATAAACTCTCTAAATTCCTGCCTTTTGAGTAGCATGGGGTTTAACCTCCATCTATATGTTCTTGGTGGGATTTCCTCCAGTTGTATTGCTAATAGTAGGGGTGAATGATCTGAATGTAGTCTAGCTTTGTACTCCGTTTTCCTGGACAACCAAAACATATCAATCTTTGAGTATGTTGTGCCAATTCGAATAATATGAATATTCTCTCTCTTTTGCATGTTGCATCCTCCATATAGCCATTAGTTTCATTTCTTGCATTAATTTAACCATACATTTGGCTACTTGATTCTTTTTGTTAGCTATCTTTCCAGTTTTATCCAACACTGGATCCAAATTAAGGTTAAAATCCCCTCCTATCAGTATGTTTCCTTGTGTATCTGCAATCTTCAAAAAAATATCTTGCATAAACTCTTGATCTTCATCATTAGGTGCATATATATTGAGCAAATTCCAAAATTCTGAGTATATCTGACACTTTATCATTACATACCTTCCCGCTGGGTCTGCTATTTCTTCCTTTATCTTGATTGGTACATTTTTGTTAACTAGTATGGCTACAGCTCTAGTTTTGAATTATATGATGCTGCCGCTACATATCCTACGCAGTCGCACTTCAATTTGTTATGTTCCACCTCGGTTGGATGCGTTTCCTGTACAAATGCTACATCTATTTTTTCCTTTTTCTGTAATGTTAGTATCCTTTTCCTTTTAATTTGGTTATGTATTCCATTAATGTTTATGGTCATATAATTTAATGTGGCCATTTTATATCTTTGTTTTCACTTCTTTTCTGCCTCCTCAGCACCCCATCCCCTTTCTTCCATTATTGTTGTTTTAAGTTTTCCTTTTTAATCTCAATATATGACAACACACTTAAAACATAAAATACCCCAACAATCCCCACAACCAATAACACTTTAACCCCAAATGAACCCCCCTCCCTTTGGGTTGCCCCTTGTCCCTTGTCGGGCAACCACAACTCCCCTTTCCATTTGGTTTGCGATAATACTAGCAAGTGTCTACTGATTTTGCAGTGACCGTTGTTCTTCCCCCCACCCCTCCCCCACCCCGAGAACACTTTTTCTGTACATATAACAAAGCTCATATTTGGGAGGGGGGGGAAACTATTTATTAACAGTTGAAGGACAAATACGGAATGACTCACGGTACAATGTTTACATACTATTAATTGAAAGCTTATTTAAAGGACAAATTGGGAAGCAGACTGAGACTACCAGAAGGAAGCAGCTTTGAATATGTAATTACAAACACAATGATAATTAAAAGATTTATAAAAAGCGTGTACATTAAGCTGCAAGGCAAGGAAAATGATGAAATGAGGTACAAATCTAAACAAAGGTGGGAAAAGGATTTAAATATAAGGATAAAGAATGAAACATGGGAAAAGTTATGTTCTGGAACTATGAAGAACACAATAAACACAAGACTACGTATGATACAATATAATTGGTTACACAGGCTATGTATCACCCCTCAGAAATTAAAAGAATGGGACCCAACAATATCGGATAGATGCTTTCGCTGTAAACAAGAAATTGGAACAACAATACACGCAATTTGGACATGCTCAAAAGTGACTACTTTTTGGGAAGAGCTAAATAAGATATTAAAACACAAAAAAACATGCCCAAAAAATCCAGAAATTTTTCTTTTAAATAACATAAGAAGAACTAGGTCTCAAATTGGATAGAGCAGAAAAATTATTCATTATGATAGCCTTAGCAGTAGCAAAAAAATGTTTAAAGTCAACTTGGAAAATGGAAGAGAGCCTGAAAATACAACAATGGTACATGGAAATGAATAAGTGTATTCCATTGGAACATATAATTTAAAATACAAAGTTACATTGTTTGAACAAATTTGGGAACCATACATGAAATATAACAGAAAATGCTGGCCTCGAACCTCCACCTCCTAAAATGATAAGAAGATAAACATGTCTTTCATTTTTGTTTTTCTTTTGTATGAAGATGTTGTTTTGTTGTATTTTATATGTTTAAGATTTATTGGTTTTGGAGGGGGAGGGAAAGGGGAGAAAAAAAGGAAAATATCACTGTTTATATTTAATGAGAAATATTTGTACATATTTTGGTTGATATGGTTCATAACGATAATTAAAAAGTTACAAAAAAAGCAGCTGGCAAAAAAAATTGATAAAAATAAATAAATTGAAAGAAATGTGTTTTTTTAAAAAAATGCACACTTTTAAAATTGCAGAAGTTCTCTGAAGTAACACATAAACTCTTGGTGAAGACGGGAGCAAATATTCATTCAGCGGAGTTCTTCGGTCATGCTCTGCTCATAGCAGCTCTTTAAATAAAGTTGTGTGAAACGGCAATGGCATCTTGCAGGATGAATGAAGAGCTGGTTTTATGCTGGCAGCTGGTTAAGAGTGAGACTTGGAGCTTAAGTAGTTCTGCAATGAATTGATCTGCAAACCTAGGCACAGCCATCTTGGTTATTTCAGCTTGGCAGGTTGCCAGAAAACTATTCTTGGCACAGCCTTTTGTTAAGTCTTGGAAAATCAGGCCTCGCATAGTAGTGCCTGTTTAAAATTTGACCTGTGATTCAAGATTAAACTTTACAAAGTTAGGGCACTAGGCAAAATCCAGAATTATTGGCATACTCTAAGGCAGCCATTCTCAATATGGGCCCTCCGCCCACCCCCTCCTCTGCCAAACCCACCAACGGCCACAGCACATGAAAGTAAAATTATTTTCTTTTCACTTAGTGACAAATATGTAGTTGGTAGGACAAAAGTACAGAAGAAACCATCTAAACTTGACTGCTTTTGTCATAAATTTTGAGCAGAGTCCTAAGGGGGCCCATAGCCAAAAAAAAAAGATTGAAAATGGCTGCTGTAATGAGTTGGTGATATTCCATGCAAAATAAATTGTTAAAACATTCAAATCATTGTAATTTTGCCATTTGGTAGAATATAGCTTTTGCTACAACATAATTTCATGAGGATTAGAATAAAGCCATCTTTAGAAACTTAATGGTTTTAAAGAGAGGAGTGCAAGTTTGTGGTTTTTAATGTCTGGATATAGTGGTTCGTGCACTACATTTGGCACCTACTAATTAATATGAGATCTCACTTGAGAGTTTGCTGTTCTATACATAACGTACGGATGCACCAGTATTTTTGTGGCAGCTGCACAGGCTTTTTCCTCCAGTTTTGATTCTTTAGGCCTTTGCACCTGACGAGGGGGAAAAATTTATTTACCAAAACCCCCGTGAAGTCAATGTACTGTGCTTCTGACACATTCTCCAAGGTAAACCTTTTTTAAAGCATAAGAGAAGAATTTGGCCATTCAGCACATTAAAGTTTTCTCCCCCATTTTGAATGTGGCTGATGTATTTATCCACTCAACCCCATTCTCCTGGCAACTCTTATCCCTTTTGATACCTTTACTAATCAAAGATCCTGTCAGCCTCTTTTTTTAAAAAATATGCCCAATAATTTGGTCTCCACAGCTGTTTGTGGCAACAAATTCCATATATTCATCTGCTGACTGAAGAAATTTCTCTTCATCTCTGTTTAAAACGATGTCTTTTTATTCTGAGGTTTTGCCCTCTGGTCTTGGATGCTCCCAATAATGGAAACCATATCCACTCTATCCAGGTTTTTCAATATTCATAAGATGTCAATGAGACACTTTCTCTTAACTCCCCCCACCTCCACAACAACTACCCTTCAGCAAATACATTTGCAGAGCCATCAAGTGCTCTTTGTATGTTAATCCTCTCATCTCAGCAATCATTCTCATACACCTCCTCTGGTCCTTTCTTGCATAAGGCCCCCAAAACTACACACAATACTCCAAGTGTGGCCCAACCAATGCTTTACAAAGCCTCAGCATTACATCCTTGCTCTTGTATTTTAGTCCTCTCAGATTGAATGCAATTGTTGCACTTCTGTTCTTTATTATCCACTCAACCAACAAGTTAACCATTAGGAACTGCACTGGAACTCTCAAGTCCCTTTTGGACCTCTGCTTTCTGAATTATTTCCATTTAGAAACTAGTCTATACCGTTAATCCTATTCCAAAGTGCATCACCCTACATTTTCCTATGTTGTATTCTATCTTACTTTGCTCATTCTGTCAATCTATCAAAGTCCCTCTGAAGGTTCCCTGCTTCCTGATCACTATCTGCCCCTTCCATCTTCATATCATTCACAAACTTGGCCAAGAAGCCATTAATTCCATTATCGAAATTGTTTATATACAGTGTAAAAAGTGGCTGACCTAGTACTGACCCCTGCAGAACACTATTAGTTGCTGGCACCCTGCCAGAAAATGCTCCCTTGATTTCCACTCTCATTTCTACCAGTCAGCCAATCTTCTATCCATGTCAGCAACCTTTCTGTAATACCATGGGCTTCTGTTTAGCAGCCTTGTGGGTGGTATATTGAGGCCTTCTGAAAATTCAAGTAAACAACATCCACTGACTGCCTATCCTGTTTGTTAGTTCAAAGAATTCCAATAAACTTATTAGTTAAGATCTCCCTGAGATCTTTGGCCTATTTATCATGTGCTTTCAAATACCCCAAAAACTCAATAATAGACTAGAATGTTTCCAACTGAATTTAGGTTAACTGGCCTATAATTTCTTCTGCCTCTATCCCTTCTTAAAGAGTAGAGTTACATTTGTAATTTTCCAGTCAGATCATTCATCAAGGGGAGTTGTCTTGCTGTAGCTCCATTTCAAATATGATTTATCCTCTTTGTATTCTAATCCTTTGGTAAAGTGTCACTTGCCTTTTAGAAATTTTTTTCCTCATGACCAGATTACCTAAATTTCAACAGAGTATATTGTATTGCACCCATAATGACTCTCTGGACAATCAAGATCATAAATTGAGCAGATTATAATTGCCTTTGGAGGCATACAAGAGATAATATAGTGTGAGAAACAGAAGTACCTTCACAGATTTCGCTCGAGACAAAAATTGAGAACAAAGAACATTTATTGTACAACAGTGCAAAGTTGGGTGCTTCCCCTTACCATGGGAGTACACACACATACTTTTATACAGTTCATTTCAGTGTAGAGGTACCCTCCCCCCCCCCCTTAACATTCTTCTGCCTCCTGGATTGGTTTGGCATTTGGTAATTCTGTCTGCCTACATGCAGTTTCTGTAAACTTGAAAGACCACCATGGGGTCCCATCATGTCACTGTCTGGGTCCCATCATGTCATTGTCCTTATTCATGAATCTGCCTTTATCCTTATTCACACAATTCAACCCCCAGGACTTACTAATTCTGCAGAACTTGCTAATTATCACTATAACCCTTATTCTATTATACTTGCGTAACCCTTCCTCACACTCTTATCGGAATTCATCCTTATCGGAATTCATCCCTACTCAGCACTTTCTTAACTTCCTCTAATCTAGTCTAGTATTCCTTATATTCATTCATACTAGCTTTACTTCCTATATTCTATTATCTCTCACAATCCACATTTTTTCTTTAGCTACGTTAGTAAATTCTCAACTGGAAGCTTGGTCTTTTTTTCCAGCGGGTCAGCAAATGAACTGCCATCTCAGCATCATATGCAGACGGAGTTTGGGAAACATACATCCTTTGGGTTGCAGTGATCTGATGAAGGGTCTGTTGAATTAAACACTGCACACAAGTCATTAGGCAGGGAAGTATCATGATGGCTAAAATAACGAGTCCAACTGCTATAAGTCACCAGTAAAAAGTTCAACCGCCTGACCATTGTGACCGTTGTCATCAATTGATCTTCCACAAACGCTGCCCTCAGCAGCCAACAAGTAATCGAGAGCCAGGCGGTTTTGATAAACTGTAGCTCGTATGTGTCATTGTTCTTCAGCCAATAAATCCAAGGCCGTCACTGTCTGTTTGGTGATAATCTCCAAAACTGCCTGGAGTCTGATTAAACGGTTTAAATGCCAAACAGCTGTGGTACTCTGGAGCAGCTTGAGCCGTTGACAACTGGAATTCCCCTTATAGTGATGGCTTTTAGCCTTCCGAATGTATTCGTGACCCAAAGGATGATTTACAAGATGCCAAGTTGGGGGGGGAGCGTTTATTGTTACCTAACCTGTGAGTAGCAGCTTGTCTGCGAGCATTAGCATATACACCCCCTTTATCCCTACTCCAGGTATAGCCCTGACTAATGTTCTGCCTATCATTTTCCCACCATCTTCTTTGTACCATATTCTTAGCACTCATCTCTTTAATATCTGTAGAGGCCGGGACGCAAACCCAATCCACTCCCCAGGCAGTTCTGTTTCCCTGGTCCATGTTGGGATCCTAAATTAAGCCATACTAAATAAGGTACCCCACTATGAATATACTCTATACCTGTGCCCTGTCTGCATTCTAAAGGTAAACTTGTCCATTCCTCAAAGTAATTATCACCACTGCTGCCCCTATTCCAGGAGGACTTAATACATTGTGTACAATTGGGTGGTTTCCCAAAAATTGGGAACCAGCAGAAAAACAATACAGCAAATAATTAAAAAAATTACAGCACCTTTTCCCAACGTAGCATAACTTTCAGACCAGAAGGATGCGAGACTGCACGCCAGGTGGAGGGTATATTATCAACGTCTTTAGTCCGTGGATTAGCTTGTTTAATGCGTTGTATGTGAGTCCACCCCTTTTCTTTTGTTCGCACTGCAGTGTCTGTAATCAGAAGTACACAGTAAGGGCCGTCCCATATTGGTTTTAGTTTATGGTCTTGCCACGCTTTTACATATACCCAATCACCAGGTTTAATAGAATGAATAGGATAGTCCAGGGGTGGGTTTTGAGCTAATAAACCTTTCTGTCTTAAGTCATATAGAGAAGTAGAAAGTCCCCGTAAATATTTAGATATGTACTGGTCATTAGCCTCAGGGGTAGGGGTAGCAGTGTGGAATCCCATGTAAGGAAGACCAAAGATCATTTCATATGGTGAGACAGCAAGGTCCTTACGAGGAGCTGTGCGAGTCCTAATTAAAGCTAAGGGTAAGCATTTAATCCAGGAGAGGCCAGTTTCCTCATAAAGTCGAGTGAGTTGATTTTTCAGGGTCTGATTCATCCGTTCAACACGGCCTGACCTCTGGGGGTGCCATGGGGTATGTAACTGCCAATCTATTCCCAGGATTTTACACACACCCTGGAGTACCTGAGAGGTAAAATGTGTACCAAGATCTGAGTCAATGGTTTGAATAATGCCATAACGCGGAATAACAGACTCTAGTAATATCCGATAACAGTGCTAGCACGATCATTAGGGGTCGGGAAAGCCTCAACCCATCGAGTAAAATGATCCACCATCACCAGGAGGTATTTATAAGCCCCTATCTTAGGTAATTCTGTGAAGTCAATCTGTATTCGTTGAAACGGGTGTACGGCTATATCGCGACCGCCAGGCATTACCTAGCACATGACTTTCTTATTCACTCGCTGACAGATTGGGCACCCCCGAGTACTTTGCTTGGCTATAGTGTATATTCCCGAGCAATTAAAGGACCGTACAAAAGCATCAACAAGTGCCTGTGTTCCCCAATGTGTCTGCTGGTGGAGCTGATCAATAATTTGCCGAGCCAAGGCTTTGTTCAGTACTTGCTGTCCCTCTGCCGTCCACCACAACCCATCGGCAGTTTGACGCATTCTCTGGTCTTTCATATAAACCTCCTCTTCCCGTTAAAAGATGGGAGTCTTTTTAACCTCATGTGGGGTGGGCAGTAACGGCTGCATGTCTATTTTCTCTGTGAGTGCAGCCTGTTTGGCAGCTTCATCTGCCCGTCTGTTCCCCTGTGCTTCAGAACTGTCAATAATTTGATGGCCCCGTACATGAACTACAGCTATCTCCTCAGGTAACATAAGAGCATCCAAGGATTGAACAATTAAGTTTTCATTGATCAACTTTTGTCCTTTCCCAGTTATCATTCCCCACTCTTTCCAAATCTTTCCAAAGGTGTGCACTACACCAAAAGCATACTTTGAGTCGGTATAGATTGTGCCCACCTTTCCCTCTAAATCCTGGAGAGCTCTACAGAGGGCATATAATTCACAGGATTGTGCCGACCAATGACCGGGAAGACGACCGGCTTCAATCACAACTCCTTCATTCCCATCCACTACACTATACCCGTTATACCGAATGCTGTCAATGCAGTGGGAAGATCCATCAATAAACCATACTTTCTTTTTCTTTCTCTAACTGTGGAGGAGGAGGGGAAGGTAAAGAAGGGTAAAGCGGAGGTGAGAGGGGGAAGATAGGAGCCGGCACAGGGGGAGCATAAGGTGGAGGAAGGGAATGTAACACATCCCATCCTTGTACTTCAGGGGCAGAAGGTTCCTCATCCTTGTTCTTACATTCCTTTTCGCTCAAAATCATTTGATCAAACGATCCACTGAGCCAACAGGCTGCATATTCTCTGCTCTCGGTACTACCTTCTTTAATTTGCGAGAGCCAGATGTTCAATGCCTGACACATCCAGTCCTCGTCGGATCCGAACTTTGGCCAATGTACCGAACTCCCTTTTATCGGATTCTTAACCCATTCCTGATAGCAATACCTGACCATGGTCTGTTTATCTTTCCCACGGGTTTTACCCGCACCCCAATCAGATAACATTAATCCTAACGGACTATGTTTAGGTATCTGATCTTCCTGTCCTTCTTTAGGACTGTTTCCCTTGCTACTTACTCCTCCCATACTAGCAGGTAAATAAATTCCTAGCGCGCTTCCTTAACGTTCTCCCTTCGTTTGTTCTCAATGCCTCTTCTCGGATATCACTCACTTCATCCACTAACCAGTCACCCGTCGTCCATGAGTCCAGCTGAATCAGCCGGGGTGCACCTACCCTCGTCGTCGGGCACTCTGTCAGTGGAGGGAGTGGGATCCCGGACGAGCCCCCATTTGTGAGAAACAGAAGTTCCTTCACAGATTTCGCTCGAGACAAAAATTGAGAACAAAGAACATTTTTTGTACAACAATGCAAAGTTGGGTGCTTTCCCCTTACCCTGGGAATACACACGTACACTGGGGCTCACCCAACTTTTATACAGTTTCTGTAAACTTGAAAGACCATAGGGTATCCTGTCTGGGTCCCATCATGTCATTGTCCTTATTCATGAATCTGCCTTTGTCCTTATTCACACAATTCAACCCCCAGGACTTACTAATTCTGCAGAACTTGCTAATTCTTTCTATCACTAAGACCCTTATTCTATTATACTTGCGTAGTAACCCTTCCTCACACTCTATCGGAATTCATCCTTACTCAGCACTTACTTAACTTCCTCTAATCTAGTCTAGTATTCCTTATTTCATTCATACTAGCTTTACTTCCTATATTCTATTATCTCTCACAGTAGTGAATTAAATTTTTTATTGTGGATGCGGAACAGCCCTTGCTCCAAACATATCTTGGCACTGCCAATTTTTTCCTGTTACATTACCCCATGTCTGCTTCCTCCACTAATGCATAACTCTTCAATTGTATCAACCTCCACTCCACTATCAAATTTTCAAATTTATTTGGATACTTTTTCCCACTTCTTTTCCCTTGACCTGCCTGTCTCCATCTCAGGAGACAAACTG
Source organism: Narcine bancroftii (assembly GCF_036971445.1). Lineage (NCBI taxonomy): Eukaryota > Metazoa > Chordata > Chondrichthyes > Torpediniformes > Narcinidae > Narcine > Narcine bancroftii. Next base: position 79,794,989 of record NC_091471.1, read on the forward strand.
TATGCTAACATTTACTACGAACCCACTGGCTCCCACAGCTACCTGGACCTCACTATCTCCTAAACTGTGTGTTCTGTAAGAATAGTATCCTTTCTTTCCCTGATGAGGCTCTCTTGGACATATGAATTATCCTTTTTTTTAGTGAATATCGCTTCCCCTGTACCATAGAGCAATCTCCTGGTTTTTTTTTCCATTTGAGTTCTTGTTTTTCCCCTCCCCTCCCACCCCCCCCCCCGCCAAAAAAAAAGACTTTCCTTTTGTCTTCACATTTCACCCCATCAGCTTCTATTTTCAGCACATTGTCCTTTGTCATTTTGGCCAGATTCAACTTGATCCCACCACTGGCCACAATCACCCCTTCACACCCCTTTGTCTTCCGCAGGGATTGATTACTCTGTGACTCCTTTGTCTGCTCTACCTTCCCCACACACCTCTCCTTAATGAATCATATTTTCCCCTTCAACTGCAGGAGGTGCCACACTTACTCTTGTACCTCCTCCCTCATCATTATTCATGACCCAAACAATTCTTCCATGAGGCAAAGATTCATGTTCAACCAATGTAACCTTATCCACTGCATTTGATACTTCCAAGATGACCTCCTTGACATTGGTGAGACCAAGCATAGACTTGTCAGTTTTGCAGAGCACCTGCGTGTTTTCCACAATGTACTGGAAAATAGAAGACATAACAAACCTCTGCTCTTCATTGGGTGGGGGTGGTGGTGGGGGGGTGGGTGAGGAACAATGCTGCTTGTTATTTTATGGCTTTGAAATTTAGATACTATAAATTACTGCATTAAAACACAAAGTCACTTTCTTGGTTTTTAAAAACAAGTTCTTGAAACGGAAAAAACAAAAGTATTCTTAAGTTGTGGTCTCTGATCTTAAAACCTTGACTTGGTGAAGCCCCTAACACGGAAGTTGCAACACGTTAAAAGCATTTGATTTATCATAGATTTTATTTTGTTCTGCAAAAATGATTTTTTTAACTCTAATATACTGTCAGATATGCTTTTCTTATGGCTTTCAACTGGCCATGTAAAATTAATACTTCTAAATATTAGGGCAGTTTTGAATAGGTACAAATATCGAATGATTTTCTGCTTTAAATTTATCTTAAGCGACATTATGTTGAGATATTAGCTGTGATAACATCAGCTGAATTTTACAGTTGTAGGTGACATTATGGAGTTGATATTTTTATTAGTCCTTTGATCATTGCTAATTTTGGACTGTATGGTTCAGACACCTATATTTAAATACAATTAAAGTTCTACAGTAAGGAAGCGATCTGTGCCGACTAGGCTAGTCCCATTTGCCAGTTTTTGATCTACATCTCTTGATCTTTCCTATTGATGTATCTGTCTTTTGATTCTATTCCTTACCCTCAATTCCTTTGTCTCCACTGCATCTCTTCCCAACGTGAGATCTTCCATTGTAGAGCATCTGAGGTCTTGTCATCGTCCTGCTTCAGGAAAAAGTGGCTTCCCCTCTACTGACATTTACGTGGTCTCAGCTGCATCTCCTCTATTTTCTGTACATCTACCATTGGCCCATTCCGTCCCGAGATGCAACAAGGTCAGGATTCCTCTTGTACTCAACCAGCAATTTTACAATCTACAATGGGATTCCACCATCAGATGCTCTCCTCTCCCTCTCTGCTTTCCATAGGGGTTCTGGGAATCATTTGTCCACATCTCTGCCCTTGAATTGCTCTCTTGGTACTTATTTCTGTGACAGTAAGAAATGTTACCCTTGCATCAACAACTCTTCCCTCTCCACTCTATTTGGGGCCCAAAGCACTCCTTCCAAATGAAGCAGCACTTCACAAGATCTGTAGGGGTCATTTACTGCACCTGGTGCTCCCAATATGACTTCCTTTGTGTTGAAGAGCTGGATGCAGACTGGGAGGTTTTTTTGAGCTCCTTAGCTCTATCTGCTGCAAGAAAAAGACCTCCCAATTGCCATCCATACTAATTCTATATACCTTTCCCACCTGACATGTCTGTTTAAGGCCTTGTGTACTGCCAGAGGCCACCCACAAATTGGAGGAACAACACTTTGTATTCAGTCTCTGCAATCTTCAGCTAGGAGTATCAACATAGATCTCCAAAATCCTTTAACCCCCTTCCTTAGCCTCTCTCTTTCCCTATCCCTCCTTTGCCTCTTCCTCCAGTTCCCTACCTCTTCCCTTTCCTCTGCTGCCAGAGAGCTGCAATCTCTACCCTTAAATTTATTAGTTATTTTTCACTTTTACTCGCTTGCCTTTATCTACCCATTACTTCCTGCCTGTTAGCCTGTGCTCCTCCCTTCCTTCCTCTCCTCTTCTCTCTCCACCCCCACCTTTTTATTCAGGCATCTGGTTGTTTTTTCTTGTACCTGACGAAGGGTGTAGGCACAGAACATTGGTTATCCATTATATCCTATGGATACTGCCTGATTTGCTGAGTTTCTCCAGCACATTTGTATATTGCACTTGACCCCAGTAGCTGTAGATTTTCCTGTTGAAAGCCCTGGTCTCTTTGTTCAGCACATTCCCCAGGGCCTTGCCATTCACTGTACAAATCCTACCTTATTTTAATCTCTGAAACTAAGACACCTTGCACTTGTCACAGTTAAATTTCATCAGTCATCCTTGGCTCACTTTCCTCATTTATTGGGATCCTGTTATGATCTTGGATAACCACCTTCTCCGCCACTATTACCACTAATCTTGGTATTATCTGTAAACTTACCCCTCCATAAATCTTCGTCCACGAAGCCAAGCCAAAGAGAGAAGAGACTTAATAACCATGGTTTGTGCCTAGACCCTTCGTCAGGTATGAGAAATAACAACCAGATGGCTGAATAAAAAGTGGGGGTGGAGAGAGAAAGGGGAGGAGTACAGGCGAACAGGCAGGAAGCATGGGTGGATAAAGAGAAGATGGTAGAAGTGAAAATAACTAAGTTAAAGGGTAGAGATTGTCATCCATGTCATTAATGTAGATTGAAAAAATCCGTAGAACCAGCACCGATCCTTGTGGCACATCATGGATGACAGTCCTCCGATTTGAACCCTCTGCTAACACCTTATATTTTAGATCCAATATTTGGAAGCACTTTCGCAAATAGTCAAATTTGATACACTTTATAAAAAATGTCAGTGGGATTTTCAAGATTTTATTTTGGTGTACATTCTTTATCTAATGAGGTTTTTCAAGTGGGTCTGTGGTAGATCTATAGAATGTTCATAATAAAATTTTAATGTTCTAATTGTAATATTGTTTAAGTGTGTCTGGGACAGGATCAAATCTAAAGTGGTGCATGACCTAGATGTAGATGGGCTTGTGTTAGGTGAATACTCTTGAATGTGTGTGGGTTGTATTTTTTGAGGTAAGAACTTTTAAAGCTAACTGGGAGGATTTTGGGAGGAAGAATTTTCCACCATATCCTTCCAGAAATTGTGAAGGAATGGTAGGTGACCATTAACAAGCAGCAACAGTTGAGGAGAGCAAGGATGCAACTGTGGAGTTGGGATATTTATGTTAATATCACAAGAAGAGGATAATTGAATGACTACAAGACATTGAGAAGCAAGTGGTCATCCAAAGGGAAAATGATGGTTGGGAATGGTGATATCTATAATTGTTTTTTAGTAGAGCTAACCTTAAATGTCAGATTACTTTTTAATGGCCAAGCTTCAACTCATCAGTGCAAATGCAAAATATTTATTAAATGGGTGGTTGAGCAACCGGAGCTAACTCTTTATGATATTCATCTTGAACTAAACACATAGAAAATCAGAACCTCATTCATTCCTGTCTAAGGGCTTAAATGGATATAGGATCTATAAAGCATATTGAATCTGCTTGGCTATTCATCAATGGAATTTTGTTCCCAGAGGTTTCCAGGGTTGAATGAGGGAGATGAGCTAGGACTGAGGTGAAGTTGTCAAGCTGTAGGCAATAAAAAGTTCATTGAATGTTTCTGGAACAAAAGAGGCAATGAAGGTTTTGGATAATTATGGGGGTAGGCACTCTTGATGATGGTCCTTGTTGCAGAGATTGAAAGCAGACCGATTCTGTTTCACTCATGGTAGACAAGAATTAAATTAGTTGCAAGAGAAGCATGGTTTTTTTGGTAATATTGGAGGAAATTGCTATTTACTTGTACTGGATGCAGTTAAATAGCACCTAGAAATGGAACTGGATGAGGATCAGTATGCAGCTAGAAGAAATTGAGTGTTTTGGAACATAACAGGCAGCATGAAACAAAGTTGGAAGAAGGATGATGACTGAGGAGTAACCTAAGAGAATAAAGCAAAGAGCTATGGATATGGAACCTTATTGTAGATGTGCCTCCAGCTTAATAGGTGAGACTGGAAGCAAGCTGGTGCAGTCCACAAGACATTATAAGCAGATAGTGGAATCAAATAAACATGATTGAAAGGAATTACATGAAATATAGATGTGAATTTGGAGATCTGTGGCACATTTGACTTTTGGAGAAGCTTTGAGATAGGGTGGTAATTGGCAAGGATCCGGAGTCTTGGGTGTTTTTATTTTTTTTCACACTATGAACCATATTAACCAAAATATACACAAACATTTCCCTCTTGAATATGCAGTGTCATTTTCTCCCCTTACCCTCCTCCCTTCCCCCTCTCCTTCCCACCCCCCTACCCACCCACTCAACGTTCAACATATATGATACATTAAACCCATTAAACAATGTCATCACACAATGAAAATAAACAAGAAAATTGTGTCATCTACTTTTACACACTGGGTCAGTTCATTTCGTCGTCTTCTCATTCTGTCATTTTAGGGGGTGGAGGACCGCGGTAGGCCCACTCTGTTGTGTTCCATTTATGGTTCCCAAATTTGTTTCAATACTGTGACGTTATTTCTTAAATTATATGTTATTTTTTCCAATGGAATACATTTATTCATTTCTATGTACCTCTGCTGTACTCTCAGGCTTCTTCTGATTTCCAGGTTGACATTATACATTTTTTTGCTACAGGTAAGGCTATCATAATAAATAGTTTTTGTGCTTCATCCAAATTGAGTCCTAGTTCTTTACTTCTTATATTACTTAGAAGAAAGATCTCTGGATTTTTTGGTATGCTGCTTTTTGAGATTTTATTTAATACCTGATTTAGATCTTCCCAAAACTTTTCCACTTTCTCACATGCCCAAATTGCATGCACTGTTGTTCCTGTTTCCTTCTTACAGCAAAAACATCTATCTGATACTGTTAGGTCCCATTTATTTAACTTTTGGGGCATGGTGTATAGCCTGTGTTATTTTTATTTTTAAAAAAATATACAATTATATTGTATCATGCGTAACCTCGTGTTTATTGTATTTCTCATAGTTCCAGAGCATAGTTTTTCCCATCACTAATCTCTTTCACAATAGATAACCTTTCCTTTAGAGAATGGGAGAGAAAAGGGATCAAAAGAATAGAAAATTGTTTTTTGGGAAATAATTTATCTTTTGAACAAATGAAGTACAAATATAGTATAACTCACGGTACAATGTTTGCATACCACCAACTGAAAACCTACTTGAAGAACAAATTGGGAAGCAGGCTGAGGCTGAGGCTGAGAAGGAAGCATCTTTGAATATGTGATTATATGATAATTAAAAGATTTATAACAAACATGTACACCAAACAAAAGTGGGAACAAGATCTAAACATAAAGATAAAAAATGAAAAATGGGTAGTTTTTTTTTGAGGAATGAGCTGGTGTGGTTTTATTTAAAAGCCAAATTGAATTCCAATTCAATTTCTCTTTGTATGATCTCTCAGTAGTTCTGTGGCAATCACAATGCAAGTTTGGCATAACAAGCCAAGTTCTTGTATTTGTTTGTGGAATGGGACCCTCAATAGCAATAAAATCAAATTAAGGTTGGCTTCATTAAATGTGATGTTGGATAAAGCATAAAGCTGAAATAACAGATTGAAAACCTACATCTCTGTGACTACCTCACCTATACTCCAGCCTGCAAAGAATGGTGTGCGTGCGTAGGACTGTTTTGTGTAAAGAACTGTAGGATTCGACAGAACATTTTCCCAGTGTTTATACTTTTTTTAAAAAAAACACATATTTGAGGACAGTGGTCAGTTTCTGCAATGGATATATGCTAACAGAAGAGCTTATGTTTAATTTAGACATTGTCTTTGTTGCAGACATAGTGGCTGAAGGACCTATTCCCTGTGCTGTCCTGTTTTCAGAATCAAAATTTATTGTCATGAAGTTCAGTGTTTTGCGACAGCGTTGTAGTGCAAATATTCATATTTACGAACCATTTTACAACAATATAAAAATAATATTAAAAATAGTAATGCACAAAAAGGAAGGCACTATCTTTGGTTCATTGATTATCTGATGGTAGCAGGGAAGAAGCTGTCCTTGTCCCACTGAGTCCTCATCTTGAGGCTCCTGTACCTTTTTCCCTGGTGGTAGCAGAGTGAAGAGGCCATGGACTGAGTGGTGGGGGTCTTTGAGGATGAAGGCTGCTTTTTTTAAGACACCGCCTCGTGGATGTCCTCAATGGAGTGGAATCTGATGCCTATGGTGTTGCAGCTTGAGTTAACAATCCTCTGAAGTTTTTCCTTGTCCTGAGATTTAGCGCCTCTATACCAGACAGTGATGCCATCAGCCCGTATGTTCTCCACTGTACACCTGTAGAAGTTTTCGAGCGTCTTCAGTGGCATACCGAATCTCTTCGAGCACCTCACAAAGTATAGCCGCTGGCAGGCCTTCTTTGAGATTGCATCATCGTGGAGGCTCCAAGACAGATCCTTGGAGATGATGACACTATTACAAGCTCCCGTTTTGGTAAAATGGGATTGTCACTGTAAGGGGTAGTATAGACAGGAGGGACTGAATGGTCACATTTAACATTTCACATAAGCACAAGTCGCAGCCCAGCGATAATTCAATAGATTGGAAGAACTGAGGGAAAGTTTATCAGTCTTTCCAGAATTTGATACATTTGCAGACACATTGTGATTTTGCAAAGGGAGAACCATTCTGATGGCTGGAGAGAAAACCGCTTTTGAAAGGAGCTCTTGAGGCAGCCACTTTTGTGAAATCAATAGCAAAGCATGCTCTGTGAATTACTGGGCCTTTTCGGTGGATTGACCTGTGCCAGGGGGGTCTTTTGGGAACCAAAGTTCTTCATTTTGATTGTGACTAACAGTGAAATTCACTTGGAGAGACTGCTTCATTTTAAGTGAGTTGCAGTGAAGTTACTTGGAGAGATCGGTGCCAGGGTCTTGGAAGCTTTGTGGAGGCTGCCCATTTTGTCTCTTGCCTGCAAAAGGACTGGGATTGTTATGACCACAGCTCATGTGGGTGGACATTTCTTCAAAGACAATGCAAGGAGAATTTGAGTCTGTAGCAGCCACGACTCCTGTCTCCCCATCAGTTCAACATTAATTCTGTGCATCACATTTCAAAGGCCTACACTTCAACTCTGAATTTAAAAGACTGAACTTTGAAGTAACTTTTTAGATGTTGGAGGACTGAGTTGTGTTCTCGTGACTTCCTTCTGAAGTCCACAGCCAGCGCCTTGGTTTTGCTAAGATTAAGTGCAAGATTATTGTTGTGACACCACTCAAAGAGCTGCTCTATCTCCCTCTTGTACTCTTCCTCTTTGCTTTTTGTGATTCTGCCGACATCTGTGATGTCATTGGCAAACTTATAGATAGCATTGGAATTATGCCTGGCCACATAGTCATGGGTGTATAAGGAGTAGAATGGTGGACTAAGTATGCATCCTTGGGGTGTGCCTGTGTTGATAATCAAGATTCAATTTATTGTCATAAAAATAAAACAGTCTCCTATTATATAAAATTACTTTTTGCCTGCTGCAAGGCATATAGATTTGTCATAGGCAGAAATTGCCTAGGTGCCTCTTGCATTTCTTTGAGAAAAAGAAGCAAAAGAGAGTTGTGTTCCCCCCCACCACCCCCACCTAGAGTTACCAAGTGTCTGTAGATTCGCCTCCAGTGCTTCCGCAGCCACCCAGAGTCCAGTCCAAACCATTGGCAATCTGAGCTCCATATCCGAACTTGTGACGTGTTCAGGGAACCTTCGGCACCCTCAGCACTCCTTGCATCCCGGTTCCGATACCTGGTACTCTTTTGTCTCCAGCAGTCTGGCGCGAGTCTCCCAACAGCAGTCTCCAGCAGCCTACCGCTTCCATGGGTTCCACGCTTCAAGTCACCAGCAGCCCACCACTGGTCCATGGCCACAGTCCCATGGATTGTCTTTCTGCTTCTCCTTCTCAGATGGGGGGGGGGAAATTGGTCCTCCCATCCTCTGGTGTCCTGCTCCAGTCTTGCGCTTCTCCAGAGTCTGCAACTCTTCATGGTTGCTACCGATTATTAGGTGCTGCCATCTTGGGCTCAGACCCCGTGGTTGCAGGATTTCAAATAAAACCATTGACTCCATCAACGAGCCGTTCAAAGTCCATTCGGAGCTGATGGCAGTCTACTGGGTGGCTGGACCCCGTGGGAGCACTGCATCTTCGCTCCCTCACTCCCCGTGGGTCTGCACCAGCGGCAACGCTGCCATCTTCTCCTTGAGGAGGATGAGTTGCTTCCAATTCATACTGACTGTGGTATTCCGATGAGAAAGGATCCAGTTAATTCTGACCATGACCTGCCTCTCAAAGCAGTTTCTCACAGTTGAAGTTAGTGCAACTGGCCGATTAATCGTTGAGACAACTCACACTACTCTTCTTGGCCATCGGAATGATTGATGCTCTTTTTGAAGCAGGTGACAACCTCCTGACTGATGCAACGAGAGGTTGAAAATGTCAGTTAACACTCAGGCTAGTTGGTTTGCGCAGATTTTCAGAACCCAAATAAGTACGCCATCAGGGCCTGACGCCTTGCAAGTGTTCACCCTCTTGGATGATGTTTTAAAGTCATCCTCAGAGACAAAATTCTACAGTATGTTCTGCAGAGAACCGGTGAAGGAAAGGCAATATTCTTAACAATGGAGTAATTGGTGGAGGAAATTTGGCGATCTAGCCTCACGATTGACCTTCCTTACAACTAATTTGAATCACTAGAGCAGGGGTGTCAAACTCAAATTCACGGAGGGCCAAAATTAAAAACTTGGACTAAGTCGATGGCCGAACTAAATATTTATTGAAAATTTTCAACAACATCTGCATGTTTTCTCTTCTTTCAACATATGTAATGTTAAACTTTTTCTTATTAAAATAAATGTTTAATAATAGTTTTGGATAAACTCTTTCCAGAAGCATTAACAAATGAGAAATAAAATATTCAATAAATAATATTTCTCTATAGAGGATTTGTCAAATGTTGCTAGTGTGCTGTTGAATAGTAAAATCTGAGGGCTATTGAGAAAGTGGGAGAATAACATGATTCCTGAAACAATCAAATGGGTGACTGATTGTGGGCATGAACTCTAGCAGGGTTATTTGCCATGCCCTTTTTCCATTGGTACAGATATCCTTTGATTTACACACTTTTCAAGTTTTATGCCTAATGAGCTTGTATCCAGGTGCAGGACCATTTTGTTTAAACTTTATTTAAAATTTTATGACATAAATAAAATAAAAATTACATTTAAAGAAATAATAAAAAATAAGATAATAAAAATTAGAATACTACATCATTAAACTACACAAATTAACCCCCCCAATAATTATAACACAACATTAATCATCTAATTTAAAATTAATCCAACCCTCCCCCCAAAATAAAGAGTGAAGAATTAATTAACAATGTTGTAAATAAAATAGAAAAAACCCCACTTACGAAAAAAAGGATAAAACTTAACAACAACAAAAAATCAATACTAAAATAATACCCTTAAACATATATTTAAATCAAACATAATTCATGTATTTAACAAATGAAATCCACTTTAAAACTAAATTCAAATATTAAAATAATATATCAACCACATATCTGTTATACAAAAAATCATAATTAATAATACATAAATACAGAATTTCCATTAATACCAAGTTTCCTTTATAATTCATCGAGAGAACAAAAACATCCCTTAGAAAAACAATCAGATAAACTTTTTATTCCCTTCCCCTCCCCTTATATAAAAAAAAGAAAAAAAGTTCAAACTCTTATAAAATTCTCCATATTCTTCATTTATAACATCTTCAAAATTCTCTATCAAAATTAACTTAATTTTATTAAACTCTTCTCCCTCAATGTATTTGTACTTAATTTTCTTCTTCTTCTTATCACCTTTCCCCTCATCTTCCTCTTCATCTAATTCAACATCCTCAATTTTTGACTTATTATCTTCTGTGGCATCATCCTCTTAAAAAAGAAAAAAAAACCCCAAAAAAAGAGAAAAAAAGGAGAGAAAAAAAACCTCCTAATTCCCTCTCAATTACAATCAAAACAAAAAGAGTTTAAAAAAAATTACTTAATTTAAAAAAAAATAAAAATAAAACCTTAACTTCTTAACCCAAAAATTAAAAAGAAAAAAAAACAGGTCGGAGGTCACAACTACCTCCTCCTGTTTAAATCGCCCAAAGCGCTAACTCCCCCAAAATATTGGGTGTGAGATAACTCACAGGTAGCTGATGACTTCTGGAAACTAGTGCCCACCCAGTTCCCTCTCCCAACTCCCATTTCATTAAACTATCATCATTATTTAAACTATTTAAACTCTTTTCAAAAAAAAGATAAAAGATTTATTTTTTTAAATCAACGTTACCACTTTGAAACGAAGAATAAAAAACATGCCCAACCCATTCACGTTTGAGTTTCAAATGTTCCTTATCTATTAAATGAGTTTCCTTTGCCATTGCTGTCACATTTGTGGCCCGAAATGTAAAGTTAATAAAACATCGAACGCAAGTTTTATCAGGTAAACTTCTCAGTGTCTTTATTTTCCAGTTTCCTTTGTTCTCCTGCTTGTGCTCTTATCTCTCCCTCATACCACGTGACTTCCGGTACATCTCATACATATTCATTATCATGACATCCCTCTTTTAATCAGAAATAAACTTTACCTTCACTTACCAATATCCCTCGGAAACCTACAAACATCGTAACTAATGGTAATACAATAACTCAACTACATAAAATTTACTTCCTACAGCTCTCATACATGCACTTTATGATATAAGATTAAAATACTGTCCCAAAGTTCTTATTAAAACTATGGCACAAAGTCTTCGTATCGTTTGGGCGCTTTCCGGTTTCGTTTCGACCTGCCTGCGATATTGTCGTCGCTTCTCGGTTGTTCACTCTCAGCGTCGGAAATACTGCTCGCCACGGCTTCGGGTGTTTCTGGCGCTCTAGTCACTTCATCAGGAGTGCTGGTAACTGCCTCTGGAACATCATCAGGTCTCTCAGTTTCAGCATCTCGTATTGGCCTTTCAACCTCTTCGCTCGATGTATCTCTGGACTGGTACCTTTTTACACCTGATACATTTCTCTTATACAGGACTCCAGTTGGAGACTTGACTGTCACCATACTGCCACTTCTGGATACGACAGTATAGGGTTGATGGTAATAAGGTGTGTCTAGCTTACCACCAGTTTCATGCCTCACTAGAACATTATCTCCTGGCATGATGTCTGAGTACTTGGCTCCACGTTTCGAATCTGTGTACAGCTTTGCTGCACCTTTCTTTTCAGCATCGTGGTCCCTCATCTCCTGGTCGTCTCGGATTTCCTTTATTTCTGGCATTTTTGTGCATATTTTTCTCCCAAAAAATGCTTCTGCAGGACTTTTTCCAGTGGTTGCATGAGGCATTGCTCGATATACAGCCACATAAGATAGCAATGCTTCTCGCCAATTTTGTCCTTCTGCGTGTGCAATCCTCAATGGTTTTTCAATGGACTGATTTTGTCTCTCTACTTCTCCGTTGGCTTGCGGCCATTTCGGAGTTACTTTATGATGGTGGATACCTGTGGTCCTCATGTATTCTGCAAATGTCTCTGAAATGAATTGTGGACCATTGTCAGAATATAATGTAACAGGTAATCCATATCTTGCGAATATCTCTGCTAATGCTTGTATTGTTTTTTTCAGTGGTTGTGGACTTCAACACCATGTACTCATAGTATCTGCTGTAGTAATCTATCACTACCATAATTGATTCCCCCGTCGGTAAAGGTCCAAGAAAATCAATAGCTACGTCGATCCATGGTCCTGTCGGGAGTTGCGTACTCCGGATCGGTTCTGGCGGATTACTCCTACTTGTGATTTGACATCCGTGACAAGTTTTAACAAATTTCTCGGCGTCTTTATCATAACCTGGCCACCATACCTTGGTCCTGAGGTTTTGCTTGGTACCAACAATACTTAGGTGTCCTTCATGCGCTAAGGATACGATCTTCGGTCTCAATCTTTGCGGTATGACCAATTTGCAACCTCTTAATACACACTGTCTGATGCAACAAAGTTCGTCTCTAATGGGAATGTAAGCCTTGTGAGTACACTTGTCCCATTGTCCACTCTGTATGCATTCTCTTACTTCCATGAGTTCTGGATCACGTTCGGATTCTCTCTCGACTTCCTTCGTAGTCATAGCTTTCGGTGTCGACTGAATAGCTACGAAGCGTACAAAGCTCTCTGTTTCTGTTCCCAATTCTGACTTGGATTGTGGACCACCAACCTTCACCAATCTGGACAGCGGATCAGCAATGTTTGCTTTCCCTGCAATGTGGATTACTTTATATTTGTAGGGTTGTAGTCTGAGTACCCATCTCTCTATTCTGGCACATGGTTTGGATCTAGGTGCATAGATCACCTCTAATGACTTATGATCTGTGATGAGTTCAAATTCAATGCCGTATAAATATGCATGGAACCTCTCACAGGCCCATACAAGTCCGAGTGCTTCTTTCTCTGTCTGAGAGTACCTTCTTTCCACATCTGATAATGATCTGCTGGCATAGGCAATGATTCTTGGTCCTCCATCATACATCTGGACCAACACGGCTCCTAAACCAACCGGGCTGGCATCCGCTATGACTTTGGTTGATGCCGCCGGATCGTAATATCCAAGAATTTTTGCATCTGTCAGGCTTTGCTTCAGCGCTGTGAACGCTTTCTTCTGCTCAGATCCAAAATGAAAAGGTACACCTTTCCTGGTTAGTTTCCTTAGTGGTTCTGCCACTGTAGCGAAATTAGGAATGAACTTTGCACAAAAATTGACCAATCCCAGGAAACTCCTCACCTCTGTTGCGTTCTGAGGTGCACGTGCCTCTTCAATAGCTTTCACCTTGGCCTCTGCAGGGTTTAGTCCTTCCCGTGTAAGTCTGTGTCCCATGAAGTCCATTTCTGACTGACACACCGAACTGGCACTTGTTTCCATTCACGGTAAGGCCTGCCTCCTGTAGTCTAGATAGTACACGCCTCAACCGTTTGTCATGCTCTTCCTTCGTTGGTGCATGGACTATGATGTCGTCAGAAATGTTGGCAACTCCAGGAATGCCTTGAATCACTTGATGGATTTCATACTGGTAGATCTCCGAAGCTGCATTAATTCCAAATGATAGTCTCTTGTAACGATACAATCCACAGTGAGTCACAAATGTTGTGACATCTCAGGAACCTGGATCCAGCTCTAATTGATGATGGCCCCATTTCAGATCAATTTTTGAGAATACCTTGCTGGTAGTTAGTTCTTAAAGTATTTCCTCCACTGTTGGTATAGGGTGTCGTTCTCTAATTATAGCTTCATTGGCCATTCTCATGTCAACACATAGTCTTATGTCACCCTTTGGTTTGGGCACAGTCACTATGGGACTGACCCATTGTGTCGAATGTTCCACCGATTCAATAATGTCTTGTTCAATCAATTCTTTAATTTTGGCTTCGACTTTCCCATGAAGTCCAAACGGAGTTCGGCGCATTGGTTGTGCCTTGGGTTTGACCGTTTCATCTACCGCTAGCTTCAATTGTCGACCTTTCAGCTTTCCTACTCCTTGGAAGACTGCGGGGAATTCTTGCTTCATATCCTCGTATGACTGAATTGAATTGACACAAGCTCCAATATGAAGTATTGCCAGGTCTTGCGCTGTGCTTCTACTCAGCAATGGTTCTTTCCTCTCTTCTATGACCATAAACTCTGCTTCGGTGTACTTATCTCCAGCTTCAACAGTTGCAGTAAAACATCCAATGGTCTGCAATGGCTTGGTTGCTGTGTATGGATACAGTTTCTTGGAACACTTCTTTGAGGTACAGATGATCTTTTTCCATTTCAACTTCTCCCATAAATGTCGATCAATCACATTACTGTCACTGCCTGAGTCTACAGTGACCTGCACTGTCACTCCACCAATGATCACTGGGACCTTCTCATGATGTACTTCATTCAACGTAAATTGGTAACAACTCTGTCCCTCCTGGGTATCATCATCGTCACCGTCTATCTGGCGAATGGTATCTTTCTTTCCAGGATACTTTCCTTTCCCCCAGGCTTTGCCTTTGGAAGTTGTACTCTTCCTCTTCTGGTCTGCATTGGACTTGCTTTTGCACTTCTTTGCAAAGTGGTCTTTACCTCCACACTTTCTGCAAACTTTGCCTTTGGCTGGGCAATATGGGTCTTTTCCAAAGTGACCTCGGTTTCCACATCGATAACACTCCACGTCCTGTGTCGACGTATATCTTGGCTGGTTATGGCGATGTGAGAGCCTCTTAATTTGCTGGCTTGAGTTGTCTTTCAGGGTCATGGTATGAAATTGCCCTTCAACAGCCTCTAATGCAGCAGCAATGGCTAAAGCATCGGTGAGTTCCAACTCACTCCCTCTTTCCAGTAGACGTCTTCTGAGTTTATCTGATCTGCAGTGCTGTACGACTTGATCCAATAATTGGTTGTCCAAATCAGTGGGCATGTAATTGCATCCAACAGCTAGCTGGCATAGTCTCGTCACGTACTGAGCAATTGTCTGGCCATCTTCTTGTCTCGTTCTCCGAAACAAATGGCGTTGAAATGTAGCATTCGGTGTCACTACATAGTGTGCATTTAATGCATCTACCGCTTTCCGGTACTCATCCTTTCTTCCAGTATTCAAAAGTGTCTTAAATGTTTCCCGAACTGCGGGTCCCGCAGTGAAAAGAAGTAACGCCCTCCTCTGCGCTTTTTGTTCAACTGTACCGGTATCTAGAAATAGGCCACGACTGTCGGCGTAGGATTCAAATTCTTCCAGCCATGGCTTCCACTTCACACTTACAGTGCTTGCATCACCCGTTGGGTCAAAATGAGCAATTCCACTATGTGTTAGAAAGTCACCGTCTGCCCCAGCCATGAGGAAATATTCCAGTCCCAAAAGTACTGAGTCAAAGAGAAAATTCTTATCACCTTGAAGTTCTCTTTAATCCTCTGTAATCTTTAGTCTTTAATTTTCTTTAAGCTTATCCCATCCTCGTCGCCAATGTCACATTTGTGGCCCGAAATGTGAAGTTAATAAAACATCGAACGCAAGTTTTATCAGGTAAACTTCTCAGTGTCTTTATTTTCCAGTTTCCTTTGTTCTCCTGCTTGTGCTCTTCTTTTTCTTTCTTTGGCTTGGCTTCGCGGACGAAGATTTATGGAGGGGGTAAAAAGTCCACGTCAGCTGCAGACTCGTTTGTGGCTGACAAGTCCGATGCGGGACAGGCAGACACGATTGCAGCGGTTGCAGGGGAAAATTGGTTGGTTGGGGATGGGTGTTGGGTTTTTCCTCCTTTGCCTTTAGTCAGTGAGGTAGGCTCTGCGGTCTTCTTCAAAGGAGGTTGCTGCCCGCCAAACTGTGAGGCGCCAAGATGCACGGTTTGAGGCGATATCAGCCCACTGGCGGTGGTCAATGTGGCAGGCACCAAGAGATTTCTTTAGGCAGTCCTTGTACCTTTTCTTTGGTGCACCTCTGTCACGGTGGCCAGTGGAGAGCTCGCCATATAACACGATCTTGGGAAGGCGATGGTCCTCCATTCTGGAGACGTGACCCATCCAGCGCAGCTGGATCTTCAGCAGCGTGGACTCGATGCTGTCGACCTCTGCCATCTCGAGTACTTCGACGTTAGGGATGTAAGCGCTCCAATGGATGTTGAGGATGGAGCGGAGACAACGCTGGTGGAAGTGTTCTAGGAGCCGTAGGTGGTGCCGGTAGAGGAGCCGAACAGGAGTGTGGGTATGACAACGGCTCTGTATACGCTTATCTTTGTGAGGTTTTTCAGTTGGTTGTTTTTCCAGACTCTTTTGTATAGCCTTCCGTGAACTACTCTTTGCAGACGATGCCGCTTTAGTTGCCCATTCAGAGCCAGCTCTTCAGCGCTTGACGTCCTGCTTTGCGGAAACTGCCAAAATGTTTGGCCTGGAAGTCAGCCTGAAGAAAACTGAGGTCCTCCATCAGCCAGCTCCCCACCATGATTACCAGCCCCCCCACATCTCCATCGGGCACACAAAACTCAAAATGGTCAACCAGTTTACCTATCTCGGCTGCACCATTTCATCAGATGCAAGGATCGACAATGAGATAGACAACAGACTTGTGCTCTTATCTCTCCCTCATACCACATGACTTCCGGTACATCTCATACATATTCATTATCATGACATCTGCGACCACTGTTTCTTCCATTTCTTCCAGAAACCAAATTCCCTTCTTGCAGCTCTGCCCTCTTTGGAGACCGTGGAGGACTACGTCGTTCCTGGAATTGCATAATTGGTAAAGACTGAACAAAATCCATAGCTTCTTTAGGATTATCAAAGAACTTTGGTTGATATCCATCCTGAAAAATCTTCAGTACCGCAGGGTATCTAAATGTTGCCTTGTATCCTTTTTTCCACAATAATTCTTTCAAAGAATTAAATTCACGTCGTTGAAACATAATTTCCTGACTCAAATCCGGATAGAAGAAAACACGATTACTCTGAACCATCAAAGGAGATTTGTTTTGCTGTGCATTTTTAATAGCCATACGTAAAATAGTCTCTCTATCACAGTCATTTAAACAGCGAACCAGAACAGGTCTTGGATTCTGTCCTGAAAAAGGTCTCCTTCTCAAAGCTCTGAGCCCGTTCCAATATTAAACCTTCAGAAAACTTATCTTGTCCCAACACTTGTGGAATCCATTCAGTGAAAAATTTTCTTGGATCTGGCCCTTCTATGCCTTCTGGCAAGCCGACAATTTTCACATTATTCCGTTTGGATTGGTTCTCCAAATAATCAACCTTTTTTGCTAAATTTTTATTCTGAATCTGTAATGTTTCAATTGTTTTATTCAAATCTTGCAATTGATCTTGTACATCAGATAATCCTTGATCACACATCTCAAGTCTTTCAATAGTTTCAACTTTAAAAGCTCCATAATCAGCCATCTGTTGAGTATTGACATCCACCAATGGATTAATCTTAGAAGTAAGATTATTCATAGAATCACCTAAATGCATCATTGAAGAAAATATCTTATGTTCAAGACTCTTGAAAGGTATATCAACATCAGTAGATCCAGACATGGTGGGATCCTGCTGTTCTTGTGGAAACAGAGGACCTTCTATCCCATCTTTTAATTTAGTAGCTTTTCTTGCAGTTTGACTCCGTGTAAGAGCCCCTGCCACAGACCCCCCCAGAAGTATCAGGAGGCTGATGATCAGGGTTATCTTTGATCCAAACCTCCTTTAAAAGCTTTGTTACGTCAGTATCTGGAAGAGCTGTTATAACTGGTGGTATAGCAGTCAAATAACAACTCTTTAACTCTCCAACTGGTGGCGCCCCAGCTAATTCAGCAGTCAAAGTCTCAGTAGACGTTGTTTGAAATACTGGCATCCGGCCAGCCCTTTGTTCTAAAGGCAGCTGAAAACGACCTTCCGAAAGACTTACGGAATCAGAACAGAGCTCCAAGGCCGAATTCTTCGCTTGTTTTCCTGGATCCATTTCACGCTGAGTCGTGGCTTTTTGTAAACAAGCAGGCTCAGATAATTTCGGAAAATATAATTTTTTAAAAATCTGTTGATGTTTCCTTTTACTTTTTTTTAAACAAATGTACCATTAGGTATTAATTCAACATCTCATACTATTTATAAACTTTTAAAAAAAGTTTTAACGGGCACTTATAGACAAAACAATAAGTTAGAGTCAGGAGAGGACTGGAAGGCACGTCTGTTCCTTACGCCATCTTGCCACGCCACCATCGTGCAGGACCATTTTTAACCAGGAATATATTTATCACTGTGACATGAAACTATTGGAAGATCGTTTTATCCTGAGATTAAAGTTCATAATACTTACTCAGGCCTGTGTGCGGGTTGGACAACGACAGTGCGGGGGCATCTCGGCGGATCAGCGGCCCCGTCACCGTGAGTCGCGGGTCGGCCTGCGGCAGAGAGGGGGAGTGGGCAACGGTCCTGGCGAGGTCAGGCCCCCCCTGAGTTTCTGCCGGACCCCCCTTGACCTGCTGAGTTTTTCCCGGACCCCCCTTGACCTGCTGAGTTTCTCCCGGACCCCCCTTGACCTGCTGAGTTTCTCCCGGACCCCCCTTGACCTGCTGAGTTTCTCCCGGACCCCCCTTGACCTGCTGAGTTTCTCCCGGACCTCCCTTGACCTGCTGAGTTTCTCCCGGACCCCTCTTGACCTGGTGAGTTTCTCCCGGACCCCCTCCCCTTGACCTTCTGAGTTTCTCCCGGACCACTCCCCCTTGACCTGCTGAGTTTCTCTCGTACCCCCCTTTGACCTGCTGAGTTTCTCCCGGACCCCCTTTTCTTTCCGTGCCGGTGTCCCAGGACCTTTCCAGGGCAGTCTCCACACTCAGGACTGCGCTGGGATCCCGGTCAACGGTGGAGGAGCAGGTGAGCGCGGCTAATCCCGATCCAGCCCACGCCACTCCCCAGATTGGCGGGGGGTTCCACCCTACCTGCCCGACCAGCCTCGCTCTCCACGTGTACTCCGGGCACCCACCGCTGGTCCGGTGGAAAGGCGCAGGGCGGCCGGCGGCCGGCGCCCCCATCGCCAAGCGGGGAGCTCCAATCTTCCATCCGGTGTCCCGACTCCATCTGCAGCTCCAAGAAACACTGTGCCACTGGGGTTCCGTGCGCTGGGAAGCGGCCTTGGCTTCCCCTGACACTGGCCAGGCCGCGCTGAGGTTGGCGGGGGGGCATGACAGCGTGTTTATAAAACCACCCACCACTACTTTTCAAGGACCAGGATTTTTCTCTCTCTCTCTTACCCTGGGACACAGCGGTTACTGTGCATGCACTATACTGGCGCGGCGGCCAGCGGGCCACCTCTAATACATTTTTGATATGATCTTGCGGGCCAAATATAATTATATCGTGGGCCAAATTTGGCCCGCGGGCCAGAGTTTGACATGTATGCACTAGAGTAATAAGGACATGTATCATCTATGATAGAATAGAGATTAAGTTATGGGGCCCACAGCTAGAATGCAAGGATATTGATTCAGGTACTTGTTAGAATCCCTCACGGCAGCTGGGGAATACAAGATTGCTGTTGTTTAAACCTAAAATTCAAAAAAATGCTATTCTTAGTAATGTTGACTGCGAATTAACTAGAAACATGAAATAATTAAACCCATATGGTTCATAAATGCACTTATGAAAGCAAATATGTCATCCTTGCTTGGTCTGATTAATGTGAAATTTCAGATCCACCATTGTGATAGATTCTACTTTGTTTAGGTAGAATTGTAAGTTGGTACAACATGCCAATGTTGCTAACAACCCAAGAGCCACATCCTATGTATTGATGAATAACAAAAAAAAAACACTTCATTCACAAGATTAACCAAGTTGGGAAACCCACAGAAAACTTGAGCCAATTCTTCCAATAGAGAATTTTTGCTATTAATGAATGGCACTTTTCATGTATTTCTACTTGTGCAGAAGGCCTGTGATTGAATCTTGCCCACCCAAAACTATCTATTTGCTTTCTTAAAGGCTAACACCTGTAAGCAATATTTACACAGGAATGTGTAACTGATGTAGCACATTATGATTGTTGTACATGCATTTGTTCACATTTATTTTCAGTAGCAAGTTAAAACTATCTTTAATAATAAGCATTCAGGTTAACTCTGAGAGAAGAGAGCACAAGCAAATCTAATTATAAATAAATCTTTTTCACCTGTATATTATTACTTAAATTTCTATTTCTTGAAAACAACATGCTGTTTTGGAATTCTGCATTCAATGTTTCCTGTCTTTCTCTGCAGGTCTCCATTTAGGGGCTAGATATTTAACCAAAGCAGCTTTGTAATCGAAATCATTTGTGGAAATATTCTTTCATGTTGGACTTAATAATAGCAAATTAGTCCAGTTTACTTTGGATATCCAGTGGTTCTTTCGTTGCAGCATGTGATGATTTGCTTTCCATCTATGTAATTACAGTAAGGACGGGTTACACTTAAATCCCAGGGGGACCAGAATCCTGGCAGAGGTATTTGCTAGGGCTACTCAGGATCCTTTAAACTAGAATGGTTGGGGGGAGGGAACAAAATAGTACAGAGCAGTAAGGAGAAAGTTAGAATGCAAACAAAGAAAGTTTGTAGTAAGTATTTGAATATGGATGGGCAGGTGATAGAGAAGGGAAATGCTCTGGAAGAAGATGAAGGGCAATTGGCAGGAAAAGTAAATAATGTTGTTCTTAAAGATGAGGGAAAACAGGGATTAAAAATTGGGAAATCCCTGAAATTCATATATTTTAATGCCAGGAGTATTGTAAAAAAGGTGGATGAGCTGAAGGTGTGGATTGATACTTGGAAGTATGATGTGGTAGCGATTAGTGAGACATGGTTGCAGGAGGGATGTGATTGGCAACTGAATATCCCTGGGTTTCGTTGTTTTAGGTGTGATAGAGTCGGAGGGGCAAGAGGAGATGGGGTTGCATTGCTTGTCAGGGAAAATATTACAGCGGTGCCAAGGAAGGATAGATTAGAGGGCACATCCACGGAGGCTATTTGGGTGGAACTGAGGAGTAGGAAAGGAGAGGTTACACTTGTAGGGGTGTATTATAGACCACCCGGAGGGGACCGAGACCTAGAGGAGCAAATCTGTAGGGAGATAGTAGATATTTGTGATAAGCACAGGGTTGTAATTATGGGAGATTTTAATTTTCCACATATAGATTGGGAAATACATTCTGTGAAAGGACTGGATGGGTTAGAGTTTGTGAAATGTGTGCAAGATAGTTTTTTACAACAATATGTAGAGGTGCCGACCAGAGAAGGAGCAGTGTTAGATCTACTGTTGGCAAATGGGATGGGTCAAGTGATGGAGGTTAGTGTTGGCGAGCGCTTCGGGTCCAGTGATCGTAATGCCATCAGCTTCAATGTCATTATGGAAAGAGAGAAATCAGGGCCAAGGATTGAGGTTTTTGATTGGGGAAAAGCTAGATTTGAGGAGATGCGAAAGGACTTGCAGGGTGTGGATTGGGACAATTTGTTTTATGGGCAGGATGTAGTAGAGAGATGGAAGTCTTTTAAAGATCAGATTTTGAGAGTGCAAAAGCTTTATGTTCCTGTTAGGTTAAAAGGAGGGGAAAAAGGTTTGAGAGAGCCGTGGTTTTCAAGGAATATTGGAAACTTGGTTCGAAGAAAAAGGGAGGTGTACATTAGATATAAGAAGCATGGAGTTAAGGAGATGTTTGAAAGATACATTGAATGTAAGAGGAATCTTAAGAGAGGAATTAGGAAAGCTAAAAGAAGGTACGAGAAAACTATGGCAAGCAGGGTGAAAACTAATCCAAAAGAGTTCTACAAATATGTTAATGGTAAGAGGAAAGCTAGAGACAAAATTGGTCCCTTAGAAAATCAGAGCGGAAAACTGTGTGTGGAGCCTAGAGAAATGGGGGAGATATTGAACAGTTTCTTTTCTTCGGTATTCACTAAGGAGAAGGATATTGGGAGATGTGAGATAAAAAAAGCAAATTGGGTAAATATGGGGAATATAGAGATTACAAAAGGTGTAGTTTTAAGGCTTTTGAAGAATATAAAGGTGGATAAGTCTCCGGGACCAGACGGGATCTTCCCCAGGACATTGAGAGAAGTGAAGGAGGAAATAGCAGAGGCTCTGGCGGTAATTTTCCAAATGTCATTAGATATGGGGATAGTGCCGGAGGATTGGCGCATTGCGCATGTGGTTCCGTTATTTAAAAAGGGTTCAAGGAGGAAGCCTGGCAACTATCGGCCTGTAAGTTTGACGTCTGTGGTAGGTAAATTAATGGAGAAAATTCTTAGAGATAGTACTTATAAACATCTGGATAGACAGGGTCTGATCAGGAGCACTCAACATGGATTTGTGGGAGGAAGGTCATGTTTGACCAATCTGATTGAATTTTTTGAAGAGGTGACTAGGAATGTGGATGAGGGTAGCGCAGTGGATGTTATCTATATGGACTTCAGTAAGGCCTTCGATAAGGTACCACATGGAAGGTTAGTTAGGAAGGTGCAGTCTTTAGGTATAAATTTTAAGATAGTCAAATGGATTTAACATTGGCTGAAAGGGAGAGGCCAAAGAGTGGTAGTGGATAATTGTCTGTCAGGTTGGAGGCTGGTGACCAGTGGTGTGCCTCAAGGATCTGTATTGGGCCCATTGTTGTTCGTTATATACATTAATGATCTAGATGATGGGGTGGTGAATTGGATTAGTAAATATGCAGACGATACTAAGATAGGTGGAATAGTGGATAATGAAGAAGGTTTTCAAGGATTGCAGAGGGATTTGGGCTGCTTAGAAAAGTGGGCTGAAAAATGGCAGATGGAATTTAATGCTGATAAGTGTGAGGTGCTTCATTTTGGTAAGAAGAATCAGAATAGGACATACGTGGTAAATGGGAGAGCACTGAGGAACACAGAAGAGCAGAAAGATTTAGGAGTAACGGTACATCGTTCCCTGAAGGTAGAAACTCACGTGAATAGGGTGGTGAAGAAGGCTTTTAGTATGCTGGCCTTTATCAATCATTGCATGGAATATAGGAGTTGGGAGGTGATGTTGAGATTGTATAAGACGTTGGTGCGGCCTTATTTGGAGTTCTGTGTGCAGTTCTGGTCGCCTAATTATAGGAAGGATATAAACAGAGTGGAGAGAGTGCAGAGAAGGTTTACCAGAATGTTGCCTGGGTTTAAGCATCTGGAGTATGGGGAGAGATTGGACAGATTGGGTCTTTATTCTTTGGAGCGTAGAAGGTTGAGAGGGGATTTGATAGAAGTATTTAAGATTATGAAAGGAATAGACAGAATGGATGTGGATAGACTATTTCCGTTAAGTGGAGGAAAGATTAAAACAAGAGGACATGAGTTAAGAATTAAGGGGCAGAGGTTTAGAGGTAACATGAGGGGGAACTTCTTTACTCAGAGAGTGGTAGCAGTGTGGAATGATCTTCCGGGAGAAATAGTGGCGGCGGAGTCAATTGTATTATTTAAGAAAAGGTTGGACAGGTATATGGATGAGAAGAAGATGGAGGGTTATGGGCATTGTGCAGGGAGGTGGGACTAGAAAGGGGTGTTTGGTTCAGTGCGGACTAGAAGGGCCTAATGGCCTGTTTCCGTGCTGTAATTGTTATGTTATGTTATATTGCTATGTTCAGCTAATTATTTTGGTTTGTAATCTTTTTATATGCTGAATAATTTTAATATCTGAATTTGATGCAACCTTTCAATTTTAATGTTGCATGATATCATTTTGTATCAAATCATTTGCAACTGGATAAGATATTCACTCATCTGGTAATTACAGCGGTTCAATATTGTCATTTTGATTTTTCCATAAAATGTATTTAAGTTTCTCTTAAGCCTTGAGTATAGCACCTTTGGAAACTGGATTTTGTTGAAAGAATAGCTTGGTTCTTAGAAAAACTGAAATGTCTTTTTAATTTTGTAACTTTTGCTAAGATCAATGAATAGCTATTTATAAATGTATTACATTAGTGAGTATTTTCTTTAAAAGTTGGATTAAAAGACTAATGCAAGCCTATTCATAAATATTGCATGATTTCTAGAATTGTGTACTTGTAAACTTTTAAAAATTTGTTTGGTTGGTTGACTGTGGTTTCTATTTACAACAGGTGCTCTCACCAAAGTAAAGGAAAGTAATCGACACGTGGAAGAAGGAAAGATGGAGCTGCATCAAGCAGATGGGGTCCGTGAACGTTGTGACACTATTTCCTTTGCTACATTAGCAGAAATTCACCATTTTCACACTATTCGTGTATCAGACTTCAAGACACAAATGCAGCATTTTCTTAAGCAGCAGATTCAATTTTATCAGAAAGTAACTCAAAAACTGGAGGAGGCCTTGCAAAAGTATGACTGTGTTTAACTACTGAAAGTCTGATCCTTTTTTCGTGGCCTTTCTCACATAAATGACACAAGTAATCTGCAGGTGGTCAAAACATTCTTGGGTTAGCCTTGATGTTTATGACATTGAGCTTCATTGAGGTTGGGTGATCTAGCATCAAAGTTTGAGCAATCTTTTGTACAAAATAAAACACATGGAGTTTAATTTATTTTGCTCCAAATTGTGTCAGGAAAGAGATTGGGAAGATGATAATTTAAATATTATGTACTGTATGCTAACACTACCATACTAACTTTGTTTTGCAAAATGCAGTATGTCTATACTATCTAAAAATTTGCTTTATTTAACAAGGCTATCCAGGGGACATTATTAGACCTGAATCCTGTGTGTGACCCCCCTAAGACTGGGTGGGTGACGTATCAAGTGTACGTTCAACATATGGCCTGCTCTAACTGTTGAGGAAGCCAGTAAAATTGTTAGTTTGTTCTACCAGAAATGAAATGCAAATGTTAAAACATGCTGATAGATTCCAGCCTCAGCAGCTTTATTATTCGTGCCTTTTCAGTCACTTCAGTCAATTTTATTAAAACCTTCTGTGAAAGGCAGAGAATATCATGAGTTTCCTCTGCTCAAACTGCACCAGAGCGTGAAGAAGAATAATTCTGACCTCTGACTTGTCAGGGAAAGAAGACAACATAACTGAGTTGGCAGAATAAATACTCATACATTTTCACTCAGGAAAGCAGAGGATGCAACTTATTCTTAAATACAACCATTATGCAGGCAGGAATGGCATGCAGGTTTCAGAGTGACTTTCCCACATTTGTTGGCAATCTCTAGGTTTTCAAAAGCTAGGGAGAACTTTATTTAAATTGTGAAACCTTATGAAAGAATGTGGAGCCACGTCATATTCCTCAGCAGCTCAAGTCTATTAATGTTGTGGATCAACAGAATACTTTTATTTAGCTAATACATTTTAAATTAAAGGACATTTCACAATGATTTAAAAATGAGTAACTAAAATTGCAAATTATTAGTGGGAGTTTCCTAAATTCCAAAATGAAAATGAAAGAAACTTAAATGTGGTTTTAAATTACACATTTTAATTCTTGTTTTTGACAAATCATTAAAGTCAATCCATTCTGCCTTTTTGCACTCCTTTCCCCACTCCAGCCTTGGGTTGCCACAATGCCTTGTCTGTTAAGCATACATATTCTGACATGAACTGAAATGTGTTTCTTGATGGGAGTTGTTGCAATCCATTGTATCCTTTGAATACAGTAGCTGACAAGGAGTTATTGTTAGCCATCCTGGGTAGAACAACCAAAGAAGTGGCTTTTTTAGGCTTTCATCTGGAAATGAAGGTATTATATTTCAAGCAAGTGCATTGTAATCCCATAAAAGAATTGATATTCAACTGAAGTTACCATTTTAATTCGTATTCAGTTGCACTGAAATAGTCTGGCATTACTGGTCAGTGTACAGTTGCAGTTTCATTGACCAAAGGAAATTTTTTTTTGGCTACTGGTTAAAATGTCATATTGGATAATAATCCTGTTAGCAAAAGTAATTGGTGCTTTGCTGCAGTGTACACTAAATAGCCATAGTGTTATTACAAAGGATATTTATGGGAAACCAGAAGGATATGAAGATGTTTACAGCTTTTGTATTACTTGTCATGGCTCCTTGTTTGCAACTCTTTGATAACCAGAATCTATGTAATAGTGATTTGTTCATCCATAAGACTTGTATCAAAATGTCAGACTTTCTGTGAAAGTGCTCTTTATATGAATCGTTAGCACAGTTAAAAATAATTTCATTGTATGCAATATATAGATTAAAAAAAATTACCATAACTGAGATGACTGGGCATTATTAATTTACCTGTATGGGTATGTTTTTGTAAATTTGGTCTCTATAGCATATTTTACCTTATTTTTCTGATAGAGGCTTTTTTGATTCACTACTTCACCCTGCATGGTGAATCAATATGGATCTTTACATCTTTTGGGTTCTTGCCCATTCTAGGTCTACTCACTACATGCTGCTCGAGATGGTTATTTTTTTATTTCCATTCCACTCTTAACTAACCTTGAACTTGCAGGATTTTATTCATTAAGTACTAACCACAACATTAATTAAACCCGTGGACAAAAAAGCTGCTATTGCAAATATTGAATGTCAGCTCTGATGCCTGTAGCTCCCATTGGTGTTTCCCATGTGTTACCTTGTTCCTGAGATCTACAAACTGACTTGCTCAGAAGCCTATCATTGTTATTTGGTCCAGTCTCAGGATGTGCTTTGTTTTTTGATTTTTATTTATTTCCCTTGTTCAATCTCAGCTACATCTGAAGTACTTACCTTGAATATTTTTGCCAGGGGCATCCAATTCATTCTCCCAATTCAGTAAAACCCCTGGTATCTGGTACTTATGGGGATTAGTAGATGCCAGATAAGTGTATTTTCTGGCTGCTTGAGAATGTGTGGATTGGTGAACTAATGGTGAGGTGCACCAATTTAAATGTGTATTTTTTACCAATTTATTTTTCTCAATTTTATTTTGTGATTGCTGGAGGCTGCAAGTTGCTTGAATTCTGGATACCAGGGGTTTTCTGTTGGGGCCTTTGTAGTGGCTTGTTGGTGTTTCGGCCCTGATAATTTTCCTCCTTCAGTGTCGAGATGAACTTTATTCTCTCATTGGATAATTGAATGGCTTGTCCTATTGTCCCATCCAGCCTTGATGTTAAATAGATTGTATGTCATTTCCAACACCTCCAACATTCTGAAGTCACCATTCACTCTAGTATCTCCAATCTCCACAGCACCTGGCTTTGTAGCTGTAAAAGATAAATTGCCTGACCTTTTACTACCCTTTCTCATATCCAGGGCCTAAATTTTTAACAAATTAATAATTTACTTATAATTATTTGAAATGGTAGGGAATGCTATTATGAAGGTATTTGGACTTGGCAACAAGATTTTAAATAGGTTGAATAAACTTGGTAAATGGGGTTTAATGAAGGAAAATGAAGTAATGTTCTTTAATAACAAGAATGAAAAAGCAACAATATAGAAGGATAGAGATGGCAAATGAGTGACATGTTCAAGCTGTACTCGTGGATAAACCAATTAACATGGCAAGTAGTTAGACATAGCAAATTGGCTTATTTAGAGTTTAGGAAAGGAGAAGTGTGATCATAATTATGCAGGGAGGAGGTAAGGCCACACCTTGAGTAATTTATTCAGTTTCTGGTTCCTTTTTTAAAAAGGATTTATTATTATTGGAGTAAACCTGGAAGAGATTCATGACTTATTCCAAAGAAAATAAATCTTATTTATTGTGATTTTTTTTTAATAGAATAAATCAGCTTAGGAACAGGCCCTTTTGACAACCTCCTATATTTTGACAGTAATGCTTATCTATATTCATCCTGTTTGCCTGCATTTAGCCTTTATCCCTCTGCCTTTCTCTTTCAAATCTGTATCTGAAAGCCTTTTCAGCTTTGTCATTGTGTCTACTTCCTCCACCTCTGGCAGCTTGTTCAAAACAACCACCACTCACTGTGTGGAAAAACCTCTACCTCATATTTTTAAATTTCTCTCCTCTCACCCCGAACCTGTGCCCTCCAGTTCTAGAATCTCCTAGTCTTGGAATAAAGATTGTGTTTAATGTACCGATGACAATCATAAGTTTGTAAATTGCTATAAGGCCTCTGCTCAACTTCCTACATTTGAGTGAGAATAAACCCATCTTATACAATCACTCCTTGTAACATCCTTCAGTTCCAAGCAATGCCCAAATGAAATGCTTCTGTAGTCTTTCTATTGCTACCACTTCATTTGTAGTGGGGCAACCAGAAGCCTACACAGTACTCCAGCATTGCTCTAACCAATGTTTAGAATAGGTTCAATAGTACATCTTTATACACAATGTTCTGGCCTATGTAGGTAAATGAGGGTTGATCTTGCAAGACATTAAAGATGCCACAAAGGCACAGAGATGTAATTGTTGAGATTTTTCATTATTGAGACTGAAATGTGTATGTAGGTGTGTGTAGTGTTCATTGAAAATCAAGATTCATTGAAATTTCTTACTCTAAAATTCTAGCCTGATTGATTTTTCAATGTAAGTCACTAAAGGTACTTAAAAAGACATTGATTTTGTTTTTAAAGATTGGGGAATTGAGACTATGTGGAACTGGCACAGAAGGGCATTTTAGTCCTAGAGCAGTGTATCTATGATAAGGCAGACTTGAAGGGTCCAGTAGCTTTAATGTTCTTATCCAGTTGCCTGTATATAGGGAAAATGCAGATTGATTGACTTGCAGGACCAAGTCTCTTGTATATAGTCCATTGCATGAAGCATTGTTTGCACATAGAAGGTCCCTTCTCTCTGTATTGGACAATAAACTTGAACTTGAGATCAATAAGCAGTATTTCAACTTTGAAACCTTGAGGTCTCAACCCCAAGTGTACCACATCAAGAAATTGGCATTCCTAGAATTCTTATTTTGGATTTTCTTCATTGACTTATTACATCCCTCTGGTAACTTTAGTTAATCTCTCTTCTATCACTGCTAAACATCAATTCCCTAGTCCATTGCCACCACTTTTCACTTGGCATTTAAAAATTTTCCACAGTCATCCATTCAGTACCTCAATTAATATCGCATTCTTCTCTCTCTCTCTCTTTATGTTGAAATCTGTATCTCAAAAAATCTCAGGGTACCTTGAAACATTCATGTTTTTCTCTTTCTACATGTGGCCTGACCTGCTGAGTATCTTCATCTTCCTGTTATTTAATAAAGCTCATGAAAGTGTGTAAACTTTATCAACTCATCCACTTTGTCTAATTGTTTGAATAAAATATTCTGTTTATTTCATTGTTATGTCAAAAGCTTTCATTCCATCAATTGTGTTCCATATTTGGGGTTATCAGTCGAATAAAGTTGTGAATTCTGGAACTATTACCATTAATCTGTTCAAGAACTAGACTGTTGTTGGTGGTTCATTATTTTTGTGTGCTAATGTTCTAAGATGTGGCATGATTAATCCTGTTAATAGAAAGCAAAATGCATAGAGTGCTTGAAATTTGTTTTGAGTCTTTGGCAGAAAGAAACCCAATTCATAAAGCAAAAGGGGAAAATATTGGTGACTTTAAAGAGATGTAGGTTAAAAATAAAATAATTATTTTGGGTTAAAATACTAGAAAAGTGACCATCAAGTCACTTAACAGGTCAACTATTTCAGTAACTATTGAGGAATGGACATGGGTCGAATGGGTAGATTATGGCAAATTAATTCTAATGCTGGGAAATGTGAAGTGTGGCTTTAGGAAGAAAGGTGGTGAAGTAAACTAGAGGGCAGAATTCTAATACTGGTGTATTTGTGTATAGTTTGTCAAAGTTGCATGGATTTTGAGAAATTGTTTAAAAGAAGCAGATGGTATTTTGAGCTTTGTAAAAATAGATGTGAGCAAATAAAGCATGATGAGCCTTTATAAAGTACTGATTGGCTACAGCTGAAATATTGGGTCCTGTTAGTGCTATACAGGTAACGGTACAGAAGAGTTTGTTGAAAATCATCCCAGGGATGGTGTTCTGTGGTAGACTGGAGAAGTTTGGGCTGATTTTCTTGAAGTAAATCATTATAAAGCAGGTAGAGAAAATAGAGAGAAACCTTCCATTGATGATTGGGTCAAGAGATGAGGCACTGGAATAAAGATAATTGGCTAACTTGACACAGAGTTATCAGGGTCTGGAATGCACTGCCAGATTTGTAGTCAAGACATTATTCAATAATTGCATTTGGAGGGGAATCCCTTCTCTATCTGAAAGAACTTGCAGGACTATTGAGGAATGGCCAGGTGAGTGGAATTAGCTGAGTTCTCATACAGAGCTAATATGGACTTGACAATTCAAATGGCAGTTTGCCATGCTCTTCTATAATTCTGAGATTCTGACTATGAATTGGAGAAAAAAAACAAAAAGCTGCTGGAGTAGTTGCTTGTATGATTTTTGAGTATGTTAGCTCCGAATTGTTAAAGTTTCAGCATTCAATTTCAAAGTCTTGGTGGGGGGTGGGGGGAAGGAGCTGTGTAATTTTGATTTCGGTGTTGATGCTGACCTGTTATTAACTGAGCTAAAAATCTTTGGTTATCTTTCCATAGGTGTGCTGTTTTGAATTTATTTGTTCTTTAATAATGAACTTGGAAAGTCTAATGCTTAGCATTTACAATAATTCAGATCTTAATCAGGCATGGCCTTGGTCAAACCTGCTATTTAACACAGTTGAATCTAGTGCACAGTACTCTGTTGCACTGGCATGATACTGTGTGCACTATTTGGCTCTCATGACCATTTGTTGGTTTCAAAGCAAATTTAAATAGTCAGTGATTCAAAGTTTATCTGGAATGATGAAGTGATTAAGCTGTGTGAACTAGAGATTAATTGTTTTAACTACTAAATTGTAGTTTTTCAGAGATTCACAGTGGCAGCTTTGATCCAAAATTGGCAGGGCAAGGAAAGCAGGATGTTGGCTTTCCAGAAGAGATACGTAGTAGTGGACATGAGGTCCTGTATCTGGTGACAAAACTTGGTAATGTGGTAAGCAAAGAGTAAAGTTGTTGACTTCATGAGGCTAATAAAATTGGTAGACACAAATATGTCAAAAGATGCATTGAGAGGAAGAATAAGAGTTGATTGTAATTAAATGGTAGTGTTAAAGAGGGCAGAGCCTGTTTAAACAATAGGATTATTGTGCATTTTGTAAATCGTATGAAGTACAAAACGATGGAAGTCATAATATATCTTTGTAAAGCACTCTGGCTAATTTTGGGCACTACACTTTATGAAGATTGCCAATTTGTTGGGAAAAAAATAGAATAAGAATTAATAGATTAGTATCTTACATAAGGGGCATACATCATCTGAAGTAATTGCAGTTGTTTACCTTAGCAGGGAAATTGTTAAAAATAGATTAGACGTGTTCAAAAATAGTGAATGGTTTTAATGAAAGCTTCTATGGTCTCAGATTTAAACAGTTTGGAAAATGAACCAAATGTGACTTTTTTTTTAAAACACAGGAAATTCTTGAGATCTTTAATAGTCAGCCATTAGAATGGGAAAGTGGATTAAATAATAGCATTAAAAAGAGATTTGGATAAATACAAGAGTGAATAAAAATGACACGGCACTGGGAAAGAGCATAATGGTGGGACTAATTGGATTGCTCTTTTAAAAGATGGACGGTCATGATCTCCTTTGCTATGTGATTCTGATATTTTTAAACAAAAAATGTGAAACTGAATTTTCATCCAGTTCATAATAAAACAATCACTTTTGTCAAGTTTTGATCATGGATTTTTTGTTGTTTCAGTGTTGATTTTTGGATGGTAATATACTTATGAAGCACATTGGAGAGTTGAAGCTGTTTTGTGTTCA
Organism: Narcine bancroftii; assembly: GCF_036971445.1. Classification (NCBI taxonomy): domain Eukaryota; kingdom Metazoa; phylum Chordata; class Chondrichthyes; order Torpediniformes; family Narcinidae; genus Narcine; species Narcine bancroftii. The sequence continues at coordinate 79,826,684 of NC_091471.1, forward strand.
ATTGGGAGTGGTTTGTAGTTGGTTTAAATAGCATTTTAAATTTTGCATGTTTTTTTTAGAGCAGGATATTTAGATGTTATTAAAATGACAACTATTACAATTGAGGTAATAAATGGAGGAAGGGACTACATTAGATGATATTCCTTGACATTAGTTTTTATTGCACGACATTTTGGGGGTAAATTTTGGCAAACATGCAAAATTTCCCTGCGATTTTGAGAGCAACGTTATTTATTTTAACTATGTATACCAGCATAATTTTACCTTGTAATATAAAAGTTATCATCATTTTTGATTAATCTCATATGCCTTAATTGCTGAATAAACAATGGATTATCAAATAATGGGCTCAGCTTAACGTGATTTCAATATGCCCCATCTGGAATTGTAGTTTATTGCTTTAGAATGTGTGGAGCCAAGAACTATTTCAGTTTACTAATTGGCCTTTTACATCTCGGCGAGAGTAAATTAAATATCTCAACTATTTCATTGTTAGTGAACATTAGCACAATGACAGATGTTCTTTAGCTGAGAGTTGCTGCCAAAACCAAAACTCACTGAGCTTGCTTGGCAGACAGCATGAAGGGCATTATGTTTTATTAGTATTTTAAACAACATAAGATCCTGCTAACCCATTCACCTTTCTTGTTTATCACTAATCAGACATAGTTATGCAAAAATTGTTCCCATTTCTGGTTTAGGCTATGTCTTAATGGGTGAAGCAATTAATTCCCATATAAGCTGCACTTGGTTTCTCTTCTCAACAATAAACAAGAAGAGATGGTGCACCTAAGTTGTTAAATTTTAGAAAAGGGCTGCATGGATGAGTTAGGCCAAAGGGCTTCTTCCATGTTGTATGACTCTATTACCTTTTTCTAAGTTTAACCATAAGGCATGGGCCAGAAATGGGCTGTTCAGTCCATCAGGTCTGCCCCACCATTTAATCATGAGCTGATCCATTTTCCCATTCAGCCCCATTGACTAGCTTTTTCTCCATAACCTTTGATGCCCTGGCTAATCAAGAACCTATTAATCTTTGTCATGAATAGATCCATCTGCCAGTGGCAACAAATTCCACAGATTTACCAAATTTTGGCTGAAGAAATTCCTGCACATTTCTGTTCTAAGCCGATGCACTTCAATTCTGAAGCTGTGCCCTCTTGTCCTAGACTATCCCACCATGGGAAACACTACATCTACTCTGTTCATGCTTTTCAACCTTTGGAATGGTATGTTTCCTGTTATACCATGAGCTCTTGTTAAGTAGCCTCTTGCTTTGTTTCCACATTTTTGTGCCCTAAACAGGAATTCAAGAACAGAAACCTTTCAAACTGCATGAGTGTATTTGATTGTAGATATTACACAGTTAACCTCTTTTAGGCTAGTGAACCTAATTCTGGGTTAATTTTTTTCAAAATTTAATTGGTTTTATCAGTCAGTGGTGACAAAAATGATTTGGTTACAAGCTGCTATAAAATGTATAATCACAATTAGTTTAAGACTGATGTCAAACCAGTAAATGAACACTTGTGAATGTAGTTCTGTTTCATCAGGTATGCAAGTAGGATAAGCCTGAATGTAAAAACACTGAAGGAAACCATGCACTCAGATTTCAATTTATTGTCAGAGTACATGACATCCCATATAATGCCTATTCTTTTTTCCTGTGTGCGTGGCAGAATTACCACTTTCTGGGAATGCAAAAAAAAATGATACATAATGCACAGTTGTAAACAAATAAAGAACTGTAAACGGATAACTGTAAACTGCAATATAGAGAGAATTTTAAAAATCAATAAAATGCAAAAGTAAGTTCTTAAATGAGTCTGAGTTTATGGCTGATGAGTCTGATGGGGGAGGGGGATCAGCTGTTTCTTAACCTACTGATGCAAGTCTTATGGCACCGATACCTCTGTCCTGATGGTAACAGAGAACAGAATGTGTTAAAACACTGAATTGCTGGAGGAACTCCGCTGATTTAGTCAGCGTCTATAGGAGACAAAGATGTATTGCTGACGTTTCAGGCCGGAGCTCCTCTTCAAGGAAAAATCAGAAAAGGCAGGATATCAGAATGTGTCAGAATTCAAACAATGAGGGAGGAATCCAGACCAACATAAGGAGCTAATTGGATGTGATAAGGGCTAAGGAATTGCTTAAGGTGGTATGTGGGTGGAAAAGAAAAAGTTTGTAAACCACTGTTTTAATTGTACTTAATTGACTTGTTATGTGCAGTTTCATAACTCCAAAGGAAATGGATGCGTGACAATTTTTCTAAAGCAAAATAGTTCACTAGCAATTGGGTCTAGAGCAGTGATTCTCAATCTTCCCTTCCCACTCACATTCCACTGTAAGTAATCCCTTACTAATTACAGAACATCTATCGGATATGGATTCCTTAAAGTGGTATATGAGTGGTTAAAAATAAGGTTGCAAACCACTGCAGTACATATTTACATATATAAATAAATATTGTTTAATAAATAGTAGAGACTTGGGGGGAGGTGGGGGGAGAGAGATTATATGAGCAGTTCATTCAGTTGTTCACCAGTCTTACTGCCCACTGGAACAAGTAGTTTCTGAGCCTGATGGTGCTGACTGATACTCCTGCATCTCTTTCCCGATGGGAGTTGCGGAAAGATTCTGGATGCAGGGTGCTAGCGGTCCTCACGGATTTTGTGAGCCCTCTTCAAACAAAGATCTGGTAGATAAAGTTGGTGTGGGGGGGAGAGGAGGAGACTCCAGCAAGCCTCTCTGTTGCTCTTGTGGTCCTGTGGATTGCCCTCCGATTCAATACTTAACACAGCAACCATGATGCAACTGTCCAGGCCGCTTTCGATAGAGCTTCTGCAGAAAGTTGATGGTATGGAGGATGGTACCCTTCCCGCCTCAAACATCCCAGGAAGTGTAGTTGCTGATGTGCTTCCTGACAAGTGAGGAGATGTGTATCCAGGATAAGTCACTTGTTAAATGGACTTGTTCCTTCCTGGCTACTGTATAATGCTCATGAGTCTTTTCAGTCTGTTGTTTCCTAAACTACCTTTATGTTTCCTTGTTTCCTCTTAACAAGCTGTCTCACTTCTTTTGTCAACCACAGTTCCCTTATTCTACCATCTTTTCCCTTATCCTGCCTCAGTGGGACAAACCTATCTAGAACCCCATGCAAATGGTCCCTAATTATTCTCCATATTACTTCGGTGCTTCTCCCTGAGAACATGCGTTCCCATTTTGCTCTTCCCATTTCCTGCCAAATCCCATTGTAATTAGTCCTACCCCAATTAAACCCTTTATCATTTGTTATACTATCCTTGTCCATAGCTATGGGAAAGGACAGAGAGTTGTGATCACAGTCATCAAAATACCCCTCCACTAAGAGGTCTGTCACGTGACCAGGTTAATTACCCAGTACTAGATTCAGTACTAGACATACTGTGTCAGGATCCTTCTTGGACACACCTGTCAAATTCTGCCCCATCTATCCTTCTTGCAGTAAGGAGGTGCCAGTCAATATTAAGGAAATTGGAGTCTCCCATAACTATTCCAAAATCTGCTATTGCAACCCTAGAGACCCTGTCCTTCTATTTGGTGCTTAAATCCTATTCATGTTATTGCTCCATACTTCCTACCCATGTTATTGGTCCATACTTGAACTATGGTACCTGGCTGCTCTTCCTCCCTTTTTACAATATCATGGAATTGATCTGAAATATCCCAGACTCCGACACCTGGGAGGCAACATACCATTCGGGATTCTTAATTTCTTCCACAGAACCTATCATCTCCTCCCCTAACTATGGAATTCCCCATGACTACAACTTGCCTCTTCTCCCTTCCCATCTTAGCCACAAGGCCATTCTCTATGCCAGAGATCTGACTGCAGTGGCTCATCCCTGGTAGGTCATCTCTCCTAACTATCCAAAATTGTAAAACATAGAAACATAGAATATAGGAGCAGGAGTAGGTCATTCGGCCCTTCGAGCCTGCTCCGCCATTCAATGAGATCATGGCTGATCTTAAAGTTCAGTACCCCATCCCCGCCTTCTTCTGTAACCCCTAATTCCACTTGTTATTGAGGGGAACAGCACAGGATTGCCGGGCACTGACTACCTGTTCCCTTTCCTTCTGACTGTCACCCAACTACCTATTTACTCTTTCGAAGTGTGATTGCATCACCCCTTCAACTTCCTGATTGATCCAGAGATAATCCAATTCCAGCTTCAATTCCCTAACTTGGTTTGTAAGGAGCTGTAGCTGGATGCATGCCTTGCTGTTGGCTTCCATGACTATCCACATTCTGCAAGAACAACATGTGCTACCCTAGCTGCCAGTGACCAAAACTGCACACAATACTCCAGGTGGGGTCTCACCAAGGCCCTGTACAGCTGCAGTAAGGTATCCTTGTTCCTATACTCAAACCCTCTTGATATGAAGGCCAACATACCATTTGCCTTTTTAACCGCCTGCTGTACCTGCATGCTCGCCTTCAGAGACTGGTGTACAAGTACCCCTAGGTCTCTCTGCACTTCCCCATCTCTTAAATCCATCTTACTTAAATCCACCCCAACTAGGTGTGTGTTTAGTTTGCTTAGGCATAATTCTGGAAAGTCAATTCAAAATTCAGTCTTAGAAATTCTGTATTGAAACTCAGACTTTAAACTGGTGCTCAGAAGTAATTACAAAGAAGTTGAGGGAATGAGTGATCAGATGGCTGAAAACTCACAAATCCTTATGAAGTTGCTTCCAGAGAAATGTCCTTTCATACGAATGGTTGTCGCAACTCCCCTCTTCCTTGCATAGGGGAGACAAACTGTATGATTTCCACGATTATTCCAAAACCCAGGCACGGGACATCAAAATGACCATCTCAATGGTCATGATCTAATTCAGGAATTTGCTTACTTCCTTTACCCAGATATGGATAAATCAATATGACCATTACAATGGTCACGGTAGTTCAATAACTCCCCTGATAAGGAGAATCAGCAGAAAAGTCTATTTCCACTGAGTAATTCCACTTCTGTGTTTATCAGATGGCTGGCTGATCAATACTGAAAACTGTCAAATGTCCCAATTGCATGTGACTCATTATCACATGACTCTCTAAGTGTCCCATCTTTTTTCCTGGATAAACAACCATTGTTCTTTTGTTCTTAGTTGAGAGCATCAACTTTGTTTATAGTTTGGACCTGATGGGTCCGCCAGTCTGTGAAATCTGTGAATGTTTGCAGCCTGTGCCACCCCCAAAGTGTGTCACTAAATAAAACAGGAGCTTATAATACTATTCTTGCAGAAGCCTCTTAGCCAAAGCTTCAACTCCTCACTCTAACTGGCCCACTTACACTATGGCCACTCCTCTAGTACTTCTCACCTTCTTAAATAGGCCTGTTCTCATACTCCCTCACTTCAACTTTTCTATTCTCTGGAAAAAGCCCAATCACTGATATTAGGCTAATTAGTCTGGCTAATTCATGCTGCCTTGTATAAAATAACCACATTTTTTTTGTTCTCCAGTCATGCACCACTTCACCGTTAGTGAGTAAAGATTTAAAATTCTTCATCAGAGCCCAACAATCTCCTCCCTTGCTTCACAGGGCAGTCTGGAATATATCTTATCATGTCCTGAGGATTTATAAACTTTGATGCCAGCTCAGGCATCTACTACTACCGCCTTTTCACTTTTAATGTTCTCTCTAGAAATTCACCCTCTGTATTGAAATCTTTTACTTTCTCCTCAGTGAATACAGATGCAAAATATTTATTTAGGATCTTGCTCCAAAATAGCTTGTTTGGTACCTAATTGGCCTGTTCTTTCCCTGGTTACACTCTTGCTCTTAATATACTTCTGAAATGCTTTAGAATATTTCTTATTCCTATCTGCCAGTGATATTGTGACAGATTATGTTGTGTTTGTATTGTACATAGGTATGTTTTTGGAAGATATATTGGGGCAGGTTTTTTATTGTAGGTCACCTACAAACACTTTAAAACAGATCTTATTTAAATTACTGGAGCTCTGCCCATGCTAGACATGTCAGCCCCAGAGCCTTTGGAAAAAGCTTTGGAGAGTGCACAAGAGACTTCACTTATGGTTGTTGTTTACAAAAAGGCAACAGATGAAAGAACTTATTGGAGCCGCAGAGTGTCTGGAGTGGAACTTGCTGTTCTAGGATGTCATGTGGTTTTGCAAGCAGAGAGAGTGAAACAGGCTTTTTCTCTGTGAGAGAGAGAGACAAACAGACAGACAGAGATCAGTTCTTCAGTATTACAGTCAGCATCAGCAGCTGGGACTGGAACAGGACAAGCTGGCAAGCTTGTGGAAAACCCCATTTGGAAGACAGGTTGTGAGTGCTTAGTTCAGCCTGGTCAAAGCCCTTGTAGTTTATGCAAGAGGAGAGGACTGGCTGTCTAATATTTCACTTGAAATAAGAGAAACAAAAAGGAACTCTTTGGTGACCTGAAATAAAGCAGTTATCATCTGGAGAATCCTGATGGGGCAAGTTTCTTTGGCAAGACACTGAAGTGGCTGATTCAAAATGAATCAGTTGTGAATGTCCTGTGAACAACAAATCTCTCTCATAAAACCAACAAGAACCTTCCTGAGCGGGTAACCATTTACCTTTCAAGCACCAAAGCCTGGTGTGAACTTTATAATTTTTAAATTCTGTGCACAGTATAAGAATTGCCTGCAACCAGTGAACTTGGAGGAATGAGAAGTGAAATTTGCCTGTGAACCAAAGAGCTTTTCTGAACTTACACATACATATTACACACACACAACACACACACACACGTGAGATTATTAGAAGGGGGTTAAGTTAGGTTAGTTAAGTCAATAGTGTTAAATTAAAGTGTGATTCTGTTTTCATGTTTAAAGATAATTAAAAGCAACTTTTGTTTAAGTAACTATTTGTCTTGGTGAATATGTATTGCTGCTGGGTTTTGGGGTTCCTGGGCTCTTAACAATATTTTGTGGTCCCTCTGCTTTGGTGTTCAAGATTAAATTTTTACTTATGATTACCCCAGACAATTCCATTTCTCCCGGCTGTTCCTATTGATCCTTGTCATAAACACTCAATCTCTCAGCCCACGACCATCATAAGCTTTAGGTGTTCCGGTTTTTCAGTATTCTAACAACTACCCATTCAGTCTTTGAGGCGCTTAATTATCTTCAAACCATAATATCTGTTTGAGCAGTTAAATTCTCTGTGTGATTTCCAAGAACAAATTTTTTTTGTTTCTTCAGTGAAGCATAAGAGGAGCAAATGCTGGGCTGTACTTGATTTGCTTTCGAATAGTATTTTGGTTGATTTCATGTTAAATGGAGTTATCACACAGCTGGTCTGTGATTAACAGATGGATGTAGCGGTCCACTACCTAGCAAACGAACCAGCACTCAAAATGGCAGACTAATGCGGCAAGCGTGGAAAGCCTGCGCACACTAATGGCCTTCATTGGCCAGGAGCCTGCACGGCAGGAACCACAGCCAGCTTGCCAGTGATGTCACATCCACCCGCTGCAACGGGAGTACTGGGCCCAGTGGTGGGAAGCTGGATCCATAAAAGCAGGGCAGGGGAGATCAATAAATCAGTCATGGCTTCACTTACACTAATGTATGTGTCATTCTTCTCTTGATCTGCAGTAGCACCTCGCTACATTGGTGAACGCAATTGGTCCAAATGGAATTTGGACCCGAAGATAACCGATCCGTCTACACTCCACACAATTTCGCTAAAACTGCCAACGTTCTGAACATTGCAACCACTGGTGTGGTTCGAATAGACTAAAACTAAATTTCAACTGTGGTAGATCTCCACCGATTCCATGAAGTACTATTACACGGTGATCTCACTAGACCAGGATGCTGCAGCAAGGGTCATTGATTCCCTACAGCAGCCTCCAGAACAGGGCAAATATGAGGCCCTAAAAGAGCTATTAACCTGCACTTTCTGGCTCTCAAGGTGTAAGTGTGCTGCCTGTTTGCTGAACGTGGATGGCCTGGGGGACAGGGCCCCATCTATCTTCACAAGCAATACATTCGCTTTGGCTGAGAGGCACAAGCCTTGCCTGCTCTTTGAGCAGATTTTTCTGGAGCAACTGCCTGAGGTCGTCTGACTGCTGCTGGCCACCGAGGATTTCAGCGACCCCCCCCCCCACGGAAAGTTACAGCCCGAATGCCCGAATGGACATACTCTGGAGAGCAAAGTTGGATAACAGTGCATCAGTAGAACAAGTCGCTAGGCCCTGCGTGCAGCAACCAACAGGGAGGGCTGCATCCAACGATGGAAATATAAGTGGAGTCTCCTGATGCACAATACTATTTCTGCTACCAACAATGGGGTATGGAGGACAGCTGATGCTGCTACCCCCCCCTGCGCATTTCAGGGAAACACCATAGTCAGCTGTCGCTGATAGCCACGGTGGCTGACCAGCGAGATAGCTGGTCAGGGACACACTCTCAGGTCGGTGTTTCCTGGTGGACACAGACGTGGAGGTCAGCATACACCACCCCCACCCCAGCCCATGACACCCGAACGGGAAGCTGTGCCCGATTTCAGCACCTGCACCATCCCGCTCCATTTTGGTGGCAGACTCTTCACGTGGACCTTCAGGCTGGTGGTGGTGGCACAACCACTCCTGGGCACAGACTTTCTCTGGGCACACTGCCTACTGGTAGGCCTGAAAGGGCAGTGGTTGGTACATGCCAAGACTTTGCAGTCATTTTCCCTGGGTGAGGGAAAGCTACCAGCCCCCCACCTTGACTCAATCACCCTCTCAGGCAATGAGTTCACCTGCACCCTAGCAGAATTCTCCTCGATAGTGGAGCCACAGTTCACCTCACCCGAGCCCAAGCACTGGAATGAGGCACAACATTCTCACAGAGGGGCCTCTGATTCACACCAGGGCACGCCACCTCCCTCCAGAAAAACGCAACTTTGCCATGGAGGAGATGAGGATTGTGCAGCATTCTGACAGCCTTTGGACCTCCCCACTGCACATAGCAGCAGGAGGTTGGAGGCCATGAGGAGACTGCCACCGCCTGAACATGGGCACCATGCCAGACCGATATCCTATACCACACATACAGGATTTCACAGCAAATTTACAGGGGCTGCATATTCTCCAAAGTTGACCTCGTCCGGGGCTATCACCAGATCCCAGTCCACCCAGATGACGTGCCAAAGACTGCTGTCATCACCCTGTTTAGCCTGTTTGAGTTCCTGAGGATGTCCTTCGGACTCAAGAACGCAGCTCAGATGTTCCAGAGGCTGATGGACTCAGTGGGACAGGATCTCAAGTTGGCATTCATCTACCTGGATGACATCCTAGTCGCCAGCTGCGACCGCAAGGAGCACTCAGCCCACCTGCGACAGTTATGCATCTGCCTGAAGGACTTGGGCCTAACAATCAACCTGGACAAATACTAGTTCAGGCTTGAAACCGTCGACTTACTGGGCCACAGGATCAACAGGCATGGAGTAACACCACTGCTGGAGAAGGTAGAAGCTGTCAGGCTCTTCACCAAATCTCTCACAGTGAAGGGCCTATAAGAATTCGCTGGTATAATCAACTTCTACTGTTTCATATCAGCAGTAGCCCGCATCATGCGCTCACTATTCACGTAATAGTAGGCAAGAAGAAATAAAATCACCTGGGCCAAGGAATCATTGGCGCCCTTTGATAAGGCGAAGGAGGCTTTGGCCAACACCACATTGCTGATATACCCCAGGAGAGATGCCCTGACAGCCTCATGGTGGATGCATCGAGCACAGCGGTCAGAGGAGTGCTAGAGAATTGGTCAAGGAACAATGGCAGCCTCTGGCGCCTTCGACCACCCGAAATGAAATGCAATGCCTTTGATCGCGAGCTCTTGGCATTGTACTTCACGATCTGACACTTCCACTACTTTCTGGAAGGAAGACAATTCAAAGTCTTTATGGACCACTGACTTTTGCATTTAATTAAGTGTCAGACCCGTGGTCGGCTCAGCAGCAGAGGCACTTGTCGTACGTGTCAGAGTTCACCACTGACATCGAGCACATACCCGGGAAAATCAACATGATGGCCACTACTTTATCAAACCCAACAATGCAAAGCATACAGACCCTGTCCCAGGGGGTAGACTGTATGGCCCTGGCAGAATCGCAGAGATACCAACATACAGGACCACAGTGTCAGGGTTCTGCCTGGAAGACATCTCGATAGGTCCAGGTAACACAATGCTCCTCTGTGATGTACCCACTGGCCACCCCACACCACATAGTACCCATAGTACGGGAACAAGTTCGATGCGATACACAACTTGGCACACCCGGCCACCAGGACAATCATTTGCATGGTAGCGAGCAGGTTCATGTGGCACAGCCTCCGGAAGCAGGTCAGCCAGTGGGCCAGGCCCTGCAAATATGCCAAGCGTCAGAAGTCCAACAGCACACCAGGGCACACTCCCCCCTTCCTCCCCCTCCCCCCCCCCCCACCCCAGTCATTGGAGCTGGTACGATGAAGGTTCAGCCACATACACATAATCATTGTGGGACCACTGCCAGTGTCACAGTGGCATGAAACCTACTGACAATGGTTGATCACTTCACAAATTGGCTGGAAGCAGTCCCACTGATAGAAACAATGACAGAGGCCTGTGGCAGAGGCCTGATAAACACTTGGGTGGCAAGGTTCAGAGTCCCAGAACATAGTGTTACAAGATCAAACCAGCAACCACAAAGAAGGCATATCACATAGGGGTAAAAATGAACAATTACTTTATTAACAAAAATTCACCTTCAAACTTTAATTAAAAATCCCCCCTTTTATAACAATGCCCACTGGTTACTATGCAAATTTTGATAACAGTGTAAAACTAATAAATTCCCCAGCTTAAATATAACATTTGTAATCAAAGTCTAAGCTACACTTCCAACCAACCCACAGAAAAACTTAGACACAAAACACACAAGACTCACAAAACTTCAATCTCAACTGAAGCAAAGATCATAAACAAAATTCAGTTTGTTTGGTAAACTGAGGCCAAAAGATCTTTGTGTGTGAGAGAGAGAGAGAGAGAGAGAGCGAGCACAAAATTTGAAGTTGTCTTCTTGTGTTGCTTGCAGAGAGAGGAAACAACTGGCTTGGTCTGGATCCTTCTGGCTGCCTTTGGAATGTTCATTCTTTTTGAAATCCCAACATTCTAAACTGTCCTCCAGATCATGACTCATGCTCTGGACCTTCTTCCACTCCAAAGCACCCCCAGTGGTGGTTTATCGTTGAAGTCCAGAAATTTTTAGATCATTTTCTGCACATGCTCAGTCCATCTCCCACTCTCTCAGCAGTCCACCTTTACTTTGGCTCTCTAAGGCAAACTGTCACTTTTGAACATAAAGCCACACAACATATAGGCCAATACACAACACAGAACTCTGTAACAATATGACCTCGGACAGAGGTGCACAGTTCAGCTCAAGCCTTTGGTCAGCGCTGGCAAGCCTACTGGGGAAGCAGCTTCACCATACCACAGCATACCACCCACCCCCTGGCAAACAGGCTGGTGGAGTGGTTCCATAGACACCTAAAAGCGGCACTGATGGCTCGGCTCAAGGGACCCAACTGGACTGATGAACTTCCGTGGGTCCTGCTGGGGATCTGACAGCCCCCCCAAAGAAGAACTAAACACCTCAGCAGCAGAGCTAGTGTTCGGCACACCTTTGGTCATTCCTGGGGAATTTATGCCTGTCCTGGTAAACTTGTACCTCTCACTTTGTTCGTTTTAGATTGGTCACAGTCTTTGAGCTACCGAAAGAAAACCGAGACACACGCTGAGAATACTTCAGTTTATACATATCTTTATTACTAAATCTAAAGCTGATTTCAAACTACAATATGCAAGCCCTTCCCAATTATACTTATCAACTGCCAAAGCGAGGCAACGACCACACACTTGTATTAGGTTGTCAAGGCGCTGGTAGCAGCTTCTCCACCTCCACCGACCAGGACGTTGGTTGGAGTCTAGAAGTTCTTCAACTTTGCTGAGAGAAGTTTCCACCCCTCAGAGAGTCTGAAACTTCAGCAGCGGGACCATGGCTTATATTACCCAAAAATTGTTTACTCATAGCCCATCATCCTGAATAAATGTTGGTCTCCTGACAGTCTGCGACCAACAAAAGACAACTGCATCTCTGGGCCCCATGGTGGAATTTAGATTATGTTTTCTGATTCACATGTATACATTCTTGCATAAGCTGGTCTAACTTCTCCATTACATTCCATCCCTTGGTCGCAGTCTGTTACTTACGAGACCTAACAAGCATTTTAGTACAGAAGGAACGTAAAAAAGAAAAAAAAACTACAATAATCACAAATATAAGCAATAACGCGAGCAACCAATGGAGAATAGTGTGGGCCAATCCCTCAAATGTACCAGTTCGGCCTACCACCAGCTCCCGATCCGCTGCGAGGACCTACCATTCACAGCCTTTGAAGCAAATGGGCAGCTATATCAATTTCTCAGGGTACCATTCGGGGTCACAAATGGTGTCGCGGTCTTCCAGTGGGAAATGGACCGGATGGTGGACCAGAACGGGCTAACCGCTACCTTCCCATATCTGGACAATATCACCATCTGCAGCCATCTGCAGCCACGACACGCAGGACCACGATGCCAACCTAGACAAATTTCTTCAAACTGCCCGTCGGCTGAACCTGACTTACAATTTGGACAAGTGTGTCTTCCGGACCACAGGTTGCGTGGTGGAGAACGGGATAGTCATGCCAGATCCTGACCGCATGCGTCCCCTAATGGACTTCCCCCCCCCCCCCCCCCATACCCAGAAAGCGCTCAAACGCTGCCTGGGCCTTTTCTCGTATTACGCCCAATGGGTTCCACACTACGCCGACAAGGCGCGTCCTCTTATCAAGACCACCTCCTTTCCCCTCTCGACTGAAGCCAGAGCGGCTTTCGATCGAATCAAATCCGACATCGCCGCTGCGATACTGCACGCAATCGATGAGTCTGTCCTATTTCAAGTCGAGAGCGATGCATCCGACTTCGCCCTGGCAGCCACCTTAAACCAGGCCGGTTGTGTGTAGCCTTTTTCTCCTGAACCCTCCAGGGTCCAGAGAGTAGACACTCCTCAATCGAGAAGGAGGCCCAGGCCATAGTTGAAGCGGTGCGTCGTTGGAGACATTGCCTCGCTGGGAGGCGCTTTACACTGTCGACTGATCAACGTGCGGTCTCCTTCATGTTCAGCAACACCCAGCGTGATAAGATAAAAAACAACAAAATCGCCAGATGGAGAATCGAACTCTCCACCTTTAACTATGACATCCTGTACCGGTCTGGTAAGCTCAACGGCCCGCCTGACGTGCTCTCCAGGGAGATGTGCGCCAGCATACAGATGGACAGACTACAGAAACTCCATGAGGCGCTCTGTCATCCAGGGGTCAGTAGGTTTGCCCACTTTGTGAAGGCGCGCAACCTACCCTATACAGTCGAGGAGATCCGCTCCATGACCCGAGCCTTTTTGGTGTGCGCTGAATGCAAGCCCCACTTCTTCCGTCCGGATAACTCCCACGTTATCAAGGCCACCCGCCCCTTCGAGCGTCTTAGCATAGACTTTAAGGGGCCCCTACCGTCGACCAACCGTAATACCTACATCCTTACGGCCATCGACGAGTCCTCCCGCTTCCCGTTCGCTGTGCCCTGCCCAGACACCACTGCCACCTCAGTGATACAGGCCCTTCACAGTATTTTCGCCATCTTCGACAGTACAGATCTATCACCATTGTACATAGTGTATATAGTTACTGTACCTAGACTGTGCTTACAGCGATTGACTGAGAGCTAAGCCACGCCTATTGTCTGGGCCTTAAAGGGTTGTGTCCCTAGCCAGGTCGGATCATTCCGGACTGGTCGGCCACCTGTGAAGAGCTCCTGTCTTTTGCTAATAAAAGCCTTGGTTTGGATCAACAAGTCTTTGATTCTTTCAACGAGCACTACAACCTGGGATCAAGGTACCAAAGAAAATCTCGGCACCTGAGAGGGCACGTTTATGCGAAGGACAGGGGTCATACGCATAAGTGAGGGATGATCCTGTAAACGGGAAATATGATGCAGGTAGGGGACGGCGTATGCCAAATAGCAGCAACCACCCCAGGTAAGGGGTAGCCATGCAAAGGCACGAGACCCACAAACCCAATAGGTCCCGTTCATAGGGTGCTTGGAAATAAAAGGGGAATATGCCAGACAATCACTGTATCCCAGTGCATTGGCAGGCCTGTCGGGGAACTTACAAAAGCAGACAGAGCCCTTCACATGTTGAGAAACAATAAAATAAGGGGGTGTCATATAAGGCGGGATACAAATATGCCATCCTCGAAAAATACCCAAAATGTCACGTAGACTGAAGAACTGGGCCTCCTCAGGCTCAGGCTTATTAACATCAATGTGAACCCTGCTATTGGAGGGATCAAAATATTTCCAGGCAGCAACCTCCTTTCGGATGGAAGGAATGGGGATCATGGGAATCCCTGTACCGGTATGCAAAGGGCCTACGGTACAAATCCAACAATCAGAAACATTCAATCGGTGAGCGTGCGCATAGGAAACATGGAGAAAGGAATTGTCGGACAAATCTGAAGGAATGTTTGATGATGAAGTAGGCAACCAACCCTCCACAGAACCGGAATCCTCCCACCACTTAGTGACAGGCGGTTCAGAGTTATCACAAGATATTAAAGCGGATACAAAAACGACCATCACAGAAGTAGGGGCCGACCCCATCAGTTGGTCTATCCACACACAAAATAAAGGATCCGAGACCAGCAATAACATATTTATATAAGCTGCACTTGAGGCGGATGACTGAGGACCTCCTTGGTGTAATGCATTGGGCAGTGTCCCCCACGGGCAACTCCCTCGGAATGTCCTCAACATTACAAACCAATTGCTGGCACCAAAGCAGCTGTTAAGCCAGATCAGCAGGAGCGCAAGATGGTAGACCTGGAACAAATAAGCCTGACATAGGTCACTCACGATGCCATAAACGCTCAGTATTTAAACAAACTAAATCTTCCTGTCCCTCAATAGCTACCCACCGAGTGTTACCCTGGGCAGGTGTCACTATTTCCCCTTTTACAGGAGGGCCACTACCTGGTGGTGCCACCCATACCTTTTGTCCAGCATTCTCTAGCTCGGGAATGGGGAGCAATGACTTTTTTCCTCTGGAATAGGTTGTAGCTCGGTAGAAAGGTGTACCTCCCTTTAAAGGACGATGCTTCAAATTATCGACTGCCTGCTGCAGCACATGGCACCACCCCTTCAGGGTCCCCAGTGGTGTTAATAAATTAATATGTTTATTCAGTAAGCCATTCATTCGTTTAACTAACCCGGCAACCTGCGGGTAATAAGGAATATGGTGGACCCATAAGATACTGTTGTCAGTTGCCCAATCACAAATTGCTTTCCTGAAGAAGTGCGAGCCATTATCGGACTAAATTTCCTCTGGTACATCATAATGAGAAATTAAATGGTTTAGTCCTTGGATAGTGCTAGCTTGGTCAGCCGTCTTGGTGGGAAAAGCAAAAACCAGGCCCGGAAATGTGTCAACCATTACTAGGACGTAACGTTTTCCCATACAGTCTGGCATGGGGCCTATGTAATCAATTTGCCAAGCCAAGCGAGCTCCCTGTTTTATTCGGCCATGCAGACCAGGAGGAATGGTGCGTGACTTCACAAGCTGGCATGCTGGGCATGTACACACGACCATGCGGACATTGTCCTGATGGACGGGTAAGGTATGTGTACGAGCCCACATAGGTGATCCCTTCTCCCCCAAATGGCCACTCTGTTCATGTGCCAATCGAGCCAGGGGGATGGTATCGACGCAGCTATTAGTGGGAAGTGGTGGGAGAGTGAACATAGCTCTGAGGGAGGCGGGTGAAGGTATACTGGCGCCCCTTAAGGCAAAGGCGAACTGATCCTGTGAGACCTCAGCTATAAGAATACTTATATTCTTATAGGCGTTAGTGAGATCAATGACAACATACCATGCTCCCGAGTTCCCAGTAGCAATGTTTTCAATAAGGGTAACAATGTCCGGAACTGCCGAAGCAAGTGGTGGGGCATGTTTGTTCAAAAAATGATAATCAACTGTCATTCTCCAGGAGCCATCTGGCTTCTGGACCGGCCAAACAGGGCGACGTTGCAGGCCTCACTACCCCTTCTTCTTGCAAAGCATCAATGGTGGCAGTAATCTCTTCCTGCCCTCCAGCGAGGCAATATTGTGGAATGCATACTGGTTTCGGGGGGGAAGGCACCATTACAGGATCCCACTTAGCCCGAATCACCACTAGTCTTTTTGTAATAGTCCGAATTCCAAATGCAAATCCCCCATGACTAGTATTAAGGACTGTACCGGCCAACATATTGATATCCAGGATACACTCGTCAGTGACAGCCACCAAGGATATAACCATTCAGGGGAAGGGCCACCACCCACCGTGGCGCGGGCTTTTATTTCCTTCGCCAGGGTGATCACTCCTCCAATCCCCTCTATTCGAAATGTCAGTCCAGTCCAGAGGTCGGGGTTACCCGGAATCACCGAGTGTTCCGCACTGGTATCGACCAAGGCCAAATATTAGCGGTCATTACCCCCACCCCAATGGATTGTTAACGGAATGTAGGGCCGTTGGTCCCCGTGTATCCGCCGTATCTCAATGGAGTAGACACAGGAATCCCGCCTGCACCCTCATGCCTTAGTATGGTTCGGGGGCTTCCAGGAGTACATGCTACTATTATCCATAAGAGCCTTTTTAACCAATTGTTGTATCTCATCATGGGTCACTGGAGTAAGAGAAGCTGGCTCGATAGGACCAGCAGTTGGAGCAGAAGGCACAGCTGGGCCAGGAGAACTCAACAATTGGGGATGATGTTCCCCTGCCTTCCTCTTATAAAGGGCATAAAGGACCGCGGTAGGTTTCCCATCAATATCACTTTTAGGTACGTCTAAACTTTAACAAGGTTAGAAAAAGGTCCTTTCTTGTCGGTCCGTAATTAGCAGCAGACCCTCTCTTTTCATCCTGCTTGTCTAATTTAACCTGGGTTGTACGTGTGTGGATTTTACCTCCCAACTCTAATTCTCGAAACCCAGATAAGGCTTGCACCGCCTCAGACACAGGG
This sequence comes from Narcine bancroftii, assembly GCF_036971445.1. NCBI lineage: Eukaryota > Metazoa > Chordata > Chondrichthyes > Torpediniformes > Narcinidae > Narcine > Narcine bancroftii. Next base: position 79,843,848 of record NC_091471.1, read on the forward strand.
TGCCCAATTAGTGGACAAGTTACAGACGGAACTAGTTCCCCGTACAGTGGGTTGGGCGGAACGAACCAATCGGATATGCATTCCGGCTCTGAACATCTCTTCGTCAGGGCTCCCCCCACATACCCACAGTCTCAAATGCCCTGCATACAAGGCAGAGGCCAGGGCCTGTTGATGAATTACTGCTATACCCTCCTCTGGGGTGCCCCAATTATTCTGCAAATGTAAATCCCAATATACTGGTGACGGGTATACTCGTAACAGTGCATCCCCTAGATTGGCAAGTAAGTAATCCACCCCTCCTACTACGTAGCTCAGCAGTGACCCGGATATCAGTAGTCAATGTTCCTAATCCCAACAATTCCTCAGGGGTTAAATATACATTACCCCCTCCTTGTTCCCAAACACGCAGGAGCCAGGCCGCCTGAGTTTCTCCCGTCTTTTGCCTAAATCGATCTCCAATGGCGGCCAGCTCTTTTATAGAGTCGTCACGAATTGTTGACTGCTCCCGATCCCTGTTCCCACTTTGGCCCACAAAGTCCTCTACCCAGTGGACGGGAGGAGGCCAAGGCCATCCCGTAAAGGGGGGGGCGGGCATAGAGCATAAGCAGTGGTTCGGGTATCTTCCCCTGGGTCTGCTAACGAGGCCAGGACATCTATCCCTTCTATCTCATCAATTACATCTAGATCGTCGTCATTCCTTATCATGGTACGAATACGATGTGGATCGGGTTCTACCCTTGCTTTTCCTTATCTGCACAGAGCTGCTGCCAGAGTTCATTATTACGGCAGATTGTTTGGACATGCTTATCCTCCCATTCTTTGGCTCAGTCCTGACTGGTGCGAACAATCTCACTCATCATGGAACAGCGTTGTCATATGGCTTCAGCCAAAAACCGTCCGTCAGCATTCCCTTTTAATAGGAAATTTACTTTCTCAAAGGAGAGTGGCAACCTGCTCTCCCTGAGGTGCCCTTGATGGATCTAACCTCTCATCCCAACTAATGGGTGGTCCCAATAAAGACAGGGTATTGGCCAACATGCCAAAACCATCGTCTTTGGAAGTCCATCCCGGAATCAAGAACTGCTCAGGGCTCACCTCTTTCTTTTGCTGAAACATCTCGAGACCAATCCTACCGACTACGCCAATTGTCCTGGTAAACTTGTACCTCTCACTTTGTTCATTTTAGATTGGTCACAGTGTTTGAGCTACCATAAGAAAAATGAGACACACGCCGAGAGTACTTCAGTTTATACAAATCTTTATTACTAAAAGATCTCTAAAGCTGATTTCAAACTACAATTATACTTATCAACACCTGGACTGGTCCCAAATGCTGAAGCGAGGCAACGACCGCACACTTGTAGTAGGGTGTCGGGGTGCCGGTAGCAGCTTCTCCACCTCCCCCATCCGGGACGTTGGTTGGAGTCTAGAAGTTCTTCTTCTTGCTGAGAGACGTTTCCACCCCTCAGAGAGTCTGAAACTTCAGCAGCGGGACCATGGCTTATATTACCCAAAAATTGTTTACTCATAGCCCATCACCCTGAATAAATGGGTTTACTTATCTCAAGTCTCCTGACAGTCTGCGACCAACAAAAGACAACTGCATCTCTGGGCCTCATGGTGTAAATTAGATTATGTCTACTGATTCATATGCATCTCTGGGCCCCATGGTGGAATTTAGATTATGTCATCTGATTCACATGTATACATGTATACACACCAAGACACAAGAGAAACTTGTCCGTGAACTACTCTTTGCAGACGATGCCGCTTTAGTTGCCCATTCAGAGCCAGCTCTTCAGCGCTTGACGTCCTGCTTTGCGGAAACTGCCAAAATGTTTGGCCTGGAAGTCAGCCTGAAGAAAACTGAGGTCCTCCATCAGCCAGCTCCCCACCATGATTACCAGCCCCCCCACATCTCCATCGGGCACACAAAACTCAAAACGGTCAACCAGTTTACCTATCTCGGCTGTACCATTTCATCAGATGCAAGGATCGACAATGAGATAGACAACAGACTCGCCAAGGCAAATAGCGCCTTTGGAAGACTACACAAAAGAGTATGGAAAAACAACCAACTGAAAAACCTCACAAAGATAAGCGTATACAGAGCCGTTGTCATACCCACACTCCTGTTCGGCTCCGAATCATGGGTCCTCTACCGGCACCACCTACGGCTCCTAGAACGCTTCCACCAGCGTTGTCTCCGCTCCATCCTCAACATCCATTGGAGCGCTTACATCCCTAACGTCGAAGTACTCGAGATGGCAGAGGTCGACAGCATCGAGTCCACGCTGCTGAAGATCCAGCTGCGCTGGATGGGTCACGTCTCCAGAATGGAGGACCATCGCCTTCCCAAGATCGTGTTATATGGCGAGCTCTCCACTGGCCACCGTGACAGAGGTCCACCAAAGAAAAGGTACAAGGACTGCCTAAAGAAATCTCTTGGTGCCTGCCACATTGACCACCGCCAGTGGGCTGATAACGCCTCAAACCGTGCATCTTGGCGCCTCACAGTTTGGCGGGCAGCAACCTCCTTTGAAGAAGACCGCAGAGCCCACCTCACTGACAAAAGGCAAAGGAGGAAAAACCCAACACCCAACCCCAACCAACCAATTTTCCCCTGCAACCGCTGCAATCGTGTCTGCCTGTCCCGCATCGGACTTGTCAGCCACAAACGAGCCTGCAGCTGACGTGGACTTTTTACCCCCTCCATAAATCTTCGTCCGCGAAGCCAAGCCAAAGAAAGAAAGAATACATTCTTGCATAAGCTGGTGTAACTCCTCCATTACAATATCTGCTGTCAAAACCCAGAAGAGCCGCGTGCAGCAACCCTGGAGAAGTTCATGGAAAGTCTGGTACCCTGGCCCCAGTGTCACATACACAGCATGGACAAACCAAAGCTTTAATCCCCATGGACTTGAGGACCGCCAGTATGTCTTTGGCCACACGAGTGCACACCAGGCACCATTACAATGGCTGTATGAAGGAATGTACAAGGTGATCAGGCACAATGGATCAATGTGCTTACAGGATATAGGCAGGAAAGAAGAGACATTCACTGTTGACTGCCTTAAACCAGCACACCTGGAGGCGAACCAACCAGTCTACACAAAGCCACCATGTCGCAGGCGCAGGTTGCACAAGCAAAGGGGGATCACTACTGAAGATGACAGTGTCTGCATCGCTGGTTCTGGAAGGGAGTGGGGTGGGGTGTGTAGCAGCCTGCTGCCTAGCAAGCGAACCAGCACTCAAAATGGCAGACTAACGTCACCAGCATGGAAAGCCGTGCACACTAATGACCTTCACTGGCCAGGAGCCTGCATGGCAGGAACTATGGTCAATCAACGGCCAGCTTGCCGGTGATGTCACATGCGCCCGCTGCAGTGGGAATTCCAGGCCTAGTGGCGGGAATCTGAGTCTATCAAAGCAGGGCTGGAGAGATCAATAAATCAGTCTCGAGTTCACTTACACCCAAGTGAGTGTCATTCTTCTCTTGCTCTGCAATAGCGCCTCGCTACATGGAGAATGTGAATACTTTTTTAAATATTTACTGAAATTTTAAACTCCTTAAGACTGTCACTTAATTGGAGATCAAAAAATTAGAGAAATAATTGGTTTTGATGTGATATTATAAATATTATTAAAGCTGAATGATTGACAGCATGAAAATAGAAAATGAACATATCTACTCATATTGTACATGACCCATATAGATGTGTTTTGGGTATTTTTTAAAAATCTCTACACATCTTTACCTCTTCACTTATTTAATTCCACTTTTATTTCTTATTTAAACAATGCTTTCTGAACTGATATTGCAATGTTATCCTTGGTTGTTAGGTTGTTATTTATTTGTTTGTTGGAAATATGGTTTGTTGGAAGTATGGTTTGTTGAATTGATTAATTTCTATATCTGGTTTAATCAATGCTACATTCTCAGAATATTTTTGTTCATTTTTCTTGTGGATTCAAAGCCTAGTCTTAGTTTATTGCAAAAAAAATTGGCACCTTTAGTGTTTTGAGGGAAGTTTAATGAGGTAATTTCTGTTGTCACACCAGCTGAGCATTTAATGAGGTCATTCTTTCCTGTCTCATTAATCGCCAGACACCCCTCCTCCAGTTCACCCTCTCTCTGCCTCTCTAATCCTGGACTCTTGTTCACTCCTTTTTTACCATTGACACCTGGGTTCTTTCCAAATCCCATCACCTCCCCAAGTTACTTTTCTTTTTTACTCCCCATGGTCAATATTTTGTTCACCTCTGGTGATAAATGCTTTTAGCTTGGTTTTTAATTCTTTAATTCTATTTCCTCAAACACAGCAACACTTTTTTTCAGAATTTAAATGTGATGACCAAAGGCAAGCTTGGAAACTCTGTCCAAGTCTTATGTAGTCAGAGTAAATTGACCACAAGCAGTCAGATGACATGCTTCCTAGGGCATATGGGAAATTCTTTTGTGTAACTTGTAGACACTACATGCAAATCTCTGGTCTGGTTCCACTCTGCTTTATGATCAACAACAGCATATCCATCAAGTTAATCTGGTTTCAGTTTTGTGTTTTTATTTGCATTATGATATCAGCATGCCCTATTTTCATTCCTTACAGGCTCCATTTTCAGATTGTTTACTTTGAGGTGAACACAAAGAATCTTCCTTGAAACCAGGAATATTCCTTACCTTTATTTTGTGATGTGGCGGCTCTAGGCAGGTGAACCAGCCTCACTTGTAAGCCATGCGGCAGGGCAGCCGGCCAAAATGGCACCATCGGGGGTTTTCCCTTCCTTCCAGCATGGGGCTCAGAAGCCTGCGCTGGGGGACCACGTGACGCCCGGGTGACGTCAGCGCCCTCCAGCGCGGTTCTCAGCCAGGTCCGGGCTGGGAGTATAAGTCCAGCCCAGCAGCCTGCAATATATTAGTCTGCTCACTGAGCTCAACTGGTCTGGTTGTGTGTGTTCTTTCAGGAGCGGTGTAGCCGCCGCGACATGTGAATTTTGTTTATAGGTGTGAAAGACTTGCTTCTACTGACAGTTTGCACAATTAAAAATGCATTTAATTTTCACCTTCAAATGCAAGGTGTTAATTCATGCTGAGCTAATTTCATGATCACAAGTGGTTGGTTTTTAAACGTCATCCCCAAGAGCCAGGTGGTGATTGGTTGCTGGCTTTTGGTTAACTTTGTCAGAGCAAAGTTTATTGTCTGTTTTTGACTTTTCTTAATTGTGATTGTTTGATATAATAAATAGCTTCCAAAGCTATTTCAAAGGATAATTGTAAGTGAACCACATTCATTTGTTCATTTTAATTGGATTATAGGCATCGTTGATGAAATCAGCATTTATTACCCATCAGTATTTGTCCTTTGAAAAGTTGGTCAATAAGTTGCTTTCATGAATGACGACATGAGGTTAAAATTGCCAATGGTCCTGAAAGTTTTATGGCTTTCTGTATCTGAAAGTTGTTGTCCTGAATTATATTGATGTTGGGCAGCAATTTTCTCTTTAAGTCAGTGGAGACGTGGGGGTGTGGCTGGGAATCTTCAGGACAATCACAGTTCCATAAATGGAGTGACCACTGACGTCATCACTCAGTTCACATCGAAAACCTGTGTGGCATAATGACTGGGAAAGAGAGCAAGGATGCTGTGGCTGGAAATTCAAGATAAGAACTCATCTCTCTCATTCCTGTAGGTTTTCAAGGCTCATGAGACCAGCTTGAGCCGAGGGACTACCTCACCCTCCTAGGTTTGTTTGTAGCGGCAGGCAAAAGCTACATTACCTTGAGGGATTCCCAGATGAAGTTGACACCATGAAGTACCATGGTTCTTGAGTGTCAACAGAAAGGACTTATGCACAGTATCATTACTTGAAGTGGGAGATGTTTACTTTTCGAGATTAAAATGTAAGCAACTAGCTTCCTGACAAATAAAAGCCTTAATTTTACACCTGATTTCTAAATAGCTTTCAGTTTTGTCCTTGGAGTTTGATGGTCCTATTTCTGGAGAGAGTAACCAGCAGAGTATATTTTGTATATTTGCCTCTATTTTTTATGTGCGCCCACATTTATAAGATATACTTTGGGACCTTTTATCTGTATATCTCCAGGACATTCTGTTGCACAGTAAGGTTTGATATGGGCTTGCCCGCAATGTCCCAGTCAAATGACCCATTCATAGCAAGCCCTACTCACAACCTTTCCCTTGTTTCAAATGCCAAAAAACAGTACTGCCTTTTGGCCCACAATATCTGTGCTGACCATGATGCCAATTTAAACTAATCCTATCTATCTGCACATGGTCTTTATCCCAACAACTCCTTCCTATTTGTGACTGTCTAAATGCCTCTTGCATGTCACTATCATACCTGCTTCCACCATATTGCCATGGCAGTGTATTTCAAGCACCTACCGCTCTCTTTTTAAAAAAAAATGTGCCTTGAAAATCTCCGTTAAACTTCCCCCTTATTCCTTAAATTTATGCCTCTAGTTTTTGATATTTCCACCTTGACAAAAAGCCTCTGATTATCTACCCTAATTATTCATCTCATAATTTTATAAATCTCTTCTCAGTTCATATCCTGAGTATCCAATGATCCAGAGAAAACAAATTTGTTCAGCATCTCCTTATACCTCATATTCTCTAAGCTTGTTAAACTCTTCTGCAACTTCTCTTTCCTATAATGTGGTGACCAGAACTGAACAAAAACTCGAGATGTGGTCTTAACCAAAGTTTTGTACAGCTGCGACATGACTTGCTAACTTTTATATTCAAACTCTTGACTGATAGATGTAAGGAATACACTGTATCTTCCTTTACAACTCAGTCCACTTGAGTTGCTACATTTAGGGAGCTATGGACATGCACCTTTCTGTATATCGGTGGTCCTAAGGGCCATGTCATTTGTTGTGTTATCCTCTTGCATTTCACCTCCCAAAGCAGAACAGGTCTCAATATTCCAGATATAGCTCCATATACCATTCCACAACCCCACCAATTTTTGTTTAATCTGCAAACTTGCTTATCAGTCGAACTACATTGCCATCCAACTTGTTTATATATATCTCAAACAATAGACGCTCCACCACTGATCCCTGTGGAACGCCATCAGTTACAGTTCTCCAGTCAGAATAACCTCTCCATTACTTCCTTTAGTCTTCTATGTCCAAGTTAATTTTGAATCCAATTTATCAAGTCTCTATGGATCCATGCGCCTTAATCATGAGGGACCTTATTGAATGCTTTAAATATTTTACTAGTGTCTATGTAGATCAGTGGTTCTCAATCTTTTTCTTTCCACTCACAGACCACTTTAAGTATTCCCTATTTCATAGGTACGCTGTGATTATAAGGGATTGCTTAAGGTGGTCTGTGGGTTAAAAGAAAAAGTTTGAAAACCGCTGTTTTAATTGAACCTAATTGATTTGTTATGTGGACCATTTCATGACTCCAAAGTAAATGGGCCAATAACAATTTTTCTCAAGCAAAATATTTCAGTAATAATTGGGCCTAGAGCAGTGATTCTCAACCTTCCCTTCCCACCCACATATCACCTTAAGCACTCCCTTACTAATAACAGATAATCAATAGCGTAGGGTTACTTAAAGTGGTATGTAAGTGGAAAGAAAAGGGTTGAGAACCACTTCTGTAGAGGGAATATAGTTGGGGACTGAATACACAAGCTTGAGGAGTGCCATCATACAGGACACGAGGTGTTGCAACAGCTTGCTGATGCTCCAAAAAAAAATTGTTTATTGTTGAGAAAATTTATACATTAACTACTCAGACACGACAGTTATAGTATGAAATGTTATGCCAGCAAGAATAAATTTGGAAATGTATTATTAAAATAGGAATTTGCCAATCTGAAACCCCAGTAAGCATTTGCAATAGTATGGAATCTTTGAAAACAAAACAATCTCAGTGAACTCGAAGTGTCTTCTGGTGATTTTGTGGAATTTGAGGAAGTTTGGTACGACACCAGAAAAACTGGCAAATTTCTATAAAGGTGTGGTGGAAAGTATGCTGATTGACTGCATCATGGTCTGGTATGGAGACACCAATATCCCTGAGCATAAAGCCCTCCAAAAGGTAGTGGACACAGCTCAGGACATCACAGGCAAAACTTTTCCCAATATAAAGTACTGGGAACACTGCCATCATCAAAGATCCACACCACCCGGCACATGCTCTGTTCTCACTGTTGCCATCAGGAAAGAGGTCTAGGTGCCACAAGACTCACACCACCAGGTTCAGGAACAGCTGCTACCCCTCCACCATCAGACTCCTCAATGACAAACTCAATCAGAGATTCATTTAAGGACTCTTACTTGTGCACTTTATTGATTTTCTTTTTTATTCTCTCTGTATTGCACTGTCGGTTTACATTCGTTATCTGTTTACAGATCTTTGTTTGTTTAGATGTTTACGCTGTGTACAGTTTTTTTTTGCACTACTGTGAGAGATGGGAAAATTAATCTAAAATTATGAACATGGAAGAAACTAAAGTTCATCAGTAAAATGGCTGTAACCAGTTCAAACAGGATAAGCTTGGGGCTTAGGATGCAGGAAAGCAGAGTCAGCATGATTAACATAAGAATCTTCTAGTCTTTGTGACAAGACCATAGGACTAAGATAAGGAATGGTAAGGTACAATAGAATGTAGGAAGTTGAGGTAGTCTGGATCAGATAAGGGTCTCCTAGCCCTGGACAGAAGTACCAAGTCATACATTTCTAATTAGCTAACCATACACAGATTTATACATATGAAATTAGCCAACCCTAGATAGAATGAGTCAACTCTGCATATCAAGAGACTGTAGCCCAGAGAATCAGGAAGGTGTAAATAAGGACAATGACATGATGGGGCACCCACAGGATACCCCCTGGTCCTCCAAGTGTACTGAAACTGCACGTAGGCAGGAAGGATTACCTATGCCAAACCCATCCAGGGGGGCAGAAGAATGTAAGGGGGAGGGCATTCTGATACTGAAATTGACTGTATAAAAGTTGGGTTAGCCCCAGTATGTGGGTGTATTCCCAGGGTAAGGGGAAGCACCCAACTTTGCATTGTTGTAGTAATAAATGTTCTTTGTTCTCAATTTTTGTCTCGAGCAATTTCTTTAAAGGTACTTTAATTCCTAACACTACCAATTTGTCATAATTCTTGCATGCCCACAGGAGGAAGAATCTCAGAGTTGTATGTGATATCATGTATGTTGTTACAAGCCCAGAGGACCCCAAAACCCAGCAGCAATAGAAATTCACCAAGACTACTTAAACAAAAGTTACTTTTAATTTGCTTTAAAGATAAAAGCAGGATCAAACTTTAACTTATTACTACTAACTTAACCCCCCCTTCTAATTCCAAGCGCACGTGTATGTAATGTGTATATGTTCAGGAAAGTTCTTTGCATTAATAGTCCAATCATTCACTTCTCACTTCTCCAAGTTCACTGGTATCAAGCAATTCTTATACTGTGCACAGAATTTAACATTTATGAATTTTCACCAGGCTCTGGTGGTAAAAGGTAATGGTTACCACTCAGGAAGGTTCTTGTTTGTTTCAGAGAGAGATTTTTTGCTTGTTGGACACACACAAACTCATTTCCTCCAATCAGTCACTTCAATGTCTTGCCAAAGAAATTTGCCCCATCATGGGTTTTCCAAATGATAACCTCTTCTGCCAGGTCACCACAGAGTTCCTCTTGTTTCTCTTATTTCAGGAGAAACACTAGCCAGCCATTTCCTCTTGGAAGGACCACAAGGGCTTTCAGCACAAGGGCTTTCAGCAGGCTGAACTCAGAACTCACAACCTGTCTTCAAAATGGGGTTTTAAACAAACCTGCCAGCTTGCCATGTTGCCGTCTCAAAAGTTACTGAAGAATTCAGTTCTCCCTCTCTCTAAGAGAAGAATCCTGTTTTTCTTTTCTCTCTGCTTGTAAAAACCAGAGCCCCTCCTAAGGTTCCAAATCCCCCCCCCCCCCGAAAGATCTTTATCAGCACTTGAGCCTGAACTTTTCCATTTGCACCTGCTTTGGAAATTCTTTCTGAAGCAGTTCCATTGTCTCTGGAAAGTCACAGAACCTGAATGTCTAGCTTCAGCAAAGCTCTTCCATTTTAAATGAGATGTGAAGTGTTACTCTGTGAAGTGACCTAAACCCCCATATTTATGTATAATATACAATATAACCTGTAACAATGTATTCTTACAAATAAATCTGAAATCTGAATCTGATGATTCCAGTACTGCTCATTTTCCAGGACCAAATGAGGGCTAATAACATATATCAGTACTGAACCCAATCCACTGCTTCAAAGACCGTCAGAAGAGAAGCTTCAAGTGCAGCCAGTCTGTTCTTTTCCATGTTTTAGCTTGTTTCAAAAGGTCTGATTCATGGTTGTGAGAAACAGAAGTACCTTCACAGATTTCGCTCGAGACAAAAATTGAGAACAAAGAACATTTATTGTACAACAGTGCAAAGTTGGGTGCTTCCCCTTACCATGGGAATACACACACACACTGGGGCTCACCCAACTTTTATTCAGTGTAGAGGTACCCTCCCCCCATCCTGGATTGGTTTGGCATTTGGTAATTCTTTGGTCTGCCTATGTGCAGTTTGAAAGACCATGGGGTATCCTGTCTGGGTCCCATCACATTGTCCTTATTCATGATTCTGCCTTTGTCCTTATTCACACATCTCAACCCCCAGGACTTACTAATTCTCTATGCGGAACTTGCTAATTCTGTCTATCACTATCAGACCCTTATTCTATTATACTTGCGTAACCCTTCCTCACACTCTTATCAGAATTCATCCCCCTACTCAGCACTTACTTAACTGCCTCTAATCTAGTCTGTATTCCTTCATACTAGCTTTACTTCCTATATTCTATTATCTCTCACATGGTTGTGTATAATGTAGAGTCAATGCTGGCAGCATTTCTGGTAAAGCTATGTTCCTCTGCAGATTCACCATATGTATTCTGTTTTGATTTGTTTACAGTTTAATGAAGAATATATCCACAGCTAATAGCTTGGTATAGGTCTGCACCAAAAGCTGTGGTCCACTGAATCTGCTTCTGGTGCTCAGCATTGTTTGCGTTCCCATTTCAGCTGTGCCACTGGAATTGTGGAGGCCACACCCCTATCCCAAAGAAATCAAGGACCAATGGTACTGTTCCCATTTTACTTGCTTTTCTATATTTTTCTCTTTCAAACGTCTACAAATATTAAATCTTGACTGAGGAATGGTTCAAAGATTTGTATTTTTCTTACCAAACAATATCATGCAGGAGCCCAGACAGTGAGTAATATTGTGGCAATTGACCATGAAGATATCCCTGTTTGCCAGCCATATATGAATAATTCCAGCTGCAATTGATTGATGAAAATGAATCAATTTCTTCCATCTCTGGAATATGAACCAGCACTGGATAAACCAGAACAACCCAGGGGGAAAACAGAAAATTCAGCATTGCTGCATGGCTTAGACGTAACTTGCTTTTATTACCTTCTGCAGAATGCTGAGAACTGATATTCTTTGTTGCAATCTATAGCCTGATAGGAGGCAGAGTATAGTATGATCAATGCTACATCAACCAACAAACAATAAACTAAGACTAACAATTATATTTTCCAAAGATATAGTTCAGTCAATGTACCAAACACTTCAAATCATTCCCATAAAATGTTAGGAGAGTTTATTGCCATATAAATAAGTACAGTGCACAGATACACCAAAATTCTTGTTTGCTGCCGGTAAGCAGGTATATAAGATATACCAACTACAATTAAAGAAATTAAATGATCATAATATGCCAAGACAGAAAAAGAGATTTTTAATATAAAAGGATTGATGAATAAACATTCACAGCTGCAGTTCATGCAAGAATGGTAATGTTTCAATTGCACAAACAGATCTTTTGGTGGTCCTGGACTAATTTATGGTTGGGGGAGAAGAGGGAAGGATCAAGAGTCTGATAGGTGTTGTATGAACACTTCTTGAACCCAGAGGTACTGGCCTTCGGGCTTCTGTACATACTGCCTGAACCTAGCAGTGAAAAGAGGGTGTAACCAAGGCGGAAGGATTCTTGATCTCCTCTTAGAGAACCAGGCAGGTCAGGTGGCAGCAGTGTTGTGTAGTTGAGCATTTTGGGTCCAGTGATCATAATGTCATTAGTGTCAAGTTAATTATGGTCTGATCCTCGAGTTAAGGTTCTAAATTGAAGAAAGGCCAATTTTGTGGAAATGAGAAAGGATCTTGGAAGAGTTGATTGGAATAAGCTGTTTTCTGGCAAGGATGTATCTGGCATTTGGAAGGCATTCAAAGGTCAGATTTTGAGTGTGCAGTGTTTGCATGTTCCTACCAGGATTAAAGGCAAAATTAAACAGGCCTAGGGAACCTGGGTTTTCAAAGGATTTTGGTGATATGATTAAGAAGAAGAGACAGGTGTATAACGGTATAGGCAACAAGGAGCAAATGAGGTACTTGCAGAGTATAGAAATGTAAGAGAATACTAAAGAAGGAAATCAGGAAGGCAAAAAGAAGGCATGAGGGTGTTTTGTAGATAAAGGGTTTCTACAGGTATATTAAGAGTAAGAGGATAAAAAGGGTCAAAATTAGTCCCCAAGGGGATCAGAGTGGTCAAGTATGTGTGAAGCCTCAGAAAATGGGGGAGATCTTAAACAGTTTTTGTGCATCAGTATTTACTCAGGAAACTGGCAGAGTGGATAGGGATGGAAGCAAAACAAATAGAAGGGTCATGAAATTTATGGAAATTGAGGAGGAGGAGGTGATTGCTGCCTTACAGCAAATAAAGGTACACAAATCCCCTGGACCGGATATGATATTCCTTTGGATCCACGAGGGAGACAAGTTTTGAAATTTCAGGGGACCTGATGGATATATTTAAATTGTCCTTAGCCATGGGAGAGGTGCCGGAGGATTGGAGAGTAGCTCGTGTTCTCCTGCTGCTAAAGAAAGGCTCCAAAAGTAAAACAGGTAACTATAGGCCAGTGATTTTGGAAGGAATTTTGAGAGGTAGGATTTTTAAGTATTTGGACAGCCATGGGCTGATTAACGACACTCAGCATGGCTTTGTCTGTGGTAGGTCGTGTTTAACAAATCTTGGAGATTTTTTTCAAGGAAGTTACTAAGAAGGTAGATGAAGAAAAGGCTGTAGATGTTGTCTACATGGACTTTAGTAAAGCCTTCAACAAGGTCCCTCATGGGAGATTAATTCACAAGATTAAGACACTAGGTATACATAGAGAAATTGTAAAGTTGATTCAAAATTGACTGTGGGAGAAAACAGAGTGGTAGCGGATGTTGCTTCTCAGACTGGAAGCTTGTGACTAATGGTGTGTTGGGACCATTGTTATTCGTTGTCTATATCAATTATCGAGATGATAACGTGGTAATTTGGATCAGGAATTTGCTGATGACCCAAAGGTAGGGGGCACAGTGGACAATGAGAAAGATTTTCAAAGCTTGCAGAGGGATCGGGACCAACTGGGAGAATGGACCAGTAAAATGGATGATGGAGTTTAATGCAGACAAGGGTGAGGTGTTGCATTTTGGAAGAGCAAATCAAGGAAGGTCATACAGTGTAAATGGTAGGGAACTGAGGAGTGCAAAGGAGCAAAGAGTCCTGGGGATACAGGTACATTGTTCACTGAAGGTGGTGTCACAGGTGGACAGGATTGTAAAGAAAGCTTTTGGTATCTTGGTCTTTATAAATCAAACTAGTGAGAAAAGGAGTTGGGATTGTGAGAGATAATAGAATATAGGATGTAAAGCTAGTATGAATGAAATAAGGAATACTAGACTAGACTAAGGAAGTTAAGTAAGTCCCTGAGTAGGGATGAATTCCTGAATTCCGATAAGAGTGTGAGGAAAGGTTACGCAAGTATAATAGAATAAGGGTCTTATAGAGATAGACATAATTAGCAAGTTCTGCATATAGAATTAGTAAGTCCTGGGGGTTGAGATGTGTGAATAAGGACAAAGGCAGATTCATGAATAAGGACAATATGATGGGACCCAGACAGGATACCCCATGGTCTTTCAAGTTTACAGAAACTGCACATAGGCAGACAGAAATGCCAAACCAATCCAGGAGGCAGAAGAATGATAGGGGGGCAGGGTACCTCTACACTGAAATGAACTGTAAAAAGTTGGGTGAGCCCCAGTGTATGTGTGTATTCCCAGGGTAAGGGGAAAGCACCCAACTTTGCACGGTTGTACAATAAATGTTCTTTGTTCTCAATTTTTGTCTCGAGCGAAATCTGTGAAGGTACATCTGTTTCTCACAAATGGGGGCTCGTCCGGGATCGCACTCCCTCCACTGACAGAGAGCCCGACGACGGGGGTAGGTGCACCCCGGCTGATTCAGCTGGACTGCCGGACGAGGGGTGACTGGTCAGTGGATGAAGCGAGTGATATCCGAGAAGAGGGATCCCGGTAAGAGGAATTGTATTTACCTGCTAGTATGGGAGAAGTAAGTAGCAAGGGAAATAGTCCTAAAGAAGGACAGGAAGATCAGATACCTAAACATAGTCCATTAGGATTAATGTTATCTGATTGGGGTGTGGGGAAAACCCGTGGGAAAGATAAACAGACCATGGTCAGGTATTGCTATCAGGAATGGGTTAAGAATCCGATAAAAGGGAGTTCGGTACATTGGCCAAAGTTCGGATCCGACGAGGACTGGATGTGTCAGGCGTTGAACATCTGGCTCTACCAAAATCAAGGAGGTAATACCGAGAGCAGAGAATATGCAGCCTGTTGGCTCAGTGGATCGTTTGATCAAATGATTTTGAGCGAAAAGGAATGTAAGAACAAGAAGGATGAGGAACCTTCTACCCCTGAAGTACAAGATTGGGATGTGTTACATTCCCTTCCTCCACCTTATGCTCCCCCTGTGCCGGCTCCTATCTTCCCCCTCTCACCTCCGCTTTACCTTTCTTTACCTTCCCCTCCTCCTCCACAGTTAGAGAAAGAAGAAGAAAGTAGGGGTGATATGATGACCCGCTCACAGAGTACAAGATTACTGCCTCAATTGACACGAGAGGGAGGAGGCTTTGATTATGAGGGTCATTCAGAACAGTGTGAGACCCTTCGGGAGGAAAGGGCAAAACCCTTTGATTTGTCTCCCGGAGGGCAGGAACCTAAACATCATAGAGGAGGGGATAAGCCAGAAATTAACTGGATGAGACCTTTACGAGAGGTTCCCTTGGGAGGGGATGTGGAGGGGTCTTGGATTCGTAAATGTGCCTCTGACTAGTATGGAGGTGTGCAATTTTAAGAAGGAAATGACCTCCCAGAAACACCAAGGGGGACCAGAGGCGATACCTGGGGAACTTAAATTCCCCCTGGTAAACCCGAATTGGGATAAGAACACTAATGATGGTCGCACATGAATGGAGGAGTATAGGATTAATCTAATAAAAGGAATGAATGAGTCTGTTCCAAAAGGACAGAACTTTAAGAAGGCATTTGAGGTTCCCCAAGGTCCCGAGGAGCCCCCTCTGCATTTCTGAATAGATTTCGTGCAGCCATACAGCAATATATGGGGTTGGATATAGAATCCCCAGCAAGTGAACAGTTGGTATTGACAGGCTTTGTTACTAATTCAGCCCCAGATATCAGGAAGAAATTACAAAAGACAGAGAATTGGCATGAACAGGGAATAACACAGCTTTTACAGATCGCACAAAGGGCATACGTCCAGAGGTCTGAAGATAAACAGAAAGGAAAGGCTAAGATTTTGATGCAGGCAGTCAAGGAAGTTGTGGAGGGACAGCAGGGAAATGTTAGGAGCTGTGTACCAGCTCCTGGACGTTGGGAGGAGCGCCGGGAGTGGGGAAGTAGAGACCAGAGCAGAGGCAGGGGTAGAGGAGAATTCCGGGGACGACGACCATTCCCGGGACCCCGTGGAGACCCTGGTAGAAATTGGGAAACAAGAACATTAGTTTGCTATTATTGTAAAAAGGAGGGCACTTTAAGAGGGAGTGCCCAATGCGAGCAAGGGAGACGCGATCTTACGCATTGATGGAGGCAGATTATGAATAGGGGGGGTCACGGTTCTCAGTCAATACACACCGTGGGGCTGCACGGAGAACCATTGGTAAATTTAAGCATAGGACCCCACAGTGACAAGATGGTATTTTAAGTAGATTCTGGGGCAGCCCGATCTAGTATTTTACAACGGCCCGAGGGTGTTAAAACAGAAGGGACAGAGATGATTTCGGGAGTGGGAGGAAGAGATTTTACGGTCCCTATACTAAAGAATGTAAGGATACAAATGGGAGAAAAGATAATAACAGAGGATATTTTACTAGTTCCCCAAGCTGGAGTTTGCTTGTTGGGATGGGATTTACAGGACGAATTGGCTATCGGTACCAGACCACAGGAATCAGGTATCGGGGTTCAATTTTATGTACTAACAGAGGAGGATCGAGATCTAATAAATCCTAGAGTATGGGCAAAAAGAGGCAATAGAGGAGGGTTAGATGTTCCTCCCCTCAAGTTACTTTAAAAGACCCTGACCAAGTAATTAGACGAAAACAGTATCCATTTCCTATGGCTGGCCGAAAGGGGCTGCAGCCAGTAATTGACCAATTGGTGAAAGATGGTATACTCGAACCTTGTATGTCACCTTTTAATACCCCAATTTTACCTGTCCAAAAACCAGACGGTACCTATCAATTAGTGCAGGATTTGAAGGAGTTAAACAAAATTATTCTCACCCATTATCCAGTTGTACGATAATGGGTAAAAATGATCCCCTTAGTATGTGGTTTAGTGTAATTGACCTCAAAGATGCCTTCTGGACCTGTCCGTTGGCAATAGACAGTAGGGACATGTTTGTATTTGAGTGGGAGAATCCTTTTACAGGACGGAAAAATCAATACCGGTGGACAGTCCTTCCCCAGGTTTTTACAGAATCACCAAATTTGTTTGGCCAAGTTTTAGAACAGGTACTAGATGAGGACCCCCGGAGAGAGGATTGTCAATTAATACAATATGTTGATGATTTATTAATCACGGGAAAAACATATGATGTGGTTAAACAATACACTGTTGAATTTTTTAATTTTCTAGGGAATAAGGGTCTTAGAGTGAGCGAATCAAAGTTACAATTTGTTCAATCTGAAGTTAAATACTTAGGTCATCTAGTTAGTCAAGGAATTAGGAAGATAAGTCCAGAGAGAACAAGTGGTATTCTGCAGATCCCGCCTCCAAAGAGTACTCAAGAGCTTATGAAATTCCTTGGTTTAGTGGGATACTGTAGAATTTGGATTGAGAATTATTCTAGCCTGGTCAAATTTCTTTATGATAAACTTGCGACTCTAGGGGGCAAAACTGTTGTCTGGACGGAGGAAGAGATAAAAGATTTTACCTTGGTGAAACAGCGTCTTATTAGTGCCCCAGTTTTGGCTTTACCTGACCTAAATAAGCCATTTGACCTATATACCAATGCGAAAGATGGTGTGGCCATGGGAGTATTAACACAAGAGAGGGCAGGCTTTAGACAACCAGTTGCCTTTCTGTCAAAAATTTTAGATCCTGTTTGTCGTGGTTGGCCAGAATGTGTGCAAGCAATTGCAGCCACTGCTATTTTAGTCGAGGAAGGACGAAAGATTACGTTTGGTGCCCCGATGATAGTTCATACCCCTCACACAGTCCTCACCATTCTCTTACAACATGCCGGAAGGTGGCTTACTGATTCTAGAATTTTAAAGTATGAAGCGATTCTTATGGATAGGGATGATTTGACACTAATTATAAACAAAGAACAGAAACCAGCCGCCTTCTTGGTTTCTCCAGATTCTGATACTGTCCCCAATGATTTAGAGGATGTATGTTTAGAAGTGATAGATTTACAGACAAAAATTAAAGATGATTTAAGTGATGAACCTTTACGGGAGGGTGAAAGATGGTTTATTGATAGATCTTCCCGCTGTATTGACGGCATTCGGTATAGCGGGTATAGTGTAGTGGATGGGAATGAAGGAGTTGTGATTGAAGCCGGTCGTTTCCTCGGATGCTAACCCTGCCCACAAAATTAGCACTTGGAGAGAGATCTCCCACCATGGCAGATGATGTCAAATCACTAGAGTAGTGGGACACTAGGGGACTCATGGGGTGGGACATTGCTTAGTCCCAGGATAGTGGTACCCACAGCGACCAAGTGGCAGAGATCTCATCGGAGGTCTGGAGGGCCAGCTCCAGAGTCCCTAAATTCAACCGCCCTTTGCAGACCGAGAACCTTTTGTTCCAATAGCTGTTGCTGTATGTACCTGGAGCAGATACTGGTCACGTATGTGTCTCTGATAAGCTCCTCTGCATTTTGGGTGGCCGACACAGCCTTACAGTCACACTCCCTCCACAGGATCCAAATAGCTTCCAGGTTTTTGGCACTCAACTCACCAGGTCGCTGTTTTCTGGTGGTCAGGGTGTGTCTGGCATAGGCTTCATTAACCTTCCTGTGATACTGGGCCTTGAGGGTCTCAAGGCATTGTTGATCAACTGGAACACTTGGGGGCCTGATACGCGAGAGTTGTCTTATTCAGTTTGCATCCATGGTGATAACATCTGTGGCCACCGTCAAGAAATTTTTGAAGCTGCGTAGCCAAAGTTCGATCGTGTTCGGGACGTCCGGTGACTGGGGGTCGATGATGAGCTTTTCAGGTTTCAGGTATTGTTCCATGATTTTTAAAAAAATTTAATTAATAAAATTGATGCACCATCAATAATCACAAAAGGCTGATACTGTGAAACTATCAGGCTTTTATTAATTAAAGGCAGGAACTACCAGCAACCTCATTGACTGATCAAAGCAAAGAGAAAGGGGAACATGCAAGGGTCTATGGGTTGGATCAGTCTTGGGAGGCATGTCCAGCTGACAGCAGCCAATCATGGCACCACAGTGGTTTACCACACCTCCCACATTCCAAGATGCAGCAGCTGTGGTTGGGTCATAGCGGTGGATTTCCGCAGGCTTCAGGCTCTCCCACGTCCCAAGATGGCAACGCCGTGGTAATCATAAGGCAGCTGCATTGTTGGCTGACTAGACATCATATTTTTAAGGCAACCTCCAGTGTGTCTGCTAGTTTAACTGCCCTCTGTAAGTTGAACTCACCCTGCTCCAACAGTCTCTGCTGGATATAGCTGGATCTGATGCCTATGACATAATCGTCTCTGATCATGCCCTCCGTATTCACTGACGCTGTCATGGCCTTTCAGCCGCAGGCCTGTCTGAGAGCTCGCAGAGTCTGAAAGTACTCAGTAGCTAGGAGGTGTCTAGCATCGACCTCGCTTACCTTCTTCAAGTACTGGCTTTTCAGTATTTCCATCACCTCTGCGTGTGACTCGGCATCCCTAATCCATGAGCCCAACTCTGGAATATAGTACTTGCAGTCTGTCCTTCTCTGATCGAACAATAGTCGAGAAGACCTGCAGGAACCCTTCAAAGCAACCCAGCCAGAGTTCAAAGTAGTTGTATGCATCAGGCAATTGTGGGTTGAGGTCTAGCTTTTCTGGTTTCAAAATCTGCTCCATTATCAAAAAAAACTGTTGTTCATAAAATTGATGCACCATCAATTTCTTAAAAAGACTAAAAGTTATATAGAAACTGATAGGCCTTTTATTATCAACAGAATGGAGTCACATCCATGCTGGTTGGCTGTCCTGGACTGAGGAGGGAGCTGTGCCACAATCACCTTTATTCAGGGGTCTGTGGGAGGAGCCACAGGCATGGTCAGAAAGGGGCATGTCCAGGCAGGCTTTAACAATTACTAAGACAGTCAAAACATAAATGCAGTGGTTTATCAGAGGCATGAGGTAAAAGCAAATTTTATGGAGGACACACAGTCCGCAAAGAGATATAGTTAGGTTAAATGAGTGGACGAGAGTCTGGCAGATGGAGTACAATACTGGGAAAGTATTTAGGTGGTGAAAAATTGCAGTACACTGTTGTGCAGAGATGTAGGAGTGCTTGTGCATGAATCACAGGTGGGTTTGCAGGTGCAACAGGTTATGAAGAAAACAAATAGAATGTTGGCATTCATTGCCAGAATGGTCGAATTTAAGAGCAGGAAGGTTCTGCTGCAACTGTACAGAGACAGCAAATGTTGGAGAGCTGTGTGAATTTTTGTTTTCCTGACATGAGAAAAGGTATACAGGCTTTGAAAGCAGTGCAGAGGAAGTTGACCAGGTCAGCTTATGAACAGAGATTTAGTCGCCTGGGACTATAGTCATTGGAATTTTAAAAGGAGAGGGGGATCTTCATTAAAATGTATAAAATAAAAAGGAATAGATAAAATAGAAGCAGGAAGGTTGTTTCCACTGTTAGAACAAGGACAGAGCCTCAAGATTTGGGGAAGTGGATTTAAAGCAAAGGAAGATTTGCTTCACCCAGAACAGTGCTTCTCAATTTTTTTTCTTTCCACTCACATCTTTGGCTTGGGGATTGCTTAAGGTAGAATGTGGGTGGAAAGAAAAAGTTTGAAAAGCACTGTTGTAATCATACCTAATTCACTGGTTTCACAACTCCAAAGGAAATGGGCCAATGACAATTTTTCTCAAGCAAAATATTTCAGTAACAATTGGGTCTAGAGCAGTGATTCTCAACCTTCCCTTCCCACTCACATACCGCCTTAGCAATCTCTTACTAATCACAGAGCCCTGATGGCATAGGAAATACTTCAAGTGGTATGTCAGTGGAAAGAAAAAAGATTGAGAACCGCTGACTTAGGTGAAATGTCAGAGGTGATTTTTACACAGAGTGGTGGAAGTCTGGAATGGAGGCTGGTACAATGGGAACATTTAAAAGACTTTTCAATAGACATTATTATGAGCTTCCATTTCATTTAGTGTATCACTTTAGGGGAAGTACAAGCTTCAACCATTCACAGCTGTGGAGAAAGTGGGTAGCAACAGCTAGTACAGTCTGTACCCAAATTCACTATTTTGGAGAGGAGAAAGTACATTTGTTGCCTTTTCTAGGGACATAGGTGGTGAGGGAGTCATGTGTCTGGAACGCTGAAGGAAGCAGCACATTTGACCAGCAGCTATCTCATCAAACATGGAGCAGGAATACTCTGCACATGATCATGGACAATTTTCCTAATTCTCCATGTCAGGAAAAGGATTGTGACCAAAGTAATGATAATTTTGATAGACCTGCACCTGAGTTTCAGAGGCGTCGTGGAAGTCATGTGTTTCATTTCCCCTACACAAGGAAAATGGGAGTGTGACAACTTTTCATATGAAAGGATATTTCTCTGGAAGAAACTCGACAAGTATTCGGCTGTCCGATCTCTCTGTCTCTCCCACCTCCTTCTGTGCATCAGTTTAAAATTTATATTTCGACAATGGATTTCTAAGATTTAACTTTGGAATTACTTTCCGGAATTGTGCCTAAGTTCTAATGGATATCTCACATATGCGCGCGCGTGCACACACACACACACACACACACACACACACACACACACACACACACACACACACACACACACACACACACACACACTCGCATATAGTCGGGTTTGATGTGACATGTGTTATATGTTAGTCGTTATTAATAAATATAGAATTTTAAAAGAAAAAATATAACACTGCTATGGTGAATTTCCATAGATGAATGAAAAATAGAGAGTTATGTGTGTGAGGTCAGGAAAAAGCAGTTTGTTGTAGAGTAGATTTATGTAGAAATTACAAATGCTGCTCTGATGGGTTTAAACTAGATTTGCAGGGGGAAGGGAACCAGAGTGCCAGAAATCATGTGAAAATTGCATGTATTATTAGAAGTCAACGGGTTGAACATGGTGGAAATGTTTTCAGGTGCATCTATTTCGATGCAAGTTGTAGGAAAGGCAGATGAGCTTAGAGTGTAGATTGGCATGTGGAATTATAACATTGTGGCCATTAGTGAAACTTGATTGCAGGTGGGACAGGACTGGCAGCTCAATGTTCCAGGCTTCCATTGCTTAAGACTTGATAGAATGAAGGGGTTGAAAGGGGGAGGAATGGCATTGCTCATCAGGAAAAATAACACAGCTGTGCTTAGTCAGGACAGACCAGAGGGCTCATCTACTGAGGCTATATGGGTGGAGTTGAGGAACGGGAAAGGTATGATCACATTAATGGGGTTATATTATAGACCGCCCAATAGACAATAAGAATTGGAGGAGCAAATCTCCAGAGAGATAGCAGATAGATGCAGGAAGCATAAGGTTGTGATAGTAGGAGATTTTAATTTTACACATATTGACTTGGACTCCCATACTATAAAATGGCTGGATGGCTTGGAATTTGTCAAATGTGTTCAGGAAAATTTTCTATATCAATATACAGAGGGACCAACTAAAGAGAGTGCAATACTGGATCTCCTATTAGGGAATGAGACAGGACAAGTGACAGAAGTATGTGTAGGGGTATATTTTTGTTCCAGTGATTATAACGCCATTAGTTTCAAGTTAATCATGGAGAAAGATAGGTTGAGATTCTAAATTGGAGAAAGGCCAAGTCTGAGGAAATGAGAAAGGATCTAGAATGTGTGGATTGGGATGTTGTTTTCAGACAAGGATGTGCGAGGTAAGTGGAAGGCCTTCAAAGGTTAAATTTTGAGAGTACAGAGTTTGTAAGTTCCTGGTAGGGTCAAAGGCAAGGTAAGCAGGCTTAGGGAACCTTGGTTTTTGAGGAATATTGGGGATCTGCTTTGGAAGGTATATAACAGGTACAGGTAACATGGAACAAATGAATTACTTGAGGAGTATAAAAAATGCAAGAAAACCCTCAAGAAAGAAATCAGGAAGGCTAACAGAAGTCATGAGGTTATTTTGGCAGACAGTGAAGGAAAATCTTAAGTATTTCTACAGGTATATTAAGAGCAAAGTAATGGACAAAATTGGTCCCCTTGAAGATCAGAGTGGTTGGCTTTGTATGGAGCCAAGAGAGATGGGAGAGATCTTAAATGTTTTTTTTTTTCATCAGTATTCACTCAATATACTGGCACAGAGTCTTGGGAAGTAAGGAAAGCAAGCAGTGAGGTCATGGAACCTATACAGATTAAACTGTCTTAAAGCAAATGAGGTGAATAAATCCGCAGGGCATGACAAGATATTCCCTCAGGCCTTGAGGGAGGATAGTGTAGAAATTGCAGGGGCTTTTGCAGAAATATTTAAAATATCCTTTGCCACGGGTGAGGTGCTGGAGGATTTGAGGGGAGCTCATGTTTCCATTGTTTAAAAAATGCTCCAAGAGTAACCCTGGAAATGATAGGCCAGTGAGACTGACATCAGTAGTAGGTAAATTATTGGAATGTGTTATAGAGATCGATATACAATTATTTGGATAGCCAGGAACTGATTAAGGATAGTCAACATGGCTTTTTTCATGGTAGGTGGTGTTTAACCAATCTTATAGAGTTTTTCGAGGAGTTTACCAGGAAAGTTTACAAAGGAAAGGCTCTTGATGCTGTCTACATGGACTTTAGTAAAGCCCATATGAGCAGTTAGTCAGGTAGGTTCAGATACTAGGTATTCATGGTGAAGTAGTGAACTGGATTCAACAATGGTGGGAGAAGCCAGAAAGTTGTGGTGGTGAATGATTGCTTCTCAGACTGGAGGTCTGTGACTAGTGGTGTGCCACAGGGAATGGTACTGATATTATCTATATCAATGATCTGATGATAATATGGTAAATTGGATCATCATGTATGCAGATAAAACTAAGAATGGGCATGTTGTGGAGAGTGAAGAAGGTTTACAAAACTTGCAGAGGGATCTGGACCAGCTGGAAAAATGGCCTGAAAACTGGCAGATGGAATTTAATGCAGAAAGGTGAGTGGTGTTGCCTTTTGGAAGGACAAACCAAGAAAGGACATACATGGTAAATGGTAGAGTACTGAGGAGTGTGGCAGAACAGAGGGAACTAGGAATACAGATACATAATTCCTTGAAAGTGGTGTCACAATGGATAGGGTTGTAAAGAGAGCTTTTGGCAACATTGGCCTTCATAAAATCAAAGTATTGAGTATCGAAGTTGGGATTTTTTGTTAATGTTGTATAAGTCATTGGTGAGGCCAAATTTGGAGTATTCTGTGGAGTTCTGGTCACTTACCTATAGGAAAGATATCAATATGATTAAAAGAATGCAGAGAAGATTTACTGTACTAGTATCATGCATGAACTTTAGGAAATGAATTACAGGGCCAGATTAAACAGCATAGGACTTTATTCTCTGGAGCCTAAAAGAATGAGGAGAGATTTGATAGAGGTATTTCAAATTATGAGGAGATAGGATATTCCACTAAAGGCAGGTGTGATACAAATCAGAGGATATTTGTTAAGAGCGAAAGGGGAAATGTCTAGGGGGAGCATGAGGGGGAATTTCTTCATTCAGAGATTGGTGGGGGTGTGGAATGAACTCCCAGCTCAATTTTAATATTTAAAAAGAATTTGGACAGGTGCAAAGGTATCGAGTGCTATTGGCTGGGTGCAGGTCAGTGGGACTATGCAAATGAAGTCGTTCAGCAAAGTCTAGAATGGCCGAAGGGGTCTGTGTCTGCGCTGTAATGCTCTATGGTTCTATGAAGGTCGACACAACACTGTGGGGCACAGGGCAAAAACTATGCTGTATGTTCTATGTTCTAGTATTTGCACAAAATGACCAATCCTTTAGATTATTTTATGAACGTTTTTAAAAATTTGATGTTTATGATTTACATATTTGGAAATATGTTCGGCGGGCAGCAACCTCCCTTGAAGAAGAACGCAGAGCCCACCTCACTGACAAAAGACAAAGGAGGAAAAACCCAACACCCAACCCCAACCAACCAATTTTCCCTTGCAACCGCTGCAACCGTGCCTGCCTGTCCCGCATCGGACTTGTCAGTCACCAACGAGCCTGCAGCAGACGTGGACATACTCCTCCATAAATCTTCATCCGCGAAGCCAAGCCAAAGAAAGAAATTTGGATAATAAAATATTTATTACACCAGAGATCAAGGACTATCACCAGATGTGCAGCAGGTGATTCAAATCAAAAGTTCTCTCTTTATAGGACTTAATTCAATATTCAAGATTATTTTATTGTCATGTAATAAAACAGAAAATGTGATATTACATGATATCTCCTTTAGTCTACCGTGAGGCAGACAAAGAATTGCTATCAGCAAAAATGACCCAGTGCTTCACAGCCAGAGAAAGAGGCACAAAAGAAAATCCCCCCAGGGTCATTGCATGTCCATGCTTTTACCTCCTGCAGCCTCCACACTCACACAACCTTCATTCTGAACCATCTGCAACCTGAGCTCTAGATGCACACCTCCTATAGCATCAGGAAGCCTCCAGCACCTCTTGCATTCTGGTTTTGATATCCCACACCTCTTCAGCCAGTCTCGAGCCAGTTTCCTGGCATGAGTCCTTTGACCGCAGTTGTAGGAGCTAGCATCCAACATGGGTACTTTGCTTCAAGTTACCAACTGCCCACCTCGTGTGTGTTCTTCAGTGTGAGAGTCCCTCACTGGTCCACTGCCAAGGCCACTGTCACATAGGTCATCTGCTCTACTCTCCTTCTCAAAAGCTTACTTAACAGGCCATTTAAAGTCTGTACAGAGCTGACACCAATTGGACTGGTCTAGGAAACAGTCACCTTAGCTATTCAGGTCACCTTAAATTTGAATGTAAATTTCAGAACCTAAACTTACTGGGAAACATTGAAACTAAAATTGGCTGTTGTTGCAACATTGCCCATCTTATCCCTAAATTTTAATGAGATTTGATTGAAGCCCTATCATATTTCAACCATATTCTGATTATTTTAAAACCTATTCTTTTGATCGTTTCCTCGGTATTGGCAGTAATCTTTCAGTGGTCAGTCAAAGTAAGATTTTTTTTGCTAAATGGAGCTTTTGTCAAAGGATGGGCAGAAAATAACTGTAGCATGGAAAGCACTACTTGACAAATTCGACAGGAACAGGAAGGGCTTGAAGTAATTTCCTGAGAAATTACAAAAATTCTTACACATTTTCTCTCTTCCTCTTTTTCTCTGGCTTTAGTCTTTTATCATGGTTTATCTGTATTTGAAAACCTCAGAGAAAGTATTTACTAGTAGTTACTAAAATGTTCACATGCTATTTCTAATCATGCGGAAGATATAGACCCTGAGTCAATAAAAAGTGTTCATTTATGTTTTGGGTGTTGTTATGGCTATACTCCAATGAGAAGTTGGTAATTTTAGAGTTGCCCATTTAGGGAACACTTAACTTCAAAACACTGTGCAACATGAAACAGGAAAGTTCTTTGTCAACGTTGATTTAGTTAATCTCAACATCATGAATAGCTTTGAAGTCACTGCACGGAATAAATTTGCCAGTACTTTTTCCTTCAATCACTGTTCAATAGTGCTATGAAGAAAATGGTTAGTAACTAAGGAGAGAGCTTGAAACAACTGTGATTCATTCCCTGCTATGTTCGCTGTAACTGTTGACAATCACTATTGGGTTTCATGATAAAGTGAGTCATTGAACTTCAGGACTCAGTGAGAAGACCAGGAGATGGAGGTGGCAAAATTTAAAGAAATGCCTTTCTGCATTTAAGATTAGTGTAACAATTAAATTTAAATTTAGACATTCAACACGGTAACAGGCCATTTCGGCCCACAAGTTCATCCCACTCAATTTGCACTCAATTAACCTATACCCCGGGTTCATTTTGAATAGTGGGAGGAAACCAGACCCCCCTGGGGAAAACCTATGCAGACATGGGGAGACTGTAAAATCTACTTATAAACTGCATGGGATTCGAACTATGATCCTGATTGCTGGTGCTATAAAGGCATTGTGCTAACCACTACGCCAACTGTGCCACCCAAAGGAAGCATTGTAATGGACAGCTGTATCAGAGCATACTGTAAATTTCCACTAATAATTGAATCATCTGTTTCACCTGTCATTGATGATCTACGTACTTTTACGGATCAAAATATGTTACTCCAAACTCCATTTTGAGTCCCCAAGGACCTACCTGGCTTGGTTGAAGGTTGGGATTGTCCATTGCATACCCATCCTGTTCAGATGTCTATTCTGATTATCCCTTGTGAGAATGTGTGGTGGTGCAGATGTGCACTTGCTTCAACATCTGTCTACTGATTAAGTTCAAGAATTGCTGCTTGTTTACATTCTGGCCAAGGTCGACGATGAGTGTTCATTTATCTTTTTTATGGTCCTAGAAATCCCAAATGTATCCTGCAAATACTGGAAATGCAAACTGTTCAGAGATTGTTGGGAAAACAACAAGGGGGGGGATCAATATTTTATGCATAACTATGACATGGAATCAAAGGTGTAATGTGATGATGTAGATTGAAATTCAAACTATTTCCCGATGCTATGTATGCAGTTGATATGTGAAAATGAGTGATGGCCTCAAGCAATTGGATTTTCATAGTATGCCAGCTGGAGTCTTTGGATAGACTTGTCATCAACTAAAGCCTTTGGGTAGACTACCTGTCAGCTGGTCCATTGGGTAGACTGGAGATAGCCAGAGACTTTGGATTGGCTACCCATCAGATGCCTGTTGGCTGCTGTTTGCTTAAGGTGTATTTATTCAAGGAGGAAGGAGAAAATACAGTTCTTGAATAAAAGGATCTCATCCTCAAAATAAGAAACAAGTATCAAGAAACCAAATAATGGATGGAGAGCAGAATCAAAAATAGGACATGGTGTGGAGAGAGACCAAGACTACTGGCAGTTCAGCTGTGCTGGATGGAGTTCTCAGGCACAAGTGATAGAGTAGGGTGGAAAGTGTGTGTGTGTGTGTGTGTGTGTGTGTGTTGGGATGAAGTTGAAGTATAGAAAAATGGCAATTTGGGGTTTGTTGCTGTATGGAAGAAAGATTTTGAAGTCATGTATTAAAGGGACAACAGTATATTTTGATTAATACAAAAAATGTGGCAAATATACGTTCATACGTTACAAAAAATTGAGAAAAGAGTAGAACTCTCGGTTTCAATTGCATTAAAAATTACTGCCAGCAAGCAATTCCTAGCTCTCATCAGAACTGGGCATTCAGGAGTTAATGTGAGCTTTATCACTTTTGTGAATGAGCAAGGCTTCAGTGAAGGACACCATCTGACTTGCTGTGATTTGGTCCAGAATGCACATCTGTTTCCCTATTACATTGCTAAGTCATGATATATAATTTTGCTTTATAATATTTAAAAAGAAATAAAAGAATTAAAAGTTATTGAGTAGTTTTACAGCAGAGAAAGGAAATCATTTGGCCCAAAATGTCTGTACTCATGAATGTTTTATCAGTGCAACTCATTAGTTCCATCCTTCTCCTAAAGCTTTTTTTTTCTCATCATTTATTCGTTGAACTGGTGAGTAGCAGCCATACACAGCAAAAAAACAAAAGATTTTCATCCTGCCACTCTTCATTCTGTTAGCCTTTACTTTAGTACCTGTGACCTTTGGTCCTTATCCTCTCTGTCACTATCCACTGTGTCAAGACGCCTCATCATTTTGTGTCTTTTAAAAAGTCTTCCCTCATCTTTCTCGAAAGGAAATAGTTCCTGTACTTTAATCTGTCCTTGTAACTATAGTTACACATCCTAGGAAAAATTCTTTTAACTATTTTCTGATTACAGATCCCAATCTAATTGCATCATATCCTTCCAATATTAAGGCAACTAGAATTGGATACAATACTGCAGATGAGGGCATAATTTCCCAATTTTTATACTCAATACCTCTACTGATAAAGCTCAGAATTGTCGATACCTTATTATAGCTTTCTCAACCTGCCCTGCCACATTCGAAGATTTGTGCAGCATTCATCAAGGCTCCTCTGTTTCACGACGACCCTCCGTTACTTTGTGAACTTTATATTTAGCTTTGTTGTAATGTCTGTAATGTGGCATCTTATTAGTGCTGTGGAATTTCATGTACACCACATCAACACTATCCGTTACCTTATAGAATCTTATAGCTTGACAAAGAGCTCAGACCCGAAATGTTGACCCTTTGCTTCCTATGGATGCTACATGACCTTCTAAATTTATCTGGCACTTTTGTGCATTGCATTATAATCTCAGCATCTGCAGACTTTCCTATTTAAAACCAATATTTCTCTTATACAGGTACACAATCCTTTATCCGGAACCCTTAGGGGACAGTGTGATCCGAATTTCGGAAAGCCCTCTTGAATTGTGCTGCCTATCCACCCCCACCCACTTCCAGCCACCCGGCAGTCTCCCCCAATGGCCACCTCCCCTGACCGTGGTCCCCCGGCCACCTGCCCCGACCGCCGGTCCCTCAGCCACCCAGCCACCTTTCCCAACTGCCGGTCCCTCAGCCACTTCCCCCAAATGCCCATCTCTCAGCTACCTCCCCTGACCGCCTGTCCCTCGGCCGCCTCCCCCGACCGCCGGTTCCTTGGCCGCCTCCCCCGACCGCCTGGCTCTCAGCCGCCTCCACCGACTGTGGTCCCTCGGCCACCGAACGTCTTCCCCAGACTGCCGGTCCCCTGGCCGCCTTCTCCGACTGCTGGTCCCTCAGCCGCTTCCCCCGACTGCCCATCTCTCAGCTGCCTCCCCTGACCGCCTGTCCCTCAGCCGCCTCCCCCAACTTTGGTCTCTCGGCCGCCTGGCCGCCTCCCCCGACCGCCAGTCCCTCAGCTAACTCCCCTGACCGCCGGTCCCTTGGCCACACGGCCGCCTTCCCCGACTGCCGGTCCCTCAGCCACCTCCCCCAACCGCCCGTCCCTCGGCCGCCTCCACCGACTGCGGTCCCTCGGCCGCTGGACGTCTTCCCCCGACCGCCGGTCCCCTGGCTGCCTTCCCCGACCGCCTGTCCCTCAGCCGCCTCCCCCAACTGTGGTCTCTCGGGCGCCAGGCTGCCTCCCCCGACCGCCAGTCCCTCGGCTGACTCCCTTGACCGCCGGTCCCTTGGCCGCACGGCTGCCTCCCCCAACTGCTGGTCCCTCAGCCACCTCCCCCGACTGCCCGACCCTCGGCCACCTCCACCGACTGCGGTCCCTCGGCCGCCGAACATCTTCCTCCGACCGCTGGTCCCCCGGCCGCCTCTCCCGTCCGCAGTCCCTCAGCTGCCCAACCGCCAGTCCCTCAGCCACCTCCCCCGACTGCCCGTCCCTCGGCCATCTTTCTCAATCGCCGGACGTCTTCCCCTGACCGCCGGTCCCCCGTCCGCCAATCCCCCAGCCGCCTTCCCCGACCGCCTCTGCTAACCACCGGTCCCCACTTGCCGGATTTTGGAGCTGTCCGGATAAAGGATCGTGTACCTGTACAGTATCTTCTGGGGAATTTTGTTTTGTTCATGTGAATGTGTCTCAGTTGTGTCTGAACCATCTCTTCCCTGAAAAAAACCCCTTGCTCTGCAGCAGTTTTGCCTGTCAAGTTCTGGTTTCAAGTTACTATCGTCCATTGAAATCAGCTGTCCTCCAATATGTTATATTTAATTTGAATTTCTCCTCCTTAACGTGACAATCACTCATTCCAAAATGTTTCCCGACTCAACAAATTTTGTCAAATTTTATCAAGGACAAGTGGTGAGGAAAATCGTGATGAGGTTTCCACAACCATACACCCTCCATAACATGGGTGTGTCTTGTCATAAATAAAATGCAGTTCTTTCATTTCTATTTGCACAGTAATATCCATTTTTGCTGACGTAATCTAGTGTGACCGTCTTCCTCATTTGTTTTCCTTCGAATTCCATCTCTATCACTTTTCCTGACTCGGTCTCTATTTCCTGATGCATGGTACTTGCATACCCTTGCCCTTTCTTGAGAAACTCAGACTGCGATTACTTTTACCTTCCTGGATATCTCCTCATGTGAAACCCTACCTTCTATGGTTTTTTTCCCCCTCAGTAAGAGATTGATAACTTTGATTGAGTTTCCTTTGCCTTTTTCCTTTATTATAAACTTTCAAAAGCCACCAGAAGAGGCAGGTTACTCATTTGAAAATGTTTCACAAATTTTTTTATAATTGTGGTGCAACCACTGTATAGCTATTAGCACTGTCTGTACATAAGTATTGTATGAGCTGGCCCGCCCCTGCACCTGTGACTCCTTCCCCTGAAAATCCCCATAAAGGCCGTTGTGCCCAAACTCTTCCTCAGTACCTGCCTTTGAACTGAACTAGTAAAGTGTGAGATGTGTTGATGTCTTTAGGTGATTAAAGCCTATTAATCAAGACTCTCAGTCTAATGTGGTTGATCTATAGCGCTACAATAATAAAACTCTGAGGTTCTTAGACTTGCTGATGATGCAGTTAGGGCAGCAATCAAAACAAAAATAAAATGAGAACATTTGCTCAGCATCTGTGGAGAAAGAAAAGACAGTCTATCTTTCAAGCAGCAGTGGTTCATGGAAAAAAATATTATCTTTTCTTTGGGCCACAAATGAATGACAATAAATGCCTCCTCAACAGTGCTGTGGATCACATGAGAGTGAGAAAAGGAAAATAATGCTGTGTTCCTTGAATCTATGACTATTTTCAGCTTCTCTCAACATTAAAGAACATCCATAGCAAGATAGCCAAGACCATCTATTTTCTAAACAGACTTATAAGGAAAAAAATGCTGAGCTAAATTACGGAAAAACTCTCAAAGAAAACATTTCTGATATTTAAGTAACATATGAACCAACATTAACTTTGATATATTTGTTCACTGTTGTTAACAACCCCTCATTTAAGAGTAATTTATTTTTTTCTCCACTCAAGCCTGGTGACAGCAGCCCTATTTTTAATTGTAATTAAGTTAACAACCACCATGCTGTCTCCAACAATCCAACCTTTTGCTTTCAAAGGATCTACATTTTTAAGTCTGATCTAAACTTGCTGCCAGAAGCAATTTCTTCTTCATTAGTTGTTACAAGCTGTTGGTCTTTAGATTGTGCTACCTCATCAGCAAAAGGCAAAGTCCTGATCAGTTCCTTTTAAACATTAGTGCTCAAGCAAAAATCAAGATGGTAATAATAAGTACATTCGTTCCTGATAGGTGAACTATATAAATGCAGAAGGCAGTCTTGTTGGGCTCCACTTGAAGAAATCAGATGCTGTATTTATTGTTAAACTTTGTATGTGTGGTGATATAACCACCACTATAGCCACACTCCTACCGGCCTACTACGGGGGACAACCATTGTTCCTGCAGAGAGGTAACCTGGGAGGCTGGCCCCACCTTGCTGACTGTCAATCACCGGCCCATATAAAGACTTGAGCCAGCCCTTTCCTAAACCATTCGGGCATGTGGAACTGGAGGATGCACACATATCTGGTGCTTTCTACTTTAAGCTGATTAAAGGCTGTTGAACAGTCTTCTGAGTTTTGTGATGCTTGTTGCACCACAGTATGTGTTTATGGAATTGTGCTCTTATGTCTTTTATTCAGTGTCAGCCTGTTATGAAGGCATTTGGTTCCCCCACCATTCCTGGCCAATAATGTTAGAATTTGGGTTTGCAAAGATGATTATCAGGCCTCCTTATTCTTCAACAGTGTTAACTGTTGCCAGATATTCTATTTATTAGCTTTCTCTCAACAAAATGATAGAAGTAAACATACCAGCATCCATATGCATAATTTGAGAATCAGCTCTCCCAATTATCAGGATGATTGATAGTTTTATAAATAGATTTATTGGTAGTCGTGCTCAAAAATAAGCAGAATCTTCCATAATAAATTGCATGAAGTACTTTTATTTTGAAGAGAATTTTAAGGTGTTCAGAAAAATTGAAGGGAGCTTAAAACATTAGAGGTTTGGAATGAGTGGTTTTTAAAGATGGTGGAGAGGTTTAAGAAGGCAAATGAGAGAGCAGCACTGAAGCAACTGGTGTAACAGGAAATGGGATCATATAAAGCTAATTTCTGAGACATACAAGTGATAGACAACAGACTCGCCAAGGCAAATAGCGCCTTTGGAAGACTACACAAAAGAGTCTGGAAAAACAACCAACTGAAAAATCTCACAAAGATAAGCATATACAGAGCCGTTGTCATACCCACACTCCTGTTCGGCTCCGAATCATGGGTCCTCTACCGGCACCACCTACGGCTCCTAGAACGCTTCCACCAGCGTTGTCTCCGCTCCATCCTCAACATCCATTGGAGTGCTTACATCCCTAACGTCGAAGTACTCGAGATGGCAGAGGTCGACAGCATCGAGTCCACGCTGCTGAAGATCCAGCTGCGCTGGATGGGTCACGTCTCCAGAATGGAGGACCATCGCCTTCCCAAGATCGTGTTATATGGCGAGCTCTCCACTGGCCACCGTGACAGAGGTGCACCAAAGAAAAGGTACAAGGACTGCCTAAAGAAATCTCTTGGTGCCTGCCACATTGACCACCGCCAGTGGGCTGATATCGCCTCAAACCGTGCATCTTGGCGCCTCACAGTTTGGCGGGCAGCAACCTCCTTTGAAGAAGACCGCAGAGCCTACCTCACTGACAAAAGGCAAAGGAGGAAAAACCCAACACCCATCCCCAACCAACCAATTTTCCCCTGCAACCGCTGCAATCGTGTCTGCCTGTCCCGCATCGGACTTGTCAGCCACAAACGAGTCTGCAGCTGACGTGGACTTTTTACCCCCTCCATAAATCTTCGTCCGCGAAGCCAAGCCAAAGAACAAGTGTCAATAACAGACAAGGGGTAGAGGTGGATTGGGGCAAGAGCATGGATGAATCAATGGATGGGGATTTCGGACAAACCAACAGATCAATAACTGCTTATTGATAGGTTATTGTGACATTGTTACAGACTAATATATGCTGCAGGTGAAACTTAGGATGTCAGATATATATGACCTCCTTAAGTTTGAGATCTTACCTTAAGAAGTCTAACCTTAAGGCTGGTCATTGACTTCAGAAAGCAGGGTGGAGTCCATGCCCTTGCATGTTTCAGTGAAACGGAGATGATAGAGAGCTTCAGGTTCTTAGGAATGGCCCAACCACATTGGTGCTATGGCTATGGCCAAGAAAGTGCACCCCAATGCTTCTGATTCCTCAAAGTCAATGTCTCTTGCCAATATTTATACAGGTGCTCCCCAACTTATGATGATGCTATGTTCCAGCAAGCCCATTGTAAGTTTAAAAAAGATTGTAAGTCAAAAAAGAATGCTGCACCTACCATTTTATTATAATTAAATTTTGGATACCTTTATTCCACACTGAAAAAACCATTAATGTACACAGCTGAAGGCACACTGGGCATGAAGAATGTTTGAAGCATTTAACTAAAATTAATTGCTTGATGGTGTGGATGGTTAGGATGCTAAAGCGACAGGGTCATCAATTTCACTCTCTTCTGATGTTGCTCAAGAATAGCTCCTAGAACGCAATGCGTCATTGACACTTGTTGAAGGCACTGGGCATCAACACTAGTTGCTGTTTTAACAGGCATGGTCTTCAGGAAGATATCAATTTTTGACTGGACAGATTGTTTCTTCTTTTCATTGTAAATTTCTCTGTTTTGGCTCCAGAGTAATTGCTTTCCTCTTTATCTTCTCACCAGAAGCAGGGGACACACATGGGCATTCAGTAGACATGATGGGTTGTTTAGAGTGCATCTGTTTGCGTGATCACTACAGAGTCTGTGAGCGTGTTTGCATAAGCATCACGAGAAAGTATACTGTATGATAATCTTGCGTGATGCTGCCATCGCCAAACATTGTGAGAGAGTAGCCTACCGCACATTGCAAGCCCGGGAACAGATGGAAGTTCAAAATTGAAAATATGGATTTGAACTATCAAAACTTTGAAAAATTGTATGTTGGACCGTCATAAGTTGGGGAGCACCTGTATTTGGTCCGGATGCCTCACAGCTCAGAAACTGCTCGGCTCAAGACCACAAAAAATCTGCAGAGTTCTGAATGCAACTTAGGCCATCATGTAAAACAATCTCCCCTCCATCAACTCCGTCTAAACCGCTCACTCCCTCAGGAAAGTTGCTCCGCACATACCTTGAAGAAGAGCTCAGTCGCTAGACGTCAGTTCTATATCTATATCTCCTATGGATGCTGCAAGAACTGCTGCGTTTCACCAGCATTTTTGTATTTTTACTACAATCTCAGGGTCTGCAGACTTTCATGTAATATATTTAAGGACCCATCATGCTGAAAACAACCTCTCCTCTTTCCTCCACCACCACCTCCCCAACCTTCTGTCAGGCAAAGAATTTCTGAGCTTGAAAACACAAACCTCTAGATTTAAGGAATAGTCTCTTTCCTGCTGTTCTCAGGTCGAGAATTCCCCTTATTGGTAAAAGATGAATTCCCTACTCTACTTAACTGCACTTTTCTCCATACCCAGCACCTTTTGCCTCACCATAAGATCATGAGATATCGGAGCAGAAGTAGATCATTCAGCCCATCAAGACCATGCCACCATTCCATCATGAACTGATCCATTCTCCCACTCAGCCCCACTCCCCTGCCTTTTCCCCATAACCGTTGATACCCTGACTATTGAGATATTTATCAATCTCTGACTTAAATACACCCAACAACCTGGTCTGCACAGGCAATCTTGGTAGCAAATTCCAGAAGTTGACCATTCTCTGACTAAATAAATTCCTCCACATCTGTTTTAAATGGGCACCCTTCAATCCTGATGTTGTGCCCTTTTGTCCTAGACTCATGTACCATGGGAAACAATTTTGCCACGTCTACTCTGTCCAGGCTCCACCTCCTTTTTCTGAACTCCAAGGAGTAGGGTCCAAGAGTGGTCAACCGTTTCTTATCTGCTAATCCCTTTATTCCAGGAATCATTCTTGTGAATCTTCTCTGAACCATTTCCAATGCCGTCAGATCCTTTCTTAAATAAGGAGCTGAAAATGATATCCTGTACTTCAAGTGAGGTCTCATGAATGCCTTATAAAGCCTCAACATCACATGCCTGATCTTTTATTCTATTCCTCAGATATGAATGCCAACATTGCATTTGACTTCTTCACCACCGACTCAACCAGAAGGCATCTTGCACAAAGAATCCCAAGTCACTTTGCACTTCCGAAGTTTGAATTGTAGAACCATAGAACACTACAGCACAGAAACAGGTCTCTTTGGCTCTTCTGGTCTGTGCTGAACCATTTTTTTTTGCCTAGTCCCAATGACCTGCACCCAGTCTGTAGCCCTCCATACCTCTCCCTTCAAGGTACCTGTCAAAATTCTTCTTAAATGTTAAAATTGAGCTCACATTCACCAATTCAGCTGAAAGCTCATTCCAGACCCTCCCAGAACTCTCTGTGTGAAGAGGTTCCCCCTCATGTTTCCCCTAAACTTATCCCTTTTCACTCTTAACCCACATCCTCTGGTTTGTACTCACCTACCCTGAGTGGACAAAAGCTATCTACATTTGCTCTGTCTACCCTTCGTAATGTTAAATATCAAATCTCCCCTCGTTGTTCTACACTCCAGGGAATAAAGTCCTCACCTGTTTAACCTTTCCCTGTATCTCAGTTCCTGATGTCCAGGCAACATCCTTGTAAATCTTCTCTGCACTCTTTCTAATTTATTGATATTTTTCCTGTAGTTAGGTGATCAAAACTCCACACAATACTCCAAATTTGGCCTCACCCATGTCTTGTACAACTTTACTATAACACCCCGAATCCTATACTTAATACTTTGATTTATGAAGGCCAATATGCCAAAAGCTCTCTTTACAACCCTATTCCACCTGTGACACCACTTTCAGGGAATTATGTATCTGTATTCCCAGGTCTCTCTGTACTACCACACTCCTCAGTGCCCTACCATTCATCATGTACATCCTTTCTTGATTTGATCTTCCAAAATGCAACACCTCACACTTGTCTGCATTGAATTCCATCTGCCATTTTTCAGGCCATTTTTCAGCTGGTCTAGATACCTCTGCAAACTTTGAAAACCTTCTTGGCTGTCGACAACACCTCCAATCTTAGTGTCATCTTCAACCTTGCTGATCCAATTTACTACATTATCATCCAAATCATCGATATAGATGACAAACAACAATGGTCCCAGCACTTAACCCTGAGGCAAATCACTAGACACATGCCTCCAGTCTAAGAAGCAATCATCCACCTGCCTTCTCCCGTCCAGTCAATGTTAAATCCAGTTCACTACTTCACCATAAACATCTAGTGTCTGAACCTTCCTGACACACCTCCCATGTGGGACCATTTTTCTCCATCCAAATAATAGTCTGCCCTTTTATTCCTTCTACCAAAGTACACTTTCCAACATTTCCTTCCTATAATGCTATACCTGTACTTTTCTTTTTTATTGCAATGACTGCTTTACTGAAACATAAATTGACTGGCTTGGATGATATGCAAAACAAAACTTTTCACTGTATCTCAATACAAATGACAATACGCAATTCAATTCCTATTGCCCCTACTGTGTGGATGAGTGGTAGAATCTGAAGGCAATGAACTGGGATTAGCCTGGGATTAGAGTAAAGAGAGGCTGGAATATCATTGCTGTGTTAGTGGACTGAAGGGCCTGTTTTTGTGCCGTGTGACTCCATGGCTCAAAAAATTATACATTAAAGTAATGTACAGTGACTTTCCCTTAACTTATCTGTTTACACTAGTCACACCTAATGGTAGATTTGTAGACATTTTTCAAAGGGTGGGCACATGCATATTTAATCTCAATTGTAGACCTATTGCACAACAAAAGTAAAGCTGCAACATCAGGACATCAAAAGAAAAATCCATGGCAGAAAGGCATAAAATTATATCAGCTCCTCATCCACAGTTTGGTTGTCAGGATTTTATGAAGGTGTTGTTATTGGTTGGGGTTACACAACTTTACTGTTATTGTTAAATTTATATAAACTGTGATACTGGGCATTGAGCCTTGCTGGGAATTCCAATAATTATAACATAAGGCATAGTTGTAGAAATTTCACTAGATTAGTTTATTGCCATTAGCAATGGAATTTTCTGTTTTTTTTTAAACATATTATTTTCTTTGACTTTGACTCCTCTTCCTTGAAGAGTTAAAGGAAGAAGGAAGCATACAGAAGGTTTATGAAGCAAAAAGGAGGGTGGTAGCCAGGAAGGAACTAAAGAAAGAGACATGAGAAGACCTTGGCAAGTAGATTAAGAAAAACTCTAAGACATCCTATGCATACATGAAGAGAAGAAAGATGATGTGTGTGAAGGCAGGGCCACTTAAGGATAAAGGGGGCAACATGTGCTTGGAGGCAGAGGAGATAGGGAAGGTCCTAAGTAAATACTTTGCTTCAGTATTCACCAGAAAGAGGGACCTTAGTTAATGTAAGGCCAAGAAAAGCTTATGTGCTGGAGCATGTTGAGGTTAAGAAGGAGGAATTGCTGAATCTTCTTAAAAACTTTAGGATTGATAGGTCCCCAGATCTGGACAAGCTGTGCCCCAGGTAACTACAGGAAGTGAGGGAAGAGATTGTTTGGATGTTAGCAATGATCTTTGCATCCGCCTTGGCCAAAGTGGAGGTGCAAGAGGATTGGAGATAGGAAAAAATGAACGGTCAACCAGTTTACCTATCTCGGCTGCACCATTTCATCAGATGCAAGGATCGACAATGAGATAGACAACAGACTCGCCAAGGCAAATAGCGCCTTTGGAAGACTACACAAAAGAGTCTGGAAAA
The DNA here is from genome assembly GCF_036971445.1 of Narcine bancroftii. Classification (NCBI taxonomy): domain Eukaryota; kingdom Metazoa; phylum Chordata; class Chondrichthyes; order Torpediniformes; family Narcinidae; genus Narcine; species Narcine bancroftii. Next base: position 79,882,500 of record NC_091471.1, read on the forward strand.
ACAACCAACTGAAAAACCTCACAAAGATAAGCGTATACAGAGCCGTTGTCATACCCACACTCCTGTTCGGCTCCGAATCATGGGTCCTCTACCGGCACCACCTACGGCTCCTAGAACGCTTCCACCAGCGTTGTCTCCGCTCCATCCTCAACATCCATTGGAGTGCTTTCATCCCTAACGTCGAAGTACTCGAGATGGCAGAGGTCGACAGCATCGAGTCCACGCTGCTGAAGATCCAGCTGCGCTGGGTGGGTCACGTCTCCAGAATGGAGGACCATCGCCTTCCCAAGATCGTGTTATATGGCGAGCTCTCCACTGGCCACCGTGACAGAGGTGCACCAAAGAAAAGGTACAAGGACTGCCTAAAGAAATCTCTTGGTGCCTGCCACATTGACCACCGCCAGTGGGCTGATAACGCCTCAAACCGTGCATCTTGGCGCCTCACAGTTTGGCGGGCAGCAACCTCCTTTGAAGAAGACCGCAGAGCCCACCTCACTGACAAAAGGCAAAGGAGGAAAAACCCAACACCCAACCCCAACCAACCAATTTTCCCTTGCAACCGCTGCAATCGTGTCTGCCTGTCCCGCATCGGACTTGTCAGCCACAAACGAGCCTGCAGCTGACGTGGACTTTTTACCCCCTCCATAAATCTTCGTCCGCGAAGCCAAGCCAAAGAAGAGAGAGAGAATGATGAGAAGTATAGACCAATGAGTCTTATGTCATTGGTGAGCAAACTATTGGAAAATGTTTATAGGGACAGGATTTACAAGCATATAGTCTTCTCAAGGATAGTCAGCACAGCTTTGTGAAGGGTAGGTCATGGCTCTTGTCTAATTGAGTTTTTTGAGGTAGAAATAATAGAAATTGATGATGTATATGGATATAATTGTGGTGTATATGGATTTTAATATGACATTTGACAAGGTCACCCATAGTAGACTCGTTCAGAAAGTTGTGAGGCACGGGATCCATGGAACCTTGGCAATGTTGATTCAAAATTAGCTTCCCTGCTCTTCTGCGCCATACCTTTCCAAAGGCTTCAGCCATAGCCCTGCACACAAGGAGCCCCGGAAAACTTTTTTATTTGTCACGGCTCTGGGCTAAGACCAAAATCTGAAGAGTTATGATTCGAGAACTGCTCTATGCAGATGATGCTGCCTTCGTGGCTCACTCCCAGCCAGAGCTGCCAGCGTTGTGCGATGCATTTGCATCTGCCTGCACTGGTCTAAAAATCAGCCTGGTCAAGACGGTCGTCTTTAGCCAACAAACTCACAACACTCCATCAATTACCATCAATGGGTCAGTGCTTGGCAAAGTAGAGAAATTCTGCTACTTGGGCTCCACCATGACAACAACAAACTCACTTGACGCAGAACTGGACACACGCCTGGGAAAAGCATCCACTACCTTCGGACGCCTCCATGCCCACGTGTGGGCTAACTGCCACCTCTCCACCAAGTTGAAGATCTGAGTCTATGAGGCCTGCGTGCTGAGTACTCTACTCATGGCTGTGAATCCTGGGTCACATACAGAAAGCAAGAACACCGCCTTAACACATTCCATTTTCGCTGCCTCAGATCCATTCTAGGCTACTCATGGCGCGACAGAGTCACAAACGTCCAAATCTTGGACCACCTGCGGTGGGCTAGCCACATTGTCAGTATGGAGGATGGCCAATTGCCCAAAGATGTCCTCTATGGTGAGCTACCAGATGCTCCCCACCCTGTTGGCCGCCCATGTCTTCGCTTCAAAGACGTAATCAAGTGCGATCTACAGTCATTCCATGTCAACCATACTGACTGGGAGGGCCTCGCAAAAAATCACACTGTATGACGTTCCGCAATTTGCAGTGGCACATCGTAATGTGCCAACAACTACAAAAAATTCCATGAGGGCAGAAGAGCAAAAGGATGGGCCATGATGATGATAATGAAGAAAGCAAAGATCAGTGGCTAGTGAAGTTCCATGCGATCTGTTCAGAGTCTTCTGCTCTTTATGATTTTTATAAATGACCTAAAAGAAGTAGAGGGATGAGTCAGTACATTTGCAGATGACACAATGGTTGGAGGAAATGTGGATAATGAATGTTGTTGTAGATTACAACAGGATAGGGACAGGATGCAGAGTTGGATGGAGAAGTGGCAGATGGAGTAAAATCCAGATAAGTGTGAAGTAATGCATTTTGGAAAGTCAAACTTGAAAGCAGAGTCCATAGCAAATGGAAGGATTCTTAACACTGTGGAAGAACTGACGATTCTGGGATTCCAAATTCATAGATCTCCCAAGAGTAGCAAATACCAGAAGATATCTGTACAAGATGAGGGGAAGAAAATTTAGGGGAGATATCAGGGGTGAGGTATTTACACAGAGTAGTGGGCACTTAGAATACATTGCCACGAGGGATTGCGACAGATTACATCATATTTTATATTGGATATAGATATGTTTTTGAAGGAGATAGATTGTGGGTGTAGTGGAGGTCACAAACAAACGCAAACACTTCACAAAACAGAACTCATTTAAAATTCAAGAGCTTGGCTCAGACCAGACAGTCTGGGCCCAGGGCCTTTGTAGGGACAATGAAAACTGTTTTGCTAAAGGTTTTCATAAGGAGGTTGTAACAATATTAATATTTGGGGAGAATTTATAAGATTTAGAGTAGGTCACATACATACACACATTTTAAAACAGATCTTATTTGAAAAATTGAAGAATTCACGTTGCAAGATCTGGAGAATGTAAGTACCTTTCACAATTAGGTGTTAATTGAACTGATGTCAGATGTCATAAAATGCTTGACCATTGTCTTGTTGGATTCATGCTGTCTATCAGTACCCTTTCTGCAAAGTGCTCAAAGAAAGGTTACTCCTGGATTGTTTACCTAAGATAACAATAGATGGAGCAGAAGGAAGAACTCCTGTTTGCTGGAGAAGGTGGGGGTTTTGCAAGACATGAGTCATATGCTCTCTTTGGAGTTTGAGTTGGAAAAGAGAGAGAGTTGAGTTAACAGTCAGTCAGTGTGTGGGATACTGATAAGTAATTGAAAAGTGCAATCCAGGGAAAACTGTTTGAAACTGATGAAAGCAAGATCCAGAGCAGCAGATGGCGGAAGTGCTATCTGTCTGATGTTTCTCTTGAAATAGAGGAAGGAATGGAACTCTGTGGTAGCTTGAAGAAAGACCATCTAGAAGACCCTGATGGGGCAAGTTCCATCAGTGAGACCCTGAGGTGACTAGTGGTGGTACCTCAGTTGTAGAAATCCTAGAACAACAAACCCTACAAGAACCTTCCTGAGCAGTAAACATTTACTTTTCAAGCACCAAGCCTGGTGAACTTTATACATTCTTTATAAATTCTGTGCAGAGTATGGTGAATGTCTGCAACCAGAGAACTTGGAAGAAGGAGAAGTGAGATTGAACTGTGAACCAAAGAACTTTTCTTGAATTTATTCACACATTACATACACTTGCGCTTAGAATTAGAAGGGGTTATTTGGGTTAGTTAAGTATAGAGTTAAGTTAAAGTTTGATTCTATTTTCATGTTTGAAGTTGATTAAAAATAACTTTTGTTTTAAAAACCACTTGTCTTGGTGAATGTCTATTGCTGCTGTGTTTTGGGGTCCTTTGGGCTCGTAACAAGGTGCAAATAGAAGAACCCAAGCTCAAGAGACTGCAAATAAGTGTTAATTGGACCTGCTGTAGCGTAATGGATTATTGTTTTGAAAGCAACAGATGAATGGGCTCATAAGTTTGGGTCCAGTGCAACAATCTGTCTGGTTGGAGTTTGCTGTTCAAAGAAGGTTTTCCAAACAGAGAGTGAGAGAGAGAGAGAGAGAGAGAGAGAGAGAGAGAGAGAGAGAGAGAGAGAGAGAGAGGAGACCAAACAGGCTTTCTCTAAAGGCTTCTTCAGGTGCATTCTCCACTAAGAATGCGCCTGAAGACGCAGAAACAGCCCTTTGAAATGTTGTTCAGGTAGCAGCGCTGAAAGCACAAAGCTGGCCACCTGAAGGACACAGCTGCACCAGATGCACCTCTGAGCACACTACAGCTCCTGCCCAGTGTCAGCTGTGCTCCCGCCCACTGACGTGATGTCATTTTGAGCGCGACAAGAAGGAACACAGGACAATGGCAGACCCTGTGCAGGCAGGAGACATAATGATGATGATTTCAGCCTTTCTGAGTGTTCAGAACGAGATACGGCAGATCCTTGGTAAGGCTATTTGTGCTATTGAAGCTCTTCAATCGTCCTTGAGATCTGAAAACCGTTTAGGTGCAATCAGGAAAAGATTCCTGCAAAGGTTGAGGGCAAGAAGGTAGCAGTTAGTGGTTGAACGGTGTGCAGAGCGTAAGCACCACAGATGAAGGCGAATGCTGCTGGTCAGTCAATTAACTATGATGACACATCGGTCTCTCTGGAGGTTGAACCAACCCCAGGGCACTGAGTTCTGGAGTAATGTCCTCACCAAATTTGATGATGCTGAGTGGAGGAGACACTTTCGTATGTCGCGTGGCACCTTTCACTTCGTGCTGGAACTCTTAGAACCTCACCTGAAGGCACATAGACCGGACTTGCAGCGATCATTGGAGCCTGGACTTCGATTAGCTGTGGCCTTGTGGTGGTATGCTACCCCTTGTAAGTATCGATCCATCAGTACCATCTTTAGAATGGGTGTCAGCACTGTGTGCATGGAGGTGCAGGAGGTGACTGCCGCCTTGAGGAAGTTCCTCGGTAAACATTTAATCTCCCTGCCAAGAGAAACACGTCTCCAGGAGACCATTGATGGCTTTGCGCAAAGGGGATACTCAATGTATGCTGGTGCCATTGATGGGTCACACATTCCCATTATCTCCCCCAGCGTGGATGCTGCAGCTTACTGCAATCACAAAGGGTGGCACTCAGTGGTTCTGCAAGCGGTGGTCAACCACAGATTCTGGTGAGTTGAGCCTCTATTGATCTTTATCACATCACATCTCAAATTACTATAACTTCACTGTAATTTCCATTCATCTTACATCTTCTCAGATGTGTTTGTGGATTGGCCAGGCTGCATGCATGATGCCTGAGTGCTTGCCAACTGTCCTCTGTATAGAAAGGCAGAGGACCAGGGCAGATACCTCTTCACACGTAACGTGAATGTTCACCCTTCAAAGCTCCATGTTTCAATGTTATGCGTGCTTGTTGTGTCAACATTCAGGTGCATGAATTAACTACATTTCTGCATTGTTGTGCCTGCAGGTGTCCAAGGATGTTGATGGAGTGGAGATTCCAGCGCATCTTGTGGGTGATGTAGCATACCCCCTATGAACCTGGCTGATGAAGGGGTTCACACAGCACCGAGTACTGGATCCGGAACAACGAAGATTTAACAAGCCCCTTAATTCTGCAAGGATAGTGGTGGAACATGCGTTTGGCCGTCTAAAAGGCCGCTGGCATTGGCTGTCCAAGCATCTAGATATCTCTACCGCCTTGGTCCCAGATGTTGTGTTTGCCTGCTGTGTACTGCACAATATATGTGAGATTAACAAGGAAGACTTCCCTTCAGAGTGGACATTGGTTGAAGCAGATGGTCCTGCACCCAATAGCACAGATTGTCATGAACAGCAAGCCCATGGGCACCAGGACATCCATTCTGCCATTATGTCCATCCTGTGAGAGTATGTCCCTGCTACCCAGCTCCTCATCCAATGCGGCGACATGAGCCTGCTGCCTGGCATGTTATGTGCTCTTGCAAAGAAACGGGTGCATATAAATGAAACATGAGACTTGTGTGCTCGTCAAAAAATTAATAAAATTTAATAAAAGACGTTCTTTGAGAAATCATACTACTTCATAAATATCTGAGGTAGATAACGCAATGTAAACATTTCACATCAGGCTTAAACTAGAATGAAACCATGGAATGGACAAATAACAGTGCAAATCCACTCCACACTTGAACACTGCAGATCAAACACTAAAACAGTAAACACAACAACCACCACCACCCGGCACCATAGCATCTCACTGCTGAATGTTTCCATCCTTAAAGTTCGCACTTAACATTGCACTTATGAGGGGCTTCATGAACAACAAAGTAAACAGTGAGTTATCAACATTATGGATGTTTATTCAGACACAAACCTCATTCCAGCATTGAGAGGATGCTCAATGTCCTCACATTGAGGGGGGATGAGGAACCTGTCCCGGACCCCAGCATCTCAGTCATGCCCAAGCGTCCACTGGTGTAGAATGAAATGGCATACTGGATGGAGGGGCCAGGTACATGGGATGAGGCTGACCATATGACTGTGGGAATGGGGATGGGGAGGCCTCCATTCATGTGACCAATCTGTTGAAGATGACTGACTGCCTGTCCATTGCGGCACTCAGTTTCCACAGGGAAGCTGCAAACTCAGGCAGTGACTGGGCTTGTTTCTCCACTTCGGAGCGGCGCGTTGCTTCCTCGTCCTCCCTCAGGTCGACGAGCATGGATCTTTTGTGATCCAGTGCCTCCTCTGCACGCTGCCGGTCTCTTTCACTGTCCTCCCTGTCAAGTGCCAACATCATCACCTGCAGCTTCTTCGTGAGAACCTGACCCTTGGTCAGTCGCTGGTGCTTGTGTCTGGGACCAGGAAAAGTGGATCAGCATTGGACTTGGGTGCTTCTCCATAAACACAACCTCCATGCTACTGTACCTGAGTTCTCTATTGAGAGTGCTGTCTCGCCACTTCCAGGGACAGTGACCTCTGCGCTTCCTCTCTCGGGGGCATCCAAATCCGTGGCTGCCGGGTCCTCAGCGGTAGCCTCCTCCTCCTGGACCAGCATGCTGGGTGAACCCTGAGATCCCTCAGGGATGGGCTCTGGGGAATCAGGGTTCTCCAGAGTGCTGGCTACATTCGAGGGAGTAGCTGAGCAGCTATCCCCCCAGAGAATGTGGCACTGGTCAAAGTACTGCCTCTCCTTGCGCCCATTGCCGATCCTCCTGTTGTGGTCCAGGACTGTGTGGAATTTCTTCCTCATGCTCTTCAGCTTCGTGACCACCTGTTTTTTACTGTGGCAGTGTCCTTGGGTTGCGAGCACTTCAGACAGCTGCTCAAATGTGGGACCATCCCTCACTGTCTCAGTGAGCTCCCTTTCCTGGGATTCCTGAGTCAGAAAGTCTAGAAGCAGTCTTACCTTTTCAGACCAGTTACAAGCCTTTTTTGGAGCCATTGTTCAAATACACTGTTTTCCTGCCCTGCTAAAACAAAACGACTATATCTGCACTAGCCTGCCTGCACAATGTGCTTCAAGATTCGCGCCAGACATCTCAGGCTGATGACGTCAATGCCACATCAGCAGCTCGCACCTTTGACAGCCGCTTTCAGCTAGCTGCATTCAGATGGCTGGGGGAGCTGCTGTGCTGCACTGATTATCCCTCTCGGAGGAGGGTTAACAAGCTCGCCTCGCAGGCGCCTCCTGCACATTCATGTGGCCTCTCCACAGCTGCATATTGCAAAAATATGCGGCTTTACAAGCGGGGCAATTGGTCATCTGAAAGTGCCTTGAGAGAGAGAGAGAGAGAGGATTAAAAAAAAAACATAACATATTGTTATAAAGAGATTGTGAGAGAGAGAGAGAGAGAGAGAGAGAGAAAACTAGTTTCTGCAAGCTGGCAACTTGTTGAAACCCCATTTTGAAGATGGTTGTGAGTTCTGAGTTCAGCCTGTTGAAAACCCTTGTGGACAATACAAGAGGAAATGGCTGGCTAGAGCAGCGTTTCTCAACCTTTTTACCCTTGTGGAACCCTTGAAATAGTTTTCATCTCTCAGGGAAACCCTGCATAAAAATTATTATATACTATTATTAATATCTATCTCTTTTATATTTTTATCATAATTCTCATGGTAAACATTATTTTTTTTTTGGATAACTTGTTTAAGGGATAAATGACCCCCACTTTTTGTCAAATTTATTGGCAATGCAAAAAAAAATCATACTGCTCATTCATAAGACCTCACACAGAAGTTTTCATTTTAAATAATATGAAAACTTATTATAATAACCAAGGATTTTCCAACAAAGTGCCACCTATGTCTAGTAAAATTATGAATACAAAAAACAAAAATTACTCAAAAATGCATTAGCCTATTTATCATTGTTTCTCGCGGAACCCCAAGTGACCTCTTGCAGAACCCCAGGGTTCCAGGGAACCCTGGTTGAGAAACACTGGGCTAGAGTGTTTCAACTGAAATAAGGGAAACAAAAGGAACTTTGTGATGACCTGCAGAAGAAGAGGTTATCATTTGGAAAATCCTGATGGGGCAAGTTTCTTCTGCAAAACACTGAAGTGGCTGATCGGAGGGAATCAGTTTACGTGTGTCCAATGAGCAACAAATCTCTCTCTGAAACTGACAAGAACCTTCCTGAGTGGTAACCAATTATCTTTAAGCACAAGAGTTCGGTGAAAATTCAGAAATGTTAAATTCTGTGCACAGTATAAGAATTGCCTGATACCAGTGAACTTGGAGAAGTGAGACCTGAGATTGGACTGTGAATCAAAGGACTTTCTTGAACTTACACACACATTACATACATGTGCGTTTAGAATTAGAAGTGGTTTAAGTTAAGTTAATAATAATAAGTTAAAGTTTGATCCTGTTTTTATGTTTAAAGAAAATTAAAAATGACTTGTTTAAGTAACCATTTGTCTTGGTGAATTTTTATTGCTGCTGGATTTTGGGGTCCTTTGGGCTCGTAACAAGGTGCAAATTAAAGAACCCAAGCATATTCCTTTCCCAATGGAGAGAGCATGAAATCAGCAGACTTATACCAATTCTGTACTTTTACTTTTACCATTCACCTACTTCTCAGCGCAGGTCAGGTTCACTGTGGAGGACATTGCCAGCATTAACAGATGTCTTGTGGAATACAAGATAGGTGAACAAGAAATATACAGATGCCATACTCAAAATGCTGGAGGAACTCAGAGAGACGGGCAGTGTCCATGGAAATCAACAGGCAGTCAAGGCCGGAAATTCTTAATCAGGATGTTGTGGAACAGCCAATATAAAAACTGAAAACCTGTTCTGTTCTGCTGAAGTGTCTCAGAACTGACATACTTCCCTTTCCACAGAAGCTGCTTGATCTGCTGGCTGTTTTCTGTATTTTCTGTTTTTATTTCAGAATTCCAACATCTGCACTTTTTTTATGTGCACTTTTTTTGTGTGGCCCAAACATTTGTAAAGCCCTTTACTCCTGCTTTTCTTTATCTTCCTTCCTATACTTATTAATATTTTTAAATTCTTATTTTTTTCTTGCTATCTATACTCATCTTCCACTTTATTTCAACAATTAAGTTTACAGAGTTTTTGTTTCAATGTAGTTTGATTCCAAATTTAAATTTAGACATACAGCACAGTAACAGGCCATTTTGGTCCATGAGTCCATGCCATCCAATTTACACCACTTAACCTACACCCCCAATATGTTTTTGAACGGTGGGAGGAAACTAGAATCCCCGGAGAAAACCCACACAGACACGGGGGAGAATATACAAACTCCTACCAGACAGTGCAAGATTCGAAACCCAGTCCAGTCAAGTCCCAATTGCTGGCGCTGTAAAGGTGTTGCATTAACTGCTACACCAACCGTGCCGCCCTTAAACTTCTGAATTGCAACATTTATCTGGAAATTGCAGTTATTGGTTGAAACTGGCTTCAATGTTTGACTTCCTGCCAACTGAGTAATGCTTTGGCCAATTGTACAGTCAAATTATGAGACAGTCAAATTACATTGAAATAAAATTGTTCCTAACTATAACTATTTACCATGCTGGTAAATGATGGCATTTAGCCAAGGAATGGATACAGCTGTAAATATTATCACCACTCCTAAAGCTTCATTAATAACAATAAGGCAGTATAAATAATCATCACAGTTTTCTTTTCCTTACATGTTATAAAACAATATGCATTTGCAAAGTCAAATATAATGTGTTTAATTGCTTCTCTGTTTATTTGAAAGAAGGGTAAAATTTTGCTGGCTGATCAGTTTTGCACATTTCATAAGATGTGGAACAAGTTTCACCAGTTCAAGCTAATTGGATATTCATCAAGGATAAGTTCAAGTTCCAGTTTATTTATAATCCGATTGTATACGTACAACCCAATGAAACAGCATTCTCTGGTCCTTGGTGTGTAAAAAAAACATGCAAACATTGCTGAGCTTAAGACCGAGAAACAAGAGATAATGAGAAATGCAGGTAGAAAAGAAAATATACTCTGATGCATTTGTGATGTGTCCTCACAAGTAGCTGGAGGCTGGGCCTGTCACATTTCATTGGCTCAAATAAGAGAACTATTAGGAATTTACTGCTGCTGGCTACGTTATTTAATAAAGATAGAGAACCAGGAACGGACAATTGGGGTGCAGATGGTGGTGGCAGGATGATGAATGTTGTTGAGGTTGCAGTATGGTGGAGTAGTGCTGTGACGGGACAATATTATTCAGTTACAGCTTCATTGTACAGTAGAGTTAATAAACTACAGATGAATCTGGTTATATTTAAGGGGCAAAAAAGGAGCTGCTATGTTGCTGGGAGTAATAGGAAAAAACAAATTTTTAAAAAGTCCATTAACTGGAGAGCTGTGGTAATGAATATATACCATTAAAGCATTGACAGTAAGAGAACAGGGGAAGGGAAATGGGGCAGAAAAATGAGAAGAAAGGAAGCCAATTGAGGAAGGAAACAATGAAAGGTCTAATTCTTTTGACAAGCTTTGGGTAAAATAAATGATCATATCAGACCTTGTGGAACATAAAGATTGGCGAGACAGAGCTCAAGCAAGCATTTAGGAAGGCTGAAAGTGACCATGAAATGTTCTTGGCGAGTTAGATTAATGAGAATTTGAGGACATTTTATAAATACATTCAAAACAAGAGGATAACAGGGAAATGATAGGTCCACTCAAGGGCAAAGAGGGGAATTTGTGCTTTTGGTCAGAGGAAGTGGGCAAGGTATTAAATGATTTGGCATTCAAGGAGAAGGACATGTAGGAGAGTTGAAAGCAGTGTGGAGAGTGTATTTTAATGTGTTAGTTATTTTGCGATCATAAAGAAAGGGTGTTGGGCATTTTGCAGAGCATTAAAGTGGATGTCCCTGGGGCCCATGAAATAAATCCATGGTTATTGAAAGAGGCAAGTGAAGAGATTGCTAGGGTCTTGGCAATAATCTTTATGTCTTCACTAGCAACATGGGAGAGGCTGGAAGACTGGAAAGTGGCTAATGTTGTTCCATTGCTGAAGAGGCAGAATAGGGATAATCCAGGAAATTGTAGGCCCATTAGCCTCTCATCAGTAGTAAGGAAGCTGTTGGAGAGGATACTAGGGATAGGGTTTACACATATTTGGAAAGGCATAGTCACATTAGGACCAGACAGGATGGCTTTGTGAGGGTAGGCAAATTTGTTTGAGATTGTTGAGGAATTGATGAAGGTGGTTGATGTGGAGAGGGCAAGGGTTTTTCTCCATTTGGAATTTAGTAAGGCACTGATAAGATGAATTGATAGCTTGGATTTAGAAGTGGATTGCTCATACAAGACAAAGGTTAGTGATGGGAGATACCCTGGATGGAAGTCTGTGATCAATGCCTTTCTGGTTGACTCAAAAACTGGGAAATAAAATGTAAAAACAATAAGAAAGGGAATATCCTTCTCAAACTTGGGTGCAGAAATTTACCTTCCATTAACAACTGCTTCATGATGCCATGTAAACATGATACTCAATGGGTCCACAGAAGAATAATGTCCAGTGAATAGTGGATTAAGCAAGACTTTGTAATCCTTTAAATCAGTAGTTTTCAAATGTTTTCTTTCCGCATGCATACTTTAAGTAATCCTTATGCCATAGGTGCTCCGTGGTACATGAATGGGGAGAAAAAAGGTTGAGAACCACTGCTCTAGACCCAATTTTTACTAAAATATTTTGCTTGATAAAAATGATCATTGGACATTTCCTTTGGAGTTATGAAGTCTTGTACACAGTGAGTCAATTAGGTACGATTAAAACAGATTTTCAAATTTTTTCTTTCCTCTCACATACCACTTTAAGTAATCCCTTACTAATCACAGAGCACCTATGGAATAGGGATTACTAGGTATGTGAGTGGAAAGAAAAAGTTTGAAAACCACTACTTTACATTTTCACTGCTTGAAGTTTTATCTCCACACTTTGAGTAGGATCTGAAGAGAGTATTGTGGAACAGAGGAACATTGATGCACAAATCCAAAGATTCCTCATGGTGAATGTGCAGGGATATAATGTGGTTTTAAAGATATATGGAATGCTGGCCTTTAGTGGTCAGGGCATTGAATATAACGCAGGGAGGTTTTGTTCTAGCTTTATAAAGCATTAGTCAATTTGCTTCTGATCTACTGCATATAGTTCAGATTACCAGTCTGTAGAAAAGGTGAGGTTGTGGCGGCACACTACTAGGCAGGCGAACCGGCCCCGCTTGTAATCCATGCGGCGGGACAGCCGGCCAAAATGGTGCCGTCAGGGGTTTCCCCTTCTTCTCAGTACAGGGCTCAGAAGCCCATGCTGGGGGACCACGTGATGCCTGGGTGACATCAACGCCCCCCAGTGCAATTCTCAGCCAGGTCCAGGCTGGGATTATAAGTCCAGCCCAGCAGCCTGCAATAAATCAGTTCTGCTCACTGAGCTGGACCCGTCTGGTTGTGTGTTCTTTCAGTAGCGGTGTAGTTGCCGCTACAATTGGTGACCCTGATCATGAACGAACCTGGGATCAGTGCTATAGTCGTCAAGCTGCCTGACTTCTGGGTTCAGGAGCCGGAGACCTGGTTCGGCCACACGGAGGCTCAGTTTCAGCTCTGCTAGATTTAGTCCGACATGACCAAATCCTACCATGTGGTCACCGCCCTGAACCAGGCCACAGCCAAACGCGTGCTGCACCTCGTTCAGCACCCACCCGCCAAAGACAAATACGAGACCATCAAGCGAGTGCTCACTGGATCCCTCGGACTATCCAGGTGCCAGTGTGCCGCTCAGATGCTGCACCTCGACACCTTGGTGGACAGGTTCCCAATGGAGATGATGGACGAGATGCTTGCGCTCATAGGTGATCACACCAACTGCCCACTCTTCAAGCGCATTTTCCTCGACCATCTGCCCGAAGACATCCGGCCATTACTGATCCAAGAGAGCTTTACCAACCCGAGGAAGGTCGCTCAGAAGGCCCAAGAGCTATGGCTCAAGTGATTCCCGGAGGGCTCGGCGGTTCAGCAGGTCACGAGGAACGGGCATGACCATACCAAGCCCGCCCCTAGCACTGCGGTAGAGCATCCGGCCCCTACAGGGGCCACCAAAAGCATAACCAGGGGCACGGCATCTACTCTAGGCCTCTGCTTCTACCACCAGCACTGGGGAGCCAAGGCTCGGAAGTGTCGTCAGCCCTGCTTGTTCCAGGGAAATGAGCAGGCCGGCCACTATTAATGGCTGCGGTGGCTGGCCAAGGACACAGCCTCCTCTACCTGCGGGACTCAGTCAGCAGCTGGCGGTTCCTCGTTGACACTGGGGCCCAGGTCAGCATCATCCCGGCCACAGCCATCGAGTCCAGGAACCGACCTCGAGGACCTCCCCTCTGTGTGGCCAACGCAACAGAGATCCGGATGTATGGAGACAAGACAATCCACTTAGATCGGCTGACGAAAGTTCTCATGGAGCTTCACCGTCTCATTCCTTCCGACTGCCATCCTGGGTGCCGACCCTCCTCACTCACGGGCTTCTGGTAGACATTTTGTGTAGGCATCTGGTGGATGCCCGTATGTTCCAGGCCGTTCGCCTCGAAGCCTCCAGCACAGAGCAGCCGCAGATGGCCATGATCAGCACACCCAGAGACATGTTCCAGTGAATCCTGGACGAGTTTCCAACCTTCCTCAAGCTACAGTTCTCCGCTGCCTCGCCGCGCCACAGGGTGTTCCACCACATCCCCACCCAGGGCCCACCGGTTCACGCCAAGGCACGCCGGCTTCCGCTCCAGGTGGCGAAGGAGGAGTTTTCGCATCTGTTGGAGCTGGGGATTATTCGGCGGTCTGACAGCCTGTGGGCCTCGCTGCTCCACCTGGTCCCGAAAGCCTCCGGTGGCTGGCACCCCTGCGGAGACTATCAACGGCTCAACAAGGCGACAGTCCCTGACCATTACCCCATCCCTCACATCGAGGACTTTACGGCCAACCTGCTTGGTGCAAGGGTTTTCTCCAAGGTTGACTTTGTGCGCGGGTATCACCAAATCCTGGTGCATCCTGAGGACATACCCAAGACGGCCATCATAACCCCCTTTGGCTTGTTCGAATTCCTTTGCATGCCATTCGGGCTCAAGAACACCGCCCAGACCTTCCAGTGCCTCATGGACTCAGTGGTCAGGGACCTGAATTTCGTCTTCATTTACTTGGACGACATCCTCTTTGCCAGCAGGGATCAGGCGCAAACAAGGCCCACCTGCGCACCCTCTTCTCCTGGCTGGCCGACTTCGGCCTCACCATCAACCCAGCCAAGTGCCAGTTTGGAAAGAGTCCATGCAGTTCCTGAGCCATACCTTCACAGCCGAGGGAGCCACGCCCGCCGCTACGAAGGTCACCACTATCAAGGATTTCCCACGTCTGAAAAATCTCAAGGGGCTGCAGGAGTTTGCGGGTATGGTTAACTTCTACAACCGATTCATCCTGGAAGCTGTGCGCATCATGCAACCGCTATTCGTCCTCATCGCAGCCAAGCATAAAATGCTCACCTGGACCCCAGAGGCCTGCAGTGCATTCAAGGCCACCAAGGATGCCCTCGCGAAGGCTACCATGCTTGCCCACCTACTCACCGATCTCCATATGGCACTCTTTGTCGATGCCTCTGCCACAGCCGTCAGCGCTGTCCTGGAGCAGCAGGTGAATGGACAATGGAAACCGCTGGCATTCTTGAGCCAGTTTCTCTGCCCACCAGAGGCAAGTATAGCGCTTTTGACCGTGAGTTACTGGGAATTTACCTGGCGGTGTGGCATTTTCACTATTTCTTGGAGTGGAGGACTTTTATCATCTTCACTGACCATAA
This sequence comes from Narcine bancroftii, assembly GCF_036971445.1. Taxonomy (NCBI): domain Eukaryota; kingdom Metazoa; phylum Chordata; class Chondrichthyes; order Torpediniformes; family Narcinidae; genus Narcine; species Narcine bancroftii. The sequence goes on from NC_091471.1 coordinate 79,897,576, forward strand.
ACCCCTCGCCCAGGTACTGCGATGGCAAAGGACCCCTGGTCGGCCTGCCAGCAGTGTCACTTCTCCTTCATGTTGGAGTTTACCACCGACATTCGGCACCAGGCAGGGAAGGACAACGTGGTCGCCGATGCACTCTCACGACCAGCCATCTGCACGCTGACGCCTGGCCTTGACTTCGACCAGCTTGCCCAGGACCATAAGTCCGACAAGGAGACGTGAGTCTTCAGGACTGCCATCATGGGCCTGCGGTTCTGAGAACTCCCAACTCCGAGAGGCAGAAGCACTGTCCTGTGCGATGTCTCCATGGGCACCCCGCGGCCTGTGGTTCCCCAGCAGTGGCACAGGCAAGTCTTCCATCACATTCACGACCTTTCTCTCCCATCATCAGGTCCACAGTCTGGATGGTGGCAGAGCGGTTCATCTGGCATGGGCTGAGGAAGCAGATCGCGGGCTGCGCCAGAACATGCACCCATTGCCAGATGTCCAAAGTACACAGGCACACCAGGGTGCCCGTGCAAGAGTTCGAACACGTCCAGGAACGGTTCAGCCACATTCACATGGACATAGTCGGGCCCGTACTCGTTTGCCGGGGCAACCGTTACCTGTTCATGGTAGTGGACTGCACCACTCGTTGGCCCGAGGCAATCCCGATGCCGGACGCCTCCACTGACTCCTGCTCCCGAGCCCTGTTGCACGGTTAGGTCAGCCAGTTCGGCGTTCTGAATCACCTCACCAATGATCGGGGCACCCAGTTCATCTCTGCGCTCTGGGGTCAGCTTGCCAACAGATTGGGGTTAGAGGTACACCACACCACGGCATATCACCCACAGGCCAATGGGCTGGTCAAGCGTCTGCACCCCCACCTTAAGTCGGCACTTATGGCCCGCCTCACCGGTCCCGACTGGGTGGAAGAACTCCTTGGGTGCTCCTGGGCATCCGCTCCACGCCCAAGAAGGATCTGCAGATATCATCAGCTGAGCTGGTCTATGGCGCACCACTGGCACTGCCTGATGAGTTCACCAATGCACCTCACAACCCCAGTGGTCGCCGCACAAGCTGCTTCCTCACCTCCGGGCCCGCTTGGACTCCTTCGCACCCTCACCACCGCCCAGACACGGCACACAGCCATCTCATGTCTCCAGAGAGCTGCTTTCCGCAGAGTATGTTTTTATTCGGCGGGGCCCACCCGTGGCACCTCTGCAGAGACCATACGAGTGGCCGTACAAGGTTGTCCAGCATTCAGGGTCTACGTTCACGCTGGACATTGATGGGAATTGTTTACTGTGGACCGACTGAAGCCAGCGCACCTTGACCCCACCGAATCAGTGATTGTGGCCCAGCCAAAGAAGCGAGGCCACCCAGCTAAAAAGGACATTGGCGCCGGTTCTGAGGGGGGGGCTGTCTGGCGGCGCACCACTAGGCAGGCGAACCAGCCCCACTTGTCATCCATGCGGCAGGGCAGCCAGCCAAAATGGCGATGTCGGGAGTTTCCCTTTCTTCTCAGCACAGGGCTCAGAAGCCCATGCTGGGGGACCACGTGATGCCCGGGTGACGTCAGCGCCCCCCAGCGCGGTTCTCAGCCTGGTCCGGGCTGGGAGTATAAGTCCAGCCCAGGAGCCTTCAATAAATCAGTTCTGCTCACTGAGCTGAACCCATCTGGTTGTGTGTTCTTTTAGTAGCAGTGTAGCTGCCGCTACAAGGTAATGCTGGAGAAGGTTAAGAAAAGATTCACCAGGAAGTTACCTGGGACAGAGTGTTTCTGTTTTGAGGAGAAACTGGAGAGGCTGTGTTTGTTTGTAACTGGAGTGGAGATTAAAAAGAGATATGATTAGGGTAAATAAAATTATGAGGGATATCAGTAGGTAGATTGCAGGTAGCTCTTCCGCATATCAAAGGTAGATAAAATTAGAGAAAGTAGATTTAGGATAAGAGATGAGTCAGTTAGAGGACATCAGAGGACATTTACTTTTTGTTCCCAGAGTGCTGAGTAGATAGAATGTACTGCCAGAGAGGTGGTGGAAGCAGAGTGGCCAACAGCATTTAAGATGTGCTGAGACAAGTACTTGAATTGCCTCTGCATAGGAATCGATGGGCCAACTACTGGAAGATTAAATTAATATGGATGAAAGTCCACTGTTGGTATGGATGTGATGGGCCAAATGGCCTGCTTCTATGTTCTATGACTCTGTGACGTTCTGACTCTAAATATGGCATAATAAAACTCTTTGCAAATTTGAATCCCATGTGATGAAATAACAGTGGCACTGTGGTTATATGGTGCACAATTTCATTTTTTTAACGAGACTAATCAGAATGCAGGAGGACATGGAGAGACGTGAAATGGCTAGACACCTTGGCAGTGTGAAGTGATCTACTTGGTAGAAGAATGTGAAGAGGCAATATACATTTCAAGTGAAGTCCAAAAACTGAGAAGTCTTGGAAGGGTTTGAAAAATCTTTAAGTCATGGAGTCATTTAACTTACAGCACAGAAACAGGTCTTTTGGCCCAACTCATCCATACCAGCCAACCATGTGTCAGGACAAGATGCGAAGGATAGGTTTTTAAGGAAAATTAATTTATATACAGAGGAAGTAACGATTGCATGTATACATCAAAAAATCCTCAGCTAGAGTATTGCTGCCAATTCTATTCAGAAATTATGTGGAAGAAGGAGAAAGGATGGGCTTTTTTCCCTGGTAGGTGACTCCAAGAAGAGTTTTAATTGTATGGTAGTTCTTGATGAAAGAGGCAATCGGAGGAGAAAAAACTTTGTGAAGATCATTGTAATCTGGGATTCACTGCCTGAGAGGCTGGTGGCCAATTCAAATACATATTTTAATAGAACAATAGAAAGAAAACTTTGCAGGTTATGAGAAAGTGCAGAAGACTGGACCAAATCTTTACCACTATCAGAGAACTACGGGAGGCAGGATAGGTTGAATCTCCTCCTTCTATGCTGTTCAATTCTATGATTCTGACAGATTGATAGAAACAGTAGCTTTACCCTTTGATAACCAAGGGAGTGTGGCACCCTTACTTAAGTGTAAAATGCATAATATGTTGAGGGATTTATAAAAATTAATTGAAACATTAATCCCTGATTTGCTTCAACTTTAAATTAATATTCCAGTAGTTTGCCCTGAGGAAAAAAAAGAACATAATTCATCCTACCCTGTTACATTTAGAGAGTGCATGGAGTTACAAAAGTGATCATTCTCTGTGTGTGTGTGTGTGTGTGTGTGTGTGTGTGTGTGTGTGTGTGGTCCCACGAAAGGAATGCTGCGTCAGCTCTGGAGATTTAGAACAACCTTTATTTCTTCGGCCATATCCTGAGTTGTTAACATCAGTGACAGATATTTCAAGGAGCATTGCTACCAGATGGAAATACTGATGGTCACAAAGACTGTCTTCATTTCATCATTAAGATTCTCTTAAGATTTATAGATGTTATGGATAAGGGAGCGTTGTTTTCATCTTTCTATTTCCATTTATGTTTGTGAGCATTGGTATATACAGCACATAACTGTGGGGTGGATTTTAATCTGAGGAGGCATTTTTCAGAGCAAGTTATGTATAAAAGTTACACTTTAACATTAGATTGAGGCACAGCATATTTTAGAGTCATAGATTTACAATTTCAGCACCCGGGTAGCCCTCCTGGGACCCGGGTGAGATGACTGGGTCATGTGGGCAGGATCCACCTTTTCAAATAGCAGACTAACCTACCTGTTAAATCACCAACCCAATAATTTAAAGGTAATCTTGCCCCTGTGTTGACGTGGTGAGTGACACATCATGCAGTCACAGGCAGCCCTACAGAGAATCCCTTTCTGTTTAAAGTTCTCCTAAATGCCCCCCAATCCCATCATCACTTGCCGTCACTCTCGGCCTTCAGTTGCACCTCTCCCGTTCCCAGCTGTCAGTTGCCCCTAGCTGTCATCGGCAGCCTACTCTTGTCATTTCCCCCCTCAGCGACATGCCGCTGGGGGAGTGGGGTGGAGCTGCCGCAATCAATAGGGGATGTCGCGACATGCCGCTCTGTTTCACGATGATGGCTCAATACAGGAGTGCTGGAGCAAGGCCGTCTTCCTTACCCGTAGTCCCCCATGCCGCAGGAACTGTTCGGTCAATGCCTGAGTAGTTTCAGAGGCCAGGGGATTATGGATAAGGAAGATGGCCATTGCTCCTGAACCTCATTGAGCCGTTGCTGTGAACCAGAGTGGCATCTTCCCCCCCCCATTTGCAGTACCCCCCCCCCCAGCATATTGGGGCAGCACCGCGACACCATCCTGTTTTGAGACAGCCAGGGGCTTCACTGTGATGCATGCATACAAATACTGAGTTTCCAGAGTAACCAGGTCCGCCATTTCCCCTTTCAAACCACCGGAACAGGATGCCTGGGTAAGTTTTATTGGGTTCCCTGACCACCTCTGAGGTAGGTCTGGGACCCAGTTGGGTTTTGACCAGGTTGACCTCGTTGGGAACTTTCAAATAGCCATGTACCTGGGTCATCAACTGAGCAAATTGTCCGGTTAACCCCATTTGATGTGGCAATTTTAAACAGAGTTATAGAAGGCCTTTTCACACCGCAGTGTAAAATGAAGATTCTTGGGAAATTTTCCCAGGAACCGTCCCATGAACCTGCAGTGTTAAAAGGTTAGCCTAGGAATTTTAAACGGGTCCGTGGCCCTGTCTCGTAGGTAGGGCTGCAGCCCTGGGAAATTTTCCTGGACCACCCTCACCCTGCAGTGTGAAAAGACAAATGGTTACATAGGGGAAGCCTCGTGATGTCAGTGCTTGTGTGCTGCATCACGAGAGGGATTAAAATTAAAAGATACCTACCTCTTGAACAGTGGGCTTATCTGGCATGTCGTGACAGCAGCACTATGCGGGATGAAGGGCCGTCCTCACTAATCATCATGCAGCTGGATTTCCCAGAGCGGTTCTAGCTGTGTGAGGAATTATGGGAAATTAAGTCGGGCCTTGTGCTGCTGTCACAATGTGCCAAAGTGCGGGGGTGAGGGGAGGGTTCAGGTGCAGGCTGATGGCTGGTGGGGGAAGGAAGGGAGCTAGCGAGTGAGTGGGCGAGTGACTGACAGACCGACAGGGCGTGAACTTACTCTTACTCTTGAGAATGCGTAACACGACATTGGTTTTGGGGGGGTGGGGGGGGGGGCGAGGCCCCCCCCTAAATTGCTGAGGGCAAATCCCAGGAATATGGACTGTGGTGTGAAAGGCCTGAGAGGTCCTGAATTACTGGGAATTTCACCAGGACAAAGTAGTGTCACCACTTGCCTGTGGTGTGAAAATGGCTAGAAATACAGCATGGAAACAGGACTTTTGACCCTTCAAATTCATCCTGACCACTAACTATACTTTTACTTTAATCCTACATTAACCTAATTTTTTTTAAAAATCTCCCCATATTCTCATCAACTAACCCCTGTTTCCACCACTCATTAATTTGCTGGAGGCAATTTTCAGTGCCCAAGTGCCTAACAACCTGCATCTCTTATTTTATTTCCTAGACGTTCTACATTGTCATATAAACCCAGTAAGTTCACTTTGTCACTCAGTCAAAGAAATCATCAAGATTCAAGGTTCTTTTATTGTCATGTAATAAAACAGAAAATGTAATATTACACAAAATTTGCTTTAGTGTACAGTAAGACAGACAAATATTTGCCATCAGCAAAAATTGTGCAGCACCCCTTACAATCAGAGAAAGAGAAATAAAAAAATGTCCCCCAGAGTCATTGCTATCCATGGATTCACCTCCAGTGCTCCTGCAGCCTCCACAGTCTCACGGACTTAAGTCCAATCAATCAGCATCCCGAGCTCCAGATCCGAATCTCTCACATGATCATGAAGCCCTCAGTGCCCTTGGCACCCTCTTGCGTCCTTTCAGCCAGACTCCAGCAGTCTGCAGCCTGGTGCAAACCCATTGACCGCAGTTGCCAGCAGCCCACAGCCTGCACGGACTCCTCAACTTGAGTCACTTACAGCCCGCTGCACGTGGCTTCCTCAGCCTCAGAGACCCTCACTGGTCCGCTACCACAGTCGCCATCCTGTAGGGTTGTCTTCTCTACTTCTCCTTCTCAAATGCGAGTGTTCTCTTTGTTTTATGGTGCCCCACGCCAGTTCTTTACTTTCTCGGAGTCAGCAACTCCTCAAAGCTCCTGCTGAACAAAGGTGCTGCAATCTTGGGCCAAGACCCCAGGGTCACAGGATTTTAAAATAAACCACTGCTGGCTCCTTTTTAACAGGCCACTTAAAGCCTGTACAGACCCAATGGCAGTTAGACTGGGTTGTTGGACCCTTTGTGGGAGTGCTGTGTCTCTGCTTCCCGCTCTCCGGAAGTCCGCTCCAGCAGCACCACTGTCTCCTTGTCCTTGGTTGCTCTGTTCTTGGGTTTTATTCATTTTTTTGCAGTCTCCCATTGTTGATCAGGTCAATGCTTTTGTCCTTCATTAATCAGTTCATGTCTGAAGGTTGTCAGGTCTTGCCGAATGCAGGCGTGGGCTATTCAGGGTGGAGCTGAAACACGATGTAATCATCAATGAACATTCCTCCTTCTGACTTTATGATGAATGGAATCATTGATGAGGTAGCCAAAGCTTGTGACATTGTCCTGTGGAACTTCTGTATAAGTGGCTTAGTCCTGGGGTAAACCTCCAGCAGGCACATCCATGTTGCTTTCTGTAAGTTATGAGTGTTATTCCATTGATGGCCATTGCCCTCAGTTTTAGCCAAGGCTCATTGCCACACTCAGAATATCAAGAGTAGTGATTCATACCTCACCTCTGGAAGTCAACTCTTTGGTCCAAGCCAGTGATGTGTGAGCTGATCCATCAAAATGCCCTGAATAACCCACCAGTGCCAGCCTGGCCAGGATCCCCTGATCCCCAAAAGTGAATACAATGAAATAAAGATCTTGACCTGCTTTCTAACCAAAGAGGCCAGTTACTGTTGAGTATCCCTGTACAGGGGATTATCTCACCTGGTAATGGATTGGTCACAGGGAGCAGGCTTCAGGAGATCTAGAAGGGGTAGTATGGGATAGTTGTTGAAAAGAAGGCTGAAAGTTCTGTACTTGTCTCGAGGTAACTCTTTTATCTATCAAACAAGTGCAGACTTTATTTCCAACAGAACTCAGCTCAAGTACAATGTTGTATCCTTCTTGATCTAGTACAACCTTTTTCTTTCCACTCACATACCACTTTAAGTATTCCCAATGCCTTTGGTGTTCTGTGATTAGTAAGGGATTGCTTAAGGTGGCATGTGGGTGGAAAGAAAAGGTTTGAAAACCACTGTTTTAATCGTACCTCATTGACTCATTATGTGCACGGTTTCATAATTCCAAAGGAAATGGGCCAATGACAATTTTTTCTCAAGCAAAATATTTCAGTAACAATGGGGTTTAGAGCAGTGATTCTCAACCTTCCCTTCCCACTCACATACCACCTTAGCAATCCCTAACTAATCACAGAGCACCGATGGCATAGGGAATACTTAAAGTTGAATGGAAAGAAAAAGGTTGAGAACCACTGATATTCTAGTGTGACCTTGACCTGCCGAATGCAATCTTTATGGAGTGTGCAGATAGCATGTGTGAAATATTGGACCTTGCTTTCCAAGTGGTGAAGTACAGCATAACTGTGTATCTCCTGAGAAAGAATGGAATGGGCATGTAGGCCTGCTCATCCCACCATTAACTGGAGTTGCTGTGGAGAGTCATGAGGCATTAGGTGAGTGAGGTCTCTGTGCCTGAACACTTTGTCAAAGAAACCTCATGTTGACTTGTTGTGAGATTTTGGTGTTTATTGTGGGTGCCGAATGAATAGGGGGCTGTTCTGCAAAGGAACATGCAGAATTAATTGTGGGACTAATTTTTGTTAATTACAATTATTTTGGGACATCTTTTCACATTCATAATATGGCTTAATCAAAGATTCTTATATTTTGGAAAATTGTACTAAGTGTGCTGGAAGCCATTTTCTAATTCCATTAATCTTGCCCCCTTGCCCTCAAAACCGTAGCTCCAGTACCATTTGTACAAGTCCTAACTATTTTTGCAAAAACAGGAACTGAATGAGCCGAACAAGATACTGTTTGGGTTATTCTGATATCTGCCTTGTGTTCCAGGGCTTTATTCATGAAGTCCACCCGGGGCTCTTCATTGGTTGCAGCTCCCTGGAGTTTGTGAGCTCCACCTTAGGGAAGGAAGTGTGGATAGCAATGTTGCCTAGGTCAAGCTGAACCTTGCAGATTTTTAAGCCCAAAATGTTGGTGATGTATCTTTACCTTTGCTACTTAAAGACAGTTTGACCTGCTGAGTTTCTCCAGCATTTGTGTGTTTGTAATAAATTCATCTGGTCATCTTAATATTCACCACCTTACTACAATGCTTCAGATGGGAATTTCAGGCAACTTCTGAACCCTATAATTTAACATAACAATATTAAGTTGCAATATCAAGTTGCAGACTAAAAGATTATTGTTTTATTGTTAGGAGCCCTCTTGGTTCATTTCTACTAGGTAAAGAGGGTTCAAATGGACTATTGAATGTAATGCCATTGTAGCAAAAACAACTGTCATCTCTCTCCCACCCCAAACCTCCATCAAAAGAAATTGATCCCAGAGCATTGAACTAATAAGTGTAATTGTGTAGTTAGAATTTTATCCTCCAGCTAATTTTGCATTGCAACAAAGTAACTCAAGCACAACAAAAGCTGTGCTTCCTGTTGCTTTAGGAATCCTACTGACTCAGCATGCACAAATGAATCCAAGCTGATTCACTCCCCTGGGCTTCACTGTTTCCAGATTTGGTTGTCCTGCTGCAGGAAGTGGTCAAAAGAGAATTCTGCTCTAAATGATACTGCAGTTTACATCCAGCTACCCCACATTCCCTTTAATGGGTATCTTCAGAATTGTCACTGTGGAGACCAGACCTTTTCTGTTTTGTTTAGGTTGTTGACAACAGGGGGTGAAGAGGGAATATAAGGAAGACGTAAAAGGCACACATTCACAAAGGAAGTATGCAGTAGAATTAACAGCCACATTTATATTCGTAAATTACATAAGCATGGTGCATTTCATGTAGCATTTAATAGCATTATGCAAATTACCTAAGTTGTCCCTAGCAGCCCTGTTCCTTCTCAATCTATGATAAAATACAAATGAACTTTACTTCAAAAGGTTCCACAGCAATTCAACTAATTTACAAAAAGTATTTTAGGTGTCATTTTAACCAAGAAGAGATTGCATGAACTATGAATATATTCCCTGGAATTTGGGTGATTTGATTAAACTTTGAGAATCTCTGGCAAGGGCCATAGACTAAAAACTAGACTTTTGAGAAGAGAAATAAGACTACATTGGTTCTCACTGAAGAATACTGCTCTTAATATAGTTGGGTGAATATAAACTTTAGGATCCATTGAGTTTTGTTAACTGATGTTATCATGTTGACTGAGGTATTCTTTTACTGAAGATTACAATAGGACATAAATCATTTGGGGAAGTGGGAATAAGAATGGCAGATATGTAGTGAGTTGTGCGTGAGTGCAGTGAAAGAAATGAGACAGCAGACTGTGAGCTTGTTTAGCACAACTGATTTACTTTGAATTTCGCTGTCCAGGGCCCACCCCTCATGTCCTAGAACTTATGTCATGCTGACATAAGTGTGTACGCGAACTTCCGGTCTGTACCGGAAAAGAAGGACCCGTGACGCCATCTTTGCCACTCGTGGTCCCGCTGACCACGAGTGACAAGTGGGATTGGTTCCCCGCTGCAATTATGTGTGCCCTCCTCCCCCAGAACCAGCACCCGTAGTCTCACAGTGCATTGTGGGTGAGGTCTGCTGCTTCAGTGGCCGACCTCTATGTACTGGCGGCGGGACCTTTGTTGGCTCTGACAAGTCCAAATGTGCTGGTTTGAGGCGATCCAGTGTGAAAAGTTCCTCTCTGCCCCTCATGTCAAGAGTGAAAGTAGATGCATTTCTCTGGAGCACCTTGCAGGGTCCCTCACAGGTCGCTGGAGGGGTGGCCTGTGCCCGCCCCTGCGGACAAATATGTAGTTGCAGGAGTTTAAGCTGACGAGGTAATTGGAGGGTGGTGACAGTGTCATTATGATGGTGGTGGTGTGAGTGGTCCAAATTTGTCTCATTCTTTCCAGTACAATGGTGGTGTCAGACACTTAGCCTGGCCAGTTGGGTGTATCGTTCTCCAAATCAGTCGAGACAGAGTGGAGTGACAAGGCTAAAGCATCATCAGTGGAACAGTTCTGTCTGTAGGAAAAATGAAATGGGTCCAGTGTCTCTGAGAAGTGCATTTTGAAGGATTCATCAAAGCTTATCTTCCTGGTCACTCCATCCCATCAGAGACGTCCCTCCTCCTTCACACTCCCTGCAACTTAATGTGGTACCTCTGTCTCCTTTTCTGTTCTAATAAAGTATTCGGACTTGAAATATTAATTCTAATTCTCTTCCCACAGATGCAGCCTGACCTGCGGAATATTTCCAGCATTTGCTGCTTTTGTTTACACCCAGATTTGCCATCTGTCAAAACTGTTCAGGTAATAGAGTCTAGAGTTTTATGGAAATGGGCTCTTTAGCCCAAACCTGTCCCTGTTTAGCAACTTGTCCACCCAATCTCATCCCATTTACCTGCATTTGACCCAAACCCTTCTAAACCTTTCCCATCCATGTACCTGACTAAATGTCTTTCAAACATTGCAATTGTACCCACCCATTTCTTCTGGGAGCTGGTCCCATCCACCTACCCATTACCTCTCTAGGTAATAATTTTATGTATGGGCCACAAATGTGGGAAAAGTTGCAGAAGGCCATGAAGCCAAGTGACATGCAACATCAAGGTTAAATCAGGAGAGGGAGTTGTTCCTCAGTGTAGGGCAACAGTAATCATTCTCAAAGGAAGGAAACTGGGTGCTCAGGCACACAATTTCTGAGATTATTTAATTGGAACATTCAAAAGATGGCAATAAATAAAATGTGTTTGATATGTCAGTGACCGGATCTCAGGGAAATTTGTAGAGTCGCAGGGATCACGTAAACAGCACAAACTCCTTGAAAGGGTTAAGGTTAAAAGGAACAATTTGAGATATTATCAGAAGTTTATAAAGAGCTCTTTTGAACGTTGAAAGAAAAGGATAGAGTAAATGTAGAAAGGGTTTATTTTCCAAGTTTCTTCTTGGGAAGGAGGGTACAACTTCAGGCTTGGAGGGTGTCTGCTTCGAACAAAGATGTGCAGGAACTTCTTTAGCCAGAGCGTAGTAAATTTGTAGAATTTGTTGGCACCTAGGATTGGGAGGGCAGGTAACTGGGTGTATATAAGGGAGAGATTGATAGATTCTTGATTAGCCAGGGCAACAAAGGTTATGGGGAGAAAACTGGGCAGTGGGGCTGTGTGGGAAAATATATTAAATGGTTGGGAAGACTTGAAGGGCTGAATAGCCTATTTCTGCTATTATGTCTTACGGTCTAATGGTCTCTGTATTTTACAAAATTTTAACAAATTAGCTCTCATTCAGAAAGATTTGGAACTACTGGGGTAGATGTTGTGATGTTGTTATGAGATTCTTTTACATTCAAAAGAGTTGTAAATGTTGACCTTGCAATAGAAGGAGGGTGACTAATAAAGCAACCAAGAAGGTGGCCTGGAGACTCTGTCCTGAAGAAATCTGGATTAATAGGCCCTTTCAAACTGCCTCGTAAAATGAGGTTAACCGGGAAACCTGCTCAATTAGTGCCCCAGTCACGCTGCAGTTTGAAATGGTCTGACCCGGTCAACCCTGTCGGAATCCAACCGAGTCCCTGTCCTACCTCAAATGTAGTCAGGGAACCCAGTTAAACTTACCTAGGTCACGTCCACAGGAGATTCAAAAATGAAAATGGCCAACCCGTTTATTCCGGTGACATCAGCCCTTGCGTGCGTGCATCACCGGGCAGCCAGCATCTGAACAGTCGGCAGTACTTCCAGTGAGTACATGATGCGTCATTGCGGGGGGCGGGATTCCCCCTTAAATTGCCGGGCTGGCTTTTTAATGGGTCGACCTCCCTGCAATTTCAAAAGTGCTTCCAGCACCTTTGCCCCATAATTGCACCTGAGTCCCAGGAGGGCTACCCAGGTGCTGCAGTTTAAAAGAGGCTAATGTGTTTTGCTGCCTAACCCATTTTCCTTTGTTGTAAGTTGGACACCAGCCAGGAGATAGATTGTCTCTCGATTCTATTGATCTATCCTACTAGAAACCATTAATGCTGAGTGTTAAGCCACTGGTGACAGGTGCACAGTTATAAAATCACTTGTCAATTATTATTTTACTTCTTGCTGCTGAGTTAATTATGGATTCAACAATCTACTTGGATCTCAGGAACTTTTATTTTTTTGACTAACATGCAAAGTGGGGCTTTGCTACAGCCTTGCTAACATTCACAAGGATTAAGTCAAATTCATTTCCCTCATTCACCATCTTTTCACCCCTGCTCAAACAATTCAATCAATTTACCTGACATAAACTTACTTTGTTAAATCCATGCTGACTATTGTTGATTAATCTTCTTTCTAAAATATTTATATTATCTTCAAACTTGATTCCAACACAAAACAATCAAAGTAACTGGCCAGCAATTCAATTTCCTTCATTCCCATTTAAGAATAAAAGTGCCCTAATGGCAGAATCCAAGAAGAAAATGTAACAGAATAATATTGTAGTCCTCCAGTCCTTTGGCACAAACCTTTTGCCCAGGGTAGATTTCTTTTAACAAACTGGGATACAGTTCATCTGAGCCTTTTGATTTATCCATATTTGCATGTGCTAAACTCCTCTAATGCTCCCTCCCTTATTATGTTTATCTATCCAATGTTTTGCACTCTTCCTATGTAACTACAATATCAATGTTTTCCCTCTCTTTTCTCATTACCCATGTGCTAAGTCTCTTTTCCAGTGTCAGTGCTGCACAATTGCTCAGCCAAAGGAGGTGTAAGGCACTCCTTCCGTCTGTTAGCCTCCAGGTCACCCTTGGGCAATGTGTAATACCTATGTAGCTTCCCAATCAGGGTAAGGTGAAGCCATGGGTTGCAGATGGTGGATGGTTTTTATAAGCAGATTCTAAAAAAATTGAATTTATGGTGACCCTGATCGATGGCCAGGGTCACCCATCCAGTATGGACACTACAACTGAAGAGGGCAATGGGAAACCACTTCAGTATTTTTTTCCATGTATAATCAATATCGACTGCCGTCTCAGCTCAAAGATGGAGCCTTCACCAAAGGAGAACAGGGGAGGCAACAACTACAATTCGGAGGGTCAGAGATTGTGACAGGTGGAGAGACATGATCGCCCACACCAAAATGAAAGACACCTGAGTTAAGTTAAGTCTCTTCACGAAGGTTATTTTTTTGATTCCTCAAAAGGCCCTAATTTTTATTATCCACTTAGTATTTTGCTTTTACTTGTCAATGATTTATTCTCTCTCTCTTTGCTTTCCTAACTTCTCTTTTAACTTTTCCCAATATGTGAGTTCCCAGGGTTATGAAGAATATGACTTACGGAAATCCATTGCAAGTTCTTCCTTGCACATTAAAGGAGTTTTTTAAGATGATGGTTATACTGATAAAATGTTAAAATTACAGAATACAGCGATCATATTCAGTTGGTTGCCAGTTGCTAGTGGTATTAGATCCATTTCTTTTTATGTTGTATATCATTGATCTAGATTATGGAATAAATAGCTTTCTGGCCAAGTTTGCAGATGATACGAAGGTAGGTAGAGGAGCAGGTCGTGTTGAGGAAACAGGGAGGCTACAGAAGGACTTGGACAGATTAGGAAAATGGGAAGATAGGTGGGAAATGAAATATAACATTGGGAAGTGTATGGTTATGCACTGATTGAGAGAATGGATCACAGAGAAAAGGTTTCCTTTTGCTTCACCTTACTCTTTATGCGTGCAGTTAAGCAGAAGGCTCTAGCTTTGGTAATTCTGCCTTTTATCTTTGTGGAATATGTTTCTCCTGAATCACCTTCTTTGTAGGGAGAGAGAGGGATCGGAGGGAGGAGTATTGAGGTGGATTGGAGGGAGTGGGGGGAGGACGGATTTGGCATATACCAGATTGTTTTTTGTATATGAATTATTATATTTGAATGTAATGTAGCTTCAAATTTTAAATAAAGAATTTGAGGAATCATCTTCTTCAATATGTCTGACCTTAAGCAGCTGATTCCAGTTCACTTTTGTTTTCCACTTCTCAAGGTAGTAAAATTGATATTAGCCTAATTTAATTTAGAACTTTTTAAAACCCATTTTATCAATGAAATTTTGAATAACCAAGTTAAAGGTAATTGCTTTTTATTATTACCATTAAAAAATCTCCTGCTTCTTGTGAACATTTTGGTAGCTGTGCTAAAATTTCTCAGCAAGTGGTGTGGCCAGTTCTGGAGGAGAAACCTTTAGTATCCATTCCAGTCTGGTCATGTAGCCTTTGCTGCATGCAGCCCTCTCAGCATTTTCACGAGAATCAAACCAGCTGAGGACTGGCTTCCTTGATAGTTGTTGGATGGAAGCCAAGAGTGTCCATCCCTCAAGACTTCTGGCTGTTCATGTTTCAAGTTCTTCAACTTAATTGATGCACTCGTGTGCTGAGTTCTATCATCATTAATGATGAGTATATTTTGGTATTCCCACTATTCTATTTGCTCTTTGATTGCCCACCATTTATGATCAGATGTGGCGTGAACACAGTGAACAAGCTGATCAGTTAATAGATGAGAATGCCAAGCTCTATCTCCTTTATTTACCTTGTGGGCTTGTTCCTGTGCTGTATCTCTAAATTAAAAATGAAAAGTCAGGGGGACAGATAAGAGGTTCTGTGGAGGAGATCGAGTATCCTATATGGTATGTTGTCTCGCTGGTGACAGGGTTCCAGATATCTCAGATCGAGTTCACGGCATTCGCAGGAAGGAAGGTGAGCAGCCAGATGTCGTGATCCATGACGAAGGGAGAGGTGAGAAAGTCCTGCACACAGAAAGCAATAAACATTGTAAAGGACTTCACACACCCTCACGTAAACTTTTCTCCCTTCTGCCATCTGGTAAGAGGCACCATATCACTCAGGCCCTTGTGTCCAGATTGGGCAACAATTTTTTTCCCCCAAGCCATCTGGCTCCTGAATTCCTAGGATATATGTGGATAGTGTACCATGGATTTTTATTTTATACTGTTATGTCTTCATATTTTAACTTCTATTGATATATATATCTGCTCCGTGGTCCTGGAGAAACGCTATCTTGTCTTTACCATGCAATGCATGGTATGAATGATAAATAAAGGTGACTTGACTTGAAAAGAGAGTTCAGATAGTTAGGTGCTAGGTTGAAGGAAAGGACCTCCAATGTCATGATCTCAAGATTGCTACCCGTGCTAGTGAGGTTAGAAATCGGAAGATAATGCATCTTAACACGTGGCTAAAGTCAGGGCTTCAGGTTTCTCGATCTTTGGGCCCTCTTCTAGGGAAGGTGGGACCTGTTCTGACTGGACAGTTTGCAACTGAACTGGAGGGGTAGAAATATTCTTTTTTTTTTGAAAATTTTATTTAAAGATTTTATAAAACATTACAAACAAAAACAATACAATACCCCCCTTCCCCCATCTACTAGACTATCTCATCCCAACCCCCCCTCCCCCACCCCCCGGAGCCTCAAAAAAGTTTTCTTTCGAGTATTTAAAATTAACTGTTCAATATGTCAACTCTGTCCATATCATTTACTTAAGATCTATAGCTGTATATTCCAAATATAAACTCCACATTTTAACAAAAAAAGAGTAATTATTTTGCAAATTATAAGTTAATATTTCCAAATATAAACACAATTGTAATTCACTATGCCATCTTTGTATATTCAACTCTACATTGTTTTTCCATGTAACAGCTATAGATTTTCTTGCTAACCCTAATCGCACAAAAGCCAGTTTGTCTGCTCGTAACCCAGCAATAACTACATTCATATAACCTAATAAACACATCATTGGACCTAATTGAAAATCAATTTTTAATAAATCTCTCAAAAATTTTATAACTTTTTCCCAAAAAGGTTTAACTTTCCTACATGTCCAAACAGAATGGATAAAAGTACATGTCTGTTCCCCACATCTAAAGCATGATTCTGATGGACTAAATCCATATTTCTTCAACTTCTCAGGAGTCATATACAATTGATGAAGAAAATTATAATTAACAATATTATATCTCACATTAAATAATTTTGTAACACTATTTCTTGCAACAACATATGCATATCTGATATAACCCCTTTCATTCCTTATCTGCCATTAAAATCTCAAATTTCGTTTGACCTGCTAAAACTAAATCCCTACCAAATTGTATTTATAAAAAATCTTGAACTTGATGGTAAGCCAAAAAAGAATTTGATGAAATACCAAATTTCTCTTGTAATCTATTAAATGTAGAAA
Organism: Narcine bancroftii; assembly: GCF_036971445.1. Classification (NCBI taxonomy): domain Eukaryota; kingdom Metazoa; phylum Chordata; class Chondrichthyes; order Torpediniformes; family Narcinidae; genus Narcine; species Narcine bancroftii. The sequence goes on from NC_091471.1 coordinate 79,914,065, forward strand.
ATCTACCTGCCTCAAAACAATCCTGTATACTACTTATTCCTTTCATTTCCCAATTTTTCAAAAAAGGATTATTTAAAGAAAATGGTGTGGTGGCTCACCACTAGGCAGGCGAACCGGCCCCGCTTGTAAGGCATGCGGCGGGGCAGCCGGCCAAAATGGCGCTGTTGGGGGTGTTCCCATCCTCCTAGCATGGGACTCAGAAGCCCGCGCTAGGATACCACGTGATCCCCGGGTGATGTCAGCTCCCTCCAGTGCGGATCTCAGCCAGGTCTGGGCTGGGAGTATAAGTACAGCCCAGCAGCCTGCAATAAACTAGTCTGCTCATTGATCTCAACACGTCTGGTTGTGGGTGTGTTTATTGCAGGAGCAGTGTAGCTGCTGCTACAATTGGTGACCCCGACTGGTTCAAACGTCATTGAACTCATCATGAGCAAGCCTAGGATCAGCGCTATAGCCGTGAAACTGCCTGAATTCTGGGTTCAGGAGCTGAAGACCTGGTTCGGCCACGCGGAGGCTCAGTTTCACCTCTGCCACATTTAGTCTGACACAACCAAATTCTACCATGTGGTCGCTGCCCTGGACCAGACCACCGCCAGATGCGTGCTGCATCTTGTTCAGCACCCACCCGCCGAGGACAAACATGAGACCGTCAAGCGAGTGCTTATCGGGTCCCTCGGACTATCCAGACACCAGTGTGCCGCTCGGATGCTGCACATCAACGCCGTGGAGGACAGATCCCCAATGGAGCTGATGGATGAGATGCTCATGCTCATGGGTGAGCGCACCAACTGCCCACTCTTCAAATGCATCTTCCTCGACCATATGCCTGGGGACATCCGGCCGCTGCTAGTCCAGGAGAGCTTCACCGACCCGAGGAAGGCCGCCCAAAAGGCCCAAGAGCTATGGCTCGTACGATTCTTGGAAGGCTCAGTGGTCCAGCAGGTTACGAGGCACGGGCACGACCATGCCAAGCCTGCCCATAGCGCTGTGGTAGAGCACCCGGCCCCTCCTGGTGCCCCCAAGAGTATAACCAAGGGCACAGCGTCCACTTCAGGATTTTGCTTTACCACCAGCGCTGGGGAGCCAAGGCTTGGAAGTGTCGTCAGCCCTGCTCATTCCAGGGAAACGAGCAGGCCGGCATCTGTTAATGGCTACGGTGGCTGACCAACAACACAGCCTCCTCTACCTGCGGGACTCAGTCAGCGGCTGGCGGTTTCTCATTGACATTGGAGCACAGATCAGCATCATCCCAGCCACAGCCATTGAGTCCAGGAACTGACCTCATGGACCTCCCCTCCGTGTGGCCAATGCAACGGCAATCCGGTCGGATGGAGACAAGACAGTCCACTTCCAGATCGGCCAACGGAATTTCGCGTGGAGGTTAACTGTCTCGTTCCTCCCAACTGCCATCCTGGGTTCAGACTTCCTCCTCGCACACAGGCTTCTGGTGGACATTTGAGGTAGGTGCCTGGTGGATGCCCGTACCTTCCAGGCTGTTCGCCTCGATGCCTCCCACTCGGAGCAACCGCAGATGGCCATGATCAGCACACCTAGAGACGAATTCCAGCGGATCCTGGATGAGTTCTTGACACTCCTCAAGCCACAGTCCTCCACTGCCTCACCATGCCACAGGGTGTTCCATCACATCATCACCTAGGGCCTACCGGGTCACGCCAAGGCACGCCGGCTCCCACCTGACAAGCTCCAGGTAGTGAAGGAGGAGTTTTTGCACCTGTTGGAGCTGGGGATCATTTGGTGGTCCAACAGCCCATGGGCCTCGCCGCTCCACCTGGTCCCAAATTCCTCTGGTGGCTGCCGCCCCTGCGGTGACTATCAATGGCTCAATGAGGCAACCATTCCTGACCGTTATCCCATCCCTCACATCCAAGACTTTACGGCCAACCTGAACGGTGTGAGGGTTTTCTCCAAGGTTGACTTTGTGCGCGGATATCACCAGATTCCAGTGCACCCTGAGGACATACCCAAGATGGCCATCATCACCCCTTTTGGCTTGTTCGAATTCCTGTGCGTGCCATTCGGGCTCAAGAACACCGCTCAGACCTTCCAGTGCCTCAATGACTCTGGGCAGGGACTTGGATTTCATCTTTATTTATTTGGATGACATCCTCATCACCAGCAAGGACCGGGCTCAACACAAGGCCCACCTACATGCCCTTTTCTCCTGGCTGACCGACTTCAGCCTTACCATCAACCCAGCCAAGTGCCAGTTTGGGAAAGAGTCCATGCAGTTCCTGGGCCATACAATCACAGCCGAATGAGCCACGCCCACCGCTGCGAAGGTCACCACTATCAGGGAGTTCCCACGCCCGGACGGCCTCAAGGGGTTACATGAGTTCGAGAATATGGTCAACTTTTACAACCACTTCATCTCGGGAGCTGCACGCATCATGCAGCCGCTATTTGCCCTCATTGTGGACAAACACAAGATGCTCGCTTGGAACCCAGAAGCTAGCGCTGCATTTGAGGCCACCAAGGACGCCCTCGCGAAGGCCACCATGCTCGCCCACCCACACACCAACCTGCATATGGCACTCTCTGTTGATGCCTCTGCCACAGCCATCGGTGCCATCCTGGAGCAGCAGGTGAATGGACAATGGAAGCCGCTGGCATTCTTCAGCCGCCTGCTCTGCCCACCAGAACACAAGTATAGTGCCTTTGACCGCGAGTGACTGGGCATGTACCTGGTGGTGCGGCATTTCCGCTATTTTTTGGAGGGGAGGACTTTTACCATCTTCACCGACCACAAACCCCTCACCCAGGCGCTCGCGATGGCAAAGGATCCCTGGTCGGCCTGCCAGCAGCGCCACCTCTCCTTCTTTTTTTTTTAAATTTTTTTATTTTTCACACCATAAATCACATTAGCCATGATATACACTATTTCTTTTTCACACATATACAGTGACTTTTTCTCCCCCCACCTTTCCTCCCAAACCACCCCCCCACCCCCCCCTCCCTCATCCATTTTAGGTATACAATCTAGGTTGCATTAAGCCAGTCAGACAATGTTGTCATTCAACAAAATTACACCAGAAATTCTACTGAGTCCATTCTTTTCTTTCCTTCTCCTTCCATCAACTTAGGTAATGTTTGTCCCCGGTAGGTTTTCGCTATTGTATTTAATGTACGGCTCCTGTACTTGTTCGAATATTTCAATATTATTTCTTAACCAATATGTTATTTTTTCTAATGGAATACATTTATTCATTTAAATGTGGTAGTTTCTTCCTTTTAATTTGGTTATGTATTCCATTAATATTTAAAGACATATAGTTCAGCGTAGCCCTTTTATATTTTGTTTATCTTCTCTTTCCGTTTTTCCATCATTACCTTTCCTCCTTTTCCATTTCTGTTTTCTTATTTTCAACTCTTTATAAGACAACATTCCTACAACATCCAACATTTTCCTTATTCTCCTATTTCTATCTTATTTATCCCCAATCTCCCCTTCACCTCCTGAGTTGTCCTTTATCCCTTGTCGGACAACCACATCTCCCCTCTCCATTTGGATTTGCGAATCCACTCGCAAGCGTCAACTGATTTTGCAGTGACCGCTATTTCCCCCCACCCCGCCTCCCCCAGAAAAGATTTCACTTTTCATATGTCACAAAGGTCACTCTTTTAATTCCCTCCTTATTCTCTCTATTCCATTACCTTCCCTTATTAATTCTTGTCTATACTATCTATATTTTCCTCTAAGTACAGATACATTCATGTATGCTCATTGTCTCTATTCACTCTTATACCTCTTTACCCGCATACATATCAATCGTGATCATTTTTACTCTCATTACCCGTCTTCATCCCTCAGTCTATTTTTGTCTTTACCCACATACATATCAATCGTGATCATTTTAACTCTCATTATCCGTCTTCCTCCCTCAGTCTATTTTTGTAATTGTTCTGCAAATTTTCGTGCTTCTTCTGGATCCGAGAATAGTCTGTTTTGTTGTCCTGGAATAAATATTTTCAATACCGCTGGATGCTTTAGTATAAATTTATACTCTTTCTTCCATAAAATCGCCTTTGCTGTATTGAACTCTTTTCTCTTCTTTAGGAGTTCAAAACTTATATCTGGATAAATGAAGATTTTTTGCCCTTTATACTCCAGTGGTTTGTTGCCCTCTCTTACTTTTTCCATTGTCTTCTCCAGTACCTTTTCTCTTGTCGTATATCTTAGGAATTTTACTACAATAGATCTTGGTTTTTGTTGTGGTTGTGGTTTAGAGGCCAATACTCTATGTGCCCTTTCTATTTCCAATTCTTGCTGTAGTTCTGGACATCCTAGGGTCTTAGGGATCCACTCTTTTATAAACTCCCTCATATTCTTGCCTTCTTCATCTTCCTTAAGGCCCACTATCTTTATGTTGTTTCTTCTGTTATGGTTTTCCATTGTATCTATTTTTTGAGCTAGTAGTTCTTGTGTCTCTTTAGTTTTTTTATTAGATTTCTCCAATTTCTTTTTTAAGTCTTCTACCTCCATTTCTGCTGCTACTGCCCGCTCTTCCATCTTGTCCATTTTTTTTCCCATTTCTGTTAAGGTCATCTCCATTTTATTTATTTTCTCTTCTGTGTTGTTTATTCTTTTTCTTAAATCCTTAAATTCCTGTGTTTGCCATTCTTTAAATGACTCCATGTATCCTTTAATAAGAGCAAGTATATCCTTTACCTTGCCTTTCTTTTCTTCTTCTATTTCACCATACTCTTCCTCTTCTTCTTCCTCTGGGTTGACCATCTGTTGTTTCTTTGGTGCCCTTTCCTCCTCTTCTTTCTTGTTTCTATTGTCTTCTGTGGTCTCTTCTTGCTGCAGGTGTTCTGCAGCTGTCGTTGCCGGCTGTGGAGATCGACTCCCCAGCTGGTCCCCCCTCCCGTCGGTGTGTTTTTTTTCATTCGCATCGCGCATGCGCGAAGTATCGCGCATGCGCGGTTGCGCACTTTTACTCGGCTCTGCAAGCCATTTTTGTAGTCCATTATTTACCGACCTGAGGGAGCGGGTTTCTCTCTCCGCAGCGGGCCTCTTCGGACAGGTAAGGCCTTCACCTTTTTCCTCCTTTGTCTTCTCTTCCTCTCTTCTTACCGTTGCTTTCGATTTTTCTTTTTTTGTCGCCATCTTCTTTCCACCTTTATACTCACTTTTCTGTAACTTTTATTTCTGTGCCTTTGTGTTTTCTCTTGTTTTTCCCGACTTTTCTGGAGAGGGCTGGAGTTCACCGTCCGGCCACTACTCCATCACGTGACTCCTCTCAGCGCCACCTCTCCTTCATGTCGGAGTTTACCACCGATATTAGGCACAAGGTGAGGACGGACAATGTGGTTGCCGATGCACTCTCGCGACTGGCCATTTGCGTGCTGACACCCAGCCTCGACTTCGACCAGCTCGCCCGGGACCGGGAATCTAATCAGGAAACGAAGGCCTTCAAGACCGCTATCATGGGCCTGCGTTTTCGAGATCTCCTGACTCCGAGTGGCAAAGGCACCATCCAGTGCGATATCTCCTTGGCACCCCGCGGCCAGTGGTTCCCCAGCAGTAGCGCAGGCAGGTCATCCGTCACATCTACGACCTTTCACATCCGTGCATCAGGTCCAGAATGGCAGAATGGTTTGTTTGGCATGGGCTGTGGAAGCAGATCACGGCTGGGCCAGAACATGCACCCATTGCCAGATGTCCAAGGTGCACAGGCACACCAGGACGCCCATATAGGAGTTTGAGCATGTCTGGGAGTGGTTCAGCCACATTCACGTGGACATCGTTGGGCCCTTACCCATTTCTTGGTGCAACTGTTACCTGTTTACAATGGTGGACCGCACCACTCGCTGGCCTGAGGCGATCCCGATGCCAGACGCCTCCACTGACTCCTGCTCCCAAGCACTGTTGCATGGTTGGGTCGCCCAGTTCGGTGTCCTGATCATCAGCGATCGTGGCGCCCAGTTCACATCTGCACTCTGGGCACAGCATGCCCACCAGTTGGGGATCCAGCTACACCGCACCACGGCAGGCCAATGGACTGGTCGAACGTCTGCACCCCCACCTTAAGTCGGCACTCATGGCCCACCTCACCGGTCCCGACTGGGCAGACGAACTGCCTTGGGTGCTCCTGGGCATCCCCTCCACTCCCAAGGAAGATCTGCAGGCGTCATCAGGTGAGCTGGTCTACAGAGCGCCGCTGGCACGACCTGGTGAGTTCGTCAACGCGCCTAACAATTCCTAGAGGTTGCCGCACAAACTACTTCCTCACTTCAGGGCACGCTTGGACTCGTTCGAACCCCCACCGCTGCCCAGTCATGGCACCCGCCTGTCTCATGTTCCCGGTGAACTGCTTTCCGTGCAGTACATTTTCATTCGGCGGGGCCTGACCGCGGAACCTCTGCAGTGACCATACGAGGGGCCGTACAGAGTTGTAGAGTGTTCCGGCTCCATGTTCATGCTGGACATTGGCGGCAGGTGGGTGCTGTTTACCATGGACAGGCTAAAGCCAGCGCACCTCGATCCCACTGAGCCTGTGGTCGTAGCCCAGCCTAAGAAGCGAGGCTGCCCGGCGAAAAAGGAAATTGGCACCAGTTCTGGGGGGGGGGGGGGGGGCTGTGTGGCGGCTCAACTGGCCCCGCTTGTAAGCCACACGGCGGGGCAGCTGGCCAAAATGGTGCCATCGGTGGTGTTCCCTTCCTCCCAGCACGGGGTTCAGAAGCCCGTGCTGGGGGACCACGTGACACCCAGATGATATCAGTGTCCTCCAACACGGTTCTCAGCCGGGTCCGGGCTGGGAGTATAAGTACAGCCTAGCAGCCTACAATAAACTAGTCTGCTCACTGAGCTCAACACATCTGGTTGTGTGTGTGTTATTGCAGGAGCAGTGTAGCTGCTGCTACAAGGGAATTAATTTATTCTGATACGTGATTTTATTGAAATTTTTCCTTTAGACCCTATTAGTTGATCTCGCTTATACCAAATATCCATTATATGTCATAATACAGGTCATTTATATTTTTGTAAGATTAAAGGATTCCATTTATAGATAAAATGACTTGTTTCATTTTCATAAATTTGATCCATTTCAACTTTTGCCCACATAGGTGGTTGTTGAGTATCAAATAACCTATTAATAAATTTTAATTGTGCTACTTCATAATAATTTTGGAAATATGGTAATTGAAGTCCACCCCATTCATATCGCCATGTTAATTTTTGCACAGAAACCATTGACAATTTACCTTTCCACAAAAATAATCGAATTACTTTATTTAATTCCTTTAAAAATTTCTTTGATATCGCACTTGGAATAGACTGAAAAAGATATTGTATACGAGGATATATATTCATTTTTATACAATTTACTCTCCCATTTAAGATCAATGACAAATCTTTCCATTTATGTAAATCAACTTTAATCTTATTTAACAGTGACATACAATTTAAATTATTTAAGTCCTGATATTCTCTATTAACTATAACTCCTAATTATTTAATTTTATTAGACCATCTAAATTTTAAAATCTGTCAACAATCTGATATAGATAATATTTCACTTTTTCCCCAATTAACTTTATATCCTGAAAATGTACCACATTGATTTAACAAATTCTGCAGTGATTTTAAAGAATCTTTAGGATATGTCAAATATATCAACACATCATCTGCAAACAGATTAATTTTGTACTTTTGTTCACCTATTGTAATGCCTTTAATACTAGGATCTTGCCTTATAGCTTGAGCCAGAGATTCTATTACCAAAGCAAACAATACTGGTGAAAGAGGGCAACCCTGTCTAGTTGTTGGAGGTAATGTAAATGCCAATAAAATCTGTCATTACTCTTGCAGAAGGATTAATATATAGAGCTTTAACCCAACTAGTAAAAAGCAGTCCAAAATTAAATCTTTCTAAAACCTTAAACAAAAAATTCCATTCAATCCTATCAAAAGCTTTTTCTGCATCTAATGCTACTATCATTTGTTGATTAACCTGTTGTCTTGCAGCATTAATTAACCATATAACCATTTACAGCACGGAAACAGGCCATGTCGGCCCTTCAAGTCCGTACTGGTATTGTTGCTAATTTTTGTTCAGCATACACAAAGAAAGTTATTTTCACTTCTTCAGAGCAGCAAAATAGAGCTGCCAGCTTTGCCTGAATCCAGCAGTACTTTCTGTAAGTATGTGACACATCATTGCTGGGGCAGGATCTCCATTAAATTGCCAGCACCTTTGCCCCAGTAATTGCCCAGGAGGGCTACCCAGGCACTGTAGTTTAAAAGAGGCATAAAACCCTGCAATGACACGTCATGCACTCACCGGAAGTAATTATTGAGATCAATTTAGTAATATTATCCACAGAATATCTGCCTTTTATAAAACCAGCTTGATCAACATGTACTAATTTTGTCAAAAAATTAGCTAATATATTAGCCAATACTTTCACCACAATCTTATAATTCACATTCTATAACGATATTGGTCGATAAGAAGCTAATTTTAAAGGATCCCTATCTTTCTTTGGAATAACAGTAATCAATGCCCTTGTAAAAGATTCTGGAAATAAACCAGTTTCAGTTGCCTGTTTCAAAACTGCTATATATACCGGAAATAACAAATCATTAAATTCTTTATAAAATTCCATTGTGAACCCGTCCTCTCCAGGAGACTTCCCTCCCGGCATCGATTGTAATCCTTCCTTCAGTTCTAATTCCATAAAGGGACTATCTAAATCCTTAATATCCATTGCACTCAATGAAGATAAATCTAAATTTGATAAGAACGAGTCAATTTGCTCAGTGTTTTACACACCTTCTGATGTATAAAGAGCACTATATTTTTTTTAAATTCCTCATTAATTTCCTGTGGTTTATAGGTAATCTCTGAATTTTCCCTAACTGCATTAATCGTTCTTGGTGCTTGCTCAGTTTTCAATTGCCAAGCCAAAACTTTATATGCTCTTTCACCTAACTCATAATAATGTTGCTTCGATCTTTGAATAATTTTTTCATACTTGTAAGATTGCAAAGTATTATAACGAGCTTTAATTTAAACAATTGTATCTTATTATCTTTAGTAGAATTTTTCTGAAATTCTTTCTCTAACATTTCAATTTCTTTTTCAAAATTTTGACTCTCTACCAAATATTGTTTTTTTTAACTTTTGCTATATAACTAATAATCTGACCTCTCAAATATGCTTTCAAAGCATCCCATAAAACAAATCTACTCTGCACTGAATCTTCATTCATTTGTAAATAAAAAGCAATTTGATCTCTAATATATTTAACAAATTCAGGCTTTTTTAATAACAATTCATTGAATCTCCAATGATAAACATTTCCTACCTTCTCAGTACCTAAACAAGAAGCCAACACAGCGAATGATGAGACAATGTTCTACTCTTATTCTCAGCATGTGTAAATCTACCTTGTAACTGAGCTGAAACTAAAAATAAATCAATTCTAGAAAATGAATTAAGCCATGCAGAATAAAAAGAAGTCTTTTTCAGTAGGATTCAATTTCCTCCATATTTCTACCAAATTTAAATCTTTCATCACCTCAATTATTCTCTTTGCCATTTTGGTTCTCTTCACAATTTTTGGAGATTTATCCAACAATGGATCCAGGCAACAATTAAAATCCCCTCCGACCAAAATATTTAAATTTGAATGGTTCAAATTTTAAAAAAGTATCTGTAATAAATGCTTCATCGGGGCATAAACATTCATCAAAGTCCAGGTTTCTGAAAATATTTTACAATTCACCATTCGAGCATTAGCAAAAAAAAACCCAAAATAAATGGTACTTTTCTTATTTATCAAAATAACTACTCCTCTGGCTTTCGAATTAAAAGAAGAAGCAATCATATGTTCAACCCAGTCTCTTTTCAGTTTCAAATGTTCCTTCTCTGTCAAATGAGTTTCCTGCAAAAATGCAATATCCACCTTCAACTTTTTAATATAATCCAGTATATATTTCCGTTTTATCGGATGATTTAACTCCTTAACATTAAAAGTTGCAAAATTCAAATTATTCATTATCTCCTAAAGAGTGGCACTCAACACGTTCAACTCTTCCTTTTACCCCCCCCCCCCCACTAAATCTACTAAAAAGAAAAATACACACAAAAAACCCTACCTGACAAAATATAAATTTAAAATTAATATATGAACCCCCCCCCCAAAAACCTGAAAAGCAGTACCCCCCCCTCGTCGACTGGGTGTGGTCAGTACCACTAGTGGTAGATGACTTCAAATTCAGCAGGGGTCATCTTTCCCTCCCCGGCTGGACTTTCAAAAGGATAAGTTCATCAACTTATTGTCCAGGTTGAGTTGTAGTATCATCCATCACATCAATTAGTTGCACCGTTTCCATCTTCTGCAGTTCACCTCCATTTCCATTCTTAGCCTTAACTATATTAATTGTTGGCTCTTGAAAAGATCAAAACTCAGCTTGTTATCTGGTAAAGAATTAGCAAAAGTTAAGGCATCCTGAGCTTTCTCAAAAAACTGATGCTAAAATGACCCATAAAACACTTTCAACACTGCTGGATATCTAAATGTCGATCTATATGTTGATCTATATGGAGGAAATTGAATCCTACTGAAAAAGACTTCTTTTTATTCTGCATGGCTTAATTCATTTTCTAGAATTGATTTATTTTTAGTTTCAGCTCAGTTACAAGGTAGATTTACACATGCTGAGAATAAGAGTAGAACATTGTCTCATCATTCGCTGTCTTAACCTGATTACGTCTCTGTATGACTTCCTGACTTAGATCAGCATAAAAGAAAACAACTCTGCTGCCTTTAACCATTATTGGGTTCTGATCAACACGATCCTTCTGTACGGCAAGACGTAAAATCGTCTCCCAGTCCTGATATCTTAAACATCTAATTAAAACCACTCTAGAAGGTTGTCCCGGAAAAGGTTTCCTTCTTAACGCTCGATGAGCTCTGACCAATTCCAATCCATCTGGAAATGATTCCATCCCCAATATTTCTGGAATCTATTTACAAAAAAATGTCCTTCAATATCTTCTGGAAGTCCAACTATTTTCACATTATTCCATTGACTTTGGTTTTCCAGTGCATCAATTTTTTGCAAAAACATATTCTTCTGCATATTTCATCCAGTTACTGATTCTTCAACTTTCTTACATCTTTCCTGTACCTCATCCACTGCAATCAAACATTTATTAAGTTCCCCTTTCATAGCAGCAATTTCTCCACACATATCAGACATTTTCCCTTTTACTTCAACAAACTGTTCATCTATATTTTGAAAACCAGTAGTTATATATAATATTTTTATTCCGTTTTGTTAACTCTTCAAAGATTGCAACCACATCAGATCCAGGTGAAGGATTTGTTAAAGTAGAAGTGGCAGATTTAAAAGGAGAAACCATTTTTGTAGTTCTGGGCCAACCTTCCTTTGCATCAGCTGCCATCAGTAATAATTCTTGATCCTCTTCATCCAGATATTCAACATGCTCTTCGTTTTCTTCCTCTGGTACTAAAATTTCTTCTCTGGCCGCCCTGCTACAGGTCTGGACCGGGTCCCCCCACAGCTGGAATCGGTCCAGTACTTCACGGAATCGCAACGTCAGCACATCGGCGCACGTCAGGATGCTGCCAGCAGCACCCCTTCGCTTGTACCCCTGTGCAGCCCTGCTCAGTTCACCACCCCCGGCCACGCTAACTGTGTCGCGCCCATGGACGTCCTGGCCGAATGCCAGACTCCCAGCATTGGCGCCATCTTTCGTCAACTGCAGCTTCGAAGAAGTTGATCTTCTTCCAGATTTCTCCGAAGATATCCTGAGGTTTCGGCTCCATAATTAATTGATCCTGGTGCTCCTTCGGTTCGGTAGGCCCAGATTTTTCACTTTTTCCCACAACTTTAATAACTAATTTCTTTTATTTGTGACTTCTTCCTTTCTTCATTTCTTGCAACCATAAACACTTAATACTTTGTCTGATAGACTTTTTTGAACTTTAAACAGTCTTTGAAGTTTGGGCATGAATTTGTCCTGCCAGAGAGAAACAGATCCCACGTTTTTGTCCTATGCCATCTTGCTACACCACCTCCCCCCCACCCCACCCTCCCCCACCCCACCCCCAGGTAGAAATATCCTTGCGTGCAGGTTTGCTATTGCTGCTCAGATGGGTTTAAGCTAGATTTGCAGGAGGGGAACCAAAGTGTTAGAGCAGATAGTGAGGTGGAAGAGGATAAAGGTCATGTGAGGACTGCAGGTATAGACAGAAATCAAAGGTTTGTATGTGATAGAAATGTTCTCAAGAATATTTACTTCAATGCAAGGAGTATTGTCAGAAAGGCAGACAAGCTTAGGGCACGGATTTGCATGTGGGATTACGATATTATTGCTATTACTGAGACAGTTGCAGGAGGGGCAGGAATAGGAGTTCAAGGTTCAGACACCAAGGAAATTCTTATGGAAAGGGGGGAAACCGAGGATAGCACTAGATAAATTAACAGAATGGTACAAACAAGGAGGCTTACAGCTACCAAACTTTAAGAATTATTATAGAGCAGCACAATTAAGATACCTATCAGATTTTTATCAAGCAAGGGAAAAACCAGATTGGTCCAGATTAGAGCTAGATAAAATAGGGGAGAAGATACCTGAACATATACTATATAAATGGGATGAAAAATTGGTGCATCGTAGGGATTCACCGGTATTGCATCATCTGCTCAACATTTGGAAGAAGATTCACGTAGAAAGGAATAAAATAAATTATCAACTACCAAAATTAATATTGACACAAAATCAACTAATCCCTTTCACAATAGATAACCTTTCCTTTAGAGAATGGGAGAGAAAAGGGATCAAAAGAATATAAAATTGTTTTTTGGGAAATAATTTATTATCTTTTGAACAAATGAAGGACAAATATAATATAACTCACGATACAAGGTTTGCATATCACCAACTGAAAACCTACTTGAAGGACAAATTGGGAAACAGTCTGAGGTTACCAGAAGGAAGCAATTTTGAATATGTGATTACAGACATAATGATAATTTAAAAATTTATAACAAACATGTACATCAAACTGCAAGAAAAGGAGAACGAGGAAATAAGCTGTAAACCTAAACAAAAATGAGAACAAGATCTAAACATAAAGATAAAGAATGAAACATGGGAAAAGCTATGCTTCGGAACTATGAGAAATACAATAAACACGAGGTTACGCATGATACAATATAATTGGTTACACAGGCTATACACTACGTCCCAAAAGTTAAATAAATGGGACCCAACAGTATCATACAGATGTTTTTGCTGTAAAAAGGAAACGGGAACAACAATACATGCAATTTGGGCATGTGAGAAAGTGAAAACAATTTGGGAAGATCTAAACCAAGTATTAAATAAAATCACAAAAAGCAACATACCAAAAAACCCAGAGATCTTCCTTCTAAGTAATATAAGAAATAAAGAACTTGGACTCGATTTGGATGGAGCACAAAAAAGATTTATTATGATAGCCTTAGCTGTAGCAAAAAAATGTATATGTCAACCTGGAAATTAGAAGAAGCCTGAGAGTACAGCAGAGGTACATAGAAATGAATAAATGTATTCCATTCGAAAAAATAACATATAATTTAAGAAATAACATCACAATATTCGAACAAATATGGGAACCATACATGGAATAGAATAGAGAAATCCTACCATGGACCTCCACCACCTAAAATGACAGAAGGAGAAGACAACGAAATGAACTGACTCAGTATGTAAAAGTAAAAGACACAAATTTCTTGTTTATTTTTATTAAGTGATGACATTGTTTAACGGGTTTAATGTATCATATAGATTGAACTTTGAATAAATGGGGAGGGGGGTGAGGGAGGGAGGCAAGGGAGGGGGGTAAAGGGGAGAAAATAACACTGTATATATTCAAGAGAAAAATGTCTGTATGTATATTTGGTCAGTATGGTTCACAGTGTGAAAAATAAAAAAAATTTTAAAAGGGGTTCAGACACTAGGTGTCCATGGAGAGGTTGTAAATTGGATTTGAAATTGGCTGAATGAGAGTGAACGACTGCTTCTCAGACGGGAGGCCTGTGATTAAAGGTGTGCCTCAGTGGTCGGTGCTGGGTCCATTGTTATTTGTTGTCTATAGCAATGATTTTCTGATTTCTCGCCTTTGTTTTTGTACAGGGTGATGATGATGGCATCACGAAGGTCCTGAGGCAGCTTTCCTTGGTCCCAGCAGAGCATGAAAAACTCATGCAGTTTGGCATGCAGAGTTTTGCCGCCAGCCTTCCAGACCTCTGGGGGGAATCACGCTGCTCTCCATTGCAGGCAAAATCCTCGCTAGGATTCTCCTAAATGGAATAATACCTAGTCTCACCGAGAATGTTCTCCCAGAATCACAGTGCGGCTTTCGCGCAAACAGAGGAACTACTGACATGGTCTTTGCCCTCAGACAGCTCCAAGAAAAGTGCAGAGAACAAAACAGAGGACTCAACATCACCTTTGTTGACCTCACCAAAGCCTTCGACACCGTGAGCAGGAAAGGGCTTTGGCAAATACTAGAGCGCCTCGGATGCCCCCCAAAGTTCCAACTGCACAAAAACCAACAAGGTCGGGTCAGATACAGCAATGAGCTCTCTAACCCCTTCTCCGTTAACAATGGTGTGAAGCAAGGCCACAAACGAGCCTGCAGCAAGGCTGCGTTCTCGCACCAACCCTCTTTTCAATCTTCTTCAGCATGATGCTGAACCAAGCCATGAAAGACCTCAACAATGAAGACGCTGTTTACATCCGGTACCGCACGGATGGCAGACTCTTCAATCTGAGGCACCTGCAAGCTCACACCAAGACACAAGAGCAACTTGTCCGTGAACTACTCTTTGCAGACGATGCTACTTTAGTTGCCCATTCAGAGCCAGCTCTTCAGCGCTTGACGTCCTGTTTTGTGGAAACTGCCAAAATGTTTGGCCTGGAAGTCAGCCTGAAGAAAACTGAGGTCCTCCATCAGCCAGCTCCCCACCATGACTACCACCATGCCCACATCTCCATCGGGGACACAAAACTCAAAACGGTCAACCAGTTTACCTATCTCGGCTGCACCATTTCATTGGATGCAAGGATCGACAACGAGATAGACAACAGACTCGCCAATGCAAATAGCGCCTTTGGAAAACTACACAAAACAGTCTGGAAAAACAACCAACTGAAAAACCTCACAAAGATCAGCGTATACAGAGCCATTGTCATACCCACACTCCTGTTCGGCTCCGAATCATGGGTCCTCTACCGGCATCACCTACGGCTCCTAGAACGCTTCCACCAGCATTGTCTCCGCTCCATCCTCAAAATTTATTGGAGCGACTTCATCCCTAACATCGAAGTACTCGAGATGGCAGAGGCTGACAGCATCGAATCCACGCTGCTGAAGATCCAACTGCACTGGGTAGGTCACGTTTCCAGAATGGAGGACCATCGCCTTCCCAAGATCGTGTTATATGGCGAGCTCTCCACTGGCCACCGAGACAGAGGTGCACCAAAGAAGAGGTACAAGGACTGCCTAAAGAAATCTCTTGGTGCCTGCCACATTGACCACCACCAGTGGGCTGATATCGCCTCAAACCGTGCATCTTGGCGCCTCACAGTTCGGCGGGCAGCAACCTCCTTTGAAGAAGACCGCAGAGCCCACCTCACTGACAAAAGACAAAGGAGGAAAAACCCAACACCCAACCCCAACCCACCAATTTTTCCCTGCATCCGCTGCAACCGTGTCTGCCTGTCCCGCATCGGACTTGTCAGCCACAAACGAGCCTGCAGCTGACGTGGACATTTACCCTTCCATAAATCTTCGTCTGCGAAGCCAAGCCAAAGAAGATAGCAATGATTTGGATGATAATGTTGTAAATTGACACTAAGATTAGAGGTGTTGTGGGCAGTGAGGAAGGGATCTGGACCAACTGGAAAAATGGGCTAGAAAATGACAGATGAAATTTAAAGTAGACAAATGTGAGGTGTTGCATTTTGGAAGGACAAACTAAGGTAGAACATACATAGTTCATGATAGGGCACTATGGAGTGTGGAGGAACCAAGGGATCTGGGAATACAGAACAGATGCACAATTCCCTGAAAGTGGTGTCACAGGGTTGTGAAAAAAAAGTTTTTGGCATCTTGGCCTTCATAAATCAAAGGATTGAGTATAGTAGTTGGGATGTTATGGTGAGATTGTAGAAGACATTGGTGAGGCCATATTTGGAGTATTGTGTACAGTTATGGTCACCAAACTACAGGAAGGATGTCAGTGCAGAGATTTACTAGGATGTTTCTGGGTCTTCAGGAATTGAGTTACAGGGAAAGATTAAACAAGTTCGGATTTTATTCCTTGGAGCTTAGAAGAATGAGGGGAGATTTGATAGAGGTTTACAAATGACGTGAGGTATAGACAGAGTAAATGCAAGTAGGTTCTTTCCACTTAGATTAGGAGAGATAAATACAAGGACATGGCTTTAAGGTGAAAGAGGTAAGGTTTAGGAGGAACATTAAGGGGTAAATGTGGGCTCACTCTTTCTTTAAGAATAAATTGGATAGATACATGGAAGGGAGAGATCAGTGGGACTAGCGGAATAATCTTTTGACACAGACTAAAAGGGCTGAATGGCCTGTTTTCTGGTTTTGTACCATTCTATGGTTCTATGGTTCCACATTGTTGAAGGTAATTAAGCAATTTTTACCTGAGAAATTACGCTAAAGATCATTACTTGCATTCCAAGGTGATTCAGAAGAGGAATGTTGGCAGAGGAGAAGAGATTTCCTTAGCGTTAACCATAGATTAGTCATGTCCAGTGATGAACAGCTAATCCATTAGATTGCCATTAGTAAGGGAATTTAGCTGCATACAATCCTTTTATTGTGGTCTCACTGACTCGTCGTAAAGCTGCAACCTGACCTCCTTGCTCCTGTGCTCAATACCCTGACCGATAAAGACAAGCATGCTAAACACCTTTTTCACCACCATTTCCAACTCCATCACCACTTCCATAGAACTATGTACCTGGTTCCCCATGACTCTTTGTTCTACAACATTCCCTAGGGCCCTATGGTATGTAAGTCCTTCCCTGGTTTAACCTACCAAAGTTCAAGTTAAATTCCACCTGCCATTCCTTGGTCCACTTTTCCAGTTCATCTCGACCCTTTTGTATCCTTCTATCTTATAAATATAACATTCTTGACAGCTGATAAACCAAATTAACAAACATTCACTGAAACATCTTGCACAACGTTTTTAATGATATGTGATTGAGAACATAATGTTGACCACCACAGTGCTTCCCCTTGGTAGAAGTATGTGCAATGCTACTGCAGCAAATCCAGAGCCATGTTTGAATAGGTTTCCTCCAGGTGCTCCAGTTTCCTCCCATCCTTCAAAACGAACAGGACTTGCAGGATAATTGGGGTATTTGGGTGGTGCAGATTTGTGGGCTGTGCTGCCCAAATACTGCAATTCCATGCTGTTTGTCTAAATTTAAATGTTATGTTAGGGGAAAACATTTGAGAAACGGCCCGTAACGGGCTAAACCAAGTCCTTCATTGCAAAGCTTGTCTGCTTTCAGTCACATATGCAGACTTAGTATAGCAAGCAGAGAAACAAGAAAATCTGCAGAGGCTAGGGTCAAGTGCAAAAGACAAACGTGCTGGAGAAACTGAGAAGGCCATGAAGCATCCGTGGGAAGTAAAGGGTAACCAACATTTTGGGCCTGGGTCTTTTTGTCAGGAATGACGAGATCTTGCTGTGCACAGAAAGGATGCCACATGTCCCACAATATGGCCGAGACAATTTCTCAAATCGGGTCATGTGAAGGACTATCTCCTGCAAGCTGTGGGATCCAAGATAAACCCCACCACATTCACAGTCAGATTTCTCAATTGTTTTAAGGCTTATCCATTCCTTTTACTTTGAGGGCAAAAACCACTGTTATACTCTCAAAGGCAATAGTATTGTAGCCATCAGACATAGAGTGGAAGATGAATCAACAGTTCCTGGATTTGACTCCAAGATAAGGCACAGCTACCAGACCATTATCATCGCCCACCTCAGTTTCTGCCCTTGAAGGAATCTTACTTATTGGATTGCACATTGAAACTTGAACAGATGTATTTTTCAATATTTTAATTAGATGGTTCATTGCTTCTCTTTTCCAGTCCGAGTCAATATAAACATTTCTGAGTCAACCAATGAGTTGAATATGATGGAGAGTATATCTGTGCTCACAGCATGGTATAGTGAACAATATATTTTGATCAGAAGCAGTCAAATTATATCCAATGCATGAACATCTTCCAATCTAACAATCTATATTCCCCAGAAATGTAGGGAGAGGAGGAAAATAATAACAAGCAAATTATATATTCTAATTGGTTTTCTGTCACTCACAGCAATATGGTCAGTAGGCTTGATGGGCAGAGGTGCTACCTAATAGTTGTCATTCTGTATTGTCACTTTATGGAGGTTTTCTGACATGCTTTCAAAAGAAGGCTTAAATTTGTTCATCAGATTGATTATATGAAACAATTAATCCATTTTCATACCTCTTATAACTGCGTGTTTGTGGTTGGTTGGATAGATTAAATGCCACTGGAATAAGATTTCAAAATGTACCAAGATGCTGTCAATAGAGTTTGTTTTGCAAGCAGGCCAGTGGACATACAAGTAAAGCACAGTACAAAAGTGCAGTTACAGAGAATGATCAGTTGGTGAAAATGTACTATTTTGGTGTTCATTCAGGAGTATGAGAATTTGTTTAATAGGATTTAATATATTGCACTGTTCTGCAGGCTATCACAGCACACACAAACAGAAACAATAAGTGTTGAATCATTTTAAACCTGCTGAAATACAGTATTTACCAGTCTGGCTTGTAAGGAGGATGCTGGATAAATGATCAAAAGAACAGAACTTTGTTGTGTGACAGATTATGCTATATTTTATATTGTATATAGATATGTTTTAAAGGAGATGAATTGTGGCAGGTTTTTTTTACAAAAATGACATACAAATTCAGAAGTTCTGTCCTTTCCCAACTTACCTTCATCTTTTCTCTTAAAATTCTCCCTGGACTTAATTTCAGGCTTATTAATCTGTTCCACATTAACCCTCTGAAAGGCTTACTATTCCAAAATTTGTTTTTATGAATCAGGGCATATTCATCCACTAGCCTTGGCATTTGCTGCCACGTCCCCACGTCTCTCTCATCCAGGTATAATTTAATCTCATTTGGAACATACCTTTTAATTGCATCAATTAATATCAATTCTTTCAATCTGTCAAAATCATTATTTATTCCTTTTGAGGTGCACCAATGGTCAAAACATACAGATTTTTCCAGCAAAATCCTTATAAGATTGGTTCCATGTTTTCACTAACTCCTAAATTTTTGTCTGTATGCTTCTGGAACCAACTCATAAGCTTTGAATACTGCTTGTTTAACAGTATCATTATTTGTCACTTGCTCGTAGTCAAGCTAGAGTATGCAATTGGTGCTTTTCCCTTCAATACACTTTGGAGCATTAGAGTTCACTTTTCTTTTGGCCATCCTGAGCTCTCAGCAACCTTTTCAAAAAGCTGAAAGTATGTGTCTATATCTCCCTCATCAAAAGAAGGAACTAGATTTATCTCTCCACTAGCCAAAAACCTCTCCCAAGAGTTACAGCCTCGATTCTCTTACCTCCCTCCATCACAATTTTTAACTTCTCTAATTGAAACCGCCTTTCCCTTTCAATCTGTTCTAAATCATATTTTCTGTCTTTCATCATCCCACCCTCCATTTTTCAGCTACCTCTAATTCACATTTCCTCTGTTTTTCATCTTCCTTTCTTTGCTTATCAGCCTGGTCTGCCTCATATTGATGTCTCTGCAACTCAAAGTTTCCATTTTTCTCTTTCTTCCACCCTCAATTTCTCCAATTCCAATCGCAATTCAAAAGATCTATCCTCCAGACTATATAATATTTCACTATAATCCTCCGTATTTGTATGTTCCTCATCCAATGCTTGACTTCAGTCAGCTTTAATGCCTTATAAATAACCATCAGTTCTTCTTTTCTCACGATCTGCAGTTCCGCAGGAATGTACAAACATCCATGCTGCTGTTTTCCACACACACATGTTTTAAATTAGCTTGGAAAAACCAATTAACTAATAAATCGCAAAAAACTCCTCAAGTTTAAGACCTCAAAACTCCAATTTTCAATCCAATAAGATGTGGGCCCAGAGGACCCCAAAACCCAGCAGCAATAGATATTCATCAAGTCAAATGGTTACTTAAACAAAAGTTACTTTTAATTATCTTTAAACATGAAAACAGGATCAAACTTTAACTTATTACTATTAACTTAACCTAACTTAACCCACTTCTAATTCTAAGCGCACGTGTATGTAATGTGTGTGTGTAAGTTCAGAAAAGTTCTTTGATTCACAGTTCAATCTCACTTCTCGCTCCTCCAAGTTCACTGGTTGCAGACAATTCTTAAATTGTTACTTGCCCACTTTCATCAACACCAATATTTGGATGAAATGTGGCAAGTTAATACATACCAGCGGTGGCCAAACTTGCTTAACATAAACTTCAGATGTTTGAGAGTTGCAAGACATGTAAAAATATAATGGGGCAGGATAGTTGCTTAGCAGTTAGTGCAACATCGTTACAGCGTCAGCAAGCGGGATTGAGATTTGAATCTCACTCTGTCTGTAAGGAATTTGTATGTTCTCCCTGTATCTGCAGGGGTTTTCCCCGGGGGCTCCTCTGGGGAGAATTTTAAGAGAAAAGATGAAGGTAAGTTGGGAAAGGACAGAACTTCTGAATTTGTATGTCGTTTTTGTAAAAAAAAACCTGCCACAATTTATCTCCTTTAAAACATATCTCTATACAATATAAAATATAGCATAATCTGTCATACAACAAAGTTCTGTTCTTTTGATCATTTATCCAGCATCCTCTTTACAAGCCAGACTGGTAAATACTGTATTTCAGCAGGTTTAAAATGATTCAACACTTATTGTTTCTGTTTGCGTGTGCTATGATAGCCTGCAGAACTGTGCAATATATTAAATTGTATTAAACAAATCGAAATGTACAAGGGAAGTAGGTTAATTGGGTGGCACAGACTCATGGGCTGAAATGACCAGTTACCCTGCTGTATGTCTAAAATGTTTTAAAAAAAAATTTTACAATTTAAAATTACATACATGTTTTTACTCTTGCATGCATATTTTGTTACAAACATTTTATATTGATATTAAGATATATATACCTAATAATGTTTATTAATGTATGTAGTTTTTAAAATGCTTATTTGTAAAGTTTCAATAATCAAAAAGTACACATATACATACTAAATATTTTCAAAATCATGATTGATTTTCCGTGGAAATCTCTGTACAAGGAAGCAGCAGAGGATGCCCCATTAAATATATTTAAAATACAGTATGATGAATTTTTGCATCTTAGAGGAATTAAGGGTTATGGGGAAAAAGTGGAGCTGGGTCTGTGGCCAGATCAGCTGTGATCTCACTGAATGTGGAAGCAGGGTCGACGGGCTGGATGGATGATTCCTGCTCCTGTTTCTCATGTGTTTTCTTGGTAACACTGCTGCCACTGGTCTCTGCGGATATCTGTACCACAGTCGAGCACATGATGCGGTAAGCAAACCTCCACTCTCCTCTTCCCAGTCACTGGCAGGATGGGGGGACCGACAGCTCAGGGAGGAGGCTGCGGTATGGAGTAGTCTAATCTCAGCACTGGGTGGAGAGTCAGCACTGTGGGGCCAGGGCTTGCCCATGGCAACTGACAGGATCTCCACTGCTGCTGCCTATTCCAGCTCTGTTCTTGCTTGGTGTCAGGATGAGGTCCTCATTGGGAACCCCCTTCAGCCTCTCCTCCCCATCTCCGTCACCTTGCTTCCCTCTTGCCAGACTGCCTGGACAGACATCCCACCTCTCGGCAGGCTATGCCTCATCTGGCCCAGTCCTGGCTTCCCAACCTCTGCGACCACTCTCTGCAGAGGACCTCAGCTTTGCCTGACCATCCACTACACACCCCTCATTGGTGGTATTCTGCTAAAATATACAGCTGAAATTTACAAAATTCCCCCCTTTGAACTCCAGATCAGCACTCATCTCCAGGGTAGGAACAAAGGGGTACTCAGTCATCAGAGACTGCCAGACGTATGAAGTTGCCATTGAGGCGCTGAAGACTCACTATATGAAGGCCCTGAATGAGGTCCCAGTGAGGCACCGGATCACTCTACGTCACCAGCAGGCTGGATACTTGTTGGATCTGCGGTCGCTTGCTAAGAAGCAGCTTCGGGCCACATCCGAGAAGATGAGCAGATCCAGGACACTCTGGTCGCAGGTACGTGAGGCAGCAACTACTCAAGTCAGGAAAGAAGGCCCTCACCAGTCATGTCGAGCTGGCCAAATCACTGGCTTGAAAATGACTATCTCAAAGCCAGCAAATTTGTGCTGTCAGGTGAACACCTCCAAGAAATGGCTGCTCCCGCTACGGCTGCCCCTGCTTTAATGGCTGCCATTTCCCATGCCATGGAATGATTTTTCTGCAGAAAAGGTCAGCAACCCCGACCCCATTGCCCTGCTAAAGACTCGGCGTGCTCCAGCTGCGGAAAGAAGGGACATTGGGTGAGGGTGTGCTGTGTGAAGGGAGGTCCGGGGAAGTCCACAGCCTGTACCACTCCAGGATCCGATTTCAGCCCCAAGTCATCTTCCCTGAACTTGCCCGAGATTGCCTGCTGTGCAACCCACTGCCTTTGGAAATGGCGCAAAAAGACTCGGCAGCCATCTTACCATGGGCTGAATTCAAATTCACCGCCATCATCATCAGAGGAAGAAGGTGGGCGGCCATCTTGCTGCGCCACGAGGTCGGCACCATCTTACCTGCACAGGCTGACTCGGGACAGAGGGGACCACTTGAAGAAAGAACACGGCATCTCCGGCGACCTGGTATCGCTGGTCCTCGTCCAGAAAAGACCTCACCAGCTCAGTAACTTTATTGTAATGGTGAAGGTAAACAGACATTCTACTAAGTGCCTAATTGACATGGGCTCCATGGAAAATTTTATAGACTCATGGACTGTACGAAAATGTAATTTAAAGATGTATCTTTCTAATTAACGAATCTTCCTCGCATCTCAGTCCCATTCAGCGCATATACAAAAACATTGTGTAGTTCATTTAACGTTCAAAGGGGGGAATTTTGTAAATTTTGTCTGTATATTTTAGATGAATTATCTGCTGCAGTACTGTTGGGTCTGGACTTCCTGTGCCACCTTAAAAATGTGACCTTGGAGTTTTCTGGTCCCCTCCCCCCGGTAACGGTTTGGAACGGAGGACCCTCAAAATCAGAACCCACTTGCAGCCTCTCCACGCTGAACATCGACCTCCCACCTCTGTTCCCAAACCTGTCTACTGACTGTAAGCCCATCGCCACCAAGAGCAGGAGGTACAGTGTGGCAGACAGGGAGTTCATAAAGACGGAGTACCAGCGCTTGCTGGAGGAGGGGATCATTGAACCCAACACCAGCCTGTGGAGAGCGCAGTAGTGGTTGTAAAGAGGGAAAACAAGTCCAGGTTAGTGATTGACTGTAGCCAAACTATTAACCGATACACACTCCTAGACACATATCCCCTCCCTTGCATTTCAGATATGGTGAATGATATTGCGCAGTATCGGGTCTATTTGACCATCGACCTGAAAGCTGCCTATCACCAGCTGCCAATCCGTTCCAAGGACCACCTGCACATGGCATTTGAAGCTAACGGTCGACTCTATCAGTTCCGGAGGATCCCTTTCAGCAATACCAACGGGGTGTCTATCTTCAAGCAGCAGATGGACAGAATGGTGGACCAGTATGGGTTGAAGGTTACCTTCCCCTACCTCGATAATGTCACCCTTTATGGCCACACCGTAGAAGACCACGACACCAATCTCCAGAGCTTTCTCCATGCGGCGAGAGCCCTGAATCTCACTTATAATTCCGACAAGTGTGTATTCAGGACTACTCAACTGGCTATCCTTGGCTACATAGTGCAGAATGGCGTCATTGGCCCTGACCCTGATAGGATGGGCCCCCTGTTAGAGCTTCCCCTCCCTGGGATCACAAAGGCTTTGAGGAGTTGCCTGGGGTTTTTCTCATATTACGCCCAGTGGGTCCCTCAATACGCCGATAAGGTTCTCCCACTCTTAAAAGCCACTATTTTCCCCCTCTTGGCTGAAGCCCAAATGGCTTTCAATTACGTCTGAAGCCACATTGCGAAAGCTGCCATGCACGTGGTGGACGAGAATGGAAAGTGATGCTTCGGGCGTAGCCCTGGCCACTACTCACGATCAGGTGGGCAGGTGGTTGCCTTCTTTTCACAGATGTTACAAGGCCAAGTGCTCTGGAGCCCATTAGAGGAAAAGTAGGTTCAGGCCATTGTAGAGGTTGTAAGGCACTGGAGGCACTACTTGGTTGGTAGAAGATTTACGCTCCTCACTGACTAGAGCTCGGTCACATTCATGTTCAGCAACACTAAGAGAGGCAAAATCAAGAATGACAAGATCGCTAGGTGGAGGATCGAACTCTCCACCTATAATTATGACATTGCCTATCGGCCAGGAGTCTTAATAACTCTCCAGATGCCTTGACCAGGGGATGCTGTGCCTCTGCACACACCAGTCAACTGTGGACCATACACAATGAACTCTGTCATCCAGGCTCATTTTGTCAAGTCCCATAATTTTCCCTACTCAGTAGAAGACATCAAGTAGATAACCAGGTCATGCCAGGTCTGCGCTGAGTGCAAGATGCATTTTTATCGCTCTGCAAAAGCGTACCTGATCAAGTCATCCAGGCCCTTCGAATGGCTCAGTGTTGATTTTAAGGCACCTCTCACCACCATGGACAGAAATATCTTCTTTCTCTCGGTCATTGATGAGTACTCCCGCTTCACGTTCGCCATCCCGTGCCCAGACACGTCCGCCTCGTTGGTTATGAAGGCCCTAGACTCCATTTTCACCATGTTCAGGTATCCTGGCTACATTCATAGCGACCTTGGCTCAGCCTTCATGAGTGGCAAGTTGCGCGAGTTCCTGCTGGTGAGGGGTATTGCACTCACCAGGTCTAACATCTACAACCTCCAGGGAAACTAGTAGGTTGAGAAAGAGAATGTCATGATCAGGAAGGCTATCAAACTTGCCCTGAAGCAAAAAGGCCTTCCAGACTTGTGCTGGATGTTCTCCCCATCATACTGCCCTCCATTTGGTCACTGCTCTGTACTGCGACCAATGCTACTCCTCACGAGCTACTGTTTATGTTTAACATAAAGAAGGTCAGCATCAGGGACGACACTCGCAGCTTGGCTCACTAGACCTGGTCCGGTCCTTCTTAAGAAGCACATGAGGAGAAGCAAGACCGACCTCCTGGTAAAAAGGGTGAAATTGCTCCATGCCAACCTCACGTACGCCTACATAGAGAACCCGGATGAAAGGGAGGACACCATCTCCATTAGAGACCTGGCACCCACCAGAACAGAGGGTCCATTGTCTCAGGTGCCCCATGAGCTACTGAGCTCTTTCTCTCCACCCCCACTCAGGGTCTTAAGGGACCTGGTTCAGGAGGAGAGTGAACCTCCCTCCATCATCGAGCCAGAGCCCCAACCCACTACTTCACCATCACAAGGGGACCAGGAGATCTAAGGAGCCCAAGGCCTCCTGGTGCTAAGGCACTCCACCAGGATCTCCAGACACCTGGATTACCTAAATTTGTAAATAGTGAATGGACTGCATTTTTTTTTTTCTGTCTTCTGCCAGCTTCTGATCCCATGTTCTCTTTATCCACAAACCCTTAATTCTGCAGGAAGGGGTGAATGCAATGAACTGGGATTCATTGGGAGAATATTGTATTGATGACTGGCCCCACCTCCCGGCTCCACCCCTGTTTACCCCTATATAACCCTGGTTTCCCCCCTAAACCCAGAACCCCTCTGAAGCCTACTAGTGAACCCTACCCATTGTTGAAAGCTAATAACAGCGTTTGTTCCCTCTCCAGTCATGTGAGAGCTTTTATCTATGCTACAGACCCCTAAAGACCACACAATCCACAAGGAATAGTGTTTTGCTCTTTCCTGGCTGAAAGCATCCCTTCCAACACTCCAGATGCTTGACATGGTCCAGGTGAAAGAGACATCCCAACAGTCACTCTCAAAATTCAATACTTGCTATGTGTGCCATCCATGAATCCATTGCTTCAGGTCTCAAGGCTTCTTCAACAGTACCTTCCATACCACTTACACTCTACCATCTGGAAATATAAGATCGTCACTGTCTCTAATTTCTCTTCCAAGACACAAACCCAACTCCGAGTTATACCAATGTTATCTTTTTACTAACACTAGGTCACCATCCTGGAAAACCTTACCTTGTCAAAATTAATTAGAAATGGACAATAAATGTTGACTTTGGCCTTGATGCAGACTCTCAATATGAGAATAAGATGAATAAATCTTATTTGCAGTGTACTTCACAATGTGTCTGGCTCTACTGTTATATTTTGTTTGGAGAGGGCTTTGGTTCTCCAGGAGTATAGTTAGCAGTCCTTCCACCTAATCAAATAAAAAACAATTATTGCTTTTGAATGAAGAAAAAGTCTTGGGTTTTTGGCTATATTATGTAAATAACGGATAGAAGCACTGCAGTTCTGTGCATAGAAGCAGCAGGCCATCTGGCCCACTAAACCAGCTGCATAACTTGGGTGGCAGTTCAAGCTTTTAAATCCCATGTATCCCTTTTCTCTTTCTGTATCTATTTCCTTTTTAAGCACTTCACTCCATTGCTTCACTGTCTTTTGGCAATTGTTTCCCTGGTTTCACAGCCCTTATGTGGAAAACCATTTTACCTGGAACTACTTTTTACTGGTTTACTGCATTTTCTAAGATTCTGTGCAGGTTTTAGGGATTTGGCATATTTTTGTTTGGAAAATTGAAGACATTGGCATGAAGTAGGAGCTGGCATAATCGATCCTTATAAATTGCTTGCATACCAGGCAACAGAAGTTTCAAATTAACAGGAAAGGAGCAAGTAAAAATTCAGACACAACCTTGCCAGCTAGAGTCGGCTAAATGTATGGAACAGGATAAGAATGAAATCATTTTTCCAAGATTCGGTTACTTTAGTTTCATTTGAGGAAAAATGTGGGGTTGTTATTGAAGCTAAATGTTTTCTTTTTTATGACATTATCATGATCAATCGTTCTGAAGCTTTCAGAAAGAGGCTGTTCCGTGAGATAGTGTCTTGCTTCATAAATAATAGTGGTCATCCAGAGCACTCCTTTTCCACTGTCTCTGAGTCTACTTCTTTATCAAGGGTTCTCCAACCTCACTGAGGACCCCTTCTCCTGCTTTAACCCTTCTTCCTCCTCTTGGACATCTTGTTCTGGTCTCCAATTGTCACCAAGGTAAAACTCTCTGCTCATTTCTCTATAACAGACCTAACCAGTCTCCCTCCACCATGGCAGAACTCCTTCACCTGGCAGAACGTGTACTCACCCTCAATAATTTTTCCTTTGGTTCATCTCTCTTTCTCCAAATCATAGGGGTAGCCGTGGGTACTTGTAAGATTCCCAGTTATGCCTGTCTTTTTGTTGGATATGTAGATCAAACTGTGCTGCAATCCTACATAGCTAAGGCTCCTCACCTCTTTCTTTGTTACAGTGACAACTACATTGGTGCTATTGTGTACATGATGAGTTCATTAACTTTATCCACTTTGTTGCCAGATTACACCCTGATCTCTAATTCATTTCGTCGATCTCTGGTATCTCTCTCCCCTTTCTCCACCTCTGTCTCCATTTTGGGAGACAAACTATCTACAGGCATCTTTTATAAACTCACCAACTTCACAATTACCTTGACTACACCTCTTTCCACCTTGTGTCCTGTATGGATTCTATTCCTTTATCTCAATTCCTCCATCTCTGCTGCATCTACCCCCAGGATGCGGCCTTCATTCCAGGACATCTGAGATGTCCTCCTTCTTCAGAAAACATAGCTTCCCCTTCATCTGCATCTTCTCTACTTCTCACACATCTGCCCTGGCCACCTTTGCCCTAGATGCAATAAGGACAGAGTTCCTTTTGTCCTCATCTACCATCTGATCAGCCTCCACATCCAGTATTTAATTCTCCACAATTTATGGCACCTACAACGGGATCCCACGATCAGACACATTTTCCTCTCCCTTCCCCTCTCCACAGGGATCACTCTCTCTGAAATCCCCCATCCACTCATCCCTTCCCACAAATTACCCCCTTGGCACCTTCCCCATGAATGCAGGAAGTGCCATTCTGCACCCACACCTCTTCCCTAACCATTATTCTTGGCCCCAAACAGTCCCTCCAAGTGAAGCAACATTTCACGTGTATCCATTAGTCTCATCTACTGCATCCCATTGTAGCCTTCTCTACATCAGAGAGACTGGGTGCAGACTGCGTGATCACTTCACTGAAAATCTTTGCTCCATCCACATCAGTGACAGTGATCGCCCTGTGACCAACCATTTCAATTCTATGCCCCACTCCCATATTGACATGTCTTTCCATGGCTTTATGTACTGTCAAGGCTAGACCACCCATAAGTTGGAAGAACGACACCTTATTTTCTGGCTGGGCGCTCTCCAACTGGATGGTATTAACATTGACTTCTCCGGTTTCTGCTAGCCTACTCCCCATTCTCTCTCTGTTCCCAATCCCTCTGTTTTCTTTCCTCCAGCTCTCCACCCTCTTCCCTCTCCATTCACAGAGTCATCCCCCCCCCCCCCCCCCCCCACCCCCCATATTGATTGTTTTCTGGTGTGCATTCCTTCTCTTATTCATCAATTACCTCCTGCCTGGGGGGACTGTGCTTTTCCCCTGCCCCTCCCCCACAATTTCATTCGGGCACTTGCCTACATTTTGCTCATATCTCGATGAAGGGCTCAAGCCTGAAATGTTCTTTATGTATAGATTTCTTTTCTAGATAAAGTACACTGACCTGCTGAGTTTCTCCAGCATTATGTTTTTACATTAATCTAAATCAGACACTTACTTTGCACATTATTTATTGCTGATTTTTTTTCTGCATTCCATTTTCAGTTTGTTTACCTTTCTTTATCTATTTACATTTCTCTCTTTTGCCTACCTATCTTTTCTTGAGCACAGTTTTTTGCTCTACCAATTCTTAGAAATTCAGCATGGCCCACAGGAAAAAGAATCTCAGGGTTATATGTGATGTCATGTATATACTATGACAAATCATGAACTTTGATCTTGACTTAGATTGTATTACCTCATATCTGTTAGCCGTTCCCCCTAACACCCCTTCCCTTCCCCTCTACTCCCCCCATCTTTTTTTCAGACATCTGTCTGATTTTCAGCACTCCCGAAAAAGGGTTCAGGCCTGAAACTTTGACCATCTTTTACTTTCTATGGATGCTGTATGACCTGCTGAGCTTGTTCAGCACTTTTGTGTATTACACTGGACCCCATCTTCTGTCGATTCTCTTGTTTACAACTATCCAAAGGCAAATTCCAAATGTAACTTTATTATTTAAGAAAGGAGGACGACAGGAAATTGGAAATCGCAAATCACCAGTAGGTGATCAAATCTAGTATTAAGGAACTATAACATGGCACTCAGAAAAATAATAATATGATTGGGATGAGTCAACACAGATTTATGAAATCTTCCCTATTATGTTTGACAAATTGTTAGTTTTTGAGGTGGAAACTGGCAGAATAGCTAAAGGAGAAACAATGACTGTGCTATATATTTGGATTTTCAGAAGGCCTTCAATACAGTACCAGCCAGGAGATCTAGGGGTAATATACTGAGTTAAGTACAGGTTATCATTCAGTTAACAAAAGGCAGGATGATAAGTTATTTTCATCTTGGGAGGCTGTAACTAGGGGGCACTACAGGCATCAGTGCAATTCATGTTCTATATCAGTGGTTCCCAAGCTTTTTCTTTCAAATCACATACCACTTTTTTTTTAATTTTTTAGTTTTCACACCATAAACCACATTGACCATGATACATACTTTTTCCTTTTCAAATATATACAGTGCCATTTTCTCCCCCCCACCCTCCCTCCTCCCATCCCACCCTCCCTACCTACCCCCCGTCCATTTAAAGTCCAAAATCTAGGATACATTAAACCAGTCAAACAATGTTGTCATTCAATAAAAATACACAAGAAATTCCACTGAGTCAATTCTTTTCATTTCTTTCTCCTTTCGTTAATTTAGGTAGTGAATGTCCCCGGTAGGTTTTCTCTATTGTGTTTCATGTAAGGCTCCCATATTTGTTCAAATATTTCAATATTATTTCTTAAACTATATGTTATTTTTTCTAATGGAATACATTTATTCATTAACTGACATACCACTTTAAGTATTCTTTATGCCTTAGGTGCTCTGTGATTAGGAAGGGATTGCTTAAGGTGGTATGTAGGTGGAAAGAAAAAGTTTGAAAACCACTGTTTTAATTGTATCTTTTTTTCTTTCTTTGGCTTGGCTTCGCGGATGAAGATTTATGGAGGGGTAATGTCCACGTCAGCTGCAGGCTCGTTTGTGGCTGACAAATCCGATGCGGGACAGGCAAACACGGTTGCAGCGGTTGCAGGGGAAAATTGGTGGGTTGGGGTTGGGTGTTGGGTTTTTCCTCCTTTGTCTTTTGTCAGTGAGGTGGGCTCTGCGGTCTTCTTCAAAGGAGGTTGCTGCCCGCCGAACTGTGAGGCGCCAAGATGCACGGTTTGAGGCGATAACAGCCCACTGGCGTTGGTCAATGTGGCAGGCACCAAGAGATTTCTTTAGGCAGCCCTTGTACCTCTTCTTTGGTGCACCTCTGTCACGGTGGCCAGTGGAGAGTTCGCCATATAACACAATCTTGGGAAGGCGATGGACCTCCATTCTGGAGATGTGACCTGCCCAGCGCAGTTGGAATCTAATTGTACCTAATTGACTCGTTATGTGCATGGTTTCATAACTCCAAAGAAATCGGCCAATGATTATTTTTCTCAAGCAAAATATTTCAGTAACAATTAGGTCTAGGGCAGTGGTTCTTAACCTTCCCTTCCCACTCACGTACCATCTTAAGCAATCCCTTCCTAATCACAGAGCACTGATGGCATAGGGATTACTTAAAGTGGTATGTGAGTGGAAAGAAAATGGTTGAGAATGACTGGTCCATATCCATGATTTATATGAGGGCACCAAATACTGATGACATAAAGCTGGGTGGCAGCGTGACTTAGAAGTAGTAGGTTTAATGGGGCAGTTGAATGACTGTGGACAAAAAATATAGACTTATCCATTTTGGCAGAAAAATAATTGAAAAGCAAAATATTTTTTTAAATAGTGAGAAATTGAAAGTTGTTGGTATACATGAGGCTTTTGAACATCAATCACAAAGTTAAAATGCAGGTTCAGCAACTAGTTAGGAAGGCAAAGGGTAGGTTAGCCTTTATTGCAAGTGGATTTCAGAATGAGTAAAAAAAGTCTTTACTGTAAAAGCTGTACATGGAATATTAAGTGAGGACCATGTCTCCCTGTTTTGACCTGTGAGAAGCGATTAAACAGGGTGGTCTTAAACTTAGTAGAGTTTAGAAGCATGACAGGTGATTTCCCTGAGACCTGTAAAATTCTTACAGGGCTTGACAAGGTGGATGTAGGAATGATCTTCCCATCTGCTGAAGTGTGTAAGAACCAGGGAGTACCATCTTGAAATAAGGGGTTGGCTATTCAGACACAGGTGAGAAAAAAAATCTTCACCCACAAGGTAGTAATTCTTTTGAATTTTCTGCACTTGGAGGTGACTCCTGTGGAGTCTCAGTCACTGCAAATGTTCGAAGTAGAAATAAAAAAAAATTAGACATGGGATTACTATGGAAAAGTACAGTTAGAGCTAAGATTAAAAAAAAAGATCAGGCATGATCAGATTGAATGATGGAGCAGGCACAAGGGACCAAATGACCGACCCCTGATCCTATTTCTTACGTTCTTATGTTTTCTGAATTGACTCCAATAAAGTAACAGTTTTTAGAAGTTTGTGGATATTAATGAGCAAAGGGAATATCAGCGTTAATGTTAATTTCTTGGGTGGATCAAAAAAGACAGCATTGAAATCGAGAAGATTATTATTTGTCAGCTGTTTCCTCTATGGTTTAAGAAGAAACAGATGTCTGGAAAGCATAATAAAGGTTCAATGCTTTCTGCTAAATCAGGCCAAGATGTGATCATGCTCGATTGGAAAGAAAATGCTTGAAAGCACTAAATAAGCATTTCTTCTTTATGGGCTCTTTGGTTTCTGATCACTGAACCTGATTTGATAGGATAATTCTGTATTATCTCTCAGAATGATTGCCCTTTAGGTGTGCAGTTTTGCAAAATGGGCCAGATTGAGCCTTGAGTAGATGGTGATTCCATTGGGACCACCCTCCCAATATTCAATATGTCCTGAAGTATGAAACATGCTGGAAGTCAAAAGCCTATGTAGCAATTTCATGACATTCTGGACAGGAAGTGCTGCTTATATTTTGCATTTGCCACAGAGGGGACACCTCCAAGTGCAATGGCTGCAAGTGCTGTCATGAGCAAGTGTAGCCAAGAGCTTAGCAGAGGGGCAGATAGCAGGTGGTGGTCATACTGAGCATGGTGTGCTTTATTGCTTTGTTTTGAACTGTCTTTTCATCCTGCAAACATCTTCTTTGTCTTGACCTAAAACCACTTTTCCATGATCAAGTCAATTTTCCATTTCTCTGTAATCAGTCAGGTGCAATTAGGTCCATCCAAGAGGCAGCTGACCAAAACAAACTTCGCCCAGAGGGAAGAGATGTCAAAAGGGGACAGTTCCTAAATTATATACGTTACTGTAATGTTGCAATCGCAGAAAAAAAAGTTTCCTGACAACTGAGAAATTGGACCTGGTGATAGATAAGCTAAAGAGTCAAGTCATTTTTTTTTCATGAGGAGTAAATCTTGAGGCCAGAGATTTAAGGTGGGAGGGGTGGTGGTTATGTGGATCAACCAGAGGAAGGTAGAAGCAGGTACAATTGCTCTATTTGTAAAACATTTTGACAGACTCATGGAGAAGAAATGTTCAGAAGGATATGGGCTGAATGCAGGCAAATGTGACTCGCTTAAGTAGACAGCTTGATCAGCTTGGATGTTTTGCCAAAAGGAGTAAAATCTATGACTATAAAATAATAGTTCTGAGGATTTACAGTGCAGGAACAAACTCTTCAGCATCTTGAGTCTGTGCCAACCACAAGCAAATACCCATTTATGTTGACACTGATCTGACTTCCTTGCTTTGTTCATTTGAACTCATGGTCAATGGTATCCCCCAGAATGTTGACACGGTGGGGACTTGACAATGGGTAAAGATATTGAGTACAAAGTGTAGATCAGTGGTTTTCAACCTTTTTCTTTCTACTCACATACTAATTTAAGTATTCCCTATGCCGTTGGTGCTCTGTGATTATTAAGGGATTGCTTAAGGTGGTATGTGGGTGGAAAGAAAAAGGTTGAAAACCACTGTTTTAATCATACCTAATTGACTCATTATGTGCACGGTTTCATTACTCCAAAGGAAATGGGCCAATGACAATTTTTCTCAAGCAAAATATTTCAGTAACAATTGGGTCTAGAGCAGCAATTCTCAACCTTCCTTTTCCACTCACATACCACCTTAAGCAATCCCTTATTAATCATAGACCACCAATGGCATAGGGATGACTTAAAGTGGTATGTGAGTGGAAAGAAAAAGGTTGAGAACCACTAGTGTAGATGGTCAGACTCCCTTTTGTTGGAGGTGGTCATTACCTGGCATTATCAATACTATCAATTTACCCAGGTGTTATTACTTTTTCTACACACTGGAAGCAATGTATTATGACCAATTAACCTACAAATTCACATGTCTTTCGATGTGGAAGTAAATAAGTGTGCACAAGAGAAAACTACTCAGTTATGGGGAGAACACACAAGTTCCACACTAACAGCACCCCAGCTCCTGGTTGAACTCAGGTTGGTGGAGATGGGGGACAGCAGCTTGATTAGCTATGCAACTGTGCCATTCTAGCTGATGGGTTTGTGAAACAATCCAGTAGTTTGGTGGCCAACGTTGACAAGACTTCTATATATTTTTTTTTCATAAATTTCATGTTATTAACTGGATTGAAATTCTGCAGCTGCCACATCTTTTGTTTGTTAATTCAAAGCTCTGGATTACTATGGTAACTTAACCACTGTGCCTCCATGCTGCCCTCACTGGTGTACCACAGTCTGCCTTGTGAACAGCAAATAGACTTTATCAAATTAAAAGAAGTACAAGTAGATTTCTACTTTACCTGGCATGGGTGGTTGGGGCCCCGAGCAGTGAGAAAAGAAGAAGCAAGGTGACTAGTTTTGCTTCTCCTGTGACTGCAAAAGGGAAGGAGAAGGTGAGGGGTAGGGTGTGTTCAAGGCAAGTAAGGAATGGAACAGGGAGGAAACAATCTCTTCAAAGTGTTGATTGCGAGGGAGAAGTATGTTTGTTGGTGGCCGAGTAAATAATGGTCATCTGCTAATGACAAGATTAGTGGGAGGAATGTGATGACAAACGACTCCCCAGGATTTTCCTGTTCTGGGAGATGTGGGGATGGGAGGGAGGAACAAGGAGAAATACAGAAAATGGGATAGACATAGTTGCTATTTAAGGTCATGGTTTCCTATTATTTATGTTGAACCTTTCCATGCTGCAGGAGCACCAAAGGATGGCTGAACTCTTAACCAGGTTCCCAGCCAGCAGAATCAGAATGAGAATCAGGATTTATTGTCATGAATAAGTCATGAAATTCAGTGTTTTGTGGTAGGATCATAGTGCAAACATTAATTTTATAGGCATCTTATGACATTACTATATAAAAATAAATAAAATAATAACAATATTGGTGCAGGAAAAGTAAGACAGTGTCTTTGGTTCATTGATTATTCAGGAATCTGATGACAGTGGGGAAGAAGTTGTCCTTGTGCCTCTGAGTGCTCATCTATAGGCTCCTGTACCTGTTCTCCGATGGTAGCAGAGTGAAGAGGGCATGCCTGGATGGTGGGGGTCTTTAAGGATTGAGGCTGCTTTTTTAAGACACTACCTTATGTAAATGTCCTCAATGGAGTGAAGTCTATTGCCTGTGATGTCACAGGCTGAGTTAACAACCCTCTGGAGTTTTTCCTTGCCTGAGAGTTGGTGCTTCTATACCAGACAGTGATGCAACCAGCCAGAATGCTCTCCACAGTACACCTGTAGAAGTTTATGAGAGTCTTTGGTGACATAACAAATCTCCTCAGGCACTTCACAAAGTATAACTGCTGGTGAGGCTTCTTTGTGATTACATCAACATGGAGGCTCCAGGACAGATCTTCGAAGATGTTGACACCCAGGAATTTGAAATTCTTGACCCTCTCCAGTACTGAGCCTTCGATGAGAACTGGCTGGTGTTCCCCAGTGCCCAACAGTGGCAATGGTAGGACTTCATTTCAAGTTCCTGTTTCAGCAATTCCATCAGTAATGCATCTCACTATGAATAATGTAATAATGACCCAGTTTGGTGCTGATTCTATTATTGCTCTTGTACCCAGGAATGTATTCCATTAAGTCTGCGAAAATCCAAATGAACAAAGAAGATTCTGCTTAAGCTATTTCTTATGGCATTATGACAATCTTGTATTCAAAATATGACAGTAGATCTTTGAGATTATTTCAATCCATGGTGTCTATGATTTGGTTTGCCATCACTTAGCCAATTTTCGTGGTTTAATTAGGTGGAAGAGACAAAGGTGTATGGGTTGAAGAGGTGAATGCAAGCACCATTTTGACTTTTAAGATAAATTTGGATAGGTACATGGATGGGAGGGCTATGGATGTGCATTGGGACTTGGCAGAATAATGGTTTGGCACAGACAGTGGTTCCCAACCTTTTTTATGCCCTGCACCCCTAAAAAAATTGTAATATATTCTCGCACCCCTTAAAGTAATAATTTATTTAAGAATAAAGGTGAAGGTGACCAAAACAAATTTGTATAATACATTTTTAATAATATATAAACAAAAATGAAACATATGGAAAAGAAAAATATTACAACAAATTAAAAGTTGCATAAACCCAACAAAAAATTAAATTTTCATCCATGCATGAATTTTCTTTAAAAAAATTAAAGAACTAATGTTCAAATGTTCATAAGCCAATTTAAATGTAATGACTTTTTTGTTCCTGTTTATTGCTTAAGAGTTTTTCAAAACGTGGCACTTTGTTGCTGATAGCACCCAAGTGATTTCTAGATTTTGTCTTGATTGACAAAAGGGCACAAAATCCAGACTCACGTAAGTATGTCGTCGCGAATGGGATGAGCACAGCTAGTGCTTTTTCACAAAGTCTTGGAAACATGTCCATTGGCAAACACCAATATTGTTCCAAAGTTTTGCTTTCCAAGTGCATTTCAAGAACACGATTTGTGCGCAGTTCAATAAGATCTTCCTTCAGCTCTTCATTATCCGACATATTATCCAAATTGAAGGAATATGGATTTATTTTAAAAATCTGAAATGTTATCTCGCACCCCCTGGTTGGGAAACTCTGGACTAGATGGACTTGTTTTTGTGCTGGAGTGTTCTATGGTTGTATGGCTTGTTAAATCCCACCATAATGTAGACCATCAAAAGGAATAAACTTCTAATACATTTATTATAGACAGATAAGGATCCTTATTTTTTTATAATTTTAGAGATATAGTACTGTAACACTGCTTGCACTAAGCTTGCACTAAGCTTGCACTAAGCTTGCACTAAGCTTGCACTAAGCTTGCACTAAGCTTGCACTAAGCTTGCACTAAGCTTGCACTAAGCTTGCACTAAGCTTGCACTAAGCTTGCACTAAGCTTGCACTAAGCTTGCACTAAGCTTGCACTAAGCTTGCACTAAGCTTGCACTAAGCTTGCACTAAGCTTGCACTAAGCTTGCACTAAGCTTGCACTAAGCTTGCACTAAGCTTGCACTAAGCTTGCACTAAGCTTGCACTAAGCTTGCACTAAGCTTGCACTAAGCTTGCACTAAGCTTGCACTAAGCTTGCACTAAGCTTGCACTAAGCTTGCACTAAGCTTGCACTAAGCTTGCACTAAGCTTGCACTAAGCTTGCACTAAGCTTGCACTAAGCTTGCACTAAGCTTGCACTAAGCTTGCACTAAGCTTGCACTAAGCTTGCACTAAGCTTGCACTAAGCTTGCACTAAGCTTGCACTAAGCTTGCACTAAGCTTGCACTAAGCTTGCACTAAGCTTGCACTAAGCTTGCACTAAGCTTGCACTAAGCTTGCACTAAGCTTGCACTAAGCTTGCACTAAGCTTGCACTAAGCTTGCACTAAGCTTGCACTAAGCTTGCACTAAGCTTGCACTAAGCTTGCACTAAGCTTGCACTAAGCTTGCACTAAGCTTGCACTAAGCTTGCACTAAGCTTGCACTAAGCTTGCACTAAGCTTGCACTAAGCTTGCACTAAGCTTGCACTAAGCTTGCACTAAGCTTGCACTAAGCTTGCACTAAGCTTGCACTAAGCTTGCACTAAGCTTGCACTAAGCTTGCACTAAGCTTGCACTAAGCTTGCACTAAGCTTGCACTAAGCTTGCACTAAGCTTGCACTGCCCAAATACACCAATGTGACCAAATAATGAACTAACACTACATCTTTGGAACATGGAAGGAAACAGAAGCACCTGAAGGAAACTCATGCAGCCATGGGAAGAATATGCAAACTCCTTACAGATAGTGCCAGATTCTACCTGTGTCACTGGTGCTGTAATAGCATTGTGCTAAGCATAGCACTAACCGTAAGTAGGTTTATTTTCTTTCAATAAATACTCCAATACCAGGCTCCAAAATATACACTCTGCTCTGAGTTGCACAAGGAGGTAACAATTCAATTTCACATTTTCCTTGAGAAATCATTGGGAATCCCTGGCTCTTGGCCACATAAATCAGCTGAAGCACTTTTCAAGACTCTGTATACTCCAAGTTCTTCCACAGGCACATTCAGAGGCCCACCAAAATCAATTGACCCACTTACCAACCCACCCACCCAACCTGTGAAGTATCTATCTCCCTGCCTGGGACTTAATGGCCATTTTAGAACTCACAGAACTGATATGGAATCAAGAAAACCTAGATGCCGAAAGACTGCCTAGGAAGAAGAAAAATGATTATTGTGCCAAGTTAATTGAAATACATTTTAGGAATATTTTGAAAATATTCTGTTTGGGCAAATACATTTCAGTGGTGTATTTTATTTATACCTCTTCTTTTCACTAACAATTCACATTGAGCCTTATATCAATGTGATATAATACTAAAGTCAAATATATATTTCAATAAGGCAAATTAAAGTAGTAAATCAGCTTGGTTGCAAAGATAATAACATAAAACTTCTAAATTATTAATATCAGATGACATTATAGATTATTTAAACTCAAATTGCGTATAAATACAGAACTAATACATCAAATCTACAGAATTCAAGAGTAATGAGGATTAGGTTTTCATGCTCATGAACTTACTTCAAAATCAATAATAAAAATGGAAAATATTATAATACTCAGCAGTATTATAATGCATCTGCAAAGAGAAATAGAGGTGACCCTTCATCAGAGAAGAGAAAAAAAATCACATATTAAGCAGCATTGAGGACAGGGGAGGAGGATGTCTCTGATAGGGTAAAACTGGAATGACTGTGGATAAACAGTAAACAAGTTTAGACGATGGGACCATAAGACTCGGGAGCAGAATTAGGCCATCAGCCCATCAAGTCTGCCCTGATATTCTGATGTATTTTTCCTTTCAACCCCATTCTATTACCTTCTGCCATAATCTTTGACACCCTTACTAATCAAGAATCCATCCATATCTACTTCAAATCTACTCAATGACTTGGCCCCCACAGCCATCTGTGGTAACAAATTTCAACCATTTCTTCGACTGAAGAAATTTTTCATGTTCTCTGTTCCAAAAGGTGACCAGTTTATCTGATCATCCTATGTATGGGAACAGTCAGAGGTTGAGAACATAGATAACAGATTATAGGAGCTACAAAATGCCAAGCAGAAATACATGCATGTCTTGTAGATTAAGCTGGGCATGTCCTTCACGTCCAGAGGAAAAGAAAAAAGATAATAAAACAAACAAACTACACCAATATCTCAGGTGGATAGCTGAGCCAGAAAAAAAAAATCATTACTTGGAATTGTAGAAGTCAACATTGAAACCAGAAGGCAGCAAATTGAAGTTAATTAACTGTTCCTCAAGCTAGCAATTGGATTCATTCTAACAGTCGAGGAGGGCAGGTCTGAAAGGCCAGAGTGGGGCCCCTATGTTCTTTTGTCTACATTCCTTAGTCTATGTTCTTTCTCTCTGCTTCCATTCACTCATTGACTATGAAACCTTGTTTACTGCTTATCTACCTGGTCACCCCAGTTTTACCCAATCAGTTATCACTCTCTCCTTCTCTGCCCAGTGCAGTGCTGCAAAGGGTCTTTGACCTGAAGTTTCCTGTTATTATCCTTGTAACCAAGTTGATATATTCCTTTAATTTGCTTCATTGAAATATATATTTGACTTTAACATGATACGACCTGGTGTTCACTCTATTTCTCTCCCCACATGTGGCCATTTTGCAGCAATTTCTACTGTTTTATTTTAGATTTCCAGCATCTACAGTATATTTTGTCTTCATTCCAAATCAAGAAGTGCTGGAGAATTGTCAACTGAATCCTGATGCTATCACTGGCTCATCATCCAGGCTTCCTGCTGTATGGAAATTGCATGACTTACAGAGAACATGAAAGTCTGCAGACACTGCGATTGTGGTCAAAATACATAAATGCTGGAGGAACATTACAGAATAGAACACACCATTTGGTATACGATATTGAGCTGATGTATATAAGATTACTCAACAATCTAAACCTTCTCTACCTCATATCCAAAGCCTTCTATTTTTCTTGTATCCATGTGCATAAGAGACTTTTAAATGTCCCTATTGTACCAGCCTCTATTACCACCCCTGGCAATGTATTCCAGGCACCCATTACTCTCTGTGTAAAAAACGTATCCCTAATTTCTCCCCTGAACTTTCCTCCCCTTACCCAATACAGATGTCCTCTAGTGCTTGCTATTGGCACATCTGGAAATAGGTGCTGGCTGTCTGCACTATCTATGGCTCTCAATCTTGCAGGTCTCTATTGTCATCTCTCATCTTTCTTCACTCCAAAGAGAAATGCCGTGCTCTGTTAACCTTGCCTCATAAGGCTCAATCTCCAATTCAGGCAACATCCTGGTAAATCTCCTTTGCACCCTCTCCAAAGCTTCCACGCCCTTCCTATAATGTAGCAACCAGAAATGAACATAATATTCCAAGTGTGGTCCAATCAGAGTTTAAAGAGCAGCCAGACTTGTAAAGAGCTTCCAGAAATATCTGATTTAATGTGTGTTTCAGATTATTTGATCTGGCACAGAAGTTGGATAGCTTTTGTTTAATATAATGGTGCATAGGGAGAAGGGAAATGGAAAGAATGCACCATATTTCCTATTTTAAAAAAGTCTCTCCAATTTTACCCTGAAACTGCTGACTCAAGCCGATAGCTAAATGCAAGCTTGACAGACATCAATGAACACAGTGACAGAATGAAAGTGAAAAAGGAGAGAACTTGGAATTAAAACACTTAAAAAGATAAATTGGATTGGACGTAGATGGAGTAAGGGACGCTATTGTATTCAAATGCAGGAGCACAATGAAGCCAATAATTTCCGTGTTGTCAACATGAAACAGAAAGATTGTTTTCCTTCTAAAAGCATTGAAGTTAAGCAGTAAAGTTGGGTCTAATGAATGTACATTTGGAACTTAGCTCCTGCTTCTGCGACATGCCACCAAAGACGGCGCAATAATATTGATGGAATACAGAAGGAGATTGAAAGTCTTGTAGCCTGGTGCCAAGATAACAAATTCCCTCTTAATGTCAGTCAGACAAAGTTGCTGATCATAGACTTCAAGAGATGGGTGGCGTCCACTTCCCTGTTCCCGTCCATTATGCTGAAGTGGAGACAGGAGCTTCATGTTCTTGGGAATAACTATCTTCAGTGACCTGACCTGAACCAACCATATAGAAGGCAAAACTCAAGAAAGTGCTCAAAACCCTACTTCCTTTGGATGCTGAAGAAGTTTGGCATCATATCGTCAGGTGCACTATTGAAAATATCCTGACTGAATGCATCATAGGGAGGTACAGGAACTGCTCTGCCCAGAATTAGAAGAAGCTGCAGAAGATGGTAAATGTAGCTAGGAACATCATGCAAACCTCCCTCCCCTCTATCCACTCTATTTATAGGTCCCACTACCTCAGAAAAGCAGCCAACATTTGAAGGATCACACTCTCTTCTCCCTGCTCCCAATCGGGGGGCCTATTCAAGTATGTGAAATCAAAGACAGTTTCCTCTCCACAGCCATCTGACTCCAGAACAAACCTTACAATAATGCTTTCATGCCGCACTTACTACATACAAACTGATCTTTCACTGTAGCATTACACTCTGTAATGTGTTCTTGGTCTTCTACTTTGTAATGTACAAGAATGAGGCTACAGTCTACTTGGAGGCACATGACTAGATCGGCCAAAACCAGCATGGCTTCTTCAAGGGAAAATTTTGCTTGACAAACCTAATGGAATTCTTTGAAGAAGTGACAGGCAGGCTAGATAAAGGAGATGCAGTGGATGTTGTTTATTTGAATTTTCAAAGGGGCTTTGACAAGATGCTCCTAAACAGGATAAGAACCCATGGTATAATAGGAAGTTTACTCGTGTAGGTAGAGCTTTGGCTGATTGGCAGGAAGCAGAGAGTAGAAATACAGGGATCATGTTCTGTTTGGCTACTAGTTGCTCATGGTGTTTTACACAGGTCAGATTTGGGAACGCTAATTTTTATGTTGTATATCAATTATTTAGATAATTGTGGCCAAGTTTGAAAATGATATAAAGGTAGGTAGAGGTACAGGTAGATGAGGAAATGAGAAGGCTGTAGAATGACTTGGATAGATTAAGAGAATGGGCAGAGAAGCAGGAAATTAAATACATTGTTAGAAATTGTACAGTCGTGCACTTCGATAGAAAAAATAAATGGGCAGACTATTTTCTCAATGGGGAGCAAATTGAAAATTCCCAGATGCAAAGGAATCAGGGAATCTTCATGCAGGATACCCTGAAGGTAAACTTGCAGTTTAATTTGGTGGCGAAGAAGGCAAATGCAATGCTGACATTCATTTCAAGAGGAATGGAATATATGGCCGGGGATGTGCTGCTGAGGTTTTACAAAGCAATGATGAAATCTCACGGAGTATTGTGAGCAGCTTTGGGCTCCTCGTTTAAGAAAGGATGAGTTGACATTGGAGAGGGTTTAGAGAAGGTTCACAAGGATTATTCCGGGAATGAAAGGGTTATGAACAGCATTTGACAGCTCAAATGGGTAACGAGGAGGGATCTCATTGAAACATTTTGAATGTTGAAAGGGACGAAAGGAGTAAATGTAAAAAGGTTGTTTCCCATGGTGGGAGAGCACAATTTCAGAATTGAAGGGTGTCCACTTAGAACAGGGATGGAGAGGAATTTCTTTAGCCAGAGGGTGGTGAGTCCATGGTGGTTGTGAAGGCCAAGTCATTGGGTGTATTTAGACAGAGATTGATAGGTTATCGATTAAACGGGGCATCAATGGTTATGGGAAGAAGGCTGGGCAGAGGGGCTGAGTTGGAAAATGGAGCAGTAAATGATTGAATGGCAGAGCCAAATCTTATGTTGACTTGCTGAACTGCTTTACAAAGTATACACAAGAATAAATTTGAAAGTTGGTATCTGGATGACATGGAATGCAGAAAAAAAATTCAATTGGAAAACATTGGGCTCAGAAAATCAAAGTACATGACAATAAATTAATCATCATTCTGCATGTTGTACAATATAACATGAGGTGAAATTCTTTCTTGTTGCAGCCAAACAGGTAATTGAAAAATTACAATAGTAAACTAATTGAATTGAATTAAAGAGACAATAAATCAGTGGCTGCAACCTTTTTTCCACTCAGATACCACCTTTAGTAATCCCTTGCTAATTAAGTAATCCCTTACTAACCACAGAGCACTTATGGCATTCTATAGAATGCCATAGGAACTTTGTGGTAAATAAGGGATTTTTTAAGGTGGTATGAGAGTGGAATAGAAAAGGTTGAGAACGACTGCAATAGGTGGATATAATGGAATTTTTTCCCTCTGGTGGGGTAGGCCAGTCTAGAGGGTGTAAATTCAATATTAGAACTGGGTCTTTTTCACTCAAATCTTTTTCACTCAAAGTCTCTCCTTTGAAAGACTGTGAAGTCTATGCTGGTTGAAAATTGCACATTTAAAGGGTTTTTTTTGTTAAATGATGCTTTGTTGTGATTTGAAGTAGATAAACTGACATGGATTGCCTGTAATCTAATTGATTGGAGGGTGAACAAGTTACACCTGGTTCAATGTTCAATTGATAGAATTAGCATCAGAGCAATGGAATTTAAAGACAGGACCTGGACAGATGTCACAGATAACAGTTATTATTTGTGTTGGTTCTTTGGATGGGCCAGAATCTCATTGAAAGGCCTCAGCAGGTTAGTGCAAAGAAAGATAGCTATGAATTAATATGTTCTTGGATATGGAGAGTTATGGACATGCTTAGTAATTGGAAAAGGTGAAAATGATTTTGTTTTGAGGTATGGGAGGAGGGGGATGTGTGTGGAAATGATTGTTGTTTGAAAATGGTTGTAGTGGTGTTGGTGGTAGATGGATTGTTCCAAAACCCAGGCTTCAATTTTCTGGATTGATTGTCAGAAACAGAAAGTCCTGCATTGAAAAATGTCATTGATAGTTGGTATGAGATTGGAAGAAGTTCTGTAATGCATTGAAACTACCTTTTAAACTAAGAGTACCTGAAGTGGAAACAATTGCACAAGAAGATCAAAAGGGGATGAGGATTATTTTGAAGCCAATCACCATCTAATGGAGGAACTCAGTGGGCCAGGTAGCATCAGTGGGGGGAGGGGGTGGGTGGGGAATAGAGAATGATTGATGTCTTAAGTTGAAGCACTTCATCAGGACTTGAGAAAGTTGGTGCAAAGTGGATGGAGTAGGAAGGGTGAGGCAGGGGCTCCACACAGAATTAAACAACTAAGAAGTAGTGAAATATGACTGACAGAGGAGCATCAGATGTTAGACAAAGGGAGAAGGAGGTAAGAAAAATCAATGAGTCAGATGGAGAAAGATGAATCAATAGATTGGAGTGAGTAAGTGAAAGACTGAGGCTATTATTACTGGAATCTGATAAGTAGAGAAGGTGAGAATGGTGGGATAGACAATGTAGAACTGGAGGGGATGGGGAAAGAGAGAGAGAGAGAGAGTGTAAGAAACCAGTGTGAGGATGGGATCAAAGAGGAGGGGATGATTGGAAAGTGGGACAAATAGGAATGGGAGGGAGGAGCAGAAGAAGAGAGATCTTTTCTGAAATTAGAAAATGCT
This sequence comes from Narcine bancroftii, assembly GCF_036971445.1. Taxonomy (NCBI): domain Eukaryota; kingdom Metazoa; phylum Chordata; class Chondrichthyes; order Torpediniformes; family Narcinidae; genus Narcine; species Narcine bancroftii. The sequence continues at coordinate 79,958,741 of NC_091471.1, forward strand.
CTGTCCATAACATTGGTCTCCAGACTGCAGGTGAAATATACAGTGGTTTTCCTTTCGTTTATGTTGGGCCTCCTTCTTGCAGTGGAGAAGGGAATGGATGGACAGGATCAGGATGGCTATTGCAGACAAAAGGCAGACACTCTGCAAAAAGGTCCCTAAGTCTGTGTGATATTATTCCCGAATGACCCAGCTCTAATATTGAATTAGGAACAATGAATGCATCTTTTGAAGTTTTAAGAGGTCTGTGTACATTTTTCTTTGCATTGAATCTGTCATTTCTGCTCTCAAGATGAGGCTTTCCATTCTAGGAATCTGAAATGTCCTTTTTCAAGCTCGTGGCTTTTCCTCCACTGTGGTTAATTAAAATCACCTCTTCTGTTTCTGCTCTTGCCCCCACACTCCTTACTCCTGAATGTCCTCAGAACAGAAATGGGTTCCACTATGCAACAGCTTCCACCCACCAACCTCTGCATGCAGCTCATCATCTGTTGTTTCTTTCCACTGCAACTAGACCCCACCATCAGACATGTCTACCCCTCTCCATTCCTTTCCCTGTCAGTAGGGACCACTCCCTCCATGATTTGCTTGTCTAGTCATCCCCTCCCACCCACCTCTCTTTTGCCCCTGGTACTTTCTCCTGCACCCACAGGAAGTGTAACACTTACTCCCCTCTCTAGCATCCCAAACACCTTCCATGTAGGCAAAGATTTGCATGCACCTCTTCTACATCAGTAAGACCAAATGCAGACTTGTGGACTATTTCAGAGTGTCCACACTCTGTCCACAATGGCTAACCTGAACTCCTGTCTGCCATTTTAACTCTCCTCCTTATACCCACACTGTCCTATCTGTTTTGAGTGTTCTCTACTGTCAAAGTGAGGCCCAACATAAACTAGAGGAAAAGCACCTTGTATACTGTCTTGGCAGTCTACAGCCTAATGGTATGAACATGGAATTATCTAATTTCAGGTAATATTTCTGCTCTCTTTTCTGTAACCCTTTTTGCTTTTCCATTCTCATCCCCCCCACCCCATGTGCTCACTAGATTCTTCTGCGCTCTATTCTCTTTCCCTATCCGCCTCTTTGGGTCCCTCTGGTTTCCCTTTATCCCATTATTCTCACCCTCTATTTATCAGATTCCAGCACTTCTAATTGGCATTTCACCCTGTGTGACTCATCTTCCTTTACTTGGGCCCTTTGTTTTTATTGCTGCCCTCTCCCTTTGTTGTATTATCTGCCGCTCCTGCCTCTATCTGTCATGTTGCATATCTGCTAGTTGGCCAATCCTGTGTGGGGCTCCTGCCTCACCCCTCTCATACTGAGCCTGTCCTCTTTACACTGTTCTGTACTAACTTGGTCCTCCTGATGATTTTCATAAAACCATTTCTCTTTCCTTCCCACCCACCTCCCCCCACCACCCAACCCCAATTGATGCCACTTTACCTGCTGAGTTCCTCCTGCAGTCTGTTTGGCTTCAGATTACTGAATATGCAGTCTCCTGTGAGTCACAGAATTATTTTGGTTTGTACTAACAATGAACCAGTATGGACAAATTATATCCATATGTGCTTTAAGCCCCATGGCTGTAAATAGGTGTTTCAGAAATATCCTGTCCAGATTTTAACTAACTTAACTAGTAATTAAAGAATCTAGAATCCTGAGATCAACACCTATCAGAGTAACTGGGGAATTTTAAGTATTGTTCTCCTGTTTTCATTCATCTTTTATTTATACCTTCTACAGAAAGATGAATTGATGTTAACAAGCCTTTGCTATTCTCCCTCAGCTGGAACCACAACCTTTAGCCATCTCTCCTAGTTTTAATCTTGCGATGTGCTCCTGTTTTTCACCTCCCTCTTTCTCCACAACGTGAGGGCAATCTGGCTGCGACATCTATCACCCCATTGATCCCTAGGGATGATTCGGCTGATCTGGCTGGCTAGGCGGGTGTCACCATGTGTGTGCCTCCCAAAGCTCAGCGCTCGGTCACAGAGGATGGCCTCCTAGAAGAGACTGCTCCGCGCAGTCTAGGTGTGGTGAATGTCTGCCAAGCTGCCTGTCTCCCCTCTGGTGAGCCTTGCTGTACTAACATTGGCTGTGCATTATCTCTACTGTTAAGGACACTCCCCTTGGATATGTATCTATTGTCTTTCATTATTGTACCATGAGTTTCTGCTAATAAAAGCCATGATTATTGTTTGACCACATCATCTTTGTCTACTTTATCAACTGGCACTTCAATTTTATTAGCAGAAATGGATGTAGCACTCAAGCCAGAGTGGCTGATAATTGACCAGATTTAGCTTTGCGGGCCTAGTTGGATTGGGGTGCTGCTGCTCAAAGGGCAACAGAGTCGGTGTTTCCCAAGGCGACCGTTGGAGGAAGGGCGAGGAGAGACAGCTAGAGCAGTAAGTAAATTGCCTGAGGGCCAATAAAATAAAAGGAGTGAAAGGTGAGGGAGTGGCCAGTGAGGAGGGGCTTAGTGAGTGAGTGGGGCAGTGAAGGAGTGGAGACTTGAGACTTTGGCTCGAGAGACTTGGGTGCAGAGAGGCTGAGGCACAAGTAAAGGGGCAAGTTTCTTTTTTTCTTTTTTCATTTAACTCAATCGTAGGCGGTCATTTTAGTCATGGCAGGTGAGCTCAGTCCCGTGCCATGCTCGTCTTGTGCTATGTGGGAACTCAGGGTGACTGACAGTGTCCCTGGAAACTACAAGTGCAGGAAGTGTGTTCAGCTGCAGCTCTTGATTGACTGCATGACGGCACTAGAGCTGCGCATGGACTTGCTCTGGAGCATCCGGGATGCTGAGGATTGGTGGATAACACCTTTAGCGAGTTGGCCACACCACAGCTTCATAGAGTTGAGGGAGATAGGGACTGGGTGACCAAGGGTAAGAGTAAGAACAGGAAGGTAGTGCAGGTGTCTCCTGTGGTCATCTCCCTGAAAAACAGATATTCCGCTTTGGATGTTGTTGGGGGAGATGGCCCATCAGGAGGAGGCAGCAGTAGCCAGGGTCAGGGCACTGTGAGTGGCTCTGCTATGCAAGAGGGCTGGAAAAAGAGTGGTAGGTCAATAGTCATAGGGGATTCAATTGTAAGGGGAATAAACAGGAGCTTCTGTGGCAGTAAACAGGACTCTCGGTGGTGTGTTGCCTCCCAGGTGCAAGGGTCAGGGATATCACGGAGTGGCTGCAGGGCATTCTGGATGGGGAGGGTGAACAGCTAACTGTTGTGGACCATGTTGTTACCAACGACATAGGAAAAAAGCAGGGTGAGGTCCTACAAGCTGAATTCAGGGAGCTTGGAAGGAAGTTAAGGAGTAGGACCTCTAGGGTAATAATCTCTGGATTATTGCCAGTGCCACAAGCTAGTCAGAGTAGGAATTGCAGGATAGATAGAATGAATATGTGGCTTGAACAGTGGTGTAAGAGGGAAGGGTTCCGATTCTTGGGGCATTGGAATCGGTTCAGGGGCAGATGGGATCAGTTCAAACAGAACTGCCCTCGGGAGAGTGTTTGGTAATGCTGTTGGGGAAGGTTTAAACTAATGTGGCAGGAGGATGGGATCAGGAGTAGAGAGATGGAGGGGTTTAGCGTGAGGGAAGAAGTCGGAGATAGGAGGGTGAAAAGCAAAAGAGGCAGGCAGGTAACCTCAGGGCAAAAATGTAAAGGGGCCACTTTACAGCATAATGGTGATAGGGTTAAGCCTCTGGTAAAAACAGGCTTGAAGGCCTTGTGTCAATGCAAGGAGTATTCATAATAAGGTGGATGATTTGAATGTACAGATAGCTATAAATGACTATGATATAGTTGGGATCACAGAAACATGGTTTCAAGGGGACAAAGGCTGGGAGCTTAATATTCATGGATTTTCAATATTCAGGAGGGACAGACAGAAAGGAAAAGGAGGTTGTGTAGCATTGTTGGTTAGAGAAGAGTTGAAAACAATAGAAAGGAAGGATGTTGGCTTGAATGATGTGGAATCAATGTGTGTAGAGCTGCAAAATGCAAGGGGGCAGAAGACGTAGGTGGGAGTTGTATATAGACCAGCTAACAGTAGTAGAGAGGTTGGGGATGGCATTATACAGGAAATTGGAAATGCGTGCAACAAAGGCAAGCAGTTATAATGGGTGACTTTAATCTCCATATAGACTAGATGAATCAAATTGGTAAGGGTACTAATGAGGATGATTTCTTACAAGGTATACTGGATAATTTTCTAACCCAGTATGTTGAAGAACCAATGAGGGAACAGGCCATTCTAGACTGGGTTCTGAGTAATTTCTTTTTTCTTTGGCTTGGCTTTGCGGACGAAGATTTATGGAGGGGTGATGTCCACGTCAGCTGCAGGCTCGTTTGTGGCTGACAAGTCTGATGCGGGACAGGCAGACACGGTTGCAGCAGTTGCAGGGGACAATTGGTTGTTTGGAGTTGGGTGTTGGGTTTTTCCTCTTTTGTCAGTGAGGTGGGCTCTGCGGTCTTCTTCAAAGGAGGTTGCTGCCCACCGAACTGTGAGGTGCCAAGATGCACGGTTTGAGGCGATATCAGCCCACTGGCGGTGGTCAAGAGATTTCTTTAGGCAGTCCTTGTACCTCTTCTTTGGTGCACCTCTGTCACGGTGGCCAGTGGAGAGCTCGCCATATAACATGATCTTGGGAAGGTGATGGTCCTCCAATCTGGAGACGTGAAGCCCTTTGGGCAAGAGTGACCACAATATGGTGGAATTTTACATTAGGATGGAAAGTGACAAGGTTAATTCTGTAACTTAGGTTCTGAACTTGAAGAAGAGTGACTTTGAGGGTATGAGATGTGAATTGAATAAGTTAGATTGACAAATGTTACTTAAAGGATTAACTGTAGAAAGGCAATGGCAAGCATTTAAGGATCACGTGGATGAAATACAGCGTTTTGTTTGTTCATCCTGGTTTGGAAAAAGAATAACTCGAGGAGGGTAGTACATCCTTGGATAACAAGGGAATTCAGGGAGAGTATCAAGTGTAAAGAGGAAGTGTATAGACTAGCCAGGAAAGACAGAATACCAGAGGATTGGGAGAAATTCAGAGTTCTACAGAGGAAGACAGAGATTAATCAGGAAAGGCAAAAGAGATTATGAGAAAGTTAGCAGGGAATATAAGAAAATGATTGCAAAAGTTTTTATAGATATGTAAAGAGAAAGAGACTAGTAAAGACAAATGTGGGTCCCTTGCAGTCAGAAATGGGTGAATTGGTCATGGGGAACAAGGACATGGCAGACCAATTAAATAACTACTTTAGTTCGGTCTTCACTTGGGAAAATATGAATAATCTTCAGGAAATAATAGGGGACCATGGGGCTAATGTGACGGAAGGACTGGGGAAAATAAGTGTAAGTTATGAGGTTGTGTTGGAGAAATTGAAGGGATTAAAGGCAGACAAGTCCCCAGGGCCAGATGGTCTGCATCTCAGAGTGCTAAAGGAAGTAGCCCATGAAATAGTGGATGCATTGTTGATAATTTTTCAAAACTCTTTCGATTCTGGAGTAGTTCCTGAGGACTGGAGGGTGGCTAATGTAACTCCAATTTTTAAAAAGGGAGGGAAAGAGAAATCAGGGAATTATAGACCGGTTAGCTTGACATTGGTAGTGGGGAAAATGTTAGAGTCAGTTATTAAAAATGTGATTGCGGCACATCTGGAAAGTGGTGAATTCATTGGTCATAGCCAGCATGGTTTTATGAAGGGAAAATTGTGTCTGACTAATCTTATTGAATTTTTTGAGGATGTAACTAGTAGGGTGGATAGGGGAGAATCAGTAGATGTTGTTTACCTGGATTTTCAAAGGCTTTTGATAAGGTCCCACACAGGAGATTACTATACATACTTAAGGCACACGGTATAGGGGATATGGTATTGAGGTGGATAGAGAAATGGTTGACAGATAGGAAGCAAAGAGTAGGAATAAACGGGTACTTTTTGGAATGGCAGTCAGTTACTAGTGGGGTATAACAAGGTTCAGTGCTGGGACCCCAGTTATTTACGATGTATATTAATGATTTAGATGAGGAAATAGAAATCAGAACTTCCAAGTTAGCAGATGACACGAAGCTGGGTGGGATTGTAAGCTGTGTAGAGGCTGTTAAGAGTGTGCAGGGTGACTTGGACAGGTTGGGTGAGTGGGCAAATGCATGGCAGATGCAATATAATGTGGATAAGTGTGTGGTTATCCACTTTGGAGGAAAGAATGGGAGGGCTGAGTACTATCTTAATGGTATCCATTTAGGAAAAGGGGAGATGCAAAGAGACCTGAGTGTCACTGTGCATCAGTCATTGAAAGTGGGCAGGCAGGTGCAGCAAGCAGTAAAAAAGGCGAATGGTATGTTGGCATTCGTATCAAGAGGATTAGAGTACTGGAGCAGAGAGGTATTGAAGCAGTTGTATAGGGCCTTGGTGAGACCTCACCTGGAGTATTGTGTTCAGTTTTGGTCTCCTTATCTGAGGAAGGACATCATTGCCATGGAGAGTGTGCAGAAAAGGTTTACCAGATTGATACCAGGGATGGCAGGACTTGCATATGAAGAAAGGCTAGAATGACTGGGCTTGTACTCACTGGAGTTTAGATGATTAAGAGGAGATTTAATAGAAATGTTCAAAATTCTTAAGGGATTTGAGAGACTAGATGCAGGAAGATTGTTCCCAATGTTGAGCATGTCTAGAACCAGGGGTCACAGTTTAAGGATAAAGGGGAAGTCATTTAGGACTGAGATGAGGAAGAATTTTTTCACTCAGGGGGTGGTGAATTTATGGAATTCTCTGCCAAAGGAAGTGATTGAGGCAGGTTCCATAGCTATATTTGAGAGAGTTAGATTTAGTACTTGTGACTAGGGGATTCAGTGGGTATGGAGAGAGAGCTGGAACAGGGTACTGAGTGGATGATCAGCCGTGATCAAAATGAATGGCAGTGTAGGCTTGAAGGGCCAAATGGCCCACTCCTACGTTTTGACTTCAAGTGACGGTGAGGTGAGATCCCCTGTGATAGCTCGATTGACTGTAAAGCTTGGAGGATGTTATGGACTAGAACGGTCGACTATGAAGGGGGAGGTGAATGGTGAGACCCTTGATTGTCTAATAGACTCTGAGAGCACTGACAGCTACATCCACGAGAAAGTTGCCAGAGCCTTAAATTTTCCGAGACATCCAGCGAACAGAAAGATATCGATGGTTTGTAGTGAACTTACAAAAACTGTACGGGACAAGTGTAAAGTTACTTTAAATTTGCAGGGACATTGCCTTGCTGATGTGTGGCTCTTTATTATGCCAGAGCTCTGCGCCCCTGTGTTACTGGGGTTAGATATTCAATCTCAGATGAACAGTGTAGTGTTAAATTTCGGTTGGCCACTACCCACACTTGCCATCCCTCACGCTAGTTACTGTGGTCCGTCGGCATTAAAGATCAAAGCTCCTTCTCTTTTCAGTGATTTATCCTGAGTGTCAGCTGATTGCCACTAAGAGCCGTTCTTACAACAAAGAGGATGGTGAGTTTATCAAAGCAGACACCCAGAGACTGCTTAAAGAGGGAGTAATTGAACCTAGTGAGAGTCCGTGGCGGGCCCAAGTGGTAGTCATGAAAAAAATCACACTAAGAGACAACTGGCTATTGACTACAGCCAGACACTAACCTGGATGCCTACCCCCTGCTGTGCATCAATGAAATGATTAATCAGATAGCGCAATACTAAGTGTACTCCACTATCTACCTCAAAGCAGCTTATCACCAAATCCCCATTAAGGAAAGGGAACGGCACTATATGGCTTTTGAGGCTGATGGGGGGGTTTAATACCAGTTTAAAAGGGTACCTTTTGGGGTCACTAATGGTGTGTCCGTGTTTCAGAGGGAAATGGATAAGATTGTTGGGACGTGTGAGTTGCAGGGTATGTTTCCCTATCTGGATAATGTCACTATCTGTGGGAAATCACAGGCTGAGCACGACAACAACTTGAAGAAATTTTTAGCAACAGCTGAAGAACTCAACTTTACATTTAATGAGGGCAAATGTGTGTTCAACACGACAGAGCTACCCATTCTGGGCTACATTGTCCGCAAGGGCAAAATCCGCCTCGACCTGGAACGAATGGGCCCCCCTTAAGACCACTCCCAGACTCAGCAAAAGCCTTAAAAGTTGTATGGGATTCTTTTCCCACTACTGCAAGTGTGTTTGGGACTACGCCACGAAGGCATACCCTCTGTTTGACACTAAATCTTTTCCTCTCTCTCCAATGGCCTTGAAGGCTTTCGAGAGAATTGAAGCTGATATTGCCAAAGTTGCAGTCTCGTCCATTGACAAGGATGTCCCATTCCAAGTAGAAACTGATACCTCAGATTGTGCCTTGGCAGGAACCCTCAATCAAAGGCAGACCTATGGCATTCTTCTCCCGCACGTTACGCAGACCTGAACTTAAACGTCCTACCATTGAAAAAGAAGCACAGGCTATTATTGAAGCTGTTCGCTACTGGAGACGCTATCTAGCCGGCAGAAAATTTACTCTTGTCACTGATCAGAAATCTGTAGCCTACATGTTCAGTACTAAACACAAAAGTAAAATCAAGAATGATAAGATGGCACGCTGGCGAATAAAATTCTCACTTGTAATTATGAGATCCAGTACAGACCAGGCAGGTTAAATGATCCCTCTGACGCATTGTCACGATCTGCTGCTGGTGCTCAGCTGGAGGGGCTAAAAGAGATCCATAGCAGACTGTGCCACCCAGGAGTCAAGAGGTTCTTCCACTAAATGAGGGCTAACAACCTTCCTTACTCTCTGGAAGAAGTCAGGAAACTGACTAAAAGCTGTCCAGTTTGCACAGAATGCAAACCGCAATACTTCAAAGCTCCGGAGGCCACTCTCATCAAGGCAACCCGACCTTTTGAGACGATTAGCTTAGATTTTAAAGGAATGTTACCTGTCAACAACAAAAATGTACATTTCCTTTCTGTAATTGACGAATATTCCAGGTTTACCTTTGCGATGCCCTGACATCTCGTCAGCGTCTGTCACTAAGTCACTTGACAGAATTTTCAGCATTTTTTGTTTTCCCAATTACATTCATACCGATAGGGGCTCAGCATTTATGAGCGCTGAACTGCAGCGAGGCCTGCTACGGAAGGGGATTGCCACCAGCCATACCACAAGCTACAACCTGCAGGGCAATGGGCAGGTTGAAAGGGCTAATGCTACAGTCTGGAACTGTTAATCTTGCTTTAAAAACACATGGTTACCCTGTTGCCCGGTGGCAGGAGGTGCTGCCTGAGGCACGACATTCTATTCTGTCATTATTATGTACTGCAACAAATCAAACCCCTCATGAATGCATGTTTGCCTTTCTTAGGAAATCAGGAACTGTGATGGACTGGCCAGCCTGTTTATCTGAGCCTGGAACTGTGCTGCTGACCCCCTAGTCCAACCAGTTCAGCTACTGCATACCAACCCCAACTACACATGTTAAATTCCCAGACCGGAGTACTGACACTACCTCTAAGAGATCTGGCCTTGCCTGGTTTACCCCTTCCTCACACCCCTACTCAGAGTGAGCCTGAGAGATTGGGCTCACACCCCCAGCCTGTGACCCCTAGTAAGCTTTCAGATGGCCATGCTGAGGCTCCACTGCCTCACGCTGGTGATTCTGGAGTGGGTCCAGAAGCCAGTCCTTCCCACACTACAGACCCAGGACCTGTACCAGTTCCCAAGGTTGCAAAGGAGTCACCTGTTTTGAGACGAAGCACCAGAATTCGTAAACAACCTGTTAGGCTGACATATTCATAAAACATCTCATTATATTTCGATTGCTTGCTAGATACTGGCGTATTTTGGCTGTTAGAGTATCTCAAGGCCAAACCTGGTATCCATGTATCGCTTGCTTCAGTCTTACCTAGCAGCTGTCCTTTTGATTTTAACCCTTCTTCTGCCGGGGGGAGACTGTGGTGAATGTCTGCCAAGTTGCCTGTCTCCCCTCTGGTGAGCCTTGTTGTACTAACAGTGGATGTGCATTATGTCTACTGTTAAGGACACTCCCCTTGAGTATAACTGTATATGCACCTATTGTCTTTCATTATTGTGTCATGAGTTTCCGCTAATAAAAGCCACGATTATTGTTTGACCACATAATCTTTGTCTATTTCATCAACTGGCACTTCACTAGGGTATATGACGTAGCTACTCCCCTGCTAATCTAAACCTCAAAGATCACCATGTTAAGCATGTCTGATGCTTCACATTCTTAGTTTTGAAGAAACTTGATCTGAAACATTAACTGTTTCCATCTCTGCAGAAACTGCCTAACCTGTTGTGTATTTCCATTAATTCTATTTTTAGTACAGATTTGAAGCATTTGGGTTCTTTAAATGGAAGGAATGAGTTGCGTGCAAATATTATTTAATACAAAATGAGTTTTTAAAAAATTTTACATTGCCAAATATACTTTAAAGCATCTATTAAGGAAGAATTGTATTTAATTTCACAATCAAATGAAACTAACAAGAAGCATGGAGTGAAGTGTAAGAATTTTAAATTAATTTTGCATGATATCTGCAGCTTCATCACATTCTTTGAAGCCTAATAATGAAAATCCAAAATAAAAGCAGAAATAGCTGGGAACACACAGCATGTGTAGAAAGAGAACATTTTGATGCTTTAAATTGTAGGCTGTTAATGCAACACAAATGATGAATAAAATCTGACTTTTAAAATTTTGTTGCTTGCATGTCAATTAATTTATTCTGTTTACTTCTGAACTTAAGCTTTGCAGCAAATGTCTGCAGACTGCTGTTATCCTTGCAAACTTTCACACTTCCTGTCCAGCATGTGGGAAAGATGATCCTCTTTGGAAATGGCTGCTATGATTAGGAACACTTTAATATCAAAGTTTGGCCCATTAATTTTATCAGCATATTATGTTTGTAAATTCCTATTTAAAAATAGCTGCCCTGACTGGTGGTGTAGGATGGTAATAAGTTGCTCTAATGGTGGCTTCATGTGTTCAAGTACTGCCTGCTTTTCCAAATGATTGCGTGAAGGTGAGTTGATGCATTGGTCTGTTTTCAATATGGATACTTGTGGATATTATTTCCTCTGTCATTCAATTGATTTAAGTGAATATTTTTGCTAATGTGGTAATATTGGGCCTAGTAAGGAAGCAGAGAATTTGGGGATGGGTTGGGGTAGAGGGGGATTCCTTAAATTACCTATCTCTTTTCCCTTTTCCTCACTCAGCCTGCCTGAGTACTGCTCACGAGTTCTGGCAAACTTACTGTTCATTTGGTGATGTGCCTTCAAAAAATATTTTAAATTCTTGCAATCTAGACATTGCTGACCAGGTCAGCACTTGTTTCTCAACTGGTTATAGTGATATACTTTCCTAAACAAATGTTAAATGTAGCATAAGTTGATCAAGAAATTATGCATTTTCTTACATTGATATTATTTATTAGGTTCACTTTTACCTGCTACTTTTGAATTTGAGACTCTACACGATCAAGCTTGGAATACAACAATTTTCTGAAAACCTGGGACACCGCAGACATGAGAGTTTGAGCAGCAAATCATCTACTGAATGACTCAGTGGGAGAAACAGAATTGTTGAGATTTCCAGTCAGAATCCTTTGATCAAGGTTCCTTTATTGTCATGTGATACAAAATGTAACTTTCACAAAATTTACTTTGGCCTTCAGCAAGGTCATCAGCTTTGCCTGTCACTCCTTAAAAATAAGAGGAACAAAACAAAATCCCTTCAGAGATGCTGAGTGTTGCTGGATTTGCCCTCTGCAGCTGTACAGCCCTATTCAATCCACCTGGGCTCCTGATCCAAACCTCCAATAAGATCAGGAAGGTTTCAACACCTGAGGCCCTTCTTGCCTTCATCCACCTCTCTAATCCATAACCATAATAACCATTTACAGAGCAGAAACAGGCCATGTCGGCCTTTTGAGTCCGCATCAGTTCACTAGAACAACTCTGACTGAATCTTTTCTGGATTCAACATTGCGACGTCATCTTCCCTTGCTGCTTTGACCTGGCATCATGGGTCAACTATTTTAGACTAGTCACGCATCAATATGCTCCACCCGACACTACCTTCCTTGGCCGATCAAAGCTGGGTTAAGTCTAGACCCCCACAATCTGCCTTCGATGTTTTCACAGTGCTTGAAAGACAGATTTAGCCCAGCTTTCAAATGCTGTGTAAAAAGGGCTACTGTGTATAAATATCTGTCGTGATACATTTGAGGCACACTTGGGTCTTGAGTGGCAAACCGTTGTTCAGTTTCCTACACTCAACTGTGACAGCTTCATGCAGAACCCTTTTCTGAAACATGGCTCCCACAAAATCTCCAACTGCTCAGTCTTTGTTGGCCCTTCAGCCACTGAGCTTCTTGCTGTTCCTTTGCTGAGTTCACCTTCCTGTTGGGTGTCCCCCCCCCCACCCGGCTTCTCCTTTTTGATATGAGGGTGGAAGGGGTGTATTCTTCCATTTCTGGTGTCTTTCCCCTGTCTACTGCTCCCTGATCTGCAACTCCTCATGGTCTGCTGCCCAGAATCTTGGGTACAAACATTAGTGGTTACAGGATTTTTTTAAAATATAAAGAACAAAATGTCATCAGCTCCTCTAACTTGCTGCTTGAAGCCTGTACAGCGCTGTTGGTGTCCTGTCCGGGCAGTAGGACTTTGCAGAGCAGTGCTGTCTCCTCTCTCTGTATTGGGGCTGGTGTTATAGTAGCTCTGGCAGTACTGCCATTTTTTTTTTTTGAGACTCCTTGAACAGTCTTGTTGAAGAGTTCAGATCAGAATCCTCAACAATTCTTTATCTCTCACTGCTACTTGACCCATTGTAGTGTGAATAAAAAGGTCTCATGACTGGAGGGCGAACAAACAGTTTTATTAGCTGATAACAATGGGTAGGGTTTCACAGTAATCTTCAGAAGGGTTTTGGGTAAAGACAGGAAACCAGGGTTGTATGTGAGCAGATGGGGGAGGATCTGGGAGGTGGAGCCAGCCATCAGCATAACCCCTTACCAGTGAATTCAAGTTCACTGCATTCACCCCTTTCTGTAGAATTTAGGGTCTGAATGAAGACACAGAATATGGGTTCAGAAAAATTTGGTGAAAAATAGTTATTTATAGATTCAAAGAGTCTGGGGGTCTGGAGATTCTGGTGGAACTCCTTAGCACTGGGGTGGGTGAGGGGGGGGGGGTCCTTGGACTCCTTGGGTCTCCTGGTCCCCTTGTGAGGGAGGAGAGGTGGGCTGGTTCTCTGGCTCAATGGTGGAGGGGGATGCACTTAACAGGATTCTCCAAGGCCCTGATTGGGGGCAGTGAGAATGAGCTCTGGCTCGCAGGGCACCTGAGGCTATGAACCCTCTGTTCTGGCAGATGCCAGGTCCCTGACAGAGACTGTCCTCCCTGCCATCTGGGTACTCCACATAGGTGTATGTGGGATTGGCGTAGAGCAGTTTCACCCTTTCCACCAAAGGGTCGGCCTCACTTCTCCTCCTGTACTTCCTGAGAAGGACCAGACCAGGAGTGGTGAGCCAGATTGGGAGTGTAGTTCCCAATGCCGACCTTCTTTCAAAAGTGAATAGGAGCTCGTGAGGAGTAGCATTGGTCACAGTACACAGTAGCAACCAGAGGGAATGGAGTGCCATAGGGAGGACCCTGCGAGCATGAGTCCAGAAGGCCTTTTGACTTTGGGGGCAGTTTGACAGCCTTCCAGATCATGGAGTTCTCCTTTTCAATGTGCCCAATCCCCTGGGGGTTGTAGCTAGTAGTCCTGGTGGACATGATGCCCCTTGCCTGCAGGTACTGACTTAGCTCGTCACTCATAAAGGATGATGCCTTGGTTGCTATGAAAATAGCTGGGATACCAGAACAAGGTGAAAATGGAGGCTAGGGCTTTTATGACTGATGAAATGGACATGTCTGGACATGGAATGGCGAACGGGAAGCAGGAGTACTCCTCAATAATGGAGAGGAAGAAAGTGTTCCTATTCGTGGAGGGGAGAGGTCCCTTAAAATTGACAGCCATTTGAAGGGCCTGGATGACTTGATCAGGCGTGCCTTTGTAGGGCGGTTGAAGTGTGGCTTGGACTCTGCGCAGACCTTGCAAGACCCAGTCATTTCCCTGACATCTTCCATGGAGTCGGGCAGATTGCGCGCCTTGACAAAATAAGTCATGCGGGTGACCCCTGGATGGCAGAGCTCATTATGCAGAGACTGCAGTTGGCCAGTGTGTGCAGAGACACAGCTTCCTTTGGATAAGGTATCTGGAGGGTCATTAAGAGCTCCTGGCCAATGGGCAATGTCATAATCGTAGGTGGAGAGCTTGATTCTCCATCTAGCAATCTTGACATGCTTGATTTTGGACCTCTTGACATTATTAAACACACGACCAATCATTGGTCAGTGAGGACTGTAAATTTCCTATCAGTCAGGTAGTGTCTCCAGTGCCTCATGGCTTCTACAATGGCTTGAGTCTCCTTTTCCTCAGATGGTTTCCGGAGCTTGTGGCCTGGTTATGTCTGAGAGAAAAATGCAACTGGCTTGGCTGCCTGGTTGAAGGTAGCGGCCAGTGCTATATCCAAAGTGTTGATTTGCACTTGGAAAGGTACATTCTCATCCACTGCATGCATGGAAGCTTTTGCAATGTGGTTCTGGAAGTAGTTAAAAGCTGTTTGGGAATCAGCCAAGAGGGGGAAATTAGTGGCTTATAAGAGAGGGTGAACCTTATCAGTGTATTGAGAGATCCACTGGGCATAATATGAGGGGGGGGAAAAAAACACTAGGCATCTCCTCAAAGCCTTTGTGGTCCTGGGAATGGGGAGCTCCAACAGGGGGAACATCCTACATGGACCGGAACCAGAGATGCCATTCTCCACCATGTAGCCAAGGATAGCTAGACAATTAGTCCTGAACACACTTGTCAGAGTTGTGAGGTTCAGGGCTTTCGTTGTTTGAAGAAACTCTGGAAGTTGGCATCATGTCTTCCAAGGTGTGGCCACATGGTGACATTATTGAGGTATGGGAAGGTAGCCTTCAACCCATACTCATCTACCATTCTGACAATCTGCCTCTGGAAGATAAAAACCCAATTAGTGATACCGAAAGGGATCCTCCAGAATTGATAGAGATGACCGTTAACCTTAAATGCAGTATATGAACAGTCCTCAGAATGGATTGGCAGCTGGTGATGGGCAGCTTTCAGGTCGATGGTCGAATAGACACGATACTTTGCAATATCATTCACCATGTCCAAAATTCAAGGGAGGGGGTATGCATCCAGGAGTATTTGTACCAATTAATAGTTTGGCTTTCGTCAATTACTAGCCTAGACTAGTTTTCCCCTTTTTACCACTACCACTTGTGCTCTCCACGGGCTGGTGCTAGGTTTGATGTTACCTTCGTCAGTTAGACGTTGTGTCTCAAACTTTATAAAATCTTGGTCTGCTGTGCTGTACCACTTGCTCTTGGTAGTCTGAGGACAGATTAGGGAGAGGTGGGATCGATATTCAGTGTGGAGAGGCTGCATGTGGGTTCTGATTTTTAGGGACCCTCAGTTCTGAACCATTACAGGGGAGGGGACAAGAATACTCCAAGGTCACACTTTTAAGGTGACACAGGAAGTCCAGTCCAAATAAAACTGGAGCACACAATTAGAGTGTATACATGTGAAATTTATGATAGATGTACTATACAATGTTGTTGAACATGCATAAAATGTGAATGAGATGCAAGGAATATGCGATAATTGGAAGGATACATCTTTAGGTTGTATTTTTGCACTGTCTGTGAGTCAATTTGGCATTTTGTGGAATGTCCATTTACCTTCACAGTCACTATGGAGTTGCTAAGCTGGTGAGGTCTATCCTGATCTAGGCTAGGTCCCCGGAGGCTGCATGCTCCTCATTTGAGTGGCCCTCACTGTCCTGGGTTGCCATGCATGGGTAAGATGTTGTTGACCTCATGGTGTGGCAAGATGGCTGCCCTTTCTCCCCTGTTGATGATGGCACAGAGTTTGAATTTGGGTCGCAGCAAGATGGTCAGTGAGTCTTTTCGTGCCACTTCCTCACTGCCACCCTTTGTCGGCATGTAGCACATCAAATGAGATTGGGAGAATTCGGGGCAGATGGCTGGGGGCTGGAATTGGATCCGGGAGTGGTGCAGGTTGTGGGCTTCCCCTCATGCAGAAAACCCTTGCCCATTGTCCTTTCTTGCCACAGTCTTTTGCTGGGCAACAAGATCAGGGATGCTGGCACTTGCTACAGAAAAAGCCCTCCGTAGCATGAGAAGTGGCAGCTGTTAGGGCAGGGGTAGTGGGAGCAGCTGGTCCTTGGAAGGGGTCACCTGGGTGAGTGAGCTCGTTGGCTTCAAGGTGGTCATTCTCGAGCTCAGCCTGTTCCAACAATTTGTCCAGTTCAATGTGGCTAGCCAGATCCTTTTCCGACTCGAGCAGTCACTGCTTCATGTATCTCAAGCAGACCCCTGCAACTAGTGTCCTGGATCTGTTCTTCCTCACGAATGCGGCCCGTAGCCACTTCGTACCTGTACTTCTTGGCAAGTGTCCACAGATCCAGCAGGTAGTGATCGATAGTTTCTCCTGGCCGCTGGTGATGTAGAGTTGATGCCTCACTAGGACCTAGTCTTGCGATTTCAGGTACCAAGCCTTCAATGCCTCAATGGCAGGATCATGTGTAGTGCAGTCCCTGATGACTGCATACCCATTCATTCCTACTCTTGAAAAGTTTGAGGACCTCCTGAGTTCATCAGTGTGGAAGATGGCTCTGGTTGTGTTCCGGTAGGCCTGGAAACAGTCTAGCCAGTATGTGAACTCCTCAGCTGCATCGGGGAGGCAGAGGGTCTATCAGTGGCATACCTGGCTCGAGTAGCACTTCCATCATTTCGGAAATAATCTAATAAAATTGTAGTGTGAATTAAAGCTCTCCTAACTGGAGGGAGAAAAAATGCTTATAACTAAGGGTAGGGTTTCACAGTAGTCTTCAGAAGGGCTCTGGAATTGGGTGGGAAAACAGGGTTATTATATGAGCAGATGGGGGCAGATCCAGCCATCAGCACAATACACGACCAGAGAATCCCAGTTCACCACACCCACTGAGTTCCTCCAGCAGATTGTTTTTTGCCCTTGTTTTCTGAGGAATTTTGGATAGGGTGAAACATAGAATTGTCATTGATTTCTGTCACATAAGCACAATTCAATGGAGACTAATGGGAAGTCTACAGCGACTAGATTCAAATCAGATAGTTGTAGAGATCACCATGACTGCTTGACATCAGCATCAAGTTTCGGAAAGTGTGGCTCCCAACGTTAGACAAGGCAATATCCTCTTCAATGTTTCCAGCTTTTTTTAGATTCATTTTTGTTATGAAATGATAACACAGGAAATTCCTGTGGTTCTGTCCTACTTGACAGTGTTGCTTAAAAAAACAGCCAGCTGGCCTTGTACAAGATCAGAATCTCATTCCAGAATTGGGATAATTTAGAGATTGGGATGCTGACGTCTGTAGGAATTCGTAGGTGGCAACTATTTCAGCTGAGCTGTACCCGTCTTCAAACAACAACTGATCTGATCCATAATCTTCATAAAGAAAATTGAAGGTCTCAAAGGGATTTTCACATTACAAATGATATTCCACTGAGAAATTGCAAGGATGTACAGAGAGCTATTTTCCAGAATGACCAGGAATTCTCAGACATTCCTTTAATGTCATAGGGATATTCAGAATAGCAGGAGGTTGTTAAATTACTTTTGTATATGCCTAAGAGGAGGATATGGAGCATATGATCAGGAGGGAATGATATTTAAGGCTGAGAGTCGATGGGTCAAAAACTGGGACCTCCTTCCCAACATGAGAGATTAGCAGTTCAAAAAAAGACTCTACCATCTTTACAAAGGCATATAGAGACATGAGGGAATGCAGAAGTCTGCAAGTGTTTACAAATGTCTTGTGCAACTTCAAAAAGATTGTCAGTAATGAATTTCAAATTTAAATGAATTTTTTTTTCACATCCAAAGATGCAGATGGATATGGGGAAAGTGTCATTTTAAAAAAATTGTACAATTTCACTGAATGCAGAGCCTTTGGCCCTCAATGTTGTGCTGACTTGTGTGTGTGTGTATGTATGTGTATATATATATATATATATATATATATATATATATATATATTATTTTTTAAAGTACTAAATGCTCCCTACCCTGTAACCCTTCACTTTTCCTTCATCCATGTGTCTAAGGGTCTCTTAAATCCCTTAATGTTTCAGCCTCCACCATCACCAGCAAGGCATTCCAAGCACCCACAACATTTTTTAAACTTATCCCTGGTTTCTCCCCTAAACTTTCCTCCCTTCACTTTGTACATGTCCTCTGGTGTTTGCTATTCTTTCCCTGGGAAACAGGTGTTGTCTGTCCACCCTATCTATGCCTCTCATAATCTTGACCTCTATTAAATCTCCTCTCATTCTTCTACGCTCCAAAGAGAAAAGTCGCAGCTCTGCTAACCTTGCCTCATGAGACTTGTTTTCCAATCCAGGTAACATCTTGGTAAATCTCATTTGCACCCTCTCCTTTGCTTCCACATCTTTCCTTTTGAGGTGACCAGAAATGAACGCAATACTCTAAGTGCAGTCTTAATAAAGATTTGTAGAGTTGCAACACGACCTCCTGAACTCAATACCCCATTAATGAAGCCCAGCATCCCATAGGCTTCTTAACTATCATATCAACCTGTGCAGTGACCCTGAACTCCAAAGTCCCTCTCCTTCAGCCATTGTGTCATCTGCAAATTTACTAACTCATCCTTCCATCTCTTCATCTAGGTCATTTATAAAAATCACAGAGCAGGGGTCCCAGAACAGATCCTTGCAACACCCCACTTATCACTGACCTCCAGGCAGAATACCTTCCTTCCACTACTACTCTCTGCTTTCTTCCTGCAAACCAATTTTTATCCAAATAGCCAAGGTTCAACTGATCTCATAATTTTCTGGATGAGTCTCTCATGGGGGACCTTGTCAAATGCCTTACTAAAATCCATGTTGACCACATCTGCCTCCCTACCCTCATCAATTTATTTTGTTACCTCACTCAATTAGGCTCATAAGGCATGACCTTCACTTCACAAAGGTATGCTGACTATCTTTGAGTAGACTGGACATCTCCAATTGTTCATAGATCCTAACCTTAAGAATCTTCTCCAATAGTTTGCATACCACTGAGGTATTACATTTTTAAACAAGGGGACTCCATTTTCCAATCCTTTGGCACCTTCCCTCTGGCCAAAAATGACTCGGATCATAGGTTCTGCCCTAGCTATCTCTTTTGCTCATTGTAGGTACAGGCTAGGCAAAAAAAGCAGCGTCGCGCTAAATAAATCATCGTAGTTACAGTTGAAATTAAAACACAAATTAACTTTTAGTAAACTAAACATCCTTGCTCCCAGGCCCGTGGTCCCTTCTCCCAATGGCAGCCTGACACCCATGTCCAATGGCTCATCGCATTCTATCCAGATTTGCATTTAAATCGGGCCGTGTTAAATCGGAATTCTGCTGTAACTGCAAAGCCAATTGATAAAAGGACCATTCAGCCAAGTGTGTACACATAAAGGTCACAGATTAAATTCCTGTATTTATTTTGTTTGTTGGGCAAATCTAGGAAAACCATAGAAAGCCCACTATTTACTCCAACTCTGCTTAAAGAAGGAAAAAAGTCTTGAATCCAAAAAGCTGCAAAATATTGTTCAGAAAGATGAGTGGTTTAATCATTGGAACTTCAGATTATCAAAGTGAGGACAAAGCAAAGATACTATTGTTACAGATGAAATTTATTAAGGGTGACCTTGAAATCTGGCCAGTTATTTTTTTTTTGATTGGGTGGGGGAAACACGGAACAGTGTAATAAGATAAATTACAGGCTGGGTGAAATTCCAGGTGGGTTTAAAAATAGTTCATGGCTACTACTAAATCCATGTACGTAGATGTTCTTTCTTTTCTTTGGCTTAGCTTCGCGGATGAAGATTTATGGAGGGGTATGTCCACGTCTGCTGCAGGCTCATTGGTGACTGACAAGTCCGATGCGGGACAGGCAGGCGTGGTTGCAGCGGTTGCAAGGGAAAATTGGTTGGTTGGGATTGGGTGTTGGGTTTTTCCTCCTTTGTCTTTTGTCAGTGAGGTGGGCTCTGGTTTTCTTCAAAGGAAGTTGCTGCCCGCCGAATTGTGAGGTGCCAAGATGCACGGTTGGAGGCCATATCAGCCCACTGGCGGTGGTGAATGTGGCAGGCACCAAGAGATTTCTTTAGGCAGTCCTTATTCCTCTTCTTTGGCACCTCTGTCTCTGTGGCCAGTGGAGAGCTCGCCATAGAACATGATCTTGGGAAGGCGATGGTCCTCCATTCTGGAGATGTGACCCACCCAGCGCAGTTTGGGTCTTCAGCAGCATGGATTCGATGCTTGCGGACTCTGCCAGCTCGAGTACCTCGATGTCGGTGATGAAGTCATTCCAATGAATGTTGAGGATGGAGCGGACACAGCGCTGATGGAAGCATTCTAGAACGCCTCCTAGAACATGGATGTAGCCACAAAATAAAGAGTGGGCATGCTCAGGCAACAACTCTGCAACCAGATTTGGTGGACCTGAGCAGGTATCCAGCTCTGCAGTCATCTGCCATATGCTTCAAACTTTATCCTTGTCTGCAGCCTGGTCAATTAGTAATTGTAGGAAAAGGAGGGGAAAGGTTTTGAGGAAAAGAACAAATTTGGGGAGGGGAAGTAGAAATCACCACCTTTCTGACAAAGCTCTGAGACACCAGAAGCAGACACCCCTCTCCCAATGTATTAACTGTCAGTAAAGTGCATATCATTGCTGCAACATTCACCTTCTGGCTGCTTTTCTTCAGCTAAGGTTGGCCTGAGTTCACCAAATGCTGAAAATCCTTTTTTAGGAATTACTTCATTTATATTTTTGCCTCCATTTCTCTCCATTTGAGGGGTAATGAGAAACAGCATTTCAGGATGAAGACCATTCTAAACTGTCAAAGTCAGAAACCATCTTGCTATCCAGCAGCAGACCGAGAGGGCATTGGCAGGGTGGAACAAAGGGAATAACTGAAAGAGTGAGGCGAACATTTCTTGGGTGAAAAGTTTTTGAGGAATTCCTGATTTTTAAAATTAATTTATTTACTTAATTTATCCTTCTGTTGATGAATCTATGATGAAAAATGTTAACCTTGTTTCCCTATTCAAGGGTTTGCTTGACCTGAGTGTTCCTAAAATGTTCAGTTTATATTTTAAATTTCCCCAGTTTCTAAAATTTCCTTTCCCTAATTTGGTGCTTCTACAAAATGTTTTCATGGCATTTGAAGCTGTGAGGTAAAGATTTCTGAGACTCTATGGGGAGTCAGTGCAAAAGACAATGTGGAAGCTCTGTGCTTTGAGGATCCCACAGTGGTTCGGTACTGCTAGCGATGTACCAGTTATTGAGATACTGATGGCTTGGGTGCTGACATCCATAGAGAGGTCAGACATTATCTTAAGCCCCTTTCACTCTTGCCAGTGATCCCAGGAATCGATCGCCAACCGGCCTTTAAAATGGCAAGTGTGAAAGCAAAATCTGCTCAACGCCCGTGTCAAATGATATCATCTCCTGCTGGGGATTGCCGACCTTGACCCCTAATACAATCCCCAGCATCTGCAGATGCTGGCGTTGAGATCAGGCAAATGTGAAACGAGCAATTGCATTGCAGGCACTTCCTATTAAAGGTAGAACAGACAAACACCAGGGATAAACCCTTGCAAGTGTGAAAGCATTCAGTGTCCTGGTTAGCAGTGGTCTAGTACATTTATCTGAGAGGCCAAACCCCCATTCCTATCCCGGGACACTGAACGGCCGATTTACTGGGATGCAAGTGTGAAAGGGAGCTATACAGAACTGAGGACTTACTTGTCATATTTTGGAACTACAGAACAGAAATGGGCCCTTTGGCCTATCTAGTCCATGCCAAATTATTTTGCCTTGTCCCTTCAACTGCACCCAGACCATAACCAGTCATGCTTTTCCCATTCATGAGCCTATCCAAACTTCCCAGACGTTGAATTCAAATCTGCATCCACCACTTCTGCTGACAGCTCATTCCACCCTCTTGCCACCCCTCTGAGTGAAGTTATTCCTAATGTTCCCTGTGAACATTTCACCCTTGACCCGTGCCCTCTTATTCTTGGCTCACCCAAGCTTGCCTACATTTATCCTATCGATACTCATGATTTGATGTACGTCTTTCAAATCTTCCCTCATATATAACATCTGATGCTCCAGGGAATAAAGTCCTAAACTATTTAACCTTTTGCTCTGAGTCAGCTCTTGAAGTCTCAGCATTATCCTTGTAAATTTTCGCTGCACTCTTTCAATCTTATTAATAACACTGCAAGAACAGATTGCAGGACTGTTGTGACATGTTGGTAAAACTGGTCCAAAAAGCAGCCATCCATTCTTTTATCACAACAGTCTGTACTTGGTCCAACCTGTAGAATGTTCGAGTGCCTTTGTAGTCAGCACAAAAGGTAATCTGCCATTTGGGAGGAACAGCAAAGCCATATTTGTCCACATGTCTCTGACAACGGATATTTCTGGACAGTTTGCAGAAGTGTGTAATTTTATTTAACTAGTATGTGGCGGGGGGGGGGGGGAGGGAGGAGAGGAGAGAGACCATCACCCACATCAATATTGAGAGGTAAATGTTTTGTCTACCCTGTAATGTCTTGTTCTTCTTCTGCTTCTGGTCTTTCAGATAAATGTACTAGATCTCTGGCATTATTTCAAATCAAGGCAATGAGCCTTGGTGTTGGACACAAACCAATCAAAATTGGCTAAAACATGGAGTTGAACAGGAAAGTCTACAGATGCTGGGACTGTAGATGTGCTGGAGAAATTCGGCAGGTTATGCAGCATCTACAGGGTAATCAATGTTTCAGGCAGATGACTGAATATAAAGGTTGGGGGGGTAGGGAAGAGGATGAGGGGAGGAAGGGGCAGTGGGATGAGCATGTGAACAGATAAAAGGTCATAGGTAGATGTAGGTGGGAGGATTGGAGAGGAAAAAAGAGTGGGGGGTGGAAGGGTTTCTATGGAAGAGTGAAGGGAAAGGAGACAGGGGAATTGAAATAGATTCGGAGGGATTTAATGAAAGCAGATGTTAATGTGGTCTGGTTGGAGACTGCCTAGACAGAATATCAGGTTTTATTCCTTCAATTTGCTGGTAGCCTCAGTGCTGTATGGATAGACATGTCTGTGGGAATGTGTGGAATTAAAATGGATGGTCCCTAGTAGGTTCCTGTTATTGCTGTGGACAGAGGCAAGGTACTCAATGAAACGTGACTTGTTTGTGTACACTCTGAACTCTAACGTGTTCAGACACAGTAATGTCAAGGCACAGAAACTTCTGTTATTCACTGAACAGTCAAATGTTCTAAACCTAGGAATTTTCTTAAAAATTAGAAGTCGAAACTTGCCTACATATTTTAGTGTAGTATACAAAAGTGCTGGAGATGCTAAAAGCAGCCGATTGACTACCTTCTAATTCCTATGGATGCTGTGTGACCTGCTGAATTTCACCAGCACTTTTGTGTATCACTAGCACGAGGTTGAGTTCCTGCTTAAATGTATCACTGAATTTCTGCTACATTTCTGCTGGAATAGGTCGCAGCCAATTGGTGCCAAAAAAAGAACCGATTTCCGAAGATGAATGATCAGCCTATGATCATATTGAATGCCAAAGCAGGTTTGAAGGAACGCATGACCTAGTCCTATTGATATTCTTGTATTTCAATAAGCGCAAAATATGTATCACTTGCTAATGTTTTAATTCCCTAGTTCTTGTTCTCGAACTGAATAAAGTAAAACAAATAAATAAATAAAAATTGTGATGTTCATCTTCCATGTTTCTCTTTGGAAGGATACAGATCACAAATCCTAATGGATGGAAAAGAATTCTTAAGCAGTGTTTGTTTCTACATTAGACAGCAGAAAAGAAATGGATTTTGCTAAAAAAAGCCATTTCACAGACAAGGTCAATGGAATTATTTATTATCCAATATTTTACAAAATAAAAGCAGACATTTGGTTTTTTTTTCTCGTAAAACTCAAAAGATGAGGGTGAACAGATGGTTCATCTGCTTCGTAGGAAGGGTGTTGAGTGCCACAGATTGCCCTGGCAGACAGTGGAAGCAGATGGCGTTGGCATAGCTAACAGGAATTTACAATTCATGAACTAAAACCGATGGCATAATATTGCAGTACAATATTGTTTGAAATTTTGGGGCCTATCAGACAGCTGAACAAGATGAGCTAACTTACTGCTCTTACTTGTACTCTTCAAGAGGAAATGTGTTCTCCAGGGCCTCTCTTGATCATCACATGAAAGATTTCTTACTTAGTACATCCTCCTCTAGGTCGATCTATTCTACCCAATGACTCTCATTCCTTGAAATTCCCAAGCTCCTAACCTTAATTCCATCTCTACATTTGAGTGACTGCACTCTCTCAGCATTTTCAGTTTTTACCTCTTTCCTTGCCCTTTCTCCTTCAAATCCCTCCAAACTTTGAATTCACTTAATGCACACAAAAATACTACACCTTGTTATCTGGGGTTTACTGCTCCCATATGTTCAAGGCCTTCCCTGATTTACTTCATTGGAATGCATTCTACCTGCACCCTCACATTTTGTTCTTCATTCTGATCATGCCCAGACCCTGCCTGGTAACCTTTATAAAGTGCTCCTGGATGCTGATACCAGCAGACCCTTGACCACTTGTGATGCTGACTTTAAATGATTGGATACAGAAGAAAGTTTCATTTTGTGCGCTATCTAGCAAGCTGATGCAAAGTGGTGGAATAATAAGAGTAGGGAGGAGTGTAACCATAAGTTATTTAATGCAAGGTATGGGGAAAAGTACAGTTAAAACTCTGCAGGAGAGCCATCTATTGCCAGTGAGATAGTCAATTAGCAGTGTCGCGTTATCGATTAACCACGTTAGACTGAGTTGTAATTAATAGGCTTTAATCACCGTAAGACATCAACACATCTCGCATGTTGCTGGCCCAGTTCCAAGTCAGGTACTGAGGGAGGAGTTTGGGCATAACAACCTTTATGAGGATTTCTGAGAGAGAGGAGTCACAGGTTTGGGATGGGCCAGCTCTTACAGCACATGCATAATAGCTTTACAGTGGTTACACCAACACCACAAGCAGGAACGAAGCTATTCTCTTTCAAAAATGTTGTCATTCCCTCTTCAAGAGTCTGCTCTCAAGCCCTTTATTTTAACAAAGTACTGACTCTAATCCTTCCCTTTCTTATCCAAGCTCTTTAAATTGTTCCTTAATCTTGTCTCCAGCAGATCCACTTGAATTACATCAATTAAGTGTGCTCTGCCACAGACCATACTGATTTAATAACTTTCAAGAATGGCCTTCTATGAATCTAGTGATCAGAAAAGCCATGCCCCACAGCCATTACTGTATTCTTCCATCTCCTTAGTGGAATTCCCTCGGGCTAGTTACATTTTTTGATTTGTTCAGCTACTATGAAAAGGCTCAGTGCAGTGAGGTTGAAGTTGTGGATGTTACTTGAAAAGGACTTATTTGCACATACTGTCATTGAGCAACATGGGAAGGAACTTGTAAAAGACCAAGGTAGGTTTGGGTGGGGAAGAGGGACCCCAATTTGAAGGGGTGGATCAGGAATAATTAGGACAGGGATTGAAAGGTGAAAACTTAGACAGGGGTTGGAAGTGCAGGGAGTATAGTTGGGCAAGAAGATCAGTGGGGAGAGGATTGGATTGGCAATTTGATGGAAGGGCATCAACTGCAGGGGATTTTTTTGGGGAGGGGATGGATGGAGAAAGCAGGTTGCATGTTTCCAGTCTCCTTTCAGGATGACAGATCGAAGGTTAAGGAAAAGGAAAATCATGTCAGCACCTCAATCAGGATGAAGCTGGAATTTGAAGATGGGAAGGTGGGGTCCTCATGCCCAACTACCTGGGTTGAGCTCAAACAGATCCCTTTTGAGTGAGATGGAAGCCAACATTAGAAATGGAGTAAAGGCCTGGATATCCATAGGCAACAAAAGTGAGACTAAATCCCAGAAGTCAAGTGCATTTGAAACTGATTAGGGCAGTGGTTCTCAACTTTTTTCTGCCCACTCACATTACCACTAAGTATTCCCTATGCCATAGGTGATCTGTGATTAGTAATGGATTGCTTAAGGTGGTATGTGAGTGGAAAGTTTGAAAACCACTGTTTTAATTGTACCTAATTGTTATGTGCACGGTTTCATAACTCCAAAGGAAAATGGACCAATGACAATTTTTCTCAAGCAAAATATTTCGAACAATTGGGTCTAGAGCAGTGATTTGGAACCTTCCCACTCGCGTACCACCTTAAGGCATCCCTTACTAATCACAGACCACCAATGGCATAGGGATTACTTAAAGTGGTATGGGAGTGCAAAGAGCTTGAGATCACTGGATTAGGGGAAGACTGGAAGCTCCTCATGATGCATGATCCAGTCTCCAGGCACCTAGATTTTTAAGAAAGAACAGACTTGTACAGTTGCAGTTAAACCTTCTCTATACTGGTAAAGAAAGGATTCAAAACCCTTTCTGAATTTCACTTTGACTGCTGTCTAACAAATTTATGTTTGTAATAGTGTTCTAATGCAGATAAAGACCTGTAACAAAACAAAATAACATAAAAGTATTGCTCTTTTTAATAATGCATTGGATCATTATTTTCCGTTTGGATTAGATGCCGCGCAAAATGCTAAAAGATCTAAATACATTTTCTCTACAAAATATGTTGGATTGCCAGCAGTAACTGCATTGTCTAGACTAAGAAGCCATCTTTCATGAGCATAAAATAACTACTCTTGCTGGAACTTTCCACTTTCAATTGTGGTAAGAAATACCAGAGCAAATAAAATATATGTTCAAAATGTATGACTCATGAGCTAACGATGAACAGTGCAAGTTTTCCACTGGTTCATATGATGAAATTGGCTGTAATATATTTTCTGACCTTTGTTCAGTTGATATCTCACTGAGGCAGGTACAGGTTCTGTTCCAGAACTTGAGCGCACATGGTCAGTTTTGACGGACACATTCTTTCCCCTGTTCAAAGCACTCATTTCTTGCTGCTTTTCTACACCTAAAGGAAAATATCTCCTTTTCATACCATACTCATTGGAAGGAAGAGGGTGGATCTTGAAGAAAGCAATAGATGCCAGAACTAGATGATGTAGCCTCTGGATTCGAGGAAGTAGATTTAAGACCTGAAGAACTGATTCTCCCAGAGAGTCGTGAATCTGTGGAATTCATTTTCCCGAGGATGCAGTGGAAGGCTGGCTCATTAAATATACTGGAGACACATATTTTTGTGTAATCAAAGGTTATGGTGAATTGGCAGCTAGATGGAGTGGATCAACTATGATCTTGTTGAATAGTGGGCCTGATGTCCAATTTCTGCTCCTAGTTCTTTCGATCTCTATTCTTTCTCAGTTCTCCATATTTGTATCTATTTCTTTTGAAGGTTATACATTGAGCATTTGCACTATGTGGGTGTAGAGAAGAATGACATGCACACCAAAGTCTTGAAGCTGTCTGGATTATTGCTCTGACTGTCACGTTTATATGGGCCCCAGGCACTGATGTCAGGGCCTTGTCATCAGGGTGTCGCCTGTGATTGGCTGGCATTTCCACCACAGTTCCTAATCTTCTGCCGTGCGGGAGATCATCCCGGTCACTGAGTTTATCGGCCATTTTGTGGGCTGGTCCACAGCTCTGTGCTTGGGCCACTATAAAAGACCCCTGAACTGGTGATCGGGCCTTTGACTTGAGGTCTGCCCCTGCATCATAGGGAGGAGTGGAGACTAGCTGGTTATAGTCTAAATATGCCGGCTTCAGGCAAATGATATCCCTAATGACTCTGTAGGGCCCTTCATAGAGTCCTTGTAGGGGTGGCTGGTGTGCGCCCCTTCGCACGAACACCTACTGATAAGTTATTATCTCCCTGGGGATGTTGTTTGGGCTGGCTGTGTGGTGGGGATTGTTGCAGGACCAGGGACCCCAGTTTTCACTGCAAGTTTGCAAGGGTGACCTCAGGGTCTTCCATGTGTTTGTCGGGGGCCAAGCACTCCCACAGAATGATTAAGAATGTGCTGTAGACCATCTCTGTTGCCAAGGCATTGAGGTCTTCCTTTGGCAAGGTGTAAATCACCAGCAGAACCCAAAGTAGTTTGTCCACCCAGTTGGGACCTTTGAGCCAGGTCATCAACGGTGCCTGTTGAACCTTTCCACCAACCCATTGGGCTATGGGTGGTACACTGTGGTGAGGTGGAACTGTGTTCCTCAAGAAGTTAGCCGGAGCTATCCAGAGCCCAGAAGTGTTCCCCCTATCTGAGGGTAGGTGCTCCAGGACCCTGAATCTGGACACCCATGTGTCGATGAATGCCCTGGCGCAGATTTCTGTGATGGTATCAGCCAGTGGGACTGCCTCAGGCCACCATGGACAGCAGGTATCTCACCCCACAGGAAAATGGTAGTGGCCCCTCTCTATCAAGATGTATGTGGCTAAACCTGCGCATTGGTTCAAAAGTCTGTGTTGGGGCCTTTGTGTGACTTGCACTTTTGAGGACTGGCAATTCATTCAGATCTTGGCCCACTGGCTGACCTGCCTGTGGTGGCTGTGCCAAACAAACTTGCTCGCCACCATCTTGACTGTGATTCGTATTGCCAGATGAACCAGGTTGCGTATGGTATTGAAAACCTGGTGTCTCCATGTGGCCACGACAATGAGGCAAGGGCTGCCTATGGAGATGTCAGGTTACCTGGGCTGACAGAGACATCTTTCTCCCTGAGACCGGAGACTGCTATCCTATACATGGGGATCTCAGAGTCCTGCTGCTTTGCTTTGGCGAGGGCCACATAGTTGACCCCTGGTGACAGGCTGTTTGTTACCACGTTGCTTTTCCCAATGATGTGCTGTATGTTCGTGGCAAATTCAAACACATAAGACAAGACTTTGCTGCCTAGCCGACCACTGGTCTGATGCCTTATGGAAGGCAAAGGTCAACAGGTAGTGATTAATTAAGACTTTAAATTGTCAGTCTTCCAAAAAGTAACACAAATGTCTTACTGCCAGGTACAGCACCAATAGCTCAATCAAAAGCGCGGTATTTGAGCTTTCTTGGGGGGGTGGGGGGCAGCTGTACCTGCTGTAAAAGGCCAGGGGTTGCTACTGGCTTTCAATGAGCTGCTCCGGTACACCACCTACTGTTGTGCTGGAAACATTGACTGTCAGCAGTAGGTGCCTCATATCTAGAATGTACCACGAGGGTGGTGTTGGCCAGTGTGCACCTTTGGCATTTTGGAACACCCTTGAAGACTCATCATCCCAGGTAATATCCTTTGACTTGCCCGCTATTAGCATGAAAAGGGAGTGCATGATGCAGGCCGCTGCCAGTATGAATCTGTGGTAAAAGTTTATACCGGCAAATTCTTGTAGCATGGTTGTCTCAGGTGGGCAGTGTGGTCTTTGAGGATGTTGTCCAAATAGATGAATGCAAATTGGAGGTCTGCATCCACTAGCCACTGGAAAATATGTGCCACGTTTTTCAGACTGAAGGCATGCATAGGAATTCAAACACACCAAAGGGGTTGATAATCGCGGTCTTGGGGATATCTTGGGGATGAACTGGGATTTGGTGATACCCCTGGATGAAGTCCACCTTGGAAAACACCCATGTCCCATACAGGTTGCTGGTGAAGCCTTCGGTGTGGGGCATGGGATATCTGTTGGGCATGGTGGCCTCATTGAGGCAGCAACAGTAGTCGTCACATTGCCTCCCACCTTCCTGCAGTCTTTGGTACCATGTGGAGGGGGGGGGGAGGCCCAGGGACTGTCGGAGTGCTGCACAATCCCTAGCTCCTCCATTTTCTTGAACTCCTCCTTTGCTAGGCTGAGGTTTTTGGGAGGGAGTCAGCATGCCCTAGCATAGAGTGGGGGGCCCTCAGTCAGAATGTGGAGCTTTTGCTCAGCTGTGGAGAACTTTGGTGCCACTATTGAAGGGATTCTGCCAGGATGCAGGTCAACTCGTTATCTGAAATCATTAGAGCCGGGGGATGGAGCAGATAGCTTCCCCCACAGGTAGTTTGAAAAGTTCTGGCGTGCACCAAGGACCATCCCTTGAGGTCTGAGCAGGCAGTGGGCTCGAAGGAAGTTGGCCCCCAGGAGTGGTTGCACCACTGCTGCACTGTTGCCGAACCGAAGGGGAATGGTGTGGGTGCCAAGAGTCCAGATGGAGGAGCTGTTGGCTGCCCCTAGTTCTGGGCCCTGTTTGCTGTGGCAGGTATTGAGACCTGCGGGGGGCAGGATGCTTATCTTGGCGCTGGTATCTATCAGGAAACGCCTGCCTGACAAGGAGTTGGCTGGGGAATTTCTCGGAAACCTGCAGGGTAGGTGGCATTGAAGGGTCTCCACACTGTATCACAGATGATAGTAGCAGAATTGTCCCAGGGCATTAACTTGCCTCACTGCTGGTCTTGGTCTCACAGGCGGCTGTTTGTGGGGCTTGCTGATGTGGTCTATGACGGCGCTGGTATCCTTCACTCTCCAGAGCATATCCGCCTGACCACAGCCCTCAGAGGGTCACTGAAGTCCTCATCTGTGAGCAAGAGTCGAATATCCTTGGGGAGCTGCTCCAGAAAGATCTGCCCAAAGAGTAGGCAAGGCTTGTGGCATTTGGTCAAAGCAAGTATCTTGCTCATTAGGGCGGACGGGGCCCTGTCCCCCAATCTATCCATGTGCAGTACTCAGGCAGCGCACTCATGCAAGGAGAGCACAAAAGTACAGGTTAACAGCTCTTTTAGGGCCTTGCTCCGGAGGATGTTGTAGGAAGTCTACAACCCTTGCCACTGTGTCTTGATTGAGTGTGCTCATGATTTAGAAGTAGTGTGTGTCATCATCAGTGAAGCTGGAACTGAGCTTCGGCCTGCATGAACCACACGGGAACCTGAGTGAGACCACGTGGAGAGTCGCTGGCCTCACCTGGTCTGTCATCTTCAGGTCCAACTGAAGGTCGAGTGTAGCATTCACGCTACGTGAGTGTGGAGCAGAATGACACACACCAAAGACTTGAAGTCGAGACTGGTTTATTGCACTGGCCATTGTGTTTAAATGGGCCCCAGGCGTTGACATCAGGATGCTGGCCTGGGATTGGCTGGCATTCCCGCCACAGTTCACTGTCTTCCCGTCGTGCAGGAGGTCACCTGGGACGATGGCCAGTGTTGTCCCCAGGTCTGTACGGCCACCACATTCATCGGCCATTTTATTGGCCTCTGTGTGTGGGCCACTATAATATTTGCATTCACTCCCAACACCCTCCCTACCCAAACCTTTCTTGCCAAAGCATCATTACCATCTTCCTGAACCCCGCCACTCTACGTGCGTCACAGGTACACTTTCTGACCCTGGCAGCCCAGCTTGTGCATTCATAAGCTGCAGATCCAAAGACAAAAAGTAACAGGCCACTGAAATACATCAGCAGTAAATTGAACAAGAAACAGGTCTTTGTTCAGTGAAATATGATAACACTAGCACAGGAAAGAGTTATGAGGACATTGCCAGGACAAGTGAAGTTTTGTGATGGGAATAAACTAGCTGGACTGCTTTTAGCAAAGTTATTTACTTTGGAGCAAAGCAGGGGAAGATGTAATCAAGATGTGCAACATTACAAGAGGCCTGGAGAGGGAGAATACGAAGCAACCCTTTCAAATAACAAGGGGTTGGAACACTGCCCAAAATGGTGGCAATAGCAGAAATCGGCATCACATTTTAAAAGGTATATATCAAAATCAACCAAAAAAAAATCAGGGATAATGGAGGAATATTTGATGTGAAACAGTGAAATTCGTCTGATCCCACTTTATTTTAACCAGCGTGGTATCGTCACCATATAGTTTGATTCTGTACCGCAAGTTTCTCAGAAACATCTACCAATGCCTGACATGACAGAGCCCCCTGCAACATTAAGTTTTGAGTCATATTGGGAAACTCTTTCTCTGCAGTAGTTTCTGTTTGGCCAGTGTTTCCTGTGGGCTGCAGTTTTTCCTGCTTCTCTCTCTGCTGCATCTCTCTCCTTTGTGCACCTGTGGTCTAAGCTGTAGGTCATTGTTGTTGCTGCTGCTAGAGATCAAGTTCCTTTTTATCTGAGCTGCAATCTAAGACAAGCTTACCACCACCTCTCCCACATGAGCAGAAACAATGTCATGAAAGCAATCATGAGAAGGGAGTATTCATTATCAAATTTCCAAGTTCAAGTTTATTATCTGAATGTTAATATGTAACCAGACAAAACTTTCTCTGGAGCAAGGTGCACATACGTACATACACAATAGACAGGACATAATAATTGTGTATCTACATAAAGGTGTATACAATATTTGCTAGAAGGTTCATTCACTCTCTTGGTTGTTGCCATGCAACAACTTTATTTCATTTGGGAGTTTCAGAAAGTCCAGAGGATGAAATCTTGTTTGATTACTCTGCCCTTTCTAACCTTTTGATCATCCAAAAACACAACATCCGCTGCAGCAAAATCTCGACCCTTCCACTATCTCCGTAATCAAAAGTCCCTGTCCAACCTGCAGAAATTCGTCATCAAAAGACCTGAACCAGTGCCTTCATTCTCCACTGCAAACTCTTCTGTCAAATTTCAATGCTCTTCCCGGTGATACATGAGGCTGCAGATGCTGGAATCTGGAGCAAAGAACAAACTTCTGGAGGAACTTGCAGCATCAGTGGGAGACACAGAATGGTCAACATTTTGGGTTAAAACCCTTCATCAAAATGCTCATCAACCCTTTCCAGTGGCCATCTGAAATGGAGCAGCTTCTTTGCAACTCTGATAGATGTGATCCAAGATGTGGCCAGTACAGGTAATCTATTACTAAGACTTATTTTTACCCTGTTACCATACTTCTGTTTCATCCAACACCACCAGGCTTCCATCTTTCCTTTAAGTGTTACATTACAAAAGAATCAGTTGAATGGCATTTTTTTGTGATTTCAATACAATTTCAGTATACTTGCCTTAAATAGAGAAATGAATTGTCATTTGTCATTTCCAACAGGATATCAAAAAGGTCAAGGACACCAAGGTTGTTGGTTTCCATTAGGAACTGCATA
The DNA here is from genome assembly GCF_036971445.1 of Narcine bancroftii. Taxonomy (NCBI): domain Eukaryota; kingdom Metazoa; phylum Chordata; class Chondrichthyes; order Torpediniformes; family Narcinidae; genus Narcine; species Narcine bancroftii. Next base: position 79,992,000 of record NC_091471.1, read on the forward strand.
CATGTAAAAGTTTTTAATTTGAAAATGTTATTGTTTAATCTGCTTCCAATAAAATTAATCTGTTAGTCTGAGTTTAGAACAATGTTTGTTATACAGCCTTGTGAAGTTGAAAAATATCCTGTAGTGACCAGTAATTCCAATGTTAAAACAAACATCACATAAACTCGAGCAGATACTCCAGACAATTGGATAATAATTCTATCAATGTTCCAATAAACTTTAAATTTACCAGTTTAAAAAGTTTACAAAATGGGACCTCTTAAGTTTAAATAAAGTTCAGGAAAAGGGACTTCTGTGAGTTTAAACGAGTGGAGAAAACAGCCCTGATGTGTTTAAAGGAGTAGAGAAAACTGTCCAGAGAGGCAGGTGTCAAACCAATGTTTCTGAACAATTATGTTTTAATCTGTTTGGCTTTGCTCGTTATTTTTAATTGTATTAAATGTTTAGGTCACCTATCTGAGTGTTATTGGTACCATGTAACCCAGTGCTACCTGTCACATGGTTGGGTGGTCAGTGACTACACTGGCTCCCCCGCCAGGCTTGCCTGGCACAGATGAAAAACAAAGGGTGGATGAATCCTCTCATAGGATCAACAGTCATAAAGTGTGGAAAGGGCATCCTTTGCATTGAAGCTTGGTCTGGCCATTCACTGCAACAGATCTCTACACCCCCCCCCCCCCCCCCATCTTGAACCTCACCCTGGTGTTGGATCCAAGAGGTATCGAGATGATGGGTCTGGACCTGTCCATACTTTAGGGGACAATACTCCCCTAAATCCATTCATGCACATGCTGTTCCTTTCCGAGGGGTGGGGTATCCTCATATCAAACCCCACAAACTGACTGAAAGGAAACATCATTTTCCTATGGGAAGGATAGCCAGAATGCTTAAATTCATCATTCAGACTGCTCAGTAAAAACACAATGTTGGAGAAACTCAGCAGGTTAAATAGGGTTCTTTGCGTAGCAAAGATAAAAATACATAACAAACGTTTCAGGCTGGAGTCCTTCATCAAAGTATGAACAAATGTAGGCAGTCACCCAAACAAAATGGAAATGGTGGGGAGGGGAAGAGGAGACAGCTCTGTGAATGGAGAGGGAAGTGGGTGGAGAACTGGAAGAAAGAAGACGGGGATAGAGAAGAGGGTGAGAACAGGTTTGCCATTTGATTGGGGAGGGCCCAGACACAGTATTAGATGCTACTCCTCCAGTTTACTGGTGGCCTTGGTTTGGTAGTGCATGAGGCCATGGACTGTCATGTCTTCAGCGTGTTCAACTTGATGCATTGCTGAGGTCCTTTTCATCTTTTTACATTAAAGTGCTGTGTTATTTCATTATGCTGTTTGTCAGTCACATCCAGTATTAGAAAGAATATTAAATATTTGAAAGTCTTCTTGCAATCTTGTGGGATTCCAAATCTGATTGATTCACATGGTTCTGCTTTGGGTAAGTTGTTTGTTACTTGGCCACTGAAGAGCCCAGAGGGCCCAAAAACCCAGCAGTAAGACAAATATTTACTTAAACAAAAGTTGCTTTTAATTATCTTTAAAGATGAAAACAGGTTCACACTTTAATTTATCACTATTAACTAACCTAACTTAGTCCCCTTCTAATTCTAAGCGCATGTGTATGTAATGTGTGTGTAAGTTTAGAAAAGTTATTTGAGTCACAGTCCAATCTCCCTTCTAGCTCCTCCAAGTTCACTGGTTGCAGGCAATTCTTAAACTTTGCACAGAATTTAACATTTATGAAGTTCACCAGGCTTTGGTGCTTGAAAGGTAAATGGTTACTGCTCAGGAAGGTTCTTGTCAGTTTTCAGAGAGAGATTTGTTGTTCGCTGGACCCACAACTGATTCCTTGTAACCAGCCACTTCAGTGTCTTACTGACAAAACTTGCCCCCCCCCCCCCCCTGCCCTCAGGGTTCTCCAGATGATATCCTCTTTCTTTCAGGTACCAGAGTTCCTTTTTCTTTTATTTCAAGTGAAATATTAGACAGCCAGTCTATCCATGAACCACAAGGGCTTTGACCAGGGTGAACTAAGCACTCACAACCCATCTTCCAAATGGGGGTTTTCCCTAAACTTGTCAGCTTGTCCTGGTCCAGTCCCAGCTGCTGCTGTAGAACTGAATTCACTCTCTCATTCTCAGAGAAAGCCTGTTTTACTCTCTCTGCTTGCAAAAACACATGACCCTCTTAGAACAGCAAGTTCCACTTCAGACAGCTTGTGACTCTTGATTTCCTTCACCTGTTGCCTTTTTGTAAACAACAATCCATTAGTAAAGTCTCTTGGGCACTCTTCAAAGCTTTTGCAAAGGCTCGGTGCTGGACTGTCTAGTATGAGTATTTTAAATAAGATCTGTTTTAAAGTGTTTGCATGTGACCTGCACTTAAAAAAAAACTGCCCCAATTAATCTCCCAAAAACATCTATATACAATACAAACACAACATAATTTGTCACAAGGACACTCAACAGAAGTTGAGCAACTTGACAGATAATTTATCAACCAATTTTCTTTTGACAATGTCTAACTTTAGCCATTGGTTTGTATGTACCAAAAGCTTTGTGTCCCTCTTTGAATAGGTTTCCCTTATGAGTTTGAGTACATCCTACTGGCCTCTCATATTTAGGATATGAATTTAACTACCAGCTCATCAAAGATGTTACTTTGTTTTCTGTTCAATAATAGGGTGATGCACAATTGTTATTTCCAAATACTTGGAGATTTACGTGTTGGCCCAATATTCAACACAATTCTTAATTGAGCAATTTATTCATCATTTTATCCTTCTGGTCATTTGTGGGTCTTTAAAACATTAAATTGCAATAAGAATTTGGATCTTTTCCCTCTCATTGCCCCTTCATTTTATTTATAATTTCATTCATAATATGACTTGGCTTCAATCAAGGAAGCATAATGCTGAAGCATCAAACTATGATGATGTGAAGTAGATTGTAGAAGATTATAGGACAATCGGGATGTGGAAATATTTATGTATTTCAGACAGAATGGTGTACTGTGAACTTCATGCAATCTTGAAACCCATCTTTTGAAGCTATGACTCTTTCTTGCATTCATCTGGAAAATCTTCATAAAATCTTCATAATTTTTCCTAACTCTGATCCTCCTCTTGAATTTCAATACCCAGAAGTAACAACCTTAAATAGAACCAGTCTTGCTTTTGTATACAATCTCCTTGTGCAAAAGCACAATATAAAATGACTGAACTCCATTTACCTTTCTCCTGATATTTAAACATTATTTAAGGCTTTGGAAATTGGGTAATATATGGGACAGCATTCTAGATCACTGATTGAGAGACAGAAGCGTGAATTGCACCTAAGCAGCTAGGGAAATTAAATTTGAACAATTAAATAAAATAAATCTCAATGGTACCATGCAACTACTTTCCCAATTAATTAATAATATTCAGGTAAGGATGTATGCTGTGGCAATGTGCATGTCTAGCCCAATTTTTGCTCAGTTCTCAGACAATAGTGAGCGTAGAAGATTGAGAGGGGACTTGATAGAGGTGTTTAAGATTTTAAAAGGGACAGACAGAGTAAACGTGGATAGGCTTTTTCAATTAAGAGTGGGGGAGATTCAAACTAGAGGGCATGGTTTAAGATTGAAGGGGGAAAATTATAAGGGGAACATGAGGGGAAATTTCTTTACGCAAAGGGTGGTGGGGATGTGGAATGAGCTTCCGACAGACGTGGTCGAGGCGGGATCATTGGTTACATTTAAGGAAAGACTAGATAGTTACATGGATAGGAGAGGACTGGAGGGATATGGACCGGGCGCTGGTCAGTGGGACTAGGAGGGTGGGGATTTGTTACAGCATGGACTAATAGGGCCGAACTGGCCTGTTCTGTGCTGTAAGTGGTTATATGGTTATAAATGGGGAACAAAAACCAATCTTTCTGGTGATGTCCATATCCCTTAATGAAAAGCACCCCTGAATTTCTAGCTGGCCCTATTGAAAATCCTGTTTTGCATGTGCTTAAAAATTATGAAGTTTTTTTTTTCAAATGGGGAATATAAAGGAAACTTTAAAAACAATAGTATGTTTGGAAGATTGTTGGCTGTGGGATTTAATTGTGAGACTATCAATAGAGGAATGAACTGAAACACAAAGCACATGATTATATAGAGATGGTGACAGGTCAGAAAATTGGACAAGGTCCAAAGCCAGCACAAAATGACTGAAGGATTAATAAGAAAAGAATTAGGATTGGATAAATTTAGCCAGATATGTTAAAGCAGATTGTGAGAGGTTCTATATCTACATTTATCAAAAATTAATAAACAGTGAGCATTGTTCATAAGGAACATGAGTGTGAGGAATTAATAATGGAAAGCAAGGAGATGGCAAATGCATTGCAGATGCTGTCTTCACTGCAGAGTTATAAGTAAATCAGGAATTGAGAAGTGAGGAATTCAGAAATAACAATTACCAGGGAATTTGTATTGGGCAAATAGTTGGAGCTGTGAACTGATGAACCTCTGGGCCTTGATGTATTATCACAAGATGTTGACAGAAGTGGTTGGTGAGAAAGGATGCTGTGATTTAAATTTTCTGAACTTTCTCAAATTAGGATGATTCAATTTGATCAGAAAACAACAAAAGTAACTCTTTCATTTGAAATAGAAGACAGAAAGCAGAAACTACTGGGCAGTCAACTTGATATGATTTTAAATGATAGAGCTACTATGAAAGCTTGTATAGCAAAGCATTTGGATTTCCAGAGGCATTTGATAAAAAATGTTGCAGAAAACTGAAGCTCATAGTGCAGGAACCAATACATTGGTGTGAGATAGAAGGTTAGCTGGTTTACAGGAAACAAAGTGTAAATGGTTCATTTTCTGGTTGGCAAGATGTAACTGGTAGTGTGCAATGGCAGGGTTGCTAAATTTGCTGATGTTATGTTAGATTAAGTAAATTGTAATAAGGGCATAAGCAAGTTGCAAAGAGGTACAGGCAGTTGGTGAGTGTCAAAGATCTGGTATGTGGAATATAATGCAGTCAAATAGGAAATTGTCTTCATTGGCAGGGGAAAATTGTATTTCCTAAATGATGAGAGATTGCAGTGAAAGGCTAATACGAAAGTCAGTATTTGAGAAGAAAATGCCAGGAAGGGACAGGGAAATTGTAATAAATTGGGTAGGTATAGGTATAGTGTGTTTAACAATTAGTTATGCTGTTATTTTTTAAAAAATCTCAGTCACTGAGACTCTTATTCATGCCAATCTAGACAAGTGGGTGTTTCAAGTAATTGCAGTGTTATTGGGTGTTGTGAATAACTGTCAGTTTTCCAAGAAAGATGTGGAAATCATTCAAAATTAAGAGTAGCATGTGGTGAATATCTGACCAATGATTTATTACTTTAGCACCATCAGAACAAGATATCGCCCACAGAAGAGCATAAGCATTGTTTTTAACCCAAAATGCAAATTGATTCCACAATGATCATAACAAACAAATGGCACTTTTTTTATGATCTTCCAATTTCTGAGGTTTATCTGCCTATACTCTCCATAATTATCTACATGTGATGATTGCTTTATCTCCAACTGCATCGTCTTTGTCAAAAGATGACACCTGTGTTCAACGTTGCAGAGGAACCAAGCCCAAATAGCAGTATCCTTGTGCATAGGTAAAATGAGGGATATATTGCTCGTTGATGTTACTTATCAGGAGGATAGTTAAGTGAAGAAATCCTCCTCAACAGACCTGGTTGTGGCAGCTTTCTGTACTCTGCATTACCATTATCTCACATTCATGCTTCAGTTGCAATAGATTACTGGATGTATTTGGATTAGCATTTTATTTTCTTTGGCACTATAAAATCTTTTATGGGAACATGGCTGGCACTTCCAAAAATTCTTGTATAGCATTGCTTTAATAATGTCATAGAATTAGCACCATGTCAAATATAAGCTGCTTGACAGTCATAGCTGTACCCAGCAAGGTGAAGTAATTGACTGGGATCAGTACTGAATATCTTTGCATATTTCTTCAGGGATGTTTCCAAGGTAATAATGGATTGCTGAGTGCACATTTATCAACCTTGCCTATTGGACCTCTACCTACCTGAGCATGCATTTGACTCTTCCAAGTCACTACCATGTGGAGGAAATTCACACATTCATAGACACAATCTCCACCCTGACATCCCCATCATATTTTTCTGTATTAATGCCTGGTTATTTTTTAAACCATCTTTGAGGGATGTGGACAGTATTGCCAATGTCAGCATTTCTTTTCATGGAGCAACCTGGTGCGACCATTGTAGAGAGCAGTTGAGAGTTAACCACATGGATGACTCACATTGACGGGTTTGTTGAAATTGGCTTCTCACTGAAGCAATCAATGAATCCAGTCTCCAGAAAGTAATCCCAAAAAACTTTCCAGGAAAACAAATGAACACTTGGTGCACAGCCTGAACACAGAAAATGACATCCAATGGTGGCTCTAGATCCCAGGAAACTTAAGCCTCATCTATTAGTTCTAAAATCTAGAACTAAAATATCAAAGATCTGATTTAATAAAAATCATTCTTATAATATTTGAAGGCTTCCTAGAGAATACATTAATCATAATTCAGAAAATGAAATTGTAAGCACAATATTGCTGGAATTAAATTTTATTAAGCAAAACTATAAAAGATTAAAATTTGATTTTTTAAAAATACTATCAGGTAGGAGTTACCTGTTTCTAGGATTGATTTCAGCTTGTATGCATTACTTCTAATGTTCTCACTTACTAAAGTGAATGTATAATTAATATACAAGCTGCAATTTTAATGGGGGTATTGGGTATATTGATGTCATGGTTCTGACCCTCACCTGTAATCCACAGGTTTAAGTTGATAACAAGTAGAATGAGTTCACCCTGGGAGAGCTGGCATTTAAAAAGCTAGCAGCAATGGAAGGGAACATGAAACTGTTGGATGACTATTGCAAATCCAAATGGTTCACAGAGTAGGAAGCCTATGCCTTAGGATGGAAAATAAATGGCTTATTTGCCAGTCTACCAAGTTAGAATTGAAATTTGAATCAAATATACTATAAAATAGGGTGGGGTGGGGTTTTTTTTTGGTGGTTTTTATATATATATCCTTGTAAAATCTTGTTTTGATTATTATTATACTATATGTCATGTTTTTTTCTATCTTTTAAATAAATATACTATAAAATTACTTACAGGCTGAAATATAATTTCCTGTGTGATTCCACCCCTGCTTCATATTGATCCTTTAATACCTTTGAGCAAGTGACCAATATTCAGCTGATTCCAGAAGGGTTTCTTTAAATATGCATGCCAAGATCCAATGACATTTCTGGACCTGAATGTGTTTCATCATATCCAAAGTGGAGAATTCATGTCTGATCAATGAAGAATATTTAGTCCTTGATTATCAGCCTTTTCATGCTTCTCCTCCCCAACCCCGGACCTGAACTCCGGTACCAGTTAGTGACCTCTACCACTGGAACTACATCTGCATGCCTTCCCATGGGTGAAGTTGGTTGATAAGCAAAAGCTCATATAATCAATGTTGCACATGGAGGTGTGCCATGTTTAGCACATTCCACCTTCTGTATATTTTTTAAAACAATTCCTTTTGGTTCTGTATCTTTAACTTTGCTATATAAAGTACACTGTTTGACCTGCTGAGTTTCTCCAGCATTGATTTTTTACTTCAAACATGGTGTCTGCAAACTTCTGCATTTTACTACAATCCCCTTTGTGTTCTTTGTGCAACATAAAAATTCTGTATTACTTTCAATAACTGAACTATGCTGGTATTTAAGTTCTAGTGGAAAATTGTTTTAACCTCATTATATTTCTATTGTTTTCAAGAGTAAATATAAAATTAGCTTGGAAAATAATAATGACCTAACTGGTCATTATCAGTCATGGATTCATAGAATACTACTGCATGAAAACAGGTGCTTTGACCCAACAAGTTTGTGCTATCCCATGTGTCTGTAGCTCTGGAAAAAATTTGAGGATGGCTTCTAGATCTGGTTGGGAGTAGGATGGCATTGAGGCATTTTGGTTTACTTATAATGTACAAGAAAGCATAACATTATTTCAGTACTTTTCTTCTGGGTCCTTGTAGACCAATCTCATTGTTGTGTGGCACTGGTTGTCAAATTCCAAGAAGTACATTGGGACCTTACATAGTTTCTATTTTTGGTGAGCATTCCCAATTCTTCCCATGACATAGGAAAGGTGTCTTAGGCAATATTATTTTATCTACATGTAGCCAAAACAACTGTTGGATCTTTTCTGGCACTAACACAAAACCTGCAGGATACATTGGAAATTTACTTTGAAAAATCAAGATTGCTGAAATTAGCTTCAAGCCAAAAGCCTGCACTGATCTGCTGTTCTTCTTCTTTCTTCTTCTTTGGCTTGGCTTCGCGGACGAAGATTAATGGAGGGGGTAAAAGTCCACGTCAGCTGCAGGCTCGATTGTGGCTGACAAGTCCGATGCGGGACAGGCAGACACGGTTGCAGGGGAAAATTGGTTGATTGGGGTTGGGTGTTGGGCTTTTCCTCCTTTGCCTTTTGTCAGTGAGGTGGACTCTGCGGTCTTCTTCAAAGGAGGTTGCTGCCCGCCGAACTGTGAGGCGCCAAGATGCACGGTTTGAGGCGATATCAGCCCACTGGCGGTGGTCAATGTGGCAGGCATCAAGAGATTTCTTTAGGCAGTCCTTGTACCTCTTCTTTGGTGCACCTCTGTCACGGTGGCCAGTGGAGAGCTCGCCATATAACACGATCTTGGGAAGGCGATGGTCCTCCATTCTGGAGACGTGACCCACCCAGCGCAGCTGGATCTTCAGCAGCGTGGACTCGATGCTGTCGGCCTCTGCCATCTCGAGTACTTCGATGTTGGGGATGAAGTTGCTCCAATGAATTTTGAGGATGGTGGAAGCGTTCTAGGAGCCGTAGGTGATGCCGGTAGAGGACCCATGATTCGGAGCCGAACAGGAGTGTGGGTATGACAACGGCTCTGTATACGCTAATCTTTGTGAGGTTTTTCAGTTGGTTGTTTTTCCAGACTCTTTTGTGTAGTCTTCCAAAGGCGCTATTTGCCTTGGAGAGTCTGTTGTCTATCTCGTTGTCGATCCTTGCATCTGATGAAATGGTGCAGCCGAGATAGGTAAACTGGTTGACCGTTTTGAGTTTTGTGTGCCCGATGGAGATGTATATAATCAGCTTTCTGCCAATTTTGGGTCTAAAGTAGGATACAATATATATCAATTGCAACCAAAAAATATTGTAGTTTGACATGCCTTAAAGATGCAAGAGGTGTAGTTATAGTCACTCAGGAGACTGTTTTGACCCAAAGACTGTCTCTCCACTGGCCACCGAGACAGAGGTGCACCAGAGGTACAAGGACTGCTTAAAGAAATCTCTTGGTGCCTGCCACATTGACCACTGCCAGTGGACTGATCTCGCCTCCAACCGTGCATCTTGGCGCCTCAGTTCGGCGGGCAGCAACCTCTTTTGTAGAAGACCACAGAGCCCACCTCACTGACAAAAGACAAAGGAGGAACAACCCAACACCCAACCCCAACCAACCAATTTTCCCTTGCAACCGCTACAACCGTGCTTGCCTGTCCCGCATCAGACTTGTCAGTCACCAACGAGCCTGCAGCAGATGTGGACATACCCCTCCATAAATCTTCGTCCGTGAAGCCAAGCCAAAGAAAAAAGAGACCATTTTTTCCCACTAATTTTGTTTGAACCAATAAGTTCCTCCAAAAGGCAAGCGGCATAGTTTTAATTTGGTTTTTTTTTAGAATGAATGACAAAGGGCTAGAGCATTTGTGTATTTATAATTCCAAAGGTATGATGCAGGGAGTTGTACAGAGACAAGGCCATTTATCTCAGTAAAATTAATACAAAGGAACAATAAATTGCAGCAGGAGTCCACTTGCTTAAGGTGGGGAAAATGACTGAGGATTAAAGAATATAGGAGCAATAGGCCATTTAATGTGGTACTACAACCTCATTACCCTGATCTTGCTTTCTCTCCACACCCCTTGATTCCTTTAGCCATCAGGGCTACATTCAACTATCTATTTGTGCATGTCCAGTGAACTGGCCTCAACCTTGAACTTTCTGTGTAGGAGATTCTACAAGTTTGCAACTCTGAAGAAGTTTCTACTTTGTCCAAAACAACTTGTCTCTTAACCTTGGATTGTGACCTGTTGTTCTGGAAAGCAAATGATTTGTTCAATATAGATTGACTCAATTATGACTTTTAGTGCAAATTGGTTCCTGACTCCAGCAACCCCTTCATTATTCAAAAACAAAATATTGCAGATACTCAAAATCAAAAGTAAACTCTCTACAGGTGCTGAAAAAATGCATCTTGAAAAATTGGGCCTAAAATTTCATTAATATATTTTATCTCCCTATAGATGCTGCAAGACCTGATGAGTTCCTCCAGCATTTGTTTTCTCCACAGATGTTACCTAAACACAAAGTAGTTCTTGCATTTTCTGTTCTAATTTTGAACCATTAATCTGACTTTGAACCAGGTGTAGGCAGGTATGATGAGATTTTTAAGAGCCTATTAGATGCATGGAGCTGAGGAGAAAGTAAAAAAAATTCCAATTAGTTGTTTGAGTAGGTTATTGGGTTGGCACAACATTGGGCTGAAGGACCTATTCTGTGCTATAGATTTCTATGTTCTGTGTACTTTAACGAAGAGAAATTTTCTATTCTCACACTAGATAAAGCTTTTTTCAGAAAGGGAGCTTATTTGGCTTGGAATGAAAAAAAAATGCACCAAACTTTTTGATACTCGTAAATGAATTGTTATCTTTTTAGGAGTATAAAAAGTTTCAGTTTTAAAGGCAAATCTGGAACTTATCAAAGTGAAGGAGGGTGGATGATTAAACTATTTTGCTGCTGTGGGTATATTGTTGGATAGGATTTTTTTTTTAGGGGACCAGGGATATGAAGGCCAATTAATGTGACTGAGATTTTCACTCTTCTACTCCTTGTTCATAAGGTTCTATTAATTTTCAGTTTTGTTGAGCTTGTGGTACAGCATAGAGTTGAAACTCAAAATGAACAAAGAAATTAAAAACTGGTTTCACAGCACAGACATCATTTCCTGCACAGCTGACAGAGATCTGCTTCGACAGCGAACTGCATTCTAATGTGTGCCAATTCAAGCAGTAAACCTAAAGAGCTACAGTGAGAATGGAACAAAGATGGAACACAGCTGGCAGTGGAAATATGAATCATTTCTACTCAAGATTTAATATGTCGAATTATGTTGGTCACCCCTATGAAATTCTTTTATTTAAAAACAGAAAACAGTATTATTTTAAAAATGACATTTTCAATAATAATAGTAAAACATTTTAAACAATTCCTTTTAATGGAAGTGTGAAGAAAAGCTTGTTTTATCTAGTGGATGCAGCTAAAGATAAACAATTATGACCTTTATTGTATTAAAGATACTATGCACAACAATTTATAAATGGATCTAATCATTATTACTAATTACCAGCCCATAAATTTATATTGCTTAAAATATTGAAGTCTAATTTTATACAAAATGAGAAGTATTTAAGTTTCAGGATTTTTAAGTCTCCAGAAATTCAGAGATAAATATACAGATCATATGTGTTCAATATTGTATACAGTTGGGAATTAAGATTTAATGTGCTGCTTCTATCAATAAACCCAGTCCAGTTTTCAAATCTTTCCCAAAGGTTGCATTCTACTGCTGATAAAATAGGATACCAATCCACTGCAGATTACTCTTTGTTTACAATTTTTGAGATATTTTGTAGTTCCTTGCTCTCTGAATAGGTGAGTGTAGAGCAATAATTGTCTCTTTTGTATTTCTCTTTTTGAATTTTTTTTAAGTATCTATGGCTGGAGCAAGGAGAATTTTGATGCATTGGCACATAACAATAAACTCTATGTAATTAACATTCTGGACTAAATTCATACCACTCAAAAATAGTATCTGGATGATTCCAGCACCAGCCCTGTAACTTATTGCAGGAAATGAGATATTCCAGTTCTGGTTCAAATGATCATTTAGAGTTGAGTATGCTTCAATACACTTAACAGTTCTTGGTTTTAAAAGGTTTTGCAGGAATTGCATTGCAAATAGGTAAAATATAAATATTTTTTAATTGAATGAAGTTAAATCAAAGTCTGAATTAAAATTCAACTTGTGTAAAGCATGAAGTGAACCGAACTGAAGGAAGGAAAAAAAAGGAGGAGGCAGAAATCTGCTGGAATCTCCTCACTCAAATACCTAACTATTGTCTGTTCAAGTATGTGACTGGCAGTGGATGGGTTCCTGCTGAGTTACAACAGTTCTATTGATACTAAGGCAACATTTGATAAAATTGAATCCAATGAACATCAAAAACACTCCAGCTGTTGGAGTTGTGCCATGCAGATGATTGCAGTTGCCAAAAGTCTAATTTTTTTCATATCGGTGAAAGATTAGGTTAAGATGTATTGCACATTAACTGCACCAAGTTACATAACAATTAGATGTACTATATATGAGATGTCTGCTTGTAAAACAACCTCTTCCACTTCCTCTTGATACATGTAATAATGAACTTGAAGTACAAGCCTTGAGCCATGTGTATTTCCAACTATAAATTATGTTTGCACTCCAAAGCAACAGATTCTCCAACATATTACATTTTAACTATCTATTTGTATATTAAAAAAAAAATGTTATGCGTAACATTAACTATGATTTTCTTAAAGTGGGTGTGGGAATTAAATGTGTATTCTGTTGGAATCTAGGGGTTAAAACAGTATGAAATAAATGATTAATCAATAAGTTTATTTGGACTGCATGAGTCAGGGAAAGAGGAATGTGGCTAAGTGGCTGTCACAGCATGGAGCAAAGTTGGCTGAACAAAATTGGCTGCTCCCAAGATACAGGGAGAGGATATGCATAAAACGATTTAGGAGGAATGCTCAACTGAAGGAGGTGGGAAGTAGCACAGGAGACACAGGCCAGATCAGAACAAAGAATGGCCCGCAAGAATCAAAGGGAATGGAAAACCAGTCTAGGAGGAAGATTAAGGCACGAGGAGGTGTTAAAGAGAACAGCAGAAATTGGCCAGACAGGGACCGAATGGTGATTAGAAATATCTGGGGATGAATTAATTTCAGATCTAAACAACAGGATAGTCTGGCCTGGAGGATTAACATGGGAATGCTACACCCCAGAAATCTGCAAAACAGGAGATGACTTGTGATAACCCTTATGCAAAAAGATCTAGCAGGGAAAACAACTTTTGTTCTGTGTGATAAGATTGACCTATATAAACTGTGCCAACTGGACAATAGGGGTCAGTCTCGGGGAGTAGCTCACTGGCAGGTGACCTATGAACTAACAGACTGACCCAGAGCTCTGTTAAGTTTTATTCTTGTGCTGTGCTGTGCTGTGTGGTGTAATAAACTGACTGTTGAACCGAATACCTTCTCCTATCACTTCATTCAACGAACGCGCTGGACTCAGTTCACACATAGACTAAATTAAGAGTAAATAAATTAAAGCCAGAGTCCAACAATTCCTAGTAGAATACTGAGAATTCTAAAAGATTCTGAATTGACTTTAAAATAAAAGGGCTCCCTGAGGTAAAAAAATAAAGTGACTTGAGGAAGTGAAAATATATGCATACATTTTAAAATCATTTTTCAATCTTTACTGAATATTTTGAAACATTTAATTATAGTAAAAACACCAAAATGCTGGAGGAACTCAGCTGGTTTATTCAGCGTCTAGGATTTTTTTTTGACAAAAGTATATTGCTGAATCTTCAAGAAAAAAATTTAAAAAAAGGCAGGATATAACAGTTTCAGAATTCAAACAATGGGGGAGGAATCCAAACCAGCAAAAAGTGTTAATTGGATGTGATAAGGTCTAGGTGGAATTTATCATGTCTGTGCAAAATGAGACAGACAATGGAGAGACTATGGGGGGGGGGGAAGCGAGGGGAAAGGAGAGAAATTTTAATGAAAGTCAGAGAAGTTAATATTAATGCCATCAGGTTGGAAGGTGCCCAGTTCGAAGATGAGGGGTTGTTCCTCCAATTTACGGGTGGTTTCAGTCTGGCAGTACATGAGACCAATAGACAGACATGTCAGCAAGGGGGTGGGATGGAGAATTGAAATGGATGCCACTGGTAGGTCCACATTATTGCGGCAGACAGCGTGGAGGTGCTCAACAAAGCGATCTCCCACTCTACATCTAGTTTCTCCGAATATAGAGGTGACCACAGTGGGGACACTGGATGCAGTAGATGACCCCTGCAGATTCACAAGTGAAATACTGCTTTACTTGGAAGAACTGTTTGGGACCCTGAATGGTGCTGAGGGAGGAGGTGTGGGCAGAAGTGGAGCATCTCTAGCAGTCACAGGGTAAGTCCCAAAGGGACGATTGGTGGGGAGGGAGAAGCAGACAAGGGAGTTGTGGAGGGAACAGTCTCTGCAGGACAAGAGAATATGTCTTGTGGTGGGATCACATAGCAGGTGGCAGAAATTGTGGAGATGTGTTGGATGTAGTGGCTGGTGGGGTGGTAGATGAGGACAAGAGGAATCTTGTCCTTGTGTGAGGGGGTCAGGGCAGATAGGTGGGTAAAGGAGGATATATGGGTGAGTGCTGAGTTGATGTGGTAGAGGGAAAGCTACATTTATTTGAAGGAAATCACTGAAGATCTGGCATGGAAGTCCTCATCCTGGGTACAGATGGAACGGAGATGGAGGAATAGAGAGAATGGAATGAAATCCTTACACTGGTCAGGGCGGGAAGAAGTGTAGTTGAAGTAGCTGTGGTGGTTTATAGAAGATCTCAGAGAGTTTGTCTCCTGAGATGGAGTCAGAGAATCATGAAAGGGAGATTGTTGCTAGAGATGGACCAAGTGAATTTGAGGTCAGGATGGAAGCTGGCAGCAAGGTGGGTGAAGTCATTGAGCTCATCATGAGTACATGAGACAGTGCCAAAGTAGTCATTGATATAGTGGAGGAAGAGTTGAGGGGCCTATTTAGTTATGGATAATATTAGGGTGATTAATGAAAGAATTTGAGCAAGTGTATATAGAATGGTAGGATGGCCATAGAAAATGTATGTTCCTAACTTGCATAGAAATCAGCTTAGGAAGAGAGACCATATGTAATGCAGAGATTGCCTCTACAGATGGGCAAAAATATGCTCTCTAAAGGGTTGCATATATCAGTGGCAAATATTTATTTTTCTGAAATTCAGTTCTATTGAAATCAAGGTTTGACTTTCAAAATAGCGTGTACACACAGTCGCTAAAATAGACAAAAGTTTAACATATAAAATTAATAATGAAATTCTAAACATTTTTTAAAAAGGAATGACATCAAGTGAATTGTACCAAAAATAAAAAGCTGCAAATGGAATAGAGAAGAGCATAAAACAATGTGTTTAGATTTTATTAAAAATAGTATTCATAGATTAGTTTTCCATGACACTATTGTGCTAAGCAAGGGTTTACAAGACCTGGTAAATCACAGCCGCCTTCTGCCTACATCAGGACTAGAACCTGATCACCTGCATATTCCCATCTAATTTTTTTTAACATCAAGTGTTAGGAGTGTATGGTACAGGCTGCCAGAGGTTCTAGCTGAACAGATACTATTGCAATGTTTTAAGAAAATATTGGATGGATCCATGGATGTGTTTAGAGGGATATGGGACAAGTAGTACAAGAAATTAATCCATTAATTAAATTGGAAAACATTTTTTTTGCTAAATATGAAGTGAAGGTTACTTAGCATTTATTAAATCACTATGTAATTTGTTTGATTTTATTTTGGTGCAGAGCCAGAGAGATTATTTATATGACCATTCCTGATTAGAAAAAACATTATTTCTCCAAACACTCTGATTGTCATTCGGAATTTCAAGTGGTTGATGAGTATATTTGACCACTTTTTCCATTTAATCATACAGAGTGGCAAAATGCTGACCTAATATGCTCTGAAAATAGGCAAACACTTTCTGCAGAGCTCAAACTGATGTTTAGTTTCCATGTTATGACACTAAAAAAAAACCATTCCTCACTTCTGGGGATGTAAAACTGATAAATACATTTGCATTTGGTTCATATTTCCCCCACCCCCACCTTAGTAGGGTACTCACAAAACATTGTGGTAAGACTTTAGAAATTTAGCAACAGGCTATTATTTATAAAGTCAATTCCTTTCTTGAACTTCAACTCGTTTTTTGATTAAAGTACATCTGGAAAACAAATTGGTGCTTTTGTTAAAAATACAAAAAATCTATTACTTCAAGAAAAATTGAGAGAAAAATGCTCGAATTTAATTCAATCTTAAAATGTGAGTACTGTAAAGCAGTGTTTTAGCAATTCATGATGTTTAATTTCCATTAACATTTCTTGAGGACAGTTTTATAACTATTATATGAAAGAGTAAACTTATTCTTAAAGTACATGTGAAAGTAATCTGTCTCCCAAGATGTACTTCAATATTTCATGGCGTATAATTGATCAATGCTTCTTGAACATTTTAATGTGAAAATGAAACATTTCATTATGGTATTGAAGCTCATCGATTTTGCTGAATTAAAAATGCAGAGCATTTTAATGTTCATCTGAACTGAACAATGCCTGAATACTTTAGTGTTTGCTTCTGATGGAGTGACAAAAAGTTCAGAAAATGTTCTATTTAGGTTCATGTCCTTCTCTTGCCTTTTATTCACTTCATTAACAATCCATAAAACTAAAGGACTGAGCCTTGGAGTGACTTAATCCTTTGAAATAACTAATTTCATCAAAAATGTTCAAAAGAGCTGATTACATCTTTCAAATTTTCTGATGTATTCAAAGCCAAGCCTTATAAAATGTTCAGTTACTTATCTACAGTAAAATCCGTGTTATCTGGAATTCAAGCAAAAGGCAAAAACAATTGCGGAAAATAAATGGGTTAAAAAAAATAGTTTAAAATTACAGCACCTCTCTGTGAGTTCCCCATTCACACCACTCAGTCTCAAGCAACTGGAAAACTTGCTTATCCAGCATCTACCAATCCCTGGAGCTGCTGGATACCAATTGTTGTACTGTATATGGATCATAGTTATATTGTGGTTCAATTAAGCAAATTTCAACAGTTAAAATGCACCAAAATGTTATTTGCTTGAAAACGCAAAGACAGTCGATGTGAAAGGTATGTTTCATTAAAGACTGATTTTATATATATATATATATAATATATATATATATAAAAAAATAAATTTATTTATTTATTTATTTATTTTTTTAAAGCTGATTTTTGAGAAATATTGGCCAAGAATTTACATTGAATTGACTTTTTTTGTGAGCTAACTGGACACTATTTTGTCTTATTCCTAAATCCAATATTTCAAAACTTTGCTTGGTCTTCTCATTGAGAACTATTTGCAACTTGACCTGTTCGATTAAGCAGAGGTAAAACACAGGATTCTGTTGACACCGTGGTTAAGTGGAAAAACATATAAATACTGGAGAAACTCAGCAGGTCAAACAGTGCCTTTATGTAACAAAGGTAAAGATACATCACCATGTTTCTGGCTTGAGCCCTTCATCAAGGTTTGGGGGAACATGAGAGATGTCTGAACAGAAAGGGTGGGGGGGGATGATAGGTAGGGGGGGGAAAGACTGCAGGGAGGGGAGGAGTCTAGGCTAGGTGGAGAGAAAGGAGGAACTGGAATGACTAGTTAAGTGAAGGGGGTGGGGTGGTAAAAGAAAAGCTGATTAGTGGAATGCAGTGAACTCAATGTTCATGCCCTGGGGTTGGAGAGGGCCCAGATGAAAAATGAGGTGTTGTTCCTTCAATCTGCAGGTGGTCAGGGTGGAGTAGTGTGAAAGGCCATGGACAGACATGTGAGCTTGAGAGTGTGACTCAGAATTGAAATGGTTGGCTACAGGGAGATTGCTTTCTTGTGGACTGAGAGGAGTTGCTGGGCGAAGCGATCTCCTAATCTGCAATCAGTCTCTCCGATGTAGAAGAGGCCACAGAGGGTGCACCGGATGCAGTAAATGAGTTATTTTGGAGGTACAGGTGAAGTGTTGCTTCACCTGAATGGTCTGTCTGGGACCTCAGACTGTGGTGAGGGAGAAGGTGTGGGTGCAGGTATTACACCTCCTACGTCCACAGTGGAAGGTCAGGAGGTAAGAGTGCACAAGGGAGCCAAGGAGGGAGTGGGCCCCTATGGAAGACTGAGAGGGAAGGAGAAGGAAAAATGTGTCTGGTGGTGGGGTCCCGTAGTAAGTACTGGAAATTCTGGTGGATGTGTTGGATGTGGAGGCTGGTGGGGTGGTAGGTGAGGACGAGGGGGATTCTGTGTTATTGTTTCTAAGGGTGGGGGGGGGCTAGGGCAGATGAGTGGGGAATGAAGAGGAGATGCAGGTGGGGGCGGAGTTAATAGTGGTGGATGGAAAGCCACATTTGTGGAAGAAGGCAGATGTTTCAGAGTCTCTGGATTGGAAGATCTCATCTTGGGACAGATGTGGGAGAAATGGAGAAATTGAGAGAAGAGGATGGAGTCCTTACAGGGAATGCTGTGAGGACGAGTAGTCGCGGTAGTTGGTGAACGTCAGTGGAGATTCTATCTCCTGAGATGGAGACGGAGAGATCCAGAAACAGGAGAGTGTAATCAGAGATGGACCAGGTGAGTTTGAGATCAGGGTTGAAATTAACGAGCTCGTCACGGGTGCATGAGGCTGCCCCGATATAGTCGTTGATGTACTGGAGGAAGAGATGCCTGTGTAGGCTTGTAGCATGTTTTGCTCCTCAAAACCCACAAACAGGCAGGCGTAGCTATGACACATGCAGGTACCCATGGCTCTTCTTTAATCTGGAGGTAGTGGGATAAGTTCAAGGAAAAATTGTTAAGGGTGAGGACAAGTTCTTCCAGGGGAGAAGGGTGATGGTGGAAGGTGACTGCTCAGATCTGAGGTTCAGGAAAAATCAAATTAAGGCCTTCTGTGTGGGGAATGGAGGGGTAAAGGGATTGGACATTCACCATTAAGATGAGGTGGTCAGGTTTGGGGAATCTGAAGTCTTGGTGGAGGATGTGTGAGGTGATGCGGATGTAGGTGGGGAGGGATTGAACTGGGGAGAAAAAATGGAGTCAAGGTAGGATGAAATTAGTTCAGTGGAGCAAGAGCAAGCAGAGACAATGGATCTGCCTGGATGGTTAGGTTTATGTATCTTGGGTAGAAGGTAGAAACAGATGGTATGAGAAAGGGAGACAATGAGGTTGGTGGCTGTGGGGGGAGGTGCCCAGAGTCACTGAGGTGAGTGATGGTGTTGCAGACAATTGCCACAGGCTGTCATGGAAATGAAGGATTATTACAAACCAGAGAGGAACTGTGGGGTAAAGTGATTAGGAGAACAGAGAAGAGTCAGCGTAATGGCAGATTGTTTCTGAATAAGATCCACTAATGTGCGTTATGTACCAAATAGGCCCCAAGTCATAGCAGCAATTTGGCACCACAGATTGAGGCAAATGTAACCTGATATACTTTAAATCACACACAATTCAGTACTTACAATATAATGTGTTCCTTTGTTATCCAGAGCTAATAACCAAAATCAGGTAAAAACCTTTTGATTTCTACTGGTAATTAATGAATGTTGATACATATTGTATATACAATACATGACAGTGAAGTAATACTTGCATTGGTTGGGGTTTCTGCAATAGCACATGGCCTGTCCAATTTTCCTGAAGGGCAAAAGTTCAGTAGGATATACGTACAAGACATTCAAAAACATCCAAGGATTTTTGGATGATTTGTGCATAAAATTGTACAGATTGGCTCAATTTCTCGTCAATTACATAGTTTTCTTAAATAATTTTCAAATTTTACTTTAGTATATAAAATGCAGATGTGGTATTGTCACCATTAAGTTCCAAACATTTTCTGTACAAATGAACTGTGTTGAGATTTGAACAGAATGAAGTTTGCTTTGCAATTTTTATTATTGGAAGTGCATTTGTTGCTGTCAAACCCAGTACTGATGGTGCCTTAAAGTTGGGTTGGATGTACGACAATGTTGCACCATTTCTGCATTAATTTGTTTACAGTTATAAAGCAGAGTTGAAAGTTCATTTGACTTGGTGGTTGCTGAGAATGTGTGTTTTTGTCCTTCTGCGGACGAGGGACCAGCTGTATTAAGGTGGGTGATGGTCACAGTTGGAACTGTTGGGCTCCTCTCAGCCAGGTAAAAACTTAAAGCATTTGTTCCATTGTTATTGGGAGAACCAGTTATTACAGGTTTGCGCTTTGGTTTCTGTTTTATCAAAATTAGAACAAAGATACAGATGATCAAAAGTACTAGAAAAGCAAAGGGCAAAATTATATGCAGAGAGCTGAAATTCTGAATGGGTTGAGAAACTGGCTTTCTACCCACTGGTTCTACTGTGACCTGTTGCACAACGTGTTTCATTGTCACATTTAGAACAGAGTTGGAGGGATTACTTTCGTAATTTTCCCAGCGTGATTTGTCTTGCCACCATAGGGTAGCTGTAGTAGGTTTCAGAGTGGGAATCCCTGCCTGTGTTCCAAGTGGTAACCCTCCCAAAGTTGCTGCATCTGATGTAAATGAATTGAGAAGTGGTGGATTTTCATTTAATGTGTTGTTTAGCATTACAGAACCATCAAAAGGAATAATGTGGTACAGAAAGACGGCGTCAGCTGGTTGGACATTTTTTGCTGTCAAAACAAATGCAAATGAATCATTCAAATAGTCCCTTCCTGTCATATTAGCTTCAACCTCAAGCAGAACAAGACCTCGTTCGATGTCTTTCTGAGTAAATATGTTTACAGCTTCTCTGTGACCTCTGACCATGTGAATTGGTCTTACAAATCTACCATAGATAGGTAATTGTTTTATTTCAAACCTGGGAACACTTCCAGTCTGGTTGGCCAATCTGCTTGCATCAAGCACATCTGTTCCAAATTGATAAGTAGATCCAGATGGTATCTTAAAATCTTCTGCCATTTTCAGTAAAGGCTGTACAATAATGCTAACTTGTTGTTTGGTTATATTGCCTTCAGAAGTCATTACCATGAATTCAAAATTATCCTGTGATGCAGAGAGATTGGTCATTTGATAAACCAAATGCCCTTTCACAAGGATATCTTGTTCAAACAAGGTCACATTTTTGTTTCCAAGCAAAACCTGTCCAAACTGTGGAGGCCTAGTAATTTCATAAAGTATTGTCAATGCTTTTCCATTAGTTTCTGCTGCCAAGTGTTCATTGGTGATGGTAGTAATACTTTGTCCCTGTTGAATTTCCAATTGAGTGTTGTTTACAAGTGTGATAGTAATAGGTGTAACTTCAAGATTAAACAATTTGTATAATGGTCGGTGTTTTCCATCAGTGACACTGAAGTAAAAAACCCCAGATGATGAGCTTCCACTTTGAACAAACCAAATTTCACCATTGTTGATGTCAGCCTGAGTGAAATGTTTGATTGACATATTTATATTGTTTGCTGTTGCCACATAGCCATTATTAGGTCCACTGATAATGTTATATTTGATTTCTTCTGGGCCGTTATCTAGATCTATAACATTTAAATTGACTGAATTAATTGCAGCATTGTAACCTTGTAAAACCTTCAAACTGGGAGCTTTGGTTATCAGCTCTGGGGGTTGATCATTAATGGGAATAATAGTAATATTGAACATCTCTTCTACCACCTCACTGTCATTTAAGGGTCGTGATGCAACTTTGCTCTTTAGATTTAACCACGCAGCAAAAGTAAAGTTATCTTTAAGGGTTTCGGAGTCATCATGTAGATAGGTTATTCCATACTTATTAATAATAAACTGAGAAAAATAGGGCTTCTGCTTGGTAATGTTACGTTCACCAACAATAATCACACCATGAGCAGGCAAAGATGTCACTTGATACCATACTTCATACATTACTTGCTTAGATTCTGGAAGTTTGACCATGAGGTTTGAAGCATCTAGCTTGAATTTATCAATTGATACTTTTTCACCTTCCATAACAGCAGCACCTGGAGAAGAAAATAAGGCTTACCCTAAATAACACGGTTCTGCAAAGTTAACACTTGTTTTAAATTTAACAGTCTTTCAAACCCTGGGCACTGAAGCCTTGGAGCTTTTTGAAAAACAAGGCCATCTATATGCATCAACGTGTGAAGAGATGGCTCTGTAGAGAATGACGATCAATTTGGAGTGCGGTAAATAAGTGAACAGATCAGAGAGGATGGGGAGCAAAATAGAGCACAATGAGGCAGAATGGGAAGGTTCTGTGAAGTTGATCAGAGGAAGTGGTCAACAGTAAAATGTTTGTGGAGGAGAGGTTTAGTTGGAAAATGGGGAAGGGTGTTGGGGGAAATAGTAACCAGAGAGAAAACTTGTTCTCTTGAAATACGCAGAAACAATCTGCCACCTATTGGTTAGGATCCACTATTGCACCTGAGCCTTTTACTGTTGGCAGCTCTCGTGCGTAATATAATGTAACCAAGAGATGACCTATTTTGAAGTTGAATACGTCACCTGTATTTGCAAGAAGACAACTTGATCGCCCAGCAATATCATAAGAGATGGTGATGCAGAACTCTTGAGGTTCCAATGAGGCTGGTGAGGAGTACACTACAAACTGAAATGAATCTTCAGCACTCCAAACTGCAGCCTCAGTGCTTGTATGCTCATATGCTATCACACTCTCATCCACCTGTTGGAAACAATACAGTTCATCAAAAGCACAAGTTCAGCCCTGAAAGTTGTGAAACATTAACATTTCAAGTCTAATATTACGGCTTAAAATATTTACAAGCAACAAGGAATCTTTGTGAGAAACAAGATCACCTCTTCCCATCAATGTGCAAAATGGCAGTGGAGTTCAAGGATAAATTTGGGGTGGGAAAGATAAATGAACAGACCAAAGAGACTGGAGAGCAGATAACACCAAGATTGGTGGAGTCATGGACAGTATAGGAGGCTCTCAAAGAATACAACAGGACATGGATTCATTTCCGATATGGTTAGAGAAATGGCAGATGGAACTTAATGGAAGTTAAATTCAAGGGAAACTATATAGCAATGGAAGGACTCTTCATGGAACTGATGTGCAAAGGGTTCTGGAGATCTAAGTCCACAGCTCCCTGAACATGATCATGCAAACCTATTTGGGGCATGGATACATATTGAGTAAGAAACTTGTGTTGCAGCTACATTAAAAAAAAACTGGGTTGGCCATACTTGGAGGATTAGAGGGTTTGAATTTCGGAGAGGGGTTCAATACATTTGGGTTGCTTTCTCTGGATTGCTGAAGCCTGAGGGAAACCTGATAGAGGTTTATACAATATGAGAGTCTTAGATAGTGTAGACAATCATAATCTTTTTTCTCATGGTAGAAATATCAAATACTAGAGGTAATTCGTTTAAGGTGAAAGTTTAAAGGAGATGCGTAGGGAAAGATTTTTTTAATTATACAGAGAAGGGTAGGCACCAGGATCAGGCTGCCTGGGTAGTGATGGAAGCAGTTGCAACAGAAGTTTCTAGATAGATACAGGATTAGGGAGGGAATACAGGGCACACAGCAGAGCAGAGACTTACTTCATACACAATATTGCTGAAAAAACTCAGCAGGTCGCTCAGCATCCAGAGGAGGAAAAGATAATATAACCAACATTTTGGGCCTGAGGCCTCCCCAAAACATTGGTTATATAGCTTTGGATCCCATGGACATTGCGGAATTGGCTGAGTGTCTCCAGCAATTTTACGTATTAACTGCAATCAGTGTCTGCAGATTGACTTATTTCACTGAGATTTATTTTAATTTGACATCGCAGGTCGAAGTTCCTGTGATATTCTGTTCTATGTTCTCTGGACACCTAACTCCAGTCTTTCCACCAGCTATGTAACTAGACTTTTACCTGTCGAGTAGCTTAAATTCATGAAGAGGAACTAATGTACAACAGGCACATTTTTTATGTGATGCATTCAAGGATGTGCTAATCTCATCATCTTAATGAGTCATTATCAGGATTTTGGAGGAAGGAGTAATCATTTTACTCTGTAGGTTCACTGAGTGAGAGGAAAATTCTCATCCAAGTTATGATCAGAAACATCTGGGTTTCACGGGATAATCATATGATAGAGAAGTGGCTAGATAATTTATTCAGGAATTCTGCTTTCGCATTGTGGAAGTGGAATAAAATATGGATAAACTAGTACCGTATGTTTAGTTCCTATGAATATGGATGAACCCTGCCAATATAACATCAATGAAAAAGTATAACTGCTAATAAGGACTGACCATATTGTAAGCTTCTCTGGGAGAAGACGAGATGGATTGGAGGGTTGCAAATGTTCCCCTGCTCAAAGGAATAGCAATAATCAAAAAAAAAAATTATAGACCAGTGAGTCTTACTTCAGTGGTGGGCAAGCTGATGGAGAAGATCCTGAGACAGTATTTAGGGAGGCATAATTTGATTAGGGGTGGCTTCTTCAGGTTAAGGTAATGCCTCATGACCTTGAAAGAATTCTTTGAAGTTTTAATAAAGCATATTGATGAAGGTACAGCAGTGGATGTAGTTGATATGGATTTCCATAAGGCATCAGTAAGGTTCCCCATGCAAGACTCATTCAGAGGCATGGAATCCAAGGAGGCCTTCCTTTGTGGATACAAAATTGGCTTTCCCACAGAAGGCAAGGATGGTTTGTATTCTGCATAGCGGTTGGTGACCAGTGGTGTTCTACAGTGATGTGCTGTGGGACTACTCTCTGAGATTTATATAAATGAACTGGATATTGTAGTGGAAGGATGGGTTAGTAAGTTTTCAGATGACTTGAAGGTTTATAGTTATGATGAGATTGCCAGAGGTTACAGATGGACATTGATATAATGCAGAGCAGGGCAGAAAAGTGGCAGATGGAGTTTAACCCAGAAACACATGAAATAGTTAATTTCAGTGGGTCAAATTTGAAGGCAGAATACAATGTTAATTGTATTCTGAGCAATGTTGAAGAATTGAGAGGTTTTGGAGTCCATGTCCAGAGGATACTCAAATCTGCTGCACACATTGATGCTGTTGTTAAGGTGTTCAAGGAATTCGGTGCTAAATTGAAGGACTGGAGCTGTAGCATTGTGATCTCAGAATGACTACTTGTGGCATGTGCTAGAGAGGGTAGCAATTGGAGAATAATGCTGCCTTGCATGTGGATAAAGAGATTGTGCAGGAGGGAGGGTTTCAGGTTTCTGGATCACTGGGCTCTCTTCCAGGGAAGGGGGACCTGTTCCAACAGGGCGGTTTGCATCTGAAATGAAAGAGGACTAATATCCTTGTGGGAAGGTTTGCTAGTGCTGTTTGGTGGGGGTTTAAATTAGATTTGAAAAGGGATGGGAAACATAGTGCCCATGGAGTGGAGGAGGAAAATGATGATGTGAAGACTGCATGCAAAGTCAGAAATCAAAGGGTTTGTAGGTGGTGGAAATTTTCTCAGGTGCTTTTTCAAAGCAAGGAGTATTGTAGGAAAAGGCAAGTGGGCTTAGAGCATGGATTGGCATGTAGAATTATGACATTGTCGCCACTGGTGAAACTTAGTGGCAGGAGGGGCAAGACTGGCAGCTCATTTTTCTCAGATTCTGTTGTTTCAAAAGAGCAGGAGGGATAAAAGGGGGAGGAGTAGCATTGGTTATCAGGGAATATATCACAACAGACAAGAGGGCTGGTCTTCTGAGGCTATATAGGTTGAGCTGAGGAATGGGAAAGTTATATGCCTCAAGGGGTTGTATTATAGATTGTTCAATAATCAGTGAGAATTGGAAGAGCAAAGCTGTAGAAATAGAAGACAACTGCAGGAAACAAAGTTGTGATAGTAGCAGATTTTAACTTTCCACATATTGAATGGGGTGTTCATACTGTAAAAGGGCTAGATGGCTTGGATTTCATTAAATGTCTTCAGAGAGTGCAGCACTGGATCTCCAGTTATTGAATGTGACAGGAGACAGGTGAACATTTTGTGTCCAATGATCATAATGCCCTTATGATCAAGTTAATTAGGGATAGGGGTGGGTATGGACCTTGGGTTGAGATTCTAAATTGGAGAAAGGCCAGTTTTGAGGAAATGAGGAATGATATAGAAAGTGTGGATTGAGAAGAGTTGTTTTCTGGCAAGGATGTGTTCAGTAAGTGGAAGGCCTTCAAAGATAAAATTTTGAGAGTACTAGAGTTTATATATTCCTGTCAGGATTAAAGTTAATTGGCTTAGGGGACCTTTGTTTTCAAGGGGTATTGGGAATATGGTTAGGAGAGGTGTATAGCAGGTACAGAATACAAGGAGCAAACAAGATACTTGTGGAGTATAAAAATGGAAGAAAACCTCAAGAAGGAAATCAGGAGGGCTAAAATAAGATCTGAAGTTGTTTTGGCAGACAATGTTAAGGAAAATCCTAAGGATTTCTACAGGTATATTAAGAGCTAAAGGATAATGAGATTAGCTATGACTGGAGCCAGAAGTGATGGGAGAGGTCTTAAATGTTTTTTTTGCATTAGTATTTACTCAAAAAAAACTGGCACAGAGTCTAGTGAAGTAAAGAAATCAAGCAGTGAGATCATGGAACCTATATGTATTAGAGGAGGAGGTGCTTGCTGCCTTAAACCAAATAAAGGTGGATAAATCACCAGGGTATGACTAAATCCCTCTGAATTGCAGGGCTCTAGCAGAAATATTTAAAATGTTCTTAGGTGAGGTGACAGAGATTTGTAGGGTAGCTCATATTGTTAATGTAAAAAAAGCTTCAAAAGTAACCCAGGAAATTACAGGCCCATGATCCTGATGTAATTAGTAGGTAAAGTATTGGAAGGTATCCGAAGAAATCAGATCTACAAATATCTGTATAGCCAGGGACTGATAGTTAACATGGCCTTTTCCATGGTAGGTCCTGTTTAACCAATCATGCAGGAAAGGCAGTGGATGTTGTCTACATGGACTTTGACAAGGTTAGTCGGGAAGGTTCAGGGACTCTGTATTCATGGTGAAGTAGTAAACTGGATTTGACATTGGCTATACAGGAGAAGCCAGAGAGTGGTAGTGGATGATTGTTTCTCAGACTGGAGGTGAGGCCTAGCAGTGTGCTCAGCGATCAGTGCTGGGACTATTGTTGTTTGTCATCAATGATCTGGATGATAATGTGGTAAATTGGATCATCAAGTTTGCAGATGACACAAAGATTGGAGGTATTATGGACAGTGAAGAAGATTTTCAAAGCTTGAAGTGGGATTTGGATCAGCTGGAAAAATTAGCTGAAAAATGGCAGATGGAATTTAATGCAGACAAGTGAGCAGTGTTGCATTTTGGAAGAACAAATCAAGGTAAGGCACTGAGGTGTACAGTAGAACAGCGGGATCTGGGAATACAGATGCATAATTCCCTGAAAGTGGAGTCACAGGTAGATAGGGTTGTAAAGAGAGCTTTTAGCATATTGGACTTCATAAATCAAAGTATTGAGTACAGGAGCTGGAAAAGTTGTACAAGACATTGGTAAGGCCAAATTTAGACTATTCTGTGCAGTTTTGGTCACCTAACTAATGGAAAGATATCAATAAGAATGAAAGAATGCAGAGAAGACTTAATTGGATGTTGCTGGGACTTCAGGATCTGAGTTACAGGGAAAGGGTAAACAGGTTAGGACTTTATTCCATGAAGTGCAGATGAATGAGGGGAGATTTGATAGATGTATTTAAAATTGAGGGGTATTGATAGAGTAAATGTAGGTAGGTTTTTTTACACTGAGGTTAGGTGGGATACAAACCAGATGACATGGGTTAAGGGTGACAAACCATATGGAAAAAGTTTAGGGGAATTATTAGGAGGAACTTCTTCACAGAGGAAATAAATTGTTATATTATAACAAAGTTCCTGGTCATCATTTCATTTGAGAGCTTATGTTTAACCAAGCATCAGATAAGTTTCCCAAAAATCAGTGAAGCCAGAGCTGAAAGCAACCAAAAAGGGCTAAATCCATGGGGCAAATGCCTATAGCATACTTTGTGGGACAGAAGATCAGCAGTGTTTCCTTCAAGATCCAACAAGAATCAATAAACATTCTACCACTATCCATTAACTCCCACCCCTCTTCCTCCCATCACCCCCTCACACCCACCCCCCCCCCCCCCTCATCTGGACTAATAGCATCTTCTTAATGTTATCTTTATTTTTGGAATTTAGGTCTTTACCTCCCCACCATACAATAATAGCCTCTCAACTTTACCTTATTGCTCTTTTAGTCTTTCATACTGTTAAGGAGGCTTGCCCTCAACCTCTCAATTAAGTTAGTCAATGAATTGGATGGGATGTTTCACTTTTGGAATGTTGCAGAAAGTTTATTATCAAGCAAATTAAGTGATGTTACTAAGAAAACAGAATTTGTTCAAAGTACAGTGTAAACAGAAACTCCAGCAACTCCTCTGTATGAGGTTTTATTGGAAAAACTGCTGGAATCAGAAGAATTATTACATATAAATTACTTTTACTAAATCAAGCACAGTCACTTACAGCATTGTAACTACCAATATTTATTGACATGTGAAGCCTCCTCTTCATCTCCATTCTGTTGGCCAAAAATGTTGTCACTATATACAGCCACTATATACTATATACTATATAAATGTTGTCACTATATACACTATATATAGCTGCCCAGGTATAAATTTAATATATGCAAAACTATCATGTAATTTGATATTCATCTTCTTGAGCTAAGCAGTGGGTTTAGATTTAACTTAAAATGCTGAAGAAACTCAAAAGGTCAAACAGTGTTCTTTATACAGCAAAGATAATTCATCTTTGCGATATAAAGGTTCTCCAGCATCATGTTTTTACTTCAACCACTGTGTCTGCAGACTTTTGTTTTACTTTAGATTTAACTAATTTTGACTGTACATTTAATTTTTCCTCAAGCTATTCCTCAATTGATTTAACCATATAACCATTTACGGAGCGGAAACAGGCCATGTTGGCCTTTCGAGTCCGCACCAGTTCACTGATTTTGTGCCTCTAAGAACTTGTAGGTAGAGGTTCATCAACTATCCCTCATGTTAAATATGCAATATAACTACGCATAGTGTTATTCTCCACTTCTCACATTTGGTTCCATTGATATTGAATATAACGATTGGTGTAGCAGTCAGCGCATCGCCTTTACAGTACCAGCTATTGGGATTAGACAGGGGTTCAAGTCCCACACTGTCTGTAAAGAGTTTGTATGTTCTCCCTGTGTCTGTGTGGGTTTTCCCAAGGGGCTCTGGTTTCTTCCCACCATTCAAAAACGTACCAGGCTGTAGGTTAATGGGATTTAAATTGAGCAGCATGTTACCGTGCTGTATATATTTAAATTTTTTAAAACCCTAAATTTTAGAAGTACAGTAGAATGCACTGAAACAACTATATTCTGGCTTTAAAGTTTGTAACAAAGGATGAAATGTCCATTTCACATTTTTTAACATTTAAAATTTTCCTCAAGTGCATCTAGTAACAGCAGCAGGAGTCATCAAGCTTCTGCTTGTAGGTGCTCAGAATTCAAAATGCCAACACTGCAAAATTAGTTTAAAGAGCTAGAGTTTTACCACTTCATGGAGAGTTTCTATATCAATGCACAAGGGTATCTCAGAAGATCTTTCCTAGACCCAACACACCAATGGGATAGTGAACAAAGCATGTCAGCATCTCTACTTCCTCAGAAGTCTGTGGAGGTTTGGTATGACACCAGAAACACTGGAAAATTTCTAGAGAGATGTGATGGAAAGTGTGCTGACTGGCTGCATCATGGTCTGGTTTGGGAAATACCAATACCGCTGAGCATAGAGCCTTCCAAAAGGTAGTGGACACAGCCCTCAGACAAAACTCTCCTCACTACTGAGTAAATCTACAGGGAAGACTGCCATCAGAAAAGTGGTATGTGTCACACAACTTGCACCACCAGATTTGGGAACAGCTGCTACCCCACCACCATTAGACTCCTCAACGACAAACTCAGACTCATTTAAGACTCTTACTTGTGCACTTTGTTGATTTTCTTTTGTTCTCTCTGTATTTCAGTCAGCTTGTTTATATTTGTTATCTGTTTAGTTTTTATTTGTTTATCACTGTGTACAGTTTGTTTTTTGCACTACCAATTAGCAGTAATTCTGCTGCAGGATAAAGGAATCTCAGGGTTGTATGTGATGTCATGTATGTACTGACAATAAATCTGAAAAAATCTGGTACTGGAGCAGCAGTTACATGCAACTTGATTCCACATAATTCCTCTACCTGACTCTTCTCAGCAGTTGAAATATGTTTAAGCATTTTCAAATGTTGCGAATCCTAAGATCAAACATGCAACTTGAAATGAATAACTGCACAGACATTCCAACTTGAGCTCTCTCAAGCATGCAAGTTGTAATTATTTTAATTTATTACAAAGGACTAAACAAATAAAAGTAAATCAGATTAGGTTGTGTAAATAAACTATCCAAATATTGTCTGATCTGACTAATCTCTCATTATGCTTGTTGGATGTATAAACCTTCCCCATCAAGGGTAGAACTAACAAATGACTATTTCATGTGGTTCT
Source organism: Narcine bancroftii (assembly GCF_036971445.1). NCBI lineage: Eukaryota > Metazoa > Chordata > Chondrichthyes > Torpediniformes > Narcinidae > Narcine > Narcine bancroftii. The sequence continues at coordinate 80,022,651 of NC_091471.1, forward strand.
TTGTGCTGTTTGCTTGAATTATTTACGATGATTTTACAGTACTTAAATTGAATGCATCTGCTTTTTTCCCCCAATTATTCTCGCTATCAACCTGTTTTATTCCACTAATAACTGTTCCTTTGTTTAGAGAATTAAAACAAACCTTATGTAAAAATAATTTTGTTCTTCTACTTATCTGAATACTCTTATGAGCTGACAATTAACTCTATGCTTCAAATATAATGGATACAATGCTGATGAGACAACAGAAATATCACATGAGATGCCACTGTAGCCTAGAAATTCTTTATGGCCCACAAGGGCATTTTAATTTATCATTGTACAGTCCTAGCATGCTAATGACCATCCTGGTCTTGGCCCCACTGATTTAAAAATCCAATAGTTCCCAAGGTACAAGGCTTTGAGAACTACTAAGTGATCCTTAAGTGTTTTACTTTGCATATTGCATAGCATGCAGTAGATAATGCAGGAGTGGGGCATGAGTTGGAGATCATTATGGAACAAATGTCAATGAGCAGATCGGGATCTAGAGTGGCTGTGAATGATTCATCAATTCTGTTCAACAACATAGAGAGAATGAAAAGTCAGAGTCTGGTGTTGGGTTGATGGCATGGAAAGTTGCTGCATGTATAGGAAAGGTTTACAGCACATGGCTGGGATCTGTTCAGGGGAGGCCCCCCTTAAACGGTACTGCAACGCAGAATCTGGAACCATGTAACTTGCTTTCCCTTAGCTCTAGCCAAGTGCCAGGTGGATGCAGGGAATCAATTGTTGACAAGTGGTGAAAATTGTCATAATTGCAGGAAAGATATTGGCAGTGGTGCATGAACAGTCATCTTCCAGGATTTTCACTGAAGTTCTAATGGAAAACCCAGAACCATTGCAGAAATTCTATATTTGTTTGCAATGTAACTACATTTTGAGGAAAACCAACAAACCAATATTTTGCTTTAATCTCTAGGAGTCTACAAGAATTCATAGTCTTCTGATTAACATATGCTTCTAAAAAAATTATGAATAGAAGAATGGAATTCAAAATACACAAGTTTGTGTTCATTTCAACTAGGCAGGTTTGCTGAAATGATTGAGATTAAACACAAGGGTGGATCCAGCTGTAGATGCAAAGGATTAAAAAAAAAATCTGGAAGCACATTGGTGTCTGCCAATTAAAGGACTTGAATGACTCCACTACCACATGCTGTTGGAAAGATGTCAAGCTGAAGAGAGTGCAGATTAGGGAGAGGTGTTGGGGGGGGTGGGGGGGTGCTGAGCTATAGGGAGAGGTTGTGCAGACCAGCTTTATTCCTTGCAGTGCAAAGAAATAAGGGATGATCTCAGAGATATAAAAAATCATGAGAGGAATAGACTGGGCAAAAGACTCTCTGTATCCACCCAGAATATGGGAATAGCTAATCAGAAGACATAGGTTTAAAGTGAAGCGAGGGAGATTTAACAGGAACCTGAGGCTGGAGGGTGTAAGGAATGGGCTACCAGAGGAGGTTGTTGAACCAAGTATTAAAGAATGTTTAAGAAAAATTGGATGGATACATCTATAGGATAGGTTTAGAGAGATATGGGTCAAATGCAGGCAGTTGGGACTAGTGTGGGTGGGACATATCAGTCAGCATGGGCCTGTGTGACTCTGTTGACGTATATATTTAATATTGGGCTGCTTTCATCTGAATGGTCATATGATTATATTGCCCAATGTCAAACCAAACTTACCTGCACACACACACCCCTTCCCTGAGTTTGAGACTGAAGACACCCTACTCTTTTTCAGGAGCTCATTAGGTAACAGGTCTTTCACTCTCTCAGCTCCACCTGGACAGCTAGGAGCAGAGTCTGAGAGCTTCCAAGATCCACAGGAGCCCCATGTGCTAAAGGACCAAGTCTAAAACAAGTAGAAGGGCAGTGACCATTTCTACTAAGATAGCTATCCTCTAGCCTGAAACACTGCAGAGTGCTGGAATCCATGGTAGGAACCATCAAACAGTAGTTGCTACTGGGGTCCATAACATAAGGAAACTTGGATGCCCTCCTTAGAATTGTCTGAGGTATAATTTTTCCAGATGAAATCAAGGATTCAACTTCTCATGAAGGTTAATATAAAAGATCTTAGATTGAAGATGAAAAGGGATGTTTTTCTGGTGGCTCAAAATGAACTTCCTAAACAAAACAGCTAGCTGCTACACAAGGCAGGCACAAAGTAAATATGAATTCCTGAGGCCTATAGTCACAGAAATGCATATCATAGAAGCAATCCCTTCCACCCACAATTTCCTTCTTTCAAATTATTCAATCTTCCATCAACGAGAAATTGTCTTTTTTTAAAAAAAAAGTTATTGAACTTACAAAATACAGACCAAAAAGCTCAATGAGCATGACACTTACCATGCTTTGGGTGAAGTTAACCACTTCTTGCATCATGTTATCCATTTCAACTTTTACCACTCTACCAAGCTTTGGAAAGCTGACCAGGGTGTATACAATTGCATGATTTTCAATGTTCTCATCATTGGTTACAGCTTTTAAATTTTCAGAGTTGATAAATTTCAGTGTCCCTGGATGAACAGAATTGAGTGAACTCAGTTAAAGATTGTTTCTATAATTGGTTGAATTTAGACCCACCAGTGAAACCACAGATGCTAGTGGTACAAAATTATTTCACTAATATTAAGAAAGTCCACCTGCATGAGAAGATTTCCTCCAATGTCTTTTTACTAAAATTATAAATGCTCAGGTACATTGGGTTGCATCAGGCTTAACACGGTCCACTTGTTGAGCTCAATGGCCAAACTATTCCCACAACCGTACCTACTCTGAAATCCACAAAGGCAAACATCCTCCAGGCATTGCTGCTGTAGCCATCAGATGAAGTGTAGCAATATGTGATTGGCAACTATGCCTCAGGTCCAAGATCCTGAAACCCTGCCTTGGCCTGTTTTTTTGTCAGCTCGGCACTGTCATAAGGAAGTCAGGAGCAAGCCAAGTAGGACTCCACAACTAGCCAGAGGTTTAACATGGAACTCCATGCTTGGAAACAGCATAATCCAGAATAACACAGTTAGCTTAGCAGTTAGCCATCTGTGAGGAGTTTGAATGTTCTCTTCATATCTGCATGAGTTTTCTCTGGGTTCTCTGATTTCATTCCACCTTTCAAAAACATACAGGGATTGTCGGTTAATTGGGATATTTAGGCTGCATGGGCTCATGGCCGGAAGGGCCTGTAACCATGCTGTACCTTTAACTATTTTTAAAAAAATCTAGATTGGAGAGAGCACAGATGAATGGGCAGAAATATAAATTGTGCCTGGGTTGAAGTTCAGAATATTAGAAACCTGTTGCATATTTAATTCACAGTATAATGTTTCACAAAAAGTAGGCCTACGTGAAATTTGGTTAGAATCAATTTTTTACGTTAGAACACCAATAAACATGTACTTTTCAAGCAGGCCCACTCTAAACAAGCTGAACATTTGAAAAAGGTCACAAGCAGAATTGTATCCTGCTGTGCTACAAATGGTCTAAAAATATCTTTTTTTTGCCAAATTGAACAGGCAGAGCCAATTACAGAGCCACCCTTAATTCTATATATTAGACATACATGGGTGGGGGAAATGTATCATGCCTTTCACAATGTAAGGATCTGTTAAAACACATTTCTGCCAATGAATGTCTTTTAAACTGTAGTTAAAATTGTAAATATGATGCATGAACATGAATAATCTCACCTGACTTTTTTTTCCCAGACCAGAGAGAAAAGACCAGGCTCAAATTTATTATCACATCCCAAACATAACACTGGCATTGTTATGTTTGGGATGTACCATTGGCATTGCACTGCAATGCACTAGGTTTCTGAGTGGTGTTTCAATAAATTTTCTTCTAACTTAGAAGCAAGTCCACTATGCTAAGAGCTGCCTAATTATGATTCAACCTCGAAGAGACATAGCAAAATATGATTTCATTAATATTAGAATTACAAATGGCGCCAAAGCAAGCTCCATGACCCCTGATGAACAGGCCTCCTACATGGCCGAGGTTGAGGTGGAGAACATTATCCAAGGTAAATCCAGACAAGGTAGCAGGACCAGACAACATATTACTATTACAGTCTTCCACTCTGTGCAGCTTGCCTCTCCATGGTAGGAAATGGGTCTATCCAAAAGGTCCATTCTCTTTGGGAACCCCTAAAAAGGTCATTTTTTTGGCTACTGGGATAGGAAATCCCATTCCTGTACTTTTTAAATAAACTGCAGAACTCCCTGGGCAACATGAAAGAGATAGCTGGCACAATGAAACTCTTCTGTCTGTACACAGGAAACGAGAGTTCCCCAAGCACATTTACTGGAATGCAATCCCTCACTATGCAATTTGTGAACTATTTTGGTGATGACAAAATGGACCCAATGAAATTACCTCATTGGAGGGAGTGGTGGGGGGGGGAGGGTGAAGGAGGAATAGAGTGGCAAGTGTTATTACTGCTGTATAACTCCTGTGACCTAGGATGGGGTTCTGCAGAGCAGAAGGGTTAGGATTAGGCAGAAGATTAAAAATCAAGGCTTCAAGGATTGTACCTCTGGATTACTCCCCAGTGCCAGGTGCTAGAGCGGTTAGAAATAAAAGGATAGGGTAGATGAATGGGTTTAATACACAAAAGTGTATATTAACAAGTCCTGCTGTGTCCACAGGAGGCATATTTCAGGCCTGATCCCTTTGTTAAGGTATGAGCAAAAAGTAGGCAGGTACCCAAGTAAAAAGGTGGGTAAGGAGGGAAGGAAGGGCAGGGGAGAGGAACACAGGTCAATAGAAGAATGTGTGGCTGAGGAACTAATGCAGAAAAAAGAGATTTGGGTTATTGGACCACTGGAATATGGTGAATGTCTGCCAAGCTGCCTGTCTCCCCTCTGGTGAGCCTTGCTGTACTAACATTGGCTGTGCATTATCTCTACTGTTAAGGACACTCCCCTTGGATATAACTGTATATGCATCTATTGTCTTTCATTATTGTACCATGAGTTTCTGCTAATAAAAGCCATGATTATTGTTTGACCACATCGTCTTTGTCTACTTCATCAACTGGCCCTTCAATTTTATTAGCAGGAATGGATGCAGCACTCAAGCCAGAGCGGCTGATAATCGACCAGTTTGCCCCGAGGGCCAGAGAAATTTTCAACCACTGGATTGCTTGTTTCGATTACTACATGGCTCGAAACAACGTGGTCGATGAGGCGATACAGTGGGGCCATCTGAACTCTCTGATGCGTGAGGTCCCTTTCGCCGTAACGCAAGGAGCTACCAGTCTCTATAGCCCAGGAACGTCTGACTGCTTACTATGTAGCACCATGGAATGTGGTGCTTGCTCGACACCAGTTGCTGACTAGACGCCAGAAACCCGGGGAAAGTGATGCTGCCTATGCACTGGCTCTCGACTCACTGGTAAATGAATGTGATGTCAGGGCAGTCAATGTGCAACAACACCGCAATGCCTTGAAGCTGGATGCTTTTGTCAACGGGATTGACTCCAGTTACATCTGACTGAGGCTGCTGGAGACAGAGCCCTTAACCTGCAGTCACTCTAGCCATAACACTGAGAAGTGCCATGCGGTCCAGTGAAATGATAGAAACTGAAAAGGAAACATCCAGGAGTGCTGGAACCCTGAAGGAAAGAAAAAGGCAAACTCCTGAAAAATGCTACTTCTGTGATAAAAGCTGGCACCCCAGAGAAAAGTGCCTGGCTCAATTTGCTATCTGCAGCTATTGTGAGAAACTCGGCCACTTTGCTAAAGCGTGTAAGGCGAAAAGTACTCCCACTGATAAGAAGAGGAGAAGTACCAAGAAAATGCATCCTGAAACTGCAGGAATGGAAAAGGGGGAATCTTCAGATGACCATGCTGAATTGACTTCAAGTGACAGCGAGGTGAGATCCCCTGTGATAGCTCAATTGACTCCAAAGCTTGGGGGATGTTACAGACTGGAACAGTCGACTATGCAGGGGGAGGTGAATGGTGAGATTCTTGATTGTCTAATAGACTTGGAGAGCACTGACAGCTACATACACGAGAAAGTTGCCAGAGCCTTAAATTTGCTGAGATATCCAGCGAACCGAAAGATATCGATGGTTTGTAGTGAACTGACAAAAACTGTACGGGACAAGTGTAAAGTTACTTTAAATTTGCAGGGACATTGCCTTGCTAATGTGTGGCTCTTTATTATGCCAGATGGAGTTCTGCGCCCCTGTGGTACTGGGGTTAGATATTCAATCTCAGATGAACAGTGTAGTGTTAAATTTCGGTGGACCACTACCCACACTTTTCATCCCCGGCACTAGTTACTGCGGTCTGTCCACATTAAAGATCAAAGCTCCCTCCCTTTTCAGTGATTTATCCCCCGAATGTCAACCAATTGCCACTAAGAGCCATTCTTACAGCAAAAAGGATAGTGAGTTTATCAAAGCTGAGACCCAGAGATTGCTTAAAGAGGGAGTAATTGAACCCAGTAAAAGTAAAAAGGTGGGGAAGGAGATAGGGAAGGGCAGGGGAGAGGAGCACAGGTCAATAGAATATGTGGCTGAGGAACTAATGCAGAAACAAGAGATTTGGGTTCTTGGACCACTGGAGTTTTCTCAAAAAGGTGCAGAAAATATTCACCAAAATGTTAGAAGGACTGGAGGAAAGGCTTGATAGGCTTTGTGTTTTTTTTTTCTCCCCTGGTGCATAGGAGGCCAAAAATTGTATACAATCATGAAAGGTCACATACAAGGAGAGCCCAAAACTAGAGCTACACAGATTTATGGTGAGAGAGGAAAGATTTAATGGGGAAGGGAGATATTTAATAAAAATTGTGGTTTTATGGGGAAAGAGATGCCAGATTAAATGGTAGAGGAAGGTAAAATTGTTATGTTTAAAAGAAATTTTAGTCAGGCATATGGATAGGAAAGGTTTAAGAGGTAAATGGGCCAAACACAGGAAAATGGGACTAGCTCAGGTAGGGCAAATTGGTCAGGATGGATGAGTTTTCCTTTGGGTCTGTTTCTATGCTTTATATGTTGAGGACTCCAAGATTTAATGTGGTAAAGGACATGTTCATTAGAACATCAAATGAAACAGAAGTTAGAGGGAAGGAGAAAGAAATGATGGAATGAGAAGCATTGTACAAACATAAAACATAGTACTGTATAAACAGTCCTGTTGTTTAGAATGACACTAAATACAAGATCACTCTATTTTGCTTGTACACTTTGAAGAGATTGTTTAGTTGATGGAAAGAGTGCAAACTGTGTCTGCTGGGGATGTGCAATCAAGTGGCAAACTGGAAGTTCAATGCACCTCCTTCAAAATATTCCCTTGCACTTATATATTCAGTATTTAGTAAAACAAACCAATAGGGTTCCAAGAATATTTTTTCAATACATTTTTTTTTAACACTGAGATTTTTAAAAGCTGATCAAATAGATACACTTTTGGATAAAAAAGCATGAGCTCAAACTGCAGATGAGCATTTCAAATCTTAAGGTTCAAATAGAGTAGGGGCCCCCAACAACTCTGGAATGGTCAATTAGTGTAGTGAATTTCAGAATGCAGAATCAGCAAGAGCTTCATTCCTGAACACAATTTTATGTAATGAAACAAGAAAGTCTGCAGATGCTGTGGTTGGAGTAAATACACAACAGTGCTGGAGAAACTCGGCACGTCCCAGTCTTGATGAAGGGCTCAGGTCTGAAACATTGGTTATCTATCTTTGCCTCCTATGGGCACTATAGGTCCTGTTGAATTTTTCCAGCACTTTTGACAATTTTATGTATACAAGATTGAAGTCTTTAATTGAATTCCTATTCTTTACAATTGGACCACATGATAAATGAAGCATGCTAGATTATAATAGATCAATAGAATATATTTGCACAAATGCTGGCCAAAACTTGGTTGATTCTGATTGTTATGTGCACTATCTGTTCTTTATTGGCTTATTCTATTCAGCCAAAATTTTGTTGTCAATCTCTTATAATGGTTACTTTGATCTTTTTTTTTTCTGGACACAGGCCTAGAATTTAAGGTTCTCTTTCTCATGGTGCAGCAAACATATACTCTGCAAAACATTAAGATGCAAGGCAAAACAAAGTGGAGTGAGCACACAATGATCTCCTGCATGTGTACACCACCCCCACCTGAGATCATCATCTTTCTAATATTGAGTCTTGTGCCATGACTGGCCCCAGGTTAAAGTCTCAGAAATGGGGCCCAACTCTAAATGTTTATTGTTCATTTCTCTCACCACCAAGTTGTAATGGAGGATTAAAACCATGTACCCAGATGCTTTTTGCTTATGTGGAACTGACGACACTGGGTCCACAAGCAGGTCACCTTACTTTCAGAACTAGCAGATGTAATTAAACTCAGCCATGGGGACTTATCTGAAGATACACTTTGAAATGGAATTCCACTGTGAGGCCCAGGGAAGGCAGTTGTCAAATGCAACACTCTGAAATTGACGAATTGGTCACAACCTGTCTTGCTCGAGAAGTTTTAATAAGTCTTTGTATCTACGAGATAAACCAGGAAATTATAACATCCTGGTTCCATAATAATTAATCTTCTAAATTGTAGAATGTAATGTTCAGTTTTGATTTTGGCTGACAAATATTAGAAGGAGTAGGCGCATGATTAATTGTTTTTGGGGTATATAAGCCTGTGGTCCTGCTGCTGAAGTTTAGACTCTCCGAGGGGTGGGAACACCCCTTGTCAAGAAGGAAGAACAGCCAGAGTCTGAGCAACGTCCCGGTCGGGGGAGGTGGAGAAGCTGCTACCGGCGCCCTGACAACCTACTACAAGTGTGCAGTCGTTGCCTCGCTTTGGCAGTTGGGACCAGTCCAAGCGTTGATAAGTATAGTTGGAAAGGGCTTGCATATTGTAGTGTGAAATCAGCTTTTAAATTAGTAATAAACTTTTGTATAAACTGAACTGCTCTCGGTGTGTGTGTCTATTTTCTTTCGGTAGCTCAAACACTGTGACCAATCTAAAATGAACAAAATGAGAGGTATAAGTTTACCCAAGACAATTGGCGCTGCGAGCAGGATTGGTCTCAAGATGTTTCGCCGAAAGAAAGAGGTGAGCCCTGAGCAGTTCTTGATTCCTGGATGGACTTCCAAAGACGATGGGTTTGGCATGTTGGCCAATACCTTGTCTTTGTTGGGACCACCCATTAGTTGGGATGAGAAGTTAGACTCATCAAGTGCACCTCTGGGAGAGCGGGTTGCCACTCTCCTTCGAGAAAGTAAATTTCCTGATAAAAAGGGAACGCTGACGAATGGTTTTTGGTTGCTGGCCACAGCATTACGCCACTCCGTTCAGCGTGAAGCAGAATTAATTCAAAGAGAAGTAGAATCTCAGTGCAAAAGAAAGCAATTAGAGGAGGAGCTAGAAGTCCTGCGACAATGCTGTTCCATGATGAGCGAGATTGTTCGCACCAGTCAGGACAGAGCCAAAGAATGGGAAGATAAGCATGTCCAAATGATTTGCCGTAATATTAAACTCCGGCAGCAGCTCTGTGCAGATAAGGAAAGGCATGGAGTAGAACCCGATTCATATCGTATTCATGCCATGATAAGGAATGGTGACGATCCTGATGTAATTGAGGATTGGGATGGGAATATCTGGAATGACAATGGTAATAATGCAGATACTCCTCAGCATGTGTCTAACATACTACCCTCTCCATCTGCTGTTCACGCCCGCCCTATAAGGCAGCAGATTTCCCAAACAGACAGAAGGGGGGATGATGTAAGGGTAGAGATGGAAGGGATAGATACCCCGGTTTCCCATGTGGACCCAGGGGAAAATACCCAAACCCCTGCTTATGCTCTATGGCCTACTCCCTCTGTTGGATGGCCTCCACCTCCTCCCCTAGACTGGGTGGAGGACCCTGTGAGCCAAAGTGGGAACAGGGGTCGGAAGGAGTCAATGATCCGTGATTTCTCTGTAAAAGAGCTGGCTGCCATTGGAGATCGATTTAGGCAAAAAGCAGGGGAACATCATCCCCAGCTGCTGAGTCCTCCTGGCCCAGCTGTGCTTTCTGCTCCCACTGCTGCTTCTATCGAGCTGGCTTCTCCTGCTCCAGTTACTCATGATGAGGTAAAACAATGGGTTAAACAGGCTCTTAAAGATAACAATAGCATGTGGTCCTGGAAGCCCCCAAACCCTTCTGAAGCCTGAAGGTGTGGGCAGGATTCCCGTGTCTACTCCATCGAGACACGGCGCACACACGGGGATCCGCGGCCCTACATACCGTTAACAATCCACTGGGGTGGGGGTAATGATCGCCAATACTTGGCTTTGGTCGACACCGGTGCAGAGCACTCGGTGATTCCTGGTAATCCCAACCTCTGGACTGGACCGGCCTTTCGAATAGAGGGGTTGGGAGGAGCGGTCACCCTGGCAAAGGAAATAAAAGTCTGTGCCATGGTGGGTGATAGCCCTTCCCCTGTCTGGTTACATGCCCTGGTGGCTGCTACTGACGAGTGTATCCTGGGTATTAATATGTTGGCCGGTATGGCCCTTAATACTAGCCAAGGGGGATTTGAATTTGGAATTCGAACTATTACAAAAAAACTAGTAGTGGGTCAGGTTAAGTGGGATCCTGTGATGGTGCCAGCCCCCATGAAACCAGTGTGCATTCCACAATATCGTCTCCCTGGGGGGCAGGAAGAGATTACTGCCACCATCGATGCTCTGCAAGAAGAAGGGGTAGTGAGGCCCGCAACGTCGCCCTTTAATAGCCCTGTTTGGCCGGTCCAGAAGCCGGACGGCTCCTGGAGAATGACAGTTGATTATCGTTTTTTGAACAAACATGCCCCACCACTTGCTTCAGCAGTTCCGGACATTGTCACCCTTATTGAAAACATTGCTACTGGGAACTCAGGAACATGGTATGCTGTCATTGATCTTGCTAACGCCTTCTTCAGTATTCTTATAGCTGAGGACTCACAGGATCAGTTCGCCTTTACCTGGAAGGGGCGCCAGTATACCTTCACCCACCTTCCAGTATCGCCTTCCCTCTCAATTCACCATTATATTGATGATGTGGCCTCCTGGAGCCTCTGGCAGAAACAAGAGGGTCGCCGAGTCCCACTGGGATTCTGGTCACGTACCATGCCTGAGGCTGCCACTCGTTATTCTGCTTTTGAACAACAGTTACTAGCCTGTTACTGGGCCCTGCTAGAGACTGAAAGAATGACAGGCGATGCAGATGTTCAATTGCGACCTGCACTTCCTATAATGAATTGGGTCCTGGCTAATGATGCTAATCTAAAGATCGGGCGGGCTCAGCAGTCTTCTATTGTTAAATGGAAGTGGTATATTCAGAGTCGTGCGACCAGAGGGCCTGAAGGGGTGGGCCGCGTACACGAACAGGTGGCTTACCATCCCAGGTCAGGAACTCACTTATCGGAGGAGGGGGATGGTGGCTCCAGTCAGTATGCTGAGTTGAAGGCAGTCACTTTACCACTAGATCCCCATGATCACCCTCTTCGCCTGTTTACTGATTCCTGGGCTTTGGCTAATGGACTTGTGGTATGGATGCCTGATTTGCAAAAGAACAACTGGATGATACATGACCGCCCAGTATGGGGCAAAGAGTTGTGGCAGCTGTTGTGGGATGCTTCCCACCATCGTGAGATAACCGTTTATCACATTGATGCCCATACCAATATGGCGACTAACATGGCTCAACATAATGCAGTAGCAGATCAGCTTGCCACTATCAGCTGTGCTGATACCGTCCCCCTGGCTCGATGGGCACATGAACAGAGTGGTCATTTGGGGGAGAAGGGATCAGCTATGTGGTCCCGTACACATGCTTTATCCGTCCATCAGGATGATGTCCGCATGGTCATACGTACATGCCCAGAATGTCAGCTTGTGAAGTTCCATACCGTTCCACCTGGTCCACATGGCCGAATAAAACGGGGTGCTCACTCAGCTGCGGTCTGGCAAATTGATTACATAGGCCCCATGCTAGACTGTATGGGTAAATATTACATCCTAGTAATGGTTGACACCTTTTCGGGCCTGGTTTTTACTTTTCCCACCAAGACGGCTGACCAAGCTAGCACTATCCAAGGACTAAACCATTTGATTTATCGTTATGATGTTCCAGAGGAGATTCACTCTGATAATGGCTCGCACTTCTCCGGGAAAGCAATCTGTGATTGGGCAAATGACAACGGTATTTTATGGGTCCACCATATTCCTTATTACCCGCAGGCTGCCGGGTTAGTTGAACAAATGAACGGCTTACTGAAGGAACAAATTCGTTTGGAAACATCACTGGGGACCCAGAAGGGATGGTGCCATGTGCTGCAGCAGGCAGTCGACAATTTGAATCATCGCCCTTTAAAAGGAGGTACACCTTTCTACCGACTTCTTCACGCTCCTGAATTACAGCCTATTCCAGAGGAATAACAGTCATTGCCCCCCATCCCCGAACTAGAGAATGTTGGACAAAAGGTATGGGTGGCACCACCAGGTAGTGGCCCTCCTGTAAAAGGGGAAATAGTGACACCTGCCCAGGGTAACACTCGGTGGGTAGCTATTGAGGGACAGGATGATTTAGTCTGTTTAAACACTGAACGCTTATGGTATCGTGAGTGACATGTGTCAGGCTTCTTTGTTCCAGGTTCACCATTTTACACTCCTGGTGATCTGGCTTAACAGCTGCTTTGATGCCAGCAATTGGATTTGTAATGTCGAGGACGTTCCAAGGGAGTTCCCCGTGGGAAACACGGTCCGATGCATTACACCAAGGAAGTCCTCGGTCACCAGCCTCAAGTGCAGCTTATATAAATATGTTATTGTTCAGCATGTTTCAAAATCTGTTCGTGAGCTCCAGTACCTGGGTATTGTGGCCAACAAGGATAATTTGAGCCTTGGTTGGAATCCTTTCTCATGGCTAACTGCTACATTTGGGGGAGTGGGCCACACTATCCTCCGTTGGTTGCTCGCGTCATTGCTTATCTTTGTAATTGTTGTTTTGATTTCTCTTTTTTCGCTCCCTCTGTACTCAAATACTGGTTAGGCCTCGCAAATGACAGATTGTGACCAAGGGGTGGAATGTAATGGAGGATTAAAACCATGTACCCAGATGCTTTTTGCTTATGTGGAACTGACGACACTGGGTCCACAAGCAGGTCACCTTACTTTCAGAACTAGCAGATGTAATTAAACTCAGCCATGGGGACTTATCTGAAGATACACTTTGAAATGGAATTCCACTGTGAGGCCCAGGGAAGGCAGTTGTCAAATGCAACACTCTGAAATTGACGAATTGGTCACAACCTGTCTTGCTCGAGAAGTTTTAATAAGTCTTTGTATCTACGAGATAAACCAGGAAATTATAACATCCTGGTTCCATAATAATTAATCTTCTAAATTGTAGAATGTAATGTTCAGTTTTGATTTTGGCTGACAAATATTAGAAGGAGTAGGCGCATGATTAATTGTTTTTGGGGTATATAAGCCTGTGGTCCTGCTGCTGAAGTTTAGACTCTCCGAGGGGTGGGAACACCCCTTGTCAAGAAGGAAGAACAGCCAGAGTCTGAGCAACGTCCCGGTCGGGGGAGGTGGAGAAGCTGCTACCGGCGCCCTGACAACCTACTACAAGTGTGCAGTCGTTGCCTCGCTTTGGCAGTTGGGACCAGTCCAAGCGTTGATAAGTATAGTTGGAAAGGGCTTGCATATTGTAGTGTGAAATCAGCTTTTAAATTAGTAATAAACTTTTGTATAAACTGAACTGCTCTCGGTGTGTGTGTCTATTTTCTTTCGGTAGCTCAAACACTGTGACCAATCTAAAATGAACAAAATGAGAGGTATAAGTTTACCCAAGACACAAGTCCCTCCAGCATCTCAGTTTGTTATAGATTACAGCATCTGCAGTTATTGCGTTCACAAAGTGTGGGGTGATCAGTGAAGAAGAAATCACAACATCTAGGTCCAATGTGCAGAGCCTAAAAAGCCTGCAATCAATTGGGAAACAACCCACCATAATGTTTAAAAATTTCTGAGGACTGAAAACTGGCTCCATCATTAGAACAGGGCAGCACAACTAATGAAGGAACTGTCTTTTAGCTAGAGAGATGAGAATCCAATCCTGGCCTCTGGATGCTCTCTATATAGAGTTTGCATGTTTGCTCTGTAGCTGTATCAATTTCTCTTGGGTGCCTGGTTTTCAAGTACAAGTTTATTACCATCCAATTGTAAAAGTATAACTGTACAAGACAACGTTCCTTTGTCCTCAGTGCAAAAACATGCAAATACACAGAAACAACACGCAGTACCTATATATACATATATAAAAAATAAATATTGTTAAATAAATAGTAGTCTTGGAGGGCTTGTAATGAGCAGTTCATCAATTGTTCAGCAGTCTCATTGCTGTGGGAAGCTGTTTCTTAGCCTGATACTTGTGTATCTCTTTCCTGTCAGGAGTAGCTGGAAGATGCTACGCACGGGGTCATAGGACTCCTTAACAATTTAGCAAGCCCTTTTCGATAACTATCCCAGTTGTCGATAAGTGGTTGGGGGTGGGGGGAAGAGACAGACACCAGTGATCCTCTCCTCCATGCTGTTCTTCTTATAGTCCTGTGGATTGACCTCCAATCCAATTCTTTACAGCAGTGGTTCTCAGCATTTTTCTTTCCACTCACATACCACTTTAAGTATTCCTTATGCCATCAGTGCTCTGTGATTAGTAAGGGATTGCTTAAGGTGGTATGTGAGTGGGAAGGGAAGGTTGAGAATCACTGCTCTAGACCCAATTGTTACTGAAATATTTTGCTTGAGAAAAATTGTCATTGGCCCATTTCCTTTGGAGTTATGAAACCGTGGACATAACAAGTCAATCAGATATGATTAAACAGTGGTTTTCAAACTTTTCTTTCCACCCACATACCACCTTAAGTAATCCCTTAGTAATCACTGAGCACCTATGCATAGGGAATTCTAAAAGTGGTATGTGAGTGGAAAGATAAAGGATGAGAACCACTGATCTACAGCAACCTTACCACACCGAGCACACCATATGCAGCTGAACAGGATGCTCTCAATTAGAGCTCCTGTAGAGAATTGACATTATGGTGACTGTAAGCCATGTCTACTTCAGTCTTCTCAGAAAGTGCACTTGCTGTTGCATCTTCTTGAAAAATAAAGAAATGTGTGTCTAGGATAGGTCACTTGTTAAGTGGACTCAGAGGAACTTGGTGCTCTCTATACTACTGAGTCATTAATGTATTGTGGAGGGTTCTCCTGAAGTGCACAATCATCTCCTTCGTCTTGTTCACATCCCGACTCAGGTTGCTCTTCTCGCACCATTTCACGAGATTTTCCTCCTCTTCTGTGTCGTGCGACTCGTCATTGTTGCTGATGAGGCAAACTTCTGCTGTGTATTCTGCAAATGATGACTCTTTTGGAGCTAGATCTGGTGTTTTAAGGAGGTTGAGTCCTAACAAGGACAGCTTCTCCACCAGCCTTTAGGGAATTAATGTATTAAGCACCAAGATGGTCAATGAGCAGCAGCCTGGCATATGAGGCATTGATCTCCAGGTGGGTGAGGATGAGTAGAGGAACAGTTCCACCTATAGGCGTATTGAAATGGGTCCAATGACTCCAACAGGTGCGCTTTGATGAACAGAAGTTCATAGCATTTCATAATGGTGAAGACCAGTGCCACTTGGCAGTAGTCACTGAGGCCTGTTACTGTTGCCCTCTTTGGTAGTGGATTGATGGTGGCTATCTTGAAACCCACGTTCTAAGTACAGGCCGGTAGCTAGGTTATTTGGCCACTGTAAATTGTGCATTGATGAAGAGAAGATCTAGAAAGAATTAATGGGAAAGTAGAGAAAATAATAATACAATTGGGAATGAATTGATGTGGACTCTGGGCTGAGCCTATTTCAGTACCATAGGAGTCAAAGGATCTGATTTCCTGATCGGGGAAATTGCAGCCAAAAATGAACAAGCCATTATAAATGTCCAATAATCTGTAAAGTTGGAAACAGAAATTATGCCAAATTAACACTAGCCGAAGTTGCACAATTCCCCATGAATACAGTAACAATGTTTACTTATATAGCACCTTTTACATGATAATCTGTTTCAAAGGAGTATTACCAAACAGAATTTGACACTGAGCCACACAATGGAGCAGATTATCAAAGGCTTTGATTTTAAAACAGAAGGTAATTTTATTTTTTTTTTAAAAAGGGGATTATACGGCAGAAAGGAAATTCAAGATCTCAGGAGCCTTGGCAGGGGATAGTCAGCTGCCCCTTAAGGAGAAATAAAAATATAGGTTAGCACAAGATTTACTTGTGTCTGTTCTACAAACTTATTTAGACTTTAACAGAGGCTTCAGTCTACAGAAATAGAGAGGGGTGAGAAATTAATGACCTTTTAAATCAGGATCAAGCAGATCACAAACACACAGATGATGGGTGAAAGGGACTAGCTGAAAGTCAGTGCAAAAAATTAAAACATTGTGGCAAAGTTTGTGTTTTCGGAGAGTGGCAAGTAAGTCCTTTGAAATAAGTCCGGAGGTAACCAAGTTTCAACTGAGGCTGGTTGCAGGAAGAGCACATTAAGAAGGGGTAGGTAGTCTCTTTTGTTGATAGAATAGATATGTGGTGAGAAGCTCATCTTTGAATCATGTGCAATCTGAACTATTTGATGGATTTTTGTGATCATTGCCAGAGAAAAGGATGGTGTTTATTAGGAAGTAAAGTTTCAGCAGAAATGCAAAACAAGGTCTTCCTTAAAATATGTTGGACTCAAGTTTTGCTCATTCACATTAGATGCCCAGCAACTATTATACTGGATTACAGATAGCAGAAGGTTTGAAATAGATTCTGGAATGCTGAACTGAATGGTTCCATGTGGAAATGATTGCTGTACTTTAATATTATGTCGGGTTGAGAGACTGAAAATTATCTTTTGGAAGCAGGAAGGAAATTCTTCATAAGTGATTCTCTGACTCCAACTAGATCTATAAAAATGAAGTCAAGCAAGTGGATCTGATGTCATTTAACCAGATAACAGAAACAAGCCAGAGGAGAAAGATGGGGTGGTCAGCTTTGTCAAATTTTACAGACAGGTAAGGAGCAAATAGCTTCCCATGGTGGTAATCACATTGAATGTCATTGATTACTTTAATGGGGTGGAAATCTGATTGGAGAGAACCAAATTAAAAGTACTGGAAAAGATTGGCCATGATTTTAGGAGGTTTCAGCACATTTAAGGTTTTTTTTTGAAAGGGAATATTGGTTGAAAATGGCAGAGTTTAAAAATGTGAAGTTTGGAGCAGAAACAGAACATAGGCAGTTTTATAATGGAAGAACATAGATTGATAGGAAACTAAATATAACTATCTGTGATTGCTTAAAATGGTCAATAATGAATTGACATCTGCTTTTGTTTTTATTATTGAAGTCTATTGAAACAGCTATCAGAAGAGATGTGAAACTTTCCAAAGACATTATTAACATTGTCAAATAATGTCCAGGCCTTTATCTTTCTTAAATTACTGTTTTAATTCTACTATCTTATGTTATTATGTACATCATAAAAATGCCCAAAATCCCTCAATTTACCAAAATGAAACAACCACAGAGAATTTATGAATTCTAAGTGATATCTGCATGGGGCATCAGTAATCTGTCCATGAATCTTTGTGGAATTCAGTCTGTTAATGTAGATACAACAACACTTCAGAAAAATTCACAAAGGAACAAGTGACATTCTTTGATTCTAGATAGCAATGCCTCTCTGACACAGCTTCCCTTGATGTCAACAGTTTAGTAAGAGAAAAAATTTAAATACGTAATTCTGCTCGAAATTGTTCACAATCCAGTCATCCTAATGGAAAATGCAAGGCAGTGGTTTGAAATAAGATCCAGCACAAATGATGAACCCCCCCAATGTGGAATAGCACATAATAATAGCACATAATGAGCTTGCACGTAATGAAGTGGAGTGACTTGTTTGGTAGTCTGTTGAATTGCCAGAGACAGAAGGGGAGAAGATTGGAGCAGCTATATGTTTAAACATCTTCTGGATGGTGTCAAGCAATCAAAAAAATCAATTCCAAATCCAAAATGAACAAATTTGGAAGCATACTGATCAGAATACACAATCACAATACAATGCTGTCCATACGGGCAAAAAAAATTGGAAAGTTACGGGTGAATTCTACATTGAATTTAAATCTCACCATCATGTTGATATCGAGTATTAAAGAATGAAATGCAGTCATCTTCAAATATTTAAACATATTGATGGCTTTGGAAGAGGCAAGGGCAAGGAATGTGGGAAGGGACTAAACTTTTCAATATTCCTCTCACTTCAAAATGGTGAAATTTTGTCCCCTAGACATCTGAAATATCTTGTTGTTCAGGCAATAGACTACACACAAAGAACACTAAGTGCTACTTCAGGACAGGAGATATCCGAAAATACACCATGAGCTTTGTAATCAACTGCTGACAATGGTCTTGCTAGTGGTCTATAATGCTAAGATCTCTCAAAACCTTCAATTGTCAATTTAATCAGGACCTCCTGCCAATTTTTGATTCAACCCATAGGGCTATCCACAGGCTTGAGTCCCCGATGCCTCTGTCACTCACCCCGTAACCCAGCCAACCACATGCTGGAGTCCACAACAAAATACCTCACAAGGTTCTATCCATTAGCATCATTGGCCACCTCAGAACATTCAAACCAGAGTAAAAGCAAGTAATCCTCAATCCTGAGAGATTGCTCAAGACCTATCACCCTCCTCTTTTCCAACTACATTAGACCACATCGGGCCTCAAATATACCTGCAGATACAGTTCAGAGACTTCCAGCAACACCAGTTCACAAAAGCCCACTGCACATTGTTTCCAAGTGCTGAAGTGGCAATGCAACTCTGCAGAAGTTGCAACCTTAATAAGAAGGATGTTTTACAATGAGCCTGCCATTGCCTAGGCTGCTGAAGTTGCAAGTTAGAATGTAAGTGTCCCTTTAAACCAAGGAGCCTCACCAGAAATGAGTGTTATGGAAACCTGGGTTGGTCTGTAATTGACCAAAGACAGGCACAGCAATTGGAAAACAATGCTGCATATAAGAAAGCAGCAGTTTCCCCAAATGGTGGTGCAAATGAATCAAGACTTCACTTATGAATCTCTGGGAGTCATCTACTGCATACAGTTCTCCAGTTACGGCCTTCTCTACATTGGAGAGACAGGACAAAGACTTGGAGATTGCTTCGTTGAGCACCACGCCATGGATCTCCCAGTGGCCAACCATTTAAATTCTGCACCCCACTCCTGCGCTGACATGCCTGCCCATTGCCTCATGCACTGTCAAACCAGGGCCATCCATAAATCAGTGGGGCAACACCTAATATTCTGTCCAGGTAACATGGGGCTAATGACAACAGTGAATATATTCATTTCAGTTATCTTGGGGCACTAGGGTGTTTTTTTTAAAAAAACATTCAAACAAGGCACAAGCTGGTTAAATAAGCAATTTGCTTTTCCAAGAAAACTAAGTTACTGTACTGGGTTTATACAAAGCCTTCCCCTATAATCACAGATCTACAGCAGAGCAAGTACATATTATAGCCAGTATGTAATTAGTTTATTACTCAGGATCCAAGAAATATGCAATTCAAAAAGCTGGGAATCTTAAAACATAAATTGTTCCAGACCTTACTGAAACTTGTGCCAAAGAAATGATACTTCTATCTCATTTTAAATTGGAGAAAATGACAGTGTAAATGGCTTGTGGTGTACAAGATTTTCCAAGGATATTTATGTGATTTTGTTCAAATCATTACAGTTAAAAGCTAATTATAATGATTCTACTTTCATTCAAAACAGTGTGATTTGAATATCATGGATTTGTGCCAATATTTTTCTAACTAGCAGGTATGTCAGTTATGAAATGCACAGGTGACTATAATACCATGTTAAAATTCTCCCAATTATTAATCAGTTAATAAATGTATTCAAAGAGACAGTCTTTCCATGATATCCTTCTTAAAACCATCAGTTTCTGTTTCTGATTTTTCAAATTAAAATACATAGTCCTAGTGTCCCAAATGGATGAAGGGTGGCGATGAATGCAGAATGTGGCAGAGAGATTGCAGTTCAGGTAAATGGCTGATGAGCAGTGCTTTGTAATAAGGACACTCTTCAGGCTATTTGCTTTTCTGGAAGACAGGAATATCAGAGGGACATTGGAAAGTTCAGAAGTGCAAGGATCACACAATGGTGCAGGAGTTAGTGCTGTTGCAGCATAGCTCCAGTGGACAGGTTTTATCCTGACTTATGATGTCATGGAAAACTAATAATCTACATGCAGCTCCTGAGATTCCATAGGTTTCCTCTCACACCAGCTAATGTAAATGGCTGATGGGGGGATTTGATTGGTATGCGATGGAAAATAAGTTTTAAGAACAAACTGGGTGGGGGGGGGGGGGGTGGGTCAGTGGGTAAGAGAATGGGATTGATGGGAATGTAATGAGAACTGACAATAGATTCAATAAAAATAATATGAAGAACGTGAACCAGCAGAGGTTAGTTCAGGAGGCTCAATACATTTGAGGCTTAAAGACACTGTGGTGCAGGGATGAGGAATTAAGTGTAATGTTGCGAGTGGGGGGGGGCGGGGTAAGTGGAAGGACAGGTTGATCCATAATTTAAACATACAGCACAGTAACAGGCCCTGCTTTCCCACAAGCCTATACCTCCCAAATACTCCAATTAGCCTACAATCCCCGTAAATTTTGAATGGTAGGAGGAAACTGGATCACCCAGGGAAAACTCAAATAGACACAGGAAGAAGAATCAAACTCCTTACTGACAGCACTGGATTCAAACCCAAATCGCTGGTGCAGTAATAGCATCAAGCTATTAAGTAAGTGACTTCACTTACAAGAAATTCTAAATTTCTGTTGATTATTAACTAATACTATGCACTAACAAAAATAAACCAATTAATGTTAAACTACATGAAATAATTATTTCCTTCCATTCCTCAAACACCTGTCAGAGGGGTTTAAAAGATTCTTTGCTTTTTTTTACAAATTCAGAATTATAGAATTTAAAAGTTTGTTTGAAAGCTTCGATTTTGTTATATTTTCTGGGGCTTGGAGAAAGGTTGCATTTCATTTATTTCCAAGGTTGTATATTACCATATTTTGGTATGTATGGTACATATTTAACAAGAGAGAAGAAATCTCCAAATACTGATGAAGTAGAAAAACAACCAAAATATTTATGAATTTTCTCTTAAATTGGTTATCAACTTATCTGTTTGCATAGATTCAAACAGGGAGTTTGAAACAGTACAGTTGATATGACTCAGTTCCAACTCCTAAATCCATTTGTTTGAAAAACATTCATACTGTAGAAAGTATACTATTTGAATGGCCTGATTTGGAAATTTAAATGCTCATTAATGCAGAAGACTGCATTAGGAGGCACACCTAGACAGACTCATCACGGGTACTGTCCTCCCATTTAATGAAAGCACCCATGTGAGATTTTTCTCAAGAGGGCAGTCAACATCACAGAGGACTCCCATCACCCTGATCACTGCTCACTGCTCCCTTAAGGCAGAAGATACAGAATCCAGAGGTCCAGCAACTCCAGGATCAAGAAATAGTTTTACCCAACAACTATCAGGTTCCTAAACCTCCCGGTAGTATCATGTCCCTCACCATAAACTACTCCAGGATCATCAAAAGATCTGCCTGCACTACTGAAACATCACTGCTTTTTCTTTCAAAAACTGCAACTGTGAATAACTATCCTTTGATATTTATCATCTCTTTTGCTGTCTTGCCATGCTTTGTTAATTTAATCTATACTATTGAAATAGGTCTATCTTGCGTAACTGTTGGCTGCAGCAAGTAAAGATTTGCATCTGACCATTGGACTTGCATATATGACAATAAACTGACAAGAATATTTTTGATGAGATTTTCTTGCACTGTGGTGTTTCTCTAGTGTCTAGCTCACACAAATGATGTCAACAATAATACAAAACAGTTTAAAGAGCTGGACACCATTCTCCTTTATACAAAGAGTACAGCATATTTCTCTGTAACTCAAATCTTAGTTAAATTGACTCAAACCATGATCCTGTTCACCACAATCCAAATAGTTTCAACATATCTTCCTCAAAAGTCAGTAGCCAAAAATATAAGAAACCTTATCAATAAATAAGTGCCTAGGTGTTCATCAGATATAAAATGAGTAAGGGAAACAACCAAATAATGACATTTAACAGTTTTTAAAAACATAGAAATCCCACAATATTGCCATAAAGAAAATCTGGCATTAAGCCAGCTTTGGTCATTTACAATGAACCAAACAAAGCCAGCATAATGCCGGGACAGTGTGTCATTTTACTCAGCAAGCTGGCTTTCCGGGAGCAAAAGAGATGGGACATATAACAGAATAGTTTAGGTGTCTCATGTCACGTATAACATACTGCATTTGAAGATATGTTAGATCCACTTTTCCCACCCCCCCCAAAAAAAAGGCTCAAAAATATTCCACTGATCTTGTATGTGAAGTTGAAATTAGGGCTGTAAGGAGGGGGGGGGGAGGAGAGGGGGGCAGTGGGTCAGAGTGGGGGCTGGTGGCGGTCTGTCACGAGGCTTTCCTGGCAATCTGCCGTCAGTCCATATATAACCATATTACAATTACAGCACAGAAACAGACCAGTTCGGCCCTTCTAATCCATGCCAAACACCTTTTGCACCTAGTCCCATTGACCTGCACCCGCCCCATAACCCTCCACACCTCTCTCATCATATTGAGAAAGTGTCAGGTGATGAGTCTGGACACACAAGGGTTTGCAATCAAATGTTACTTTTATTAAAAATGTGACAGATTATGTTATATTTTATATTGTATATAGTTATGTTTTAAAGGACAAAAATTGTGGCAGTTTTTTTTAAGTGTAGGTCACAAACAAGTACTTCACAACACAGATCTAATTTAAAATGCCAGAGCTCCTCTCAAGCCAGACAGTCCAGGCTCCGAGTGCCTTTGCAAAAACTTTGAAGAATGCCTATAAGGACTTCACAAGTAGGTGTTAATTGGACATGCTGTGGAGTAATGGATTATTGTTTTGGAAAGCAACAGATGAACTGACTCCGAATATCGGGGTCCGGTGTCGCAGTCTGTCTGAGTGAAATTTGCTGTTCTAAGAGGGTCATGTGGTTTTGTGTGTGTGTGTGTGTGTGTGTGTGTGTGTGTGTGTGTGTGTGTGTGAGAGAGAGAGAGAGAGAGTGAGAGAGAATGAGAGAGAGAGAGAGAGAGAGAGAGAGAGAGAGAGAGAGAATTCAGTTCTTCAGTTCTACAGTTCACCAGCCGAAACTGGAACATGACAAGCAGGCAAACTGGTAGAAAAACCCCATTTGGTTGTGAGTTCTTAGTTCAGCCTGTTCAAAGCCCTTGTGGTCCATGCAAGAGGAGATGGCTGGCTGTATAATGTTTCACTTGAAACAAGGAAAACAAAAAGGAACTCTGTGGTGATCTCAAAGAAAGAGGTTATCATCTGGAAAACCCTGATGGGGCAAGTTTCTTCGGCCAGACACTGAAGTAGCTGATTGGAAGGAATCAGTTTGTGTCAAAAGAGCAATAAATCTCTCTCTGAAAACCTACAAGAACCTTCCTGAGCAGTAACCATTTACCTTTCAAGCACCAAAACTTGGTGAGATTCATAAATGTTGAATTCTGTGCACGGTATAAGAATTGCCTGCAACCAGCAAAGTTTGAGGAGTGAGAAGTGAAATTGGACTGTGAATTGAAGAACTTTTCTGAACTTATATATACACATTACATACATGTGTGCTTAGAATTAGAAGGAGGTTAAGGTAATAGTAATAAGTTAAAGTTTGATCCTTGTGATGGCATATCAATCTGTTTTCATGTTTAAAGATAATTAAAAGCAACTTTTGTTTAAGTAACCATTTATCTTGGTGAATTTCTATTGCTGCTGGATTTTGGGGTCCTCTAGGCCCATAACAACACACAACAATTAATAGAAGAGCATGGGAAAATCGTAGCAGGAATAAAGCACACATGCACACAATTTATAAAGAATGTGGGAAAATACGTGCACAATTTAATAAAACATACACGCACAACTTATAAAAGAGATTGGGAAAATCTATTGCAAGTATTGACCTATTGCTGTGGATTTCAAAACTTTTTCTTTCCACTCGCATACCACCTTAAGTTATCCCTCACTAATCACTGCTATCTATCACTGCGGGCTGGTGGCGGGCTGTTGGGGTGAGTGGTGCGGTAGGCTTCAGACTGTTCAAACTGAGGACAAACCCACAGACCAGCTTCATCACAGCACATGGTGACTAAAGACACCTGGGGACAGCTGAGAGCGGGGCAGTGGGATCAGAATGGGGGTTTGTCTTTTATCACAATGCTATTCCCTAACACTATTTTTATTTTATTTATGAATGTTCAAGCCCTATTTTGAAAGGCCAGTAGCCACCCCACTTTTGTCCTGTCAAAGTCATGAATTATGTACTTATGAATTAAATCATCTCTCATTCTCCTCCTGGTAACATCGTGAGTCTAGTAGAGGATGCATCACTATTTCACCACCACCTCATTTCATCTCTAGCTCCAGCTATTTTCACACCTCTGCATTTATGGGACATACAAGTACCAGATGAATGGGCCTGGGCTAATAACAGCAGGAGGATGGAGATAATGTGCAAACTTTTCATTTATAAACCCCTGAAAATAAATCTGTCATTTTGGTAACAGACAATTTCATTATTTGAAAACCTTAAAATACTAAGTGAAGAAAGCAGAAGCTGTCAGCTTACCTGGGAAGACTTGTAAACCATTATTTTCCTCCATGTTTATCACTAATAAGGCTGCTGTAATGCTGAAGATTTGTCGAGGTGCAAAGTTTAATCCATCAGTAATCTGAAAATTAAATCCACCCGACATGGCTCCTAAAAATATAAAAGTTGAGAAGAAAACTTTGAACTACCCAGATTCAAGTTAGATAAACAATTTAAAGTCAAAGAAACTCCAAAATTTAACCATCTCTCCAGCAAGAGAAATGGAGCATGACACTTTTCCCCCCAGCATTGACGTCCACTAAGATCATTTTAAGTGAAGGAAACATCTGCCTACTCGATTTGTGATGATTTCCTGAAGGTGACCAGTAATTTCAGGGCATCGATACACCACACCAGCCAATGCTTGGAATTTCTTTGACAGAGAAACCAGAAATATTTGCATTACCTTTGAGAATTGAAATTAGGAATTTTTTCTTTACAGTTAAGTACCACTATGAAAGTCAAAACTGATGGAATTTCTAAGATGATGACATTAACCAATTTGAATGCATTATCCAAGAGCACCAGGCAGAAGATAGCACAAGCAAAACTCTCATGGCTCTATTGTCAATATTAATGTTTATGCTGATAAAGTATAGGAATCAGTGCGAGCAGATCAAACTTCAAATTAAGTATACTGAGCCCAGAAACGTACACCAAACAATCTTTGCTATTTTATATATTATATTTGAACACAAGTGTTAGAGTCACTCAACATAGAAATAGCCCCTCAGCCCCACAATGTCCATACCAATCATCAAGCATTTATCTACACAAAACCCATTTCATTCCACTAGGTCCATAGCCTCCTATGTCTTTTTTTAAAAATTTTTCACACTATGAAACATATTAACCAAAATACACAGAAAAATTTCCCTCTTGAATATACACAGCGTCATTTTCTCCCCTTTTTCCCCCTCCCTTCCCTCCCTCCTTCCCACCCCCCTCCAAACCCTTTAAACGTTCAACATATACAATAAACCCATTAAACAATGTTATCACACAATGAAAATAAACAAGAAAATTGTGTCATCTACTTTTACACACTGGGTCAGTTCATTTCGTCTTCTTCTCATTCTATCATTTTAGGGGGTGGAGGTCCGAGGCAAGCCCTCTCTGTTGTGTTCCATGTATGGTTTCCAAATTTGTTCGAATACTGTGACTTTATTTTTTAAATTATATGCTATTTTTTCCAATGTACCATTGCTGTACTCTCAGGTTCTCTTCTGATTTTCAAGTTGACATTATACATTTTTTTGCAACAGCTAAGGCTATCATAATAAATCTTTTCTGCGCTTCATCCAGTTTGAGGCCTAATTCTTTACTTCTTTTATTATTTAGAAGAAAGATCTCTGGATTTTTTGGTATGTTGCTATTTGTGATTTTATTTAATACCTGATTTAGATCTTCCCAAAACTTTTTCACTTTCTCACGTGCCAAAATTGCATATACTGTTGTTCCCGTTTCCTTGTTACAACGAAAACATCTATCTGATAATGTTGGATCCCATTTATTTAAGTTTTGGGGTGTGATATATAGCCTTTGTAACCAATTATATTGTATCATGCGTAACTTCATATTTATTATATTTCTCATAGTTCCAGAGCATAACTTTTCCCATATTTAATTTTTTATCTTTGTTTAGATATTTTTCCCACTTTTGTTTGGGTTTATAGCTTATTTCATCATTTTCTTTCTCTTGCAGCTTGATGTACATGTTTGTTAAAAATCTTTTAATTATCATTGTGTCTGTAATCACATATTCAAAGCTGCTTCCTTCTGGTAATCTCAGTCTGCTTCCCAATTTGTCCTTTAAGTAGGCTTTCAGTTGGTGGTATGCAAACATTGTACCATGAGTTATTCCATATTTGTACTTCATTTGTTCAAATGATAATAAATTATTTCCCAAAAAACAATTTTCTATTCTTTTAATTCCTTTTCATAGAAACATAGAAGATAGGAGCAGGAGTAGGTCATTCGACCCTTCGAGCCTGCTCCGCCATTCAACGAGATCACGGCTGATCTTAAAGTTCAGTACCCCGTCCCCGCCTTCTCTCCGTAACCTTTAATACCCTTATACTGAAGAAATATATCTAATTCCCTCTTAAATAGATTTAATGAACCTGCCTCTACTGCCCTCTGTGGCAATGAATTCCACAGATTCACCACCCTCTGGGTAAAGAAATTCCTCCTCATCTCGGTCCTAAATGGTTTGCCTATTATCCTCAAACCATGGCCCCGTGTTCTGGATTTTCCCATCATTGGAAACATCCCATCTGCATCCACTCTGTCCAGTCCTGCCAGAATTTTATATGTCTCTATGAGATCCCCTCTCAATCTTCTAAACTCCAGGGAGTACAATCCCAATTTGCGCAATCTTTCCTCATAAGTCATTCCTGCCATTCCAGGTATCAGCCTGGTGAATCGCCTCTGCACTCCCTCCATTGCAAGAACATCCTTCCTTAGATAAGGTGTCCAAAACTGCACACAATACTCCAGGTGGGGTCTCACCAAGGCCCTGTACAGCTGCAGTAAGGTATCCTTGTTCCTATACTCAAACCCTCTTGATATGAAGACCAACATACCATTTGCTTTTTTAACCGCCTGCTGTACCTGCATGCTCGCCTTCAGAGACTGGTGTACAAGTACCCCTAGGTCTCTCTGCACTTCCCCATCTCTTAATCTATTGCCATTCAAATAGTAATCTGCCCTCCGGTTTGTATTACCAAAATGGATAACCTCACATTTATCCACATTGTAGTGCATTTGCCATGTATCTGCCCAGTCCCTCAATTTATCCAAATCACACTGGAGCTTCCTAACCCCCTCTTCCGTGCACACAACCCCTCCTAGCTTAGTGTCATCTGCAAATTTGGAGATATTACATCCAATCCCCTCATCCAGATCATTAATGTAAATTGTGAACAGCTGGGGTCCCAGTACAGATCCCTGTGGCACCCCATTGGTCACCGCCTGCCACTCAGAAAATGAGCCATTTATCCCAACTCTCTGTCTTCTACCTGCCAGCCAGTTCTCAATCCACATCAATACTTTGCCCCCAATCCAATGAGCCTTGATTTTGAAAGCCAGTCGTTTATGCGGGACCTTATCGAAGGCCTTTTGGAAGTCCAGGTACACCACATCCACTGGCTCTCCCCCATCTATTTTACCTGTCACCATCTCAAAGAATTCCAATAGATTTGTCAAGCACGATTTACCTTTTGTAAATCCATGTTGACTCTGTCCGATCCCTTCTCTGCTAGTCATATGCTCCGCTATTACATCCTTAATAATGGATTCCATCATTTTGCCCACTACTGATGTAAGGCTCACCGGCCTATAATTCCCCGCTTTTTCTCTATCCCCCTTTTTAAATAGTGGGGTAACATTAGCTACCCTCCAATCCATGGGTACTGATCCTGAGTCTATCAAGTTCTGGAAAATAATTCTTAAAGCATCTGCTATCTGAATGGCCACTTCCTTAAGTACCCTAGGATGTAGATTATCAGGCCCTTGGGATTTATCTGCCTTCAATACCATCAATTTCCCCAAGACAATGTCCTTAGAGATACTGATTTCTTTCAGTTCCTCCCTTGCATTAGTCTCTATGTTTCCCAACATCCTTGGGAGATTATTTGTATCCTCTCTTGTAAAGGAAAGGTTATCTCTTGTGAAAGGGATAGTTGATTCTGCGTCAATAATAATTTTGGTAGTTGGTAATTTGTTTTTTTTCCTTTCTATGTGAATCTTCTCCCAAATGTTGAGCAGATGGTGCAGTACTGGTGAACTATATTGCACCAATTTTTCATCCCACTTATAAAGTATATGTTCTGGTACCTTCTCCCCTATTTTATCTAGCTCTATCCTGGTCCAATCTGGTTTTTTCCTTGTTTGATAAAAGTGTGATAGGTATCTTAATTGTGCTCCTCTATAATAATTCTTAAAGTTTGGAGGCTGCAAACCACCTTGTTTGTACCATTCTGTTAATTTATCTAGTGCTATCCTTGGTTTCTGCCCTTTCCATAAGAATTTCCTTATTATTTTCTTTAGCTCATTGAAGAATTTCTCTGTTAAGGGAATTGGTAACGATTGAAGTAGGTATTGTATCCTTGGGAAGATATTCATTTTAATGCAATTTACCCTTCCTATCAGTGTTAGTGGTAACCTCTTTCCAATGTTCTAAGTCATCTTGTAATTTCTTCATTAATGGCTGATAATTTAATTTGTATAGATGGCCTAAATTATTATCTCGTCTAATACCTAGGTATCGGATTGCTTTTGTTTGCCATTTAAATGTTAATTCATTTTTAAATTTTGTGAAATCCGCATTATTCTGGCTTTGCTTCACTTTTATTTGCGTTGATCTTGTACCCCAATATTTCTCCATATTCCTTCAATTTCTTATGTATTTCTTTTATTGATAATTCTAGATCTGTTAAGTATACTATGACGTCATCTGCAAATCGAATGATTTTATATTCATTCTCTTTTATTTTTATCCCTTTTATTTTCTGTTCTTATCAGTTCTGCCAATGGTTCCATTGCTAAAGCGAACAGTGAGGGAGATAGTGGACATCCCTGCCTAGTTGACCTGCTTAATTTAAATTGGTTCAATATACATCCATTTACTGTCACCTTCGCCATTGGACCCCTACATAATGATTTAATGCAATTAATATATTTCTCTGGTAGGTTGAACCTCTGTAATACTTCGAATAAATAATTCCATTCTACCCTGTCAAAGGCTTTCTCTGCGTCTAAAGCAACAGCCACTGTTGGCATCTTATTTCCATGTACAGCATGGATTAAATTAATGAACACAGACATTGTCCGTTGTTCATCTTTTCTTAATAAACCCAGTTTGATCTAGTTTTACTATTTTTGGTACACAGTCGGCCAATCTGTTTGCTAATAGTTTTGCTATCATCTTATAATCTGAGTTAAGTAGAGATATTGGTCAAAATGATGCTGATGTTAGTGGATCTTTCATGAAGACCCAGTTGGCATTGTGTGTGGGTGATAGGCAGATGGACCTCACTATGATCTGGGTACCTAAACAGGTTTTCAAGTCCAGACAAAAATTCACATGCACTTCTTCCAATTTCATACAGTACCCTTGATTATGGCCTGCACTATATTAGCGAGAATGAGCATATGCTAGGTGACCATTTTTCAGAATAAACTTGCAATTTGCCCACAAACGCAAACTCAAATAACAACATTTGTAATCCAATGGTAATAATACTGAATCTTCCAATTTCAAGTAATCCACACTCACTTTGCCATCTCTTCTCCCAGGTTTTCTAATCCCCTACCTACTTGCAAAAGCTGTTTGGAAATTTACTCCTTAAGCTGATAATGGTAAACAGTTAAAAACAATCTTATATGCACCAAGTAGTGCATTAAAAATTGTTGATGTTGTAGTTCATTAATCCTAGTCCAAAAAAAGTACACATCTTCAGATGTCCCATACTTACCCTCCAACCCATTTTTGGTTTTATTCTTTGTCTCATTATGAATTTCTTAAAATTTTAATTTTTAGATTTAGACATACAGCATAGTGACAGGCCCTTTCAGCAGATGAGCCTGTGCCGTCCAATTCCACCCAATTCAACTACACCCATAACACGTTTTTGAATGGTGGGAGCACCCGGAGGAAACCCATGCAGATATGGAGAGAATAATACAAACTCCTTACAGACAGTGCTGGATTTGAACCCTGGCCACTGGTGCCGTATATAGCGTTGCGCTAACTGCTACACTAACCATGCCGACTTTTCTGTTGCAGTGCTTCAACAGTTTTGTCCTTTCTTCCCTACAGTTGGTAATGGTCTTTAACCACTTTTGTAGTTAGGAGACTAGAGTTGCTGCTGAAGTGATAATAGTCAGGTTTGTGCTGACAGTTGTGTAACTTCCCCCACTGTTTATACTGGAGTCATCTGATAACATCAAGCTGGAATTAGCACCAAGGATGCTTTCCTTGGATGCACCATCAGCACTGCAATGTGATCTTGGTCCAGGCTCTGGTGTGTAAGTGAAAGTAAGGCTGGTGGAGTAGATAATCCCATCAGTTCAAACTAGAATGTCAGGGACCTGGATAGTTTGATACGCCCATCGCCAACCCTCTCGGAATGTAGATATAATATGGAGCAACACACTGCATATTCTCTACTCACCTGTGCATGGTCTCAGCTTCAACATAATCAAACCAAACTTGTAGATTGGGAGTAAAATTCTGACCTGTGAGCTCGAGCATTGCAACATCTCCACTCCTACTCAGCTAGAAAAATAAATAAGTTCATTCTGATATGTTATTTCAACCCTGATCGTTAACAATGACTCTTTCCGCAGATGCTGCCAGATCTGTCGAGTGTTTTCAGCATTTTTTATTTTCATCCCAAATTTTCAGTTTTAAAAAAATTTTTCAGCTTTTAATGAGATGCTTTGGATATAATTTTCCAAAATTTGTGGGTAGGTTTCCTTGGACGTAGAAATGAGAAACAAATTGACAACTGAAATACAAAAATCACCATCAAAACACAGGTTTAGCATGAAGGTATACTGTGTGGGTGGGGGTAGTCACAGATAAGAAGGTGACTCACAATGTAATTTAATGATGTAAATGAAGCAAGAAGCATCCAAGTTTTCTGATGATACAAAAACAACAAAAAAAGTAAACTGCCCAATCATGGTGCATTATTTTAGTTATTGGCCTGCTAACATGAACACACAATAAAAAATACTTGGGGCCAGCACAGAACATAAAATGAAAATATGGAACCGGAGGCTCAAAGCAGATCTGCAATTGAATTAGGGTGGAGGAAGAAAGAGTTGCTTGCTTTTGGCTCAGACAGGGCAGGGAGAATAGGGAGCTCAGACGTTAACAGCCCATTTGAGGCCAGGAAGAGCATTTTGATTTCATACCATGAAACTTATCAGGACACAGAAGTGGCAAGAATATGCTTGGTCTGAGATTGTTACAAGATGAAGGTGTGATTATCAACACTGATCTTCTTCTTTGGCTTGGCTTCGCGGACGAAGATTTATGGAGGGATAATGTCCATGTCAGCTGCAGGCTCGTTTGTGGCTGACAAGTCCGATGCGGGACAGGCAGACATGGTTGCAGCGGTTGCAAGGAAAAATTGGTTGGTTGGGGTTGGGTTTTTCCTCCTTTGTCTTTTGTCAGTGAGGTGGGCTCTGCAGTCTTCTTCAAAGGAGGTTGCTGCCCGCCGAACTATGAGGCGCCAAGATGCACGGTTTGAGGCAATATCAGCCCACTGGCAGTGGTCAATGGGGCAGGCACCAAGAGATTTCTTTAGGCAGTCCTTGTACCTCTTCTTTGGTGCACTTCTGTCATGGTGGCCAGTGGAGAGCTCGCCATATAACATGATCTTGGGAAGGCGATGGTCCTCCATTCTGGAGACGTGACCTACCCAGCGCAGTTGGATCTTCAGCAGTGTGGATTCGATGCTGTCGGCCTCTGCCATCTCGAGTACTTCGATGTTGGAGATGAAATTGCTCCAATGAATGTTGAGGATGGAGCGGAGACAACGCTGGTGGAAGCGTTCTAGGAGCCGTAGGTGATGCTGGTAGAGGACCCATGATTCGGAGCCGAACAGGAGTGTGGGTATGACAACGGCTCTGTATACGCTAATCTTTGTGAGGTTTATCAGTTGGTTGTTTTTCCAGACTCTTTTGTGTAGTCTTCCAAAGGCGCTATTTGCCTTGGCGAGATAGACAACAGACTCGCCAAGGCAAATAGCGCCTTTGGAAGACTACACAAAAGAGTCTGGAAAAACAACCAACTGAAAAACCTCACAACACTGATAAGGACTGGGTTAATCAGCGTTGGAACCACAGAACGGAGAGAATCATTCGATCACCTCTGTGGTGATATGTAATCACACCACTAGTCACCAGGGGTCATCCCGGTGACCTTGTATATAAAGCAGTCCAAAGCTACAGTCTAGCCTTCCAGGTTCGTCTTGCAGAGAGACAAGACCTCTTAGTATACATACTAGTTTATTAAAGCTGTCTTATACTCGCACTGCTGGTGTGGTTATTGTCAGTACAACCTCATCCATACGAATCCTGCATTAGGCCTGCATCTTTTATGCCCTTTCTATTAGCCAAGAGCCTTAAATGTAACTCTATCTCCTCTGTAAGTTAGTTCCAAATGAGAGAAAAAGGATGAGCTGGATGAGTAGAATCACAAGATCAGCTATACATTTAAATAATCTCCTAGCCAGGGTAAGATTAGTAAAATCTGGTTGTTCTGGTCATGCCCAATGATAGGCCCCAGTTCTGCTTTCTACTAACACATAATTTCCTTCCAGTTAGTTACATCCACAGTTCTCCTGAAACTTCCTCCTTTTCACTTACTCTCTAAGCTGCATCATTTTTGCCACTTACTTTGATTAGCCAGTTTCCTTGACAATCAGCAGTTGGAACTAACCAGGATTGAAACTGTTGCTAATTAACTCGTTTAGTGCTCATCCAACCAGAGTTAGTGAAATCCATTCCAACCCCTCAACATTCATGCAAGTTTGAAACATTATTGCATTAGAATATATTTTCAACCTCATGTTGTGGCCATCTCTGCAATTGTTGACTTTCTGCCCCCTTATTTTGCAATCCTCGCATTATCCTGGTTACCCGCTTATGAATTTGCACCCTTTTCTGTATTTTACATTTTAAAAAATTGGTTAAATGAACCTTTACTTCCGAAAAAACCCTGCCCTTCCATTTAGCAGGTTACAGGTCATTACATAACTAATTTCCTTTCTGAAAGCTGGTGAATTTGTGGGCCTTGTTTTGTGGTATGCTTCAGTGTTTGCTGATCTGCTCCACTTCTTGGGTTAATTAGCTGTTGCAATATTTTACAACAACATACAGTGAGCTGCAAACATATACAACTGAAGGCACTGATAACAAGGCTTCCTGAAAACCAAGACAGATACTGGAAAGATTTTGACTCACAATGTCAAAAGTTCCTTTCCCCCCACAGATTCCACTTGACCTGCTGAATTCCTCAGCCAGATTGTTTCTTGTGCTTGAAAATCAAGTTATTTACAGATCATATCCCTGAAGTGAAGGAACACCCTTTCTTCAACCTTCACCCACATCATCAATGGGATATTAGCCACTGGTAATAAAACTCTCCTCATCTATACCTGCTAAACATTGCTTCTTTCTGCACCATGAAAGGCCCAGCAAGTGCAGAACAACCATGGCCTTTTTCCTAATGTGGGACTTGATACTAAACTATTCATATTCAGATCCATTTATGTTCCCCATGCTGTCTTTCAGCTGCATCAGTCAGTTTATGCAAAAAGACTGCCACCTGCTGTTACAAACAAGAAAACTTAAGTTTTTGAAGAGATCACCATTTTAACCATTTGTGGGAGTTGTCTTGAAGATAAAAATGCATCATGCAAAAAATTGGTTGCCCCCTCATCACTTACATCTTAAAATGATCAAATTACAAATCATACATTTAATCAATTCACTATTACAAATTGGAAGAATTAAAGAATACCTGTGTGTCTGTGTATCAAATTGTAAAAGTAACCTCAGTATGGGGAAGAGATCGAGAAATTTCATGTTGAATTTCTGGCTAGCACAATTTGATTTTTCAATCAACAAATAAACTAATTCTGGAGTGAAATGCAATTGCAAACATTTCTATACTTTTCTGAAAATTCAGTCAGAAATTTCTGGTCAGCACAGCAGTTGGCGCCACTATCTCATGATTCCATGGATTTTGATTTCATCATTCGGTTGGGTACAGCCCATGTGGAGTTTGCATGTTGTTCCCATGAATATGCAAGATTCCACCAGGTTCTTTGCTTTCCTCCAACAAGCAATGCACAAGACATCCAACTAGGGCAATTAGTTACTGAAATTACCTATTATTGTTGGTCAGCACCCAAAAATAATGTGAAGTTAGGTAAACATATGAGACAACCATTTGCAAGGCTATAGGAAGAATGGGGCTGGCTTGCTATTTTGCATGCCCACTTGCACACAATAGATAAATGGCCTCTTTATTGATACTAACAAGTTAGTCACACACAAGACAGTGTCATTCCCTGGACCACATCCATGTTGTAGTGCAAAGAATGCCTCTTGGCCTAAAATCCAGCCCAGTGCTGGAAGCAACTTTGACCAAGTTCTCTTTAATTTCATTTAAGCTTTTCGACAATTCTCAGGCTCCTGACCAATGTACCAAAAGCATGTTCTGCTCCAATGACCTACCCTTTCCCCCTCAATGTCCAGAAACTCTCTGATGTCCAATCTCAGGATTTAATCTTCAGATTATACTCATCAATTTGTGATATCTTAACTGTTACAGCTGCTAGATTATGGAAAGGCCAGATTTACATCAGGATTTCGGTCATTGACTACAGCTCAGGATTTAATAACATCATACCAGTAAAACATACAGCAAATTAAGTCATGTGGGACTCTGCTCATCCCTCTGCAACTGGATCCTCGACTTACTCACCAGCAGCTGCCAGTGAGTATATAATGGCAACAACAACCTCACCTCGCTGACACAGGGGCACCTCAAGGCCATGTGCTGTGCCTCCTGTTCAATTCCCTGTGCACTCATGACTGCATACCCAAGTTCGCTCCAACACAATCTATGCATTTACTGGCAACAGCAGTATTATTGTCCAAATAATGGGAAACAATTTGTCAAAATACAGGATACAAATCAAGGATCTGGTTTGGTGGAGCTAAGACAATGTTGCTCTTAATGTCATCAAGAACCTTATTGTAGATGAAAGGATGATATCAGGGCAGCACACACCAGTTCACGTTGAAGGGATGGAGGTGGTGAGAATTAGTATCCTCATTTTCCTGGGATTTCACATTTCAGGTGACCTCCCCTGCAACCATGAATAAGGCTCTATTTTCTAGGGAGTCTGAGGAAATTTGGAATACCATTGAATATTTTATCAAAATTCCATAGGTGAACTGTATACTGACAGATTGCATCATGGTGTCGTTGGTCATTCAAATGCTCAGGAATGCAGAAAGCTGCAGAAATAGCAAACAGTTAGATCCATCACAGAGATCTAGGTGAGGTGCTACCCTAAAATGGCAGTTATAATCATAAAGGACCCCCGTAATCTGGTCATAAGATCTTCTCACTGCTATCTTCAGGAAGAATGGTCAGTGTGCAAGTAGCCCAGTGTAGGAGTAGAGATTTAGAGGCTGTGGCTCAAGAGGCTTTGAGCAGCAGAGGCCGAGGATGTGCTACAGGCAAGGTCAGGAAAGATCTTCTCAGAAAAATCCAGACTAGGAAAGGGAGTTGGCAGATCGGGCAGTGGAATGCTCCACTTGCAGGATGTGGGAAATCTGGGACTATATCTGCAAGAGGTGTATCCAGACACAGCTCTTTACAGATGGTGTTAGGGAACTGGAACTCCTGATCATACAAGAGGCAAAGGGGGTGACAGGTTAAAGTTACAAGGCGACAGTCACACCCAAGAGGCAAGAGGCAGGTAGCTAGATAATTATTAGGAGAAGGAAGCACAGAGCACCCCTGTGGCTGTTTCCTCAACAATAATGTTTTGGATACAGCTGGGGGAGGGGGGGGGGGAAATGATCTACCAGAGACAAGTCGTAGAGGTCGTCTCTGGAACAGAGTCTTGCCCTGTGGTTCAGAAGGGAAGGAGGGAGAAGAGGAGAACAGTTGTGATTGGGGATTTGTAGTTATGGGAACAGATAGGAGGATCTGCGCACTAGATTTAGACTCCTAGATGATATGTTGCCTCCCAGATGCAAGGGTCAGGGTCGGCTCAGATCAAGTACACAACATTCTCAAGCAGAACAGTGAGCAGCTAGATGTTGTAGTCCACATTGCTACCAATAGGAGTAGGGTTGAGGTTCTGAAGAGTGAATATAGGAAGTTAAGAAAGAAGCCAAAAAGCAAGAAATCAATCTTCAGATTGCTACCTGTGTCAAGGGTCAGTGAGGGTAGGAACAGGAGATTATTGCAGATGAATGCATGGCTGAAGAGTTGTTTCAGATGCAGGGGCTCATGTTCGTGGATCAGTGGGGTCTCTTCTGGGAAGGTATTATCTGTACAAAAAGGAGGGGTTGCACCTGGACAAGAGAACGACCAATATACTGATGGGAAGGTTTGCTAGAGCTTTTGGGGAGAGTTTAAACTAGTTTGGCAGGGGGATGGGAACAACAGTGTGAGGGCAGAGAATAGGGCAGAAAGTGGAAAGAATGATTCAATATGTAGTCAGATCATGAGGAAGGACTGACAGTGGAGGCAGCACAAATTTAGTCAATAGGATGGTTTGAAATGTGTTTAATTCAAGAAGTATTAGGAACAAAGGAGATAAACTTTGAGCATGGATCAGTACATGGAATTACAATGTTAACGCCATTAGAGAGTCTTGGCTGATACAAGGACAGGATTGCTGACATAGGTATTGGGGTTGAGGTTTTAAAAGGGAGAGGGTGGGAGGCAAAGGGGGGAGGTAAGGTGGGGGAGGGGTAGCATTACCAATCAGGAATCAAAGCTGCAGGAGAAAGGAAGGACGTCGTGGAAGGATTGTCTACTAAATCAGTATGGATGGAAGAAAGAAACTGGACAGGACTGATCATTGTATTGGGAGTAGTCTAGAGGTCCTCAAAGAGCCCTCAGCACACTGAGTAGCAAATAAGGGGGCAGATTTTGGAATGGTACAGAAATAATAGGGTTCCTGCTATGGAAGACTTCAACTTCCCAAAGATTAAAATGCACCTCCTTACTGCCAGAGGGATAGTTGGAGCAGAATTGTCAGGTGTGTC
Organism: Narcine bancroftii; assembly: GCF_036971445.1. Taxonomy (NCBI): domain Eukaryota; kingdom Metazoa; phylum Chordata; class Chondrichthyes; order Torpediniformes; family Narcinidae; genus Narcine; species Narcine bancroftii. The sequence continues at coordinate 80,060,388 of NC_091471.1, forward strand.
TAAGAAGGATTCCTGGCTCACATGTTGTCCAGGCGATGAGAGAAGAGACCATACTGGATCTGGTACTGTGTAATGGACCTTGCCAAGTGACAGACCTCTCCATGGGGGAGCATTTTGGTGAAAGTGATCACAACTCCCTGACCTTTAGCATAGTGATGGACAAGGATACAAGTAGGCAAAAGGGTAAAGTATTTATTTGGGGAAGGGCAAATTAAGATGGAATTAGACAGGAATTTAGGAGAATAAATTGGGAAAAGATGTTCACAAAAAATAAGCATAGAAGTAATGTGGAGATGTTTTGGGACCACTTGCATGGGGTCCTGGATAGGTCTATCCCCCTGAGAGGGAAAGGATGGTAGGATTGGGAACTGTGGTTGACAAAAGAGTGAGACAGCTAGCTAAGAGGAAGAAGAATGCAAACAGAAGGGTTTAGGAAGCAAAAGAGAATTATATGATAGACAGGAAGGAACTTAAGAAAGGGCTTAGGAGAGCTAGAAGAGGACACGAGAAGGCCTTGGAAAGTAGGATTAAGGAAAACCCTAAAGCATCTTATGCAAATATGAACAGAAGGATGATGAGAGTGAAAGTGGGGCCACTTAAGGATAAAGGAGGCAACATTTGTCTGGAGGCAGAAGAGGTCTTAAATGAATGCTTTGTTCAGTATTCACCTGAAAGAGGGACCTTGATCAATACAAGATCAGTAAAGAACAAGCATGTTGAGGTTAAGAAATAGGAAGTGCAGAATCTTCTTAAAAACATTAGAATTGACAAGTCTCCAGGACTATATATACAGCAGGTTACTACAGGAATCAAAGGATGAGATTGCTGAGGCTCTGGTACTGGAGGATTGGGGAATGGCAAATGTTGTACCCTTGTTTTAAAAAGGTAATAGGAAGAATCTTGGGAATTATAGACAAGCGAGTCTTACCTCAATAGTGGGAAAACTATTGGAGAGAATTCTTACGGACAGGATTTACAAGCTCTTGGACAAGTATGGTCTTCTCAGGGATAGTCAGCGTACCTTAATGATGAGTTTTTTGAGGAAGTAACTAAAGAAACTGATGAAATTGATGAAGGTAGGGCAGTAGATGTGGCTTATATGGTTTAGAACCATAGAACCACAGAACATTAAAGCAAAGAAACAGGTACCTTAGGCCCTTCTAGTCTGTGCCAAACCATTTTTTGCCTTGTTCCACTGACCTGCAATCAGTCCATATCCCTCCATACCTCTCCCATCCATGCACCTGTCCAAATTCTTTTTAAATGTTAAAACTGAGCCTGCATTCACCACTTCAGCTGGCAGCTCATTCCATCCTCCCACCACTCTGTGTGCAAAGAAGTTCCCCCCTATATTCCCCCTAAACTTTTCCACTTTCAACCTTAATCCACATCCTCTGTTTTGTATCTCACCTACCCTCGGTGGAAAAGGCCTACTTACATTCTCCCTCAATTTTCAATACTTCTATCAATTCTTCTATGCTTCAGGGAATAAAATTCTGACCTGATTGACTTTTCCCTGTAACTCAGTTTCTGAAGTCCAGGCAACATCCTAGTAATTCTCTGCACTCTTTCCACCTTTTTGATATTTTTTTCTCCAGTAAGGTGACAAAATACTCAATACTCCAAATTTGGCCTCACCAACATTCATTCCAACTCCCATACTCAATACTTTATGAAGGCCAATATGCCAAAAGCTCTCTTTACAATCTTATCTATCTGTGATGCCACTTTCAGGGAATTTTGTTTCTATATTCCTCAGTGCCCTACCATTTATCATGTCGTTTCTTGGTTTGGCCTTTTAAAATGCAACACCACACAATTGTCTGCATTAAATTCCATCTGTCATTTTTCCAGCTGTTCCAGATCCCTCTGCAACTTTGAAAACCTTTTTTGCTGTCCAAAATGCCTCCAGGTGTCATCTGCAAACTTGCTGATCCAATTTACTACATTATCACACACATGATTGACATGGATAACAATGGTTCCAGCACCGATCCCCGAGTCACACAACTAGTCACCAGCCTCCAATCTGGAAAGCAATCATCCATCACCACTCTCTGGGTTCTCCCGTCCAGTTATTGTCAAATCCAGTTGACTACTTCACCATGAATATCAAGCTTCTGAACCATCCTGACAAGCATCCTATGTGGGACATTGTCAAAGGCCTTACTAAAGACCATGAAGACAACATTCACAGCCTTTCCTTCATCAGCTTTCCTGGTAGCATCTCAAAAACTCTACAATTTTGATTAAAAACTTTCTAACATGCACAAAGCCATTTTGAATATCCCTAATCAGTCCTTAACTATCCAAATATTTGTATATCCAATCTCTTGGAGCATCTTTCAATAATTTCCCTACTACTGACGTCAGGTTCACCATCTTAAATTTGCAAGGTTACTTTTGGAGCCTTATTTTAAACAACACAACACGAGCTACCCCAGGGATGGCAAACCTATGGCACATGCACCAAAAGTGGGACAATGGATGATTAGAAGTGGCACATTGCACCCCAGTGATAATAATAAAAAAGTAAGCCTACTTCATGCAAAAAGTATGAACCTAAAACAGATTTGTAGAAAAATATCTATAACAGGAATTCAAGTTGCTTTGAGCTAGAAATGGGTTTTACTAAGAATAAATCTAAAACTTAGCAATTACAGTGATCCCCACCCCCTTATCCAGTTCAGTTTCAGTTACCCACGGTCAACCGCAATCCGAAACTGATCCCACTGCCCAGTCTCTCCCCACAACCCCGTATCAGTCCCTACACTGATCCCATTGCCCACTCTCTTCCCACAGCCCCGTATCAGTTCCCACACCGATCCCACTGTCCCACTCTCTCCCCACAGCCCCGTATCAACCCCCACACTGGTACCACTGCCCAGACTCTCCCCACAACCCCATGTCAGCCCCAACACTGATCCCACTGTCCCACTCTCTCCCCACAGCCCCATATCAGCCCCCACACTGATCTCACTGCCCACCCTCTCCCCACAGCCCCATATCAATCCCCATACTGATCCCACCGTCCCACTCTTTCCCCACAGCCCCATATCAGTCCCCACACTATCTCGCTCTGCCCACAACCCTGTGTCGGTTCCCACACTGATCCCACTGTCCCACTCTCTCCCCACAGCCCCATATCAGCCCCCACACTGATCTCATTGCCCACACTCTCCCCACAGCTCTGTGTCAACCTCCACTCTGATCCCACTGTCCCACCCACTCTCTCCCCATAGCCCCATATCAGTCCCCACACTGATCCCCATGTACAAATAAAAAGTTTACAGGTACACTACAGTATCTCACATAGCTTTGCTAGTTTATATAACATGGTGCTCCCACAATATCCACATCGCATAATGCCCGATTTCACAGAACATATTGTGGTTGTTAAGTGGCACATACCCAATATAGGGTGCGGTACTAACCAGCAGTTTCAGGCATCTGCTGGGCGTCTTGGAACATATCCATTCCCGTGGATAAGGTGGGGGGGGGTGGGGGGAACTACTGTATTTTGAGTGATTTTAGGCAAAATCAATATATTATATAAAAATGCCAAATATGTCTATGTTAACATATTTTTGCGAGTATTGAATGGGGGTTAGAGTTGTATGGCACATCTGAACACATGCGTGAAAAAATTGACGCATGGAATGTAAAGGATTGGCCACCCCTGAGCTGCCCTCCAGTCCTTCAGCACTGCATCCGAGGCTAAGGACATTTTAAATATTTCTGCCAGAGCTCCTGCAATTTCTACACTTATCTCCTTCAAGGTCTGAGGGAATATTTTGTCATGCTCTGATTTATCAACCTTTATTTCTTTAAAATAGCAAGTACCACCTCCTCTTTAATCTGTATAGGTTCCATGACCTCACTGCTTGTTTTCCTAACTTCCCTCGACACTGTGCCAGTTCCTTAAGTGAAAACTGATGCAAAAAAAAATTAAGATTTATCCCATCTCTTTTGGCTTCATATATAGCTGACCACTCTGATCTTCAAGGGAACTAATTTTGTCCCTTACTATCCTTTTGCTCTTAATATACCTGTAGAAACCCTTGCCAAAGCAACCTCATGTCTTTTTTAGCCTTTCTGATTTCTTTCTTGAGATTTCTCTTGCATTTTTTTTTAATACTCCTCAAGTACCTCATTTGTTCCATGTTGCTTAAGACTGCCATACATCTCTTTCTTCTTCAAAACCAGATCACCAATATCCCTCAAAAATCAAGGTTCCCTATACTTGCTAACCTTGCCTTTAATCATGACAGGAACACAAACTCCGTACTCATAAAATTTCACCTTTTAAGGTGAATATGGATAAAAGTGAGATAATACCATGGCAGAACTTTGATTATGAAAGATACCAAAAAGGTAGTAGATTTAAATGGAAGAAGGATGGAATTAAATACTTAGGAATAATGATAGATAATAATTTACAGAATTTATATAAGCTTAATTATACCCCTCTATTAGGAAAAAATATAAAAATATCTACAGAAATGGAAAGATCTGCCGATTACATTAGTGGAAAGAGTAAATTGTATAAAAATGAAGGTAATGTCAAGACTATAGTATCTTTTTCAATAGTTGCCTATTGTACTAACTAAAAATGTCTTTAAATTATTACATAATTATATAAGACAATTTCTATGGAATAACAAAGTACCAAGAATTGCACTGGAAAAGTTAATATGGGACTATAAATTGGGAGGACTTAGACTTGTGGATTTTAAAAAGTATTATCTATCAGCTGTTACAGAGTTGTGTTGTGCATTGGCCTACGTGTTGTGTGGTTTTGTGTTGGAAAGTGACAGTTTGCCTTAGAAAGCCAAGGTGAAAGTAGACTGCTGAGAGAGTGGGAGATGGACAGGGCATGTCCAGAAGATGATCTAGAAATTTCTGGTCTTGGAAGACAAACCACCACTGGGTGTAGCTGTGAAGTGGAAGGAGGCCCAAGCCAAGTCATTGTCTGGGAAGCAGTTTAGAATGTTGGGCATTTTAAAAGGGATGAACATTCCGAAGGCAACTAGAAGGATCTGGACCAAGCCATTGTTCCTCTCTCTGCAAGCAACACAAGAAGACAACTTCAAATTTTGTGCTCTCTCTCAAAGATCTTTTGGCTTCAGTTTACCAAACACACTGAATTTTGTTTATGATCTTTGCTTCGATTGAGATCGAAGTTTTGTGAGTTTTGTGTTTATTTTGTGTCTAAGTTTTTCTGTGGACTGGTTGGAAATATAACTTAGACTTTACATATGTTATATTTAGGCTGGGGAATTTATTAGTTTTACACTGTTATAGAAATTTGCATAGTAACCAGTGGGCATTGTTATAAAAGGGGGGATTTTGAATTAAAGTTTGAAGGTGAATTTTTTTTTGTTAATAAAGTAATTGTTCATCTTTACCCTTGTGTGATATGCCTTCTTTGTGGTTGCTGGTTTGATCCTGTAACACAGCACAAGCAAGATTTATGTAATCTTCCTTTGAAGAAAACATTTCTCTCTCCTGGATTCGAATGGGACTGAATTCAATAAAACAGGAGACAATGAAGAACTTTATTTTATAAGTGGAATATTAAGTCAATAACTAAACAATGGATAATCCTATATTAATACATAGGATTAGAATATAGCAAAAAATAAATGAATGTATCAGAAAAGAAAACAAGTACATCATTGAGGAAACCATTATGTAAAAATGTACTACTGCCTATGAACCTGAGTAACAAAATATTGAATTCACGGCATGATAAAGGAATAAAATATGTTGATGATTATTATACGAAAGGATTTCATGTCTTTTGAACAATTATGAAATAAGAATGGAGTGGTTAATGGGATATTCGATTTCTAGTTAGGATCATTCTTAAGTGAAAGATGGTGACCAAATTTGGCCCCACTTGAAATTAGTGAGATGGAATGAACAATTTGGCTGGGGAATACACCTAAATTTATAACCAAGGTGTACTTTGCTCTCCAAAATAAAAGTGAAAAACCAGGTTCACAGAGATTGGGCGGGGTGGGGGGGGGAGGGGGGAAGAGAGAGAGAGAGAGAGAGAGAGAGAGAGAGAGGTCAGATTTAGGAGTTGCAATAATGGAAAGATGCTGGTCTGATTGTTGTTTGGAGAGCATAACGTCAATTATAAATACAAGATATGGATTTTCTACACCAATTATATCTCACATCACAGAAACTACACAAGTCAAAAATTGGAAATATTGGAGATGTACTTTAGATGTGGAACAGAATTAAAATTGTTTGTACATGCTACGTGGTCATGTGTGAAGGTGAGATCTTTCTGGCAGGAGATTACTGAAATACTAACAAGAATAACAGTGATGGCCTTTGTGGATGACCTGCAGCTTTATCTTTTGGGCAATTTTATGCTGAAGATCCAGTTGCGCTGGGTGGGTCACATCTCCAGAATGAAGGACCATCGCCTTCCCAAGATCGTGTTATATGGCGAGCTCTCCACTGGCCACCATGACAGAGGTGCACCAAAGAAGAGGTACAAGGACTGCCTAAAGAAATCTCTTGGTGCCTGCCACATTGACCACTGCCAGTGGGCTGATATCGGCTCAAACCGTGCATCTTGGCGCCTCACAGTTCGGCGGGCAGCAACCTCCTTTGAAGAAGACCGCAGAGCCCACCTCACTGACAAAAGACAAAGGAGGAAAAACCCAACACCCAAGCCCAACCAACCAATTTTCCCCTGCAACTGCTGCAACCGTGTCTGCCTGTCCCCCATTGGACTTGTCAGCCACAATCGAGCCTGCAGTTGACATGGACATTTACCCCCTCCATAAATCTTCGTCCGCGAAGCCAAGCCAAAAAAAAAAGAAATAATAAACTAACTACCTTCCAAATTTCATTTGTTAAAGTAGCTTTAGCTGCGGCTAAGAACTATATTGTGATTACTTGGAAATCCCCTCTACAGATAGCACAATGGAAGACAGGGATGAACAGTTGTATGCCTATGGAGAAAATCACATACAATCTAAAGAACATATGTGATTTATAAAAAGATGGCAACCATATAAAGATAGTTTTTTAAAAAAAATAACAATAGGTGCTATTTTTATAAAAATATAAGTGAACTTCCCCAATGAGGACTTACCTTTTTGTAAACCCAACTGTAAGCCTTGATGGTGTACAGATTTATACTGTGCAGGGGGTAGGGGCTGTTGTGTTTTGTAAGAATAGTTAGATAGATATAAAATAATTTAAAAAGAGGTAATGTTGCAGCTCTATAAAACTGGTTTGACCACAGTTGGAAAATTGTGTTCAATTCTGGTTGCCTCATTTCAGGATGAATGTGGAAGCTATGGAGAGGGTGCAGAGGAGATTTACCAGGATGTTGCTTGGATTGGAGAACATAACTTATGAGGCAAGGTTTACAAAGCTAGGATTTTTCTCTTTGGAGCAAAGGAGCATGGGAGGTGACTTAATAGATTATGAGAGTCATAAACATGGTGGATAGCCAGTACCCTTTTTTCTCTGCGTGAGTGTAGCAAATACCAGAGGATATCTTTAGAAGGTGAGGAGAGGAAACTTTAGGGGAAACATCAGGGGTATTAAAAAAAAGAGCAGTAGGTGCCTCGAATGCATTTCCAGGGGTAGTGGTGGAGGTCATTATGATGGGGTAGGGAAGATTTAGTTTATTGAGTAGGTTTGTAGAGGTCAACACAACATCAACAGACCTGTACTATGTTCTAATGTTCTATATTCTGTTAAATAATCCAGCAGCTACAACTTTCCAGGGTAGAGAATTCCAGAGATTCATCATCTTCCTTAAGAACAAGTTCCTGCATACCTTACTACCTCACAATCTTACATCCATGTCCCCCAGCTTAAGATTTTCTCATGAGTGGAAGCATCCTGATATCTAGATCAAGTTTCAGCAACTCCCTCAAATTATGCCATGGCATCAATTTTATGAGCTACCTCATGACCTTCAACACTCAAAGGAATCTGGATTGTATTCCACATCAAACAAGGCTACCTGACCATTGCTTCAGTTGTACAAGTTAGCTTATTTTTAAAAAAAATCGCTATCACATCCACCATTATCCTGTGGGTCAGCATTCAATCCTATATTTATAACATTGCTAAAATAGTATCAAATTTTCTCATTTAGTTCCAGAACTAAATGATTTTTATTGCATTATTGCATTAAGATTTTTCATAAAATTTTGTAAGGAAATAACAGCAAGGCTTACCATTATGAACAAAGATAAGTTGGCCATTATTTATATGAAATTGGGTAAAGTTGAGGATCTGCTTATACGGTGACATCTTTAGAGCAAGGTGTCCATTGCTGGGAGGAGTGACAGTATAGACCAATTCTTCTGGGGATGAGTCTTTATCTTCTGCATACAAATCATTTTTTGTAATCACTGTAATTGAGCCAACCCACACCTAAATAAAAACAAAGGATATAAAACTAGTCAAGTTGCACCCATTTTAAATTATTTCCTGCCCCAGAAAAATATTCTTAAAATTCATTAATATTTATACTGAGAAATTTAATTATTAAGAAATATCAGCTACACCCATAAGTGAATCTAACTTTATGTCCTATCCAGAATACATTAAATTACATTTGCTTTATTCCAGCTTCTCACATCTAAATGACATTCTGACCAATTGAAACTTCACAGTGAACTGAAATTTCCCATGACACATCTACAAAATTGCAATACGAAAGCTTCATTTCGTCTTATTCCACTCTAGTTGTTGAATGAACTAAACACCTTTCACAGTGAATATCAAAGGAGGTTCGAACATCAACAGCTTGCGGTTGCATTTGTAGACAACCTGATGATTTCTATCACATAATTGGAGATTTTTGCTCCCAAAATGGTTAGGAAACATACCAAATTTGTTTCTGGAAGTTTCTAGCATGTAACTTCAAAAATCTTTCCAACCCCACTAACTTAAATCGTTTGTAGATGTACGCCATCCTTCATAAATCAGCTTTAAATATCGATTGATATAGCAATCGTGCTCCTATTGACATACATACTTTTTTTTCCATTTTGCTGAATTATTTCTGGACTTTCATCAGTGTATTTACAAAATTGTACATGGTTGTAAAATTTAAGGTAAAAATAAAGACAGTCATGTAAACAAAACACAAGTTGACTTTATAAATGCTTGAATGCTAAGTATAAAATTCAAAAGAAATTGCTTGCTTGACTTAGTCAGAGAATTCTTTTTCAGAATGAGAATGTCAGCTTTTCTAACCCTAATTTGAAAACATGCACCACCAGATTCAAGGAAAATTTCTTCCTTACCGTTGTAAAAAGATGCTACTCTTACACTATTTTAATTGAATATTTTCTGTCTAGTAATATATTCTGCACATTTGTTTATTTTACCTTGCATTCAATCAATTTTTATTACTAGCCTTTCCTTTTTCAACAACCTGCAGCATTGCCTCTGCTTTGGATCTGTTATACATTTTCTTGTACACCATTTTTGCAAACTATACTCAGATTACATCCAGTCATCCCCACTTGTTAATTTACTACCTGCCTTTTGAATCATTGCAGTATCTGAAGCTTGTTTGATTGTCTCTGTGTCACATACAGAAATCTGACAAATCTGGACTGCGCCAACATCGTAGAAGATCACAATGAGTCTTTTTTGTGTGCATGTTCACCTCTGTTAAAATACTAAAACAGAGTTAACTTACTTTAAATTCTTTTTTCGTAATGATGATGGGGGGTTCGTCATTCACAGGTGTAACATTAATAAAAACAGTCCAAAGCAAACTCTGTTTTCTGAGTTGGGTATCATTGATCATGATGGAGAAATTATCTTGAAGACTCTCGCTGTCATCATGAACATAGTAAATAAACTCTTCCTCAACCTAAAAGATGGCACAGAAATCAGTATTATCATATATTTGCTTGATTTTTTTTTACATGTCATATGAATTTGAATAGCAGAAAGTGTTCCTTTAATTCCTGTCAATGAATTTTAAACTAAAGTCTAATGATACATTTGACTGACAAAAAATGAATCTTGTGAGGATAAACTAAATCTATAGCTTAAAAATTCTTGGTTAACAATTATTAGCAGGAAAAAACTAAAGCATTACATTACCTGATGTCTAGTAAATGACAAGAGAGGCTGACCAGTAAAATGGGAGTTCTCTACATGACCGTGATTTGGCATTTTTATGATTAAATATTCAAAATTAATCTTTCCAAAATGTGTACTAGCAATTTTTATAAAGTCTTCCGTCAGTGCCTTAGATGCACCTTCCTTAATTGTAAAGTTATGTACTTCCACAGGAATCAGCCTTGGAATAATATCAATGAAGACATTAATTTCAGACAATTCTACTATTCCATTAGTGATGTCGATAGTAAAATTGTCCTTTGTCTGATTTTCTCTCACTTGCACATATTGGATGCTGCCATCATTTAAGTCTTGTTGGGTAAAGTACTGGATAGGCTGATGTTCTGATCTATAGTATCCTTCAGCTTCTGCAAAGCTTCGTATGTAGCCATGAGCTGGTGCAATTTTCACTTTATAAATTATTTCAGATGGCAGATTATCTTCATGAATTACCTGAAAGAGGAATAAAGATAAAATTGCTTGATCAAAAACTTGTTTAGATACTGGTTTTAAAAAAAAAATAAACTCTCATTCTAGAAATGTTTCACATGTTCAACCATAACTTCAAATGCACACTGAAGCAGCGGCTTTACTGGATATTCTCTTCATGTTACAATATGATATCCAGAAATCATTATACAGAAACCACTGTAGTAATCTTACTATACTGCAATGGCATTCCCAACAAACTGACTTTGTGTTCCTTTGATAGCAGAAAAATGAACACAAGAACATTTCCTCTAGTTGAGAAATAATTTCCATGAACTTACACTGAGGAGAGAATAAGGGAATTGATTCTCTGGGACTCTAGGTAAAAAGAAGCAGCAGAAGAATGGAGTTGAAGGAAAGGGCAAGAGGTGTCATTGTTTAAGGAAAAATGAAGGCAAGCATTCAAAACAGAGGAGCTTCCAATTCTCTGGGGTATCCCAGTGTCATCCAAGTGATGACGGGCAACTTGTTCCATTATTTTCTATTCTATCACTGAATAACTGGTAATAATGACTGCTCTTCCTTCACTCTTCCCAACCGTCCACATTACAGATCCTACGTCAGTATAAACTACTGTTGGGATTGGGGTGTGCAGCTCTTGATTAGATACAGTGAAATAACTTGCATTCTCATGTGATGTAAAAATTCCATGGTTCTGAGGCACCACATTTTAAAATCGAATAATTAGCTTGAAGACTAAACAAAGGCAAGCTGGAAATCATTTGTTTAAAATTTAACTTGCAAACATAAGCCATGTGTGAAATGCAACATTCACAAAAGAGTCACAAGGCCATTTCACGTCAGGCCTCCTCCTGGAGGCTAGCTACAAGAGTGGATCGAAAACTTAAAACTTATCTTTCAGGCACCAGCCCTAAAATGTTGCTCGAGTGTCACATTCATATCAAGAAGCGCCTCTAGCACCCTCTGGTGCCGATGGAGGTGGGGCAACTGGTGCCGTAGCACCACCCATCATAAATATGTGGCAGAGCAATGGCTGTCTTCCCTACCCATAATCCCCCACGCAGTTCGAATTGCTCTGTGGATCCTAGAACAGTTCCAGCTGCGTGGGGGATTATGGGTAGGGAAGACAGCCATTGCTCTGCCGCATTTTGAGCTGCCGAGAGTGGCCCTCTTACTGCTTCCACTGGCTCTGAGTTCCCTGCTAAGGCTCCCACTGCCCCAACATTCCCCACTGACAACTCCTGCTGCCCCTGGTTTGAGGGGGTCATGGAGGGAGAGGGATGTGAGGAGATGGGTTGCAAGCTGACGGCATCTTCATCCCGGTCCTAACCAGCTGTTTGCAGCTGCTGTACATTCAGGTCAGGCGGCAGCGCTCCGCTTATTATCCTTCCCCATGAAGGGTTGGAATCAGCGCCTTGGAGCTGGCCACAGCGCATTCAGAGTGATAAGTGTTTAGGTGCAAGGGCAAAGAATCTTCACCTTTACAGACAGGTGTTTTCCCTGCTTGAAAGTGCCTAATGGGACAAATCCATCTTATGTTACTGAAAATGTGTATGTGAACCTGCAGCTTAGTTCACCATTTACACTGAGAACTTTGGCCTAATAGCCTTCAGATGTCTGTTGGCCTTGGCTGTTTAAAATGAAAATTGAACAAGGAAGTCTTGCTTTATTTTCTACCCACAATACCTTCCCACTCAGTGAGCAATTTCAGTACAGGTCAGCCATTAGGGAAATAATCACACTTGGCACCATTGCACGTTATTATCATCAAAATGCCACTCGCTCTGGATGCCTTGGGAAATCTATTCCTGCTGGTTTCAGCAGGTCCGATTGTGGTGCAACTAGCACTGTCTGTATTTATGTACAGTATGAGCTGACTCGCCCCCCCCCCCCCTCCCGCCCCCTGCCCCCTGCCCTTGTGACTCCTCCCCCTGAAAATCCCTATTAAGGTTGTTACGCCCAAACTCATCCCCCAGTACCTGCCTTGCAACTGGGCCAGCAACATGCGAGATGTGTTGATATCTTAAGTTGATTAAAGCCTATTAATCGCAACTCTCTGTCTAATGTGGTTGATCGTTAGCGCTACAATTTAATCACCTTAACTTTGGGCTGTGGACAAGGTTGATAATCTGGACACCGAGTCTAAAGATCTGGAGGCCTCTATCAAATCTGATCAATGGCTGCACTGCCTCAATACTTTCATGAGATGCAACGACGTGCAGGGTGAAGAAGACAAACGAGATCTTCTCTTCACTCAGGACAGCCACCGCTTTTTTCAGATAAGGGACTGCACTACTTACTTGGCTGCAATGGAGCTCCTACAGAAACAGTATCAGTCCCCGACGAATGTTATCTATGCCAGATACCTTCTGAGCAGTCGTAGACAAGCACCTAATGTGTTGATGGATGAGTACATGCGGGTCCTGTGGGAGCTAGGGTAAGCCTGCAGCTGCAGAGCTGTCTCTGCTGCTGTCCATTTAGAAGAACTGATACGTGTTGCTGGATTAAGATGATGTGTGATGTGATCAGACAGAGATTCTTGGAAAAGGGCGACCGAAGCCTGCAAGAAGTAGTGGACCTAGCTAAAGCGCTCGAGACAGCGCAGCTGAATGTGGAAGTCTTCTTTGGACGTGGGTCCCAGATCACGCCACCGCCGTCGAGCACCCGAAGTGCTACATCTGCGGCCATGTGAAACATTTCTAAAAGGGCTGCCCATCCCAAAATGCTACATGCCTCATCTGCGGGAAGAAGGGACACTCGGGAAGATATGTAGGTTCCAACCCTCCTTCAGCAGTGCCGCTGCGGCCGGCAGCCACCACCATCTTGGACCACACCACTTCTTGCTTCACCTCCAGCATCACTTCTGATTGTGGGAAAAGGTTCAGTGGGAGGACCATAGGCCGGCAAACTGGGATGGCACCACTTCTGGTGTCACTTCCAGCGGTGAGGAACAGCAATGCATGCGAGGCATGGGGGTAGTCCCCGAATCAGTACTTCAACAGTGAATAAGACAGCAACCAGACGTTGGTCTTAATTACCCTGGATCAGGTCAGCCCACATCAACTGCCAGAGACATGAGGGATATCGAGGTAAATGGTCACGTCACAAACTGCTATTTAATACAGGAAGCACGGAGAGCTTCATTCACTCAGGCACAGAGAAGCGCTACTCCCTCGCAGTAACCCCAGCAAAGTGCAAAATCTCCTGGCCTCCAAACCCCACTCGGCTGAGATCCATGGCAGATGCACCTTGACGTCAACTGTCTGAGTACAAGAACTTTAAGCTCCTCATCATGCCACAGCTCTGCGCACCAGTCATACTGGGGCTGGACTTCTTGTGCCAGCTCAAAAGCATCCAAATGCAGCTTGATGGACCACACCCCCCCCCCCCCCAACCACAGTCCGCAACTACCAATTTTTAAATCACTTGATTTCCCCCCTCCGTACATGACCTACAGTCTGTCCACTCTCTGGGTCCCACTGCCACCCCTTTTCGAGAATCTCACGCTGAATGCAAGCTAGTCAGCCCTGGGACAATAACAAACAGTGGGGAAAAATTAAGAACGACATTTGTGGGCATTTGCTAGGGATACTAAGGGAACTTTAAACTAGTGTGGTTGGGGGAAGGAGTCCATAGAAGGGAGGACTGCAGAGAGAAGGTGTGTCAGTAAAGAGAGAAGGCTTGTAGACAAAATTTGGGGGTGGACAGGGAGATGGTCAAGGAGGAAAGGGATCAGTGCTTTGATGGAAGGGGCGGGGGGTAGATAATGGTAATAAATAATAGAGTTGACCATAAAGAGGGGGATAAGCAAAAGGTAAGATGTGGGAAGTCTCTGAAATGCATTTACTTTAATGCTAGGTGTATTGTAAGGAAGGTGGATGAGCTGAAGGTGTGGATTGGCACTTGGCAGTATCACGTGGTGGCAATTAGTGAGACGTGGTTGCAGGAGGGATGTGACTGGCAGTTAAATATTCCGGGATTTTGCTGCTTTAGGTGTGATAGAATTGGAGGGGTGGGGGGGTTGTGTGGCATTACTGGTCAGGGAAAATAAAACAGCAGTGCTGATGAATGATAGATTGGAGGGCTCATCAAGAGAGGCAGTGTGGGTGGAATTAAAAAATAGAAAAGATGAGGTTGTAGTGACTGCTATACCGAATGAAACACACCACTACCACGTTGTAGATTTCAAACGAAATGTTTATTTAAACTTTGCGCGCACCCTTTAAGGGTGGCGTGAGCTCCACCTCTGCGTCAGTGGTGACATCACCATGCTCGCCTGAGGGGTACGCCCTAGCCTAAGCCACAAGGCATGGAGGTCTCCCAATGGCGCCATTTTCTTGCGGCTGCCCTGCTGGTGTGGCGATACAATTGGAGCCCGTTCACCACAAGGATGTGCGCCGTCACACAACCCCTCCCCCCTGAACCGACTTATATGTCTCGCCATTTTGGCAGCCAACCTCGTTGTTTCGGCCAGGCCGTCACTACCATCTGCCTAATGTCTTGCCTGAGCATTGCAGGACTTTGCAGGGGCCTTCGTAGGGGCGCGATGTGTTGGCCTGTGGCTCGGTGGTGGGGGCGCTAGTGAGGCGAGCTCTGCCAGCAAGGTCTGACTCACAATCGTGGAATCAATGCTCAGGCCGAAGAACTCCCCGGGTAGCGACAGTGGTGCACCGTAGACCAACTCCGCGACGATACCATATAACCATTTACAGAGCGGAAACGGGCCATGTTGGCCTTTCGATTCCGACCGGTTCAGTGACTGGCGGTACTGAACACAAGATGGTGTTCACAGAACACCTTAAATATTTATAGTGATCTTGACGTGCTTCCTCTCAACAAATCTAGCATCTTCATACAGCATTCAAACAAGCCCTTTGACCCACTGAGTCCACATTAACCATAAGCACTAACCCCACAACAATGGTAAAAGTTCATCATCCCTGCGAACTCTTGGAGGCCTTTCAGGGTGGAGGGTTTGGGGAATTGTTGAACAGCTGCTACCTTCTCCAGCGCTGGCATGGCCCCAGCCGCCGAAATGGTGTGCCCCAGAAAATGGAGGGACTCCTTGACAAACTGGCATTTGGCCAAAGTCCGCCAGCCAGGCAAAGATTGTGCAGAGGTGGGCTTTGTGTTTGTCGCGGTTGCAACTGGCAATGAGAATATCGTCCAGGTAAATGAACGCAAATTCCAGGTCTTTTCCAACCGTGTCGATGAAGCACCTTTAGGTCCTCTTTTTGAGCCGTTTTGATGCCGAGCAGGACCCAGGGCAATTCGTCCGTCCAGTTGGGGCCATTGAGGAAAGCCAAGAGGGCTGACTTTAGGTGCCAGTGGAAGCACTCCATTAGGCCATTGGCTTGGGGATGGTATGTGGTGGCATGATGGAGCTTGATCCCCAAGAGATTTGCAAGCTATGACCAGAGGGCGGATGTGAACTGGGCACCCCTGTCGCTCATTATGTGTGCCAGTGAGCGAGTAGGTTCCTGGTGCAGGACTCAGTGGAAGTGTCTCTCAGAGGGATGGCTTCCGGCCACCTCGTCATGCGGTCAACCACGGTCAACAAATAGCGGGTGTCCCTGGACACTGGCAGGGGGCCAACGATGTCGATGTGTAGGTGTTTGAACATCTTGTCTGTGGAGTCAAATTGCTGTACCGGGACCTTTACGTAGTGCTGGACTTTAGAGGTCTGACACTGTGTGCAGTTTCTCACCATCTGGGCTACCCGTTTCTTAAGGCTGTGCCACATGAACCATTCCGCCACCATGCGAACCAAGGTCTTGACTGAGGGAGTGAGCCAAGTCATGAAAGCCTGCGATCTCCATTGCGGTGGGACTCCCGGGAGCGGCGAGCTGGTGGAGACATGGTAGAGCAGCGTGTCGGGGCTGTCCGGCAGTTTGAGGTCTTGAAGCCAGAGGCCTGTAATGGCAGTGTGGAAAACTTGTCTGCATCCTTCTTCGGTGCTAGCTGTGCATAGTCCAGGCTGAGGGTGAGGCTGTGGATGGTGGGCCTTGAGCGCACGTCTGTAATGACATTGTCCTTACTCGCTCAGTGTCGGATGTCGGTGGTGAACTCCGATACTTTGGACAGATGTCGCTAATGGCACGCTGACCAGGGGTCCTTTGACATTGTGAGGGCCTGAGTGAGCGGTTTGTGGTCGGTGAAAACGGTGCATGGCCTGCCCTCCAGGAAGTACCAGAAGTGTCTGATGGTCAGGTACAGGACCAGAAGTTCCCTGTCGAAGGAGCTGTATTTCAGTTTCGGGGGGCAGAGGTGCTTGCTGATTGACTGATTGCTCCAGTACGCCCCTGACGGCCATGGCTGAAGCATCCACCGAGAGTGCGTTGTAGGTGTTCAGCTGTGGGTGAGTTAGTAGGGTGGCGCTCGCCAGGGCATCTTTCGTCGCAATTAAAGTGTTCTCGACCCCTTCTTCATTCCAGGGTTTTGTTCTTGCCGGCAATCAGTGCAAACAATGGCCGCATGATGCGAGTCACCCCTAGGATGAAACGGTGGTAAAAGTTGGCCATGCCGGTGAATTCCTGTAGACCTTTGAGGGTGTTGGGCTTCGGGAACTGGTATACAGCTGTGACCTTCTCAGGTGCCGGGGTGGCCCCGTCCGCAGAGATGGTATGGCCCAGGAACTGCAGGGACTGCTTGCTGAACTGGCACTTGGCCACGATGACCATGAGGCCGAACTCTGCCAGCCGGGTGAATAGCGCAGGGAGATGGACCTTGTGTTCATTGTGGTCCCGGCTGGCAATGAGGATGTCGTCGAGATAGATAAACACGAAGTCCAAGTCTCTGTCAACTGCGTCCATCAGGCATTGACATGTCTGGGCCGCATTTTTAAGGCCGAAGGGCATCTGCAGGAACTCAAATAGGTTGAACAGGGTGATGTCATCAGGGTGGACGGGGATCTGGTGGTAACCTCATACCAGGTCGCTCTTCGAGAAAACCTGAGCACCGTGCAAGTTGGCCGTAAAATCCTGTATATGCAGGATGGAATATCGGTCTGGCATTGTTGCATCGTTGAGGCGACGGTAGTCCCTGCATGGGGGGCAACCCCTGGAGGACTTAGGGACCATGTGGAGGGGGAGCCCCAAGGGCTATCAATCTGCGATGATCCCCAGCTCCTGTAGTCAGGAGAACTCCTCTTTTGCTAGTTGCAGCTTCTCGGGGGGAAACTGCCTGGCCTTGGTGTGGAGGGGGGGCTCTGGGTCAAACTGTGGTGACATACTCTGTTTTGGGGCTTGGCAAAAGTAAACTGCGGCTGCAGGATGAAGGGGAACTCTTCGAGCATGCAAGAGTACTCGTCCTTGGGGGCACTGATGGAAGCTATTCCCGAAGTGCACACATCTGTGGAATCAAGGTGGACAGATTGGAAGGTGCGGGCATGTACCAACCACTTCCCTTTGATGTCCACCTACAGGCTGTGCGCCCAGAGGAAATCGGCTCCCAGCAGCGCTGTGCCCACCGAGGCCAGTATGAACTTCCAGCGGAAATTGCCCTTGCCAATCTGGATCTGTGCATTGCGTGTGCCAAAAGTCTCGATGGAGGATCCATTGGCTGCCTGTATGGTTGGACCCCGTGCGTGGGTGCGTGTCTCGAGGGCGGTCAGGGGAGCACGCTCAGTTCTACCAGGAAAAGTCAGCTACTGGACTCATCAATCACATGCAGGAGGCTGTTCGTGTGGCCAGCTGCCGCAGCCATCAACAGCAGCTGGCCTGGTTGTTTCCCTGGAACAGGGTTGCTTGCACTTGCGGACTTGGGTCCCCCAGCGTTGATGGCAGAAACAGCAGGTGGGGTGGTATTCTTCCGGTTTGTGCTTGGGGGACGCTTGCAGCCAATTAGGTCCTGGGCGGGTGACCTGGCTGAGGCCGGCTTCATTTTCTCGCTTGGTCCACAGGGGACATCTGCGTGGGCTGTGGCTCTGTGTGGATCTGAGAAATCCTCATCTCCCAGCAGGAGTTGGAAGTCCTCAGGCATCTGTTCAAGGAAAGTCTGTTCGAACATCAAGCGGGGTGTTTGGCCCTCTGCTAGCACGGGTATTCCATCCATGAGGGCAGACCATCCAGGTTCAGGAGCCTGGTGGCACGCTGCCACTGGGAGAGGCTGAAGTTGCCGAGGAGGAGGCTTCTGAGAGCAAGGTATTTACCTTCCTCCAGTGGGTTGTGGATGAGGTCATCCACCCTGGCCGTGGTTTCTTCGTTGAGCGTGCTCACAATGTGGTAGAACATCGTGGCGACTGATGTGATGTGTCAGAGGCGAAACTGCGCTTCCGCCTGCCCGAACCAATTGCGTGGGTGATGCATCCAGAAAAGTGGGGGTGGGGTGGGGGGGGGGGGGGGGAGTTTCACCGTCACCGCGTTGATTGCTGCGGAATCTATATCAGGAGTCCAGAAACCGTCTGGACTCGCTGGGGTCACCAATGTAGTGATTGCTGAACAGAATGAAACACCACTACCAAGGTGGAGGTTTCAAATGAACTGTTTATACAAACTTCGCGAGCAGCGTGAGCTCTGCCCCCACATCAGCGGTGATGTCACCATGCTCGCCCGAGGTGCGCACCCTGGCCTAAGCCACAAGGGACAGAGGACCCCCGAAGGTGCCATTTTCTTGTGGTTGCCCCGCCGGTGCAGCGATACAAGTGGGGCCGGTTCTCCATGAAGATGTGCACCTCCACAAGGTTACAATTATAGGGGTATATTATACACTAACTAGTGGTGAGAGAGAACTAGAGGAGCAAATGTGTAAGGAAATAGCTGAAAGGTGCAAAAAGTTGTATTAGTTGGGGATTTTAATTTTCCTAATATAGATTGGGAGATGCATTCAATGAAAGGGCTGGATAGCTTAGAATTTGTAAAATAAGTGCAGGATAGTTTTTGGTACCATTATGTTGAGGTATCCACTAGAGAAGCGGCTGTATTGGATCTACTGTTGGGGAATGAAATAGGGCAGGTGATTGAGGTGGGTGTTGGGGAGCACTTCGGATCCAGTGATCATGGTACCATTAGTTTCAATATAATTATGGAGAGGGATAGGTCTGGTCTGATGAAGGTTTTTGAATGGGGGAAAGCCAGATTTGATGAAATGAGAAGGGATTTGCAGGGAGTGGTTTGGGCTGATTTGTTTTTTGGTAAGAAGGTAGAGGAGAATTGGAGAGCATTTAAAGGTGACATTTTAAGGGTGTAAAATCTTTATGTTCCTGTTAGGATAAAAGGCAGAGCCAAATGTTCAAGAGAGCCGTGGTTTTCAAGGACGATTAGGAAGTTGGTTTGAGGTCAAAGGGAAGCCTACATTAAATATAGGAAGCAAGGTATGGACGAGATGCTTGGAAGATTCATGGATTGTGGAAAGAAGCTTAAGAAGGAAATTAGGATAGCAAAAATAAGGTACGAGGTGGCTATAGCAAACAGGATGAAAGTAAATCCGAAGGGTTTTTACAAATATGTGAATAGCAAAAGGAGAGTGAAGGATAGAATTGGTCCAGTAGAGAATGGGAGCGGACGAGTATGTGAGGAGCCAAATGAGATGGGGGAGATATTGAATGATTTCTTCTTGTCAGTATTCACTAGGGAAAAGGATATGGAACTATGTAGGATAAGGGAGGCAAAAGGGGCAATTATGGAAAACATAGGGATTAGGAAGTATGGGGTATTGGAACTTCTGAGGTATATAAAGGTGGATATGTCTCCAGGTCCCGACGGACTTTTCCCAGGACCTTGAGGAAAGTCAGGGAGGAAATAGTGGAGGCTCTGACAGTGATTTTTCAACAGTCACCAGAGGAAGGTGTGGTTCCACATATGTGTTGCATATGTGGTTCCTCTGTTTAAAAAGGGCTCCAGATGTAGGTCCAGCAAGTTTGACATTGGTGGTTGGTAAACTAATGAAAAGTATTCTTGGAGATAATATGTATAAGTATCTAGAGGGGCAGGGATTGATCAGGGATACCCAACATGGGTTTGTGAAGGGAAGGTCATGTTTGAGGAAGTGACTAGAAAGATTGATGAGGGTAGAGCAGTAGATGTAGTTTATCTGGATTTCAGTAAGGGTTTTGATAAGGTTCCACATGGAAGGTTGGTGAGGAAGGTTCAGGCACTGGGGATTAATGTTGAGATAGTCATATGGGTTCAACGGTGGCTAGAAGATAGACGCCAGAGAGTCATGGTAGATAACTGATGTTAGGATGGAGGCCAGTGATGAGTGGTGTGCCTTTGGGATCAATGTTGGGTCCCTTGTTGTTCGTCATTTACATTAATGATTTGGATGATGGAGTGGTAAATTAGGCGAGTAAATAAGCGGACAATACAAAAATAGGGGGAGTTGTAGATAGTTGGGATGGTTTTCGGGGACGGCAGAAGGATTTGGACTGCTTATAAGAGTGGGCTGAAAGGTGGCAGATAGAGTTTAATGTAGATAAGTATGAAGTGCTTAATTTTGGGAAGAATAATCAAAATAGGACGTAGTAAAGGGGAGGGCATTGAGGAATGCAGAGGAGCAGAGAGATCTTGGAATAATGGTTCATCATTCTTTGAAAGTTGATTCTCATTTAGATAGGGTGTTGAAGAAGGCTTTTGGTATGCTGGCCTTTATAAATCAAAGCATAGAATATAGGAGCTGGGAGGTGATGTTGAGACTGTTCAAATCATTGGTGAGGCAAATATGGAATATCGTGTGCAGTTCTGGTCCACAAATTATAGGAAATTATAGAAAATTATAGAAAGGGTACAGAGATTGACTAAAATGTTGCCTGGATTGCTGTATCTAGAATACAAAGATTGAGTAGACTAGGTTTTATTCATTTGAGCCTAGAAGGTTGAGGGGGATTTGATAGAGGTGTTTAAAATTATGAGGGGGATAGATAGAGTAGATGTGAATAGGTTTTTCCCCTTGAGGGTAGGTGAGATTGGAACAAGGGTTCATAAGTTAAGGGTTAGGGGGCAAAACTTTAGAGGTAACGCAAGAGGAAGCTTCTTCACTCAGAGAGTGAAGAAGTAATTGCAGCAGGGTCAATTTTGTCATTTAAGAGAAGGTTGGATGAGTACATGGATGTGAGGGGATTGGAGGGTTCTGGGCAAGGTAGCAGGTAGGTGGGACTAGTGGAGTTCACTTAAATCAGTGCGGACTAGAGGGGCTGAGATGGCCTGTTTCCATACTGTAATTGTTATATGGTTATATGTTACATAAGATCCTGGAGGTGGAGAATTGATCTATCCACGTACAATACAAAATCTTGTACCGGTCCAGGAAGCTCAACAAGACTCCCGATACCTGTCCCAGGGACATGTGCCAATGCACATTTGGACCGTCTGTGGGTCCTCCACTACAACCTCTGTCACCCTGGGGTCACCAGGCTCTCCCACTTTGTTAGAGCCTGCAACCTCCCTTACTCAGTTGAAGATATCAGGGGGCTGACCTGGAGCTGCCCAGTGTTTGTCAAGTGTAAACCCCAATTCTATCGGCCAGACAAAACCAATCTGGTTAAAGCCACCCACCCTTTCAAATGCCTGAGTATGAATTTCAAGGGCCCCCTCCTTTCCACCAGGAACGCATACTTCCTAAATATCATTGATGAATATTCCCACTTCCCTTTCGCCATCCCCTGCCCAGATATGACCACAGCCACAGTCAAAGTCACTGAGTAGCATTTTCACTCTGCTCAGATACCCCTGCTATATCCATAGAGACCAAGAATCCTCGTTTATGAGTGAGGAGCTGTGACAGTACCTGCTGTTCAACGGCATAGCCATGCATAGGACCACAAGTCACAACTCACGGGGGAACGGCCAGGTAGAAATGAAGGACACTGCAGACTGGAAGGCAATCCTCCTAGCCCTCAGGTCGAAAGACATGCCCATCTCCCAGTGACAAGAAGTCCTCCCTGAGGTGCTCCACACCACCAGATCCCTCCTCTGTGCTGCTACTAATGCAACATGACATAAAAGACTCTTTTCCTTCCCCAGGAAGTCAGCATCAAGAATCACACTGCCATCCTGGTCGACGACTGCTTGGCCTGTTCTGCTCCAGAGGCATACCAGAAGCCACAAGACTGACCCTCTGGTCGAGAAGGTTCATTTCCTCCACATAAAACTCCAATACACTTACGTGGAGTTCCAGGATGGGTGGCAGGACATGGTTTCCATCAGAAGCCTGGTGCATGCAGGGGACCTCGCCGACCAACCAATCAAAATCCCCCCCACAGTAACCCCGGCCAGCTGGCCTCACTGATTACATCTAGCACCCAGAGCCAGCCCTATATTGAGCAACCCCACGGTCCTATTAATCCATCCTCCACCTCAGCCACCGGAGGCACAGCTGTCGTGCAAGACACCGCCAGGGAACCAGCAGCTGAACCACTGCAAACCCTACGACAGTCGCAAGCAGAGATGAGATCATCGGACAGGCTGAACCTGTAATGGACATTGACTTACTTCACCCCACTGGACTTTCTTTCAAAAGAAAGGGTGAATATGATGCAACCACTGTATAGCTATTAGCACTGTCTGTCTGCATGTACTGTACGAGCTGGCCCACCCCCTGAACCTGTGACTCCTTCCCCTAGAAATCTCAATCAAAGCTGCCTCACTATCTGCCTTTGAACCAGGCCAGCAACATGTGAAATGTGTTGATGTCTTAAGGTGATTAAAGCCTATTAATCATAACTCTGTCTAATGTAGTTGATCGATAGCACTATACTGATATACATCATTGCAGAGCTGGAAAAACTAGAGATTCAATCAACCGCATGGCTTAACAGTGACGTGACCTGATCACTAAGGTACCTAATAGCCACTCCCTACCACCCTGAAAAAGATCCATTTACCTCTACTCTCAGAATTTAAATCATACTGGACATAATCTATCCCACGTACACTGATAAAACAAACTGCTGCCTTTCCCTCTGGATAAGTGAAGAACAAAGACTGAGAAACTTTATGAATTAAGGTGTTTAGGTGAAGAAAAAGTTACCATTTGCAAGGCAATCCAAAATTATGGCCATTGCAGATGAAGACCCATTTATGCAAATCAGTTTAATTACATTAGGGAGAAAGGATAGAAGTTTATGCTAATACACTACCTTTGTAGCGGTACGCTTGGAGGGAATGGGCAGAACCAGCACTAACAGCTCCTGTCTTGGGACAGCTAGACACAACAGCCTCCTATCTCCTGGGAATTAGCCATTACACCCACGAGGCATAGCGATTAAGCAAAACCTGCGGGTCTACTGAGAAGCCCTGACCTACTCAATGTAGCCACCTCATGAGGTCGTTCACACTTCAGATGTCATGACACCAGGTCATGTGTTATGTGTCTATATTAAGCATGACAGCATGTCAATAAATGCTTTTACTTTCTCTGGCTGACAACCTCAGATGTGGCCTCATTATTCCTAACATTTCAACAAGAAGGCGTATGAGCATAAACATCAGCCGCCATATTGGTGACCCCAATGGGTCTAGCAGGCAGCTAGACCCTACAATGGACATTCTGCACACCCAAGCTCAGCAACAAGTAGCTTGCTTGTAGAAAAGTAGATCCAATGTGCCAACAGCAAACAATGGACCTACCCAACCCAGTTGACCTTAATAACTCACTTTCTCCAGACTGCAAATCAATCGGCGTAACATCAAAGGTCAGCAAATCAATTTACAGGAGGCCAGTCGCATTTACCTTCACAGCGTCGTAGAAGGTAACGGTTTGGAAAACTCTAAACTTGCCACAAGCTTGAAAGACAGTTTTACAACTTACTCACCATTTTAGTGACCTGGAGTAGACTCAAACTGTTGATTTTTGTCCCTCATGAAATGCGCAGCAAGCTGAGCCAACGAGGTCCAATGTCAGGGGAATCACTTATCCACAACATTTCAAACTGTCTGCATACATCAGGAGCTACAAGCATTTGCTTGAAATTGCATAGCATTGGAGCCTCAGTGTTCCAAAATGTTGATGCACCCCAAACTCCAGTAAACTGACGTAGTCTTTTATCAGCAAGTTGTCTGCAGCTGACAGCACAGACTTTTAAAACTTCCCTCTTCAAATTTTGTGAGGTTTGCAACTCAGCAGCTGTGACCAGGGGCCACCCCACCCCCCATTGTTACAACCAGTTACTCCCCCAAGAAAGACCACTCAACCCAGGAATGACCAGCGACCACTCCACGAGAGAAGAAGCCCATGATCAAGGGGACAAGCACTTACTCCCCCGAGGGAAGATCATGCGACCCGGGGGACAGCCAGCCATACCCCCGATGGAAGACTTTGAAACCCAGGTATTAACCTGAGACCTAAAACTTTAAAAAAAATGCCACCTGTCCTTGATGATTCTGCCGACAAGGCAGATTGCAACAGTCACCTGCTCAGCACAGCATCACCTACCGGCCCAGCGACTAGCCAGCAGACTTTAAACAGCAATGGACAGTCACTCTGCAGAGTGCCACCTACCAGCTCCTGTGTGTCACTAAAGACTTTAGCTGCTACTTGACTTTCTAAAGTTAACTCTTTCCTACCAGACTTTGGGATTAGCATTATAGATTCTCACAATTCCCATCAACCTGCTTACAGTATGGACTTTCAGTTTCGGTAATGCATCTCAAATGTTTGATACTGTTCTGGATTTCTCATGTGCCTTAACTGTAATTATCTGTAATCAATTCTGACTTTTTGCAACTGCCTGTAATTATTAAATATCACTTCCTCCCCCAGCAACCTTCATACATGATGCTCCAGCACGATGCCACAAATGGCAAGACGGTTTCGCTTTCCCTGCATGGTTTTGCACAGAACATCCACATTAGTTCAGAACCGCTGAATCAGTTCGTCTCTTACTGCTGGTTCTGAGGGGAGCAGTACACCTGGAGGGAATGGGCAGAACCAGCGCTGACAACTCGTGTCTTGTGATGGCTAGATACAACAGCCTCCTATGCCAATTAGCCATTACAGCCACGAGGCATAGTGATTTAGCAGAACCTTCAGGTCCCCTGAGAAGCCCTGGCTTACTCCACATAGCTACGTCATGAGGTAATTCACACTTCAGATGTCACAACGCCAGGTCATGTTATGTCAATAAATGCTTTTTACTCTTCTCTGGCTGACAACTTCAGGGGTGGTCTCGTTATTCCCAAGACTTCAACATGATGGCGTATGGGCATTATATGTGGCTAGGACTAAAGTAATTGGTTGCATTGCTAGTATTCAAGTGCAGAATTTCAGAAATCAATTCTGTATGGTCTTTAAATGGTGTGGAAACAAATGTAAAATTATTCAGAGGGAATTTAAAATATATTTAAAATGTAAACATAGTTTAATTATAAAATTCAGTATACTTTAAAAATAATAAATACATAATAATTGAGGGAGAAACTCAGCATGTCCTGCAATGTCCATAGGAGGCAAAGATACATTACCAAAGTTTCAGGTCTGACCTCTTCATCAAGGTACCTTGACGGACCTGCTGAATTTATCCAGCAATTTTGTGTAATTACTACAATCACAGCATATGCAGACTTTCTTGTTTCACTACTTTAAAAGTAATATCACTTTAAATTGGGAGAGGTGAAATGACACCTTGTAAAAGGTTGTTTACCTGGTCAAGGTTAATAAATGTACACAATTCAGAAAGGATTACAAGGTTATGTGATGCTTCTTAGACTGTAATCATCTGTACTATAATGGGAGTTTCATTTTATCTACTGAATAGATAATTAAATGATTAGAGTTTGGTGTTTAACAGCAGTAAGCATGCTGAACGACCAAAAAAACTGTTCACACTAACCATCAGAGATTCTAATACTTACTTAACAATATTTATTTATATGCATGTATATTTGTCCTGCGTATGTATTGTTTGTCTGTGTGTCATATCTTGTTGTAAGTCTGCATGTTTTGCACTAAGGACCGGAGAACACTGTTTCGTCGGGTTGTACTTGGGCAATCTGATAATAAACTTGACCTCACACTAAACACAGGAAGAACTTGCTGCCAGTGTAAGCTGCTCATGCTCCCTGCTGACCTACAAAACAAACTCACATTTTCTGTATCAGTGTCTATCCATTTGCCACTCAAAAAAAAATCTGATCCAAAATCTTGCACGATCTAAAATATAAACACACACACACACACACACAGTCTGAGCCTTTGCTGGCTGCCAATCCCATCAAAGACTTTCAATCTTCGTCTTTCCCCTGATGCAATATAATTAATAACTAAGGATAAAAAAAAAGATTGTAAATTCTATGATTCTTAAAAATAAAACCATGATTAAAAAACCATTAAGTAAACCCAAGAAAATGCATATTAACTAATTAATTATAATTAGACTTCAATTTACCCAAGACATCCAGTAACTCAACTAGTTGAGCTGCTGCTTCACAGAGCCAGTAAATTGGGTTCAATCCTCACCTCAGGTAATGCCTGTGTAGAGATTATGTTTTCCCTGTAACCACATGGGTACTTAGAGTGGATACCAAAGAGACTGTTGCTGAGCCATATCCCTCTAAGACTCTCACTTGTAGCTCCTTCTCTCCACTGAAATGAAATTCTTCACTATTCAGCTGGTAGATTTTCCTATTAGGAAATGCTGCAAGCATTTCAGGAAAACCTCAGAAGCCAGGTGTTGGTGCCTACATTGCTGAGGCTTCCTACATTCAGCTGCCTTTATTTCCCAGTTAGTGCCACCCCGGGTTTCTAGCCTCAATGGAAAAGTATACGCTCATGTTTGTAAAATAGTTTTCTTCAGTATTGCTGCCTGACCTGCTAAGTGTTTTCTAGGATTTTCTGAACTGAATGTAAATTTATAAGATCCACAATAATTCTTAACCACAAAACAAAGTTCTTAAATATCTTCCAATATGTGAACTGGTAATCTGTCAAAGTCCTGCAGTAAAATTCAATGAAACACTAGCAAGTGGAAGTTAAACGTACAACCCAAAAATCTGTAGACACAGCGGTTGAAGTTAAAACACTATACTAGAGAAACTCAGCAGTGTCCTTTATATAGCAAAGGTAAAAATACATAGCTGACATTTCGGGCTTGAGCCCTTCATCAAGGTATGGAAAAATGTCAGGAGGTGTCCGAACAAAAGAGAGGGAGGGAGACATGGTCGCAAAGGCAGGAGGTAATAGGTGGAGAAGAGAGGGAAGGAACAGCAGCAAGCAAGGGAGGGGGGATGGCTATGTGAATAGAGAGGAAAGGTGGGGGGGGGGAAAAGAGAACTGAAAGGGGAATGGAAGGGAGAAGGCTAACTGTGTGGTAAACCACTTGTATGTATTTGTCTGGTTGGGCACACCCATTGGCCAGCTGTACCTGTGGCCCCTCCCACAGGTTCCTGTATAAAGGTGACTGATCCACAGCCCCCTCCTCAGTGCAGGACAGTCAAGCAGTATGGATATGCCTTTGTTCTTTAGTGAATAAAAGCTAATTGGTTTCTCAACCTCAGTCTTTGAGTAATTGATCATGCATCAAGCTGAAACCGGAAAAGTCGATGTTAATGCCACTTGGCTGGAAAGTACCCAGACAGAAAATCAGGTGTTGTTCCTCCATTTTATGTGTGGTCTTAGCGAGTATGGAAGTGTGACAAAGAACTGAAATGGTTGGTCACTGGAGGTCCCTGTCACTGATGTGGACAGAGTGAAGGAGCTCAGTGAAATGATCTCCCAATCTGTGCCCAGTCTCTCCAATGAAGAGAAGGAAACAAAGGGAGCTCCAGATGCAGTAAATCAATCCTGTGGATACACAAGTGAAGTGTTGCTTTACTTGAAAGGCCTGTTTGGGGCCGCAGACTATGGGTGATGGAGGAAGTGTGGGCACAGATTGGGAGAAGTTTAAAAATTCTGGTCAGGCACAACATTTATCACACTGTGTAAAACTATCAAAGCAACCAAAAATCAGCAACTTAAAACAAAATGCATTCACATGAAAGAAAGATACAGTGACATCTGGAAGACAAAAGTAGGTTAACCTTTGCAGATTAAAGATAAAGACTTAAAGATTAAAGAAAACAGTAATTGAAGATTAGAATCAAAAGCAACCAAGTCTGACAACAAACTTGCTCAAATTAGCAGTGATCAGGTTGTTGTTTGGAATTGAAGTGGTTATTCTACACTGTAATTGAAGAAATCACAAACATTTCTTAGATAAATCAGTTTACTGTTATATAAATTGGTAGAAATTGTCAAAATGTTATAATTGTTCATAAATTTATAATGTTTTAATCTAACTGTTGAAAATTAATTCTTTTAACATACTGTAAGTATTTGGGTTTGTATTTTTATTTTTGACAGATTTAAATATCAGTAAAATCTTACATTTTATATATTTATTGATTTTCAAGTATTAGTTTGATTCAAAACGTCATTATTTTGTTATAATGTACTAATGGATAAAATTGTAATTTCATCAAAAAGAGGTTAATTTGTTGAGCTTCTTCTTAGCAGAATTTATGGCATAATTTAATAACAACATCCAACAAAGATATAAAAGTCAGCAAAACTGAAATATTGTAACTTAATTTAATATGAGTGAACAAAGATGTGTTGGATAGACTCAATGGATAGAAATGGTTAGTCAACAATTTGGGTCCTTACCCAAAACACTGATTGACCATTTCTATCAATGAGTGCTGCCTGACAAGCGGAATCTAACCTTCTTCTCTTTGTTTACTCAAGATTCAAGCATTGGCCATTATATTTCTTTAGAATTTAATGCAAGGAGCAGAAGCAAGGATAGATTTTTTTTTCATCAACAGGTTTAGCAATGAGCCAGGCTTCTTACAACATGACATCACTGCAGGCTAAACTTCTAAGACCTATTTGCATTATGGGTTGGTAAATAACATCCTCTTCGTTCAGTGGCAATTTGTGTTGGCAGACAAGATTTTTGATGTCCATTACATCAAAATCAGTGTTGACCTCAGTTTGCCAAAGATACTAATTTTTTTAAGAGAAAAAAAATCTGGGAGAGATGAAAATATTAGAGGAAGATAAAAACACAAAAAAAAACTGCCATCTCACCTGAAGATTTGTTTCACTGATCTTCACAGGTTTTCCTTCCTCAACTAATAAATTGTTGTTGCTTACGATTTTTGGAGCATGCTGATGGCTCTCCAAGTATATACGAACATTAATACCTCCATCCAGTAGAACATTAATCACTTTTATTGTGAAATTGAACTTGTCCACAAGATGGATGCTGTTGTCATGTTGGTACAGTACACGACCCTTCCTCAAATCATTCTGTGTGAAAAACTCTGTGCGTATACCATTTAGGGAGAGTGTTCCATGTTTTGGTGACAAAAAGACGCTATAATTAATTTCACTTTCCTCTGTGATGTAAAGATTTGTACTAATACTGAAATTAGCTGTTGTTATAAATACTCCTTGTCCCTTCTGCACCAAAAGTCCCGTGTTATTGGCTATTTGAATGTAAGGATCAGAGGCTCTGACTTCCAGTAAAGAAGAAGTGTAGTGTTTACCATCAGTAACGAAGAAGACAAACCTGCTACTGTCAGCACCACGATGCGTAAACAGAATGCGCTTCTTCTCAAGGTCTTCTTGAGAGAACTGGAAAAGTTTTTTGGAGGAGTCATTTACTGAAACTAGGTCACCATTTGGAATACCACGCCGGGTGTACAACAACTGTGTATCATTAAAGTCTGAATCAGGATCATGGAAACGTAACTCTTCAGAGGTTAATAACCTTTGTCCATTCCTAACCACATGAAACACTTTGTCTACAACGCGAATGGGCTTCTCATCATTTTTTAGCTGAATGGTTATGATGAATGTCCCTATAACAGATGTAGCATTTGGGTCAGCTTCTGAATTGTCTGTTGTCTCTCCACCACTGGCTACAAATGCAAACTCATCATGTGTGGTCTCAGAGTTGTCATGCACATACATGAGGCGACGGCCAACAATATCTTCATTAGTGAAAGTTGTTATATTGTCATTACTACTAGTTGAATCAGAGCGATTAATACACTTCAACTTTCCCGATCTGGGACTCCGTATTACTGTATACAAGAACTTCTTAGTGTTCAAAGTTTCTGCATATAATTCTGCCTGTGTTATTAGCTCTCCTTCTCCCTCCGATAACGTGAGCCCATTGTTTGTTAAATGAATGGAATTAACATCAGTTTTAATAAATATATGAAAATCATGCTTTGCTGATATTACTTGCTTGGAGTAAAGATGAAAACTGAAGAAGTCTTCTGTGTCTTCATGCAGATTTTCAATTGGTTCATATTCCACTTTCTGAGCAGACACATCCTTCTGACTAAAAGAAGAATTCTGTATTAAGATCTGACCATCCATCATAAGTTTTCCTCTCTTGGGTACAATCACCAACTTGTAGTGTAGCCCACTTTCAGGGATTCTTGCACCTTCTATTACAGCATGAAGGTTCTCAGAGGTGAGAGCTTGTTTCTTCCCTTTATCAACTTCTAATGGAATGCATTTTAGGAGCTTGAAATGAATCCATTTCACTTTAATGAGAAAAACTTGGTGCTCACTAGTTTTGCTCCCTATATTAACTTTAAATTTAAACTTATCAGTAACATTGCTGGTCTGAAGTTTGTGGTAAGTCCCAAAATATCGTATTCTGCCACGATCCACGGATCGCTGAGAAAAAGAACTAATTTGCTTCCATTCTCCTCTAGAATTCAGTCGTTGAATTTTGCCATATGTGGGTGCTTTAGCAATACTATAACGGATTTCAACTTCCTGATTAACTGCATTAGTTTCCACTGACAAATTGTAATTGGTGATTAAGGCTGCATCACCTTGTTCCACAACCAGACCAGTATTATTGACAACTTTATAATCCACAGGTACAGCCATTATGCGTAAAACAACAGTTTTGCTCACTCTATCACCATCGCTGACGCGTAACACTAGCCTTGAAGTGCGGACACCTCGGTGAACATAATATAGGTTTCCTTCTTTCAGATCAGTGTTAAAGAATGTGGTTATAGGAGTACCAGGATTCAAGGCATTTTCCAAAAATCCACCATTTGCATTATGATGACCTAAAATGGAGAACTGAAGTTCTGCTGAATTTGTGTCGACATCAATGGCCTTAATCACATTACTGTCAAGACATTTCTTTGAGTTCTCGAGCAAAGTGAATAAATTCCCTTCTGGAAGGACAAGCTCAGGAGCATCATTGGTTGGAGTAACAGTAATGTTAAAAAGATACAGCTGGTCTACTTTCAGGTATGTCAGGGCTGTCTTCTTATTGGTTGCAAAAACATGAAATGAGAATTGATCATGGGAATGTTCAGATCCATCATGAACATAATAAACTTCTTCATGCCAGAGGTTTGACAGCGTGAAAGAATTCAGCTCATACCCCAAATCAGTGTTCAATTTCAAACGTCCATGCTTTGGCTGCTTTGCTATCTTAAATACTATTTGTGACTGTCGTAGACTTAATTTCTTCAACTCCAGGTTCAACGTGATGTGTTTAGACACTAATGCTGCCTGGCCTCCTTCTGCAACTACTAGATTGTTGAGGAACAGGAATTTCTCAGTCTTTAGCAGTTCTGTGGATTTAAGTGGCTCCTGCAGAGTGGAATTTGTTGGAATAACTTGCATTTGAGCTGCAGATGTTTTAACAGATGAAGTACGTTCTTTCACTGCTGTACACCCTGTTGAAATATCTTTTGTAACGAGCACATTTTTTAAACTTTTTGTTTCTGAGTTTGTTTTGACATCCTTCAGGCAACCTCTGAAGGATCGTCCTCTTGCTTTTCTTCCTACAAGGGACTGAAGATCAATCTTCAAGACTTCAACACGGTTACTTTCATCTATGCCACCAATAAACAGTGGTCCCCACAACTGAAGATTTTTGCTATGAGAACTCAGAGTAGCCTTTACAGTTTCCTCATCCACAGTAAGGAGAATACGTTTAGCTTTAACTTGAAGCTTAACATAATGCCAAATATTGTCATTAACTTGTTTCAGAGAAGTAAGGTGCGCGGTCTTTCCAGATTTTCCAATAACCACTTGAATCAATCCTTCTACAATCTCCATAGTGACAAAATCATCTTGTTGTCCAGCATGATACAGCAGCAGACCCAATGGATTAGTAGTGCTCACAGCACACTCAAACACTGCTTCCTCTTGTGCATTCCAAGTAGTAAATTCAAGATAAGATTTGGAGCTAAATAAACTGATTGGATCCCTGTCACCAGCAAAAAATTCATTACTGCAGCCTGCTGAAACTTCATGAACAGTTTTAAAGCCAGAATAAGTTCTCAATGAAGACAAGATGTCATACTGGTTGAACACCACCTCATCAATGCAACCACGAAATTTATTTGCAGCTCCTTGCATGTAAGGTTTGTCAAACTTGTCAGTACCCCCGACAAAAATCCCATGTTGAATGTTAAGGTCATGAAGGAGGCCTGGCATTTTCACACTAGTTGTGTAGTGCTTGTCGACTGTCAGGCTCACTTTGTCAGCTTCTTGATTTATTTCCAATGAGTGCAATGCCAAATCATTCAACTCCACTCCTCTGTCAGAGCGAAGAATCTTTTCACCAGATCCAAATTCCAACTTTACCTATGAACAGCAACATAAAAAAAAAACAGAATCAAAGCTACAGAGTGAAGAACTTTTAGGTTAAAGCACTACTCCAATTTTTCCCCCCTCAATCGCATACCTGTAAACGTCCAGACCGAAGCTCAACCAACCAGTAATCTGTTTCCCCCGCCACAAGGAAAAGTAATCCACTTGATCTCGAGGTCTGAAACTGTAAACTTAATAATGACTTGCTAGAGACCTCTGCTATATCAAGATGCACATAGCTCTTGCCAAAAAAAGAAGCTAAAATTAAAGAAAAACATCTTGTGAGCCATTAAATGCAACAAATGGGTTTACGAGAGGTAATACTCAGAACACCTGTGGTAAAATTCATCAAAATAAAATTCAAATACAAAAAAAAACTGTCATTTACAGTGCCACCTTACACAGGAACAGCACCAACTTTGAAGACCAACACTGCTTAGCACTTCATACTCAGTACCATCAATTCTGATTGTTCACAAATTCAAACAAATAGACTACAGGCTTAAGACAGGCAAATGGCACAATCACTGTTATTGTCTCAAATTTTTGATAGCTAATGTTATATAGAAAATTTAGGTTAAAATGGCTTAAGTTAAAATGTGATGATTAATCATAAAAAGGGAAGCCAGAACGGACAGGGAGCTTACTAGCAGCCAAGGACAAAAGGTTCTGCTGAATATGTTTTTTTAAACCTATCTTTTCATGGTCATAGTGAGAGACATGCAGGAGACAAAAGATTGATAAGAAGGGTGAGAAACAGAATTTAGTGTATGTAGAGCTCACAGCGTACGTAACGAACGTGATAATTAAAAATGCAGTTATACTTAGAATGCTTTTGCAATACTAACCAATTAAAACAGTATTAATAAGAAGGGGAAGGGCAAACCATAAGGGTATAAAAATCAATGCACTGTATGTATCGGGGCTTAACTGGTGAGAAACCAGTTGAGTCCAACTCTGCAGACTTGTAAATAAAGCTTGTCGTGTCATCAGTTTTAAAGAGACTCATGTGTGAGAAGTTTTATTTCTGACAAATGGGGGCTCGTCCGGGATCTACACTCCGGCCGTGAGGGGAGGCGAGAAGAGGGACATCGGAGGCGGTGCACCCCGCTGAGTTCAGCGGCTCCTAGTCCCTTGCTCGTCGCTTCGGGCGGCTTGAGCGAGTGGTATCCGGACAAGGTGACACGACAAGACGGAGAGGAGAAGGGTGACGGTTCAATCCCCGGGAAGACACCGGTAAGTGACGACTTACGATTGTGGTGTGGGGATTGGGTAACAGGTGTAACGGGATACACCTGTTTGGATAAAAAACCTAACGTAATAGATCAGGTATAGAGCTTTTGTCGTGGCGTGAGGACCCTGTCGTGGGACTCTAGGATAGACCCCAGGGAAACCTCGGCGGTACCGAAGGAGGGACAGCACCTCCGACGAAGTGCCGAGAAGAGAGGGGTCAACCCCAGGGAAACCTCAGCGGTAACCGAAGGAGGGACAGTACCTCCGACGAGGCGTCTGAGAAGAAGGGAGTAGGGTCCAGAACGAGAGGGTCCTCAGCAACGATAAACAGATCTAGGTGGGAAAATGGGAGGATCAAAATCTAAGGGCTCATCTGAAAATTCAGGACAATTCCTGGGAGTTCCCCTTGACAGCCCTTTGGGGAGAATGTTTGAAAATTGGGATAGTAAAAGATATCGAGACAAAAACAAGAAAAAGATGGTCCAATATTGTCTCCTTTGGTCGAAACAACCTATTAAAGGTTCCTCGGTCTGGTGGCCGAAATTTGGATCTGATGAGGATTGGGTTAGACAAGCATTAAACATATATGTAAATTCAAGACCAAAGGTGAATCAAGAAGAGTCAGCATATGCATTTTGTTGGGTTCCCTGGCCAGGATCCTTAACAAAATGTTTTAAATTGAGGGTAGCGGGAGAAAAGAAATGGGAACCTCTGGACAACCTTCCCCCTCCTTATATTCCCCCGGTGCCTACTGCGCCCGAGGAAAGCTTATTACCGGAGGGGAAAGGTGATGAATCTGATTGCCCCGAAAGGGGCTGGGAAAAAAAGGATGAATTAAGGGAGTCGGACCCTAAACCGACCCTGGACAAGATCCCAGACTGGTCCAGGACCATCAAAGTTTTCAATAAGCCAAAATCCCCTGAGGGAAGTTCCTATGGGAGGACCGGGAGGGGGAACGGGATATGTGAATGTTCCCCTAACTAGTACAGAGGTGCGGGGATTTAAGAAAGAAATGAAAAAGTTATTAGAAGATCCTATAGGACTGGCTGAACAGCTTGACCAATTCCTGGGACCAAACACATATACGTGGGAAGAGATGCAGGCAATAATGGGAACATTATTCTCACCCCAGGAGAGGCAGATGATTCGACGGGCTGCCCTCCTCATGTGGGAATATGAACAACCTGGGGACCCCAGACCCCATGAACAAAAATATCCCTTAAATGAACCCAGGTGGGACAAACGAACACCCGAGGGATTGGCAAGTATGAGACAATATAGAGAGTGGACAATTAAAGGGATACGGGAGGCTGTGCCAAAGGGTCACAATTTCACCAAGGCATTTGGGAACCACCAGGGGAAAGACGAGTCCCCTACTGATTTTTTGGAGAGGGTGAGAAAGAATGTCCAACAGTATGCGGGCGTGGACCCTAGTACACCAATGGGTGAACAGCTTATTCGAATTGAATTTGTTTCCAAATCATGGCAGGACATTAGAAAGAAACTAGAAAAGGAGGAGGACTGGAGCGAAAAACCCCTAAGTGACCTGTTAAAAAAGGCGCAAAAAGTATATGTGCAGAGAGAAGAAGAAGATCAAAAGAGGGCGACAAAGGTTATGGTACAGACTATCCGACAGATGAATGCTGAATCCAGAGGAGAAAGAAAACAAAACCTTCCTCTAAACAATCCAAGATATCCAAGAGAGGGAAGACCCCGAAGGTTCGTTAAGTGCTATTACTGCAATGAGGAAGGACACTTTAAGAGGGAATGCCCCCGATACAAGAGGGAATTGCGTGCCCTCGAACTTATGGAAGAAGATTAGGGGTGTCAGGGGTTCCAAATGTTAGGGACCAAGTATAAGAGGGAACCCCTGGTAAAACTAAAAATTGGTCCCAAGGGAGAAGAGGTGGTGTTTATGGTGGACACAGGAGCGGAACGAAGTAGTGTAATAACTGTGCCAATCGGAACTGAGCCTGTAAAAAGTAATTTGACAATTTCTGGGATAGAAGGGGCTCCCAGAATGGTATCAATAATTCCCCAAGTAACAGTGAAACTGGAAGAAAGAGAAGGGGTACAAGACCTCTTGTTATTACCGTCGGCTGGATTTAACCTCCTAGGAAGGGACTTACAGGCTCTCCTAGGTTTGGGTGCTCTCCCTGTGGACGGAGAAGTGCGAGTCCACCTCTGCGCTTTAAAGGAAGAGGATGAACGGCAGATTGACGAGAGAGTCTGGTATAAGGAGGGAAATCGAGGAGGTCTGGACATCCCACCTTTACATGTCACATTAATACCAGGTCATCAGCCGGTAAGGAAACGTCAGTATCCTATTTCTTTGGAAGGGAGAAAAGGGCTACAGCCGGTAATTGAGACTTTAATACGAGAGGGACTATTAGAAGAATGCATGTCACCTTATAACACCCCTATACTCCCAGTGAAAAAGTCAGATGGATCCTATCGCCTAGTTCAGGATCTAAGAAGTTTGAATGCTATTGTTCAGACCCGCCACCCAGTGGTGCCTAATCCCTATACTATTATGAGTCGGATTCCCCCAGACCATGAGTGGTTTAGTGTTATCGACTTGAAGGATGCCTTCTGGACGTGTCCATTAGAAGAGGAAAGTAGAGATATGTTTCCGTTTGAATGGGAAAATCCATGGACAGGTAGACGGAGACAGTTTCGGTGGACTGTATTGCCCCAAGGGTTCACTGAATCTCCGAACCTGTTTGGACAAATGCTAGAACAAATCCTGGTGGACTATCCACAATCTGATGATTCCCAACTAATGCAGTATGTGGACGATTTACTATTATCAGGACCCAAGGAACAAGAAATGAGGGGAGATACAATTAGACTCTTGAATTATCTGGGGAAAAAGGGTCTACGGGTGTCCAGGAACAAGTTACAGTTTGTTGAGAGAACTGTGGTATATCTGGGACACCAGATAAGTAAAGGACAGAAACGGATTACCCCTGAACGGATTGCGGGAATCACTAGAATGCCGTTACCCCGTAATAAGAAGGAAATAAGACAATTTCTGGGACTCTTAGGTTACTGTAGGTTATGGATAGAGGACTACTCAGCTTTGGTGAAGTTTATGTATGAAAAACTGACAAATGAAAATGAATATCCATTGAAATGGACCCAGGAGGAGGAGGGATGGTTCAAGGACTTGAAGCATCGCCTGACACGAGCCCCAGTACTCACTCTGCCCTCTTTAAAACAGCCCTTCCAGCTATTTGTCACTCATAACCAAGGAACAGCTGTGGGAGTTTTAACACAGGAAAAAGGCGGTCAGCGACACCCAGTGGCTTTCCTTTCCAAAATGATGGACCCAGTGTCTCGCGGATGGCCGACGTGTATCCAGGGAGTAGCGGCTGCTGCTCTGTTGGTAGAGGAAGCACGTAAACTTACTTTTGGAGGAAAGATGACTGTGTACACCTCCCATTCTGTGAGTGTTTTATTAACACAAACTGCCCATCGATGGCTGACTGATTCTCGCATATTAAAGTATGAAACTATTTTAATGGTCGGAGAAGATCTACAGTTTGCAAAGATTAATAGCTGCAACCCAGCTCAGTTTTTATACGGCAGTGAAACAGAGAGAGAGGTGGAGCACGACTGTGTCGAGTTGACAGATCTTCAGACCAAGACCCGAGAAGACCTTTGCGATACTCCGCTGGGAGAAGGATATGAATTCTACATTGACGGCTCCGCCAGATGTGTTGACGGAATGAGAAGAAGTGGATATGCTATAATAGAAGGAAATACTTGGAAAGTAGTAGAATCCACGAGACTACCCGGAAGCTGGTCAGCACAATCCTGTGAACTATATGCCTTGCAGAGAGCCCTCAGAATACTGGCAAAGAAAATTGGAACGATTTACACTGATTCCAAATACGCATACGGGGTAGTGCATACCTTTGGTAAGATCTGGAAGGAGCGTGGTCTAATTACATCAAGAGGAAAGGAATTGGCACACGAACAGATGATTACTCTGACTTTAGAAGCCTTGACATTACCCCAGGAAATAGCAGTGGTCTACATACCAAGCCATCAGAGGGGAGATACCCCGACAGCAATTGGAAACAGACTGGCTGATGAAGAAGCCAAAAGGGCAGCCATGCAACAAGAAGTCCGTTTGCTGACCTTAATCCCAATAAGGCAAGGCATAAAGAAGGCTCCCATTTTCACTGCTAAGGAAGAAAAGGACATGGCTCAGCTGGGCGCAAGCCAGTTGCCTGATGGAACATGGAAGACACCAGATGGAAGAATGGTTCTAAATAAAGAAATAACTCGCAATATTTTAAAACACCTGCATCATCAGAGCCACTGGGGCACCCAAGCCTTATGTGACACAGTGCTTCGAGAATATGTGTGTAAGGGAATCTACACCTTGGCCCAACAGGAGGTGCAGAATTGTCACCTATGCACAAAAATTAATAAGAAGGTAATGAGGACAGGGACCATGGGAGGTCAACCATTAGCCATACGCCCTTTTCAACGTATCCAGATCGACTTCACAGAATTACCTCAAGTCCAAAGATTGAAATATCTGTTGGTGATAATAGATCACTTTACCCGATGGGTGGAAGCCTTCCCAACAGTAAATACTACAGCCTCTACAGTAGCTCGCCTCCTCCTAGAGCAGATAATCCCCAGATATGTTATAATGGATTCTATAGACTCAGACAGGGGTCCACATTTTTCTTCAAAAATCCAGCAATTGATTTGTAATGCATTACAGGTCTCTTGGAAATTACATACCCCTTGGCATCCACAAAGCTCAGGGAGGGTTGAACGTATGAATGGAACCCTAAAAATGCAATTGACAAAATTAATGGTGGAAACTAAAATGCCTTGGATAAAGTGTCTGCCCCTGGCTTTATTGAGAATTCGTACTGCCCCACAAAAAGATGTAGGGTTGTCCCCTTATGAAATGATGTTTGGGCTTCCCTTCTGGAGTACAGTTGAGGGGTGTCCCACCTTGGGGGAAGGGGATATATTTGTTAGGAACTATTTACAGGCACTGTCACGCTCTCTTGCAGATTTACGAAAGAAAGGACTATTGGCACAAACACCGCCTTTAGACTTTTCTTTACACAAAGTGGAACCAGGAGACTGGATTCTCATCAAGACCTGGAAAACTGAAAAACTCCAGCCCCAGTGGGAAGGTCCATACCAAGTTCTCTTAACTACAGAGGCTGCAGCACGAACAAGAGAGAAGGGGTGGACGCACGCATCCAGATTTAAGGGACCTGTAGAGGCGCCTCAGGACCCTGATACGAACTCAGACTGGACTTGTGTTCCTGGAGAAAAACCTCTTACTTTACAATTTCGCAGAAAGACTTGATTCACAATGTTATTGTTATGTTCTTTGATTTTTCTTAGTTTGCCTATGTCTTTATCAGGTGTGAAATGTAAGAAATGCAGAGACACAGTGGTCCTGTTTCAGGACCACATTTGGGGAAGAAAGGAAGGTAATTTCATTTCCCATACCTCAGTTCCTGAGAAATGCTGGGCAGAAAATACCACCCAACATCCATATACCCCTTGTGTGGAAAAAGGAAATAATATGGGTCATTATATACAGATTCCTAATACCACTCCTTTCCCTCTTAACGGTTGGAAGGGTGACTCAGGCCCACCATGCCCTGATGGACTCTGGTTTTGCATACACCAGCGTACTGTTCCAATGAAAAGTTCCACTCCACACTCGAAAATGCCTGTCCCTTTAAGACAGCCGGACTTAGTTCGAGTCCATCCAAATAACCATGTAAGTTTCGGTAATGCAGTTGGGGGAGATAACCTTTTTGTAGATCTTGCAACTAAAATTGCAGGAACTTTTAATGTAACCAATTGTTGGGTCTGCGGGGGTCCACGGATGTCAGAGCAATGGCCTTGGTGGGGGGAGCCCCTCAATTCATTGACCATGATATCCCGAATTTGGACAACTAACCGAACGAGATCAAGAGAAACTTGGTCTCTCTCTAACGTCCCCTCTGGTTTTTATTGTCTCTCACGAGCCGGCAAATACCCAGTAGGAGAAAGTCCCTGCAAGGCTGTATGGATTCGCATTTCGCCTGGTATTTTCACTTGGTTTCCTAAACCCCTGACTTGGTTCTTATCCACTGTTTTTAAAACTAATTGCCTACCCCTGTCTAATAGCAGTATTCAGTTTTGGAATTGTACCAGTTCCACCATCACAGGACCATACCAATCAAACCCCGTTCTTAAAAGAGTTTGGGAAAGGGGGTATGGAGTATCCCCAAATGGATTATTCTGGGTATGTGGTAATAAAGCTTATACTCGTCTTCCCTCACAGTGGAGTGGAACTTGTTTCCTAGGAATAATCCGCCCAGAATTTTTCCTCCTACCCCACAATCACGGTCATAAATTAGGTGTGAAGGTTTTTGATACATTACACCGTCAGCCCCGCTCTAGCACGGTACATTTGGGACAATGGGGAGATGATTGGCCTCCAGAACGCATAATTCAATATTATGGTCCCGCTACATGGGCTCAAGAGGGATCCTGGGGTTATCGTACTCCTATTTATATGTTAAATCGCATAATTCGCTTACAAGCAGTCCTTGAAATTGTTACAAATCAAACAGCTCTAGCCCTGCAATTACTTGCATCCCAGCAAGGTCAAATGCGCTCTGCTATATATCAGAACCGTCTGGCCCTAGACTATCTCCTAGCCACGGAAGGAGGTGTATGTGGAAAGCTTAATTTGACTAACTGCTGCTTACAGATTGATTATAATGGCCAAGCCATTCGAAAAATCGCTGATAATATTCGTACTTTGTCCCATGTACCGGTTCAAACCTGGCATCCTTTTACACAATTAAATTGGATGGACAAATGGTTTGGGGGAACCTGGTGGCGTACCTTCTTGTGGGTCATCGGAGGTATTTTATTCCTCCTACTTATTTTGCCCTGTATCATTCCCTGTCTACGCAGCCTGGTGATTTCCATGGTCCAACAGGCTATGCAACCAGGGGGACTGGGAGACCATGTTAGAATTTTACTTCAGCACGAGATTAATGTATCATAAAACGTTTCTCTTCCCCAGGTTAAAATCCCCATTCATATCTATATATATATTACACACATTTTAAAGAGAGAAAGGGGTGGATTGTTATATAGAAAATTTAGGTTAAAATGACTTAAGTTAAAATGTGATGATTAATCATAAACAGGGAAGCCAGAACGGACAGGGAGCTTACTAGCAGCCAAGGACAAAAGGTTCTGCTGAATATGTTTTTTTAAACCTATCTTTTCATGGTCATAGTGAGAGACATGCAGGAGACAAAAGATTGATAAGAAGGGTGAGAAACAGAATTTAGTGTATGTAGAGTTCACAGCGTACGTAACGAACGTGATAATTAAAAATGCAGTTATACTTAGAATGCTTTTGCAATACTAACCAATTAAAACAGTATTAATAAGAAGGGGAAGGGCAAACCATAAGGGTATAAAAATCAATGCACTGTATGTATCGGGGCTTAACTGGTGAGAAACCAGTTGAGTCCAACTCTGCAGACTTGTAAATAAAGCTTGTCGTGTCATCAGTTTTAAAGAGACTCATGTGTGAGAAGTTTTATTTCTGACAGCTAATACACTCAAGCACTGCTACACCATCATGAAAAACACCTACAGAGTCATTCCACAACCACACTTCGGCAAGTTTGATCAACTGGCTCTAATTCCACTCCTGACGCACATGCAGAGACTGAGGACTACAGCACCAGTGATGAAGACGACAAAAGTATGGTTGAGGGAAGTGGAGGAGCACATGCAGGATTGCTTTGAATTAGTGCGCTGTATGAAGCTGCAACATGTGTCACTGACTTCATCAAGTTCTGATACAAGCCGATTGGGCATGTAGCACAATCAATAACCACACACAGAAACGAAACACATGGTCAAGGGCTTTAATGTCCTGAAACCTCCAGCATATCACTACATGGTTCTGGCCAGGATCCAAGGCTGGAATTGAGGGAGGAGACTAGGGAGGAGTTACCGGATCAGAGGTGGGCCAGCCTCAGCAGTCCAGTGAAGTCCCCCACCTGCGATAACCTGTTCCACCACATTCACCCCTTCCTTTTTGGATAAAGTCCTGCGGTGTGAAGTGGAACAGTGTCTATTATCTCCGGTCATGGAGTCTATACCAGTTAATAGATTCAGCCAATCTGATGGTTTTATCTGCTGCTGCGATTGCCGCAGCACTAGTGGTGTCATCATCGGCTCCTGTGGTGCGGTGGCCTGTCTGGCAGGCTGAGTGTCCGGGGGCTGAGCTGTGGCAGAGTGAACTGGTTCTGAGGGGGGTGGGAACATCAGTTGTTCCGCTGGAATTTGCAGGGGTGTTGGTGGCAGGGAGCCTAAGGGGCGATGGGGGCAGTGATTGTAAAAGATCACCTTGGGCCAGCTGGTCACTGACGAGGGCTTCTGGGTGCACCTCCCATGCCGGGGTCCCTGCTCAAGCCACGTCCCGGTTGGACACGGTGTCTTCCCACCCATCTGGGTACTGTATGTGGACGTACTGGGGGTTAGCATATAAAATAGATGCTGTATATCAGGATGTTCTTTATTAAAAACAGTCCATCATTCAATACCATCATCCCCTCAAAACTGATCAGCATTCTCCAAGACCTGGACCTCAATAATAGGATCCTGGATTTTTTCACCTCAAGACCACAATCAGTGAGGATTGGTAAGAACATCTCCTCCACAATCTCCATCAGTACAGGAACACAATGGGGCTGCATTCTTAGCCTCCTGTGCTACTCGCTTTAAACCTATGGCTGCGTGGTAAACCACTATTATGCTATGATCGACTGCTGCTGGCTGGACACACTTCTGAGACCAAACTTACCCATATCCCTTTTCGTGCTCCCCATTTCGCTCTGCCTTGATCAGTCAATGAGGCTGACAGCTGTTCCAGTCTATAGTTAATAAAAGCCTATCAGTTTCACAACTTCAGTCTTTTGTGAATATTGATGGTGCATCCGGCTGTGTGGCTCAGTATGGCAACACCACCATCTAAAAACTGCTGACGAATAAAAGGGGCCAATGAGTCAGTGTACAGGAGAGAAAATTAAAACTTGGCTTAAAACTAAAGACAACCTCGGAGTCAATGTCACCAACCAAGAGGCAATCGTGGACTCTAGGAGGGGAAAAATCCAAAGGTTTACGATCCAGTGATCATTGAGGGAAAATCAGAAGTGGAAAGGGTGAGCAAATTTAAATTCCTGGGAGTCACTACTTTGGAGGACCTTTCCAGGACCCAACACACAAACATAATCATGAAGAAACCATGTCAGTATCGATACTTTCTCAGGGGT
The DNA here is from genome assembly GCF_036971445.1 of Narcine bancroftii. Classification (NCBI taxonomy): domain Eukaryota; kingdom Metazoa; phylum Chordata; class Chondrichthyes; order Torpediniformes; family Narcinidae; genus Narcine; species Narcine bancroftii. The sequence continues at coordinate 80,104,106 of NC_091471.1, forward strand.
TTTCAGAGCTTTGATATGAAATTGAAAACCTTGGCAAACTTCTACAAATGTGTAGTGGAAAGTGTGCTGACCAGCTGCATTATGGCCTGGGATGGAGGCACTAATACCTTCGAGCGGAAAGCCCTGCAACAGGTAGTAGATGCAGCATTGTACATCACAGGCAAAACCCTCCCCACCATCGAGAATATCTACAGGGAACACTGCCATCAGAGAGTAGCAGCAATCATTCAAAATTGGTGAATAGAGGGGAACAGGTTGATGTTGTATATTTGGATTTCCAGAAAGCGTTTGATAAGGTGCCGCACAAGAGACTTATCAGTAAGTTACAGGAAAGTGGAGTCCGGAGAAGTATATTGGCCTGGATTGAAAATTGGTTGTCTGACAGGAGGCAGAGAGTTGGGATAAGTGGGAGTTTTTCAGGTTGGCAGAGAGTGGTAAGTGGGGTGCCGCAGGGGTCAGTGTTGGGCCCACAACTGTTCATCATTTACATTGATGACTTGGAGGAGGGGACAAAATGTGGTGTAGCCAAGTTTGCGGAGGACACCAAATTGAGTGGAAGAGCAAATTGTAATGAGGATGTGGAGAGTCTGCAGAGGGATATAGTTAAGCTGGATGAGTGGGCAAAGGTCTGGCAGATGGAGTACAATGTTAGTAAGTGTGAGGTTATCCACTTTGGCAAGAAAAATAAAAGAGCTGAATATTATTTAAAGGGTGAAAAACTACAGCATGCTGTTGTGCAGAGGGACTTGGGAGTGCTTGTGCATGAATTGAAAAAAGTTAGGTTGCAGGTGCAGCAGGTTATTAAGAAGGCAAATGGAATGTTGGCCTTCATCGCTAGAGGAATTGAATTCAGGAGTAGGGAGGTAATGTTGCAATTGTATAAGGTACTGGTGAAACCGCACCTGGAGTACTGTGTCCAGTTCTGGTCTCCATATTTGAGGAAGGATATACTGGCTTTGGAGACGGTCCAGAGGAGGTTTACTAGGTTGATCCCTGGGATGAAGGGGTTGACTTATGATGAAAGATTAAATCATCTAGGATTGTATTCACTCGAGTTCAGAAGAATGAGAGGAGATCTTATAGAAACATATAGGATTATGAAGGGTATGGATAGGATAGATGTAGGAAGGTGTTTTGAGCTGGCCGGGGAAACTAAAACGAGAGGACACAGTCTCAAGATTCGGGGGAGTAGATTTAGGACAGAGATGAGGAAAAATAGTTTTTCCCAGAGAGTAGTGAATGTTTGGAATTCTCTATCCAGGGAAGTGGTTGAGGCTGCCTCATTAAATATATTTAAAATTCGGTTAGATAAATTTTTACATGATAAAGGAATTAGGGGATATGGGGAGAAGGCAGGTAGGTGGAGTTAGGTCATAAATTAGATCAGCCATGATCATATTGAATGGCGGAGCAGGCTCGATGGGCCATTTTTGGCCTACTCCTGTTCCTACTTCCTATGTTCCTATGTGCCACACCATCCAGCGCACCCTCTGTTCTCACTGCTGCCATCAGCAGAGATATCTGTGCCACATGACTCATACCAGCAGGTTCAGGAACAGTGGCTACCCCTCCACCATCAGAGTCCTAAACAACAAACTCAATCAAAGTCTCATTTAAGGACTCTTACTTTGCATTATATTTATTATTGAATACTTTTTTCTGAATCTCACAATTTGTTTGCAATTCCTTCTGGTTTACATTTCTCTCTTTTATATTCATGCCTTTTCTTGAGTTCATTTCTTTGGACTACCAATAAGTAGAGATTCTGCCTGGCCAGAAGGAAAAAGAATTTCAGGGTTATATGCAAGATCATGATTGATAAATCTGAACTTTGAACTGGAACATCAAAAAAGCTACAATCCATACAAAAATATGGAGCATTTTTGTCATTTTGTGATTTAGTTTGGAGTCAAACAGCTCACAGTGAACTAGCAAACATTTTGTTGGTGGCTTGTTGCTGGGTAATTCATTTATTTATAGAGTCAAAGAGGTGGTACAATATTAAATAGGGCATATATGTTGAACACCAAGGTAATTAGGCAAGTCCAACAGTGAGTTTGGGTCTGGAAGCTACTTATAAATGCATTATTTAGAGCAGCAGAAGCCTCTTAAGCCTGTTCCAACATTTAATAAGATGATGGCCGACTTTATTGCAACCTCAATTCTTTCATCCCCTTGTTTCTTTAAGCACCTATCTATCTCTGCTTTAAAAATATTCAAAGACTATTTCCACCATCCTGCCACTACACAACACACCCTCTCACAGGATTTTGAACTTTTCCCATCAAGTCGCCTCTCCCTCTTCTAAATGCCGGCAGATCCATTTCCTCATCATCTATTCCAGTATTAGTCCAGTAAACTTTCTCTGAACTGCTCTAACATCTTTACTTCTTTCTATCTAAGGAGACTAATTCTGTGCACTGAACTCCAGAAGTGATCTCATCAATGTAATTAATAACAGACAAATGGCTTTTTTTTTTCCATTCTGTTTCTCAAGCAAGAAATGTCAGCTTATTTAATACCCTTTGCAAATCATCCTCCAGAACACTCATATTTCTCAGAACTCTGCAATCCTTCACCATTTGAATACTATGCTTTATTTTTCAACAATTTCACAATTCTAATTTTTTGCAACTCACAACCTATTCCTTTTTCCCTCCACATGGCTTCTTCATAACTTATTCCCCATTTTTTTGTTCCATCAAACTTAGCAACTACACTTTTAGTGCCACCCACTATATTTTGCAAACAGAAAAGGACTTGTAGGCAGAAGATCAACTTTTAACTGATACTCATCTCAAAATTCCCTTTTTGGATAGAGGATAAACATGGTTTTTACCAGTGACATTCAGATAGGGTAATGAATACAAAAAAATGTCCCCATTGTAATGCTAGAAATATAGTAAATTTGAATAGGGCAAGGTCCTTTAAACAGGATAATGAGAGTAACTTTACATGCACCCAAAAGGATGCTTGGCTTGACTTTTAAAGGAGAGAAGATCTGACAATGGAAAACTCTGCTGGAATCACCAGTCATTCTACATTTGAGCATCTGCAGTTAAACTTGAGTCAGCTACATTTCTGAATAACAAACCCTATAAACAGTGGAATGATACTGGCCAATTGTTCTCTTTTGCCAATGAACATTCGAGTGTCCTTTGAGAAGCATTTTCCTTCCATTTAATACTAACAAAATACACCATCTGATAAGGAAGGCATTCCAAGATATTGAGCAGGCGATGAAGGAATGGCATTATAAGGAATAACTGTACTTTGGAGGGAATACAGGAATTGCATTTTGCTGTAGTCCCATTGCTGTGGGGGGTTCTGCCTAATAGATGTGATGTGCAAAAATGTGCTCACTGCATCCACAGTGCACAGAGACTGAATGCTGTTCTCAAGTGGATTGCATTGTCCAATTTGCTGGAGAGTTTATTGCACTTTACTGCAGCTTACACTGGGTAAGTGGTTGAGGAGAGTCCTTGGGAGGCAGTAGATGAGGCACTCGCTGTAGAATTCCCAACCATTCACTGCTGTATTTATGTGCAAACTTAATTGAGTTTCTCTTCAACAGAACTCCAAGAATATTGATATTGAGAGTATCATTGAATGGTTGGGAATGGTGGTTAGGGTCTTATTTTGGAGATATTCACTGGGTGGCAGAAAATACTCATCATTTATCAGTGCAAGTTTGAAAATACCCCCATCCAAGGACTTGTGAGGGCAGTTTATTAACAACTGAGAATGGTGCATGGTAAGCTATCATTATAGTATTCTTATTTAATGAAAGAGCAAGGGAATTAAATGAGTTCAAAGAGTTTTGTTTGATATAAGAAACAGGCAGTTTCAGGATGGCACAGTTAGTGCAACTCTATTACAGCACTAGTTTTGAATCCTGTATTCAAAAGTATTCAATAATAAATATTATGCACCAGGTTTGAATCCTGTTTGTAAGGAGTCTGTCTGTACATTCTCCCCGTGTCTCATGGGTTTCCTCCCACCCTTCAAAAACATACAGTGATTGTAGGTTAATTGATAAATTAAAGAAAGGAATATTTTGGAAAAAGAATTAGAAAGAAATCCATTTGAAAAGGGGAGAAAAGTACAATTGACTTCTAAGAAATTGAAATATAATACATTACAAACTTATAAATTTGAACATTTATTGCAAAGATCTAGACAGAAATATTATGAATAAGGGAAAAGGGCACATAAAGTCTTAGCATGGCAGTTAAAATCTGAACAAGCATCTAGGACAATAAATGCTATTAGAAAAAAAATTGAGAATTTCATATAAACCTCAAGATATTAATGAAGAGTTCACAGAATTTTATAAGAAATTGTAGACTTCAAGAATTGAGCAGGATCAAGATAAAATTGATAGGTTTTTAAGTAAATTGTGATTACCTATTTTAAATAATTGGATGAGAGGGGAATTGGAGAAGCTAATAGATATTAAGGAAGTATCTTTAGCTCTTAAATCAATGCCAAATGGTAAGTCTCCAGGAGAGAGGAGTTTACTATAGAATTTTATAAAAAGTTTCAGAAGTTATTATCACTATTGTTTAGAGAAGTATTAGAACAAGCTAGAGAGACACAATCTTTATCAGATTCTTTTTCACAAGCTATTAGTACAGTTATACTTATGAAAGACAGAGACTCTTTGAATACAGGATCTTATAGACCAATTTCATCACTAAATGTTGATTATAAACTTGTGGCCAAGGCTGTGGATGCAGCCAATAGATTGGCTCAATTTTTACCAAAATTGATTCACATTGACCAAGTGGGATTTATTAAAAACCGTTATTCGGCAGATAATATAATTAAGCTAATTAGTTTAAGTAATGTGTAACAGCAGAAATCCAACTTGCCAATAGTCTTATCATTAGATGCTGAAAAAGCATTTGATAGAATTGAATGTTTTTTTTTAATTTAAGATATTGGAAAAGTTTTGATTTGGACCAATACTTATAAGTTGGATTAAGGCAATATATATATATAAACAGTCTATGGCTAGAGTTGTGACAAATGGACTTTTATCAGAATTTTTTAGGTTAGAGAGATCAACCAGGTTGTCTTTTGTCACCTTCATTATTTGCATTGATGATAGAACCTTTAGCAAGAAAGTGAGATAACAGGTCTAGAGGAATTTAAGATTCATTTATTTGCTGATGACGTGTTGATTTATTTAACAGAACCAAAAAAGTAATTGAAAGTTTTACAGAATAGATTAAGGGAATATAGGGAGTTATCTCGGTACAAAGTTCATTGGGAGAAAAGAGAACTTATGCCATTGTCTGATGCAGATTATTATTCTTGTAAAGATGTTGTAAGATTTAAATGGAATTATCAAATATTTAGGTACTAAAATAGATAGACATAAATCATTTATATGCATTAAATTATTTACCATTATTTTCTAAAATTAAAAATGATTTAATTAGATGGAAAAATTTACCAATAACCTTAATAAGAAGAGTGAATTGTATTAAAATGAATATATTCCCAAGACTTCAATATATTTTTCAATCTATTCCATATAAAGTATCTAAGAATTTTAAAAAGATTTGAATGTAATAGCGAGAACATTTTATGGAAAGGTAAAATTACAATAGTATCCACTCAGAAATTAATGTGTAAATATGAATTAGGAAGTTTACAACTTCCAAATTTTCAAAATTATTATAAAGGTGCTCAATTAAAATTTATTAATAGAATATTTGATTCTGATAATTTGTTAATATGGGCAGATCTCGAGTTAAAACAAATTGAAACTAGAAAGGATCAATTTGTATATAATTGGAATGAAAAGTTGTTATATTTGCATAAGTCACCAATATTGTCTCATTTCATAGGAATATGGGAGAAAGTAAATAAGGAAATTGGTACTCAAGGTAAAATATTTAGATACATTCCTTTGTATCAGAATATGCTTTTTCTCCTTTTCGGTTAATAATCAACTTCTTAAGAATTGGGATCAGAAAGGTATTAAGACAGTGAATAATTGTTATGAATTGAGTTGTTATCTTTCATTTGAGAGAATGAGAGATACCAAATACCAACCCATATACTTTTTTGTTATTATCAAATTAAATCATTGTTGCATGATTTTTATGGAAGAAATTTGGAGCTTCCAAAGGAACCAAAATTTGAAATGTTAATTCAAGAAGGTGGAAAGAAAGGATTTATATCTGAAATGTATAAATTACTGCCACAAAAAAATGTTTAAGATAGATTTACGTAAGTGAAGATTAAAATGGGAAAAGGATTTAGGGGTGGAATTTAGTATAGATCATTGGGAAACTATTTGTAAAAACAGTATGACTAAGATTAACAATGTTAGATATAGACTTGTTTATTATAATTTTATATATCAATTATATTCAACCCTGGAACGATTAAAAAGATACAATTTGATATCTTCTGATTTATGTTTTCAATGTCCGAAGGAGAAGGGGACTTTTTTTTGCATTCAGCGTGGCCATGTGAAAAATTTAAACTCTTTTGTTCTAGGATTAGAGAATTTTTATATTAAATTTTCTTTGGATCCATTAATTTTTTAAATTAGTGATACAAGTAAAATTTGTTTGAAATTAGGTCGAGACAAATTTCAAATGGCCTTTTTAAAAAAAAATGATTAACATTAACAGTAGTAAGTAAGTGTATTGCAATTACGTGGAAAGATCAAATAAAACTTAATTTACAAAGATGGCATTCAGAATTGAGATATTTGGAGAAAATAGCATAATTTGAGAGATAAATATTTTGTTTTTAGGAAGATCTGGAGCCCTTATTTGGATTATATGGATAAAATTTTAAAGATCTGGACCTGGATGAGGCAGGATATCCCCATTACACAATGATTAGTTATTGTATTATTTTTGATTATTTCGCCTCAACTTTTCTTTCCTATTTTTTTCCTTTTTCTTTCTTTATTTTCTTTTTTAAGGGGTTAGTAGGGTTATTAGAGGTTGGGCTGGGATGTTGGGAGAGGGGGGATGATTAGTATACGGGGATGGGGAGGTGTAGAAGGGAGGATTTTTTAATTATATAAACCATGTTTGTTTTGATTATATATTTTGTCTAATTACTTTGTATGATCATGGTTGTTAAAGTTTAAAATATTAAAAAATACTAATGAACTTAAACTTGTACAGTGGTCCATCCCACTTACACTTTCTCCAGAATGTTATTTACTAATATCTTTACCATGCACATTCACTCAATATTATCATTTTATCTTTAATTTCAGAGGCCATCAAAGATCTCTTAGATAAATTATCTGGTGTAAATTTTAATGAAGCATTTCCCAGCTCTAATGTTACTGAGCTGAAATTTTTTTTCTCTCCACAGGTCCTGCCTGACTTGTAAGTATTTCACAAACCTGCCATTTATTTGAAAAAAAATCTTTGCCCAAACACGACGCTATAAAAATTATGGAGGAGATGCTTGTTGGTAATTACTTATCTGTCCCAATCCAACTTCAATAAACTAGCAACAACATTTTCTTCATGAAGATAATAATTGTAACTAATACATTTCAGGATAAATACTTTGAAAAATCAGATGTAATCCCATGCAATTCTCCTGCCCAATCAGTTCATTAATATTGTGTAATGGATTTTTAAAATCCTGAGCTTCTGCAATCTCTATACAAAATCAGTCAACATTTCTAATTATTGTTTCCACTGAGAACCGACTTCAGGAATGCATTTTAAGGATACTGGATTAAAATGGTATGATTGAAGCCTTCATTTTTTTTGCAAAATACAGGCAGAATCTGAATCATCAAACACCAAATATTTGTGTCCTATAGAGCAATTACCATTTTTAAAAAGGTAGTTCAGAACTTTTATTGAACTAAAAGTTCTACTGAAGGGCCAGTCCAGAACCTTCGTGATTATATCAACATTTTCATAAATGTAGGAGAAACAATCAGTAAATTTGAGACACCAGAAACTGCAAAAAGCTACAGGTCAGGCAACCTGTTTCAGGTTGAGACTTTGCATCAGGAAGAGAAATATATGGGAGAGATGGCCAGTATAAAGGGATGAGGGGGGAGAAGAGTAGCAGGTGATAGGTGTAACCAAATGAGGAGGAACTTGATGGGCAGATGGAACCAGATGGAGGGAGGCAAGGAGGAGGTTGTGAGAGAGAGAGAGAGAGAGAGAGAGAGAGAGATGATGTGGAGGCTAGAGATGTTACCTTCTGATAAATAAGGTGATAGGAGGAACCAGATACAGAAGGATGAAAGGCCAATGGTACGCAATAGAGGAGGGTCCAAACGCAAACTGCTGGAGGAACTCAGCAGGTCAACTGGCATCAGTGGGAGAAAAAGAATGTTCTTATCCATCCGCTGGCACTACACAATCAAATAGCAGCAGTCCAAAATGAATCGCAATTTCTTTCAAAGCCATTGTCTGTAATCCACACCAACTCTGCTCACCTTCCAGCGATTTCATCCTCTATCCTGGTTATTTCAAATGGAATGTCTGCAGTGCCAAACTTGCTATCCAATATTTTTGAGCTACATTGTAGAATTTGATTGGTAATATCTCTCCCTGTGGTAATTGCAGTTAGAGTTTTTTTAAAAAGTTTCTTAATCTAGCACACTACAGAGGTTGATGGTGCTGAACCAAGTTTATGGGTGTTATTCCAAATGATACACCAAGATTATTTTACTTTGCTAATCTTTGTGATGTGCAAAATAACAAATGATAAAGTAAATTTTCCAAAATATTTTCTGAACTTAAAGGCAGTATAGGAACGAGGTCCCAGGAGCCAGATGCTGAACCACTAGGATGAGTTTTACTGTACTGTGCAATATATGAAGGTTACTAAACTGCTTCTGAATCTTCATTGCTTCTGGCAAGATTATCCATGAAGGTACCCAAATACATTCGTTTATGTTGAATGGCAGACAGAGCACACATGGACTCCAGTTACCCAAGATTTATTGCTCAAATACCAAATAAACCCTGATTGATTCATATCACCAGTACACCACACATAAAAACAATTATGATCTCAAACTTTTCAACACTTGATTATGACCCCAAATACCATTTCCTCCAGCGGATTCCAGCAACCAATCACATACACGCCTAATCTCAAATGTGCCAAATGACCCCCTGAGGTATCAATATCCATTCCAGAGTGAAGCTTTAAACTGCCACCTGCTAACCCACACACAAACTTTTCTCCTTTGCCAGGAATCTTTGGTGCAATCTAATTTTGCACAAGTAAGCATTGGTCTACCACTCATAATCAGTTCATCCTGCATTTTCCAGAGGAGACACTTTCTATGCAGAAAAAAGTGATGGGTGAGGAGAGGGATGGGAGGGTTGGGGTAAAACCTGAAGCTCAGCATGTCATAACTTAACAAATTAGTACAGAGATCCCATATCTTAGTTGGCGGACTGTCATAGATCCTGCCATTGTTCTGTCTCTTCTCCTCTCAATATCCCACAAAGTGCTTTCAATTGTCAATAGAGCATGCAGTTAGAACAAAGGACAAAGAACTTAAAACATTACAGCACAGTGCAGGCCCTTTGGCCCTCGATGTTGTGCAAAAAATACTAAACGTTTCCTATCTCGTAACCCTCTATTTTCTTTCATCCATGTGTCTCCAAATTCCCCAAATGTTTAAGCCTCCTCTACCACCGGCAAGGCATTCCAGGCACCCAAAACTCTCTTGTCAAATGCCTTGCTAAAATCCATATATACCATATGTACCATCCTACTTTCATCAATTGTTACCTCCTAAAAAAAAACTCAATTAGGCTTGTGTGCCACAACCTTCCCCTCACAAAGCCATGCTGACTGTCCCTGAGAAGATAGTACTTCTCTAAATGATCATAAATACTGTCCTTAAGAATCCTCTCCAATAGTTTGCCCTCCACTGACACTAGAATCACCTGTCTATAATTCCCAGGGTTCTCACCATTACCTTTTTTTAAACAAGGGGACCACATTTTCCATTCTCCAGTCCTCCAGCACCTCCCCTGTGGCCAAGATTGATGCAAAGATCATAGCCAACACTCCAGTTATCTCTTCCCTCCCTTCCCACAGCAAGCTCAGGTATATCACATCTGGTCCTGGGAATTTATCAATCTTAATGTTTTTAAGAAGATTCTGCACTTCCTCTCTTGATGGTTCTCATTTCACTTAAATGATCAAACACATACTTTCAGCCATTGAGGCTTTGCCTTAGTAAAACCCACCCTTTTACCATCCTCTTGGTCACTCCTAATTATATCTCCCAAAAGAACATTAGAAATAGAAAGAATAAGCTCCTTGATCTCCATGCCTGTTCTACCATTGAACAGGATTGTGTTTGATTTCTTACTTCAATGCTATTTTCAGCACTAATCCCACATCTCTATTCCTTTCAACCTAAAACTCTTAACCTTGGTCTTGAACAAACTCAGTTCCCTGTCCATAGTGAAGAAATTTACTCCCCTCTTTAAAGTTCCAACCTTTAATTTTGAGATTGTGAACCCCAACTCTCCTTATAGGGCACTCCCTCTTGCACAAGTATATCCTTCCTTTAGTAGAGATGCTGGAGCATTTTACAACTTTCCAAATTCAGTCAACCCAGGGCTTTATATAATTGAAGGAAGCTACTGTATGTCTACTCTTATACTCAAATAAAATTTGGATTAATATCTACTTCTCAAATGTCTTATCCCTACACACCGCAACTATTGTTTTATTTTGCATGCATTGATCTGGTCTTCTCTAGCTTTGGAGCTTTAGAGTTCTAATTGTATACTTCTGCCAGATCTCCACTTCCCTAAACTAATCCCTGAATCTTAGTGGAGGCAAACAAAAAAATTTACAGATGCTGGGGTCTAGTGCAGTGCACAAAAGTGCTGGAGAAACTCAGGAGATGCAGCATCCCTAGATAGTCAACCTTTCAGGCCCAATCACTTCCTCAGGAATAGGAAAGGACTCATGCCAAAAGCTTTGACTGCCTTTACTTCCTATGAATGCTGCACGACCTTCCAAATTTCTCTGGCTTTCTTGTGAAGTATCCCAGAACCTTAATTTATAGCAATGCCCATATATGTCCAATTATTTTGCGAATTTGATTATACTATATCTAGACACAATAGTTTAGATTTCAATTGAAATAAGGTACTCAATTGAAAAGTTTAAAAAAACATGACAGAACAATAATTCTTCCTTCTTGGAATGTAAACAATTTATAACATGTTCTGACAAGAAAATAAGAAGTTGCAATACAACGTTTATTTCAGACTTATGATTACAGTAAGTTGAAGCAAAAGCAATCATTTTAATGGGTGTACTCAGGTCATGCAGATTTTCTGTCTAATTATTCAATAATAAGATAACATGCATAATTAAATATAACGTGATAAGCATTTCCAAAGCTTCTTCCTCAACTACTTTGACTGGTTTGGTTGCCATCATTTTTAGTTTTCAGGCAGGAATCAAGTGCAAATTATATCCTGCTCAGTGCTATTCTACAGAGACCTGCTTCAAGGGTCAGTGTAACAAAGGAATAGGCCCTTCAGCCCACAATGTCATACTAGCCATGATGTTGATTTGAACTAATCCTATCTGCCAAAGCACAGCCTGCCTTCCATTTCCTGCCGACTTAAATATTACTATTGGATCTGCTCCCACCACCTCCCCAGCAATGCGTAACAGGGACTTACTTGCCTTGCAAATCTCTTCTCAACTTTACCCCTCACATTAAATCTATGCTCTAGCGTTTGACATTTCCACCCTGGAAAAAGACTGACTACCTACCTTTGCTATGCCTCTCATAATTTTATATAATTCTATCAGGTTACCCCTCAGCCCTTGACTCTGCAGAGCAGGTAATCCAAGTTTGTCCAACTGAGACACAAGAGACTGCAGATGCAAGAATCTGGAGCAAAAACAAACTGCTTGAACTATACACGTCGAATAGCATCCAGGGATGGAGAGGAATTATCAAGGTTTCAGATCAACATCCTGCATCAGGATGAGTTAACAAATTAAATGCAAAATTGGTTTAGTGGAAGGAGACAGAGGGTGGTAATGAAAAGTTGTTTTTAGATTGGAGATGTGAGACCAGCAGTATGCCATACAGATCAGTGCTGGATCTATTGTTGTTCGTTGTGAACATTAACAATGTGAACGAGAATGTACATTGCATGATTACCAAGCTTGCTAAGTGATGGTGTGGTGGATAGAGTGGATTGTCTAAAGTTACACCTAGATTGAGATCATCTGAGAAAGTAGGCCAATGAATGGCAAAAGGAATGTAACTCAAGCAAGTGTGAACTGATACATTTTCTGAAGTTAAACAAGGGAATGTTACTGAACAGAGAGACTTGGGGTACAAGTGTATAGTTTCATCAAAGTGGAAACACAGGAAAACAAAGTGGTGAAGAAGGCATTTGAGAGGCATTGAGTGCAAGACTTGGGAGGCCATCTTACAGTCATATAACATGTTGGTGAGTCTGTACCTCAAATGTGCAGTTTTGTTAACATACTTTAGGAAAGATGTGATTAAGCTATAAAGAGTGCAAAAATGATTCACAAGGATAATGCTGGGAATGGAATACTTGAGGAGCAATGAGAGTCTGGATATGCTGGGACTTTTCTTCCTTGAAAGAGGGAAGCTGAGAGATTACCTTAGAGCAGTGGTTCTCAACCTTTTTCTTTCCACTCTTATACCACTTTAAGTAATCTCGATTCCATCAGTGCTCTGTGATTAGTAAGGGATTGCTAAAGGTGATATGTGAGTGGGAAGGAAAGGTTGAGAATCACTGCTCTAGACTCCAGTGTTACTGAAATATTTTGCTTGAGAAAAATTGTCATTGGCCCATTTCCTTTGGAGTTATGAAGCAGTGCACATAACGAGTCAATTAGGTACGATAAAAACAGTGGTTTTCAACATTTTTCTTTCCACCCACATGCCACCTTAAACAATCCTTTACCAATCAGAGCACCTATGGCAAAGGGAATACTTAGAGTGGTATGTGAGTGGAAAGCAAAAGGTTGAGAACCACTAACTTAGAGTTTTATAAAATCATGTCAAGCATAGATAGGGTGGATGATCACAGTCTTTGTCCCAGGATAGAGGGCAGACAGGTGAGAGGGAAAAGACCAAAAGAAGAGCTGAGGGGCAACTTTCTTTTTTATATACAGAATGTCATGGATGAATGTAAGAGCAGATATAATTGTAATGTTTAAAAAATACTTGGAGATGTTTGTGCATAGTAAAGATTTCAAGGAATACGAGTCAAATGCAACTAGCTCAGATAGACAACTTGTTCGGCAAAGATGAGTTAAGCCCGTTACGAGCCCAGATGGCCCCCAAACCCAGCAGCAATAGATATTCACCAAGACAAATGGTTACTTAAACAAAAGTTGTTTATAATTATCTTTAAACATGAAAATAGAATCACACTTTAACAACTCTATGGACTTACTTAACCCCCTTCTAATTCTAAGTGCATGTGTATGTAATATGTGTAAGTTCAGAAAAGTTCTTTGGTTCACAATCCAATCTCACTTCTCATTCCTCCAAGTTCTTTGGTTGCAGGCAATTCTTATACTGTACATAGAATTTAATATTTATAAAGTTCACCATGCTTTAGTGCTTGAAAGGTAAATGGTTACTGCTCAGGAAGGTTCTTGTCAGTTTTCAGAGAGATTTGTTGTTCCAGGACATCCACAACAGATTTACTTCCATCAGCCACTTCAGTGTCTTGCTGATGAAACTTGCCCCTTCAGGGCTCTCCAGATGATAACCTCTTTCTCTCAGGTCACCACAGAGTTCCTTTTTGTTTCACTAATTCCAAGTGAAACATTAGACAGCCAGTCCTCTCCTCTTGCATGAACCACAAGGGCTTTGACCAGGCCATCTTCCAAATGGGGCTTTCCACAAGCTTACCAGCTTGCCCTGTTCCAGTCCCAGCTGCTGTTGCTAGTTGTAACACTGTAGCAGTGATCTGTCTCTCTCTCTCTCTCACATACAGAAAGCCTGTTTGACTCTCTCTGCTTGCAAAACCACATGACCTTCTTAGAACAGCTCCAGACAGAAGGCGGCTCCGATAAGCTCTTTCATCTGTTGCCTTTTTGTAAACAACAATCCATTAGTGAAGTCTCTTGGGCACTCTCCAAAACTCTTGCAAAGACTGTAAGCCCTAACATGTCTAACATGGGGCAAAGCTCCAGTCTTTTAAATAAGATCTGTTTTAAAGTGTTTGTATGTGACCTACTCTAACAAACCTTTCCCAATTTATCTCCAAAAATATATCTATATACTGTCACAAGCCTAATAGCCTGCTTCCAACAAGGGGAGATCATTAAGGCTACTATTATACTGTGGGAGAGGATTGGAGGGAACACAAACCAAATCTTTTCATTAAGAAGATGGGGGAGTCAACAGTTAAGGGCTAGGGAACACAGAGTTATTGATTGGAAGGCGATAGGAGATCCGTGATGTTTGGGGGAAGAAAGAATTGCAGTTTCAACAGAGGTGCAATTTCATTGTTAGCACTATGGAGTAAGCTGGTTGTTTTGGGAACGTCTAACTGCTGGGGGTCAATTAATGTGGCCCAATTTCCTTGCATTGCACAGAGAATGACATCATTACCCATACCCTGATTCACTTTGGAGTTGGAAGAGTGTTTCACAAGAGGAAGTGCCAAGGTGAACTTGCCATTTGATATGATGCAACACAAAAATTATCAAAAATATAATCTTTTACAAGCTAAACAAATTTTTTATTATATATTGCTGAAAAAGTGCTTTACAATCCATTTCTTGGTAATATAATAGTTATCAAAAATAGTGGAGGCATGAACTTTGGAATGGTTTAAGATTTGGGTGCTGAAATGGAGAACTTGTAAGGTTGAATTAAGTCAGTTGAATTATCCTCTTCATCCACAATTATCATATCAATTCCATTAAACATTGCAGACAGAAAAGGGCAGATGATGTCATTAAATGTTATAACAAATATTGCAAGCATAACAGAATACTTAATGAAAGAAGTTTCTGCTATTAGGACACGGTCCTAATATTTGTCGAATGCAGTTAATTAGGCAGAGTAATTGAGGACATGTGATGCGCGGGGAGTAAAAGGAATAGAACCCAGATCAAACAACAAAAAAAGCCAGAAAAAAAAACAATGAAATAAATGCCAGAACGATTCCTAGTGGTGTGGGAAGACACTAGAAATAAGAAAATGACAAAGAAAAACAGTTACAGCAAAAAAACAACAAGGATTTAGTCCCAAAGTCAGGAGACCTTATCGAGGTGCCTCGTGGCGAATAAAATGGTGAGGCCACTTCAAGGCTGGTGGAGGAAAACATCACCCAGCCTGTTGGCAATGGAGTCCACCCAGAAGGAGAGCCGAGACCGAACATGGAGGAATTACCACCCTAGACCGGCAAACAGGTGAAACATGGGGAGGAAGGGGAGCCTCGGGACCCACCTCCTGCAGCAAGAGCACCGTTGGGTTCCTTCACACTGAATACGATGCTTGCACTTGTGCTACAAATAACAAGGGGCTAGGAGGTGAAGGGAGAACTCAAACTGTGAGGTGGTAAGCCCAGAGCAATCCAGCATCGGGTCCAGGGATGCGACAAGCAGCAGTGATAGTGGCGAGGACAATGACTGCAAGGGAGACAAAGGTGGCAATGGCAGTAATGGCGGAAGCCACAAGTCCAGGGGACTCAGTAAAGAGGACTCGGAGCCCTCCCTGAGAGACATGTTGGAGGCCCTGGGACATATGGAGAGCAGACTACTTTGCGCTGTGGAAAGGAGAGCCCAGGACTTGGCTCAGAAATAAAAATGCTATGAAGGGACCATCACAGGTTTAATGGGAGAATCTCGGAAATGGAAGATAGGGTGGGGGCAAATGAAGGCAGGTTAAGCAGGATGGAGGGCGAGTTAGATGTCCTGGTAAGGGAGATGGAGCGTGTCTGGGGGAAGCTAGATGCCCTGGAGAATTATACTCGCAGGAACAATATCAAAGTTGGGGGCTGAAGGAAGATGTTGAGGGGACAAACCCTGTAGACTTCTTCCAGAACTGGATGCCCAAAGTACTTGGGAAAGATATATTGGGGGAAAAGATACAGATGGAGAGGGCAAGTCAGACACCCCTTCCAAAGCCAAGCCCTGAGCAGAAACCTCGCTCAGTCGTAAGAAAACTGGTGTGCTACCAGGATAGGGAGAAAACCCTGGGGGCAGCAGCAGCTAGAGCAAGGAAAAGATGAGGACCAGTGGAACTAGAGGGCGACAAGATATTTTTCTACCCTGATATTAGTGTGCCGCTTTTAAAGTAAAAGAAAAGTTTGAGCCAGTTAAAAAACCAGTAGGGCAAAAAAGGTATGAATGCGTCTTGAGGTACCCTGCCACCCTGAAAATTGTATTACTGGGGGTGGGGTAGGGGGGGAGTAATTTTTTTAATATAAAATTGGAATTGAGTAAGGCGCCATGGTTCACCAAATAACTTTCATTACGGGGTGGGGGGAAAACAAAAACAAGAGCAAACATGCAAGACATTGTAAATAGTTAAACACCTGGGCACAAACATAAGTTAAAAAATGATGAATGTGAAACCAGAATGGGAAAAGGGATCTGGGACAACTCTGGGTGGGAGTAGGGGAGGAAGGTGGGAGAGTCACAGATCACAGGAGCCAAGGAACAGAGGGACAGAGGGATACGGCAACGGCAGGAGAGCAGCAATCACCAGCGGGAGGAGGAGGAGGGATATGATAAGGGAATACAATGAAGGGTCATGGATTGTGATAACACTAGGGGTTATTGCTGTTGTTTACTCCCCTTTTATTTTCTTGTATGATTCTTTATTCCTACCTGTCTTTTTTGGTTCGGTTGTCTTTGTGTTTATTTAGCTTTTCCAGGGTTTGAGGTGGGCCTGCCAACCAGGGAACAGAGGGCCGAAGGAAGAAGGTTGGACAGATGGTGAATGTGAGGCGGTGGAGGTACAGTTAAGGCAATGGTCTGGGAATCCCTCGGGCGAGTTAAGAGTATAAAATACATTAGCTTTAACGTTAATGATTTGAACAGAACGATGAAGAGGAAAAGAGTCTTGGCACACATTTTAAAAAATGGGATCAGATCTGGCCTTTCTCGAAGAAACACATCTAATGCTAAAGAGGGGATGGGTGGGTCAGTTAATAGCCTCCTCAAATGGCTCAAATGCAAGGAGGGGTGGTAATCCTGATAGGTAAGAGTGAAGCATGTGACTAGAGAAAAACAGAATATATCTGTCAGATATATTCTGAATCCTGGACTTTAGTTAATGTTTATCCCCACAATTTTGACAATGAAAAATTTATACAATACTTTCCTAAAATTGGCAGAGCGAAAGGAAAACATTTTGGTGGGGGAGGGGGGACTTTTACTTTCATCTGGACACTGTCTTCTATTCAAAACAACATAACTCCTACTCGAGAGTAGATTTTTTTTCCCTGGCTTCAGCCCATATAGTGGGTAGGATTATGGAGGCTGAGTACACAGCGAGGATCCTCTCACACCATTCACCCCTATTATTAACAATAGAAATGCCAGATAAGTAGGATACTGTATATAAGTGGCATCTTAATAGATTGCTGTTAAAGAACCCGGAGTTTTGTAGTTTTGTAAGAGTGCAGATAGTTATGTTCTGCGAGACCAATTGTGCCTCTACTCCGGATAAATTTCTTGTATGGGATATTCTCAACGCATACTTGAGAGGCCAGATAATTGGGTACTCTAAAATGGTACAAAAATGAGGGAGATAGACGAATTAGAACAACAGATTATTTGACTAGAAAAGGACTTCCAAAAATCAGGTTCAGAGGACCATTACAGGGCTCTAACAAGTAAGAAATTGAAGTACAATACATTATAAACATATAGTATGGAAAAGGCCATAATACAGTCAAAACAAAAATACTATGAATTGGGGGAGAGAGACCACAAAGTCTTCTCTTGGCAGCTGAGGACAGAATAGGCATCAAGGACAATCAATGTGATACAAACTTGGAGTGATGGGATCTCGTATAAACCAAAAGAGATTAATGAGACCTTAAAGAAATGTTATAATGGTCTATATATATATCAAAACTGATGGGAGGTTCTGTTAAAACCAGTGAGTTCCTGCCTAAATTAGAACTTCCAAGTTTAGACCCAGAAAAAAAAGATGGATTAGATCTTCTCTTCACAGAGGAAGAGAGAAGTAAGTCATTAGCTCACTGCAAACTAGCAAGTCTCCGGGGGGGGGAAAGGGTTTCACCTGAGTTCTATAAAGAATTTAAAGATTTATTGATGCCTCTTTACATGGAGGTGGTGAACCAGGCAATGGAGACCCAAACCTTCCCAGAATCCTTTGCGACAGCAATCATTACAACACTACTTAAAAAAGACAAGCATGTCGTCCTCTTATAGACCAATTTCTCTGTTAACACAGATTATAAAATACTGGCCAAAACCCTGGCAAATGGATTGGCAGATTGTTGAGAGGGACTTAGCTATGGCTCTGGATGCAGAAAAAGGATTTGACAGATTGGAGAGGGACTTTTTATTTAAAGTGTTGGGAAATTGTGGCTAGGGCCAACTTTTATCAATTGAGATAGGACGCTTTACCATATGCCCAAAGCTAAAGTTTTGACCAATGGACAAATTTCTCCAGTCTTCCCACTGACAAGATCAAGTAGACAGGGGTGCTCACTATCTCCACCACTGTTTGTACTAGCCATGGAACCATTAGCTGAGGCCATTTGCCATGATCCAGACATGAAAGGCTTCAAAACAGGCCAGGAAGAGCATAAAATTAATTTATTTGCCAATGATGTTCTGATATACCTGACAGACCTGGCAAACTCGTTGCCCAAACTGCGCTCATTCTGGAGGACTATGGGGAGATCACCAGGTATAAGATCAATTGGGATAAATCCAAAATCTTGCCACTTACGAAGGGGGAATTACAGTCAACATCAAGAAAATAATCAACTAAAGTGGCCACAAAATGGGATCAAATATCTAGGAGTTAGAATAGATAATAGCTCTATGGAAAAAAAATTGACCTGGGATTATAGTCTGGGCAGATTGCAAATGCCAGACTTGTAAAAAATACTATTGGGCAGCCCAGTC
Organism: Narcine bancroftii; assembly: GCF_036971445.1. NCBI lineage: Eukaryota > Metazoa > Chordata > Chondrichthyes > Torpediniformes > Narcinidae > Narcine > Narcine bancroftii. The sequence continues at coordinate 80,123,237 of NC_091471.1, forward strand.
GAGATACATCACCTCCCTCTTTGATGGGGAAGGTGTACCATCCTAGGCACAAATCAACCTGCACGTGATAGGTGAGCAGGTAGCAGAGGACTTTATTTATAAATGGGATGCTAAATTGCTATCAGGAAAAAAAAAGCAGCATCATATTAAAACAAATAATCCTTATTTGGAATAAAATTAACTAATATGTAGGAACTGAACTGGGGCTGTCTCCAGAAACGCCCCTGACTCCAAATAGATTAATACCATTGACAGTGGGTAACAAGATCCTGGACACCTGACGTTGTAATGGCATCAGGTACGTAGAGGACTGTTACAAGCAGGGCGCTAATGTCCTTTGAGCAACTTAGGAATTAGTACAACTTATCAAATAAGACATTTCACTGTTACCTTCAGATAAGATCTTTTCTACAGGACAGATTAGGTCCAGCTATGGTCTTACCAGCATGCAGTAACATAGAAACCATGATTCAAAGGGGGAAGCACACATAAATTCATTTCAGCAAAGTATTTCTTGCCCCAAACAGAAGGTCCTAAACCCGGCCTTGACAAGTCAAGGCAGAGATGGGAGTCAGACTCGGGAATAACAATTAATGAACAGAGCTAGTCCTACCTGTGTCAGACCAGCATGCCTTCAGTCATCAATGCTGGAACAGGCTGGTACAATACAATTTTCTACACTAGCTGTACCTGAAGCCACAAAAGTTGAACAGATCCAAACCTGAATTATCAGCCCAATGTTTTAGATGTGGCACTGCATCAGGGACTTTTGTGCACGCAACCTGGACATGTGCCAAGGTGAGACCCTTTTGAGTGGAACTGGACCAAGCCCCGAGAAAAAACAAACCCACAGGTAAAGAATTCCCACAAGATCCAGAACTGCTCCTGTTGGGAAACATAATAGATGTAAGGCTTACAATGAAGCTCTCCAAATTTCAAATTCAATTTGTTATCATCGCATTGGGTGATGGTCAGGAAGTGCAACTTCTACCCGACCATTGAATGTTGGAACACAGAAATTCAGATACGAGTTCCCCTGGAGAAAATTACCTACAACCTAAGGAAACAATACAGTAACTTTTTGAAGGTCTGGCAACGCTACTTAAACTACATTGGGGTATAATTGTAGTGTGGACTGTCATGCCTATGCTATCCTCCTAATCCACCCCCCAATTGATGGGGAAGCAGAGGGGTCCATCCCATTCTAACAAGGGAAGGCCACAGAAAAAGGAGACGTGACAAACCCATAATCCCCCAAATACGTTGCATACCTTTGTTGTGAGTGTTTAGGCTATTGTGTGTAAATATAATTAGTCTGGTGTTAAGTGATCAATGTTAGGGGAGGGAGGGGAGGGGATAAAAAGAAGCACTTAAACTCTATGAGATGACTGGAATTAACAAGTATGGAATGTAAATAAATGTTAATATGGTTGATAATGATATTGGCAATTGTTGGTGTTTGAGTAGAAAAACTATAAATAAAATATTAAAAACTAGGCAGAATAAATTTAAATTTTACATTTTTTTAAATTTTTATTTTTATTTACTGCATAGTAGAAGCCATTTCCAGCCATTTAAACCCATGCCACCCAATAACACCCAAATTAACCTACAACCCTGTACAATTTGGAGGGTGGGAGGAAACTGGAGCACCTTGAGGTAACCCACACAGAAATGGGGAGAATTTACAAACTCCTTAGATTCAGGGGATGATATCAATAAAAATTTAGTCTTCCTCTCAACAAAGTCGTGAACTGATTTTTTTTCCTGCAATTACTAAATAGTCTGACAATATTTGTAGACTTTTACTTTATTCAAATTAATAAATAAAATTATATACTCAATCCCCAATGAAATCTCAAAGTTTCCTTTTAAACAAGTGTATTTATATTTGTTTCAAATTTCAATATTTGTTCACAATCTTAAATCATCATTCCTGATTCCACATTTGTCTAAGATTAAAATACATTTAAATGTTGTTCTGTATATACTCCATATCTCTCTATATGGAACTACTTAAAATAAAGGTTATAGAACCTGTTACACACCATAGAACATACATCAGCTGACAGCATTATTTACTTTTCTATGATATGAATTCAAAATAAAATGTTCCAAAATTTTATTTGAGAAATTTATTAACCTCACATTCAGGCACCATGTTTAGCAGGCAATTTATACACAAGGTCCCATCAACAATAAATGAAATGAATAACCAACAAATCTTATTTTTGTGATATCTTAAGAACAAATAGTTGATAGTCCCAGACAATGTGAAATCTCACAGTGCTTTTCAAACAGGCTCTTAATTTATTATCTCATCCAAAACATAGAAACATAGAAGATAGGAGCAGGAGTAGGTCATTCGACCCTTCGACATGACAAAAATGCAGTTATCACTCAATTCTTAAGAGTTCCTAAAGGTAAGGTTTGTATGTGCTTTTGTTCTACTTGCGTTTGAAGTTGAAACCCACATCATTCTGGCTCCAGCCAAAGCAAGTTATCAATATTTGAGTTCTTTAGGAGATAAAAAATTTTCATTGAATACTAAAAAGAACCTGCAGTGTTATTTGCATCCTTCCAGAAAAACAACTGGAGTCAACAACAAGCCAACTACACAGTAACATGTTAAATAAGAAACACCCTCTTCTGCTGAATTGGAATCTTGCCAAGAGGCGTTAGTCTGAAAATCTTTTAACAATATCAAGTATTCGAATACACGACAGGCATGAAGTTAGCACACTTAGCAGATGACAAAGTTTGATCATCATTAATAATTCACTTGCACCTCTATGTAATGTGATAAGTCTCTGAAATAGTGGGTGTTGTTCCTCCAATTTACCAGTGGCCTTGGCTTGGCGGTGCATAGGCTCATAGACAAACATGTCAATGTGGGGATGGGATATGGAATTGGGGTGTGAAGTTGGGGTGATTGGCCACTTGCAGGTCCAATCTCCATTTACCCCCTCACTCTTTCTGTTTCCCTATTTTTCTGGCTCTTTTCTTCCAGCTCTCTATTCTTTGAATTTAGAAGAATAAGAGGGGATCTTCTAGAAACATCTACAAATTATGAAAGCCATTGAGAGAATAGATGTAGGCAAGTTGTTCACATTGGTGGGGGAAAATAGAACTAGGGGATACAGCCTAAGATTCACGATAGTAGATTTTAGATGAAGATGAGGAGGAACTGCTTTTCCCATAGGGTGGTGAATTTATGGAAGCAGTGGAGGCTACCTATATTTAAGACAAGATTGGTAGGATTTTTACAGAGAAGGGGAATTAAGGGATAAAGGGAAAAAGGTAGGTAGGTAGAGAGGAGCTTATCATCAGATCAGTCATGATCTCACTGAATGGTGGAGCATGCTCGATAGCCTACTCTTGCTCTCATTTCCTATATTCTTTTGTTCCCCTTCCTCTCTTTTCAGAGAGCTACCCATCCCCCTATCTCTTATGAATAAAATAATTTTGGAGATCTGGTCCATCCGGCCCAAATACATCCATGTGACTGATGCCGTATCACTTTTCAGCTTTTTTTTCTCTTCTCCCCTCCTCTTTCTACCCCCTCCCCACTAATTTTTCAGGCGTCTGGCTGTTTTTGCCTAAACAGGAAAACCCCTGGTATCCTGAATTCAAGCAAACGACAGCCTATAACAAGTGGCAAAAAAATTGAGGAAACAAAATTTAAAAAATTTAAATAAATAACAATAATAGGTTAAAAAATAAGCAAATATAAAATTTTAAAAGTAAACCTTCTCTGAAGTAACACAAACTTTTGGTGAAGATGGGGACAAATATTCAGCCAGCGGTCATACTTTGCTCATAGCAGCTGTTTGAATAATAATTTGAATAACATTGTGTTTGCATAAATAGCATTGCCCAGAATGAAGAGCTGGTTGATGCCGCTTGCCATTTGGGTGACTTTTGAAGAGTCTCCTCATCCCTGCTCAGGAAGAGTCGCCCCTGTCAGAAGTTTTATCTGTAAACTTGGGTGGGGGGGGGGGAAATATTATCTATAATGTTATTCTTCATTTTTCAGGCAGCTCCATGGAGGGGGAGGAATCTGCAGATGCAGCGACATTTAAATGTTTTCAAAGAATGTGACTGAAAATAATGTAAAATACTTTGAGCTTTTTATATTCATGTAAGTACAGTATAGTATTTTTGTCTTTTAAACTGTTTATTCTTAATGCAGGTGTATTAGTTGGCCATTGTAAGATTAAGTCTCAAGCAACCTGAAAATACACTTATCCAGCATCTGTCAATTCACATAGGTGCCAGATACCAGGTGTTTTACTATATCTGACAAAGGGCGCAGGCTAGAAAAGTTGGTTACCTATCTTTGTTGCATAAGAAACACCAAGTTTCACCAGCACTTCTCCAAGTAATTTTTTTGACATATATCAGAAGTCCAAAAATCTGGACTGCTTGGGGATTAGGTCGGTTTGGATTTTCCAGATTCTCGGGCAATACTTTTTAAAATTAAAATTTAAGGAGGTAAATTTTTAAAGTTTATTCATTTGAAAATACAGCGTGCTTCATTTATCAAAACGAGCAGTTTTAAAGAAAAGTAAAGTGGTCACTTATTCAGAATTCAGATTTATTAGTCATGGTAATATACATGGCATCTCATACAACCCTTAGATTCCTTTCTCCTGCAGGGGCAGCAGAATTATCACTAATTGGTAGTACAATAAATTGTACATAGCATAAACAAGTAAATAAATAGGAACTGTAAACAGATAACGAGTGTAAACAAACTGACTGTTGCCACTGTGCATCGGTGACATTTACCCATGCACTCACAAAAGCTCACTAAATGTTAAAAGTTTGAGAGTTTTCGAAAAGTCCAGATTCTCGGGTGGTCAGTATTTCTCACATCCAAATTTTTAGACTATTTGATCTAGGAACTGCATTTAACTTCTTGACTGATCACCATTGCTGCAGATTTAAGTCAAGCCATAATCACTCAGGCACATACCATGATACTACTCACTCCCAATTATCTAGTTAGATTGTAATACAAGAGGACCATGATTTAAACTGAATACTCTGTATATTTTGCATATTTGTGTAATTCCTGTCTGGCTGGGATCGTTTTGTGTGTGTGTGTGTGTGTGTGTGTGTGTGTGTGTGTGTGTGTGTGTGTGTGTGTGTGTGTGTGTGTGTGTGTGTGTGTGTGTGTGTGTGTGTGTGTGTGTGTGTGTGTGTGTGTGTGTGTGTGCGCGCGAGAGCGAGAGAGAGAGAGAAAGGAACCTTCAGTCAATTCTAGGACTATTACATCCAAGGCTGTCCCCCAAGCTTGTCCTCACACCTTTCAGTTTTAAGGCCTGTCTTTACTTAAGCTTTCTGAGAAGCTGCTTCTACTGGATGACCTCTGAATCAGAGACCTTTCAACATGATGGGTGTATTAATTAGTGAAAGGCAAAAGGACTGCTTTTTGATGAGTCTCTAATGTAAACAATTCCAAAGCATTATTAAAAGTATTTTAAATCACTTTCTCTCCCACTGCCTTTTGAACTCAAACACATCAATCAACTTTGTGTTTTAAATTGGTTTGCCCCAAATCATTTGTAAAAGTACAAAAGTAGTCTCAAACTATGAAATTTATTTCCAAGAACACATTTCACAAACATGTTGAAACTTTCTAACTAGCTTTTTCAATGATATTAAGTGCAGCATCCAATTATGGTATTAATAGAAATTTGTTTTTAAATCAGAAAGTCAAAAGAAATCTGATTGGACAGTATTTGCAGTGAGAAGAGATCAGACAAACTTGAATTGTTTTCTCTGGAACACTGGAGGCTGAGAGGAGACATGATTGAATTATATAGAATTAGGAGTAGTACAGATAGGTTTGATCATCAGAGCCTTTTTTCTCAGCATGGAAATGTAAATACTAGAAGGTATTTAGTATTACTAAATGGAATTAGAAGCTGAGAAACAGCTACTTCCTATGGGCAGTGACACTGCTGAATGACCAATGAACTGTTCATATAAACTCTCCATGGCTCAACTGTTCATTTAACAATAATATTTTTTAAATTATTTGCATACATGTGCTGCACATATATTTTGTCTGCATGTGTGACATGTTTGCAATGTGTGCACCAAGGACCAGAAAATGCTGTTTTGTCAGATTGTATTTGTAGAATTGGATGATGAATAAACTTGACCTTTCTATTTTTATAATAGCTTTAGTGTCTTGAAAAATCAGGGGAAATTACCAAATCCACCATTCTATGGCTAGAGCACCAGCATGTATTAGAATATGTAGAGGAAAATGTATGTATTGACTAGAATATGTAGAGGAAAATATAGCAAAATTATTTTATGATATTTCAAAATCTGTTGAATAGCTTTTTTTTTCCAAACCAGTATCTGACAATGGGTTTAACAAGTGAAAACAAATGAAAGATTGAAAGGATCAGTGGAAATCCAATCCTGCAATCAAATATGTGAAATTCTGGAATGATAGCAAATTTCTCCAAATGCTGATCTCCACTTGTCAATAACCATGATCTTACTCATCATCTGGTAAGTGCAGATGGCCTGCTCTATAGTAAAATTAAAATACACCATTCAAAAGTTAACTGAAAGTTGCCTTTTAGCTGTGGGTAAAATGAAATGACAAGCAAACCGTTCAAAATGACAAACTCCACTTCAAGAATCTTGATCCTAATTCTATGTGCACAAGGCATGTTCAGTAATTTTTTTTTAAAAGAAGAAAATAAACTGAAATGGTCTTTCTTCTTCCCTCCACAAGGATTTGAAATATAATTAAGAAACAGAACATTGCAGAAAGTCAAAGCCTACATGGGACTCAAAGCGAATGAACTGCTGGGCGACAGCTGTCAGTTTCTTGAAAGGGCCTTTTGCTGATTTATTGGAGCGGAACTCATCTTCCACATTTTGTAAAAGTTCAAGACTGATTCAACAATTTAAAAAAAAAACACAAATTCTCTTTTTTTTGAAAGACTTGGGAGACATGCTGTACATTTATTTTAAGCAATGCAAGTGAACGACGATATAAATATATTTTAAAGGACTTTGCCACTTTAAAACCTCAGTGTTTTAACCTCATATAGTCCATATCCCATTTGAAGCTTATGGATAAGACGTTTTTAACCTCTCAAGACAAGGATTCGTAAACAGCATGAAACTGCAAGGCAAGAGTTAAAGTGATCAAATTCATTGCGAGAAAAATACCGCAACCGATTAGGAGTCGTGGGGATGGGGATGGGGGGGGGGGGGGGGTGCAATAGTTAGATGGAAACAAGGCTGCATTATTCCCCCGGGGAAAAGTACTACTAGTGACCCGAAAGTTGCAAATACTTACCCCCAAGTGCAAGCCCGGCCACAGACAGAAACGTCCCCAAAAAGAACACGGAGCTTCCGAACTTTCCCAGAAAGTCCATAACTTGATCGTAGAGTCCTTTCACACCAACTTTGTCACATTTCTGATCGCAGTCCCCGTCAATCAGAGCCCAGGTTCGCTGCTCACGCCGTACCTGCTCCGTCGCCACCGACGCACGGCGTCAAATCACGTCGCGCGTCTGTGGGGCAGAGTCCCGCCTTTTCTCATCTGCGCTTGTCAATCCGTGCCTCAGATCAGCTGGCAGCGTGCCAGAGAGTCCAGCTGCTACCCAGCGGGATGTCGTCAAGGAAATTCTGTGCCTCGTTTAAAAAAATTGAGGTCTCTCAGATTTAAAGGACCGATGACACCTGGGAGGAGTGAGAAATGTTAACAAGCACTGAGTATAAATCAAGGTGACAAATGAGTCATATCATTGAATATCATTGATATTCAATGATAGTACCTCACTGACAAAAGGCAAAGGAGGAAAAACCCAACACCCAACCCCAACCAACCAATTTTCCCTTGCAACCGCTGCAATCGTGTCTGCCTGTCCCGCATCGGACTTGTCAGCCACAAACGAGCCTGCAGCTGACGTGGACTTTTTACCCCCTCCATAAATCTTCGTCCGCGAAGCCAAGCCAAAGAAGGAGGAACACCTTAGAGTTCATAAGCTGGAAACTCATCAAGCAAGAAAGTGGCACAGAAGAGAGTCCTGAGGAATAGCAAAAAGGACTTCTTTGTCAAAACTTCATCACAGAGGTGACTGATGAGAATAAAATAGGATGTGGGCTTTGCCCCAAGTGGGGCAAGAGAAGCTTGATTGCCCAAATGAATAGGTGATTTGGGAGGTGGCACTTTGATATTTTGCTAGGCTTCCGTGCACTCAGAAGGAATGAATCTGAGATTCCAATGTGCCTTCTTAATTTTGAGCTGAGAATTGAAATGTCAGAGGGACCATTGTACTTTCTCAAAGACGCTTTGAACATATCCTTTAATCACTTCCTTTATTTTCAAACTGATAATCTCTTACCGTGACAGAACACATGGTAGAATGGCTATTTTATGATTTGTAGAATCAAGCCAATGAATGTTGTGAGTTGTCCATTGGAGATGTCTAATTGTAAGTAGGGCCCGTGGTCTGGGGGAGGGCACTGAAGTTTCTTCACTTATCGTGCCTTTGCATTTGAAGGATTTTGTAGGTATGTCCAGACTTGCATGAATTGCAGATGTGGCCTCACTTGTACTTTGCCACTGTACAGGGTTCTGGTGAGGCTGCATCTGTCATACTGTGTATGGTTTTGGTCTCCTTACTTGAGAAAGGATATACTGGCTTTGGAGGTAGTGCAGAGGAAGTTCACCAGGTTGATTCTGGAGATGAGAGGGCTAGCAGATAAGGAGAGATTGAGTCACCTGGGACTACACTTTCTGGAATTCATAAAAATTAGAAGGGATCTGATAGAAACATGTAACATCATGAAAAAGATAGATCAGATAGAGGCAGGAAAGTTGTTTCTATTGAAAAGTAAGAATAGAATTTAGAGGACATAGCCTTAGGATTTGGGTGAATAGAATTTGGATAGAAGTGAGGAGGAACTGCTTTTCCCAGAGAGTAGTAAATCTGTGAAATTCTGTGCAAGGAAGCAGTTGAGGCTTCTTTGATTAAAATATATCAAGGAAATGTGTCACAGTTATATTTTTGCCTAGTAGGTTTGTAAGGTAAAGGCAGGATGTTGTAGGTGAATCCACAGCCAGATAGCCAGATGGCCTCCCTTGCTCCAATTGCTGTTATTCTTTCCTTACTAAATATTTTAAAGAACAAGCCAATATATCTGGCCCAAATGTTAAGGTATTGTGCCCTTACAATGGATTCAAACTTCACCACTCCTATTCCTGACTGCTGCCGAATGGCTGAATTGAACTCTTCACATTGATGTAGAACCCAATTACCTATATCTTGGGCTTCTGATTCCCATATCCCCTTTTATAGTGATTGCATTCATTCCCCTGTGACTTTGCCACTGAAATTCTTCTCCATGTCTTTTTCTCTTCCCATTTCAAATATTGTGCTGCTCTCCAGAGATGACTCTTTTTCTGCACTCCCTGGGAACTTTAGATTGTCCCACACTCTGCTGCCCTTATCCCAAAATTTGGTTCTTCCTGACTAACAATAGCTCTCATACCACCTTCAAAAGGTATTCTTCTTGAGTTTAAAACTTTTACTTGCCTCAAGCCTCAAAACACCTTTGATCACTTTCTCATTTCAATCCATCAAATGGCTTGATCCTTAACTGTGTCCTTTTACACATCTATTTTCCACATTTTTCCTTGACTCCAATGAAGAAATGCACTATAAATATTGCATCTGTGAAATTTCTCAGAGCAGAAAATAGACCAAGTAATTCTACTGAGACAAGATAAAGTTTCATTTACATAAATTCTGCCACGACTTTACTTGTATAAAATGCCTTATCAAAAATGCAGTTTTACAAATTGCTAACATACATCTTCCTACACTCTTTGGGTGTTTAAGGATTAAAATTTTAACATGATTCCTTCTAAATGTGGGCTAGTTGATCGAGGCTGTTAAGTTCAGGTGGGTAGCAATTTCATAGCATTTCCTTTTGGCCATAGCAACTCATAATTAAGTGGGTGTGCTCCTTCTGTGATCTATTCCCTTTAAAACTATGAGGAGTAGGTTGTTCCCCTTGGGCTGCAAATTACAGAAACGTCAAGGTAATGGAGAACTAATTATAGTCAATAAACCTCTGCAGAATGAATATTCAGCATCTCTGAATACAATAAATAATTTTCACCAGCAAAGCTAGAATTTATTGCCAATCCCTATTTGCCCTTGAGAAGAGATGATGATCAAGGGAGTGGTCATCTTTGGAGTTGGCTGAGTCAGAGTGGAAAGGCTTTGGCTCAAGAGGCTTCAGCAAGAGGCTGAGGTGGTGCAGGAGTTGAAGAAAGAAAGGCCCACCATATTCAAGAAACAAAAAGGATTCAGCAGGTAGGCAAAGGTAAGGGCAGATTTTCCATATCATACATTTTTCCTCTAGTCATAATCAGTGGGAATGGCAGCCAAAGCTCCTCTTGTAGAACACGGTTGTCAGAGAAGCTATCAGTATCCTTGACGACTTAATCTGAGAGGTCCATACAGCTGCAGCTCCTGACAAAATGAGTTAAGAAATTGGAGCTGGAGTTCGATAACTTCGGATCATTTGGGAGACAGAAAGAGTGATAGACAGGAGTTACAGGGACACTATCAGATGCAGGAGGAGGGAAGGTGGATGACAGTCAGGAGAGGGCAAAGGAAGAGGCAGGCAGTGGAGGATACCCCTGTGGCCATTCCCCTCAATAACAAGAATCCCAATTTGGATACTTTTGTGGGGGGGGGGGGGAGGAGACAAACGAACAGGAACAAACCAAGACGATCGGGTCTCTGGCACAGAATCTGATCCTGTGGCAAAGAAGGGAAGGGTCGAGAAGGGGAAAGCTGTAGTGATAGGGGGATTCCATAGTTAGGGGGACATATTCTGTTGAAGACATCAAGTATCTCAGATGGTATGTTGCTCTCCTGGTGCCAGGTCGGAGATATCTCAGATCGAGCTCATGACATTTTGGGGGGGGGGGGGGGTGGTGAGCAGCCAGATGTTGTGATCCATGTGAGGACCAATAACATGGGTATGAAGGGTAAGGAGGTCCTGCAAGGAGTGTTCAGGTAGCTGGGCACTAGGTTGAAGGACAGGACCTCCAGGGCAGAGATATCAGGATTGCTACATGTGACACATGCTAGTGAAGTTAGAAATAGGATAATGCAGCTCAACTCATGGCTGCAGGAGGGAGGGCTTCAGGTTTCTGGATCATTGGGCTCTTTTACAAAAGGTGGGACCTGTTCCGACAGGGTGATTTGCATCTGAATTGGAGGGGTCTAACATCCTTGTGGGAAGGTTTGTTAGAGCAGCTCTGGGGGATTTAAACTAGATTTGCAAGGGGATGGGAACCAGAGTGCCAGAGCAGATGGAGAAGTGGAGGAGGAAAAGATGATGTGAAAATTGCATTCAGTGTAGAAGTCAACAGGTTGAATGTGGTGGAAATGTTCTCAGGTGCACCTATTTCAATTCAAGGAGTATTGTAGGAAGGCAGATGAGCTTAAAGCATGGATTGGCACGTGGAATTGTAACATTATGGCCATTAGTGAACATGGTTATATAATAATGTATCCAAACAACAATTAAAATCGTCTTTTAAAATATTTTCATGTGGCTCTGCTAGATTTAGAAATGGTTTTTGAATAAATTTCTCATCCTCAATATTTGAAGCATATAAATTTAGGAAAGTCCAAAATTCAGTATATATTTGACAATGTATCATTACATATCTCCCTGCAGGATCTATCACAGTATTTTGAATTTTAATTGGGAGATTTTTTTTATTAAGATCACCTCACCTCTTGCCCTAGAGTTTAACGAAGAGGATACTACATGTTCAACCCAATCTTGCTTTAATTCCAAATGTCTTTTCTTGAATAAATGTGTTTCTTGGAGAAAAGCCACATCAACTCCCATTTTTTTTAGTGTTAATATTCTCTTGCTTTTAACTGTCCTGTTTAACCCATTAATATTAAAATTAAGAAGCTTCAGTGTCTTGCTCATCTTAACAAATTATATTCAGTCCATTTCATATAGTCTCGATGACCTCCTCCCACTAATCTCCTCATTCAGCATTCTGTATGTTAGTGTACATTTCCTCTGGCAATCCAGATAAAGGAAAAAGATTAAGAAAAACAAACAAATAATAAGTAAATGCATCTTCCCAGAATTATAACTTATAAATCCTCCCCATTAGTGTTGCTTAAAAAATATACAACACCATCTCCCTCTATTTTACAGGTTGTGACCGAGAACACAAAAACACACATAATCCTGCAGTAATAGTACTAACCACACCTCCCAACTCCCTTGGTACATTGACTATATAATTTTAAATTGGTATTATACACATCTAAAATAATTTTTCAAAATAGGAATGAAAAACAAATCAAAAATATGTAGAGAGGAAGAAAGGAATAATAATTCCTATTCTTGTTTCTTCAATTATGCAAGCTTATTCTTTGCCAAATAACAATAAAAAAAGAAAATAGATTATTCCATCAAAGAAACAATTTCTTCTTGCAGTTGCACAGGAAGAGACCCCAAGCAATTTTTTCTGCCAGAATGGAATTATAGTAAAATTTATTTTAGTCTCCTGGTATAAAAGCTTTCAAAGTTGTAGGGTACATAGCACAAATCCAGATAGAATAGAATTCTATTTCCATACCATTGAAATGGGCCCTTCTGCTCTCTTGCCCCTCTCGTAGCAAGACTTGAAACTTGGTATCATAAAAATTTAATTAATACAGAGTGTGGCTTCTGATTTGGAAGAGGTTTTGCTCTTAAGAGTTCTTTCGATTTCAATTGGATTTTCAAAATTTTGCTATCCCAACACTTCTGGAATCCATTTTGAAAGAAGCAAATTGGTTCTGGACCATCTTTTCCTTCTGAAAGACTTTTTTTAAATATTATTCCTTCTGCTGAAATTTTCCAATACATTCACTTTCTCTAAAATCTTTTGATTCACTGTGATTAAACCCATGGTTGCATTTTCCATATTTGATACACTGTCCTCCACATGTTGCATATCCTCTTGCACTTTTGTTATTTTAAAAAATATTTTATTTAAAATTTTAAAATCACAATTATATTTCAATTAATAATGGATTCTAAGAAAATACATCTAATATACAAACCTAATCCCTTCCTCCCCACCACCCCCTCCTTCCGTCCCTCCCTCCCAACTACCCTCTAAAAGAAAGGAGATTATCAAATAGAAATATAAATTCAAATCAACCGCTGTGATACCAAGAACCATCACCAGGATGAGCTGTTGAGAGCTTAAATTTTCAAACCAACATGTTGTAAGTATGGGCTCCATGGTTTAAAAAAAATGATATTTATCACAAACTATAGGTTATTTTTTCAAGAGGAATACAAGATGTCAATTCAAGATGCCATCTTTACATTCCCAGATCTATATCTAACTTCCAAGTAATAGCTACACATTTCCTTGAAACAGCTAAAGCTAATTGTAAAAATTCAATTTGATACACAGTTAATCTTTATTTTAAACTGAACATCTTAATATTCCCCAACAAAAATAACATTGGGTCCAACGGAAATTTTACCTTTATTTTCTCCAAAAATAATTTGTATCCAATTGTCGGACACTAATATCAAATGAAAAACCTATCTCTCTACCACATCTAAAACATAACCCTGAAGATATTAAATTAAATCTTTTTAATTTTTGAGTTTAAATATAATTGATGAAAAAAATGATATTGTATGAATCTATATCTTTAATAATTTTAGTCATAATATCTTTACATAACATTCTACAATCATTTTGATCTATTGTTCTATCTAAATCAATTTACCACCTTGATCTTGATTTATGAATATTTGATTTGGACATTTTTCTTTGAAGTAACTTGTACATTTCTGAAATAAATTTATTTGTACCTCCTTTAGTAACCAACATTTATATTTCAGACTGTCTAGGTAATATTAAACTTTAACTTGATAATAACAAAAAGAAAATATTATTTGGAATATTATATTTTTCTTTCATTTGCTGAAAAGAAATAAAGTAATCAGCTTCAAAACAGTCTTCTATTGTTTTAATCCCCATTTGATTCCATATCTTTAAAAATTGATTATTAATAGTAAAAAGAGAGTTTATTTTGATATAAGGTATTTTATGTGAAATCAAACTTTCCCACCTATCTCATAATCTATTTTATTCCATAATTCAATTAAATGCAATATAGATGAGTCTTTATTACCAATTAATAATTTTGTGCTCCATTTATAAATAAATTCTTGTATAAAATTTTAATCTATTTTAGTTAATTCTATCTTAGCCCATGTTAAAGATTTATCTAATAAATTTCAATTGAACAGCCTTATAATAATTTTGAAAATATGGTATTTGTCAACCTCCTATTTAAATTTCCAAATTAATTTCTCCAAACATTTTCTTGTATCTATCTGCTACAAGCTATGGCTCTGTGGAGCCTATAGGTTATAGCTATAGCTCAGAAAGAACACACTGTTCCCAGAACGAATGACACGAACCCCAGTTGAGAGTAGTTAACACTGAGCTTTATTGGGCTCACAGTCCTGCTTTTATTCTCAAGATGAGGGGCATGGGCAAAGCCCCCTCAGCATTGATTGGTGCATTTCCTTGATAGGCCAGTTCGGCTCCTTTTGTTGTGGCCAATTGGAGGGCAGTGCTGTGGGCCTTGTGCACCCTGCTGAATTGCCATGTTCATACTTCATTTTGTGAGGCACCCTGAGGGGACTGCGAGGGGCTGCCATAAAACCAGGAACTGGTATTTGAAATGCTCTTATTCTTGGGAGACCAGCCTCTTTTGTGGGGGGTGGAGGTAAAGAGGAGGGTGGTCAATCGCTGTGTAATGTCCAAATGGGCTGGTTTCAACCTGTCAATGGTAAAAGTCTCCTCTTGGCCTCTGATGTCAATTACACAAGTTGAACTTTTGTGCTGGATGACGTGGTATGGACCCTCAGAGTCACTGCAACGGGGGTCTGTGCGCTCCACATTTTACGAAAATGTGTGAAGTTCTGAAAATCTTTGGGGACAAATATGTGTTGCTGGCTGTGGGCTTTGGGTGGTAAAAGGGCCAGGGTTCCCAACTGCTTACAGAGGCGTGTTAGCGCTTCCCTGGAGGGGCTCTTCGGTTTCCCTTTAAGTGTCCTGGAATTTACCCAGGATGACCAACGGCATCCCTTACAACATTTTGGCAGATGAGACTTCCAAATCCTCTTTCGGCATGGTTCAGATGCCTAAGAGGACCTCGGGCAACTCATCAATCCAGTTAGGCCCAGGTGGTCAGGCCATCAGGGCCTGACAGTTCTCTGCACCCCACCACTGATGATAATGACAGTATTGCTCACTGGGAATGTCCATTGTCCTCGTGGCTTGTCATTCAGTTGATCTGAGTCTGTTTCCCACTTGGCCAGCAAGTCCACTTGCTCCGCTACCTTTCATGCATTGCTGAAGTCATCTCCCTGGACCATCATCTGGATGTTTTGTGATAGCCTTCCAAGAACAGTTCCCTGAATAGCAAGCAGGGGACATGGCCATCATATAGAGCGAGCACATTACCCATTTGGTTGGAATGGGGCCCTGTCCCACAAAATGTCCATATACAGCAGATGGGCTTACACGAGTGCACTCAGACAGCCTAAAGTGCAGATTAAAAGCTTTCAGATGGCATAATTACTTGCCTTCCTGTGACAGGTTTTTCAAGAAATCTGATCTTTGTGGCTGTGGCTTGTTCAAGGGTGCCCAACATGTGGTAGTGATGGGTGTCATTGGAGGTGATCTTCCTCAGAGCAAACTGTTCCTCAATTTGCTGGAATCATACTTAGGGCTGGACTGCCAAGAAGATTAGCAGTTTCAATGACAGCATGTTGATTGAAGAATCTACCTCCATCACTAGGTCCAGATATCATCTGGACCGTCAGTGTCACCATTGTGGCTAGCTGCTACAAGCTATAGCTTTGTGGAGCCTATAGTGCAGGTTAGCTCAGAAAGACCATGCTGTTCCCAGAAAGAATGATACATCCAGATGAATGTAGTTAACACTGAGCTTTATTGGGCTCACAGCCTTGCTTTTATTCTGAAGCTGAGGGGTGTGGTCAAAGCCACCTCAGCACTGATTGGTGCATTTGCGATCCGCTTTTCTTGATAGACCAGTTAAGCTCCTTTAGTTGTGGCCAATTGGAGGACAGTGCTGCAGGCCTCATGCAGCCTGCTGCATTTTCATGTTCATCCTTCATTTTGTGTGGCACATATTGAGTCCTTGGAAAAATATTCATTTTAATACAATTCACTCTACCTATTAAAGTTATAGATAAATCATTCCATTTATTGAAATCCTCTTTAATTTTATTAAACAATGGTAAATAATTCAATGTATAAATTATCCAAACTTTTATCAATTTTAATACCTAGATATTTAATTCCCTTATCTAAACATCTAAATTGGACAATCTGTTTACATTGATTATAATTGCTCCTCAATCAATGGCATAATTTCACTTTTATTCCAATTAATTTTATAACCTGATATTTCACCATATTCTTTTAATCTCATATACAATGAACACAAAGAATTTGCAGGATCTTCTGAGAAATATGAATTAATCTAATTAGTTTAGCAATATTAACTGCAGAATATAGTTTTTTAAACAAATCAAAATGGATCTAAATGAATTAAATTCAGTAATTTTTGCTAAAACTTTAGCTACAATTTTATTATCAACATTTAATAATGTAATTGGTCTATTAAGATTCAGTCTTTAACAAATCTCTATCTTTCTTAGATATTACTCTTGTAATTGCATGAGAAAAGGACTCCAGTAAAGAATGGATTTCACCTGCTTGTTTCAATACCTCCATATATGGAGGAATTAACAAATTTTTTAATTTTTTATAAAATTCAGATGGAAAACCATCTTGACCTGGAGACTTAACATTTTTCATAGTATTAAGAGCATTAATAATGTATTTAACCTCAAATGGGAATCTGAATCTTCACAATCTTGGCAATTTAAAGAAGGAAGATGAACTTCAGATAAAAAAATGAGTAATCTTTACCTCATCATTATTAGATTGAGATGTATATAAATTAGAATAAAAATCTCTAAAATAATCATTTATATCTTGAGGTTTATAAGTAATTTTTGAATTTCTTTTAATAGTATAAATAGTTCTTGAAGTCTTCAATTGCTAAGCCAATACCTTATGAGCTCTCTCTCCCAATTAATCATATTTCTGTCTCCTTCTCTCAATTAATTTCTCTATTCTATAAGTTTGTATCAAATTATAATACATTTTCTTATTTATTAAATCTGTCTTTTTCCTATCAGACATTTCTTTCTGCAAATTTTTTTCTAAATTCTCTATTTCTTTTTTCCAATTTATCTACTTTAAGATAATCTTCTTTAATTTTAGTAGAATAACATTATTTAACCTCTCAAATATGCTTTTAAAGCATTCCATAAAATAAATTTATTATTAACTAAATCAATATTAATATCTAAATATTCCTGAATTTGATTTCTTATATAATTACAAACATCAACATTTCTTAACAATGAAGAATTAAACCTCCATCTATAAACTGAATTAATGTTTTCAGAACCTAAACATGAAATCAATAGAGGTGAATGATCTAATAAAATCATAGTCTTATATTCTGCATGCATAATTCATCCTTGTAATTGAGCTGAAATTAAGAAAAAAATCTATTCTAGAATAAGAATCAAACTTAAAAGAATAAAATATTCTTTCTCTTGATTGAATCCATTTACAATATAAGTTACAAAATTTAAATTATTTACTGCCATACTTTAAATCTAAGAATGAATAGCTCTCGCCACTTGTCCTGGCAGGTCACAGCAGTTTCTAAAAATAAGTAACATCTCCTAATGAAAGAAAGTAAGAAACCCTAAATTAATTTTCCCTTTCACTTGCAGATCTTCTTCTAGACTCCAAATCATCATCGTCTGGTGCTGAAGTAGAAGTTCATGATCTCCATGGCATGCACAATGCAGCTTCAGGTTCTCCAATGATGCCATCTGTCCCCAGCTTCAGGTGAGCAGCATTGGTGGACATCCCTTCAAGAGGATCACTCACCCAGGGAGCTGTCCAAGTGCTAGCTCCCTGCTTCATTGTCGAGGAAAGTCTCTCTCCTCTTCTCGTCTTCTTTTCTTGTCAGGCTCCAGGTAAGGCTGCAGCAGTTTTATCTTTCTTATGAGGCATTCTTATTATAAATCTGTTTAGATGTGTTTTAAGAAGGTTAAGTAATTTATAACCTTTATTAGCACTTTTAAAACTAATTAACCAAGAGAGTTTGGACTTCATAAGCTAACCCTACAGCATTACATAATGTCCCCCCCATCATATACATTCTTCACACCAGGTATAGACATAAAAATATCAATACAATATGGTCTGATTGCAGTAAGGAAATCCAAAAGCAGTCGTGACAGGTTTTCTAACTTTGGAAGGCAATCAGAAAGGAAAATTCAATGGAGAAGTGAAGAGTTGACTTTTTTTTGCGTTGAAACCCATCAATTAAACCATTGTTCTAGTTTTGATGAAGGGTCTCTTGTGCCTCAAAGGAAATTACTTCAAAAAGGTTCTTGTGTCTCGAAGGAAATTACTTCAAAAAGGCTAGTGAAATCAAATTAAGATACGAGATTTAAAAAAAAGCAAAGGCACGGAATCTTGGGAAGCCAACAAGGTTCTGAGCTCATGGTATTTATTAATGAACCAAGTTCATTGTGTTGTTGGTAAGGATTGTTCATTTTTGTCTTCAGTTTGATGTGAACTATTTTATGTTCACAGTTGACTTAAGAAATATGGTGTTTAAGAATATGTAACATAATGTTTTCACAATCATACATGAAATTAAGTTGAAGCAACAATTGAAGCAAAGGATGAGAGACCAGATGTGCCCGAAGCCTTTCTGAACAGAGTTAAATTGGAAATGTACTTCCCCCTACAGGTGATCATTCAAATATGATGAAATGCAATACAGGCAGTCCCCTGGGTTAAAAATGAGTTCCATTAGCTAGATTTATCTTTAACTCGAATTTTTATTTAAGTCAGAACAAGTACATACAATCCTTATTTAGTGTCGGTTAGTCAAATGTTTATCTTATATACTATACTATATATAGCATATATTTTATGTTTCTATGCATGTGAAATGCTTAACAAACACTTCCAAATACACTACAACATCTTAAACTGAATGATACAGTACTTATTTGGATGATATAGGAGGAAATGATGGAGAATTGGCTTCTGTTGGAGAGGATGGACCTGGTACTGGAGAGTTAGGGTTTGAATTTTTTCCATGTGAAACTTGGAGGTGAATAGATTTTTATTGGTAATAAGTGAATGTTGTTTATTTAAGAAAATATTTGTCTAATGTAGTTTAACGCTAACCCTGATGTGTTGTTTAATGGTTTGGAAACTCCCTGGTCTGCTGGATCAGAGTAGAGAAAACCAGATTCCCATCAGTGTAAGGCAGCGTGCTGAGGGATAGTGCAGGGAGCCCAATCACAATGGGGACAGCAATAACTTTCAACACAGTCACTTAACTCTCTCTATTCCACAGCTCAGTGCCCATACAAACTGGCATTGTTCAGTGGTTTGGAAACTCGCTGGTCTGCCTCTAACCTAGGGGTTCCCTTCCATACAAACTGGCATTGTTCAGTGGTTTGGGAACAACTTTCGAAGAAGTCCCACAAGATTTGGCACATTAGTGAATACAAGTGTAATGAGGAAAATTACTGGTTGCCTCACACAGCCTGGTTTGAAAATGTGAATGCTCAGGAACAAAGAAAGCTACAGATGTCAAACCCAAGTTCATCACAACCACTGACCTCACATCCATGGAAGACATATATATGAGACACTGCCTCAAGAAGGCAGCCAGCATCTTTAAGGATACCCATCACCCTGGTCACTCTCTTCTTACTGTTCCCTTCTGGCAATAGATGTAGAAACCTGAAGACCAGCATTTCTTGATTCAAGAACAGTTCTTTTCCCTAACGGCTATTTGGCTCTTGGACTGCTCCATACTACCCTTTTTTTTTTAAACTTTATTTAAGATTTTATAACATGAATAAGATATAAGATTACATTTAAAAAAAATTAAAAATGAAATAATGAAATTACAATACAACATCAGTAATCTAAACAAACTATACCCCCCCAATAATTACACAACATTAATAAACCAACTCAAATTAATCCAACCCCCCCTCCTTCTCCCCCCCCACAATAAAGAGTGAAGGATTAATAAGATTAGTAATATATGTAAAAGAAAAAATACCCACTTACAAAAAAAAACAAAAATATTAAACAATAATCAATTCTTAAAAAAGAATTGTAGCATGAGAAGAAAAGATTTTAAAAAACTTTCTCTATAAAATAAACCTTCACCAAATATCAACTAACTTCACATCTATCATCATATTAGTCACATGAACCACCATCTTAAAACAAAATCCAAACCTCATTAAGCATTGTACAATTCAATTTTAGTACTCTTCCACTATTTTTCCCTTTTGCTCTTGAATACTTATCCAATAAAAGCCCCAATACCACATTTAAATATCCCGAATCATTACTTTAAAATTCAATATCCAAATAATGAAAACACATCTACAACAAAAACTATATCTTCAACAAATGGAGCATAAACAACAAACAAAATTCAAGCCTTATTAAGAATTGTACAATTCAATTTATAACTTTCACCATTATTCCCTTCGTTCTGTAACTAAGATAATAAAATAATTTACACCAGAATTACCACTCCTTTCACCTTAAAGTTAAATAAAAAATAAAAAGCTTATCCATCCCATTCAGATTTAAATTTCAAATATTCTTTATCTACTAAATAAACTTTACAAAAAAAACCACATCAACTTTTAATTTTTTAAACAAGCAAATACTTTCTTATACTTAATAAAATTATTAAAACCGTATGTATTAAAAAACAAATTTAAATTTAAACATTACTTAAAAGAACACACAAAAAAAGAGAAAGAAAAAAAAAGGAAAAAAATAGAGAATGAAAAAAAAACACTCCCTCCCTTTATCCCCTCCTAAAACTACAAAAAAAATATATAAAAAATTTAAAAAAAAATAATAAAAAAAACCTTCACTCCTCAATCCAAAAATCAATAAGAAAAAAAAAACCAGGCAGGAGGCAACTGCTACCTCCTCCTGGGTCAACCGCTCATTGCGGTAACTCTCATACAATATCGGGTGTGAGATAACTCACACGTAGCTGATGACTTCTGGAAAATAGTGCCCACCCAGCTCCCTCTCTCAACTCACGTTTCACATAAACTATCATCATTATTTAAAATTTTCTCAAAAAGAGAAAAAAAAAATTCTTTTTAGTATTTTTTAATCAACTTTATCACTTTGACCATCATTATTTCCATTTCTCCTTGGAATTCGATTCCCATCTTGTATCTCCACTCTCTTTGGAGACCGTGGAGGACTACGTCTTTCCTGAAATTGTATAATTGGTAACGATTGAGCAAAATCCATAGCTTCCTTAGGATCATCAAAAAATTTTGATTGGTAACCATCTTGAAAAATCTTCAGTACTGCAGGATATCTAAATGTTGCTTTATAACCTTTTTTCCACAACACTTCTTTCACAGAATTAAATTCACGTCGTTGAGACATAACTTCTTGACTCAAATCCGGATTAATAAAAACATGATTATTCTGAACCATCAAAGGAGATCTTCTTTGTTGTGCACTTCTTATGGCCGCACGCAAAATTGTCTCTCTATCATAATAATTTAAACAACGAACCAAAACAGGTCGCGGCTTTTGTCCAAAAGAAGGCTTTCTTCTCAAAGCTCTATGTGCACGTTCCAGTATTAAGCCTTCCGGGAACTTATCTTGTCCTAATACTTGTGGAATTTTCTTGGATCTGATCCTTCCATATCTTCTGGTAAACCAACAATTTTTATGTTATTCCATCTGGATTGATTCTCCAAATAATCAACCTTTTTCATTAAATTTTTATTCTGAATTTGTAAAGTTTCAATTGTTTTATTGACACCTTGTAATTGATCTTGTACCTCAACTAAACCTTGGTCACAAAAATCAAGTCTTTCACTCATTTTAAGCTTAAAAGCTCCATAATCAACCATCTGTTGAGTATTAATATCCACCAAGGTATTAAGTTTAGTATCAAGTTGATCTAAAGCTTTAACAAATTCTTTCAATATAGCAGTTAACTTAGATTCAAGACTCTTAAGAAACTTATCCACTGAAGTAGATTCAGACACAGTAGGGTCCAGTTGTTTCTGAATAGCCAAAAGGTCTTGTATTCCCTCCCTTATTTTAACTGCTTTTCTTGCAGTGTGACTTAGTGTAGAAACCCCTGCCATAACCTCCCCAGTAATATTTGGAGGTTGATGACGAGGGTTATCCCCAAGCCATATTCTGTCAAGCATCTCCGACGCATCGAGGTCTATAGGAATCTTCATTTCAGGTGGTGCACTTCGCAGCGCCACCACTACATCAGTCAGTGGACATCCCTTTAACTGCAAGCCTTCAGCTGGCGGCTTCCCAGCTGTTTCAGCTGTCAAAGGCTCTGTGACAGCGCTCATAGCGGGCATTGTCTGAAATACACGCACCTGGCTAGCCCTTTGTTCTAAGGGCTGCCGAGTGCCATTTTTAAAGAGCCCTACCGGCAGAGAACGGAGCTCCGCTGCTGATTCCTGTGCTTCTCCTCCTGGATCCATTCCACACTAAGTCCTGGCTTCTTGTAAACAAGTAGGCTCTGATATCTTCGGAACATGTAATTTCTTAACAATCTGTTGCCGTTTTTTCTTGCTTTTTTTCAACAATTGTACCATTGGAAACTAGTTTAACAGCTCTAACTATATCTAACCTTGAAAAGATTTTAACAGGCATTTAAAGACAAAACAACACCAAAGAGTCAGGAGAGGACTGGAAGGCACGTCTATTCCTTACGCCATCTTGCCACGCCCCCCCGCTCCATACTACCCTAATCTGAACCATAAACTACTCCAAAAGATCTGTCTGCACTATTAAAATGTTCCTTTTGCTTGCACTAACTATAACTGTGAATATTTATCTATCCTTTTATATTTATTCTCAATGATTATGCATCAGTTCTACATTTAAAAACTTTCATTGTTTTATATAATACCACAAAATGTTTACTCGTATGCTTGTAGTATTGTCTTTTCCTCCTTATAGAAAGTTATAGTTAATTCTGAGATGACATGATTATTGAAATTCACCAGTAGAGGGAAGCATAATATTTGCTATCAAATACTTTGAGAAGAATTATCTTCCCCCATTTTATCTATGTAAACAGAATATAATACAATCGTAAGCATTTCAGGCCAGGTATTAATATAGAAAGATTAAATATAATTGTTTGACCATTGTGGCAGCATCAGAAATTTTCTTTTGAAAAACATTTAGTTCACAGCAAGATTAAAACAAATGGCAGTGCTACTGGAGCTGTTGTAGCAGAAGCACTGCAGTTGGTGCAGACCCAGGAGAGCAGAGACACAATGCTGCTCCATAGGGTTCAACCACCCGGTCCTAACTACAGCAGCTGATAGTGTTTGTAATGAAAATCCTGCAACTCCTGGGAGTAATGTACTGATGCAAGGCTTCAGAAATGGGAAGAACACTCCTCATTGAGAAGGAGAAGCTGAGGAGGTGGTCATACAGGAAGGTAATTATGGCAGTGAACCAGCAATGGGCTCAGAGGCTGAAGAACCCACACATGCTGTGGTCAAGGGACATGCATGGGGTATGGGCTGCTGGAGACTTCCCCATGGGAACCAAGTATCGGAATTGGGATTTGAGAGTGTGCTGAGGGCAAGAGGGCTCCCAAGGGTCTTGGGTGCTGGAAAGATTCCTGATTGTGTTGGAGGTTTGCATTTGGAACTCGGGTCTATGCAGCTGTAAAGGCAAATCCACGTTTACTCAGTGACTATGAAGGAGCGATCCTTTGGCACTGTGCAACACAAATGGTGACTACATGTTCTGTTCTATTACATGACAAGAAAGGAATCTTGAAGATAGGATCTTCAAATCTTTCACCCAAAAAAATCTGAATATCAAAACATACAGTTAAAACTTATTCACATTAAAATGCTGTTAAAGAAAGGAGTGGACTAGAGAATAGGATTCATTGGATGATTATCAACAGCCATGGTAGAGAAAATACTCAAACCTATTAATAGAAGTGCAAAAGTAGAATCATTCACTGAGATAGAATCTTTACTGAAAAAAGATAGAACATGGAGCTCTGAATGAGACTGCAAGTTGACATTTCTAACAGAGCACTTTTTGATTTTGTAACCAGCAAAGAAATTAAGGAGGAACCATTAATTGTAGCGTATCTGGATTGTCAAAAAGCATTCCCCAAAAGAGGCAACACAAGATGATATATTACTACATTTGGGGCCATAGTTTAATATACTAGCATAGATTAAGAATTCATTCTGGACAGAACTGAGATAATTTCAGATTACTGCTTGTAATTAGTAGACTTCCATGAGAATTGGAGCTAGCACCACAGCTATTTGGAAAGCCGACTTATACAGCTGTCATAGCCGCTGCTTCAAGTGCCAAAGATCTGCATTCAATCCTGACATGATACCCACTGTGTAAATTGATCCTGTATTTTCTCACCTCCAGACCACAATCAGTGAGGATAGGTAAGAACATTTCCTCCACAATCTCCATTAGTACTTGAGCATTTGTACTTAGCCCCTGCTCTACTCGCTATACTCCTTCGACTGTTTGGCTTGTTACTACATAAACACCATTTACACATTTGCTGTTGATACCACAGCAGTGAGCTGTTTTGTTTTATAAAAGTGTGATGAGGCAGCATATAGAAGGGAGATTTAAAATTTACTTACAATCTCACACTTAATGTCACCAAAATCAAAGAGCTGATTGTGGACTTCAGGAAGGAAAAACCAGAGGCGATTATTAGGGGATCAGAGGTGGAGAGGGTGATCAAATTTAAATTCCAGGGAATCAATATCTCAGAGGACCTTTCCTTGATCCAACATACTAACGTCATCGTGAAGCATGTCAGTGCCTCCACTTTCTCAGGAGTTTCCGGAGGTTTGGTATGACTTCAGAAATCTTGGCAAACTTCTACAGATGTTTAATGGAAAGTGTGCTGTCTGACTGCATCATGGTATGAGGGCACCAATGCCTCAGAGTAGAAAGCCCAGTACATCACTGAGATAGAATCTTTACTGAAAAAAGATAGAACATGGAGCTCTGAATGAGACTGCAAGTTGACATTTCTAACAGAGCACTTTTTGATGTTGTAACCAGCAAAGAAATTAAGGAGGAACCATTAATTGTAGCGTATCTGGATTGTCACAGGAAAATCTCTCCCTACCATAGAAAAAATCTACAGATACCATAAGATTCATCACCAGGTTCAGGAACTGTTCCCTGAACAACCTTCTCATTCAGAGACTCATTTAAGGACTCTTACTTAACACATTATTTACTACTGAATATTTCTAATGAATTGGACAGTCTGTTTGTTTATATTATTTTCTTTGTTTACTTTTCTCCCTTTTGTAAATGTATCTTTTTCTTGAATGCAGTTTACAGTTACAGATAAATAGAAATTCTGCCTGGTCCACAGGAAAAAGAATCTCAGGGTTGACTAATATCATGTATGTACTCTGCCAATAATTTTGAGCTTGAACTATGAATTTAATAGAACAGTTAACACTGAAAATGTTCACTAAATCAGGCAGTTGTCCTGGACAGAAGAACGGAATTAATATTTCAAGTCGGTGAACAATTGGCAGAAGGAAGAAAAATTTTAAATCACTGTTTTAAGTTGCCAATAAGTTGGGAAAGTAGAAACAATTAAAAAAATCTGTAACAGAGTAAGGAACCAAATAACAAACAGTCATGCTATTGAAAGAAGATGATTTACCTGAAGGAAATATAAAGGAAAGAAATAACTAAGAAAAAAGAGATAAAGGAATAAGCACGTTTATTGTCACAGGCATTGAAAATGCCATGATAGAAGTTGTAATGCCGGAATTAGAACAGGAAGACACTGCAAATCTGGAGATCTTAAATGAAAGGATGATGAAAATATTCTGAAGGTCAATCAACATTTGTATTGTATTGAACACACTGATTATTCAGCACACCAGCAGGCCATACACAAATGCAGTACCATTCCTCTTGCCACCTGAATATCTCAATATCAGGGAGAGCACCTACACTGGAGGGAGGACACCTTATTTGAAAAACCTGTTTGCAAGCCTGTTTTTCAATCCCACTGAGTCCTGGTATTTTTTGAGAACTGCTTAAAAAAAAAGGCACTAACATAGTGGGCAAGGCTATGCAAAGGATCTGAGCAGACATGTTTTGAAAGAGCTCTCCATAAAAAGACGGGTTGAAAGCTCAAAAGTCAGAATTTCATTGTCAAAAATGGATAAAACTAGTACAGTGAAACCTCTTTAGAACTTGATTCGTTAATCTGCAGAATCGCTTATAGTGTGGGTGTCTGTGGACCCCAAACATTGATTTTGGGATGCCAGGCTAACAGTGGCTAACTCAAAAGTGGACTCTTATGATGGGCGAGGGGGAGACCAGCAGCGCGAGTTGGGTGGACGAGGGGGGAGGCCAGCAGCGCGGGTCAGACAGGCAAGAGACCGGCAATGTGAGTCGGGCGGGCAAGAGACCAGCAGCGTGACTCAGGCGGGTGAGGGGGGGAGACTGGCGGTGTGAGTCGGGTAGGCGATGGGGGAGACCGGTAGCACAAGTCAGGTGGGCGAGAGGGGTAGGGGGAGAGATGGCAGCATGACTGGAATATGGCAGCACAATTCAGGTGTGCTTAAATTCTTTTTTCTTGCTTCCTGAATCATGACATATATGCATCTGTTCCATGACTCGGTTGTAACATGGTATGAAATCATGGACCCCAACTACCACATTCTAATGAGGTTTTACTGTAGTAGGCAACAAAAAACAAAAACTGAAGAAGGTGGAGGGTTATGGTCATTGTGCAGGTAGGTGGGACTAGAGAGGAGTGTTTGGTTCGGTGGGGACTAGAAGGGCCTAATGGCCTGTTTCCATGCTGTAATTGTTATGTTATGAATAGCAACAGCTCAGCCAGGAACATCGAGTGAAAGTCTAATGAGGAGCAGCACAGGAGGAGCCTTGGGACCAACTGAACCCAGCAGAGCTGGGGTGTCGGCCCAAAATATAGTCATCATCCTGAACAAGATGGAAACTTTATGCACTCATTTCACGAGTGTTGAATTAGCAATAAGAGATATAATGGAAATTATATCAGATATTAAAGAAATCATGGAAGATTTAACAGAACAAATGACTCAAGTGGAGGCTAAGCTGGACAAAATAAAAGACAGGCTAAAGGATCTAGAACAGTGGTTCTCAACCTTTTTCTTCCCACTCATATATCACTTTAAGTATTCCTTATGTCATAGATGCTCTGTGATTAGTAAGGGATTGCTTAAGGTGGTATGTAGGTGGAAAGAAAATGTTTGAAAACCAGTTTTAATCATCCTAATTGACTTGTTATGTGTACTGTTTCTTAACCCCAAAGGAAATGGGCCAATGACAATTTTTCTCAAGAAAAATATTTCAGTAACAATTGGGTCAATTCTCAACCATCCCTTTCCACTCACATACCACCTTAAGTAATTCCTAAGCCATTGATGCTCTGTGATTAGTAATGGATTGTTTAAGGTGGTATGTGAGTGGGAAGGGAAGGTTGAGAATCACTTCTCTAGACCCAATTCATATTATGTAACTTTTGTGGTGTTAAATATAACTGGTGAATTAAGTTAAATTGAACTAAAAAAAAGTGGCGTATGAAAAGAAAAAGTTTGAGAACCACTGATATAAACAAAATGAAATCAATGACATCTTTAGACAATATTACACAAAATTATACAAATTAGAATTACTAGGAGACGAGAATGAAATGGAAGAATTTGTCAAATGTTGAACTTCCAAAATGAAAGAGAAAAGATAGAACTGAATGCTCCTTTTACAAGAAAAGAAATTGAAAATGCCTGGGGTATCCTGCAGACTAATAAATCACTGGGAGAGGATGAATTTCCACCTGAATTTTACAGACAATTCAAAGAATTATTAATGTCCATGTTAATGAATGTTCTGGACAAAGCAATAGAAACACAGACTCTCCCGGAATCATTCTCAACCACGATTATTACAGTGTTACCAAAAGAAATAGGGACTCTGTGGCGGCCCACTACCTAGCAAGCGAACTGACACTCAAAATGGTAGACTAATATGCCAACCATGGAAACCCCGCACACACTAATGGTCTTCACTGGCCAGGAGCTTGCATGGCAGGAACTACAGCCAATCAAAGGCGAGCTTGCCGGTGATGCTACATCTGCCCACAACGGTGGGAATACTGGGCCCAGTGGCAGGAATCTGGGTCTATAAAAAGCAGGGCTAGGACTTCAGTCTTGACTTCACTTAAACCAATGTGTTTGTGTCATTCTTCTCTTACACTGCAGTAGCTCCTGGCTATATTGGTGACCCCAACTGGTCCAAACAGAATTTGGACCCAAGGATTACCGACCCATCTACGCTCCACACAGTTTCACTAAAACTGCCAACATTATGAACATCACAACCACTGGTGTGGTTCAAACAAGCAGAAGCTCAATTTCAACTGTGGCAGATCTCCACCAATTCCATGAAGTACTACTAAGTAGTGAGCTCGCTAGACCAGAACATTGCAGCAAGTGTCGTTGATTTTCTAAGGCAGCCTTCAGCCCAGGGTAAGTATGAGGCCCTAAAAGAGTTATTAACCCACACTTTTCGGCTCTCAAGGTGCGAGAGCGCTGCTCGTTTGCTGCACGTGGATGGCCTGGGGGACAAGGCCCCATCCGTCCTCATGAGCAATATGCTGGCTTTGGCCTTGCATGCTTTTTGAGCAGATTTTTCTGGAGCAACTGCCTGAGGATGTCTGACTGCTGCTGGCCCACGAGGACTTCAGTGACCCCCTAGAAAGTCACAGTTCAGGTGAACGTTCTCTGGAGTGCAAAGAGGGACAATGGCTCATCAGTAGAGAAAGTTGCTAGGCCCCATTCGCAGCGACCAACAAGGCTGCAGCCAATGACAGAAAGTCAAATGGACTCTCCAGATGCACAATACTATTTATACCAACAATGATGGGGTACGGAGGACTGCCGATACGGCCCCCCCGTACGTTTCAGGGAAATAACATAGCCAGCCGTCGCTGATGGCTACGGTTACTGACCAGCGAGATAGCCTCTTATATGTCTGGGACACACTCTCAGATGGGCATTTCTTGCTGAAAATGGGTGCAGAGGTCAGTGTACTTCCCGCACCCCCCCCATCCCCCTCAGCCTACAACACCTAGAACAGGAAGCTGGGCCTAACCTTGAGGGCAGCAAATATCAGCAGCATCTGGATTTTAGGCACTCGCTCCATTTTGGCGGCAGATGTGGACCTTCACGCTGGCACACTGCCTACTGGTAGACATGAAAGGGCAGCATTTGGCACACGCCAAGACTTTCCAAACTTTTTCCCTTGCGAGTCAAAGCTACCAGCCCCCCACCTTGACTCAATCACCCTCTCAGACAATGAGTTTACTTGAGTCAAAGAAACAATGGCAGCCTTCAAGAAGGCAAAGGAGGCACTGGCCAACACCATATTGCTGATATACCCCAGGATAGATGCCCTGACAGCCCACATGGTGGATGCATCGAGTATGGTGGTCAAAGGAGTGCTAGAACAATTGGTTGAGGGACAATGGCGGCCTCTGTCTTTCTTCAGCAGGCACCTTCAACCACCCGAACTGAAATACAATGCCTTTGACCGAGAATATTTGGTGTTGTAACTCGCTGTCTGACACTTCTGTTACTTTCTGGAAGGAAGACAAATCAGTCTTTATGGACCATAAACCACTGACTTTTGCATTTAATTAAGTGTCAGACCCGTGGTCGGCTCAGCAGCAGAGGCACTTGTCGTACGTATCAGAGTTCACCACTGACATCGAGCACATACCCGGGAAAATCAACATAGTGGCCACTGCTTTATCAAACCCAACAATGCAAAGCATACAGACCCTGTCCCAGGGGGTAGACTGTATGGCCCTAGCAGAATCACATCAGGCAGACACAGAGATACCAGCATTCAGGACCACTGTGTCAGGACTCTGCCTGGAAAACATCTCGGTAGCCCCTACCCCATAGTACCTGCAGGCCAGAGGCAACAATCTTCAATGCTGTATACAACTTGGCACACCTGGCCATCAGGATATTCGCATAGTACCCAGCAGGTTTGTGTGACACAGCCTCCATAAGCAGGTCAGCCAGTGGCCCAGAATCTGCACACTGTACCAAACGTCAGAAGACCAACAGCACACCAGGGCATTCCCCCCACCCCACATCATTGGAGCTGGCACGAATGCTCAGCCACATACACATAGACATTATGGGACCATTGCCAGTGTCATGGGGGTACGATACCTATTGACAGTGGTCGATCGTTTCACAAAATGGCTGGAAGCAGACCCACTGACAGAGAAAACGATGGAGGCCTGTGCAAGAGCCCTGTAAACTCTTGGATGGCAAGGCTTGGAGTCCCAGAACATATGACTTTGGAAAAAGGCGCATAGTTCACTTCAAGCCTGTGGACAGCACTAGCAAACCTACTGGGGGTGCAGCTCCACCATACCACAGCATACCACCCCCAGGCAAATGGGCTGGTGGACCAGTTCCATGGAGACCTAAAAGCAGCACTGATGTCTCAGCTCAAGGGACCCAACTGGACAGATAAGCTTCCGTGGGTCTTTCTGGGGATCTGTACAGCTGCTAAAGAAGACCTAAATGCCTCAGCAGCAGAGCTAGTGTGCAACTCACTTTTGCTCATTCCTGGGGAATTCTGCCACCAAAGACCTGGAAGAGCCATCCGTAGCAACCCTGGAGAAGCTCAGGGAAAGTCTGGGTACCCTGGCCCCCATGCTACCCACACAACATGGGCAAACTAAAACTTTCAACCCCAAAGTCTTGAGGACCTGCAAGTACATCTTCATCTGCAGGGGAGCGCATTGGGCACTGTTACAATGGGCATATGAAGGACCATACAAGGCACAATGGTTCAACATGCATGCTGGACATAGGTGGGAAAGAAGAGACATTTACTGTTGACCGCCTCAAACCAGCACACCTAGATGCAAACCAACCAGTCAACACACAGCCACAATATCTCAGGGGCAGGTTGCCCAAGCAAAGATGGATCACAACTGAAGATGACAGCATCTGCATCACTAGTTCTGTGTGTGTGGGGTGGGGGGGGGGGTGGATCATGTAGCGGCCCACTACCTGGCAGCGAACTGACACTCAAAATGGCAGACTAATGTGGTGAGCGCGGAAACCCTTGTGCACACTAATGGCCTTCACTGACCAGGAACCTGCACGGCAGGAACCATGGCCAATCAAACGCCAGCTTGCCAGTGACATCACATCTGCCTGCAGTGGTGGGAATACCAGCCCCAGTGGCAGGAAGCTGGGTCTATAAAAGCAGGGCTGGGGAGATCAATAAATCATCTTGACTTCACTTATACCTGTGTGTGTATCATTCTTCTCTTGCTCAGCAGTAGCACCTCGCAACAACCCATTAAAAACTTTGTCATATAGACCAATCTCTCTGTTAAATGCTGATTATAAGATACTAGCAAAAGCATTGGCTAATAGAATAGGATAATTGATACCAGGTAGGATCTGTTAAAGGAAGACATTCCTCAAATATTTTAGGAAGATTATTTAATATAAAACATATGGCAAAATTCAAATGGAATCCAAGTATTACAGTTTCCCTGAATGTGGAAAAAGAATTTGACTGTTTGGAATGGTCTTTTCTATTTAAAACGTTGGAAAAGTTTGGCATAGGCAGAACATTTATAAACTAGATAAAAACTTTATATCATAAAACACAAGCTAAAATTATAATCAATAATCAGATGTTGACAGTGTTCCTCTTGAGTAGATCGGGGAGACATAGATGCCCCTGTCCTCAGTGCTTTTTATTTTAGTGATTATTCTGCTGGCAGAGATAATAAGAGGGGATCCAGATATACAGGTCTTTCTTCAAAGTTGGATAAGAAGAACACAAAATTAGTCAATTTGATGATGATATACTATATATATCAGACCCAAATCTTGGAAAAATTACAAGGAACACTAGTAAAATATGGAAGAATATCCAGTTGTAAAATAAATATGGACAAACTTTAGATAATGCCATTGACACATTTTAAATATAGAAGATATCAAAAAGGAAGTAAATTTAAATGGAAGACAGATAGAATGAAATGTCTTGGAATAGCAACTGACAACAATTTAAATCTGTATAACTAAATTATGTTCCTCTTTTGGGGAAAATAGAAGAGGACCTGCAGAAATGGAGAGGCTTACTGATTATTCCAGTGGGAAGGGTTAATTGCATCAAAATGAAAGTAATGCCAAGACTGCAGTATATTTTTCAATTGCTGGCTATTCCATTACCTAAAAATTTATTTAAGTTATTAAACAATCATATTAGACAGTTCCTATAGAACAAGATATCAAGAATTGCATTGAAAAAACTGACATGGGACAATGGGCTGGGAGGACTTAGACTTCCAGATTGTTTGCAGCCTTCTTTGTGGAAGACAGCCCCCCACCCCTTGGATTTAGATGGGAATGCATTCAATGGGGAAGGGGGAAGCAAAGGATTTTATCTATAAATGGAATGTCAAATCTCTTAAAAAAATGACATAATCCCATACTAATACATATGATCAGAACGTGGCAAGAAATTAATGAATGTACTTGAAAAAATGTAGGGATATCAATAAAAGCACCATGGGTAAAATATGTTATTGCCTATGAACATAAGCAATAGAATATTAAATTTTTGTTATGACAAAGGCAAAAGATATATTAAAGACTGTTATACAGAAGGAACTCTTATGTCCTTTGAACAACTAAAACACAAATACAGAGTGTCCAATGAGACCTTCTTTTGTTTTCTCCAGTTTAGATCCTTCTTCTTCTTTTGGCTTGGGTTCGCGGATGAAGATTTATGGAGGGGGATAAAAGTCCACGTCAGCTGCAGGCTCGATTGTGGCTGACAAGTCCGACGCGGGACAGGCAGACACGGTTGCAGCGGTTGCAGGGGAAAATTGGTTGGTTGGGGTTGGGTGTTGGGTTTTTCCTCCTTTGTCTTTTGTCAGTGAGGTGGGCTCTGCGGTCTTCTTCAAAGGAGGTTGCTGCCCGCCAAACTGTGAGGCGCCAAGATGCACGGTTTGAGGCGATATCAGCCCACTGCCGGTGGTCAATGTGGCAGGCACCAAGAGATTTCTTTAGGCAGTCCTTGTACCTCTTCTTTGGTGCACCTCTAAAAGAAAGGTGGGGACTAATGTTGACCTCACCTGAAATTAGTGTAACTGAATGAATGGTTTGGATGGGGAATACACCCAAATTTATATCAAAAATGTACTATGCTCTCCAGAGCGAAAGTGCAAAACCAGGGTTGCAGAGATCGAGGGAAAGATGGAAGTTGGACTTGGGTGTGGTGATTTCAGAAAGAAGTTGGTCAGATTGGTGTAAGGACAGAATGACATCAATTATAAATGCAAGATATGGATTGGTTCAGTATAATTTTTTACAACCAATTATATCTTACCCCACAGAAGTAATATAGATCAAAAGCAGAAATATCAGAAATGTGTTTCAGATATGGGACTGAGACAGGAACTTTACTACATGCTACGAGGTCGTGCGTGAAGGTGGTGCCATTTTGGAAAGAAATCACAGAAAAACTAACCAGGATAACAGGAGTGGCCTTCACAGGTGTCTTGGAACTATATCTATTAGGTAATTTTATGGAAATAAGCAACAAATTGAACAAATATCAAATCTCATTTATAAAAATAGCACTGGCAGTAGAAAAAAAATGTATTGTGATCACTTGAAAGTCCAACTCCCCTTAACTTATTAGCACGATGGACGGCAGAAATGAACAGCTGTATACCTATGGAAAAAAATAATCACACATAATTTAAAGAATAAATATGACACTTTTGTAAAGATCTGACGGCCATACCTGGACCATATAGGGACCTACTTACAGTAATAAAAAAAGGACTATAAATGTTACTATTTTACATATCCAAATGTGATTTTCCCAATTGTATTCTATATATTTAAAAGATATGGAAGCTCTGGTGGAGTGCGGATCTGTATGTATGGAAAGGGGTAGGGAGGGAGGGACTGTTTTGCTTTTGTTTGTTGTTGTTTGTCAGAAAAAGTTTAATATATTGTGATATTGAAGATTTTATTATGTATATTTTTGAAAAACACAAATAAAATATTAAAAAAGACACTAAGACTAAAGATAGGATTTAAAATTTCTTAATGTTCCCTGTATTAAAATGAATAATCCAAATTTCTCAAGGAACGATTGGCTCTCACTTCCAATATTAACCATGTGGCTGTCCTGTCCTGTTAAAGGTGTGGTAAAATTTAAAATTTTTAAATTTAGTCATGCACCTCGACAACAGGCCATTTTGGTCTAAGATCCCTACTACCCAATTTACACCCAATTAACCTACATCCCTGGTACTTTTCGAACAGTGGGAGGAAACCAGAGCCCACTGTGGGGAACGTACAAACTCCTTACCGACAGTGCAGAATTCGAACCCAAGTCCTGATCGCTGGCAATGTAAAGGCATTGCGCTAACTGCTATGCCAGCCTTGCTGATCAGAACATCTGAAGCTAAGCAATGTTTGGCAAATTTTTACTTTGAATTCCTATTTTTTTTTACCAGATTTGAGTTTCGTGTCAAATGCATGTTTTAACTTTTTGTTCTGAATACCCACAGCCAAGTGATTAACTTCTCTTAAGAGAATCATAGTTCTGAAACTTTCCTTTTTCAGAGACTTCCTTCATTCTAAGAAACAAGCATTTGCCATTAATGGCTAGCATCTGTCTTTTAATATTTTTTGTGCATTGGCTTCATGGCCTCTATAATCCTCTCGGTTTAATTTTCCTAACAAATTTATTGTACAGAACTGTATCAAATGCCTTTTGACAGTCCTTAAATGCATTAGCTATGTTATGTCTCATGCACCACCTGTTATTCAAAAAAATTTAGTAGTTGATTTACTTTCAATGCAGCTAAATTGATTTTCAATTGTTGGTACATACCTTTCCAAATGCCAATTAACTCTACAAGTATTAATTTTAGTAAAAAGAACAGCCACATTTCCTGAACTAAATCCAGTCACACACAAGTGAGAAAATTGTAAAGTGACTAAGACAGAAAATGCAGCAAGGTAAATTGTATTTTTAGTACTCTTTTAATAATCACAGATTCGGAGCCATTTCCGAATCATGGGTCCTTTACCGGCATCACCTATGGCTCCTAGAACGCTTCCACCAGCGTTGTCTCCGCTCCATCCTCAACATTCATTGGAGCGACTTCATCTCCAACATCGAAGATGGCAGAGGCTGACAGCATCGAATCCATGCTGCTGAAGATCCAACTGCGCTGGGTAGGTCACGTCTCCAGAATGGAGGACCATCGCCTTCCCAAGATCATGTTATATGGCGAGCTCTCCACTGGCCACCGAGACAGAGGTGCACCAAAGAAGAGGTACAAGGACTGCCTAAAGAAAGCTCTTGGTGCCTGCCACATTGACCACCGCCAGTGGGCTGATATCACCTCAAACCGTGCATCTTGGCGCCTCACAGTTCGGCGGGCAGCAACCTCCTTTGAAGAAGACCGCAGAGCCCACCTCACTGTCAAAAGACAAAGGAGGAAAAACCCAACACCCAACCCCAACCAACCAATTTTCCCCTGCAACCGTGTCTGCCTGTCCCGCATCGGACTTGTCAGCCACAAATGAGCCTGCAGCTGACGTGGACATTACCCCTCGATAAATCTTCGTCCGCGAAGCCAAGCCAAAGAAAGAAAGAAAGAAGAAGAAGAATCACAGAGAATGTCACAAATGCCTAAAGATGTAATTTAATTCTGATGATGGCAATATCAACAATTGAATTTGCAAACGTTGTAAATATGTAATACGTGAAGACATTATTGTCACAGTTCTTTTGCTGGGATGCTTGGTTGAGGAATCTGGACAGATTTGTTCAGTGCTCATTCATCTGTTGCCTATGAATGCTGCAACTCTTACAATCTTGTGACCTCATTTTCCCTCCAAAAATTAGATTTCAGTTAAATAATATCTCACCCAATCACCACTCTTGAACAAAGGTCATATAATTTTGTGATTTAAAATTGTGTTCTAGAACCAGTTCTAACCTTATACCTTGGTTCAATTAGAAGATTGTGGATAGAGCTGCTACAATTTTCATCCTTGCTAGAATCACTAGAAGAATTAGAAAAACACAAGGCAGGCACAATGGGATTGCAAATGAGTGAACAAAAAATTAGATCATTTGGAAAAAAGGTGCATTGTTTGATTGATTTAAAGCTCATGTTTGTGCTAGAATGACATTGAAGAGTTCAAAGGTTCCTTTTATTATCATGGAAATAAGACATTAAAAATGTAATAAACATGAAATACTTCAACTTTTTTCTTCTTTAAGGCAAACAGGTCACCATGAGCATTGCCGGTTCCCCTAACAATAGAAGAAAGAGAAGTAAGAGAGTCCCCTTAGCGATTTGAGTGTCATGGGTTCACTTCCAGTGCTCCCACATCCTCTGTAGCCGCACACACTCCTGTTCAATCCATTGGTAATCAGAGCTTCAGATCCAAATTGCCAATATGATCTGGAAGCCTTCAGCACCCGAGGCCTTTTGGAAGCTCTTCTTGCCCTCAGCACTCTATTAAATCCATTTTCTGATACCTGGTTTGTGGTGATATGTAATTACACCAGGGGT
Organism: Narcine bancroftii; assembly: GCF_036971445.1. Lineage (NCBI taxonomy): Eukaryota > Metazoa > Chordata > Chondrichthyes > Torpediniformes > Narcinidae > Narcine > Narcine bancroftii. The sequence goes on from NC_091471.1 coordinate 80,160,235, forward strand.
TATCCCAATGACCTTGTATATAGTCCAGAGCTACAGTCTAGCCTTCCAGGTTTGTCTTGCAGAGAGACAAGACTCTTAGTGTACATATTAGTTTATTAAATTGTACTGACAATAACCACAACAGCAGTGCAAGTATAAGACAGCTTTAATAAACTAATAAGTACACTAAGAGGTCTTGTCTCTCTGCAAGACAAACCTGGAAGGCTAGACTGTAGCTCTGGACTACTTTATATACAAGGTCACCGGGATGACCCCTGGTGACCTAGTGGTGTAATTACATATCACCACATGGTTCTCATCAGACCATCTCCAGAAGCCAGCAGACTGGTGTGAGTCCTTTGTCTGCAAGACACCAGCAGCAGCATCCTGTGTTAGTCCTTTGACTGCAAGCTTGTGTGGGTCCTTCAGCTACTGAGTGTCTTACTGGTCTGCTCCTGTGGTCACCTTCCCTGTAGGGTCATCTCCTAGGCTTCTTCTCACAGAGGTGATTTTCCCCATTTCTTTTCACTGCTCCCCTGGAGTCTGCAACCCCTCATGGTATGCTGCCCAGCACAGGCATCACCATCTTGGGCATAGATCTCTGTGATTTCAAGATTAAAAAAAAACAACAAAGTCAGCTCCTTTAACAGGCTGTTTAAAGCCTGCATGGAGCTGGGCAGCAGGACCCTGTAGAGCAACACTATGTCTGTACTCCCTGCACTCCCAGAAGCACCAGTGGCAGCACTGCCATTACAGCAGATCTGGCAGTGCCACCATTTACCAATGACAATATGGCATTTAGATTACATAAGGTTTAAGTTTATTTGTTACAAGATACTGAGGACAGTGAAAAAGATTCCTGTGCGAACAGGTTATCTTGAATATTTATTCAGCCAAGTAAAGAGTACAATTTACAGAGCAGAGGATTGAAATGAAACAAAAGATTAAATAGTTTCAAGCAAGGACAACATTATAGTGCTGTCACAGTATTTATTCAACAGCTTGATGACTGCGGAGAAGAAAATGTCTTTAAGCCTGTGGTTGCAGACTTTCACACTCTTAAGCCTTCTCCCTGATGGGAAGAGGATGAAGAGAGTGTGGCAGGTGTGTGATAGGCTCTTCAGAATCAGAATCAGAATTTATTGTCATGAACATGTCACAAAATGCACTGTTTTCCAACAGCCTCACAGGGCAAATATTGCTAAAATTTTTCAAAAATAAGAAAATAGAAGAAACTGAGGTTCATTCATAAATCTGATGGCAGAGGGGAAGAAGCTGTTCTTATGCCACTGGGCGCTCATCTTCAGGGTCCTGATGGCAAATGGGAGGGCATTGTCTGGGTGTTGGGGTCCTTGAGGAAAGAGGCTGCTTTCTGAAGACATTGCCTCTTTTAGATGTTCTTGATGCTGTGAAGACTGGTGCAAGTGATGTCACTGATTGAATTAACAACTCTGTTGAGATTTTTCCTGTCCTGTCCATTGGCACTTCTATACCAGACAGGATTACACCCAGACAGAATCTTCTCAATTGTACACCTGTAGAAATTTTCAGGAGTCTTGGTGTCATACCAAATCTTCTCAAACTCTTTACGAAGTATAGCCGCTGGCAAGCCTTCTTCATGATTGTGTCAACATGGATGCCCCAGGGCAGATCCTCAGAGATATTGACACCCACGAATTTGAAATTCTTGACCCTCTCCACTGCTGACCCCTCAATGAGGATTGGTTCAAGTTCTCCTGATTTCCTCCTGAAGTCCAGAAGTAGCTCCTTGATTTTGCTAACGTTGAGTGGAAGGTTGTTGTTCTGACACCACTCAAATAGTTGATCTAGCTCCCTCCTGTGCACTTCCTCATTGCCATCTGCAAATTTGCCGATGACCTTGGTGTTACGGGCAAATTTGTAGATGGCATTTGAATTATGCCTAGCCACACAGTCATGGGTGTACAGTGAGTGGATCAGTGGGCTAAGCACACATCCTTGAGGTGTATATGTGTTGATCCTCAGTGAGGAGGAGATGTTCTTTCCAATTCGTACTGACTGTGGTTTCCGATGAAGAAATAAAGGATCCAGTTGCAGAGAGGGGTGAAAAGTCCTAGGGTTTAGAGCTTGTTGACGAGCACTGAGGGAATGATGGTGTTGGATGTTGAGCTGTAGTCTATGAAGAGTAGCCGGAAGTATGTGTTGCTGTTGCCTAGGTGATCCAGATCTGAGTGAAGAGCCAGCGATATTGCATCTGCAGTAGAGCAATTGAGTTGGTAGGCAAATTGCAGTAGGTCCAGATCTTTACTTAAGAACGTGTTAATTCTGACCATGACAAACTTCTCAAATGTGAATACTACTGGGCGATAGTCATTTCTAGACAGTGGTAAATGTAGATGGAGTCAATAACGGGGAGGAAAGTTTAGGTGATGTTCTGAACTGCATTCACGACCTCTGCCTTTTCTTCTGACCTTCTGACCTTGAACAGAGCATCTCCCATACCACGCGGTGATGTATCCCGGATAGTTGTTAATACCTCACTGCTGCACCAAGCTAGGGCACATTTAGGTTCGATATAATCAGAATGTGGTAAATTGCATTTGATTATTTTTAGATTGTTATTTTGTATGTATAAAAGCAGCTAGCTGAAAATTAGCTTATTTTTCTGAAGCTTGGAAAACAATTGCTCTTTTTTTCCAATATTCCTTTGTGAACTGTAAATAGTTGCTTACAAGAATTACTTTGTTTAGAGCAAAACACTTGTTTTCTGCGAAAGAGCCAGACATAACCCAATTTCCTGTTATGTGGATGTGTGAAGTGAACAATTCCTTTTTCTTTTGTTGCTGTAAACATTATTCCAGGTTCTCCTATGAAATCTTGATTATTTACCCTGGTGTTCCCATATCTCAGTCTCTGAGGACGATGGTGACGCGGTTTGGCAGGAAGATAAGGGGTATTTCTCACCAACAGTTTCCTGTTTTTGATTTGCTATTGTTTAGACATAAACTCCTGACATCTTGGTTCTCCAGAGAAATGTCAACAACAAAGTACTCGAGTCCATACATGTAGGCTATCTTTTACAAATCTTTCCAATTAAATCAGCATCATCAACTTCTGAATGAGGAGATACTTCCATAATTTACTTAACAATGATTCCTCAAATCTTAACAACATTGAAACCTATAATATTAGGCTTAACTGCATGTGAAAGATTACATTTTTGTAAGATTTGTGTTATGAAACTTGCTATATTAAACCTTTTTTTAATTGATTTCACTGGACAATGAAAATTTTGTTTCTTGAATACTTTTAGGTGTATTTTATAGATTTTGAGCTGCTGTTCACAGAAATCACCTTAAATTTCCTATCATGTATCTTTTTTTAGATATAACCTATTTTTGTGATTTCCTGTCATAAAAGTCAAACATACAAAACCATGAAGTGCAATATGTCATTAAAAATTCATTTTCTGCATTCACACTTGCACTTCTTTCCTTCTGATCTTGGTGCAATCAGTGACGAACATGGTGAAATGTTTCACAAGGTTATTGTGACCATGGAAAAGCAATATCAGGGCAACTGGAATCCATCAATGCTAGCAGACTATTGTTGAACACTGGCACACAAGGCATCAGATGCTGAGTACAAATGAAAATCAGGGGCAAAACATTTTTAATCAGTTGAATTAATGCAATGTGTCAACATCATTATGTGATTAAACATACTAAATTCAATAAAAGTTAATTTAATGTTTCTCCAATTTCCTTCATGATACAGAAAATCTGAAACTAATCTTTGTGTTTAACTGGAAGTTAAACAAATTTTCTTCTAGAAGCAAACTTTTTCAAAAAGAAAATGTTATCCAGTGTTATTGAGATGCTCTCTAAAACAGTACAGTAACTAAATGAAAAGAAAAATACTTTCTTCAGGAAGTCCTCTTCAATGATGTACCTTTGGTGCAAGTGTGAAATTATTCTATTGCAGCCTGGTGCTTGTACAACTCATTTTAAATAGGTGACTACCAAAAAAGCATGATGGTCAAATGCTCTTTGCTATCAACTCTCTGTCTTTTCACCCTTGTATTTGAAATTATTTCTGCATTCATTTTCCAGATATTTCAAGATTAGCATTTATGTAAGATTTTAAAAATACATAGTATATATTGTACAAGGTACATAAAGTGCAAGGAACGACGTAATGGTGAATTTATGTTACATGTCAGTAAAATACTGATTTTACCGTGATTTTGAGCTCTAAGTATAGCAGTAAGCTGCTGTTTGGAATAAGCAAGAATGAATACAAAGACAAAGTTTAAAAAACTATGCTGTTCTCAAAAACAAAGGTGAATTATGAATTGAATTGAAAATAAATGTTGTAATGCTCTTTTCATTAACAGAAGTGATTCATGAATGAAAAAGATATTTCTAATTATGGATGCATTAGAAATATTGGATACCAAAAGGAGACGCACTCAACTGCTGATCCTTGAATCTGGACCAACAAAAAATCTGCTGGAGGAACTCTGCATTAGTGGCAGGAAAAGAATGGTTCATATTTTGGGTCAGAACCCTTCATCAAAGCCAAGTCAACTACAAAATAATATAGCTTGCACAGCTCAGTAAATATTTTCATAATCTAACCAATAAAGTCTGAAACATAAACTGCTGAATGAGGATAAACTTCCATGATTTAAATAAGATGATTCCTCAAATACTAGAAATACTGAAATCTCATTATTGAGGTTAACCTCAACAAAATGGAAAAAACTGCATTTTTGGACGATTTGGTTATGAGTCAAGACTTCATCAATAGATTGTCCAGAAAAATAATTAAACAATTGCAATTATAAGAATGGAATAATAAATCTAAAATAAACTACAGGTACAACAGTGAAAAGGAGAAATGTGTGACAGTGGAATGCATTACTTAAAGGAGAGTCCATGGTAAAAATAAAATACATAAGTGATTGAAAGAAAAGGAGTAAACATGGAAATGAAAAAAGATGAACGCTTGTATAGATTGTTGATACTGACAAGGAAAGTATGGTCCAAACAGCTTCATCTGTCATAGTTTCTCTGTAATTATAATGCACAATATCATAAAACTTAGATGTACCGAGCTGAAAATCAGCATTGGGTATTGAAAATTATTCCTTTGCTCCAAATATGTCTTCATTATTCTTCATATCAACCTAGCAAAGGTATAGTAAGAAAATAAAATACCACATTGGATACCGTATTTCAATTTTAGCAAGACTAAAAATATTAGAAGGTGGCAAGGGCATAAAATAATCCTTTCCCCTTTACTTTAAATTTGCAAATAAAGCCTCCAAAATATGAGAATATCGATTGTTATAAGGAAAAGAGATGATTGGCATGGATGAAAATAATAATCTTGAAGGCAATTTACTTTTGACTCACTTAAATTGATGAAAATAGGACAAAAAGGCAAATAATTGGAGGGCAAAACACTTTAAAAAGAAGATTAAAATTAAAATCGCAGATGTTTAAATCTGATATAAATTCAGAAGGTGCTAGAACAACACAACAGATGAGACAGCTGTGGAATGTCAGTTTGAAAAAAAGACTTGCCTCGTTAATACTCTTGATATGTTAAAAATATCATTATTATGATTAGATTCATCTAGTGAGTGATGAGAAACTAGAAAGTGGCAGTTACATTTGTATCAAGTGCCACGATACATTTATGTGAATGATTTGCTGTATTTTTTTCCAGCGGAATTTGAATGCATGTGAATAGCAACAGCAATCCAGTGCCAGATTACGTAACAAACCACAATGATTGAAAGTAACTCTGTACTATGAGAAAGTCATTGCACATTGACTCTCGTACCACACTGAATGGATAAAATCATTGCAAAATTACAGGATAGCATCATATCATTTTGTCTATGAATTTTTTGCCATTATCGAGCTTGACTAATCTCAATTTGCTGCTCAGTTTCATTAATATGCTTTTACATAAAAGAAAATTAAGTAAATAATAAATGCCTTAGATGATTGAATTAGTCAAAACTGGAAAGATCCAGTCACAGAGAAATATAAACAATAGCAAATATTTGTATTATAACCTAATGAAACTAGAGTTAATTAAAAGTTGATCAGCGATTCTCTTAATGCACTGAGATGGAATAATATATATAGCATGAGTTGCTTTGTCCTCCATTGGAACCAAAAGTCCTGGAATAGCGGAGGGTGATATTTAAATTGTTCACTAACCACCTCTGCATTTTTTTTTCCCCATCCTACCAGTCCAAAGGCGGAAAGTTGGATGGAGACTCAGTCACTGGGTGCCGGTCCATTATCCGAGTTTAAAGAGTGGTGTAACTGACTGGGAGCTGCCCCATACCATTGTGCCTCCAGCCACTTTTGTCAAAATTGTTGGGGGATGTGCCTGGGAATACCACTCATTACATTCCTAACAGAATTTGTGGACATCTCTAATACTTTGAAGAGGAAAGATAGTACAGAATATCCCACTTGGAATGTGTGGGGAAGAAATAACGATGGGCGACAATTTCCTTTGCCTTTTCTAATTGTTGTTGAAAGATGCTCTCCCAGTTTTGCAGCACTCCTTTGGGGAAATGCTGATTCATTGCTCTTCTGTTGATATGACTGCTCACAATTTGTTCAAGCACTTGTACAGGTTGGATGCAGTCATTTCTAGGCACAGTGATGAACAAAATCCCACCCCACTTTACTTAAAGACTAGATCTGGGATCCTGAAATGTCAGGCCATGTATTTTTTCTGTAAATGTCTGTTTTCATCAGATAAAGAACCACATTCATTATGTGTAGGTAAATATTTTCCTAACCTACCCAATTACTGCCTTTGGTATTTTAGGTATTTTTTGTTTTCTGTGGTAGTTGAAATAAAAGGAATCTGAAAGAGTGCTAATGGATCTTTTCATGATTGTGTTGAGAATGTTACTTTAAAGCATTGATTGTACTTTTGATGATTTAACTATGAAGAGGATATTTACAATTCAAATTTGAAAACTATTTTCCAAGAGTTGATTGCCTGCATAAGTTTACTGAGTGCAATCTAGCATTGTACCACTTCTGATGGACATTTATCATTTCCAAAGTGATAAATATTCTGCAAGGAGGTGAAAAGCTGACACAGAAACATAAAGGAAGCCCAGTAAATTCAAAAATAGGAAGCTCAGAATAGGAAGTTAAAAATACGAAGCAGGAAAGAAAGTCGGGCACAGATGGAGCAGTTAATTTTAGTCCTCTTCTTTTGTTAGAATTAATAAGCAAACACTGTCTTTAGAAGAGATTGATCTCAATGAGTCAGCTCTCATCTCAAAGTAAAAGATGAATTCAACATACTTGAACATAAAGTTTTAATATTAAAGTTTGTTGATGATCTACATGAATGAAAATGTAGCTCATGGTCTGGTGAAAAGTCACCTGAAGAAATGTTGATTGTAGTGGAGTTTACACAAACTGGCACTTACAAAAGGATCCCACTAGATTAAGTTGGCAATTGGTTCAGATGTAACAAAGGCTCTGGAACAACTAGATGTTATAAAGAGTGAAAGAGATGGACCTTACTCTGTCAAAACTATGCTTGGTTGGACGATTACGAGAAAGAAAATAGTTCAAAACTTTTGTGGCTAACAGAATCATTGAAATCGATAAGGTCTCATGTCCAATACAGTGGAGATATTTTAACGCAGTAAACAATCGTGCTGATCTGGCTTCCTGAGGTTTTAAAATAAAATCTTCCAGAAGAGACTGAAATCAGAGGTAAAACTGCAAATGCTGTTCAAATATTGTTGAACAAATGGACGCTGTTACCTTCTTAATCCATTACTTTTCATCATGGAATCATTTGAAAAACACAAGGTGGAAAAGAAAAGAGACTGAATATCATGGCATATTCAGCACCTTGACAATTCCTGGTTGACGGGGAAGATTGTTGATACCATCCAAGACAAAAGAGGACTTGTATGTCAAGTTTGGATTAAGACTAAAACTGGATTTCTGAACAGACCAATTACCAAAATCTGTCTTTTACAAGAAGCAGAAAGCATTAACGATTGACTTTCACTTTTGTTTGTATATTTACCTGATGCATTACTATGTTTGAGTTTGCCTTTTTACTGTTTTACAACTAGGGGAGCAAAGTGACAGTCCAGATAATTATTTTAACTAAATATTGCAACTATCTTCTTTTATAATCGTTTGGACAGTATGGAGATTTTGTTCTTTAGAGCGTATTCTTTGGCTTGGCTTCGCGGACGAAGATTTATGGAGGGGTAATGTCCATGTCAGCTGCAGGCTCGTTTGTGGCTGACAAGTTCAATGCTGGACAGGCAGACACGGTTGCAGTGGTTGCAAGGGAAAATTGGTTGGTTGGGGTTGGGTGTTGGGTTTTTCCTCCTTTGTCTTTTGTCAGTGAGGTGGGCTCTGTGGTCTTCTTCAAAGGAAGTTGCTGCCCGCAACAAATGTGAGGCACCAAGATGCACGGTTTGAGGCGATATCAGCCCACTGGTAGTGGTCAATGTGGCAGGCACCAAGAGATTTCTTTAGGCAGTCCTTGTACCTCTTCTTTGGTGCACCTCTGTCATGGGGCCAGTGGAGAGCTCGCCATATAACACGATCTTGGGAAGGCGATGGTCCTCCATTCTGGAGATGTGACCTACCCAGCGCAGTTGGATCTTCAGCAGTGTGGATTCGATCCTGTCAGCCTCTGCCACCTCGAGTACTTTGATGTTAGGGATGAAGTCGCTCCAATGAATTTTGAGGATGGAGCGGAGACAACGCTGGTGGAAGCGTTCTAGGAGCCGTAGGTGATGCCGAACAGGAGTGTGGGTATGACAATGGCTCTGTGTACGCTAATCTTTGTGAGGTTTTTCAGTTGGTTGTTTTTCCAGACTCTTTTGTGTAGTCTTCCAAAGGCGCTATTTGCCTTGGCGAGTCTGTTGTCTATCTCGTTGTCGATCCTTACATCCAATGAAATGGTGCAGCCGAGATAGATAAACTGGTTGACCGTGTTTAGTTTTGTGTGCCCGATGGAGATGTGGGGGGGGGAGCTGGTCGTCATGGTGGGGAACTGGCTGATGGAGGACCTCAGTTTTCTTCAGGCTGACTTCCAGGCCAAACATTTTGGCAGTTTCCGCAAAACAGGACGTCAAGCGCTGAAGAGCTGGCTCTGAATGGGCAACTAAAGCGGCATCATCTGCAAAGAGTAGTTCACGGACAAGTTGCTCTTGTGTCTTGGTGTGAGCTTGCAGGCGCCTCAGATTGAAGAGGCTGCCATCTGTGCGGTACCGGATGCAAACAGCGTCTTCATTGTTGAGGTCTTTCATGGCTTGTTTCAGCATCATGCTGAAGAAGATTGAAAAGAGGGTTGGTGCGAGAACACAGCCTTGCTTCACGCCATTGTTAATGGAGAAGGGTTCAGACTGTATCTGACCCGACCTTGTTGGTTTTCGTGCAGTTTTCGTGAGGAACTTTGGGGGGCATCCAAGGCGCTCTAGTATTTGCCAAAGCCCTTTCCTGCTCACGGTGTCGAAGGCTTTGGTGAGGTCAACAAAGATGATGTAGAGTCCTTTGTTTTGTTCTCTGCACTTTTCTTGGAGCTGTCTGAGGGCAAAGACCATGTCAGTAGTTCCTCTGTATTAACATATTAACATATCTTCCCCTCTCCTCCCCTCTGCCTTCTGTAGGGATTGCTCCCTCCATGACTCGCTCGTACACTCATCCCTCCTCACCAATCGCACCACCCCCCCCACCTATGGCCGCAGGAAATGCCACAGTTGCGCCCACACCTCCTCCCTCACCACAGTCTGTGGCCTCAAACAGGCCATTCAAGTGAAGCAACACTTCACTCATGCATCTGCGCAGTAATTCTCAACCTTTTTCTTTCCACTCACATAACATTTCAAGTAATCCCTATGCCATCAGTCCTTGGTGATTACTTAAAGTGGTACGTGAGTGGGAAGGGAAGGTTGAGAACCAGTGCCCTAAATCTAATTGTTACTGAAATATTTTGCTTGAGAATAATTGTCATTGGCCCATTTCTTTTGGCGTTATGAAACCGTGGACCTAACAAGTCAATTTGATGCGATTAAAATGGTAGTTTTCAAACTTTTTCTTTCCACCCACATCCCACCTTAAGCAATCCCTTACTAATCACAGAGCGCTTATGGCATAGGGAATACTTAAAGTGGTATGTGAGTGGAAAGAAAAAGGTTGAGAACGACTGGTTTACTGCATCTGGTGCTCCCTTTGTGCCTTTTCTACATTGGAGAGACTGGGGCAGACTGAGAGATCGCTTCACTGAACTCTGTCCACACCAGTGGCCAAACTTCTGAGTTTGTCCAGCATTGTGTTTTTATTTTAAGTAAACTGTGTCAAATTTAATGACTGTAATTTACAGACATACAATCAAAGTTTTTATTTGTGTACAAACAATTATTTTGTTGGGACAAAAACTGGAAATGCTAAAAATAAACAGCAATTCAGGCAGCATCTGTAGAAAGAAAAAGAAGAATTAATACGTCAGGTCAACAAGTTTTTGCCAGATCTAGGAAAAGTTAGAAATTAAACATTATAGAATTTGAGATCACAATTTTAAAACTGAGGTGAAGTCTTAAAATATGGAGCAGATTTTGGAGATGAGAGGTTTTCACTCATATTTTCATACTTCGCCCTTCACCCCTTGACTCTGTCTACTTTCAGGGCATTTCCATCTGTTCTCCATCCCCCATTCATTTCCCTTTGACCTTTCCCACTCATAATTTCATCAGGACTCTCCTGCCACTCACCAACACTAGGGGGAAACAAAGGGAATTTATAGTTAGTTGATTCTTGATAAAAAAATAGTTAAAAATATTTCTGGGATGGGTAAGAATTTGGAAATGAGGTTACAATAAGTCCTATTGAATGATGGAGTAGGGTCTATGGTTCAAGTGACTTATTCCAATTCTGCTTTCAGATGCTCACATGCATGAAAATGTTTTAAGTTTGAAGCCTGTGGAGGGGTAGTGAGAACAAAGGAAATGTTGTTTTTCTAATTCACAAAAAAAGATGGAAGCAGGATGTGGTAAATCACTGTTATGCTATGATTGCTGCTGCTAGTTGGACACATCCCCCAAAACTGATCCTACACATAGTCCTTTGCATGCTCCCCATTCCACTCTGCCTTGATCAGTCAATGAGGTGACTGCTGTTCCAGTCTATAGTTAATAAAAGCCTGACAGTTTCACAACTCCAGTCTTTTGTGATTATTGATGGTGCATCAAATTTATTAAATATATTTTTTCAGAAGAAGCTGGAACAGTATCTGAACCCTGAGAAGCTCAACATTGACCATCAATCACCAGACTCCCCAAACACATTCGAACTCTGGCTATGTTGTTTTGAATACTTCCTGGCGACAGCCGCAGATGTTATCACCACAGATGCTAACCGACTGAGATTACTCTTCTCACAATTCGGGCCCCAAGTATTCCTGATGATCAGCGATGCCAGTTCATACCCAGTGGCAATGAAGATCCTGAAGGCCCAGTATTGTAAGAAAGTAAATGAGGTCTACGTCAAGCACCTCCTGGCCACCAGAAAGCAGTGGCTTGGGGAATCAAGCACTGAGTACCTGCAGACCCTCTGGAGCCTTTGCAGAGTGTGGGTCTGTAAGGCCGTGACAGCTATTAGAATGCTGAGGATCTTACCCAGGAAGGTTACATGGTTGATATCCGCTCTGGGTATGTAAGACAGTGACTCCTGGAACAAAAGGTACTTGATTTACAGAGGTGGGGTGAGCTGACAGAGACACTGGAGGTGGCCCTCCAAAATTTGGATGATCACTCAACTGCCACTTGGTCACCGAGGACGCTGCTATCCTGGGATAGGGGATCATCCCACACTGTGAGCAACTGGTCACCTACACCATCGCACTCCTCAAGTAACCTGACCTCGGCCACCGTTGTAGGTGATCTCCCCAATTGCTACTTCTGCAGGCTGGATAACTCCCAAGGAAATGCTGCCCTGCCGAGGATATGATGTATGCTAGGTGCAGGAAAAAGGGACATTATGCCAAAGTTTGCCAGTGCAAACCATCTGCGAAACCTAGCAGCACCGTGTGCAGACAATCACCACTCTGGTCAGCATAATCAGCACCATCTCTTCTATGAACCAGCGATGCCATGTGCGTGCCATAGGGCTGCTATTTTGGACCACGCAGCAAATGCCATCTTCCCAGGCATATGACACCAGGAGGGAACAGCGATGGGGACCAAGTTGGGGTCGAAAGCAACCATCTCAAGATAGTGAGCTCCCATTGAACTCAGACAACAAGTCTATACTGGCCTCCATCACTCTGAACCAAGAACCACCACATGAACTTGCCAGGTCCATGATGGACATCCAGGTAAATGGGGGTGTTGTGACAAAATATTTTGGAATATTTTTGGGAGAAAAAGTGGTAAAATTAGAGAAGGTTACATACATATACACACTTTAAAACAAATACTATTTGAAATACTGAAGATTTCATATTCACAGTGACTTTATAGAAGTCATGAAGAATGCTATGGAGATTTCACAAGTAGCTGTTAATTGACTTGTGAATGAATGGACTATTGTCTTTAAAGCCACAGCAGGAGACAGGCTGTCCACTGATACCTGTTTTTGCAAGGCTTTTGACAAGATTCTTCCGAGGTAATTGAGGGGTTCTTGTTTAACTAAAAGACAAAGACAACAGATGAACCTGGAGAAGGTCAAGGGTTTTGCAAGTGAGAGACAGTCTCAGAGAGAGAGAGAGAGAGAGAGAGAGAGAGAGAGAGAAGGAAGTCTTTGACTGTATGTGACACAGAAACCTGTAATAAGCCAGGAGAAGCTTGTTGGAACTGAAACAGAAACTCCAGAGTGGCGGATGGCTGGAAGTGCTATCTGTCTGATGTTTCTCTTGGAATAAGTGAAACAGAAAGGAACTCTGTGGTAGCCTGAAAGAAAGAGGTTATCATCTGGAGAACCCTGTTGGGGCAAATTTCATCAGCAAGATATTGAGGTGACTAATGGTGATACCTCAGTTGTGGAAATCCTGGAACCACACATCTCTCTCTGCAAACCTACAAGAACCTTCCTGAGCAGTAACCATTTACCTTTCGAGCACCAAACCCTGGTGAATTTTATACATGTTAAATTCAGTGCACAGTATAAGAATTGCCTGCAATCAGCGAACTTGGAAAAATGAGAAGTGAGATTGAACTGTGAACCAAAGAACTTTTCTTAAATTTACACACACATTATGTACATGTGCACTTAGAATTAGAAGGAGGTTAAGTTGGGTTAGTTAAGTTAATAGCGATAAGTTAAAGTTTGATTCTGTTTTCATGTTTAAAGATAATTAAAAACAACTTTTGTTTCAGTAACTACTTGTTGTGGTGAATATCTATTGCCGCTGGATTTTGGGATCCTTTGGGCTTGTAACAGTATTACTAACTGCTTATTCGATAGTGGGAATACAGAAAGTTTTCCCACCCCAATACTGCTAAGGGCCTATCCCTTAAAGTACGGCCCACCAAACAAAAGATATCACTCGTGTCTCCAAATCACATGCGGCAGCCATCCATGGGTCCTGCGTAGTGACCCTGACCATTGGAGGTAGAGTTTACAAACATTTCAGACTACTTGTCATACCACAACTCTGTGGCTCCTTGTTACTAATTTCTGGGCTTAAAGTGCCAACTTCAGAAAGTGACATTGAAATTTGATGGGCCCCATTTCCACCCCCCCCCCCCCCCCAACTATCTTCAACAAACAATTCACAGACAGCCTTCTGTGTCCAACCTGTGGCCTCTTGACCCTCGAGGTTGACTACCCCCCCCCCCGCCACTGTTTGCCAACCTCACCCTCAATTGCAAGCCAGTAGTCACCAGGAGTAGACAGTACTGTGCGGAAGACAAGGCATTCATTAAGTCAGACGTTCATTGCTTGTTAGGTGAGGGCATCCTCGAGGCCAACAATAGCCCTTAGAAGGCCGAGGTGGTTATGGTAAAGATCGGGGATAAGAATAGGATGGCCATGCAGTTTGACATATACCCCCTTTCCCACATATCCAATATGATCAACCAGATCGCACAATATCAGGTATTCTCCACAATTGACCTGAACTCGGCGCATCACCAGCTCCTGATCCACCCAGAGGACTGCCAGTATACTGCATTCAAGGCAGATACCGCCTCTCCCACATCCTTTGGGTCCCTTTCGTCATCACAACAGTGTCTCTGTCTTCCAGTGGGAGATGGACTGCATGGTGGACCATTTTAATCTGCAGACCATATTCCCATACCTAGGCAATGTAACTATCTGCGGCCATGACCTGCAAGATCATGATGCAAATCCACAACTCTCTGGGTGAAAAAGTTTTTCCTCAACACTGTTCTAAATGGCCTACCACTTAATCTTAAACTGTGGCCTCTGGTTCTAGACTCCCCCAACATCGGAACATGTTTTCTGCCTCTAGCCTGTCCAATCTCTTTATAATCTTTTTTCATCCTTTGATGAAAGGCTCAAGCCTGAAATGTCAGTTATGTATCTCTGCCTTTACTACATAAAGGACACTGCTTGAACTGCCGAGTCTCTCCAGCATTGTGTGTTTTCTCTTCATCCATGATGTCCACAGAATTCTGTTTTACCCTTTAATAATCTTATATATTTCAATATCCTGTTTCACCCTTCTAAATTCCAGTGTATACAAGTCCAATCATTTCAATCTTTCAACAGTCCCACCATCCTAGGAATTAACCTCGTGAACCTATGCTGCACTCCCTCAATAGCAAAAATTCAACGAGACTTCTCTCTGCTTATTAAACAGGCCACATTAACAATTTATAAATTGTTTTTCCGTATTGCAAATGTTAAGTTATTTTCAAATAATTTAGTGCATATTCAAGCTTGGAAATACATTGAAATCTGACGTAAGAAAGTAGAAAACCTCAGAAGGACAAAAACTGGTGAAATGGTTCACAGATGTTCAAATCTTGAAGTACTTGCTTGATGTTACATTTAGGTTTTACTGCTTTTACTTGAGAAACTTCACTGAAAAATGTTAATGTATCAAGAAAATATGTTTGTTCAAATAAGGCCATTACCTCATTATTTGCTTTGAAACATTTCCAAGGTATTTTTAAATCATAAGGAGCAGTTTAAGTAATCATTCCTTAGTTTTATGTATAAACAAGTCTTGGTGACTTGGCATCAATGGTTGGTGTTTATATCCATTCTTCCTGTAATATCTTTTCTAGAACTTATCCTGGGGGAACGAACAAAACACCAACATAATCACAGAACTGAGAACAGATTTCACCTTGTTGTTTATTGAAAATTTGAGTTAACTATTCTATCCATAATTGTAGAATATGGAAAGCTTTGATTTGGGATGAAGAAAAGTATATATCAATGTAAGAAAATGTTCCAAATAACAGTTAATATCCCATCTAATGTCTTATACAGTCTTGTACATCCTTCATACTGATGTTTTCATGTAAGTAGAGGATACGACTGAACCACATTTAAGAGGAAAAAAACAGAGGCCTCTTGCTGAGATGCTCTCAAGAAGCTTGTAAGTACATTTTAAAAACTATTCAAGTAGACTGGATGGGTATATTGTAAGGAAAAGTTTAGATGCATACGGACTAGGAGAAACCAAATGGGACTAGCTCAAATAGGCAACTTGGTCGTCATGGATGAGTTGGGCCTGAGGGCCTGTTTCTTTGCTGTACACCTCCACAACTCAATGAGATTGAAGCTTTTATTTTAAAGTAAATTTAATTAAAACATTTTATATTACCAACAAATAATTAGGAACATTAAACAAGGTAAAATAAGTCATTTTTTTACCTGAACTGACATTTTTCAGAGGGTAGCTCTTCATAAGTCAGCATGAAGAGATTCCAGAAGCTGCTTGCAGCGTGTCAGTGCCCCACTGCTGAGACAAGGCAGAGAAGAATGTCAAATGCATCAAGAGCTGACTCTGTCTCATCTTGGACTTTTGGTCACATGATATTATTTTATTTCAGAACCACTATTAACCTACAACATTCTGGCCATTAATAAGTCAAGCATAATTTTGTCTCTAATTATATAGAATTACTCTAAATGAATGAGGAAATGCATGTGAAGTAAGATTCTACTTCCATACTGAAGTTCACTGCATATTATTTTTCCTTTGAGAAATATTATCTTACACAGCTTTAATGCTGTTATTGTGCCAGACACAACAACTCCAGGACATAGTTCTCATTCTCATCCTTTATTGTCAGGTATTATCATTGATATAATGCTGATCAACAGATTGAAAAACAAAGTGGAGGATCAGCTGCCATTTCACTTTGCAGAGAAGCAGACGTAATATTCATTTCATTAATGGCAGCACTTAAATGAGAAATTGTGGATTAAAATTGCTAATATCAAGATTGAAATTTGAAACAATATTTCATTAAAAATTTGTACATGCATCTGCAATCTGTATAAGTAACTATTTTTGGCCAGCTGCATAATTTCTCTTCCTTCCTGCCTCCTGTGAATTTGATCGGGATTTCCTATCTGGGCTCTATCTACAAAGATATTCATGTGCTTAGGATATGTTTGTCAACTAATTGTCCATTATCCAATATAAATAGTACCAATATTTTATCTTGCAAACAATTAATTATATGATTTGGTGAACATTATTACTGCAGAAATCAATAAGCATTTATGAATAATTTTCAATGAGACTTGTTGAAATTAGAAATTTTTTTTCCAATTGCATTTCTGTGCTTTTTGGCTACAATTTTATCACATACTTGTCATGATGAAAAATCAGCTTAAAATATAATTACCTTTTTTCAAAACACAACACGTGGACTTGCATTTAGAATAATTTTATTAACTGCTCAAGCAAAATAAAATTTAAAAAAATATAGGATAATGTAATGAAAAATTTCTCTCATTCCTGAAGTCGATCCAAAATCTTTCGAGAGCAGAGCTAATGAAATATAGATCAACCAATATTTTCCCTTTATATGCGCATTTGTAACACTGCAGAAACAAGTCCAATTGCTACTGAATGCCAGCAGTAAATCCACACTTGCTATCACCGATATTTTGATACTGCTTGTTGAAGCATATCAGCTTCTGTCTGAGCAGCGACATGGATTCATTCCAATTTGTCTACCACAGCAACAGGTCTATGGCAGATGCCATCTCACTGGCTCTACACAAAGCCCTGGAACAGCTGTACAGCCAAGACGCATACATCTGAATGCTCTATATCGACTACAGTTCATCAATCAACACCATCACCCCCTCAAAACTGATCAGCAAACTGCAAAACCTGTGCCTCAGTACCCCACTGTGTAATTGAATCCTGGATTTCCTCATGCCCAGACAATCAGTGAGAATTGATATCTTCTCCACAATCACCATCAGTAACTGAGCACCATAGGGCTGTGCTCTTAGCCCCCTGATCTACTCACTTTCCACCTATGAATGTGTGGCTTGGTATGTCAACAACAATTTGCTGACAAATAAAAAGGGTCAATGAGTCAGCATACAGGAGAGAGATTGAAAACTTGACTGAATGGTGTCCCAACAACGAACTCGCACTCATTGTCACCAAAACCAAAGAGATGATTGTGGAATTTTGGAGGGGAATACCAGAGATGTGTGATCCAGTGATAACCCATTTTTGGCCAGCTGGCCAAAATTCCTGGGAGTCACTATCTTTCCTGGATCCAACACACGAATGTCATTTACAAGAAAGCATGTTAGCTCCTGTACTCTCTGTTGTGAAAGAAGGAAACACAAGTGTTGGAAAATGTGTTGACCTGGCTGCCTCATGGTTTGGTATAGGGACACCAATACCCCTGAATGTAAAGCTCTCCAAAAGGTAGTGGATGCAGCCCAAGACACCACAGGTAAAACCCTCTCCACCATAGTGAACAACTATAGGAAACGCTGCGATGAGAGAGGAGTAGCAATGGGGGTGGAGAATGATGGTGTGAGGGAAGGAGATGGAACAAGGACTTTCCCAGGGGAAAATTTTTAAAGCCTGAAAATAAGAACGTTTAAAATAATCTACAGATATTAAAAACAGCTGGAACCTACCTGTAACGCCCTGGCCATGGCTAGTAGAGGAAAGAAGACAGCAGAAACCAAGTTAACAGTGAGTAAAGAAATGAAGAATGTACAGCCTACCTTAACATTGGAGCCTGGGGCTCAGGTTCCGAAGCTTCCACGGATGACATGGCGATGACAGGCTCCCTGGGGAACCAAGGAGAATGGTGCTGGAGTCATTCAGATATCTCCAGAGGTTACCCCCGCACATGCTCAAAAAGGAACAACAAGCTTCTGAATGGAGTCTCGACAACGCCACTTCCAGCGCTGGCAGAATGGAGGAACTTCAAGTTGGAACAGAGCTGTCAGAAACACCTGCTTTTTTTGACAGAAGAAAAGGGAGACTGAGAGAAATCAGATGAAGATGAAGAGCTAGAAGAAAGTCAAAGTGCAATTATGAAGAATCTTTTGTGGCGGCACACATAATTGATCGTCATGCAAACCAGCTCTGTGTATCACGATGCATCAGCGGAGCAGCCGGAGCACGGGTTTGGATGAAGCACAAAAAAGATTTATTATGATAGCCTTAGCTGTAGCAAAAAAATGTATAATGTCAACCTGGAAATCAGAAGATAGCCTGAGACTACAGCAATGGTACATAGAAATGAATAAATCTATTCCATTGGAAAAAATAACATATAATTTAAGAAATAACATCACAGTATTTGAACAAATTTGGGAACCATACATGGAACACAACAGAAAGGTCCTACCGCGGACCTCCACCACCTAAAATGACAGAATGAGAAGACGAAATGAACTGACCCAGTGTGTAAAAGTAGATGACACAATTTTCTTGTTTATTTTCATTGTGTGATGACATTGTTTAATGGGTTTAATGTATTGTATATGTTGAACGTTTAGTGGGTGGGGACGGGAGGGTGGGAAGGAGGGAGGGAAGGGGGGGAAAGGGGAGAAAATGACACTGTGTATATTCAAGAGGGAAATGTTTGTGTATTTTGGTCAATATGGTCCATAGAGTGAAAATTTTTTTTTTTTTTAAAAACATGGTACCGCACGTTTGTTTCCTCCAGCAGAGGCTCCAGGCCCGCACGCGCACGGGTTGCGTGGTGACATCACACAGTTGCAATTTCCGGCAAAGGTGGTGGGATTTTACGGTGTCCTTAAAACACAGCACGTGAAAGTTAAATAAACTTTTGAGTGAAGGTGAGCCTACCGACTGCTGGACTCTTTTCTTCACTCTACTATGTTTGTGACCCCGATGGGTCCAGACGTCACTGAACCCCTCAATATGAACACTGCAGCAGTTAGCATTGTGCCATTAAAACTACTTACTTTCTGGACAGGCAGAGGCACAGTTCCAGATAAAGCAAATCACCTCCAACTCCACCAAATACTATCATGTTGTCAGCTCTTTGGACCAGGAAACTGCGGCCAAAGTAGATGACCATACAAAACCCATTGGACGAAGGTAAATACAACACGCTTATCAGCATGTATGGGCTCTCCAGACATGAGAGGGTAGCCAGAGTCATGTACCTGGATGGCCTGGGAGACAGAATGCCATCTGCCCTCATGGATGAAATGCTCACACTGGCAGAAAGCCACAGACCATGCCTTATGTTCGAGCAGCCGTTATTAGAGAGCTGCCCAATGACATCCAGCTGATGCCCGCCAACATGAATTTCAGCGACCCAGAAATGTCACACCCAAAGAGACATACTTTGGCATACTAAGCATGAGTCCGAGTCCATCATCAGCTAGTTGACCCACTCACAAATGGAGATGTAAACCAAACCCCCACCACCCCAGGACCAGCAATGTCCCCACAGACCACACGAGGGAATGGACACAAAATGGTGTTTCTACCACCAAAGGTGGAGGATGAATACCTAAAAATGTTGGCAGCCCTGTGTATTTCCGGGAACTGATGGCTTCGACGGCTGGCCACATAGACAGCCTTCTCCATGTTATGGACAAGTCTATGGGCCACAGGTTTTTGATCAACACAGGTGCAGAAATCAGCATCATCCCACCAACAGCACTCGAGACCCACACAAGACCCCATGGCCCCAATCTGCGAGCAGCCAACAACACTCCTAAAAAGACTTTTTGCAAATGGCAGGTGGCAGGAGACGATACTTTCCACTGGGATTTCACACTTGCATCAGTACAAAAGCCACTCCTGGGAGGAGAAATCCTGAGAGCACACAGCCTGCTAGTCGATCTAAAAGCCAAATGACTGGTGCATGCGTAAACTTTCCAGACCTTCCCACTTAAGGAAGCAAGAATGCCAGCCCTACAACTTGCCTTGGTGTCGATCCAGACTGATAAGTACAGCTGCATTTAGGCCAAGTTCGCGGCTACCCTCAAGCTCCAATTCACATAGACCATATCACCACCCAGGGACTCCCACCACTCCCCCCTCTATGCACACTCTTGCCACCTGCCTCCAGACAAACTGCAACTGGAAAAGGAAGAGTTCAAAAGCAGAGAGAAACTGAGCATTGTCCGCAGGTCCGACATCCCATGGGCCTCACCATTGCATATGGTCCCAAAGGCCAATGGCGGTTGATGACCGAGTGGGGTCTATAGGTGCCTCAATGACACCACCATTCCAGATTGCTATCCTGTCCCCCACATTCAAGACTTCAAAACTAACCTGCACAGTGCACAAATTTTCTTGGTTTGACCTAGTCCGTGGCTATCATCAGATCCCTGTGCATCCCGACAACATCAAGAAGATGGCCATAATCACGCCTTTTGGCCTTCTTTGAGTTCTTGCACATGCCCTTCGACCTCAAGAACACGGCACAAATGTTCCAGCACCTTATGGATGCAGCTGGCATGGATTTGGATTTCATCTTTATCTACCTGGACAACATCCTCATCATCAGTAAGAATAATTAGGAACATGAATCCCACCTGTGCCAGCTGAACTCCTGCCTCAGCAATTTTGGCCTCAACATCAACGCAGCCAAGTGCCAGTTTGGACTGGAAGTCATCGATTTCCTGGGCCACAGGATCACCAGGAACGGCACAACACCCCTGCCGACCAAAGTGGATGCCAAACCCCAATTTGCCAGGGTAACTATGATGAAAGGCCTGCAGGAATTTGCAGGCATGGTCAATTTTTACAACCGTTTCATTTCAGCCACTGCCAAGATCATACAACCGCTTTTTGCCATGATGGCCACAATGAAGAAAGTCCTAATATGCAATGACGAGGCCTCAGAAGCTATCCAACACACTATGGCCAATGCCATGTTACTCATACACCTGAGGACGGATGTTCCCACTGCCCTCATCTTCAATGCCATCAGTGGGGACTCGAGCAGCTAGTAGACAGGGATTGGAAACTCCTAGTTTTATTCAGCTAACACTTGAGGCCACCAGAACTCAAATAAAGTGCTTTCATCAGGGAGCTGCTGACGCTTTACCTCGCTGTGTGCCACTTCAGATACTTCCTTGAGGGGAGGCCATTCACAGTGTTCACTGGCCACAAGCCCTTAACAGTCACCTTTTCAAAGGTTTTGGAGCCCTGGTCAGCCCAGCAGCAGTGCCACATGGCTTACATCTCTAAATTCACCATGGACATCTGACACCTGTCTGCCAGAGATAATATAGTGGCAGATGACCTCTCCAGGCCTGCAGTTCAAACATTAGCACCAGGCCTAGACTACACAGATCTCGCACAAGCACAAGAAGCGGGTACTGAGATTCGCGCTCTCTACACCACCATCACTGGCTTGCAGCTACAGGATTCTAACTGGTGCAGAATGGAAGGACACTACTCTGCGCCATGTCCATGTGGAACCCCAGTCCGGTAATCCCTGCCCCATGGAGATGCAGGGCCTTTGACTCAATTCATGGCCTTTACCAAACTTCCATCAAGGCCGCCTCTCGTTTTGAGTCTGCAGGATTTCTTTCTCCAATTAAAGAAGATAATCAGGGAGAGGGAGGTTCAAGTCCTCAATGTGAAATGCAAAGGGAGGTGGTACAGATACAGCTTGCACCCAAGAGAGCTGTACTGGTACAGATTTTAAGGTTGTAACAGGAGTTGCATATAGATCTGGAGAAACAAAGTCAGTCATAATTGATGATGATCAAGTAAATGCTGACCTGGAAGTGGCTGCTGAAAGACTGTTTTGAATAAACTTTATAATTGATTTTTTTTCCTCGGGGGTGGGGGGGGGGATAGATGTTTGTTTCCTTGCTTGCCTTATCTGTCATGTGCCATATTGTGGTGGAAGCCACAATCGATATAGTGGAGGTAATGCTGTTTATTTTTTATACAGCATCTTATTCAGTAATTTTTCTTTGGGACAGAGATGCTCACAGGAGTTATTTGTGCTTGATGATGGAGGGTAGGACTGAAAGAGATTTAGATTTAAATAATGGATGGGAATAAGATACTAAATTTTCTTAGTTTTAATGTTAATTGGCTTCATGGTCCAATTAAAACAAAAAAGAATTTTTGCTTATATGAATAATATGTAAGTTGATATTGCATTTTTACAAGAAACTCATTTGACTGAAAAAGAACATTTGAAATTAAAAAGGGAATGGATTGGTCAAGTGGTATCTTCATCCTTTAATTCTAAAGGAAGAGGAATAGTAATATTAATAAAGAAAACATTACCGGTGAAAATTCAAAATGTTATACTAGATCCTGTGGGAAGATATATTCTGGGTCATTGTCAAATTTATTCTGATATGTGGACATTTATGAGTATTTATGCACCAAATGTAGATGATGAAGATTTTATACCTAATAATTTTTTTTACATTTGTCAGAGTCATATGAAAAAATATTAGTAGGAGGTGATTTTAATTGTTGTTTGGATCCTATATTGGATAAATCAACTAAATTGGTAACACAAACTAAAATGGCTAAAACTGCATTGAGTTTGATGAAGGAACTAAATTTAATAGATATTTGGCATATGTTAAATCCTAAGGGGAGAGACTATTCTTTTTATTCCCATAGACATGATTCTTTTTCGAGAATAGATTTTCTTCTAATATCTATACAATTACAAGGAAGAATGAATTTTGTTGAATATAAATCTAGAATATTATCATATCATTCTCCACTTTTAATGGTATGTACAATGCCTGACAAGGAACCTTCACCATATAGATGGAGTTTTAATATTATGTTGTTAAAAAGAATGGACTTTATGATTTTATAAGAAAACAAATACAATATTTTTTGGATATAAATTCTAATTCAGTAGAGAACATATTTGTTATATGGGAAGCACTTAAAGCTTATTTAAGGGGACAAATTATTAGTGATTCAGCTAAAATTAAGAAAGATTATTTGAAAGAGAGGAATCATTTGGAAAGAGATATAGGAAAATTGGAAAAAGAGTTGAAAAAGAAATTATCTGAATTAATTAATAAAAATCACTTCAATTTAATATTATTCAGACATATAGAACTGAAAAATTAATTTTATATCACCATATAAATTTTAAAAATTGAATCAGACTCTTTTGGTTTTATGTTTTAGATGTGGACAGGAAATTAGTACCCTTTTGCATTCTACTTGGCAGTATCCTAAAGTTAAACCTTTTTGGTTAGAAATGGGTAGGAATAATGGGGATTAAATTCCCACAGGAACCAATTTTATTTTTATTGAATGATATTAAGAATATAGAACCAAAGTTGAAACTGAATATGTATCAAAAGAAGTTCATTCAAATTGCTTTATCAATAGTAAGAAAATATATTGCCATTACTTGGAAGTCTGACACGGATTTGGGTATAGAAAGATGGCATGCAGAGGTTCAGAGTTGTATACCACTTGAGAAAATTACTTATTATTTAAGAGACAAATATTATATATTTTGGAAGATATGGAGCTTTTATTTACAAAATATGGATGCAAATATTTAAATGAAACTCTGACATTCCCTTTCTCCTCAAGGTTTCAATATACTATAAGAAACTTTAAAGTCATAGGCATCCCGTTGAGGGTCTCTTGTCCCCTTCTTCCTCTATTTTTTCTCTTTTTCTTCTTTTCTTGTAGGGGATAGAAGTGGATGGGGTGGTATATAGAGAGGTTTTCTTATCTTTTTCTTTTTATACGCCACATGTATTTGTATTAATTTAAATTATTTTTCATTATGTGGTTTATTTGTGTGGTTCTAAA
Source organism: Narcine bancroftii (assembly GCF_036971445.1). Classification (NCBI taxonomy): domain Eukaryota; kingdom Metazoa; phylum Chordata; class Chondrichthyes; order Torpediniformes; family Narcinidae; genus Narcine; species Narcine bancroftii. The sequence goes on from NC_091471.1 coordinate 80,184,448, forward strand.
TTTATAAATAAAAATTTTAAAAAAGAGAGGAGGAGTAATCATCAAGGATCCACACCACCCAGGACATGCTCTGTTCTCGCTGCTGCCACCAGGAAATAAATATAGAGATTCATGCCACCAGGTTCAGGAACAGATGCTACCCCTTCACCACAAGACTCCTAAACAACAAACTCAATCAGGCACTCATTTAAGGACTCTAAGTTTGCACATTATTTACTATTGAATATTTATTTTCTGTATTGCGCACAGTTTGTTTGCAATTATTTCTTTGTTTACATTTCTCTCTTTTATATATCTTTTCTTGAATATAGTTTTTTACACTACCAATAAGTAGAAATTCTGCCTGGCCTGCAGGAAAAAGAATCACAGGGTTGTATGTGATGTCATGTATGCATTCTGTCAATAAATCTGAACTTGGTATTTTGAATCGTCAACTAGTTACAATGCCGTCAACTGTGAAGATAAATACCTAATGGTGCCTAATTTCTATGCTTATGCAATTCATATTCAAACTTCCAATCTTGTTTAATCTGTAACTCATACTCTTAGACTAAATGTAAGAAAATACTCCTTTTATTATTAAAAAATAAGCAGATCTGCTAAGTTTTTCTGGAATATTAAAGTTACTAAATATGTAACTAACGTTTAACTATATAACTAATATTTTTTTTCTCTGTGGCAACTGTCACACTACCTTCCAGAGTGGCCATTTACATAGGAATGACCAAAACTCCAAAATTCTAGATTTCACCACGAGTTTAGACTAAATACCTGAGATGCAGTATTTACATAGGTGAGACATGGGACGCCACTCCGTTGACATTGACTGTGACCTGTGTCCTATGCGTCCGACATATCCTGCAAACGGAGCAAAATGGCTGTAGAACCTGAGGTGCTTTTAATGCTTACAGTGACGATGTGTCAACTTTTGTCCACTTATAAAGTGATGATCAGACCAAGGAGAATCAGACTGGGTTTAAACATACAGCTCCACTCTTCTGTTTTTAGGATGCCAGAAAGCCCAGAATGATTGCTAGATTTAAATGAATCTCCCAGTATTTATTCACCGTGCTGTATGTTTGGGGAAAGGAATTGTAAAATATGAATAAAAATTTAAAAGTCCAATAGAATCACATCAATAACTGATAGGTGTCTTAGATAAAATGTATAAGCTGTATTCCTGTCAATGTAACTTACTGTATTAAAATAATCACAAAAGGCCACTCTCTCTGGACCCGTGAAGATGTCAAACAAAATGAATTGACTAGAAAAGCATTCCTTGTCGGCATCCCAGTCACATGCTTGCCGATGTCAGTTAATATATATTGTTGCATTCCATCCATTAAAACCTCAGTTCTCAGCCCTAATTCACACTGATCAAATTTCTCCTGTTGATGGAGGGTTGGTGGACAGACCGCAGAAAAATGCAGAGCAAATTACATGAGAGAGAGAAAAAAGTTAAACAGATGAAATCAAGTTTAAAGGCTTTGATTCAATTTGTTGTATGATATGAACCTGTCAGTCACAGAGATTTTATGCTCTTCTAGCTCAGCTCACATTTACCAGGTATATCTGGAACTGAATTCATCTAGGTGTGGCATTTCTCCTGCTTGGGATGTAGGTAGTTCTGGAACTCTTTGCTTGCTCAAAACCAAAGCCACCCAGAGCATCCTCATTTACGCATTACTGTCCATATTAAATAAATGTCTCGAGTACTTCGAAGTACTCGAGATGGCAGAGGCCGACAGCATCAAATCCACGCTGCTGAAGATCCAACTGCGCTGGGTAGGTCATGTCTCCAGAATGGAGGACCATCGCCTTCCCAAGATCGTGTTATATGACGAGCTCTCCACTGGCCACCGTGACAGAGGTGCACCAAAGAAGAGGTACAAGGACTGCCTAAAGAAATCTCTTGGTGCCTGCCACATTGACCACTCCAGTGGGCTGATATCGCCTCAAACCGTGCAACTTGGCACCTCACAGTTTGGCGGGCAGCAACCTCCTTTGAAGAAGACTGCAGAGCCCACCTCACTGACAAAAGACAAAGGAGGAAAACCCAACACCCAACCCCAACCAACCAATTTTCCCTTGCAACCGCTGCAATCATGTCTGCCTGTCCTGCATCGGACTTGTCAGCCACAAACGAGCCTGCAGTTGACATGAACATTACCCGTCCATAAATCTTCATCCGCAAAGCCAAGCCAAAGAAATAAATATCACAGTTATAAGTGAAAGCACACAATCAGAAAGATTTTTTTCATATTATTGTAGAAATTATTTAATCTCAGGCAAGGTAGGGCTGGCAGTCTTAATCCATAATGGTCCGCAGTTATGTGACCAGGAACTTATTGTAATTCATTGATCCTGTGGGACAACTTGTTAGGATATGAATTGTTATACATTTAATGGAATACTTTACAATATTGGAGTTGGGGACCTGTTCATTGGGTGACATTTTCAAGGAACTTAATAGCTGCATGTTTGCTCAGATATATGATGCATCCAGACAAATATCAGTAGTAAATGAGTTAGACACAGGCTTATGGAGCTGGGTCCCATGGGTCCATGTTAATCGACTGTCCTGAACTGGGAAGGGGGATGCGGAACAATCACCTTTATTCAGGAATCTGTGGGAGAAGCCATGGTACAGTCAGTCAATGGGCATGCCCAGGCAGTTAAATATACAAACAGGAGGGACTGCAACAAAAGTTCACAAGATTAATTCCTAGAATGGCGAGTTTACTACAGTACAACCCTTAGTATCTGGCATCTATGGAGATTGGTAGAGGCTGGATAAGTGAATTTTCTGGTTGCTTAAATTGTGTGTTGTGTGATTGGTGAACTAACAGCAAGGTGCAATTTTAAACTTTCACATTTTTTACCTATTTATTTTCTGCCATTTTTTTGCTAGTTAATTGAGGGTGCCAGTTGCTTGCATTCTGGATAACAGGAATTTTACTGTGTCTGAAGAAAGATTAAGCATATCACCTCTTCGGTTTATAGAAATCAGAGGAGATCACACTTGAATGTACAACAATCTTACAGATGTAAGATGAATATTTCCATTGGCTGGGATGTCTAGAACTAGTGGTCACAGACAAAACCAAGGGACTAGCCATTCAGACTAAAGTGAACACCAAGTTCTTCAGCCAGATGATGATGAATCTAATGTTTGGGATTCACTAGCCAAGATATCGATGGAGGCTCAATTTTTGAATATATTCAAGTCAGAATTTATCAAACTTTACAGTAACACAGGGATTAGTGGTGTGATCTTTTCTGTCTGTGATACATTGTAATAACAATGGATGTGAATATGGGATCTTTGATTAGTAATTAAATGGATGACATGAACATCTGTAGTGTTGTAGATGGTGAGGAGACTCTTGTCTTATGCTACAGCAGGATATAGATCAGATGGAAATTTGAGTGAAGCAATGGTGGGTGGAATTCAATCCCAATATGAGATAAAGCATTTTAGGAAGGCAAATAGGGGTAGGGCATAAACAGTAAATGAAAAGGGACTAAGGAATGTTGATGAACAGAAAGACCGAGGAATCCAACATATCACGAAAGTGTCAACATATGGTGAGGGCACACAATAGAAGAGATGGACATTTTGTTGCAATTTTACAAAACATGATTATACTGCAAATGAAATATCATAAGCTGTTCTGTTCGCTATGTTACAGGACAGATGTGAGTGTGCTGGATAGAGCACAGAAGATTTGCCTGGATTAGGGATCTTTTGTTATGAGGTGAGATGTGATAGATTGAGTTTGTTTTCCTGGACAAAGGAGGCTGAGAGGTCACCTAATATATGGTAGATATTTCTTCTTTGGCTTGGCTTCGCGGACAAAGATTTATGGAGGGGCAATGTCCACGTCAGCTGCGGGCTCGTTTGTGGCTGACAAGTCCGATGTGGGACAGGCAGACACGGTTGCAGCGGTTGCAAGGGAAAATTGGTTGGTTGGGGTTGGGTGTTGGGTTTTTCCTCCTTTGTCTTTTGACAGTGAGGTGGGCTCTGCGGTCTTCTTCAAAGGATGTTGCTGCCCACCGAAATGTGAGGTGCCAAGATGCAGGGTTTGAGGTGATATCAGCCCACTGGCGATGGTAAATGTGGCAGGCACCAAGAGATTTCTTTAGGCAGTCCTTGTACCTCTTCTTTGGTGCACCTCTGTCTTGGTGGCCAGTGGAGAGCTCGCCATATAACACGATCTTGGGAAAGCGATGGTCCTCCATTCTGGAGACATGACCTACCCAGCGCAGTTGGATCTTCAACAGCATGGATTTGATGCTGTCGGCCTCTGCCATCTCAAGTACTTCGATGTTGGAGATGAAGTCGCTCCAATGAATGTTGAGGATGGAGCAGAGACAACGCTGGTGGAAGCGTTCTAGGAGCCGTAGGTGATTCCGGTAAAGGACCCATGATTCGGAGCCGAACAGGAGTGTGAGTATGACAACGGCTCTGTATACGCTAATCTTTGTGAGGTTTTTCAGTTGGTTTTTTTTCCAGACTCTTTTGTGTAGTCTTCCAAGGCGCTATTTGCCTTGGCGAGTCTGTTGTCTATCTCGTTGTCGATCCTTGCATCTGATGAAATGGTGCAGCCGAGATAGGTAAACTGGTTGACCGTTTTGAGTTTTGTGTGCCCGATGGAGATGTGGGGGGGCTGGTAGTCATGGTGGGGAGCTGGCTGATGGAGGACCTCAGTTTTCTTCAGGCTGACTTCCAGGCCAAACATTTTGGCAGTTTCCGCAAAACAGAACGTCAAGTGCTGAATATGACTATGAAAGGCATGGAATTGGTAGATAGTCAAAATCCTATTTCCTTGGGCATAGAAAGGATAAATTATCAAAATTCTGATTCCTTACGACATTGGTTTAAGGTGTGAAAGAAGTTTTACAGATTGATTGATATTGAAATGTGCAGCCAATGGAGGTGATGGATTCAGATACAATTACAGTACTATGTTTTAGAGGCATTCAAACAGACACTTAAAGGGGCAAAGCACACACCACTATACTGGCTGCACTCCTACAAGCCTACAGAAGGGGGCAACCACTGTACCTACAGGTAGGCATCCTGGGAGACTGGCCCCACCTGCCAGCTGTCAATCACAAGCCCGTATAAAGACTTGAGCCGGCCCTTGGAGGACAGCCAGACACATGGAGCCATGAGTATACTGAGATTGGTGTGTATGTTTAAGCTAATTAAAGCCTGTTGTACAGTCTGTCGACTCGGCATCAGAATTGTTTGCTCAGCAGTGCTCACAATTTAATTAGCTTAAAATTAAAGGACCACAGAGAAGTCCTCACCATCGAGAAGCTGGATATCGACCCTCAACATCCAGAAGCTCCAGCATTCTTTGAGATCTAAAAGCATGCAATTAAGACGATCATCCACATGCATGAGGACATCAAAACAAGCCATAAAAAACTCATTGTACTACGCACCAAGCTGGGGCCACACATTTTCCAGGCTATCCAAGACGGCATGGATTTTGAACCAGTCATGGTCATCTTGGAAGGCATGTACCAGCCCCGATGAACATACTCTACGCCCAATACCTGCTCAGCATCAGGGTACAGTAGCCAGATGAGATAGCAGACACTTACTTGGGGGCACTGCGAGAGCTAGCACGCCCATGCACAATTGAAGTTGGGGTGACTGCTGGGAAAGTGGAGCAACTCATCTGAGATGCCTGCGTGCGAAAGCTGTGGTTGATGGTGACTCATCAGGGACTATTGGAGGAGAATAATGCTTCCCTTGCCAGGATCATGGAGGTGGTCCACTCCCTAGAAGCTGCAGCTCACCATGTAGAGGTCTTCACTGCTCACTCCCCCATCCTCTGGCCCAGCCGAAGCCAATGACAGCAGTTGCTGAGGGGCCCTATGTGGAAGAGATGATTGCCCGCTGATGTAGTCCACCACTGTAAATACAATGGGTCCTGGTGTGGGTCAGACAGGCGGTCCCAAAAGAACTGCCCCATGAGGATCTTGCATTGATCCCAATGCGGCAAGAAAGGCCACTTTACTAAAGTGTGCCTCTCCAGACCCACTGGGAGCGCTGCAGCCCTCCCTGATCAACTGGAAGCCCCTCTTGACTCTCTGGGTGCCCCCACATGCGAATGCCGGGCAGCCCCATTACTCCACCCACCACTTGCCCCTGCATCAACGACGTCATTTCTGGCCTGGTCGTCCAACCACGCCACTGCCGTGTGCTCACCATGGGCAGTGCCATCTTTCATTGTCCAACTTCTGCCAGCACTGATGATGTCACTTTCAGGTGGGTCGCCGGACCATGATGACGCCATGTGCATCCCCTGGGCACTGCCATCATGGTCCAGCTGACCCCCATATATCCAACTCACTTGATTCGCTAACCAGACGATGTGATCAACACACGCATGTGCAAAATCATGCACTCGTCAAACCCCACGCTCCTACAGACTCCCACAGGCCGCTACTCTCCACAACTGTCAGGGAGCAGCGACTCAGACCCCAAGGCGGTCCTAGCATTCACCACACTAACAGAGAAAATTCCTCATGGACTCTAGCGCTTGATGATGATCATCGCCGTCAACAGGAAGGTAATATAATGCCTGTTTGATCGCAGTAGTACTGAGAGCTTTGTGCACCCGAATGTGGTCCTTATGCTGAAACTCAAAGTATACCCAGTGATCTTCGCTGTTGCTTCCGTGTCCCAGGACCACTCCATCATGGCACTTGGGTGTTGCTCAGTGGACTTGACAGTGGGGGAGGGGACACACATACCAAGGGTTCAGGCTACAGGACATGCGCAAGCTCAGTGGCCTGGTTATCCTGGGACTAGACTTCCAGTGTCACGTCCACAGCCTCACCCTTGCCTTCAGTGGCCCACTCTTCCCAATCACCATTCACAGCACAAAGTCCAGTGACCGCCCCAGTCCATCTGTGGGCTCTCCACCCTACGGGTGCCCCCCCCATCCCTCTTCAACAGCCTGACACCGGACTGCAAGGCTATAGTGGCCAAAAGCTGGCACTACTTCTGCAGCCAAATGGGCCGTTATCAAGGCTGAGGTGAGGTGGCTTCTGGCGGAAGGAGTTATAGAGCCCAGCACCAGTCCATGGAGAGTCCAAGTCCTTGTCATAAAAGGAGGAAGCAAGCCAAAGATGGTCATCGACTATAGTCAGACCATCAACTGGTACACCCAGCTGGATGCCAACTCACTGCCCCGCATTGCTGACATGGTCAATGAGATAACCCAGTATAGGGTTTTCTCCACAACTCCATGCCCAGGATAAACCTTATACTGTCTTTGAGGTAGACAGATGCCACTATCAGTTCTCACCAGGTCCCGTTTGGGGTCGCAAATGGAGTCTCCGTGTTTCAGCATGATAGAACAGCACAATCTAAGAGAGATTTTCCTGTACCTATACAATGTCACCATCTGTGGCCACAATGCCAACCTGGAAAGATTTCTCCAGGTGGCTGAGGCACTGAACCTCATTTATTACAGGGAGAAGTGCATGTTCAGCACCACCCACCTCTCCATCCTGGGGTGCATCGTGGAACATGGTGTCTTTGGTCCCGATCCAGAATGCTTGCGCTCCCTAATGGAACTGCCCCTTCCCCACATGCTCAAGGTCCTCCGCAGGTGCGTAGGGTTCTCCTCTTACTATTCACAGTAGGTCCCCCACTTCTCAGACAAGGTTCACCTACTGGCCCAAGCCATTATCTTTCCCCTCTTTGCTGAGGTGCAATCAGCCTTCACCCGCATCAGACAGGACATCACCAATGCCACAATGCATGCCGTGGACGAGACCACCCCATTCCAGGTGGAGTGCGATGCCTCTGATGTTGCCCTCATTGCCACCCTCAATCAAGGGGACAGACTTGTGGCCTTTTTCTCCAAGACCCTCCATGGTTCAGAGCTTGGGCACTCTGCCATTGAATAGGAGGCCCAGTCAATCGTGGAAGCAGACCACCAGTGGTGCCACTAGCTGGCAGGCAGGAGGTTTACCTGTTATGACCCCAAAGGACCCCAAAACCCAGTAGCAATAGACATTCACCAAGACAAGTAGTTACTGAAACAAAAGCTGTTTTTAATGATCTTTAAACATGAAAACAGAATCAAACTAACTTATTTCTATTAGCTTAACTAATCCAAATTAACCCCCTTCTAATTCTAAGAGCACATGTATGATGTGCGTGTAAATTTAAGAAAAGTTCTTTGGTTCACAGTTCATTCTCACTTCTCCTTCAAAGTTCTCTAGTTGCAGGCAATTCTTATAATGTGCACAAAATTGAACATGTATAAAGTTCACCAGGCTTTGGTGCTCAAAAGGTAAGTGTTTACCGCTCAGGAAGGTTCTTGTAGGGTTTGCAGAGAGAGATATGTTGTTCCAGGATTTCCACATCTGAGGTACCACCATTAGTCACCTCAGGGTCTCGCTGATGAAACTTGCCCCATCAGGTTTCTTCAGATGATAACCTCCTTCTTTCAGGCTATCACAGAGTTCCTTTCTGTTTCCCTTATTCCAAGAGAAACATCAGACAGATAGTACTTCCAACCATCTGCCACTCTGGAGCTTTCTGCTTCCAACAAACTTTTCCTGGCTTGTTTCAGCCGTGACTGTTCAGTCTCTTTCAGTGTCACATTGTCTGAGAGAGCTTGTTGAGCTTGTCTCACCTCTCTCTCTCTCTCTCTCTCCAACTGAGACTCCGATAAAGCCCATGTGACTCTCTCACTTGCAAAAACCCCCACCTTCTTCAGCAAACAACAGGAGTTATCCTTCTGCTCCAATCTGTTGTCCTAGATAAACAAAACTTCTCATTGATCTTTGAGTGAGCACCTAGTAGTTATTCAACCAGCCAGCCTGTCTCCAATCCAAACAATGATCTATTCATTTCATGACATCATTTTAAATAGCACCTACTTAGTATTCTCCATAGTTTCTATAAAGTTCCTGAAATTTCTATAAAGTTCCTGAATATGAATTCTTCAGTATTTCAAATAAGATCTGTTTTAAAATGTGTGTATGTATGTAATCTACTCTAATCTTATCAAATTCTCCCAATATTTATCTACTCCATTACATACCCTTCTTAATAACCAGCGCACAATGGCATTCATGTTCAGCACCACCGACAGAGGTAAGATCAAAAACAAGAAGATCTTGCACTGGAGAGTTGGGCTGGCCACATTCAGCTCAGACATCCAGTATAGGCCAGGGAAACTCCACAACTCCCCCAGTGCACTGTTCCGGACCTGCACCAGTGTGCAGTCCCAACAGCTTTAGGCGCTGCATGACACCCTTTAGCACCTGGGCGACATGTGCCTGTACCACTTCATTAAGTCCTGGAACCTCCCCTTCATCGTCCATGACTGAGTCCTAAAGGGTATGTGCGGAGTGCAAACCATGCTTCTCCCGTCCACCACAGGCCTATGTAGTAAAAGCCACTCGGCCTTTCGAGCGATTCAGCATCGACTTCAAGGGACCACTGCCTTCCACGAATAAGAACATCTATTTCCTCTCAGTCATAGATGAATACTCTCGTTTTCCCTTCGCCATCCCTTGCCCCATTACCTCCACCACCTCTGTAATCAAGGCACTGGTGCAGATCGTCACCATGTTCAGATACCCGGCATTCATCCACAGCAACCAGGGGTCCAGCTTCATGAGTGAGGAATTGTGAGGCATTGAGTCTAGTCGCACAACTAGCCACAACCCCAGGGGCAACAGTCAGGTGGAATGTGAGGATGGGATAATCTGGAAGGTGGTCCTCCTGACCCTGAGGTCGAAAGGCTTGTTCATCAACTATTGGTAAGAGGCCCTTCGCAAAGCACTCCACACCATTTGATCGCTCTTGTGCATGGCTACCAATCAGACCCCTCATGAACATCTTTTCTCCTTTCCTAGGAAATCAGCGACTGGCATCTCCCCGCCAGTGTGGCTGACGTCTCCGGGACCAGTACTTCTCCGTAAACACGTGAGGACACACAAATCTGACGCCCTGATCGAGCAGGTACATCTCCTCCATTCAAACCCAAATTATGCCTACGTCAGTTACCCCAATGGACATGAGGACACCATCTCAACCAGGGACCTGGCATCAGAAGGTAATCATTGATTACCAATGCACCACATCTACTAAATGGCAGGTGAGCTATAATTAAGAAATACATTTCATCGTTCCTCCATTGTATCTACCTATATCTCCAAGTTTTGATTTGAAAGTAAGGCTTTTCTCATGTTTGGTTCTGCAATTCAGCAAACACTCTTTGGATTAAATTTAATTGTCATGTGTACTGAGATACAATTAAAATCTTTGTTTAGCATGTTATACAGGAAATCCAACTGATACAGCAGGAAGTACTATAATAACAAATAAATTAGACAACAGTGTTGCAGTCGTCAAATAGTGCAGGGTATAGAGAAAAGTACAGTTAAGAAACAGCACAAAGGTGTCGTCTTTTGCCAGTGATATCCATTTCAGAGTTTGGAAGCATCAGGGAAAAAAAACTGTTCTTAAATTTGGAGGTTGTGTTTTCAAACGCATGCATCTTCTGCCCCACTGGCATCACTAGGGAGGTACGGACCGCACCAGGTGACGCCATCAGAGGGGGTGACACCAAAATGACTGTCTATAAAATTTTTGTGCAGTGTTTTAGCAGAAATTTTTTTTTTAATAAAAATATCCCTGTAGTTAGTCATAACAACAAAAACATTTATGCCCATCATACATGCATCAATATACCTACAAGGCTAAAACTCCATGCTAATTTACTTTTTGAGCCTTCTAATGCATTCTGGTCAGAGCTATCATTATTACCCAATTTCAATGACACTTCAAATCATGTGGTTTCATCTGCCCGTGCTACAAGCACGCACTGTTGTTTTTATTGCTGCTGTGTGTATTATATTGTAATTTAAAGGTGTAAATTTAATTTTGTTAGTTGTTTATCTTGCTACTATTATCATTACATTTAGTGATCGATGGGAATTACAATTTACACATAACATTAGTACAAAAATATTATGAAGGATTCTGTATGGTCTGGTAAGGGAGGGTTCATGGTGGTGGGGGGTGTTGGTGGTGGTTGACAACATGAGTTACTGCACTGGGTGACACCAACCCCAGTGACACTGCTGTTCTGCCCAACAGAAGGGAAAAGCAGGTGGTATGACCCGAGTCGGATGGGTCCTTTAATATGTTAGCAGGTTTCCCAAGGAAACAGAAGGTATAAATGGAGGCGATGGAAGGGAGGTTGTTTTGCATGTTAGCCTGAGCTGTGTTTTCAACTTTTTAGTTTCTTCCGGTCCTAGGCAGAGAAGTTCCCGTGATATGAAGCTGTAATGCACCTGGACAGAATACTTTCCATGGCACATCTATAAAAGTTAGTTGGAGATCTAAAATGTCCTCAAGCTTCTGAGAAAGTAGTTTTTGGTGTATTTCCTTGGTTATAACATCAACATGGTGGACCAGGACAGGTTGTTGGTGCAATTTACGTTTAAGAACTTGAAGCTCTTCACCATCTTCACCTCAGCACTATAGACATAATGTAGACACTTCTCCATTGATTAAAGTCAATGACCAGCTCATCCATTTTGCTGACATTGTGGAAAAGGTTGTTATCCTGACACCATGCCTCCTGGCTTTCTCTCTCCTTCCTATACTCTGTCTTGTTACTGTTTGAGGTCTGGCCAATGAAGGTGGTGTCATCTGTAAACTTGTGGATAGAGCAGTGTTTGGAACACAGTCATTAGTTATGTTAGAAATCAACACTGTTGAACAGTTAAAGAATTAGTGAAAAGTAGTCTCATCTACTCACACTACTCTGTCCTGGGGCAGATCATAACTAAAATTACACATTCCAAGGTTATGCTGGTTTAACTGATATTCTTTCTTTGGCTTGGCTTCGCGGACGAAGATTTATGGAGGGGGTAAAAAGTCCACGTCAGCTGCAGGCTCGTTTGTGGCTGACCAGTCCGATGCGGGACAGGCAGACACGATTGCAGCGGTTGCAAGGGAAAATTGGTTGGTTGGGGTTGGGTGTTGGGTTTTTCCTCCTTTGCCTTTTGTCAGTGAGGTGGGCTCTGCGGTCTTCTTCAAAGGAGGCTGCTGCCCGCCAAACTGTGAGGCGCCAAGATGCACGGTTTGAGGCGTTATCAGCCCACTGGCGGTGGTCAATGTGGCAGGCACCAAGAGATTTCTTTAGGCAGTCCTTGTACCTTTTCTTTGGTGCACCTCTGTCACGGTGGCCAGTGGAGAGCTCGCCATATAATACGATCTTGGGAAGGCGATGGTCCTCCATTCTGGAGACGTGACCCATCCAGCGCAGCTGAATCTTCAGCAGCGTGGACTCGATGCTGTCGACCTCTGCCATCTCGAGTACCTCCAGCGGCGTTGTCTCCGCTCCATCCTCAACATTAACTGATATTGCTGATACAGGAAAATGGGCATGTGTGCCCAATGATTAGTCTTCTCTCAATCTAGCAGGGATCTTTGCAGCAAATCATGCATGCCATAAAGCTCACTCTCCCAGTTGATTCTCCCATCAGACAGCAATTAGAGTAGGTGGAGCAGGGCCATAATAGGTTTGATCAGTCGCTTTTAAATCCTTGCTTTCATACCCAGGTGTAATTAATACACCTATAGCCAACCTTCCTGAGACTGTAACTAAGTTAAAAAAAATTTAGATTTACAATACGGTAACAGGACATTTCTGCCCACAAGTCTGTGCTGCCCAATTTACACCCAATTAACCTGCACCTACATTTCGAACAGTGGGAAGAAACCGGAGCCTCTGGGAAAAACCCATGCAGACATGGGAAGAACATTAAACTTTTTTCAGACAGTGTAATTCTATAATTAATCTAATAAATATAGAAAATACAGTCAATTACTTATGAAAGAGGGTTGATTTTTAATAATAGGGTTAAACTTATTGTTTAAGAGTTATAATATTTGTGTTTATTCAGGAAATAATTCAGTTACTAATCCATATCCAGCAGCTCTAATTACTGGATTAGAAAATAAAGGGTGATGTGTGCATTTCATTGTAAAGCATACATATTGTTGGTAACTTTATTTATTACTTGAAACACATTGGGAAATAATTTGACATTTGTAAAGAATGGATGAGCTAATCTAGTGCAGAATCAGCAAAGTTTTCTCCAAGGAGAAAACTACAAGCCTAAAAGAATAGCAGAATCATGAAACAAAATGCTATCTTAAATTACTTTAATCATTTATTTCTAAATTCCAGACCTCCTCAGAATAGATGTGAATTATTCTTATATTTCCAAAATTCATGCAACACCAGAATATTTGCACCAGTTTCGTGTCATAGTTGCATATATTTAAAATATAATTTTTGTGACTAACAAGTAAAATCAAATAAAATTGTTAAGACATCATTTTCATTGTGTGCCAAAATGGTTAACATTTTAGTCAGGATTTCCAGAATATGAATTCCCATATGTATCAACCATCTCTTTCACATACAAACAGATATGTTGTTCCCTTTCAGCTTCATCATGTTTCATAAAAATAACCACATTTTTCCTCTTAAATTCATTTTCTCTGTTGTACAAATGAAAATGCCACCTAAATCTATAATTTTCTAATATAATACAAACACTTTTACGCTAAGGTGATGAATATTGAAGTCAGATTTGTTTTGCAATGTTTTAACACAAGTTGATATTGTTTGTTAACAAGCTAAATGGACTTAATAGATTTGCATAATATCTGACCAATTAAAAGAGTTACATTTAGGATATGGGGTGGTATGGTTAGCGTAGCAGTTAGTGCAGTGCTGTTACAGCATCAGCAATCAGGACTGGGGTTCAAATTCCATGCTGTATGTAACGACTTGGTATTTTCTCCCCATGTCTGCATGGGTTTCCTTCCACCATTCAAAACCTACTGGGGGGTTGTCGGTCATTTGGTTATAATTGGGTGGCACAGGCTCATAGGTCAAAAGGGCCTGTTATTGTGCTGTTTACATTTAAAACGATCTTAGATGATGACAATATATTATAAAGTTGAATGTTATCATCGATAACCTATCAGTTTTGTTGATTAGATTCTCTGAGGCCCAGCTTTATTATGCAGCCACTATTATCAATTTGCATATCTGATATATTTTTATTGATTTCAGAGTTGTGGGAAAAATAAAAAGAATGTTCAAAATGATCAATAAAAATCAAGCAGAGGTGGGAAAGTTACAGAGTATAATATTGAAAACCACGATTTGTTACACTTCAGAATGAAGTTATTATTTTGAAATGATGAGAAACAAGTAAATGTTGATTTACAAAGAATTCTTGAAATGCATGAAGTTAATACGCATGGAAGAAAACATTTGTTCTTGGAGTCATTATAATGCAGAAACTGCAGAATGATTCAAACAGCGACTGAAATAAGGAAAATTGGAGAAATTCAGCCGATGCAATGAAGTTGAGAAAAATGATCATTCATCTCAAATATCATGTACAAAACTGTGAGAATGATTAATGCTGGGAGGTTGTCCCTACAGGCTGGAGACTTTGGAATCAGGGATATTGCCATAGGTAAAGGGGTTAGCTGATTAGGATAGAAATTATACAGCTCTCTGTACTACGGCTTTGACTATTCACTCATTTGATTACAATCAAAGCCATCACAGTGCAGAGATCTTTTTTGTGAGTCAACAGATCAAGGAAAATGAGGACTGCTAAGAAGTGAACTTAGATATTTCAGATTTGAATGGAGGACCGGGGTTGTGGGACCATATAGTATATGGCCAATTCTTGCATTCTTATAAAACTGAATTAAATATTAAATAAAAAGGTTGAGGGAAATATTATGTAAATTCTTTGGAAAAAATGCTAAAGGATAGGAAATGCTTAACTATATATTGTTTATTTCAGTTTGGTTGAGACGTGAGAAGACGATAAAAGACATTTCTTTATGTTTTAAACCTAAGTGAAAAAAAGTCTAAAATGGAAGAAAGCAGGAAAGAATTGAAGCCAAAATCAGTTCAGCTGTACCCTCGCTGAAAGATGACAAAACTCAGGGACCTCTACTTACTCCTATATATTATTATCTTAAAGAAAGGGACATTTTTATGTGCATTGAACATTATGATATATGTGAAATAGTAATAAGAGATGGAATTAAAGTTTGTAATAAGATGATTCAATATCTCGCAAATGTTTAATTGTTCTAGATGTTTAGTTATGGTAACTTTCCAAGAATCAGGAGAATTACTGAGATGTCTTCCTGCATACGAGTTATTCTTTGACTGGCGTGGAATTTTTTTTGAAGAGAAGAGTAGTGGGGACCATAGTAGAAAGGAAGGAAACAAGGGCACATTTTGCAGTACTGGGCAAATGAACAAATGCATTTCTACAGTCTGAAACCTTAATTCTTTTTAATCTGAGATATCATTAAGGTGTAGAATGGTAGTCCTCAACAGTAATTCATGACCACATCTTTCCTGTTGTCAGTGATTTGCAACCTTTTTCTTTCCACTCACAAACCACTTTAAGTAATCCTTATGCCTTCAGTGCTCTGAGATTGGTATGGGATTGCTTAAGGCGGTATGTGAGTGGGAAGGGAAGGTTGAGGATCACTGCGCTAGACCTAATTGTTACTGAAATATTTTGCTCCATCTCCTTTGGAGTTATGAAACCATGCACATAACTAGTCAATTAGGTATGATTAAAATAGTAGTTTTCAAACCTTTTTCTTTCCACTTACAGACCACCTTAAGCAATCCCTTACTAATCACAGAGCACTTATGGCATAGGGATTACTTAACATGAGATGTGAGTGGAAACAAAAAGTTTGAAAACCACTGGGTTAAAGAGTTTGCATCGATTTTTTCCAAAAGCCCAAAAGTTGGAGTTTAGAATATTTTATAAGGCACCTATTTTTTTACAAAACACAATAAATCATGAATTGCAAATTATACAAAAACATAGTACTTCTATACAAACAACACTTTCAATGTCCACAAAGACATAATTAAATACTGCACAGATCGGTTGCTTAATGAAGTTGCGACCATGAGTTTCAGTGGTTCAATCACATTCTCTCCCACCAGAAATCGCGATGAACATCAACGTGGGGGCTGTCGCTTCTCTCCAATAGAAATGTTCGTTTTATCTCTGAACATATTTGGCTTCAAGTAATCGTTATCATGGCCGGATCCTTGCTCGTTTCCTGTTTGAAAGGGTTGGTATATTTCATTATATTTTTAAAAAATGACCGTAAAAATGTTCATCGAACTATGTGTAAAACGTCATTTTAAAATTCCAACGTCGAGCTTTGCAGATATGGGCCGTGTTTAGGGATAAGACAAACTTTTCAACAACTTTAATTATATTTAAATACATGTTCAAATGATTTTTTTTTTTAAAAACATAGATTGGTGGGAAGATTCTGAATGATGGAGAGTCAAATTGAACAGCGCTGATTTGTGCGCTCATTACCTGAAGGAGGCGCAGATTTTCTCCGGTTTCCAGTTTTATTTTCAGGAATTTGAAAAAACGGAAATTTCCTGCATTGGCCGGTCACCCTGTCACAGATTCCGGACGAACACTTGCAAACTTTCCTGCACTCTAACCCGTAAGTTCCGAAGGGACAATCTGAAAGAGGAAAACATTAGTCACACAGAAACGATAGTGGAGGCGATTAGGAATACTGACACTTCACTGATAGACAGGTATTACATTTCAGTTTCTTGCAAACTTGATGTCGTTTGAATGCACTTAGAACGTGATTAATAACTGGCTCAGGTGGAGTTCTGGGGAGCTGTGATGCATTCGTGCTTCACAAAACTGATTCTACCGCGCCGGACTATCGGACAGCCAACGCCGGTCTAGACCACTCCGGAACCTTCCTCCGTCTCCGGAGACATGTCGTGGGAAAGCAGCAAGCATCATATTTGAAAGCTAGGAGCACTGGAAAAGGGGAACTCAGATTTTGATAGCATTTTGCAGTGATGACAAGTTCGTTTTCTTGTCAAAAGTGTAACGAGGAGACAATAAAATACACAAAATATAGAATTGTGTTTTGCTCGATTGTCTTTTAAATTTTCTTGCGGTCAGCGCGCTGTCAGCTCCCCGGTCAGAATCGCCTATAACGAGGACTTCAGTATGTGTCATTGACAGTGACCGCAAAGAGTGCACTGCTGAGTTCAGCGGGTCGAGCAGCATGCAGGTGATGTTGGTAAATTGAATGTGTGAAGTGAACTGGTGTCAACATGTTCACAAATACACCAAGTTACAGAAAATGTAGACACCACCTTACTCTAGAACAAAGCGAGCACGCTGTCTGGGATTGTAACAAGAATACCCGTGATCAGGGCCATATCAATTAATTTAACTCTTCTTCCTCGCAGAGCACTTACCTCTGCAAATGCCATATTCGTCTCCAAAGTCGTCCTCCTCGCTGTTAAAGTTGCAGCGTAGTCCAGGCCCACATTTAACCCCGTCCATTCCGGCCACAGTCCGGTAGCACACCTCTCCCCTGCCTGCCGCACAAACCCTGCAGCAGCCGCAGTCATCCAGCACCGTTCTTTTGCAGCCCGCCGTCACCGGACAAGCAGTGGTCCGCTCGCAAGAGTAGGAGCAATCGACCGCATATTTCAGCGTGAACCCTTCCACGGTACCCAGCAACCCCACAAGCAGCAGCTGCGCACGGGCACTGGCCATGCTTGCACAGTGTTCCCACCTGACACCTGCACTGAGACTGATCCTGAAAGGAGGCGCGACAGTGGGCTTTTTATCAGCAGTGTGCCCACATGTTTTTCACCGGGTCAATTTCCTAAATCCGGTGTTGTTGTGTTCTGGCCAGCTTGTGTTGTAGGTTTCTAAATCCGGGCTGGAAGGAGATGGAATCAAACATGTCGCACTGGGTTGCCATCCAGGAATTGAACAGATGTGTTGACGTAAGATGTTATGTTTAGTTGTTTTGTAAAGACTTTAAGACTGAATCTCTCACGTACTTGTCAACTGTTCAAGGACGCGAAGAACAACAGCAACGATACCGTCTCCGCAATTATGTAGGGCAGGTCGGCAGGCAATGATT
The DNA here is from genome assembly GCF_036971445.1 of Narcine bancroftii. Classification (NCBI taxonomy): domain Eukaryota; kingdom Metazoa; phylum Chordata; class Chondrichthyes; order Torpediniformes; family Narcinidae; genus Narcine; species Narcine bancroftii. Next base: position 80,202,515 of record NC_091471.1, read on the forward strand.
GCTGTCTGGCAATATACAGGTTACCACGCTTGGAGAATTTTCTGACACGTGTGCAGCATAATGACTAATAAATCAAGTGCGCCGTTGAAAGAGAAATATTTTAAACGTTTGTTCTGTACGTCAACAAGCCCAGGATCTGCAACATTTAATAAGGCCTACATGCAAGGACTTGCAGGGGGTGAAAACTGATTTTTATGATTAGGAAGAATGTGAGGATTATTTGCAGAGGATCAGGATTTCACTCCAAGGTCCCAGCTCCTGCCTTTTGCTCACATCCTTCAATATTTCTACCTTTATACTTTTATGATTCTCCCAAAACGTTTGGTTCCTTGACCATTAGATCAAGTCAAGTAACTTTTATTTATCGTTCATACCATGCTCACACGGTAAAGACGAGAAAGCATTTCTACAGTGCCCTGGAGTATATTTATATAAATATAAGTTAGAATAGATGTTAAAGACATTGGAATATTAAAATATTAAGACGTATACGTATACACTCTCCACATAGGTTCTGGGAATTCAGGAACCTGATGGCTTGGGGGAAAAAGCTTGCCCAATCTGGATGTAACGACCCGAGTGCTCGTACCTCCTACCAGATGGCAGAAGGGAGAACAGTTTACATGAGGGGTGTGTGGAGTCCTTCACAATGTTTATTGCCTTTCACCTGCATCGAGGGTTGTAAATGTCCTTCATGGTAGGAAGAGATCTTTTCTGCTGATTTCACTATCCTCTCCAGGGTCTTGTGGTCTGACATGGTACAGCTTACAAAGCAAGCGTTGATGCAGTTCCACAGGATGCGGTCAATGCATCCTCTATAGAATGAGTGAGGATGGAGGGTGAGAGATAAACTCTCCTTGGCCTTTGCAGGAAGTAGAGGCGCTGGTGGGTTTTCTTGGCTATGGAGCTGGTGTTAAGGGACCAGGTGAGATTCTCCACCATGTTCCCTCCAAGGAACTTAATACTGCTGATGACTTCAACGGTCAAGCCATCAATGGTCAGTAGAGTGTTGTCTCCCCCAGGCCCTTCTGAAGTCGACAACCATCTCTTTTGTTTTATTAATGTTTAGATACAGGTTCTTGGCTCTGTAACAGTCCATTAGTGACTGCACCTCATCTCTATTATCCACCATTGTCATGTTGTCAGTGAACTTGATGATGTGGTTTGAGCTGTATTTAACTGAACAATCATGGGTCCATGTCAATTAGACCTAAATTTAGAATTGTTCTTTATTTGATACTTGTATTGCTTTTGGATTACATTTATATAGGGACTTTGGGGTTATTACCAAGAAATTTCCACTTGACTACAGCGCTGACCAAGTTTTTTTTAATTCTTTTGCAACATGGCAATCCCAGTGAAAATTAGTTTCATTTGTTGGGATTGGTCTCAAGAAGAATTCTTTATACAATCAGAAATCTTACCCACATATCTCTGACATGTTCACCTTTCAAGATCTTGGATGTAACATTTCCAATGACTCAAAACTGGACCAACCTCATTGATGTAATGGGCAAGAGAGCACTTGCTTCCTTAGAAGCCTAAGGAAGTTCAGCATATCCCTCATGTCTCTTAGCACTTTCTATGGGTGCACCATTGAAACTATTCTAGCTGGATGTATTCTAGCATGGTATGGGATCTGCTCCAGTCAAGATTGGAAGAAGCTGCAGAAGGTGGTGAATGCAACTCAACATCATACAAATTTCCCTCCCCTCAAGCAACTTTCATCTACCCTTACCAGGAAAGCCAATGAACATACTGAAGAACCCATCCCACTTTGGCCACACTCTCTCTCCATCCTCCCACTGAGAAGACACCAGCAGGCTCAAAAACATTTTCTTCTCCACAGCCATCAGGCTCTTGAATGAAGTTCACAATAGTCCATGCTGTATTCATTGATATTTTCACTGAAACACTACTGTATGCTCTTAGTCTTCTACTTTATACTATTGTATGCATGTTAGAGGCATGGCTTCATGTACTATCCTACCAAGACTACCTATAAATTGAAGGAACAACACTTGATTTTCTGTCTAACCAGGTGGCATTAACATTGACTTCTCCGGTTTCTCCCTCTCTTCCCTTTCTCTTTATCTTCTTTCCTTCAGCTCACTACCCCTTTCTCTCTATTCACAGATCAATCCCTGCTCCCCCTGTTTGCTCCTCCCCCCCCACCCCCATCCACCAATTACCTGCTGCCTTTGGGACCATGCTCTTCCCCTACCCCTCCCCCTACCATTTTTTTTTCCATACCTTGATGAAGGGCTCAAGCCAGAAACATTGGTTATGAATCTTTATCTTTGTTATATACATTGTTTGACCAGCTGAGTTTCTCCAGCATTATGTTTTCACTTCATCCATGGTGTCTGCAGACTTTCATGCTTCTGTTAGAGTTGATTTGCTGGATTGTTTACAGAAGAATAAACCCTTCTCACTGAACCAGATATAAAGTGACAATAAAATTAAACATGAACAATTGACCTTTTGTGAACAACTCCTCATTTTACTGATGAAATATTTGAAACCCTTTTCACCGTCTGGGGTAAAGATACCAAGCTGCAACCTGATTTACCTTATTTTCCATTATCATCAAAGTTCAGATTTATTTATCAACCTTGTTTAAACACCAATGTTTATTTCATTGTAACTGGACCTTTTGGTTTTTGCACAATATCCAGGTGCTTATTTCCCCTTCCCTTTGCCTATAACAGTGTAGTAAGCATTTAAAATAACATACTTAATGCCAATAGGTGAAAAATCACTATAAGAAAATCATATAATTTGACGTAAAATGACATTATTATTTCTACACTTCAATGTCTGTATTTTCCTCACTTTCACAGAGAACTGTTTTACAAAGACTTGAGTTTGTACTTTGACAATTAATTGTTTAAAATCTAAGTGAATTTTTGGATCCCCCTTATATCAAGTGCAAAGATAGGGTGATCTTCCATGCTTTCATGTCTATGCACAGAGCACTTAACCTCACATCAAAACATAAAGAGAATAAGTAAATAAATACTAAACTAATACAATTTATTGCTTAGTTCAATAAACAATAAGCCTTAAAGTGCACAAGTACACCAGCATTACAGATTAATAATGGCAATACACCCTGTGGCAATATGAAAACATCTGGCTCTCTGAAATGTGTCTCAGTCCAGGATATAACTACTTTATACTTTTTAAAAATAATCATTGAAATAATCCTGGTTACAGTAGTAAACCTTGCACAAAATATAGTTCATAACAAAAAGGTAAATGAAGAGGTATTTATTTATGCTGGTAAAGTATGCTGCTATCCTAAACTGGGTCAATCAAGAACACAGTTTAGCACCAACTTTATTAAAAGGACCTTGCAGTACTCAATTGCATTGAATGCTGAGAAAATGTACCCTTATGGATAGGTGCCTTTACTCAAGCCAAATTCTCACAGATTTTGTGAAATGAAAGCATTTTCTCCTGTAACCTTAATGGACCATACCAATAGTAGGAGAGTTGGTGGTCACCTCCACCATGATCGATAAAATTCACATCAGGGCTGCAATGTTCATCAATCACCACATAAAGCAAGTGGCATCAAAACTCAAGAAAGTTGTCATCCGTTAAATTGTTTACTTTGCAGCCCCATCAATGAACACTATTTTCACCTTCTGTATCCTGAGCAGGTAAACCGATGTAAATGTTTTTCAGCATCCGATGATGGAATGAATCAAAGCCCACTTCCCAGAAGCACTGGACCCATTTCAATGCTATAATCTTGTCCCTCCATCCGGACTCACCTGGAGAATGACGCCTCATATTGCCAGGCTGCTGTTCATCAATTTCAGCTTGGTGTGTAATATGGCCATTCCCCAGAGGTGATGGAGAAGCTTTCCTTGCTGGGACTCAACAACCCTCTTTATAACTGGATTCTGGGCTTCTTAACAGAAAGGACACAATCAGTCTGGGTCGGCAGCAAAATGTCGAGCATCGTCATGTTAAGCACTGGAGCACCTCAGGGCTTAGTGCGCTCCTGTTTACACAACTGACCCACAACTTCAATGCCAGCTCCAGCTCCAACTATTATCAAGTTTATAGATGACACAACAGTACATCTCTGTGATGTGACTTATCAGCAACAACAATCGGCACTACAGAGAAGAGATGAAAAATCTCGATATATGGTACGAGAATAACAACCCAAATCTCAACATGGACAAGATAAAAGAGATGATTGTGGACTCAGGAGGACCAGGGTTGATTACCCCCCCCCCCCCACAACACATTAATAGCTCGATAGTGGAGTGCACCAAGTTCCTTGGAGTCCATTTAAGGAGTGACATATGGACACCTAATATCTACTCACTTTTCAGGAAGGCACAACAGCGACTGCATTTACTGAGAAGATGGAGGCGGATAAGGCTACCAACCATCATCCTGTCAACTTTCTACAGGTGCTCTATCAAGAGCATCCTCGCCAGTTTTTTCACAGTGTGGTACAGTTGGTATAGAGCATTGAGTTAGAGGTCAATCCACAGGACGTAAGAGTGGCAGAGAAGATCACTGGGGTCTCCTTTCCCCTGCACCTCCTTCATCATCGATGTGATTTACCTGCATCATTGTTTGAATATAGGGTGATAGTCTCTGCTTGAGGACCCCTATGACCTTTCCCACAGCATCTTTCAGTTACAGCTGTCATTAAAGAGATACAGGAGTATCAGAGCCAGAACCACCAGGCTGAGAACACAGTTCCTTCACATTAGTGAAACTGCTGAATGACTGCTCCTACTAAACTCCAAAACTCTACTATTTATTAAACAATATTTATTTTTATCTATGCATATATCATAGGTACTGCATATGTATTGTTTGTCTGTATGTGTCTTATGTCCGAATTTGTGTCCGCAGGCATTCTCACCAAAGACCGAAGAACCCTGTTTCATCAGGTTGTACTTGTACAATAGGATGATAATAAACTTGAACTTGATCTTGAATAAAATCTGGCTTTATGCTGATCTTTTGTACCAGTTTAACAGACTTCCTGCTGAAGGTTGACCCCAGCCACACAGCTGACCATATGCCCAGATTAAATTGATCACCTTGATGAACCTCTACAAATTGGTCTTGTTTGTAGAACTTTGACAAGGCCCTAAAAATTAAACTCTCTTTGAAAGCTTTTAAGTATGTTTTTTTTCTGAATAGCTGTACACCAAAAAAGGTTGTAAATGATTTTGCATAATGATATAAAGTAATTTTCAGGGATTTAAATGGAAATCATGAACTAGACAATCTTAGTTTTGATGCTTATTGCCTAATAATCATTTTCATCTGTGTTCATAAATCCATGCTACCACACTCAGATATCTATATATGCCTAAGTTGAATGTTCATAAATCAAGAATGAAATGGGAACTTGATCTAAACAGGGATAGACAAAAATGTTTGGAGAAATCTGTGTAAGGATAGTATGACTAAGGTTATAAATGTAAGATATAGATTAGTACAATATAATTTTTTACATCAATTGTATTTAACCCCTCAAAAATTAAAGAAATTTGATTTAAATTCCTCAGATTTGTGTTTTAGATGTGGACAAAAGACAGGTACTTTCTTTCATTTGACTTGGACTTGTTCTAAAGTTAAGAATTTTTGGATACAAGTTAAATTGTTTTTGGAGCAAGTATTAAAAGTGAGTCTACCATTTGATCCAATGTTGTTTTTACTAGGATAACTAATTCGCTTTTGAGTGCAATTTATTACTGGCTGCATCCAACATGTATGGTACTCTTATGCTATTCAGAGATAAATATGGGGCAGATGTTACTGGAGAATCATAAACATTCACAACACTGAAAATCCCTTCAGCTTCTTGGGTCAGTGCCAATGTGGAAGACCTGTCCGAAAGAATCTGAATTGAATTGTACAGCATGTTGCCATGTGTACTGAGATAGAGTAAAAAGCTTAGTTTTGCATGCCATACAGGCAGCTAGCACAAAGTCACCATGCTTCAGCCCCATTTTGGATCCACAAAAAAGGTTTACAGAAAGCAGTAAGATTATTCATGACAATAGTAGCGTTTGACTCTAATGTTAGCATTAATGTAAATGTAACAGGAAATCATATTTAAATTGAAATCAAAAGTTAGGGCAGCTTTCCGAGAGAAACCCAACATGACTATTGCTCTAGTCATCGTCCAGGCACCAGTCTGGTCTCCTCTCTCACTGACATCGGGCTCTCCCATTCATATTGGCCTCTGCCACCAAAGCTACTCCTCTCACTGTCTGCAGCCACCAATACCTCCCCTGTGGCAGTCTTGGCGCAGTTCCCTGAGACTCATCCCATCACTACAAGACATGTTTGATACAGTTCCCTAGGATTCTTCCAGCCTCTTCCACAGCACTCTCGGCCTGGTTACTGGAACTCTTCTGCCCCCCACCCCCCCCCCCTCCCCCATGGCACTCAGTGCAGTTCTCTGAGTCTCTTGCTGTGACCACAAGACACACTTGGCCCAGTTCCCTAGGACTCTTCCAGCCTCTCTTGTGGCACTCTCGGCCTGGTTCCCTGAGACTTTGGCCTCCCCTGAATCACCTACAGCCTGGTTCACTGGGACTTTTCCAGTCTTCACTGTGGCACTCTTGGCCTGGTTCTCTGGGACACTTGCAGTCTCCCTCATGGCACTTGGATAGACTCAATGGGAGGCAGAAATGCCAAGGGTTGATGCAGGCCTGACACCAAACCATGCGCCAGCTATTTTTCAGTCCCATTTTGAAATTTTCCGCCCCTGTTCTGTAGGTGATCCTTCGCCTCATTTGTTCTAAAAGCAAACAATCACAATCCACACAATTCTTGACAACAATATCATAAATCTCCTTTGTACCCTCTCTAGTGCAATCACTTCCTTCCTGTGACCTAAATGTTTCTTTTACAATCTATTGTATGAGAAAGATTTATTTTTGTGGAAGCTCAAAGTATGCCATCTTGTTTCAACAATGAGAATGCTAAATCCAAACAATTGAAATTATGTGTGGAGTTTGAAAATGATCTGTAGGTTTTATTCTAACAAACATGAATATATTTCTTGTGAGTCAATCAACAGCAGTATTGAACAGACTAAACCTTGCATTTATACTGTCCACTTGTCATGTATCAGAAGAGATTTGTGCCAAAGTTATATAAAATCTATTGCTGTAATTTCATTTTCCCCCATTACTTGATTAGGTTGTTGATGAGTGCAAATGGTCTGGATTTATATATTTTTTCAGAACAGCCACAGACTGAAATAAAAGAAGCAGGTACATATATTTATTCTATCCATTCAATATCATTCAGTAAAGTTTACTAAAATCTCTGCCCTGACATTAGTGGCTTCATGTCTTTGATAAAATTCATCAAGACATTACCCCTTTTTCATTGTAAACTAGGTTTAAGTTGTTTGATATACAAAGTGTGGAGTACTGGAGCATTTACTGTGTCAAGATGGCGGCGCTGCCGGAGCTGCAGTAATGGCATCACTGCCGGAGCTGCTGTAATGGCATCACTGCCATTGGTGCAGACACATGGAGAACAGGGAGCAGAGATACATCACTCCCACAGGATCCAACCACCTAGACCAACTGCCGTCAGCTCTGCACAAGGTTTAAGCACCCTATTAATGGTGTTGATGGTGGTTTTATTACAAATTCTGTGACCGCGGTCTCTGCACCCAAGATGATGGTGCCTATGATTGGCAGCAGCCACAAGGTGTTGCAGACTCTGGAAAAGCGGAAAATGGGGCCCCCATTAGAGAAGGAAAAGCAGAGGAGACAACCCATGGGACGGTGACCACGACAGCAGACCAGTGAGGGGTTCTTCTGCTGAAGAACACACAGACAGCGGGGTGTTGCCAACTCAAGGCAAGGAACCCGCAGAGGCTATGGGCTGCTGGTGACTATAGTCAAAGGATTCACACCAGGCTGTGAAATGCCAGAGACTAACTCAAGTCTGGCTAAAGGGGTATGAGGTATTTGAACCGAGATGCGAGTGAGGGCCAAGGGTGCTGAAGGTTTCCTAATCGTGTCAGAAGTTCAGATCTGAAACTTGGGTTACTGATGGTTTGGACTAGACTGTGTGGCTGAAGTGGCGGGGGGGGGGTGGGGTTGTGGCAGTGCTAGAGGCAAATCCACATACACTTATGGATTCTGGAGTGACTCTTTTGCTTCTCTTTCTCTGACGCTAGGAGACACTTCAGACAATAAATGCTGATGGCAAATCTGTCTGCCATAAACCAACCTCGCTCTTATGACTTCTAAATCTCTTCTTACTTACCCTAAATTTATGACATAATTTTATATACCTATGAAATGGGGAAAACCTTCCTGGCACCAAACCAGAAACTTACTGTATCCACAGAATATTTTTCATAATATGCTTTAATCATGTCCCCTCTTTAACCTCCCTAACTCTAGGAAATGTATGCCTAGCTGAGGATCCTTAGAAGCATTGATGTATGAAGGGATCTTGGAGTTCGTGCATAACCCCCTGAAGGTGACAACACGACTGGATAGGATAGTAAATAAGACATATGGCAGTCTTGCCTTCATCTTTCAGAAAGATAATATTAAAAATTGAAAAGTCTAAATATGTATAAAACTTTGGTCAGGTCATATTTGGAATATTTTGTGTAGTTCTGGTTATCACATTACATGAAGGACGAAGAGGCTATGGAGAGGGTGCAAAAGAGTATTGCCTGGATTACAGAGTATTAGCTGTAAGAAGAGGTAGGACAAACTTGGATTGTTCTTGCTAGAGCATTGGAGACTGAGTGGTGACCTGATAGAAGTATGTAAATGTGTTGGCTAAAAGTATGGCTATTGTGTTGCCAGTTTCTTTCCCCACAGAGGAAATGTCAAATGCCAAGCATGGCTTTCAGGTGAAAGTTATTCAACAGAGTGCTAGGTGCCTGGAACACACTGCTTGGGGAAGCATGTGATAGCAACATTTAAGAGGCAATTAGACAGGCACATGAACAGGCAGGAGATGGACAGATATAGGCCAGGTGCAGGTAAATGTGTAATTTAAATTGGAATGATTAACGCAGAATCATGGACCAAATAAAACTATTTCTGTGATGTACTGTCCTATATTCTATGCTTTGTGCCACTGTCAGCACATTTCACCAACACATTGATATGTCTGCTGCCAAAGACTACCTTCCTCTCTATCAGCAACTCTGCTAGTCTTTGCATCATTTGCAAACGTATAGTTCATGTTCCCCACATTCACATATAAGTCATTCCCTTTTCTTTAAATACAGCATGGGTCCCAGCACTGATCCTTGTGGGCATGACTATTTCATGCACCTCTCTTTCATCCTCATCTGACAGAACAAGGTCACAATTCCCTTGGTGCAATACACAAAAATGCTGGAGAAACACAAGCAAATCATGCAGCATCTACAGGAAGTAAAGGGTAACCAACATTTCAGGCCTGAGCACTCCATCAATGTATGAGGAAATAGGCAGGTGCCTGAATTAAAAAGGGGATTAAGAGGAGGAAGGGACAGGGGGAGGAGCACAGGCAAACAGTCATTGGTAGATACATGTAGGAGAGTAGAACATCCACAGCACAGTACAGGCCCTTGGGCCCACAGAGTTGTGCTGACCTAATAACCTCTAACAACTGCCAAGATTTTCCCTATGTCATGACCTTCCACTTTTCCCAGTTCCATGTACTTATCTAACAGCCTCTTAAAAATTCCAATTATACCTGACTCCACCATCATTGCTGACAGAAAATTCCATGCACCCACCATTCTTTGAGTGAAAAACTTACCTCCAATATCCCTCATGTACTTATTCCCAAGCATTTAAAAACTATACTCCCTGATGTTAACCATTTCAGACTTGGGGAAATAAGCTTCCAGCCTGCATCAGGTCACTCTTCATCCACCATCACTTCAAGGAAAAAACACAAAGTGCACTCAACCTAAGGCATGCTCTCCAAACCAAGCAACATCCTCGGTTTCCTCTGAATCCTCTCTTTAGAATTAATATTTTTCCTATAATGAGGTGACCAGACTGAACATAATATTCCAAGTGGAGTCTAACCAAGGTCTTATATAGCTGTAATATTCAGTCAAGTCAAGTCAAATCAAGTTTATTTTCATCTGATTGTGCAAGTATAACCTGACTAAACAGCATTCTCTGGTCCTCAGTGCAAAACATGCAGACACACCACCACCTATACAAACAAATAAATATTGTTTTGTATAAATGAGAGTCTTGGGTGGTTAGTGTGAGCAGTTTCTTTGGTCATTCAGCATTCTCTGCCTTTGGGAAGAAGCTGTTCCTTAACTTGGTGATGATGGTTCTGATGCTCCTTCCCCGATGGGAGCGGCTGAAAGATGCTGTGCAGGGTGGAAGGGTTCCTTGATGATTTTGCATGTCCTCTTCAGACAACGATTCCTGTAGATCACATGGTGGGGGGGGGGGGGGGGTGGGATGGAAAAGAGTGAGTTCACCTTTTTTTAAAAATATTTTAGTTTTGGCTTTCAAACATATCAAATATACATCTTTTACATAAATTAAATAAAATAGTCTGTTTACAGTTTAATGTAAAATACAAGTTTTCTTAAAACATACAATTTTTTCATAAATTTCTGTTAATTGAATATATTAACTTAACGAAACATAAATTGAATAAAACAAAATTTACAGACAATAAACAATATAGCCTCCCCTACTACCCACTTCCCTTTAACACAAAAAAAGATGAATATTCTGTCTTTCCATCCAGGGTTGGAGCTAACAGTCCACATTCTATTAAAAGAAGTTACAAAATAGAGGGAAGACCATGAATTTACAGCAGCATTATTGTACTTATGCACCAACATATTTCAAGTGTGTTGCCAGATCTTGAGGAATGTATCATGTTTGTTTCTTATATGTGAACTTCTCCATTGGTATACAGCTGTCCATTTCTGAGACCCATCGTGTCAGAGCAATTAGTGTATCTGACTTCATGTAACTGCTACACATTTCTTGACTACCGCCAATACAATCTTAATAAAAGATGTTTGAAACTCTGAGTTTATTACTAATATCTATAAAATTTCCCAGTAAATATTGTTCCAGTTTATCTGGAAAGTTAACTCTGGTAATCCTTGTTAAGACTTCTGATATTTCTTGCCAGAAAGGATTAACTTTCGTGTATGACCATACAGAATGGAGAAATGTTACTTAGGAACATAGGAACATAGGAAGTAGGAACAGGAGTAGGCCAAAAATGGCCCATCGAGGCTGCTCCGCCATTCAATAAGATCATGGCTGATCTAATTTATGACCTAACTCCACCTACCTGCCTTCTCCCCATATCCCCTAATTCCTCTATCATGTAAAAATTTATCTAACCAAATTTTAAATATGTTTAATGAAGCAGCCTCAACCACTTCCCTGGTCAGAGAATTCCAAACATTCACTACTCTCTGGGAAAAAACTATTTTTTCTCATCTCTGTCCTAAATCTACTCCCCCGAATCTTGAGACTGTGTCCTCTCATTTTAGTTTCCCTGGCCAGCTCAAAAAACCTTCCTACATCTATCCTATCCATACCCTTTATAATCCTTTATGTTTCTATAAGATCTCCTCTCATTCTTCCTCTATTTCACATCGAAAGCATCTATCTGATATTTCTGCTTTTGATTTATGTAGTCTTTGTGGGGTCAAATATAGTTGATGCAAAAAGTTAGATGCCACTCGCCATTACCACGCATTAATACATGATGTTACCCCATCTTTGCACTATTCAGATCAAGATTGTTCTGTTATATTTACTGTCAGAACTGCTTCATATCTTTTTCTTCCTCTATGCAATCCAGGATTTATCTCTTCCATTTGTAGGGCATAATATATTCAGGTAATAAATTTGGGTATATTACCTATCGATAATGTGTGTTCCAATGCACTTACTCCCAGAGGAGTCATGTCATTTCCCCAAATTTCTCCTAGAAAAGCCCCTAATTGCAGATAGCAAAGGCAAGTACCATTTGGAATTTCATGGGTTTGCTTCATTTGTTCAAATGACATTAAGATACCGTTTTTGTAGCAGTCCGCAATATGGCTACTTGATTGGCTTAACGGGAACATTCCTGATATTGGGCTGTTAGTTATTATTTTTGCTTGTTGTTTTTGATATAATGCCCTAATCCAGTTAATAAATCCTTGTCATATACTCAACATTTCCAATGTTTTAAACAAAAACAGCCATTCAACTCTATCAAATGCTTTTTCTGTGGCTAATGATACTACTATGTTAGGATTCTGTCTTGATTGGGTTAAACAATCTTGCCAGATTATTTGATGCTTGTCTGGCTTTAACAAATCCCACTTGATCTGTATGCATTAACTTAGGTAAATACTGTCCTAACCTGTTCACCAGTGGTTTTGCTATTATTTTATAATCTGTATTTAATAGAGATATTGATCGATAAGAAGAGATTTAAGTGGATTTCTGTTCTTTTTAGGTAACACAATAATTATTGCTATTGAGAAAGAGTCTGGTAATGTCTGTATTTCTACTACTCACTCTTTTCTTTGGCTTGGCTTCGCGGACGAAGATTTATGGAGGGGTAAATGTCCACGTCAGCTGCAGGCTCGTTTGTGGCTGACAAGTCCGATGCGAGACAGGCAGACACGGTTACAGTGGTTGCAGGGGAAAATTGGTTGGTTGGGGTTGGGTGTTGGGTTTTTCCTCCTTTGTCTTTTGTCAGTTAGGTGGGCTCTGCGGTTTTCTTCAAAGGAGGTTGCTGCCCACCGAACTGTGAAGCGCCAAGATGCACGGTTTGAGGCGAGATCAGCCCACTAACAGTGGTCAATGTGGCAGGCACCAAGAGATTTCTTTAGGCAGTCCTTGTACCTCTTTTTGGTGCACCTCTGTCACGGTGGCCAGTGGAGAGCTCGCCATATAACACGATCTTGGGAAGGCGATGGTCCTCCATTCTGGAGATGTGACCTACCCAGCGCAGTTGGATCTTCAGCAGCGTGGATTTGATGCTGTCGGCCTCTGCCATCTCGAGTACTTCGATGTTAGGGATGAAGTCGCTCCAATGAATGTTGAGGATGGAGCGGAGACAACGCTGGTGGAAGTGTTCTAGGAGCTGTAGGTGATGCCGGTAGAGGACCCATGATTCGGAGCCGAACAGGAGTCTATTACATCCATAAATAACAACATTAATAGATTCTTAAATTCTTTGTAAACCTCGAGTGGAAATCTGTCTTTGCCTGGGGCTTTATTAGCTTAAAGAGGTCCTAATGTTTTCTCAATTTCCTTCCTAATGAAATGTAAATCCATTTCTTATCTATCTTTATCATTCAATTTCGGGAGTTCCACATGATCCATAAATTCCTCTATTTCAATCTCATCTCCTGGTGAATCAGATTGTCTGAATGTTTCATTTATTTCTTTCCGTTATATGAGATTGTACTGTTTTCCTTCTGTATACCATTTATAGTTCTTGCAGTCTTGCAGACTCTTCAGCCTTCAATTGCCATGCTAATATTTTATGTCCCCTTTTTCCTAATTCGTAATATTTCTGTTTTGTGTTTAATATTGCCTTTTCTGTTCTGTATGTTTGTAAAGTGTTATAATGAATTTTCTTATTTTCCACTGTTCTATATTTGTGTTGTTCCCCTGTTCTTTGATATTCTTTTTCTAATTCTCCTTTTTCTTTCTCCAATTTATTCACTTTGGCATTAAACTCTCTTAATTTTTTTTGTGAATGAAATGATTTGTCCTTGTAGGTATTCCTTTAAAGTATCCCATATCAAAAAGCTATTGACAGTTGACCCTCAATTTATTTCACAGAAAATTTCAATCTGTTATCTTATAAATTGTTTAAAATCCTCTTTTTTAACAACAGTGTATTCAATCACCATCTATACATACTTTTTTGTTGCTCTGGTATTTTTATTTCTAAGGTCTGTGGTGAATGATCCGAGTGTAATCTGGGTAGGTAATCTGTTTTTTCTACTCTATTGTTTAGACTTGGCAATAGCAAAAACAAGTCTATTCTTGTATGTGAATCATGCATTTTAGAATAAAATGAGTAGTCTCTTTCCTTGAGTTTGAATTGCCACCATACATCCATCAAATTTAAACCTTTGATAAATGAAAGGTTTATCTTAGCCACCTTAGCTCTTGTTACTATTCTTGCTAACTTATCAAGTATTTGGTCTAGACAAAAATTAAAGTCCCCTCTGATCAGTATATTTTGCCTTCCCTCTGCTGCTTTTAAAAACACATCCTTCATAAAGGTCATATTGTCGTAATTTGGAGCATGAATATTCATCAACATCCGTGGTTTATCATTACATATCTGCCCGCTTGATCTTTTGAAATATTCTCTATAACTATCAGAACAGTTTTATTGATTAAAATTGCCACTCCCCCAGCTTTTGAATTAAATGATGAAGAATAGACTTGTCCCACCCATAATTGTTTTAATTTATCATGTTCTACTTTCATGAGATGTGTTTCTTGGAGAAATATCACATCATCTTTCAACTTTTAAAAATATGTAAGTATTCTTTTCCTCTTGACCACTCGTTCAAATCGTTAACATTAAAACTTATAAATTTCAATGCCTTATCCATAGCAGTGTTTTGTAAATTCTGCACATATAAATAAATATGTAAACAGTTTCATGATCTGTGCCCTCTCATTAAAAATTGTACAAGCTGCACCCCAACAGTGAAGTAGACAGTGAGTCCCTGAGGCCCACGAATAAAAGCCGCTGAAACCTTCAGGGATGAAAAAGAAGAATCCCATCCTAAAGCGCCATCTTTCAAACTAAACTCCCCTGCTGGCACCATTACCCCCTTAAGCCAGAGTTTGAACCGTGCTGTTATCTTCGATACCTTCTTTCAAATTTCTGAGTTCCCAAGAGCCATAGATAGGATGAAATTTTGACATTTCTTAATATAATTAAGACAACCTTCACAAAAAATAAAACTTTACTATGTCCATAAAATATCTTATTTACATTAGTTTTTTCACAGTCAACTTTTCTTCTGTCTGCTTTCCTTTCTCTTCATCTTCTTCATAATTGTTGAATGAAGTTCTTCCACCTCTTCCTTCATTTTAAAGAATCTTCTATTACCTTCTGAGATTTCCACTCTCAAATTTGCTAGGTACAACATTGCATATTGGAGAGCGGGTATTTGTGAATGTTCAAATGCAATTCTCAAGATTGTCTCTCTGTCTTTGAAGCTTAGTAGTCTGACTAGAATGGGTTGAGGGCGGGAGCGTATGGTGACCATGCTCATCAAGTTCGTCAGTGTGAAGGACTTGAGGAATCCAAGTCTCGAAAAATTTCACAGCATTTCTGCCTTCTACACCTTCTCTCAGGCCAACTATTCTCACACTATTTCTCCAACTGAAGTTTTCCATGTGATCGATAATACACAGGGTCAGCGCCAAGGGGAAGGGCATTCGCGGACATGGACCCATCCTAATGCTGTGGCTCCCCTGCAATGATAGTGATCATGGTTGCAATGTAACTAGCAATGCCTTAAGGATTATAGCTCTTGATTGATTATACTTGGCTGTCAGCAAGGGGCTGACACAAAACAGGAGGTAGAGCATACAAGATCTGTAATGGTGGCTTTGCAGCCCCACAGCATGCCTCATGTGCTGTTTATATCAACTTTAAAGTAAAGAACATTTTCCTTCATCCATTTGCTGACTAAGAACTTATACATATGAATACAAGATGAAACAGCCCCCACTCGCAGTCATTGCAAGCTGTCAGCCCCACCCGGCCGCGTCATTAGCATGCATTAAGCGTCACCATTGACGCATACTAGCAACTCTCCACCTCCACCCAGCCATGTCTGTTGGAACAGATATGTCCTACGCATCCGACAGCACCCACCCCATGCCCCCAAGTGGGCACATTTTTAGTCGACAGCACCCCCTGCACCTGGTGAGCGAATTCTCAACAACTGGAATGTGCCTACCTCTAACATTCCAATGACCCCACTCCTCCCCCCCACCTTTAACATTTGTTCTGGCACCAACCCTGATAATACATTTTTACCTCCTACAGACACTCCAGTATTGTGACCTTACAACTCAATTTACAACTGTGAGTTCAGCTTCTCCTCTGGCATGTTTCTGTATTTCACTCGACCCTAACTCTGCAGGCTTTCTGTTTAACAAATCTAACATTCGAAATGTTGCACTATTTATACTTCATGGTGTTAGAACAGACTGGCCCGGGCAGAGTGGAGAGATAATATGGGATTACAATCTGTGATTAACTAGCAGTCATTTCACTGGCAATAGGAATTTACTATAAAGAATGTAGTAAATAGCTATCTCAGTTCATTGTTATTTCCCAGGTCTTGGTCTACAACTACATAAAGTTCACGGTTTATTTCAGTCCCATCACAGAGTCCTTGAAGAATGGAAACATAATCTCTGTTTCCTCCGTGACTCCAAGATTGTGCCCCAGAGTTGTAATCTACTCTGTCCCTCCCGCCCTGCCTGGGCCCCTCAACATTCTGCAAAAATGTTGAATTAAACAGAAAGTGCTGGAAACACCCAACACACATGAAAGCACCTGTAAAGAGAGGGGTGAAGAGGATTGGTGGGGGGAAAAAGAGGGAGAGAATGTTGACATTCGCTCAGAACTCACTGTCTGCACCTCAATCACACTCCTGCTTTGATTCTTCCCTTTACCGGCGGACACCACAATACCACAAATTCCAAGGTTCAGTCATTTTCCTGGCAAAGAATGCCTCTTCAACTTCCCAATAAAGATTGGCTCTCCTCCTCTTGCCCTTGTCCCTGTCCCGCTGAACAGAGAGAGGTCACATTCCTGGTTCCCGTCCCACTGGGCAGGGAGAGGTCCCCATCCCCACCACCATTCATCCTCCAACTTCCCACCAAACTATTAGATTTCTAATATCTCTACCCGAATTAGACATTAAGAATCTAATAGTTTGATGGGAAAGTGGAGGATTGCACACACTGCTGTCACCGCAAAATCTTCATGCTGCCAGCCCACAGCTGCCATCTCTCAGAAACAGCCACATGCATCAGCGTGACGCCAACTCTGGACCGCAGTCAACGCCAGCTTCAATCACGCAGGTGCAGTAAGAAGAGACATTTACTGAGTAGGTGCTGAAGCCTAGGGGCTCAGGCCCCTTACCCTCCGGGCCCCTAGGCTTCAGCCTGCTCAGCCTATTAGTCAATCCTCCAATGTTTGGGGGACAGTGACCACCATTCCCTGGCACTTAACATTGTCATGCACAAGGATAGAGTCAGAGAGGACAGGAAAATATTTAATTGGGAAGAGCAAATTATGAATCTATAAGGCTAGAACTTGCAGATGTGAATTGGTATGATATTTTTGCAGGGAAAAGTACTATGAAGATGTGATGGATGTTTATGGATCTCTTGCTGATTGTTAGGGATAAATATGTCCTGGTGAGGAAGAGAAAGAATAGTAGGGTTAAGGAACCATGATTGACAAAAAAGGTGGAAAATCTAGTCAGGTGGAAGAAGGCAGCGTACAGGTGGAAGAAGGCAGCAAGGATCAGATAGGTCTCTTGAAGAATATCGGGTAGCAAGGAAGGAGCTTAAGAGGGGACTGAGGAGGCCAAGATGGGGAGATGAGATGGCCTTGGCGAGTAGGGTTAGGGAAAACACCAAGGCAATCTTCACTTATGTAAAGAACAGAAGGATGACAAGAGTGAACGTAGGACTGATTAGAATGTGGGAAGATGTACCTGGAGGCTGTGGAAGTGCATGAATACTTCTCTTCAGTATTCACCAAGCAGAGGGACCTTGATAATGGTGAGAACAATATGGGCGGTGTTAATGCTCCAGAGTATGTTGATATTAAGAGAGAGTATGTGTTGGAGCAGCTAAAATGCATTAGTAGAGATAAGTCTCCGGGTCCTGATAGAATATTCCCCAGGCCGCTCCACGAAGTGAGGGAAGAGATTGCTGAGCCCCTGGAAAGGATATTTGTGTCCTTGTTATCCACAGGAATGATACTGGAAGGTTGGAGGGTGGCAAATGTTGTCCCCTTGTTCAAAAAAGGTAGTAGGGAAAGTCTGGTAATTATAGACCAGTGAGCCTACTGTTGGGAAGGATTGTTAGAAATAGGATCTACGGGCATTTAGAGAATCATGGACTGATCAGGGACAGTCAACAAGCCAGATAGAGTTCTTTGAGGAGGTGACTAGATATATTGATGAGGGTAGTTCAGTGGATGTGGTCTACAAGGATTTTAGTAAGGCATTTGACAATGTTCTGCATGGTAGGCTATCTTCTTTGGCTTGGCTTCACGGTCGAAGATTTATGGAGGGGTAATGTCCACGTCAGCTGCAGGCTCGTTCGTGGCTGACAAGTCTGATGCGGGATAGGCAGACACGGTTGCAGCGGTTGCAAGGGAAAATTGGTTTGTTGGGGTTGGGTGTTGGGCTTTTCCTCCTTTGCCTTTTGACAGTGAGGTGGGCTCTGCGGTCTTCTTCAAAGGTGGTTGCTGCCCGCCGAACTGTGAGGCACCAAGATGCACGGTTTGAGGCGATATCAGCCACTGGCGATGGTCAATGTGGTAGGCACCAAGAGCTTTCTTTAGGCAGATCTTGTACCTCTTCTTTGGTGCACTTCTGTCTCGGTAGCCAGTGGAGAGCTTGCCATATAGCACAATCTTGGGAAGGCAATGGTCCTCCATTCTGGAGATGTGACCTACCAAGCGCAGTTTGATCTTCAGCAGGGTGGATTCGATGCTGTCGGCCTCTGCCATCTTGAGTACTTCAATGTTGGAGATGAAGTCGCTCCAATGAATGTTGAGGATGGAGCGGAGACAACGCTGGTGGAAGCGTTCTAGGAGCCGTAGGTGATGCCGGTAAAGGACCCATGATTCGGAGCCGAACAGAAGTGTGGGTATGACAATGGCTCTGTATACGCTAATCTTTGTGAGGTTTTTCAGTTGGTTGTTTTTCCAGACTCTTTTGTGTAGTCTTGCAAAGGCGCTATTTGCCTTGGTGAGTCTGTTGTCTATCTCGTCGTCGATCCTTGCATCCGATGAAATGGTGCAGCCGAGATAGGAAAACTGGTTGACTGTTTTGAGTTTTGTGTGCCCGATGGAGATGTGGGGGGACTGGTAGTCATGGTGGGGAGCTGGCTGATGGAGGACCTCAGTTTTCTTCAGGCTGACTTCCAGGCCAAACATTTTGGCAGTTTCCGCAAAACAGGACGTCAAGCGCTGAAGAGCTGGCTCTGAATGGGCAACTAAAGCGGCATCATCTGCAAAGAGTAGTTCACGGACAAGTTACTCTTGTGTCTTGGTGTGTGCTTGCAGGCGCCTCAGATTGAAGAGACTGCCATCCGTGCGGTACCGGATGTAAACAGCGTCTTCATTGTTGAGGTCTTTCATGGCTTGTTTCAGCATCATACAGAAAGTCAAAAGGTATGGGATCCAGGCAAGCTTGGCCTGTAGAAAGCTGAGAGTTGTGGTGGAGGGAGTACATTCAGATTGGAGGGCTATGACTAGTGGTTTCCCACAAAGATCAGTTCTGTGAACTCTGGTTTTCATGATTTTTATTAACAACTTGGATGAGGGGGTAGAGGGGTGGGTTAATACATTTGCAGATGACACAAAGGTTGATGGATAGCTTAGAGGATTGTAGAAGATTGCAGAGGGACATTGAACTCCATCTACCACTTTTCACCCCAGCTCTGTATCCTGAGTTCAATCAGGAGAAGTGTGAGGTGATACACTTTGGATGGACAAACTTCAAGGCAGAGTATGAGGTTAATGGCAGGATTCTTGGTAGTGTGGAAGAGCAGAGGGATTTGGGGGTCCATGACAACAGATGCCTCACAGGTAGACAGGGTGGTTAAGAAAGCTTATGGGGTGATCATAAGTCAAGGGATTGAGTTTAAGAGCATTGAGGTAATGATGCAGTTCTACAAAACTCTGGTTAGACCTCATTTGGAGTACTGTGGCCAGTTCTGGTCACCTCATTTTAGGACAGACGTGGAAGCATTGGAAAAGGAGCAGAGGAGATTTACCAGGATGATACCTGGTTTAGAGAGGATGCATTATGAGTAGAAATTATGGGAGCTAGTGCTTTCCTCTTTGGAGAGAAGATGAGAGGAGACATGATAGAGGTATAGAAGTGCCTCTTTCCTCAGGCACCTAAGAGGGCATGGCTTTAAGATAATGGGTGGGAAGTTCAGGGGAGATATCAGAGGAAGGCTTTTTACCCAGAGAGTGGTTGATGCATGGAATGCATGACCTGGGTCAGTGGTGGAGGCAGGTTCGTTGGTGAAATGCAAGAGACTACTGGACAAGCATGTGGATGAATTTAAAGTGGAAGGTTATGTGGAAGCCCAGATCTAAAGATTGGCACAACATTGTGGGCGAAGGGCCTGTACTGTGCTGAACTGTTCTATGTTAATGAAGGTCTTGGTTCTTAATCCTCCAAAATATTCCATATGGAAATTTAACTGGAGGTGGGGAAGGTTGTGCTTAAGGAGGAGATGTTTGAAGAAGAGTGGTCTTCAATTTCATTGGGTCTGGTTGTGTGAGTATAGTAGGGTGAAGATTATTCCATGCTTTAATTGCCAACACACCATATGACTTCTCAACAACACTATCACCCTGTGCAGTAGTTTTGAAAGTTCTATGAACACAGACCCCAAGATCTCTCAGTTTGTAGAGAGAACAAACGCTGAGAAGCAATGGAGGGGGAGGTAAGAGGGTAGCTCTCTGATAGAAGATGGGGAGTGAAGGAGAGGAGACAGAGGTGTCGGGAAAGAGAGAGGCTTGGGGGAAAGGTTTAACAGAAATTTGAATTTTTAATCAGGCGCCTGCCTGTTTTTTGCTCATTATTTGATGAAGGGCTCGGCCCAAAACACTGGTTACCCTTTATTTTCCATGGATGCTGTGTCACCTGCTGCTAGCTTATTTATGTTTGCACTCAGCCCTAATGCCTGCACACATACTTCCTTGTTTCACCACCATTCCTTTGGTGCTCACTTTCCACCATCCAAGCCTTTGCATCAACATACCTTTATTCAATATGTCTGCCAGCTTCAATGCAATCCCACTATTACCAGTTATATATTCCTTTCCACTTTCACAGGGATTATTCCCTCCATGACTTCCTGATCAGCTCTTCCCTCTCCATTCATCTTTCCATCCCATCATGCACAAGGTGTAAACACCCTGACATCTCCTCCCTCAGCTCTGTCCAGGGCTACAAACAATGAGACAGAGCTTCATATGTACTCATCCAACCTAATGTACTACATTCAGCGCCCTTGGCATGAACTCTGCTGCACAAGTGAGACCAAAAGCAGATTGGCCAATTGCATTTGATGGAGTCACAAATCTCCAGCATGAAAGCACCGATGCTGACCAAACAAGTCCTATTTGTCTGTGTCCAGCCCATATCTCCATCTTGCCCATTGAGTCTGCTCTAGCATTTAATAAGATAATTGCTGATCTGACCATGGGCCTTAATTTCTACTCATAATGCATCCTCTCTAAACCAGGTATCATCCTGGTAAATCTCCTCTGCTCCTTTTCCAATGCTTCCACGTCTGTCCTATAATGAGGTGACCAGAACTGGCCACAGTACTCCAAGTGTGGTCTAACCACGGGCCTTACATTCCACATGTACAGTCACCCTAGGCCTTAATTCCCCTAATGTGCAATATCTAAGTGTGTCTTAAATAAAATGAATGAGATAGCCTCTACTACTTCCTTGGGCAGAGAATTCCACAGATTCACTGCTTTCTGGGAAAAGCAATTCCTTCCCATCTACATCATAAATCTATTTCTTGATCTTGAGGCAATATTCCCTAGTTATGGTCTTGCCTAAAGGTTGAAACAACTTTCCTGTCCTCTATCTTATCTATCCCTTTCGTAACATTCTATTTTCAATAAAATTGCCTCTCCTGGTGCCCCAATCTCTCCTCATAAGCTATCCCTCTCATCTCCATAATCAACCTATTGAACCAACTCTACATCACCTCCAAAACCAGTATATAATTTCTCATATGAGACTAGAACTGCACACTCTCCAATACCCTGTACAATTGCAACAGAACCTTCCATTTCTTTAATTCAATCCCTCCAGCAAAACCCCAACATTCCTTCTTAATTACCTGTTGTTCCTGCAAAATAACTTTCTGATTCCTGCACTAGCACTCCCAAGTCACCTCTGACCCTTAGAAGGGAAGGGTGAAGTCAGGAATAGGGGACTCGATAAACAGGTAGGAGATTCTCTGGCCACATAAGAGACTCCAGGATAGTGTGTTGCCTCCCAGGTGCTCAAGTCCAGGATGTTTTTGAGTGGGTGCAGAATATTCTTAAAGTGAAGAGTGAGCAGCCATGTTACATATCGGTATCAATGACATCAGCAGGATTGGGGTAGAGGTCCTGCAAAGTGAGTTTAGGGAGATAGGAAGGAGGCAGAAGAGCAGGACTCCCAAGGTGGTAATTTCTGGATCACTCCTGGTGCCATGAACTTGGGAAGATCAGAATAAGAAGATAGTGTACACAAATGAGTGGCTGAAGGGATGTTGCAGGGGGCAGTGTTACAAGTTTTTGGATTATTGGAAGTGGTGACTGTCCAAGTGGAATGGGTTGCACCTGAACTCAAGGAGAACCAATCTGGCAGGGAGGTTTGCTATTATGGGGGAGAGGCAGGTTAAACTCTATTTATAGGGGGTGGGAACCAAAGTGAAAGCAGAGGAAGAAGGGATTGGCAGACAAGTAGGGACAACTGGCAAGGAGTTTTTGTGAAAGGACAGGCAGATAGGGGAAAATTGCAGCCACTGGGATGAGATACAGTGCAGCAGGTACACAAGTAACAAATATAGTGCCAAAGGTTTTGTATTTAATTGCACACAGCATAAGAAATAAAGTGATGATCTTGTAGTACAGCTGCATATTGGCAGGTATGATGCTGTGGACATCACAAAGTCATGGCTAAAGGATCAATGTCATTGGGAGCTGAATGTCCGATACACAGTGATTGAAAGCATAGGTAGGTAACCAGTGGGTATGGCATTGCTCTATTGGTAAGGAATAACATTAAATCATTAGAAGAGGTGAAATACAGTCAGAAGATATAGAATAATTTTTGATTGAGTTCAGAAATGGAAAGGGTAAAAAGACATTGTTGGCAGTTAGTACAGACCTCCAAAACAGTAGCTGGGATATAATAGTATGAATAAACCAAATTTAAATAAATCTAGAAATAAATGGGAAGAAGATTTATCTTATGATAGACCTCAGGATGATTGGGAGGTTATGTGTCAAGATGGAGTGACTAAATAACTTAATGTAAGATATGGTTTAGTTAATTATAATTTCTTACATCAATTGTATTTGACTCCTGAGAAATTGAAAAGATATGGATTTAGTAATTCGGATTTATGTTTTAGATGTCGATTATATACTGGAATATTTTTACATGTAGTTTGGCTTTGTGATAAAGTTCAACCTTTTTGGGAAAAAAATTAGAGTATTTTTTGAAAATTACTTAGGATTAAACTGCCATTAGAATTTTTTTTTGTTGGGTTATACTGTATCTTTGACTGGTTTGGGGTTGGACAAGTTTCAGATGGCTTTTGTTCGTCTAGCACTGGCAGTAGCTTGGAAATGTATTGCAATTACTTTGAAAGATAATGTAGAAGTGAAAATAGTTACAGCGGTGCCTAGGAAGGATAGATTAGAGGGCACATCCACGGAGGCTATTTGGGTGGAACTGAGGAGTAGGAAAGGAGAGGTTACACTTGTAGGGGTGTATTATAGACCACCCGGAGGGGACCGAGACCTAGAGGAGCAAATCTGTAGGGAGATAGTAGATATTTGTGATAAGCACAGGGTTGTAATTATGGGAGATTTTAATTTTCCACATATAGATTGGGAAACACATTCTGTGAAAGGAATGGATGGGTTAGAGTTTGTGAAATGTGTGCAAGATAGTTTTTTACAACAATATGTAGAGGTGCCGACCAGAGAAGGAGCAGTGTTAGATCTACTGTTGGCAAATGGGATGGGTCAAGTGACGGAGGTAAGTGTTGGCGAGCACTTCGGGTCCAGTGATCATAATGCCATCAGCTTCAATGTCATTATGGAAAGAGAGAAATCAGGGCCAAGGATTGAGGTTTTTGATTGGGGAAAAGCTAGATTTGAGGAGATGAGAAAGGACTTGCAGGGTGTGCATTGGGACAATTTGTTTTATGGGCAGGATGTAGTAGAGAGATGGAAGTCTTTTAAAGATCAGATTTTGAGAGTGCAAAAGCTTTATGTTCCTGTTAGGTTAAAAGGAGGGGCAAAAGGTTTGAGAGAGCCGTGGTTTTCAAGGAATATTGGAAACTTGGTTCGAAGAAAAAGGGAGGCGTACATTAGATATAAGAAGCATGGAGTTAAGGAGATGTTTGAAAGATACATTGAATGTAAGAGGAATCTTAAGAGAGGAATTAGGAAAGCTAAAAGAAGGTACGAGAAAACTATGGCAAGCAGGGTGAAAACTAATCCAAAAGAGTTCTACAAATATGTTAATGGTAAGAGGAAAGCTAGAGACAAAATTGGTCCCTTAGAAAATCAGAGTGGAAAACTGTGTGTGGAACCTGGAGAAATGGGGGAGATATTGAACAGTTTTTTTTCTTCGGTATTCACTAAGGAGAAGGATATTGGGAGATGTGGGATAAAAAAAGCAAATTGGGTAAATATGGGGAATATAGAGATTACAAAAGGTGTCGTTTTAAGGCTTTTGAAGAATATAAAGGTGGATAAGTCTCCGGGACCAGACGGGATCTTCCCCAGGACATTGAGAGAAGTGAAGGAGGAAATAGCAGAGGCTCTGGCGGTAATTTTTCAAATGTCATTAGATATGGGGATAGTGCCGGAGGATTGGCGCATTGCGCATGTGGTTCCGTTATTTAAAAAGGGTTCAAGGAGGAAGCCTGGCAACTATCGGCCTGTAAGTTTGACGTCTGTGGTAGGTAAATTAATGGAGAAAATTCTTAGAGATAGTACTTATAAACATCTGGATAGACAGGGTCTGATCAGGAGCACTCAACATGGATTTGTGGGAGGAAGGTCATGTTTGACCAATCTGATTGAATTTTTTGAAGAGGTGACTAGGAATGTGGATGAGGGTAGCGCAGTGGATGTTGTCTATATGGACTTCAGTAAGGCCTTCGATAAGGTACCACATGGAAGGTTAGTTAGGAAGGTGCAGTCTTTAGGTATAAATTTTAAGATAGTCAAATGGATTGAACATTGGCTGAAAGGGAGAGGCCAGAGAGTGGTAGTGGATAATTGTCTGTCAGGTTGGAGGCCGGTGACCAGTGGTGTGCCTCAAGGATCTGTATTGGGCCCATTGTTGTTCGTTATATACATTAATGATCTAGATGATGGGGTGGTGAATTGGATTAGTAAATATGCAGACGATACTAAGATAGGTGGAATAGTGGATAATGAAGAAGGTTTTCAAGGATTGCAGAGGGATTTGGGCTGCTTAGAAAAGTGGGCTGAAAAATGGCAGATGGAATTTAATGCTGATAAGTGTGAGGTGCTTCATTTTGGTAAGAAGAATCAGAATAGGACATATGTGGTAAATGGGAGAGCATTGAGGAATACAGAAGAGCAGAAAGATTTAGGAGTAACGGTACATCGTTCCCTGAAGGTAGAAACTCACGTGAATAGGGTGGTGAAGAAGGCTTTTAGTATGCTGGCCTTTATCAATCATTGCATGGAATATAGGAGTTGGGAGGTGATGTTGAGATTGTATAAGACGTTGGTGCGGCCTAATTTGGAGTTCTGTGTGCAGTTCTGGTCGCCTAATTATAGGAAGGATATAAACAGAGTGGAGAGAGTGCAGAGAAGGTTTACCAGAATGTTGCCTGGGTTTAAGCATCTGGAGTATGGGGAGAGATTGACAGATTGGGTCTTTATTCTTTGGAGCGTAGAAGGTTGAGAGGGGATTTGATAGAAGTATTTAAGATTATGAAAGGGATAGACAGAATGGATGTGGATAGACTATTTCCGTTAAGAGGAGGAAAGTTTAAAACAAGAGGACATGAGTTAAGAATTAAGGGGCAGAGGTTTAGAGGTAACATGAGGGGGAACTTCTTTACTCAGAGAGTGGTAGCTGTGTGGAATGATCTTCCGGGAGAAATAGTGGCGGCGGAGACAATTGTATTATTTAAGAAAAGGTTGGACAGGTATATGGATGAGAAGAAGATGGAGGGTTATGGGCATTGTGCAGGGAGGTGGGACTAGAAAGGGGTGTTTGGTTCGGTGCGGACTAGAAGGGCCTAATGGCCTGTTTCCCTGCTGTAATTGTTATGTTATATGTTATGTTACATAATAAATTGAGATCTTGTATTTATATGGAAAAAATAACGTGTAATTTGCATGATAATTATTTCTTGGTGTAGATATGGTCTCCTTATTTGGGAAGTATGGGTTTAGAAATATCTTAATTTTTTTATTATAAGTTTGAGATATTATGTAATATTATGTATGTAATTAATTGATATATGTTTATTTTGCTCCCCTTGCAGGGTTTGCTGAGGGTGGGAGGGAGGGGGGTGGGTTTACATTGTTTCAGTTTATTTTGTTATTATCTTTATGTTATTATCATTTTTATGTAATCTGAAAATCTTAAAGTTTTTTAAAAAGCTACCTAGGGATGCATGTCAGGGGACTTATCTGCATTTTGACCCACTATTTTGCTTGGCACTGCCTCTTTAGTGATACCAATTGTACTGAGGTCCTCACCTCCTATGTCACCCTTAACATTGCTCTTTGGTATTTTAGAGATATCCTCCAGCATGAAGAATGACACAAAATCGTTTTTTAAGGCTTCGCCCCTTTCAGCAGTACCTAATATTATTACTCCTTCACGCTTTCCAGGGAGTCTATATTCACTTTGGCCATCTTTTTTCCATTTGATATGATTATTAATACTTTTGCAATCTATATTTTGTGCTAGTTTACCTTTCACTATCAGCCATTTTCCCCAGGATGAGCTCTGCTAGATCAGAGCATTGTCAGGAAAAAAAATGGATTTGTTATTCCAAAGACATATTATTGGGCACTACCTAATCAACCAGTTTAATAGTTCAACTGACTTTGCAGCTGTACAATCTAAAGGAATTCTGAGCACATTGCTGGAAGTTTAATTCAGCTAGGTTCCTTTTGGTTTACTTGTTGGAAATTTTTTGTCAATTCAAAAGCAGAAATGCCACTGAGTAATGGCACCTCTGCAAGGACTGATAAATGTCTCACCTTTAGGGTTTGTGTTTTGGTATTGCTTTATTGTAAATTCTCCAAAACTATGAGAATAGCAGCATGAACATACCTTATCAGCTTCAACTGAAACAACAATCTAAAATCAATAATAAGGAGGAGCATTTGCTGATTTATACTAAATTTGCCACAGGGATGCAGAAAGTCTAATTCAGGGGTTCTCAACCTTTTTCTTCCCGCTCACATACCACTTTAAGTAATCCCTATGCCATTAGTGCTCTGTGATTAGTAAGAGATTGCTAAAGCAGTATGTGAGTGGGAAGGAAAAGTTGAGAATCACTGCTCGAGACCCTATTGTTACTGAAATATTTTGCTTGAGAAAAATTGTCATTGGCCCATTTCCTTTGGAGTTATGAAACGGTGCACATAATGAGCCAATTAGGTACAATTAAAATAGTGGTTTTCAAACTTTTTCATTCCATCCACCTACCACCTTAAGCAATCCCTTACTAATCACAGAGCACTTATGGCATAGGGAATACTTACAATGGTATGTGAGTGGAAATAAAAATGTTGAGAACCACTGGTCTCATTCTTTGAATAAACCTGTTATTTAACTTTAATTTTAATTGTAATGCCATGGTATGCCTGCAGGTCGTAGTGCTCCATGTATGTTCCTTATTAGTCAATATTATAAATGATGTTTGGCAAGATATTGTGCACATCAATTAAAATATAAATTTTACCTTTTATATTTCAAATTGTGTTGATGAATTTTTATAAAATTTAAATATAGACATAGAGCACAGTAACAGGCCCTTCCAGCCCATGAGCCCATGCCACCCAAATATCCCAACTAACTTGTAACCCCCATATGTTTTGAAATTTTTAAATGAGAAATTTGCATGTCTAAGTAAAGGTGCTTCCCCAATATTTAATCCAAATTAAAATGCACCCACCGAGGCAGAGGTGCACCAAAGAAGAGGTACAAGGACTGCTTAAAGAAATCTCTTGGTGCCTGCCACATTGACCACCGCCAATGGGCTGATCTCGCCTCCAACCGTGCATCTTGGCGCCTCACAGTTCGGCGGGCAGCAACCTCCTTGGAAGAAGACTGCAGAGCCCACCTCACTGACAAAAGACAAAGGAGGAAAAACCCAACACCCAACCCCAACCAACCAATTTTCCATTGCAACCGCTGCAACCGTGCCTGCCTGTCCCGTATCGGACTTGTCAGTCACCAACGAACCTGCAGCAGACGTGGACATACCCCTCCATAAATCTTCATCCGCGAAGCCAAGCCAAAGAAAGAAGAAGAAGAAGAAGAAAGAAGAAATGCAGAACTATTAGAGTGCCAGTGACCGGGATAAAATCCGGTGCTGTCTGTAAGGAGTTTGTACATTCTCCTTATAACCTATGTGGGATTCCTCTGAGTGTCCTGTTTTCTTCCCACACTCCAAAAATGTATGGGATTTGTAGGTTAATTGGTGTCTTTAGGCAGCCCAAGCTTGTGCACTGGAAGGCCTTGTTACCATGCTGTATCTCTAAATTAAATGTAAAAATAATTACATTTAAAAGTTAAATTAAAATGCTGGTATATTAATGTATAATGATATGATTTCAACCCTCAGATATTCTCAATCTGCTTTCATTCATTTTTGGAAGTATTGCTCATTGCTTTTACCCACCATTATTTTGAAGGTTTACTTAAAATAGTTTTCAATGTGGCATCAGTACGAGAACATTACTTGGAATTCTTTCATCAAGACTGAGACCCCCAAAGAGGAGAGAGTCAGTAAAATGTGGACAGGGTGGGAGCAGTTGGACAGGGTCAGCAGGAAATTGGTGCACTAGTCAGTGGTGAGTGATGATAGACACAGATAGTTGATTGACAGGTCAGACAAATGGAGAAAGAGGAAAGAGGAAGAAAAGATGAGTCGCACAGGGTGGAGTGGAGACAAAGGCTACCAGTGCTGGAATCTGTGAGGAAGAGAGGGTGACAGTCGTGGTGCAATGAGAGCTGTTGGGGAAGAGAAGTTAGGGAAGGACAGATTGGACCAGATGGGTGGAGGAAGGAGGTAGAAGCCACGAGAAATGTAAGTGGATGGAACCAGGGAAGGAGGGAGTGAGAATGTGTGGGGAGGGCGAATAGGCAGGAGAGGGTGGATAAGGGGACAGCATGGTATTATCACAGCACTAGCAACCTAAGTTTGAATCCAGAATTGTCTGTAAGGAGTTTGTACGTACATTCTCCATGTGACCTCCGTGGGGTTCCTCCAGTTACTCTAGTTTCCTCCCAGCCTCTAAAACCTACGGGGTAGTAAAGGTGAAAGGTTCCATTATTGTCACTTAACACTAAATTTAAAATGTAACATACATGAAATTCTTTAACTTTGTCTACCATGAGGAAAGCAGAGAATCGCCACTTTGTCCAGCACCCCTCAGGTTAATTGTAAGTTAATTGGGTGTAATTGAGTGGCAGGGGTTTCACTGGCTGGAATTATCTTCTGCCTTGAAAAAAAATGAAACATTTTTTAAAAATGGGGTGAGGAAATGGGGAAGATCAGAAGTAACTTGGAAGAGAGAGGGGGCTATTTACCTAAAATTAGAAAATTCCATGTCCATACCATTGGGCTGTTGGCTGCCCAGGGGGAAGCTGTTCCTCCTCAGTTATACAGTGGGCTTCATTCTGATCGTGGAAAAGGTACAAGACACATGTTGGTATGGAGATGGGAAGGGAATCAAAATGGCCTGCAACCTGGTTATCTCCAGGTAATACTGGCTATCCCCCCTCTCCACTCTCATTCTTAATGAAGAGTCTAGCCCAAACTGTTGACATTTCTTTTTCTCTCACTGATTCTGCTTGACCCATTGAGTTTCTCCTGCAGATAGATTTTTGCTCCAAATTCCACATCTGCACACTCCATGCAGCCACCTTGAGGGATGTTGCTTATTGACAATTTATTCTTTGTTAAATTTTTAAGGTTTTATTTTTCAAAAATGCTTTGCAATATTGTAAAGATCTAGATTGCCATCTAAGCTTCAGTTATAAAAACGATAACCTTGTGTGTCTACACTATAATAATAAACCCTTTTGCGGATAGCCTCGTGCTAAAGAACCTACCCATCCTGTCATTGACAGGACCTACCCATCCTGCTAAGATTGATTCACCTTTTGTGCCTTGTCCACAGAAATACATCTGGGAATGTTTATAACAACACCAATCACTTCTGAGATGTCAACCTTCTTTGGAAGCCTCACTTTGGTGGTAACAAGAATGATGACCAAGAACACCACCTTATAATCCAACTGGCCATTCCCCAATCTGATGGCATTAATATCGACTTCTCCAGTTTCTGCTAAACCCCTCGCCAATTTCCTCCCCCATCACTTCTCAGCTTTTTTCTCTTCTTCCCTTCCATTAATTTCCACCTATAGCCTGGACTCCTCCCCCCTGCCCCTTCCACTCTCTTCTCATCTCCTCTCCCCACCTTTTTATTCAGACACCTGCCTGCGTTTTGCTCATACCTTGATGTAGGCCTCAAGCCCGAAACATTGGTTACTCTTTACTTCCTGTACATGCTGCATGACCAGCTAAGTTTCACCAGCACTTTTGTTTAATGCACTACAGTCAGAACATCTGCAGATGTTCCTGTTTAACAATATGATGCTCTGCTTGCTTATTTTCATACTTGGTTCTTGTTGTTCACACCTTCGTTAACTCCTTCATTTTGAACACATTATCTAATACAAGCATTCCTGAACAAAATAAATTAGCCTGACCTTTTAACATGGTGTGGTGCACTATTAGACAGAATCAGACACACACAAGGTAAAGACTATACAACAGGCTTTAATCCACAAAGACTTCCACAGAGCCAGGCTGGCTGTGGCTGCAGCAACTCTGAGTGAGGCCTCAGGAGGCCGGTGCAGACTTGAACCCCGGAGGGTGATTGACACCAGACTGGGTGGGGCTTGATCCATTCAGGCCAACTGATTGACAACCGGCCAGGTGTTGTCCTGTCCCCTTACACTCCTGCAGGTACAGAGGTTTCCCCCTGCAGTAGGCTGGTGGTGTACCACCACATTCACCCCCTTCTTTAAAATTGTCCCGGGGGGGGGTGCAGTAACAAGGAATCGCACCCACTATGTACATACCATATTTACAGGTTGAGATGATTCGGCGGCCGCTGGGGTCTCTGTAACCGTCGTAGGACTGGCTCCTGGTCAGAGGGGAAGTGGGGGGGCTGGCGGCAGGAGTGTGTGTGACTGGTGTGGTGCCGCGTGGAGGGGTGGCCAGGGGGGCCGGGGTCGACGTATGCTGGTTGTATTGGATGGGTGGGGGGGGCAGGTTCATCTCCTAAGGCTGATGCGGGCCCCTGGTGGTCAAGGAGGCCCTGCATGCTGCATAGCTGCCTGGGGACGGGGATGTATGCCCGGTCAGTGTAGTCCTGGGTTGGAGGGTGGTGTGGTGTGGTGGGTGCTCCTGCTGGTGCCAGGTCCCTGGTTGAGATGGTGTCCTCCCTGCCACTGCTGAACCTAACGTAAGCATAGTTATCGTTTGCATGAAGGAGGAAAACCTGCTCTACCAGGGCTTTGGCCTTGTGTGTCCATACATGCTCACGCAGAAGCACTGGTCCCGGGAACGTGAGCCATGCTGGGAGTGACATTCCAGTCGCCGACCTCCTGGGGAATGAGAACAGGCGTTCGTGAGGAGTCTTGTTGGTAACCGTGCACAACAGTGACCGAATGCCATGGAGCACCTTGGGCAGGGTGTCCTGCCAGTACTCAACGGCCCACCCTTTTGACCTGAGAGCCAGGAGGACTGCCTTCCAGACCACCCCATTCTCACATTCTACTTGCCTATTGCCTCTTGGGTTATAGCTTGTCATGCGACTGGTCACGATGCCCCTCGCCATCAGGTACTGGCACAGCTCGTCGCTCTTGAAACTAGACCCCCGGTCGCTGTGGATGAATGCAGGGTAGCCAAACATGGTGAAAATCTGCCCCAAGGACCTGATGATGGTGGCTATGGAGGTGTCCGGATAAGGATGGCAAAAAGGGAAGCGTGAGTACTCGTCCACTACCATGAGGAAGTAGACGTTTCGGTTCGTGGAAGGCAGGGGCCCTTTGAAGTCCATGCCGAGAGGCTCGAAAGGCAGAGTGGCCTTTACAACGTGGGCCTGGGGGGGTGAAAGAGGCAGGGATTTCACTCCGCACAGACCCGACAGCCCTCGGTCATGTCCCTGACATCCCTGATGGTGTACGGCAGATTTCGGGATTTAACGAAATGGTACAACTGGGTGATACCCGGATGGCAGAGGGACTCGTGCAATGCCTGTAACCTGTCGTCATGCATAGACGCACATGTGCGAGAGAGGGCATCGGGGGAGTTGTAAAAATTCCCGGGGCGGTACTGGATGTCGTAGCTGTAGGTTGCCAGCTCGACTCTCCAGTGCAGGATCTTGTTCTTGATCTTGCTCTTGTGGGTAGTGTTAAACATGAAGGTCACAGCCCGCTGGTCTGTGAGGAGAGTGAATCTCCTGCCAGCCAGATAGTGGCGCCAGTGGTGGACTGCTTCCACAATCGCCTGGACCTCCTTTTCAATGGTGAGTGGCCTAGCTCGGAGCCGTGGACAGTCCTGGAGAAGAAGACGACGGGGCACCCCCCTTGGTTGAGTGTAGCAGCGAGGGCCACCTCAGAGGCATTGCTCTCCACCTGGAAGGGGGAGTCCTCATCCACAGCCTGCATCGTGATGTCTACGATGTCTTGCCTGATGCGGGTGAAGGCTGCCTGTGCCTCAGGTGGGAGGGCAAAAGTTGTGGCTTGGGCCA
Source organism: Narcine bancroftii (assembly GCF_036971445.1). NCBI lineage: Eukaryota > Metazoa > Chordata > Chondrichthyes > Torpediniformes > Narcinidae > Narcine > Narcine bancroftii. The sequence goes on from NC_091471.1 coordinate 80,235,602, forward strand.
GAAGGTGGACCTTGTCTGAGACGCGAGGGACCCACTACAAGTAATAAGTGAACAGGCCCAGGCACCTGCAGAGGGCCTTTAGCATGGGGGGGAGGGGTAACTCCATTAATGGGTACATCCTTTCCAGATCTGGGCCGACAACTCCATGGGCCACGATGTACCCCAGGATGGTGAGGCAGGTGGTGCTGAACACACACTTCTTGTTGTAAGTGAGGCTCAGCTCCACAGCCGTCTGGAGGAATCTTTCCAGGTTAGCATCGTGGTCCTGCTGGTCATGGCCGCAGATAGTGACGTTATCTAGATATGGGAACGCCGTCTTCAGCTTGTGCCAGTCTACCATGTGATCCATCTCCCACTGGAAGACAGAAACCCCATTCATGACCCCAAAAGGAACCCGGTGGAACTTGTACAGGCATCCGTCCGCACAAAGGCGGTGCAGGGTTTGTCCTTCGGATGGATAGGGATTTGGTGATACACCGACTTCAGATCAATCGTGGAGAAAACCTGGTAGCGGGCTATCTCATTGACCATGTCGGCGATCCTCGTCAGGGGGTAGGCATCTACCATTAATTGGGTGTACCAATTAATGGTCTGGCTGTAATCCACGACCATCCTCAGCTTACTTTCCCCTCTGACCACCACGACTTGGGCTCTCCAAGGGCTGTTACTGGACTCTATAACGCCTTCCACCAGGAGTCGCCGCACCTCTGCCTTGATGAAGTCCCTGTCTGCAGCGCAATAGCACCTACTTCTGGCGGCGATTGGCTTGCAGCCTAGCGCAAGATGTGGAAAGAGCGCCAGTGGGGTGATGCGCAGTGCAAGGAGGCCGCAGGTTAGCCGGGGCTGGTACGTTGTCATGTTGTGCAATGTGAGTGGAGGTTGGGATCCCCCCGAAGACAAGGGTGACACTCTGCAGGTGGCACTGGAAATCCAGGCCCAGGAGGAGTGGTGCGTAGAGTTTGGGCATGACCAGGAGCCTGAATCCTGTGTAAGTCTCTCTTCCCACCGATATATCGACCGAGCAGCGCCCGAGGGTACCAACAGTTTTATCCTTGGTGGCGAGGGCGATCAAGTAGGTGGTGGGGTGGACCTTTAACCTTAGGGAGTGAATGAAGCTCTTGGTGTTGCCACTGTCCAACAGGCACTTTGTTAACTGCCGTTGACTTGTACATCCATTATTGAGCCCCCGAGATTGTGGGGGATGTCCCTGGTCAACTTAGTAGCAGCCAGGACCATCTCAGGGTTAGAGTTGTCGCTATCCAGAGGGATGGGGAGCGTCAATAGGGTGGCCTGGTCATTGCCTGTGTTGACCATGTCGACATCGGTCATGAGGTGCAGCATGTGGTAGCCGATGGCCTCCGGAGGCGTGGGGAGTGTTGGTAGGGTGGCCTGGTCATCGCCCATGTTGAAAACGTTGCCATCAGTTGCTGGGTGCGGCGTGCAGCAGCTGATGGCACCCGGAGGCGTGGGGAGCGTTGGTACAGCAGCCCGGTCATTGGCCATGTTAACCATGTTGTTCCCAACGTCGCCAGGGGCCGCTGTGTGGCTGGCTTCCTTCCCCTGCGTCAGAGGAAGTGACATCATCATGGCCGGCAGCAGTGGCGTTGTTACGTTAGCCGGAAGTGACGTCACACCATGAGCCGGAAGTGGCATCACTGTAGTTCTCAGTGAGTGGCGCCGGCGAGGGTGGGGGCTGGTGCAGATGCTCAGGGCATATGCTGTGACAGTCGCTGGTGGGGCCAGATGTTGCGCAGTCAAAGTCGGGGAAGGGGTAAGTTGTCGCGGGGACAATGGCGCCACCCAGCACGCGCATGTGGGGGGTCCGCAGGGGAGGTGGGGAGGTCATAGAGGGCCACTGAGCTGCCGGCATGTTTAGAGAGGCACACTTTTGTAAAGTGGCCTTTCATGCCACAATGGGAATAATACTGGTTCCTAGCTGGGCAGTTTTGGCGCTATAGTCGATCTGACCCACACCAGGACCCACAGTAATTACAGGGGCGCCGGGTGCCTGCTGCAGCGACATTCTCCTCCCCCGCTGCAGTGTGAGAGGGCCATGAGGGAGCTTGGGGGAACCTGGAATCAAAGGCTTCGACGTGCTGGGCTTTTGCTTCCAGGGTTTGGATCTCTTCCACAGTCCTGGTTAGGGCATAGATGTTGTCTTCCAGCAGCTTCTGCTGGATGGCCCTCGAGCATAGCCCTCGGACGAAGGCATCCCGGATCAGCCTCTTGACCTCCTCTACACCTACCCCAGGTTCAGCCAGACACAGTCAAGTGACCCAGGTAAGATTCAGCCATCTCCCCGGGATGCTGGGCTCGAGTATTGAGGAGGTACCTTGCACAGACCACATTCATGGGGGGCTTGTACATGTTCTCGAGAGTGTCCATTGCGCTCTTGTACGTGGAGCAGTCTTTGGTTAACTGGAAGGCACGGGGACCCAGTTTTGACCGGAGTAGGGCCAACCTCTTCTGATCGGAGTCCAGGATGTCACCCTCGTGTGCCTCAATGATTGCCTCGACCGCATGCTGTCAGATCTCGAAGCATGTCTGGGCTTCCGGGTGTTGTGGGTTGACCTCGAAACTCCCTGCGCACAGGAGTTTTTTCCATAGCCACTGTGGGAAAATTTTGTGGATTAAATTGTGGTGTGCTGTTACACAGAATCAGACACACACAAGGTAAAGACTGAACAAAAGGCTTTAATCCACAAAGCCTTCCACAGAGCCAGGCTGGCTGCGGCTGCAGCAACTCTGAGTGAGGCCTCGGGAGGCCGATGCGGGCTTATATCCCAGAGGGTGATTGACACCCGACCGGGTGGGGCTTGATCCATTCAGGCCGACTGATTGACAGCCGGCCAGGTGTTGTCCTGTCCCCTTATACTCCTGCAGGTACAGAGGTTGCCCCCTGCAGTAGGCCGGTGGTGTACCACCACACATGGACTGGAGCATTATAGCAGATCCTTGTGTGTCAGGTGTGACAAAGAGAGATAGAGCACAACAGTTTTTCAACCAGCTGAGCAAACACTGAACATCAAGCACCCATTGTTGCACTATTCCTATCCTAAACGGTTTTATTTTCCACACATTTTCATCAACTCCCCTAGTTTATTCCACAGTGGAGACAAGTTACAGTGGTCAAAGAGCCTACCGACCCCAGAGGCTCTCCATCCACACACACACACACACACACACACACACACACACACACACACACACACACACACACACACACACACACACACACACACACACACACACACACACACACACACACTAGATCTGAATTTGGGATTGAGCCCAGGACTCAAGTACTGTAAGGCAGCAGTTTTACTAACTGCCACTGTGCAGTCAACTGCATACTTTCTGCATAATCCTCCAACAAACCATTTCCACTTAAAGAAACAGAAACCAATGCACCTAGTACCTTGCTTTGTTATCTGTTGTGCTCCTCAGCAGCTTCAGAACTAAAAGCAAGTCAGTAATTGTATTGACAATAACCACAACAGCAGTGCGAGTATAAGACAGCTTTAATAAACTATTATGTACACTAAGAGGTCTTGTCTCTCTGGAAGACGAACCTGGAAGGTTAGCTTGTAGCTCTGGACTGCTTTATATACAAGATCACCGGGATGACCCCTGGTGACCTAGTGGTGTAATTACAGTAATAAATGAACAATCACTAAGTTAGCATCCATTTTGTGTGGTGCTCAGCAAAATGAAGAGCTTTCAGCAGGGAGCACAGCAGAATGGTGAAAAACAGATAGCTGGTGGTGTTCTTCCAGTGATTCCCCTAAATATAGGCCAAGATATGTCTGGCACGCTAGAATATGTGGTCAGGAGATAAGGATCTCTCACAACTCCCCAGAGATTGTATTTTGAAGGAGAAACACAAAAACTACAGGTGCAGATCTTTTTTACCTCCCACATTCCTTCCTAATAGTTTCTCCCTCTCCTGTCTCTTCATCTCTCACACCTTCTGTCCTATCATCATCATGAGTGTGCTTCCACCTTTATATATATATTATTTTAGCATTTTATCTTCATCCTAATAATGGATTAAGACTCAAAATGTTGACTAACCTTTTCTGCTCCTGGATGTTATCTGACCTGCTGTGTTCTGTTATGGGCAGAACCTTTTGGACTGTGGATTGTCATTATAAAGGATGGATTTCTGCTAAGAGCTCTGTACTGACTTGCCAATTGCTTGGACCTTCTGAGAACAAAGGGAGAATCCAGCTGTGAAGCAGTGAGCGGCAGTTGGAGCAACAGAACAGCATTTGGAGAGGCAGTTGAAGCTGGACAGGCAGTTGAAGCTGGACAGGCAGTTGAAGCTGGACAGGCAGTTGAAGCTGGACAGGCAGTTGAAGCTGGAGAGGCAGTTGAAGCTGGAGAGGCAGTTGAAGCTGGAGAGGCAGTTGAAGCTGGAGAGGCAGTTGAAGCTGGAGAGGCAGTTGAAGCTGGAGAGGCAGTTGAAGCTGGACAGGCAGTTGAAGCTGGACAGGCAGTTGAAGCTGGACAGGCAGTTGAAGCTGGACAGGCAGTTGAAGCTGGACAGGCAGTTGAAGCTGGACAGGCAGTTGAAGCTGGACAGGCAGTTGAAGCTGGACAGGCAGTTGAAGCTGGACAGGCAGTTGAAGCTGGAGAGGCAGTTGAAGCTGGACAGGCAGTTGAAGCTGGACAGGCAGTTGAAGCTGGACAGGCAGTTGAAGCTGGACAGGCAGTTGAAGCTGGACAGGCAGTTGAAGCTGGACAGGCAGTTGAAGCTGGACAGGCAGTTGAAGCTGGACAGGCAGTTGAAGCTGGACAGGCAGTTGAAGCTGGACAGGCAGTTGAAGCTGGACAGGCAGTTGAAGCTGGACAGGCAGTTGAAGCTGGACAGGCAGTTGAAGCTGGACAGGCAGTTGAAGCTGGACAGGCAGTTGAAGCTGGACAGGCAGTTGAAGCTGGAGAGGCAGTTGAAGCTGGAGAGGCAGTTGAAGCTGGAGAGGCAGTTGAAGCTGGACAGGCAGTTGAAGCTGGACAGGCAGTTGAAGCTGGACAGGCAGTTGAAGCTGGACAGGCAGTTGAAGCTGGACAGGCAGTTGAAGCTGGACAGGCAGTTGAAGCTGGACAGGCAGTTGAAGCTGGACAGGCAGTTGAAGCTGGACAGGCAGTTGAAGCTGGACAGGCAGTTGAAGCTGGACAGGCAGTTGAAGCTGGACAGGCAGTTGAAGCTGGACAGGCAGTTGAAGCTGGACAGGCAGTTGAAGCTGGACAGGCAGTTGAAGCTGGACAGGCAGTTGAAGCTGGACAGGCAGTTGAAGCTGGACAGGCAGTTGAAGCTGGACAGGCAGTTGAAGCTGGACAGGCAGTTGAAGCTGGACAGGCAGTTGAAGCTGGAGAGGCAGTTGAAGCTGGAGAGGCAGTTGAAGCTGGACAGGCAGTTGAAGCTGGACAGGCAGTTGAAGCTGGACAGGCAGTTGAAGCTGGACAGGCAGTTGAAGCTGGACAGGCAGTTGAAGCTGGACAGGCAGTTGAAGCTGGACAGGCAGTTGAAGCTGGACAGGCAGTTGAAGCTGGACAGGCAGTTGAAGCTGGACAGGCAGTTGAAGCTGGACAGGCAGTTGAAGCTGGACAGGCAGTTGAAGCTGGAGTGGCAGTTGAAGCTGGACAGGCAGTTGAAGCTGGACAGGCAGTTGAAGCTGGAGAGGCAGTTGAAGCTGGAGAGGCAGTTGAAGCTGGAGAGGCAGTTGAAGCTGGAGTGGCAGTTGAAGCTGGACAGGCAGTTGAAGCTGGACAGGCAGTTGAAGCTGGACAGGCAGTTGAAGCTGGACAGGCAGTTGAAGCTGGACAGGCAGTTGAAGCTAGAGAGGCAGTTGAAGCTGGAGTGGCAGTTGAAGCTGGAGAGGCAGTTGAAGCTGGAGTGGCAGTTGAAGCTGGACAGGCAGTTGAAGCTGGAGAGGCAGTTGAAGCTGGAGAGGCAGTTGAAGATGGAGAGGCAGTTGAAGCTGGAGTGGCAGTTGAAGCTGGAGAGGCAGTTGAAGCTGGAGAGGCAGTTGAAGCTGGAGTGGCAGTTGAAGCTGGAGTGGCAGTTGAAGCTGGAGTGGCAGTTGAAGCTGGACAGGCAGTTGAAGCTGGACGGGCAGTTGAAGCTGGAGTGGCAGTTGAAGATGTGTGAAATGCACATGGAATGGAGGGTAGCTAATGTTTCCCCACTATTTAAAAAGGGGGGTAGAGAAAAAGCAGGGAATTATCGGCCTGTGAGCCTTACATCAGTAGTGGGCAAAATGATGGAATCCATTATTAAGGATGTAATAGCAGAGCATATGACTAGCAGAGAAGGGATCGGATGGATTCAACATGGATTTACAAAAGGTAAATCGTGCTTGACAAATCTATTGGAATTCTTTGAGATGGTGACAGGTAAAATAGATGGGGGAGAGCCAGTGGATGTGGTGTACCTGGACTTCCAAAAGGCCTTTGATAAGGTCCCGCATAAACGACTGGTTTCCAAAATCAAGGTTCATGGGATTGGGGGCAAAGTATTGATGTGGATTGAGAACTGGCTGGCAGGTAGAAGACAGAGAGTTGGCATAAATGGCTCATTTTCTGAGTGGCAGGCGGTGACCAATGGGGTACCACAGGGATCTGTGCTGGGACCCCAGCTGTTCACAATTTACATTAATGATCTGGATGAGGGGATTGGATGTAATATCTCCAAATTTGCAGATGACACTAAGCTAGGAGGGATTGTGTGCATGGAAGAGGGGTTCAGGAAGCTCCAATGTGATTTGGATAAATTGAGGGACTGGGCAGATACATGGCAAATGCACTACAATGTGGATAAATGTGAGGTTATCCACTTTGGTAATACAAACCGGAGGGCAGATTACTAGTTGAATGGCAATAGATTAAGAGATGGGGAAGTGCAGAGAGACCTAGGGGTACTTGTACATCAGTCTCTGAAGGCGAGCATGCATTTACAGCAAGCGGTTAAAAAGGCAAATGGTATGTTGGCCTTCATATCAAGAGGGTTTGAGTATAGGAACAAGGATACCTTACTGCAGCTGTACAGGGCCTTGGTGAGACCCCACCTGGAGTATTGTGTGCAGTTTTGGTCACCTTATCTAAGGAAGGATGTTCTTGCAATGGAGGGAGTGCAGAGGCGATTCACCAGGCTGATACCTGGAATGGCAGGAATGACTTATGAGGAAAGATTGCGCAAATTGGGATTGTACTCCCTGGAGTTTAGAAGATTGAGAAGGGATCTCATAGAGACCTATAAAATTCTGGCAGGACTGGACAGAGTGGATGCAGATGGGATGTTTCCAATGATGGGAAAATCCAGAACCCGGGGCCATGGTTTGAGGATAATAGGCAAACCATTTAGGACCGAGATGAGGAGCAATTTCTATACCCAGAGGGTGGTGAATCTGTGGAATTCATTGCCACAGAGGGCAGTGGAGGCAGGTTCATTAAATATATTTAAGAGGGAATTAGATATATTTCTTCAGTATAAGGGTATTAAAGGTTACGGAGAGAAGGCGGGGACGGGGTACTGAACTTTAAGATCAGCCATGATCTCGTTGAATGGCGGAGCAGGCTTGAAGGGTCGAATGACCTACTCCTGCTCCTATCTTCTATGTTTCTATGTAAGTGAGGATTTGTAGTTGACTGCAATTTAACATCAGTCATTTCTCTCTCCAACGTTCAATATGATGACATTTGTTATTAGTTAAGGAACTGAACTTGGACATTGAACTTTGAGATTGAATTCTATGGATTGTGTTTTTCTGGACTGACTTTACTTGACTGATTGACCTGGGGCTTTGGGGGATTTTTCCTTTTTGAACATTGGGCACAGACTGTAATGGTCTGGGCTTTTCCACATACACACTGTTTATAAATATATGATATTTGTATATTTGCTGCAGATACTTATAGTGGGGTTGTAGTGCGCGTTGAAAGAACCAAAGACTTGTTGATCCAAACCAAGGCTTTTATTAACTAAAAGACTGGAGCATATCACAAGTAGGTTGACCAGTCCAGAATGACCTGGTCTGGCTAGGAGCAATCCTTTAAGACCTGCCAGTAGGTGTGGCTACACTCTCAGCCAATCACAGTCATCCTACACTACCATCTGTACATATGTACATATACACATTGGTAATAGAATCTGTACTATCACATTCACCCCTTCTTTGAGAACCGACCCCAGGGTGGATGGAGGTTAGGGGCTGTACCGGTCAGGGGGCCTGACCATCTGGCGTGACCGCCGTGGCGCTGGGATTGGGGTTGCCGGAGTCGTGTCGCCGGCAGGCCTGTAGGGTGCGGTCACTGCTTCGCTCAATTCCCCAACGGCGCTGTCGACAGTCTGGCCTGAGCTGGTGGAGTAGTGCTGGTCCCTCTGTTCAAGCACATGACCTGGGGGAGAAGGAATAGGGGGAGGTTGGGTTAAAGGCACTGCTGCGCCTGATCCGGCTTGGGCTAGGTCCCTTACCGAGACTGTGTCCTCCCGTCCGCCCGGGTACTCAACGTAGGGATAATGCGGGTTCGCATGGAGCAGACTCACTCGGTCAACCAAGGGGTCATTCTTAGAGTACCGGACGTGGCGTCGTAAAAGGACTGGACTGGAAACCATGAGCCATGCCGGTATGGTCGTACCCGACTCGGATTTCCTTGGGAAAGAGAACATCCTTTCATGGGGAGTGGCATTGGTCGCAGTGCATAGGAGGGAGCAGATGGAGTGTAGGGGACTAGTGAGCACATCCTGCCAGTGAGAGGTTGGGAGACCTTTGGACTGGATGGCAAGCGTAACCGCTTTCCAGATGGTGGCATTCTCTCTTTCGACTTGCCCATTACCCCGTGGGTTATAGCTGGTGGTCTTGCTTGAAGCAATACCACATTCCAGAAGGTACTGCTGCAGCTCTGTGCTCATAAACGAGGACCCCCTGTCACTGTGGATGTAATTAGGGTACCCGAAGATGGAGAAGATGTTGTGCAGGGCCTCTATAACTGAAGAGGCAGTTATGTCCGAGCAGGGCACAGGGAATGGGAAGCGGGAGTACTCGTCGATGGCCTTAAGGATGTAGGTGTTACGGTAGGTCGACGGTAGGGGCCCCTTGAAGTCTACGCTGAGACGCTCAAAGGGGCAGGAGGCTTTGATGATGTGTGAGTTCTCCGGACAGAAGAAGTGGGGCTTGCACTCAGCGCACACTGGGCATGCTTGGGTCATGGAGCGAATTTCCTCAACTGTGTAGGGCAGGTTGCAAGCTTTGACAAAGTGCACGAACCTAGTGACCCCTGGATGACAGAGCTCCTAGTGGAGTTTATGCAGCCTGTCCAGTTGTATGTTGGTGCAAGTCCCCCTGGAGAGCACATCTGGCGGGTCGTTGAGTTTACCTGGCCGATACATTATGTCATAATTAAAGGTGGAGAGCTCGATTCTCCACCTGGCGATTTTGTCATTCTTGATCTTACCTCGCTGGGTATTACTAAACATGAAGAAGACCGCGCGTTGGTCGGTCAGCAGCGTAAAGGGCCTGCCAGTGAGGTAGTGTCTCCAACGATGTACTGCTGCAACTATGGCCTGGGCCTCCTTCTCGACAGAGGAGTGTCGGTTCTCAGGACCCTGGAGGGTTCTGGAGAAGAAGGCTACCGGCCGGCTGGCCTGGTTCATAGTGGCTGCCAGTGCAAAGTCAGTTGCATCGCTTTTGACTTGGAACGGAATGGACTCATTGATGGCATGTAGCGTTGCAGCAGCGAAGTCCGATGTGATGCGGTCGAAGGCCACTCTGGCTTCGGTTGACAGAGAGGTGGTCTTGAGGAGTGACCGTGCCTTGTCGGCATAGTGTGGAACCCATTGGGTATAGTAAGAGAAAAAACCCAGGCAGCGTTTGAGTGCCTTCTGGGTGTGGGGGGTGGGGGGGCAAGTCCATGAGGGGACGCATGCGGTCAGGGCCCGGCATGACCACCCCTTTCTCCACCACACAACCCAGAATTGCGAGCCGGGTGGTCCGGAAGACACACTTTTTGAAATTGTAGGTCAAGTTCAGCCGAGTTGCAGTCTGAAAAAATTTCTCAAGGTTGGCATCATGATCCTCCATGTCATGGCCGCAGATGATACAGGAAAGTAGCTGTCAGCAGTTCTGGTCCACCATCCGGTCCATTTCCTGCTGGAAGACCACGACACCATTTGTGACCCCAAAGGGTACCCTGAGGAATTGATACAGCTACCCATTAGCTTCAAAGGCCGCGAAAGGTTGGTCTTCTCGGTGGATCGGGAGCTGATGATAAGCCGAACGTAAGTCAATAGTCGAAAATACACGGTATTGGGCGATCTGATTCACCACATCCATGATCCGTGGAAGGGGGTACGCATCCAGGAGCGTGAAGCGGTTGATTGTCTGGCTGTAGTCAACCACCATCCACGGCTTCTCCCCGTTTTTAACAACCACTACTTGGGCCCTCCATGGACTCGAGCTATGTTCGATAATGCCCTCATCCAGCAGTTTGTGCACCTCGCTTGAGATAATTTTCCTGTGTTCATAACTACATTGCCGGATTTTGGTGGCCATAGGCTTCCAGCTAAGGGTGAGATTTGCGAAAAGTGCTGGCGGAGCAACTCGGAGAGTGGAGAGACTATAGGTGAGGCCAGGACGTGGGGGACGGGTGGCTCGGGCTGCTGCTGGCAGGAGCTTTCCGGGGTGGAGTGGGTACAGGCAGAGAGCAGAGCGTGAAGCCCCCCAAAGTGCAGGGAAATGGTTTGAAACTGGCACTGAAAATCCAGTCCCAGCAGAGCAGGGAAGGACTAATAGTTTGAAGTCTGTGAACGTGATGCCCTCGACTTTCAGGGTCGCCATGCAGTACCCCTTTACCCCAGTCGAGAGCGATCAGGTCACCAATGAAATTCTCTGTGCAGTGGGAAGAATAGCCAGTCCGCAATGGTGGGCCAGGTCTGGGCGGATAAAGCTGTCAGTAGACACCGAGTCAAATAAACAATTGGTATAGTGTCCATGCACTTTAATCAGTTCCATTGCTTTTGTGAGGGGCTGGGGGAAGTCCTGGTCGAGGGTTATTGATGCAGAGACTTGTAATGTAAACAGTAGAGTCCTGTGTGATGACGTCTTGCAACATGTGCGTGATGATGTCACGTAAACAGTTGGGGCTGGAGGAAGTCACGTGATGGAGTAGTGACCGGTAAGAAAATACCAGCCCTCTACAGAAAAGTAAAAAAAAGTAGAGAAAAAACAAAGTCACTAACACAGAAACCATAACAAATTGAAAGTGAAAGTGTGGAGAAAATGGCAGCAAAGAAAGAAAAACCAAAAACAATGGGAAGAAAAGAAGAAGGAAGGACGTCGGAAGAGGAAGGTGAAGGCCTTACCGGTATGAGGAAGCCCGTGTGGAGAGAGAAGCCCACTCCCTGAGGTCAGTGGAAACCCCGAACTCAGGACTACAAAGATGGCTCACGGAGCCAAACAAAAGTGCACAACTGGACATGACAAAAATAACATCGACGGTGGCGGGGGGGGACCAGCTGAGGAGTAAATCTCCACAACTGAAACAGAGAAGTATAACACGACAGCAAGAGTCTCAACAGGAAAACATAGAAAATAACGGGAACAAGAAGGAAGAGAATAAAAATAGGAAATCAAAGAAACAACAGATGACCAACTCAGGGGAAGAAGACCAAAACCAAGACACTTTTAATAAAAATAAGAAGAACAAAAATACCCAATAAAATAAAATAAACAACCCAACAAGAAAATCAGAAGAGACAGAGGTAAAAGACACAGATCCTGGAGTGGACTCAGAGGAAGAGGAGGGAGAACACAGAGAAATGGAAGATGAAGGGAAGGGCAAAATATATATTTTTTAAAAGAATATATGGAAACAGTAAAAGAATGGCAGACACAAGAATTCAGTGAAATAAAAAGAAAAATAAGAAGTACAGAAGAAAAAGGGAATAGATTAGAGATGATCATGACAGAAATAGGAAAAAGAGTAGACAAGGTAGAAGAACGAGAAACAGCCATAGAAATGGAGGTAGATGACTTAAAAGAGAAATTAGAAGAATCTGTTAAAAAAGTTAAAGAAACACAGGAGCTGTTAGCTCAGAAGATAGATATAATGGAAAATTATAATAGAAGAAACAATATAAAGATAGTGGGCCTTAAGGAAGATGAAGAAGGCAAAAATATGAAAGAATTTATAAAAGAATGGATCCCCAGGGTCCTAGGAAGACCAGAATTACAGGAAGAAATGCAAATAGAAAGAGCACACAGAACATTAGCCCCTAAACCACAACCACAACAAAAACCAAGATCCATTCTAGTAAAATTCCTAAGATATACAACAAGTGAAAATATATTGGAGAAGGCAATGAAAAAAATAAGAGAAGACAAAAAACCACTGGAATACAAGGGTCAAAAACGACCCTATGGAAAAAAGGTTATAAATTTATGATAAAATACCCAGCGGTACTTAAAATAGTTATCCCAGGGCAGCAAAGCAAACTATTCTCAGATCCGGAAAAAGCACGAAAATTTGCAGAACAACTACAAAACAGACAGAGAGATGAAGAGATGTAACAAGAACAAAAATGACAACAAACTATATATATATATATATATATATATATATAAAAATAAGAATATAAGTAAGAACTAAGAAGGGAAAGAAAGGGAAGAAAGGAAGTAAGGAGGGAATTAAGAGAGTGACCTTTGTTATATATGAAGATTAAAATCTTTTCTGGGGGGGCTGGGTGGGGAAGAATAACAGTCACTGCGAAATCAGTTGACGCTTGCGAGCGGATTCGCAAATCCAAATGGAGAGGGGAGATGTGGTTGCCCGACAAGGGACAAAGGGCAACTCAGAAAGGGGAGGGACTATTGGGGTCAAAGGAATTTTAGATATGAGAATAGTGGAAATATTTTATGTTTTAGAAATGTTGTCTTATAAAGTGTTCAAAAAAAGAAAGCAGAAATGGATAAGAAGGGAAGGTGGTGATGAGGAAATGGAAAGGAAAGATAAACAAAGTATGAAATGACTATGTTGAACTATATGACTTTAAATATTAATGGAATACATAACCAAATCAAAAGGAAGAAACTGTTAAATTTACTGAAAAAAGAAAAAAATGATATAGCATTCGTACAAGAAACACATCTAACTGAAGTGGAACACAAGAAATTAAAGAGAGATTGAATAGGACATGTAACAGCAGCATCATATAATTCAAAAGCCAGAGGAGTAGCTATATTAATCAATAAAAATGTACCAATCAAAATAGAAGAGGAAATAATAGATCCAGCAAGGAGATATGTAATGATAAAATGTCAGATATATTCAGAATTTTGGAATTTACTCAATGTATACTCACCTAATGAAGAAGATCAAAAAAATTTATGCAAGATATCTTTTTGAAGATAGCAGATACGCAAGGGAACATACTAATAGGAGGGGATTTTAACTTTAATTTGGACTCAAACATGGATAAAACTGGAAAAAAAACTAACAGAAAGAACAAAGTAACCAAATTTATAATTAAATTGATGCAAGAAATGCAACTTTTGGATATATGGAGGAAACAACACCCAAAGGAAAAGGAATATTCATATTATTCGGGTAGACACAAAACATACTCAAGGATAGACCTATTCCTGTTATCAGCCCACATTCAAAGGAGAGCTAGGAAAATGGAATATAAAGCTAGACTATTATCGGACCACTCACCCCTCGAGCAATAGAGCTCGAGGACATCCCACCAAGAATGTATAGATGGAGATTAAACTCCATGCTACTTAAAAGACAGGATTTTAGAGAATTCATTGAACGACAAATTAAAATGTACTTTGAAATAAATACAGAATCAGTGAAAGATAAGTTTATACTATGGGACGCAATGAAAGCGTTCATCAGAGGGCAAATAATAAGTTATGTAACTAAGATGAAGAAGGACTACAATCGGGAAACAGAACAGTTGGAAAGGGAAATAACAAATACAGAAAAAGAATTAGCAATAAAGGAAGATACAACTAAAAGAAGAGAATTTGCAGACAAAAACATAAAATATGAAACACTACAAACATATAAGGTGGAGAAGAACATAATGAAGACAAAACAGAAATATTATGAGCTAGGAGAAAAAACGGACAAAATTCTAGCATGGCAGCTTAAGACAGAACAAACTAGAAGAAAGGTATTGGCATTAAGGAAAAAGGACAAACAAATTACATATAATCCAACGGAGATCAATGAAAACTTCAGGGAATTCTACGAACAACTATATCAAACTGAAAATGAAGGGAAAGAAGACAAAATAGATGAATTTCTAACTAAAATTGAACTACTGAATTACAAACAGAGGAGCAAAATAAATTAATAAAACAATTTGAAATAGAAGAATTACAGGAAATATTAAAAAAAAACTACTGAACAATAAAACACCAGGAGAGGATGGACTCCCAATAGAATTCTATAAAACATTTAAAGACTTATTACTTCCTCCCCTCCTGGAAGTAATCAACCAGATTGATAAAACACAAAACATACCAGATTCATGCAAAACAGCAATAATTACAGTAATACCTGTCATGATAATGAATATGTATGAGATGTACCGGAAGTCACGTGGTAAGAGAGAGAGATAAGAACACAGGCAGGAGAACAAAGGAAACGGTAGAATAAAGCCACAGAGAAGTTTACCTGATAAACTTGTGTTTAATGTTTCATTAACTTCACATTTTGGGCCACAAATGTGACATTGGCGACGAGGATGAAAGAAGCTTGAAGAAAATTAAAGACTAAACAAGATTACAGAGGATTACAGACAACTTCAAGGTGATAAGAATTTTCTCTGTGACTCAGTACTTTTGGGGCTGGAATATTTCCTCATGGCTGGTGCAAACTGTGACTTTCTAACACATAGTGGAATTGCTTATTTTGACCCAACGGGTGATGCAAGCACTGTAAGTGTGAAGTGGAAGGCATGGCTGGAAGAATTTGAATCATACGCCGACAGTCGTGCCCTATTTTTAGATACCGATACAGTTGAACAAAAAGCGCAGAGAAGGGCATTACTTCTTTTCACTGCGGGACCCTCAGTTCGGGAGACATTTAAGACACTTTTGAATACTGGAAGAAAGGATGAGTACCGGAAAGCGGTAGATGCATTAAATGCACACTATGTAGTGACACCGAATGCTACATTTCAACGTCATTTGTTTCGGAGAACGAGACAAGAAGATGGCCAGACAATTGCTCAGTACGTGACGAGACTACGCCAGCTAGCTGTTGGATGCAATTACATGCCAGCTGATTTGGACAACCAATTATTGGATCAAGTCGTACAGCACTGTAGATCAGATAAACTCAGAAGACGTCTACTGGAAAGAGGGAGTGAGTTGGAACTCACCGATGCTTTAACCATTGCTGCTGCATTAGAGGCTGTTGAAGGGCAATTTCATACCATGACCCTGAAAGACAACTCAAGCCAGCAAATTAAGAGGCTCTCACATCGCCATAACCAGCCAAGATATACGTCGACACAGGACGTGGAGTGTTATCGATGTGGAAACCGAGGTCACTTTGGAAAAGACCCATATTGCCCGGCCAAAGGCAAAGTTTGCAGGAAGTGCGGAGGTAAGGACTACTTTGCAAAGAAGTGCAAAAGCAAGTCCAATGCAGACCAGAAGAGGAAGAGTACAACTTCCAAAGGCAAAGCCTGGGGGAAAGGAAAGTATCCTGGAAAGAAAGATACCATTCGCCAGATAGACGGTGACGATGATGATACCCAGGAGGGACAGAGTTGTTACCAATTTACGTTGAATGAAGTACATCATGAGAAGGTCCCAGTGATCATTGGTGGAGTGACAGTTCAGGTCATTGTAGACTCAGGCAGTGACAGTAATGTGATTGATCGACATTTATGGGAGAAGTTGAAATGGAAAAAGATCATCTGTACCTCAAAGAAGTGTTCCAAGAAACTGTATCCATACACAGCAACCAAGCCATTGCAGACCATTGGATGTTTTACTGCAACTGTTGAAGCTGGAGATAAGTACACCGAAGCAGAGTTTATGGTCATAGAAGAGAGGAAAGAACCATTGCTGAGTAGAAGCACAGCGCAAGACCTGGCAATACTTCATATTGGAGCTTGTGTCAATTCAATTCAGTCATACGAGGATATGAAGCAAGAATTCCCCGCAGTCTTCCAAGGAGTAGGAAAGCTGAAAGGTCGACAATTGAAGCTAGCGGTAGATGAAACGGTCAAACCCAAGGCACAACCAATGCGCCGAACTCCGTTTGGACTTCGTGGGAAAGTCGAAGCCAAAATTAAAGAATTGATCGAACAAGACATTATTGAACCAGTGGAACATTCGACACAATGGGTCAGTCCCGTAGTAATTGTGCCCAAACCAAAGGGTGACATAAGACTATGTGTTGACATGAGAATGGCCAATGAAGCTATAATTAGAGAACGACACCCTATACCAACAGTGGAGGAAATACTTCAAGAACTAACTATCAGCAAGGTATTCTCAAAAATTGATCTGAAATGGGGCTATTATCATTTAGAGCTGGATCCAGGTTCCCGAGATGTAACTACATTTGTGACTCACTGTGGATTGTATCGTTACAAGAGACTATCATTTGGAATTAATGCAGCTTCGGAGATCTACCAGTATGAAATCCGTCGAGTGATTCAAGGCATTCCTGGAGTTGCCAACATTTCTGACGACATCATAGTCCATGCACCAACGAAGGAAGAGCATGACAAACGGTTGAGGCGTGTACTATCTAGACTACAGGAGGCAGGCCTTACCGTGAATGGAAACAAGTGCCAGTTTGGTGTGTCAGAAATGGACTTCATGGGACACAGACTTACACGGAAAGGACTAAACCCTGCAGATGCCAAGGTGAAAGCTATTGCAGAGGCACGTGCACCTCAGAACGCAACAGAGGTGAGGAGTTTCCTGGGATTGGTCAATTTTTGTGCAAAGTTCATTCCTAATTTTGCTACAGTGGCAGAACCACTATGGAAACTAACCAGGAAAGGTGTACCATTTCATTTTGGATCTGAGCAGAAGAAAGCGTTCACAGTGCTGAAGGAAAGCCTGACAGATGCAAAACTCTTGGATATTACGATTCGGCGGCATCAACCCAAGTCATAGCGGATGCCAGCCCGGTTGGTTTAGGAGCCGTGTTGGTCCAGATGCATGATGGAGGACCAAGAATCATTGCCTATGCCAGCAGATCGTTATCAGATGTGGAAAGAAGATACTCTCAGACAGAGAAAGAAGCACTCGGATTTGTATGGGCCTGTGAGAAGTTCCATGCATATTTATACGGCATTGAATTTGAACTCATCACAGATCATAAGCCATTAGAGGTGATCTATGCACCTAGATCCAAACCATGTGCCAGAATAGAGAGATGGGTACTCAGACTACAACCCTACAAATATAAAGTAATCCACATTGCAGGGAAAGCAAACATTGCAGATCCACTGTCCAGATTGGTGAAGGATTGTGGTCCACAATCCAAGTCAGAATTGGGAACAGAAACAGAGAGCTTTGTACGCTTCGTAGCTATTCAGGCGACACCGAAAGCTGTGACTACGAAGGAAGTCGAGAGAGAATCCGAACGTGATCCAGAACTCATGGAAGTAAGAGAATGCATACAGAGTGGACAATGGGACAAGTGTACTCACAAGGCTTACATTCCCATTAGAGACGAACTTTGTTACATCGGACAGTGTGTATTGAGAGGTTGCAGATTGGTGATACCACAAAGATTGAGACCGAAGATCGTATCCTTAGCTCATGAAGGACACCTAGGCATTGTTGGTACCAAGCAAAACCTCAGGACCAAGGTATGGTGGCCAGGTTGTGATAAAGACGCAGAGAGATTTGTTAAAACTTGTCATGGATGTCAAATCACAAGTAGGAGTAATCCGCTAGAACCGATCCGGAGTACGCAACTTCCAAAAGGACCATGGATTGACGTAGCTGTTGATTTTCTTGGACCTTTACCGACGGGTGAATCAATTATGGTAGTGATAGATTACTACAGCAGATACTATGAGTACGTGGTGTTGAAGTCCACAACCACTGAAAAAACAATACAAGTGTTAGCAGAGATATTCGCAAGATATGGATTACCTGTTACATTATACTCTGACAATGGTCCACAATTCATTTCAGAGACATTTGCGGAATACATGAGGACCACAGGTATCCACCATCATAAAGTAACTCCGAAATGGCCGCAAGCCAATGGAGAAGTAGAGAGACAAAATCAGTCCATTGAAAAACGATTGAGGATTGCACACACAGAAGGACAAAATTGGCGAGAAGCATTGCTATCTTATGTGGCTGTCTATCGAGCAACGCCTCATGCAACCACTGGAAAAAGTCCTGCAGAAGCATTTTTTGGGAGAAAAATCTGCACAAAAATGCCAGAAATAAAGGAAATCTGAGACGACCAGGAGATGAGGGACCACGATGCTGAAAAGAAAGGTGCAGCAAAGCTGTACACAGATTCGAAACGTGGAGCCAAGTACTCAGACATCATGCCAGGAGATAATGTTCTAGTGAGGCATGAAACTGGTGGTAAGCTAGACACACCTTATTACCATCAACCCTATACTGTCGTATCCAGAAGTGGCAGTATGGTGACAGTCAAGTCTCCGACTGGAGTCCTGTATAAGAGAAATGTCTCAGGTGTAAAAAGGTACCAGTCCAGAGATATATCGAGTGAAGAGGTTGAAAGGCCAATACGAGATGCTGAAACTGAGAGACCTGATGACGTTCCAGAGGCAGTTACCAGCACTCCTGATGAAGTGACTAGAGCGCCAGAAACACCCGAAGCCGTGGTGAGCAGTATTTCCGACGCTGAGAGTGAACAACCGAGAAGCGACGACAATATCGCAGGCAGGCCGAAACGAAACCGGAAAGCGCCCAAACGATACGAAGACTTTGTGCCATAGTTTTAATAAGAACTTTGGGACAGTATTTTAATCTTATATCATAAAGTGCATGTATGAGTGCTGTAGGAAGTAAATTTTATGTAGTTGAGTTATAGTATTACCATTAGTTACGATGTTTGTATGTTTCCGAGGGATATTGGTAAGTGAAGGTAAAGTTTATTTCTGATTAAAGGAGGGTTGTCATGATAATGAATATGTATGAGATGTACCGGAAGTCACGTGGTAAGAGAGAGAGATAAGAACACAGGCAGGAGAACAAAGGAAACGGGAGAATAAAGCCACTGTGAAGTTTACCTGATAAACTTGTGTTTAATGTTTCATTAACTTCACATTTCGGGCCACAAATGTGACAATACCAAAGACAGGGAAAGATCCACTAGCACCAGCATCATATAGACCAATATCTCTACTTAACACTGATTATAAGATAATAGCTAAACTATTAGCAAACAGATTGGCCAACTATGTACCAAAAATAGTAAATCTAGACCAAACTGGATTTATTAAAAAAAGATGAACAACCGACAATATCTGTAAATTTATTAACTTAATTCATGCAATAGAAGGAAATAAAACTCCAACAGTAGTGGTTGCTTTAGACGCAGAGAAGGACTTTGACAGAGTAGAATGGAATTATTTATTCAAAGTATTACAAAAATTCAGCCTACCAGAGAAATATATTAATTGGATTAAAGCATTATATAAGGGGCCATTGGCAAAAGTGACAGTAAATGGATATATATCAAAACAATTTAACTTAAGCAGATGAACAAGGCAGGGATGTCCACAATCTCCCTCACTGTTCGTGTTAGCTATAGAACCACTAGCAGAACTGATAAGAACAGAAAATAAAATAAGAGGGATAAAAATAAAAGAGAAGGAATATAAAATCAGTCTATTTGCAGATGACGTTATAATATACTTAACAGAACCAGAAATATCAATAAAAGAATTACATAGGAAATTGAAGGAATATGGAGAAGTATCGGGATACAAGATCAACGCAAATAAAAGTGAAGCAATGCCAATGAATAATGCGGATTTCACAAAGTTTAAGAAAAAAAATCACCATTTAGATGGCAAACACAAGCAATGCGATACCTAGGTATACAACTAAATAAAAATCTCGGCCATCTATACAAACTAAATTATCATCCATTAATGAAAAAATTACAAGACGACTTAGAGCATTGGAAAGACTTACCACTAACACTGATAGGAAGGATAAACTGTATTAAAATGAACATCTTCCCAAGGATACAATACCTATTTCAGTCATTACCAATTCACCTAACAGAGAAATTCTTCAAGGAGCTAAAGAAAATAATAAGGAAATTCTTATGGAAAGGGGAGAAACCGAGGATAGCACTAGATAAATTAACAAAATGGTACAGACAAGGAGGCTTACAACTACCAAACTTTAAGAATTATTATAGAGCCGCACAATTAAGATACCTATCAGATTTTTAATCAAACAAGGGAAAAACCAGATTGGACCAGATTAGAACTAGATAAAATAGGGGAGAAGATACCTGAAGATATACTATATAAATGGGATGAAAAATTGGTACAACGTAGGAATTCACCAGTATGGCATCATCTGCTCAACATTTGGAAGAAGATTCACATAGAAAGGAATAAAACAAATTACCAACTACAAAAACTAATATTGACGCAAAATCAACTAATCCCTTTCACAATAGATAACCTTTCCTTCAGAGAATGGGAGAGAAAAGGGATCAAAAGAATAGAAAATTGTTTTTCCGGAAATAAATTATTATCCTTTGAACAAATGAAGGATAAATATAATATAACTCACGATACAATGTTTGCATGCCACCAACTGAAAACCTACTTGAAGGACAAATTGGGAAACAGTCTGAGGTTACCAGAAGGAAGCAATTTTGAATATGTGATTACAGACACAATGATAATTAAAAAAATTATAACAAACATGTACATCAAACTGCAAGAAAAGGAGAACGAGGAAATAAACAGTAAACCTAAACAAAAATGGGAACAAGATCTAAACATAAAGTTAAAGAATGAAGCATGGAAAAAGCTATGCTCTGGAACTATGAGAAATACAATAAACACGAGGTTATGCATGATACAATATAACTGGATACCCAGGCTATACATCACACCTCAAAAGTTAAATAAATGGGACCCAACAGTATCAGACAGATGTTTTCGCCGTAAAAAGGAAATGGGAACAACAATTCATGCAATTTGGACATGTGAGAAAGTGAAAAAATTTTGGGAAGATCTAAACCAGATATTAAATAAAATCACAAAAAGCAATATACCAAAAAACCCAGAGATCTTCCTTCTAAGTAATATAAGAAATAAAGAATTTGGACTAGATTTGGATGGAGCACAAAAAAGATTTGTTATGATAGTCCTAGCTGTAGCAAAAAAATGTATTATGTCAACCTGGAAATTAGAAGACAACTTGAGAATACAACAATGGTACATAGAAATGAATAAATGTGTTCCATTAGAAAAAATAACATATAATTTAAGAAATAACATCACAATATTCGAACAAATATGGGAGCCATACATGAAATACAATAGAGAAATCCTACCATGGACTTACACCACCTAAAATGACAGAAGGAGAAGACAACGAAAAGAACTGACTCAGTAAAATTTCTTGTTTATTTTTATTAAGTGACAACATTGTTTAACGGGTTTAATGTATCTTATAGATTGAACTTCAAATAAATGGGAAAGGGGTGAGGGAGGGAGGGAAGGGAGAGGGGGAAAAAGGGGGAGAAAATGACACTGTATAAAAGAGAAAAAATGTCTGTATGTATCTTGGTCAATATGGTTTATAGTGTGAAAAATAAAAAATTTAAAAAAAACAGTTGGGGCTGAAAAAACAGTGTTGGGGAGTTGGTGTTGTTGCCTGCAGCCAAAGGTAAGTGTTGGGGGTCGCTACTTGCCGTCAGCGGTGGGGCAGTCAGAGGTGGCGGGTCCCCGGTCAGCAGCGGCGGGTCCCCGGTCGGCAGCGGCAGGTCCCCGGTCGGCAGTGGCGGGTCCCCGGTCGGCAGTGGCGGGTCCCCGGTCGGCAGTGGCGGGTCCCCGGTCAGCAGCGGCGGGTCCCCGGTCAGCAGCGGCGGTGGTGGGTTCCTGGTTGGCAGCGGCGGTGGGCGTTGAGGTTGGGGCTGGGGCCTGGTCGGACGTTGCTTCATGAGGTAGGGTGAATGTCATTGCGGCGAGGGTGGGTTGTACCTTCCATGCTTGGTGTCTGCCCCATAATGTCAGGCGCTGCCGCGCAGTGGAGTCCTCGCTCTCATTGGACAAAAGCTCTGAGGAAGAACTGTTTGAAATGGAGAGTGGCAATTTGGCTTCACACGAGGCACTGTGTTTGACAGTGGCCATTTTGGAGCGACAGACTACAGCAAAGTGGCCATTTTTAAGGCACTTCTGGCACCTGGCTTTTCTCATCGGGCACTGGGACCTGCTGTGCTTTTTCCTCCCGCAGAAATAACACTTTGGGGTTGCACTGGGCAGCATAGCAGCAGTAGTAGGGTAGAGGGAGGGCATCCTACTCACATCAGAGTGTGGGGTCCAGCCCTGAGAGTACATGTCCATACTTAAGACTGCAGCCTCCATCGTCTCTGTGATCCGGATCACGTCCTCTAGGTTTTCTCCCCTGTGCTCTAGCAGGCGCTGCCTCACCTCATTCAATTGAACCCTGGCCACATAGGCATCCCGAATGAGATCGTCTGTGGTCTCCACAGCAGTTCTGTCTGTGCAGGCACAGTCCCTTCCCATTGCCCTTAGTGCCTGAATATAAGCTTTACAGGACTCATTGGGCTGTTGCCTCCTCGTAGCAAGTTTGTACCGAGCATAGACCCTGTTCACCGGTCACTCGTAGAACCCTTTCAGCACCTTCATGACTGCAGCATAAGTGGTCGCATCCTGGACACTCTGGTAGACTCTTGGGGACACCACAGTCATCAATATTAGTAGTCGATGGTTGTCCTCTATCACGGCAGAATCAGAGAGCTGTAAGTATGTTTTGAAGCATCTCACCCAGTGCTTAAAGTAATTCAAGGCTGTAGCTGCCTGAGGGTTGATGTCGAGGTGTTCCAGCCCTAGCATACGCTTCATCTCTTCAAAAATTTTTAGTTAATAAAATTGTAGTGCGCGTTGAAAGAACCAAAGACTTGATCCAAACCAAGGCTTTTATTAACTAAAAGACTGGAGCATATCACAAGTAGTCGACCAGTCCAGAATGACCTGGTCTGGCTAGGAGCAATCCTTTAAGACCTGCCAGTAGGTGTGGCTACACTCTCAGCCAAGTCATCCTACACTACAATCTGTACATATACACATTGATGATAGAATCTGTACTATCACAGGGGTTAATTGTGTTAAGACATTATATTGTTAATAGTCATTAATAAATATAGAGTTAAAATTTAACCCTTTTGAATTGCATCTTCTGTTGTTGCTGGTTTGAGACGTAACAGTTCGACCAGAAATTCTTTGTCTGCTCATAGTATTCTGACAACTAGTTCACACAACTTACTTCACTGATCGAAGTGACACCAACATCTTGCCTGTTCTAATTCATGATTTCATTTTCTCATCAGCTCTGTAAGCCAGACCCCTCCAAGTCCCAAGAGGTAATAATAACCCTTTACCCTCACTTTCACTCCCTAAGAATGCACTGTTACATTCCTTATTAACTCCATCCATTAGCTCATCCTGCACCACATTGATGTGCTCAGATGAAACATGGAGTTCCATACAACAGAAATGACCAGAAGCAGAAGTTGATGGCTAGGCATGGACAAAATGGGCTGCCATTATAGAAGGGAGCAAGGCCCTCCAAGTTCTACTCCACAGGTTGTAGTTGCCATAATTTCAGAGGTGGTGATCCCCACAATATTTCACGAGCAGCAGCAAAGGGGTGAGTTGCACCCAATGGTCCTGGTCGACCTATGCTCATCTTTGGACAAATTTCAGAACAGTAGTTTGTCGAGACTGAAGACGACTCATCCTTCAGAGTTAAAAATCATCTCCCTGAGCAATCAGAGTGATCCTTACAGCACCCTCATGATCATCCTGTGAACTCAAACTCTGTTCCCCTTCTTCTCATCACCTGCATGCATTACTTCACAGAGTCATCTACTGTGAAGGCAGAAAGAGTGAAAGGACATTGTACTGACTGGAGTTATTTTTGCAGCTTTGTAACAACTTTGTCATAAATCTCTTTGTTTGCTCAGAAGTGTTTTACTGTTGTGCTCGTCTGAAAATTTTCATTTTAAATCAATGCTTGGAAAAGTGACAAAAGTACTTTCCTATCTTTGGATTCAGTTATTGTTTTGATATGTTGCTTTTTCAGCAATATTATCTGAATCCTGCTATGAGCAAGTAAATTTAGATTAAATTTTTTGGATATTATTTTTGTTTGTCTCAGAAGTGTTTTTGTCATTTCGAATCTTGATTTTGTCTTTGCCTCTCTGGATCTCAGAACTTTGGCACCATCATGACTCACAGTGCCAGAAACTCAGTTTAAATGCTGACCTCAACTTCTGTTTGTGCATTCCTCCCTGTAATCGTGTAAGCTTCTTCTGGATGCTCCAGTTTCCTTCAACATTCAACAGACATGGGAGTGGGTAAAATGGCACTCGCCTTATCATGCACGCGGCCGGCCCTGGAAGCTCCTCGGCCATACATGCTGTGCTACTCTGAGATGGGGCTCTGGACCTGCAAACACGTTGGTAGTGGCCCTTTTACCCACAGCCCAAGCAGGTAGCTCCTTTCGCGGGGCAGAGACGTCGCGGACATCTTGCCTGCCCACCAATCCCAGTCCTACTGTAGCCACAGTCGGGTCTGCTGTCCCCAACACCGACTCCCAGGATGGCGCCCCTCACGGCGGCGTGTATTGGGTAGGCCTGCTTCTGCCCGCAATCGACTCCGCGTGGCGCTGGGCCGAGTCTAAGGTCCTGGCCAGTTGGATTACTCGTTTCAGTGGGAGTTGATGCTTCTCGAGGAGACATTGTCAGATATAGTCCGACCTCAATCCCAACACGCAAGCATCCCGGACAAGGTTTTCCATGCACTGGGCCCCCGGCACAGGGCCTGTGGGGTTCCCCAAACAATCTTTTCCCAGTGTGATCAGGGCTTGAATTAACTCTTCTACCGACTCACCAGGTTGCTGTTTTGTGGATGCCAGGAGGTAACAGGAGCAGACCTCATTGATCTCGGGCTTTATAGTGTCCGTAGCTCAGCCATCACCTCTGTGTAGGTCGTGCAGCTTCTGATGGCCTGGAAAGCCCTCTGGCCAACTCTTGCCTGCAGGACTTTCAGCCTCTTCTAGTCCGAATTGACCACTCCAGCAGCAGCCTCCAAGAAGTTGTTGAAGCAATTGACCCACTGCTCGAAGAGTTCTGATGCACCTAGGACTTGGGGATCCACCTCTAGCCGACCGGGGTGCAGCAACTTCTCCATTACCGGAGATGTTAAAATTTCTGTACAATAAATTGTTGCCCATTATCAGTTGCCCCACTAATTACAATGACAAAGACTGAGGGGAACGATAGGCTTTATTGTACAGAAGACTTGAGCAGGCCTGGATCCAAACTATGCAAGTGCAGTGAAGGGAGAGGTGGCCCGACCTTTATAGCCTGGGTCCCAGGGGAGGAGTCCAGGTAAGAGTGACATCAGAGGGTGGGCCAGCCTGAGCCAATTAGCATATACAAGTCAGGTAACCAACATCTTGTTTAATTACCCTGAGTTCTCACAATGTTGGTTTGAATGCCTCATACTGGATGAATGCAGACTTACCTGAAAGTAACTGCTTCTGATCCCCCCTTTCCCTGGTCATGTTTTATCGCATTGAAAACAGTCTTTCCCAATTCACAGTTTTTTTTTTGACTTCCCTTGCCATTCTCCACAACCTTAAATTTTACTGAGTAATCGTCTCTTTCTCTGAAATGTTCTTCCACTGATTTTCCTTCACCTGCCCGGTTATATTCCAACAGATTAGAACCAGTAATACATAAGTCTCCTGGAAGTAGTTTTGAAATTCCAAGTCTTCTAAACCTTTTACACAGAGGGGATCCAAGTTAGCACTGGGGAAGTTGAAACCCCCTACTATATTTATTCTTTGACTTTTCCCTTTCTGTGATTTATAACATAACATAATTTACAGCACGGAAACAGGCCATTAGGCCCTTCTAGTCCACACCGAACCAAACACCCCTCTCTAGTCCCACCTCCCTGCACAATGCCCATAACCCTCCATCTTCTTCTCATCCATATACCTTTCCAACCTTTTCTTAAATAATACAATTGACTCCGCCGTCACTATTTCTCCTGGAAGCTCATTCCACACGGCTGATCTACACGTTTATCTCCCACAGGCTATTTGGAGGCCTCTCCTTTCGTAATTCTGCTGTAAGTTTACTTACACTGGAACACTGAGTTTCCAATCCTTCTCATCCTCCAACCAAGGATTGGTGATAGCCACTGTCATATCTCTATGTGTTAATCATTGTCCTCAGTTCATCAACACTTCACTGTGTTAAAATACATGATATATTTGTTTAATCTTTTATTCATATGTGTGAGTTCTTAGACAACACATGGATGAAAGAAAATGTTCTTTACTTTAAAGTTGTTGTAAACAGCACCATGAGGCATGCCATGAGGCTGCAAGCCTCCATTACAGATCTTACTCACTGTGTCTTGCTTTTTATCACACCCTGCTGGCAGCCAAGTCTAATCAAACAGGAACTATAATCAAGGCCTTGCTAGTGGCCATGCAAACATGATCACTATCATTACATCTCCCTTTCTTAAAACAAAAGTAGCTTCACTAAGGACAGTTCCCTTCCGAGTCCATAAGTTTGTTTTGTCTTTTTGCCTTACTTGGTCACCATTGTAGAGTTCTGGTAGGTTTTTTGTTCCTCTGTTAAAGTAATACTTTTGCTTTTCTTTCTGTTCTTTGAACTTCCTCACTTTTTCCCCCCTTTTGTTTTTAGGAGGTTCTCCTGGATGGGTAGGTTTGATCTTAGCCTACATCCCAAAAGGAGTTATGCTGGTGACATACCACACTCAAGCAGCATTGTGCGGCATACTAGCATGCTTTGGTAGATGTCTTTTGCCATGTTCATCAGTCTTTACACTGTACCGATTTTTCCACTAGACCATTGGACTACGGAAAATGAGGACTTGATGTGTTGTGTACAAAGTCCCACTCTTTGGCAAACTGTCAGAACTTTAAATTGCAAAACTGTGGTCCATTGTCTGTGAAGACCTCACTTGCCACGCAATGTCTGGAGAATATGACTTTCCTACCTGTTATTACAGCATCTGCAGTGGTGGTGTTCAGTCAACACATCTCTGGATACAGGGGTAATAGTCTGTGACTACAAGATAGTTCTTGACCATGAGGAATATGGCAGCACCTACCTTCTGTATGGTGCTGGGTGTGGCTTTAGTGGTTCTGCAGGATTGCTTGCTTGATATTTCTGGCATATTGTGCAGTTTTACACTTCAATTGTTTTATCATTGTTGATTCTTGGCCAGTACATCACCTCTCGTGCTCTTTTCCTACACTTTTCGATTCCGAGATGTCCTCCATGCATCCTTTTTAGCATCTCTTTTCTCAGACTCTGGGATAAGGATTTTGATTCCTTTGTAGATGATGTCTTCAACCATTGATAGTTCCGCCCTGCAGTTTCACTACTCTGAAATGTCAAGTGAGCAGTCCTGATTCATGTTGGGCCATCCATCTAAGAGGTTTTTTCTCAGTTGTCTTAATGTTTCATCTTCGTTTGTTTCTAACTTTATGAGCTCCATTTTTGCATCTGATATGTGATCATATCCACAAAGGCATTCATGTCTTCATCCATTTTGGTGTCTGTGGGCACTCTTGTGTCAACAGCTCAAGACAATGTGTCTGCTGTGTACATTAGCTTTCCCGGAGTGTACACTACGTTCAGTGTATAGCATTGCAGCCTAATCGTCATTCTTTGTATTCTAAGTGGACATTCATTTATTGGCTTTTGGAACAATGCAATCAAGGGCTTATGGTCAGTCTCTACATTGATTGCTTGTCTTGACACAAACTGATGAAATCTTTCACAGGTATATGTGAGGCTGAGCAGCTCCTTTTCAATTTCTGCATCTGTATTGAGCATGATGCATATGCAATGGGTTGCCAGTCATCATATTTTTGCAGAAGAACTGCACCCAGCCCACTATGTGATGCATCTGATGATATCTTGATGGGTCTTACTTGCTGGGTCGTAAAACCTCAGAACTGGTTCCTCTGTGAGCAGTTTCTTTAGTTCCCTCCATGACTTTTCATGGTCATGATCCCACTCCCATTCAATGTTCTTTTCTGTTCATCTTCTCAATGGAGACATCTTTTCTGAGAGGTTGGATATGAATTTACCCAGAGAGTTGACTATACCATTAAACCTCTGTGTGTCCTTTTTGCATTGTGGCCTTGGCATGTTCCCAACGGCGGACACCTTTCTGGGATCTGGTCTAATGCCTTCACTGTCAATAATATCACCTACAAATGTTAGTTTGTCACCCCAAGCTGGCATTTCTCTCTATTCAGCTTCAAGTTTGCTTTCAACACTTTCCTAAGTCTCTCATCGTGCTCCATTCTCGTGTTTCCCCATACTTCAGCATGATGCTGAACCAAGCCATGAAAGACCCCAACAATGAAGACGCTGTTTACATCCGGTACCGCACGGATGGCAGTCTCTTCAATCTGAGGCGCCTGCAAGCTCATACCAAGACACAAGAGAAACTTGTCCGTGAACTACTCTTTGCAGATGATGCCGCTTTAGTTGCCCATTCAGAGCCAGCTCTTCAGCGCTTGACGTCCTGCTTTGCGGAAACTGCCAAAATGTTTGGCCTGGAAGTCAGCCTGAAGAAAACTGAGGTCCTCCATCAGCCAGCTCCCCACCATGACTACCAGCCCCCCCACATCTCCATCGGGCACACAAAACTCAAAACGGTCAACCAGTTTACCTATCTCGACTGCACCATTTCATCAGATGCAAGGATCGACAATGAGATAGACAACAGACTCGCCAAGGCAAATAGCGCCTTTGGAAGACTACACAAAAGAGTCTGGAAAAACAACCAACTGAAAAACCTCACAAAGATAAGCGTATACAGAGCCGTTGTCATACCCACACTCCTGTTCGGCTCCAAATCATGGGTCCTCTACCGGCACCACCTACGGCTCCTAGAACGCTTCCACCAGCGTTGTCTCCGCTCCATCCTCAACATCCATTGGAGCGCTTACACCCCTAACGTCGAAGTACTCGAGATGGCAGAGGTCGACAGCATCGAGTCCACGCTTATGAAGATCCAGCTGCGCTGGATGGGTCACGTCTCCAGAATGGAGGACCATCGCCTTCCCAAGATCGTATTATATGGCGAGCTCTCCACTGGCCACCGTGACAGAGGTGCACCAAAGAAAAGGTACAAGGACTGCCTAAAGAAATCTCTTGGTGCCTGCCACATTGACCACCGCCAGTGGGCTGATAACACCTCAAACCGTGCATCTTGGCGCCTCACAGTTTGGCGGGCAGCAACCTCCTTTGAAGAAGACCGCAGAGCCCACCTCACTGACAAAAGGCAAAGGAGGAAAAACCCAACACCCAACCCCAACCAACCAATTTTCCCTTGCAACCGCTGCAATCGTGTCTGCCTGTCCCGCATCGGACTTGTCAGCCACAAACGAGCCTGCAGCTGACGTGGACTTTTTACCCCCTCCATAAATCTTCGTCCGCGAAGCCAAGCCAAAGAAAGATATCATCCATTTAGTATCCACTCCATCCAGGTACTCATAGACCATATGGATAGTTTTGTGATACACTTTAGGAGCTGAGGCAATTCCAAGTGGTAACCTTAGGAATCTGTATCTGCCAAATTGACAACAGAACATGCACAGTCTTGAACTTGCTTCATCCAATTACAACTGCCAAAATCCTGATGATGTATCTAACTTGCTGAAAACTTTGCCTTTGCAAACTGTGACAATGATTTCTTCACATGTCAAAAGCTTAAAGTATTCTCTCTTTATTGCTTTGTTTTGATATCTTGGATCCAGGCAAATTCTAAGCCTTCCATTCTTTTTGTCCACATTGACGAGTTAACTCACCCACTCCCTTAGCTCATCTATCTTTTGAATCATATTCAGGCTTTCCATCCTGTCCAACTCTCTTTTTAGTTGTTTTTAAAGCGCAATGGAACTTTTCTGCATGGATGTGTTATCAGTGGCACACATTTATCCACTCTGCTTGTGTGTTCTCCTGGAAGGCAGCCTAGATGCTGAAATAGGTCAATGTACTCTTTCATGAGTTCATCATAGACTTTCTCTCCTTCACTTTCCACAATGAGGACTCTTTTTACCAGATTCAGTTTATCACAGGCTGTTAAACCTAATATGTCCTGTACATCCTTTGGTACCACAATGAATGCTAGCATGTGCTCTTTGTCTTTGTGTTTCACTTTGAATATGCATTCTCCTAGCACTGGTATATCGGTACCTGAATATCCTGTCACCTTCACTTTTGTTCCATACATCTTTGGTCTGGGTCTAATCTTCTTAAAATCAATCTCTGATATTACATTCATTTGTGCTCCAGTATCCAATTTATCTGAAATGTAAAAATTTCATTCACTTTTAAACTCAACATCCTGTCTCTGTTTACTTTCTTGTTTTCAGTCACAACATTTACATAGAATCCCTTTCATCTACTGCTTTGTTGCACTTGGTTGCTACAACAACAAGCATAATGGTTGCTTTTGTTTCACATATAACATGTTTTATCATATGCTGGACACTTTTTTGGTAGGTTTTGTGTACCGCATCGATGACACAGCATTCGATTGTCCCTTTCCTTTTTGTTCACTGGCCACACCTCTCTTTCCACTTCGGTTTATGTCTGTTCTTGCTCACTGCATCCACGTTGCAGCTAGTGTCACTGAACAACTCTTTTGCCTGCGTTTTTACAGTTTCTGTATCCCTACAGAGTGCTATGGCTTTTTCCAGGTCTAGATTTTGCTCTCTTAGCAGTCTTTCCCTTAGACTATTATCTGGAATACTACACACAAGTCTGTCTTCTATCAGCGAATTGATCAGTCCACCAAATTCACATGTTTTTCTTCTTTTTCTTAATTCAGTTACATACTGATCAATACTTTCTTCCGTTTTCTGTATACATGTGAAAAATCTATGCCTCTCAAACATCATGATACATTTAGGTATGCCGTATAGAACATAGGAACTTAGGAAGTAGGAACAGGAATAGGCCAAAAATGGCCCATCCAGCCTGCTCTGCCATTCAATATGATCATGGCTGATCTAATTTATGACCTAACTCCACCTACCTACCTGCCTTCTCCCCATATCCCCTAATTCCTCCATGATACAATAATTTATCTAACCGAATTTTACATATGTTTAATGTGGCAGTCTCAACCACTTCCCTGGTTAGAGAATTCCAAACATTCACTACTCTCTAGAAAAAACTATTTTTCCTCATCTCTGTCCTGAATCTACTCCCCCGAATCTTGAGACTGTGTCCTCTTGTTTTAATTTCCCCGGCCAGCTCAAAACACCTTCCTACATCTATCCTATCCATACCCTTCACAATCCTATATGTTTCTATAAGATCTCCTCTCATTCTTCTGAACTCGAGTGAATACAATCCTAGATGATTTAATCTTTCATCATGTCAACCCCTTCATCCCAGGGATCAACCTAGTAAACCTCCTCTGGACTGTCTCCAAAGCCAGTATATCCTTCCTCAAATATGGAGACCAGAACTGGACACAGTACTCCAGGTGTGGTCTCACCAGTACCTTATACAGTTGCAACATTATCTCCCTACTCCTGAATTCAATTCCTCTAGCGATGAAGGCCAACATTCCATTTGCCTTCTTAATAACCTGCTGCACCTGCAACCTAACTTTTTGCGATTCATGCACAAGCACTCCCAAGTCCCTCTGCACAACAGCATGCTGTAGTTTTTTCACCCTTTAAATAATATTCAGCTCTTTTATTTTTCTTGCCAAAGTGGATAACCTCACACTTACTAACATTGTACTCCATCTGCCAGACCTTTGCCCACTCATTCAGCTTAACTATATCCCTCTGGAGACTCTCCACATCTTCATTACAATTTGCTCTTCCACAAACTTGGCTACATCACATTTTGTCCCCTCCTCCAAGTCATCAATATAAATGATGAACAGTTGTGGGCCTAACACTGTGGCACCCCACTTACCACTCTCTGCCAACCTGAAAAACTCCCACTTAATCTGACTCTCTGCCTCCTGTCAGATAACCAATTTTCAATCCAGGCCAATATACTTCCCCGGACTCCACCACTTACTGATGTCTCTTGTGCGGCACCTTATCAAACGCTTTCTGGAAATCCAAATATACAACATCAACCTGTTCCCCTCTATCTACTGCACCCATTATATCCTCAAAGAATCCTAACAAGTTTGTCAAACAAGATCTTCCCTTTCTAAAACCATGCTGCGTCTGTCTGATTGAACCGGAATATATTTTTGTTGAGCATTACAAAATATTTCTTTGAAAATGTTCCACTGTTCCTCAACTGTGTCATCAATTAGCCTGTGCTCCCAGTCCACTCTGCCCAATTCCTCCCTCATCCTAAGGTAGTCACCCCTGTTTAAGCATAATATATTAGCTTTAGATCTAACTATTTCCCCTTCCATCTGAATGAGAAATTCAATCATACTATGATCGCTATTTCCCAGATGGTCTCTTGACTATTACATCATTTACTCTACCTATCTCATTGCACAACACTAGATCCAGGAGAGCATTTTCTCTTGTGGGTTCCTTAACATGCTGCTCAAGAAAGCTATCGCAGATGCATTCTATGAAATCCTCTTCCAGACTCCCACGACCAACTTGATTTTCCCAATCTATGTGGAAGTTAAAGTCCCCATGACTACTGCCGTATCATTATTACATGCCTCACTTATCTCTCTATTTATTTCCTGTGCCACTAAACTATTGTTATTTGGTGGGCGATAGATAACACCCACCAATAATTTTTTCCCTTTGTTATTCTTTATCTCTACCCAAATGGACTCAACATTATGCTCTTTAGATCTTATATCATTCCTCACTATTTCCTGGAGCTCATCTTTGACTAAGAGTACATCTCCACCTCCCTTACCATCCTGTCTATCTCTTTGCACCACCTGATACCCTTGAAAGTTTAATTCCCATTTAGGGGCACCTTGAAGCCATGTTTCCGTGATGGCTATCAAATCATAGGCATGGGTACCGATTTGCGCCTCAAGTTCACTAACCTTATTTCTAATACTGCGGGCATTCAGATAAAGTGCCCTTATGCTCTTTGTCCTTTTAATATCTAGTGACTTCTGTAACCTTTTCTTTTGATTTTTCTGCCCACTATTTTTCTTTGTAATTTTCTTAACACTATCATTGACCCAAAAACTCACTGCACCATCTGATTTTTTACTTTCTCCTCCCAACATTACTTTTCCTATTTTACTTTTCCTGGCCATTACTTTATCTTCCCTACCCTTTTCCCTATCACTCTGGTGCCGATACCCCTGCCAAATTAGTTGTATGCCTCAAACAGTATGCCTCAAACTGTTCCATTATTTTTTCCAATTTTCTTTTATCTCCTTCAGCAGCAAATGTGAAGTTATTATACACCTCTAGGGCTTCATCACCCACACTTGTAAGAAAACTGATGCTTTCACTTTATCACTTTTCTCGTTGGTTCCGACTGCCACTAAATCAAATCCAAAATGCTTTTTAAATCTGTTCCAATTTTCAGCCACATTACCTATCAGCTGAAGTTTCGCTGGTGGATGTAATCCTTCCATTTTTCACTTTTTTATTTTCTCTTCATTGATCAGTTGCTGACTTTAGATTTTACCTTTTAAAGTATTTCCTTTTAATTTCCTTCTTCCCACTTCTGACACTATGTTTCATCTTGAATTCATATGTGTGCATTTTTAGACAACACATGGATGAAAGAAAATGTTCTTTACTTTAAAGTTGTTGTAAGCAGCATCATGAGGCATGCCATGAGGCTGCAAGCCTCTATTTCAGATCTTACTCTTTGTCAGCCCCCTGCTGCCAGCCAAGTCTATTCAAACACAACTATAATTAAGGCTTTGCTAGTGGCCATGCAAACATGATCACTATCATTACAAGATTCATCAAGTTTTACAGCTCTGAAACAGGCCTTTCAGTCCAAGTTTATTGCCCAAGCTAATTCTGTTTAACCATGTTTAGCCCATATCCCTCTCAATCTTTCCTATCCATGCCCCTGTCCAAGTTTCAAATAAATGTTAAAATTGCACCTGCCCCTACCACTGTTTCTGACAGTTTGTTCCATATTCCCATCTCTTAGGTCTCTTTTATGTCTTTCTTCTCTCACCTTAAATCTCTTCACTCTAATTCATCTCTCTTACCCTGAGAAAGACTATTTACCTAATCTATGCAATCCAAGCTTGGATTTTCACATGTCTGAAGACATAGGTATGCTTCAATATTTATTTCTTCCTCATCTTGCACAGTATTCCTGTGTCTGTGTGCCATTTCTTGCATAGAGTCATGCAGCATAGAAAGAGGCCCTTCTACCCAACTTATCCATGTCAACCAAAATATCCCACCCACACTAGTTCCACCTGCCTGCATTTGGCCCATATCCCTCCAAACCTATCCTGTCCATGCATTCATCAAATGATTCTTAAACATTGCATGAGTACCTGCCTCAAATATTTCCTCCTGCAGCTTGTTCCATACATTCACCACCCACTGTATAAAAAAGGTTACTCCTCAAGTTCCTATTAAATCTCTCTACTCCTATTCTGGGTAGAAGACCGTCCATTCAACTGATCTACTCCTCTCCTGATTTTGTAAACCTATATGAGATGATCCCATGTTCAAGGACTGCCCAATCTCTGCCAATAGCTCAGAACCCCCAAATCCTGGCAACATCCTTGTAAATCTTCTCTGCACCCACTCCAATTAACAACATCTTTCCTATAGCATGGTGACCAAAACTAAATACTCCAAATGTGGACTCATCAACATCTTATATGTGATATAGAGAATTTAGGTTAAAAAGACTTAAGTTAAAATGTGATGATTAATCATAAACAGGGAAGCCAGAACGGACAGAGAGTTTACTAGCAGTCAAGGACAGAAGGAGCTGCTGAATATGTTTTTTTAAACCTATCTTTTCATGGTCATAGTGAGAGACATGCAGGAGACAAAGGATTGATAAGAAGTGTGAGAAACAGAATTCAGTGAATGTAGAGTTCACAGCGTACGTAACGAACGTGATAATTAATAATGCAGTTATACTTAGAATGTTTTTGTAATACTAACCAATTAAAACAGTATTAATAAGAAGGGGAAGGGCAAATAATAAAGGTATAAAAATCAATGCACTGTATGTATCGGGGCTTAACTGGTGAGAAACCAGTTGAGTCCAACTCTGCAGACTTGTAAATAAAGCTTGTCGTGTCATCAGTTTTAAAGAGACTCATGTGTGAGAAGTTTTATTTCTGACAAATGGGGGCTCGTCCGGGATCTACACTCCGGCCGTGAGGGGAGGCGAGAAGAGGGACATCGGAGGCGGTGCACCCCGCTGAGTTCAGCGGCTCCTAGTCCCTTGCTCGTCGCTTCGGGCGGCTTGAGCGAGTGGTATCCGGACAGGGTGACAGGACAAGACGGAGAGGAGAAGGGTGACGGTTCAATCCCCGGGAAGACACCGGTAAGTGACGACTTACGATTGTGGTGTGGGGATTGGGTAACAGGTGTAACGGGATACACCTGTTTGGATAAAAACCTAACGGAATAGATTAAGTATAGATCTTTTGTCGTTGTGTGAGGACCCTGTCGCGGGACTCTAGGATAGACCCCAGGGAAACCTCAGCGGTAACCGAAGGAGGGACAGCACCTCCGACGAGGCGTCTGAGAGGAAGGGAGTAGGGTCCAGAGCGAGAGGGTCCTCAGCAACGATAAACAGATCTAGGTGGGAAAATGGGAGGATCAAAATCTAAGGGCTCGTCTGAAAATTCAGGACAATTCCTGGGAGTACCCCTTGACAGCCCTTTGGGGAGAATGTTTGAAAATTGGGATAGTAATAGATATCGGGACAAAAACAAGAAAAAGATGGTCCAATATTGTCTCCTTTGGTCAAAACAACCTATTAAAGGTTCCTCGGTCTGGTGGCCGAAATTTGGATCTGATGAGGATTGGGTTAGACAAGCATTAAACATATATGTAAATTCGAGACCAAAGGTGAATCAAGAAGAGTCAGCATATGCATTTTGTTGGGTTCCCTGGCCAGGATCCTTAACAGAATGTTTTAAATTGAGAGTGGCAGGAGAAAAGAAATGGGAACCTCTGGACAACCTTCCCCCTCCTTATATTCCCCCGGTGCCTACTGCGCCCGAGGAAAGCTTATTACCGGAGGGGAAAGGTGATGAATCTGATTGCCCCGAAGGGGGCCGGGATAAAAAGGATGAATTAAGGGAGTCGAACCCTAAACTTCCACCGGTAAACCGACCCTGGACAAGATCCCAGACTGGTCCAGGACCATCAAAGTTTTCAATAAACCTAAATCCCCTGAGAGAAGTTCCTATGGGAGGACCGGGAGGGGGAACGGGATATGTGAATGTTCCCCTAACTAGTACAGAGGTGCGGGGATTTAAGAAAGAAATGAAAAAGTTATTGGAAGATCCTATAGGACTGGCTGAACAGCTTGACCAATTCTTGGGACCAAACACATATACGTGGGAAGAGATGCAGGCAATAATGGGAACATTATTTTCACCCCAGGAGAGGCAGATGATTCGACGGGCTGCCCTCCTCATGTGGGAATATGAACAACCTGGGGACCCTAGACCCCATGAACAAAAATATCCCCTAAATGAACCCAGGTGGGACAAACGAACACCCGAGGGATTGGCAAGTATGAGACAATATAGAGAGTGGACAATTAAAGGGATACGGGAGGCTGTGCCAAAGGGTCACAATTTTACCAAGGCATTTGGGAACCACCAGGGGAAAGACGAGTCCCCTACTGATTTTTTGGAGAGGGTGAGAAAGAATGTCCAACAGTATGCTGGTGTGGACCCTAGTACACCAATGGGTGAACAGCTTATTCGAATTGAATTTGTTTCCAAATCATGGCAAGACATTAGAAAGAAACTAGAAAAGGAGGAGGACTGGAGTGAAAAACCCCTAAGTGAACTGTTAAAAAAGGCACAAAAAGTATATGTGCAGAGAGAAGAAGAAGATCAAAAGAAGGCGACAAAGGTTATGGTACAGACTATCCGACAGATGAATGCTGAATCCAGAGGGGAAAGAAAACAAAACCTTCCTCTAAACAATCCAAAATATCCAAGAGAGGGAAGACCCCGGAGATTCGTTAAGTGCTATTACTGCAATGAGGAAGGACACTTTAAGAGGGAATGCCCCCGATACAAGAGGGAATTGCGTGCCCTCGAACTTATGGAAGAAGATTAGGGGTGTCAGGGGTTCCAAATGTTAGGGACCAAATATAAGAGGGAACCCCTGGTAAAACTAAAAATTGGTCCCAAGGGAGAAGAGGTGGTGTTTATGGTGGACACAGGAGCGGAACGAAGTAGTGTAATAACTGTGCCAATCGGAACTGAGCCTATAAAAAGTAATTTGACAATTTCTGGGATAGAAGGAGCTCCCAGAATGGTATCAATAATTCCCCAAGTAACAGTGAAACTGGAAGAAAGAGAAGGGGTACAAGACCTCTTGTTATTACCTTCGGCTGGATTTAACCTCCTAGGAAGGGACTTACAGGCTCTCCTAGGTTTGGGTGCTCTCCCTGTGGACGGAGAAGTGCGAGTCCACCTCTGCGCTTTAAAGGAAGAGGATGAACGGCAGATTGACGAGAGAGTCTGGTATAAGGAGGGAAATCGAGGAGGTCTGGACATCCCACCTTTACATGTCACATTAATACCAGGTCATCAGCCGGTAAGGAAACGTCAGTATCCTATTTCTTTGGAAGGGAGGAAAGGGCTACAGCCGGTAATTGAGACTTTAATACGAGACGGACTATTAGAAGAATGCATGTCACCTTATAACACCCCTATACTCCCAGTAAAAAAGTCAGATGGATCCTATCGCCTAGTTCAGGATCTAAGAAGTTTGAATGCTATTGTTCAGACCCGCCACCCAGTGGTGCCTAATCCCTATACTATTATGAGTCGGATTCCCCCAGACCATGAGTGGTTTAGTGTTATCGACTTGAAGGATGCCTTCTGGACTTGTCCGTTAGAAGAGGAAAGTAGAGATATGTTTGCGTTTGAATGGGAAAATCCATGGACAGGTAGACGGAGACAGTTTCGGTGGACTGTATTGCCCCAAGGGTTCACTGAATCTCCAAACCTGTTTGGACAAATGCTAGAACAAATCCTGATGGACTATCCACAATCTGATGATTCCCAACTAATGCAGTATGTGGATGATTTACTATTATCAGGACCCAAGGAACAAGAAATGAGGAGAGAGACCATTAGACTCTTGAATTATCTGGGGAAAAAGGGTCTACGAGTGTCCAGAAACAAGTTACAGTTTGTTGAGAAAACTGTGATATATCTGGGACACCAGATAAGTAAAGGACAGAAACGGATTACCCCTGAACGAATTGCGGGAATCACTAGAATGCCTTTACCCCGTAATAAGAAGGAAATAAGACAATTCCTGGGACTCTTAGGATACTGTAGGTTATGGATAGAGGACTACTCAGTTTTGGTGAAGTTTATGTATGATAAACTGACAAATGAAAATGACTATCCATTGAAATGGACCCAGGAGGAGGAGGGATGGTTCGAGGACTTGAAACATCGCCTAACACGAGCCCCAGTGCTCACTCTGCCCTCTTTAAAACAGCCCTTCCAGCTATTTGTCACTCATAACCAAGGAACAGCTGTGGGAGTTTTAACACAAGAAAAAGGCGGTCAGCGACACCCAGTAGCTTTCCTTTCCAAAATGATGGACCCAGTGTCTCGCCGATGGCCGACGTGTATCCAGGGAGTAGCGGCTGCTGCTCTGTTGGTAGAGGAAGCACGTAAACTTACTTTTGGAGGAAAGATGACTGTGTACACCTCCCATTCTGTGAGTGTTTTATTAACACAAACTGCCCATCGATGGCTGACTGATTCTCGCATATTAAAGTATGAAACCATTTTAATGGTTGGAGAAGATTTACAGTTTGCAAAAATTAATAGCTGCAACCCAGCTCAATTTTTATACGGCAGTGAAACAGAGAAAGAGGTGGAGCATGACTGTGTCGAGTTGACAGATCTTCAGACCAAGACCCGAGAAGACCTTTGCGATACTCCGCTGGGAGAAGGATATGAATTCTACATTGATGGCTCCGCCAGATGTGTTGACGGAATGAGAAGAAATGGGTATGCTATAATAGAAGGAAATACTTGGAAAGTAGTAGAATCCACGAGACTACCCGGAAGCTGGTCAGCACAATCCTGTGAACTATATGCCTTGCAGAGAGCCCTCAGAATACTGGCAAAGAAAATTGGAACGATTTACACAGATTCCAAATACGCATACGGAGTAGTGCATACCTTTGGTAAGATCTGGAAGGAGCGTGGTCTAATTACATCAAGAGGAAAGGAATTGGCACACGAACAGATGATTACTCTGACTCTAGAAGCCTTAACATTACCCCAAGAAATAGCAGTGGTCTACATACCAAGCCATCAAAGGGGAGATAACCCGACAGCAATTGGAAACAGACTGGCTGATGAAGAAGCCAAAAGAGCAGCCATGCAACAAGAAGTCCGTTTGCTGACTTTAATCCCAATAAGGCAAGGCATAAAGACAGCTCCCATTTTCACTGCTAAAGAAGAAAAGAACATGGATCAGCTGGGCGCAAGCCAGTTACCTGATGGAACATGGAAAACACCAGATGGAAGAATTGTTCTAAATAAAGAAATAACTCGCAATATTTTAAAACACCTGCATCAACAGAGCCACTGGGGCACCCAAGCCTTATGTGACACAGTGCTTCGAGAATATGTGTGTAAGGGAATCTACACCTTGGCCCAACAAGAGGTGCAAAATTGTTACCTATGCACAAAAATTAATAAGAAGATAATGAGGACAGGGACCATGGGAGGTCAACCATTAGCCATACGCCCTTTTCAACGTATCCAGATCGACTTCACAGAGTTACCTCAAGTTCAAAGATGGAAATATCTGTTGGTGATAATAGATCACTTTACCCGATGGGTAGAAGCCTTCCCAACAATAAATGCTACAGCCTCTACAGTAGCTCGCCTCCTCCTAGAGCAGATAATCCCCAGATATGGTATAATGGATTCTATAGACTCAGACAGGGGTCCACATTTTTCTTCAAAAATCCAGCAATTGATTTGTGATGCATTACAGGTCTCTTGGAAATTACATACCCCTTGGCATCCACAAAGCTCAGGGAAGGTCGAGCGTATGAATGGAACACTAAAAATCCAATTGACAAAGTTAATGGTGGAAACTAAAATGCCTTGGATAAAGTGTCTGCCCCTAGCCTTATTGAGAATTCGTACTGCCCCACGAAAAGATGTAGGGCTGTCCCCTTATGAAATGATGTTTGGGCTTCCCTTCTGGAGTACAGTTGAGGGGTGTCCCACCTTGGGGGAAGGGGATATATTTGTTAGGAACTATTTACAGGCACTGTCACGCTCTCTTACAGATTTACGAAAGAGAGGACTATTGGCACAAACACCGCCTCTGGACTTTTCTTTACACAAAGTGGAACCAGGAGACTGGATTCTTATCAAGACCTGGAAGACTGAAAAACTCCAGCCCCAGTGGGAAGGTCCATACCAAGTTCTCTTAACTACAGAAGCTGCAGCACGAACAAGAGAGAAGGGGTGGACACACGCATCCAGATTTAAGGGACCTGTAGAGGCGCCACAGGACCCTTATACGAACTCAGATTGGACTTGTATTCCTGGAGAAAAACCTCTTACCTTACGATTTCGCAAAAAGACTTAATTCACAATGTTATTGTTATGTTCTTTGATTTTTCTTAGTTTGCCTATGTCTTTATCAGGTGTGAAATGTAAGAAATGCAGAGATACAGTGGTCCTGTTTCAGGACCACATTTGGGGAAGAAAGGAAGGTAATTTCATTTCCCATACCTCAGTTCCTGAGAAATGTTGGGCAGAAAATACCACCCAACATCCATATACCCCTTGTGTGGAAAAAGAAGGAAATAATATGGGTCATTATATACAGATTCCTAATACCACTCCTTTCCCTCTTAACGGTTGGAAAGGTGACTCAAGCCCACCATGCCCTGATGGACTCTGGTTTTGCATACACCAACGTACTGTTCCAATGAGAAGTTACACTCCACACTCGAAATTGCCTGTCCCTTTAAGACAGCCGGACTTAGTTCGAGTCCATCCAAATAACCATGTAAGTTTCGGTAATGTAATTGAGGGAGATAACCTTTTTGTAGATCTGGCAACTAAAATTGCAGGAACTTTTAATGTAACTAATTGTTGGGTCTGCGGGGGTCCACGGATGTCAGAACAATGGCCTTGGTGGGGAGAACCTCTCAATTCATTGACCATGATTTCCCGCATTTGGACAACTAACCGAACGAGATCAAGAGAAACCTGGTCTCTCTCTAATGTCCCCTCTGGTTTTTATTGTCTCTCACGAGCCGGCAAATACCCAGTAGGAGAAAGTCCCTGCAAGGCTGTATGGATTCGCATTTCGCCTGGTGTTTTCACTTGGTTTCCTAAACCTCAGACTTGGTTCTTATCCACTGTTTTTAAAACTAATTGCCTACCCCTGTCTAATAGCAGTATTCAGTTTTGGAATTGTACCACTTCTACCATCACAGGACCATACCAATCAAATCCTGTTCTTAAAAGAGTTTGGGAAAGGGGGTATGGAGTATCCCCAAATGGATTATTCTGGGTATGTGGTAATAAAGCTTATACTCGTCTTCCCTCACAGTGGAGTGGAACTTGTTTCCTAGGAATAATCCGCCCAGAATTTTTCCTTCTACCCCACGATCACGGTCATAAATTAGGCGTGAAGGTCTTTGATACATTACATCGTGAACCCCGCTCTAGCACGGTACATTTGGGAGAATGGAGAGATGATTGGCCTCCAGAGCGCATAATTCAATATTATGGTCCCGCTACATGGGCTCAAGATGGATCTTGGGGTTATCGTACTCCTATATATATGTTAAATCGCATAATTCGCTTACAAGCAGTGCTTGAAATTGTTACAAATCAAACAGCTATAGCCCTGCAATTACTTGCATCCCAGCAAGGTCAAATGCGCTCTGCTATATATCAGAACCGTCTAGCCCTAGACTATCTCCTAGCCACGGAAGGAGGTGTATGTGGCAAACTTAATTTGACTAACTGCTGCTTACAGATTGATGATAATGGAAAAGCCATTCGTAAAATCGCTGATAATATTCGTACATTGTCCCATGTACCGGTTCAAACCTGGCATCCTTTCCCACAATTTAATTGGATGGACAAATGGTTTGGAGGAACCTGGTGGCGTACCTTCTTGTGGGTCATCGGAGGTATTTTATTCCTCCTACTTATTTTGCCCTGTATTATTCCCTGTCTACGCAGCCTGGTGATTTCCATGGTCGAACAAGCTATGCAACCAGGGGGGATGGGAGACCCTGTAAGACTTTTATTTCAGCGTGAGATTAATGTATCATAAAACATTTCTCTTCCCTAGCTTAGAATCCCCATTCATATCTATACATATATTCAACACATTTTAAAGAGAGAAAGGGGTGGATTGTGATATAGAGAATTTAGGTTAAAAAGACTTAAGTTAAAATGTGATGATTAATCATAAACAGGGAAGCCAGAACGGACAGAGAGTTTACTAGCAGTCAAGGACAGAAGGAGCTGCTGAATATGTTTTTTTAAACCTATCTTTTCATGGTCATAGTGAGAGACATGCAGGAGACAAAGGATTGATAAGAAGTGTGAGAAACAGAATTCAGTGAATGTAGAGTTCACAGCGTACGTAACGAACGTGATAATTAATAATGCAGTTATACTTAGAATGTTTTTGTAATACTAACCAATTAAAACAGTATTAATAAGAAGGGGAAGGGCAAATAATAAAGGTATAAAAATCAATGCACTGTATGTATCGGGGCTTAACTGGTGAGAAACCAGTTGAGTCCAACTCTGCAGACTTGTAAATAAAGCTTGTCGTGTCATCAGTTTTAAAGAGACTCATGTGTGAGAAGTTTTATTTCTGACATTATACAACTGCAACATGACCTCCCAACTTTTATACTCAGTCTGCTTATTCCTTGAAGAAGGGCTCAGGCCCAAACCATGAGCAATATATTTTGGTCTCCTATGGACTTTGAAAGTCCAGCTGAGATCTTCCAGCATTTTGGTATGTTTTTAAACAATCACAGGGTCTGCAGACTTTCACGTTTCTCTTCTGTACTCAACACTTTGATAAATGCCAGTGTCAAAAGCCATTTTTCACCATATTATCTACCTGTGACACCATCTGCAGGATACTATGTACCCACAGTCCAAATCCCTCTGTTTTAGACTTCCCAAAATACAATACCTCACGTCTCTGTATTAAATTCCATCAACCATTCCCCTGCCCACCTGACAAATCTATCAAGGTCCTGCTGTGATTTTGAACATCCCTATTCCCCATCTACAATACCAGAAACTTTAGCATCATCCATAAATTTGCTAATCATGAAAAAAACATGTTATCTAAATCATAGGGATAGGATACAAATAGCAATGGGCCCAACTCTGTGGTTCTTAACTAGTTACGGGGCTCCAGTTCATTCCATTATTACCTTTTACTTTCTCCCATAAAGCTCATTTTCTATCCATTAGATTGTCTCTTCCTGATTCCCATGTGATCTAGTCTTCCAGAACCTTGCTGAAATGCAGCCAGAAGTCTACAGCTCTGCCTTCATCAACCTTTTTGACACATCTTGAAAAAAAAAACTCAGATATGTGAGATATTATCTTCCATTTAC
Source organism: Narcine bancroftii (assembly GCF_036971445.1). Taxonomy (NCBI): domain Eukaryota; kingdom Metazoa; phylum Chordata; class Chondrichthyes; order Torpediniformes; family Narcinidae; genus Narcine; species Narcine bancroftii. The sequence continues at coordinate 80,279,687 of NC_091471.1, forward strand.
AAAACCATACGGACTATTCCCAATCAGCCATTGTCCGTCTAAGTTCAAGTATATCTTCTATGACCATAGTTAAAGATCTAGTAATCTGTCCACCAATTATGTTGGACCTGTTTCCATGCAAAATGTCAGCTTATACAGGACACATCATCCCAGAAAAAGGTTCTATCGACCAAAAAAATGTAAAACCCTTCCTCCTCCTGCTTTTCTTCAGCCACATATTCATCATTTTCCTATGCCCTCCAGCTCATGGCACAAGAAATAATCTAGAAATTATAACTTTGAATGACCTGTTTTATAATAGGCTACCTATCTCCTTTCATTCAAACTATAATGCCTCCTCCCTGATTTTAATTGTTATGACCTCTGACTGTTAACTTCTTCCTTTTCTTTTTTAAATATATATTAATTGAGTTTAATAAAAAAGCTTATAGACATAATAATCTAGTAAATGATATAAACCATATGTACATAAATTGTTAATCAAAAATGTAACCATCATCCTTTCCTTAACTTAATCTTATCAAAAACATTAAATCTAGGATTGGATTGAATTAACAGTTAACATATTCTTCATAATATATCTAAAGATAATACTGAAAAAGAAAATAAAAGATACCCCCCCCCACCCCCAAGTAGGGGTGAGAGTAAAAAAAATAAAAAAACAGACAAAACTATACCTTTTTTTGAGGTAAGTTATAAATAAAATTCCCTTTTTAAAAAAAGGGGGATTTTCTATAATATGATCTATAATTCTCATTTCTAGAATATGATCAATGTTTACAATTCTCAATTAAACATGCATTTATCTAATTTACCTTTTGAAAGCCCTTAAGCAGTTCTTTGACATCTTAACTCTGATACCAGGGAGGCAATACTGCACAGGTGCAGATTCCTCTCATATTGACTAATTGAATTGACTTCAATTGTTCATCATCATGTACTTTTGTAATGGAAGATTCTAACCTATTTTTTTAACCAGTTTTTTCTTAATTTCCAGCTCTTGGTTTTGCAGAGCTGAGAACCTTTTTTTTTTAAACTTGCAGCTTTGGGTTCTGCAAGGCTGAGAACCTAATTGATTTTTACAATCAGCAGACATAAGCAAAATTCCACCGAGGGGCCAGAGATGCTGTTATCTGACGAAAGGACATCTGTGTACCAAGAACATTTAATCTTCCTGCTTGTTTTGGTCACAGACTGTCAGAGGCCTAGCCTTGACGCAATGTTTTGGTCACAGACTGTCAGAGGCCTAGCCTTGATGCAAAATAAACCATTTATTCAAAGTGATAAGCTATGAGTAAGCAGTTTTTGGGTAATATAAGCCATGGTCCCATTGCTGAAGTGGGAGACTCTCCGAGAGGTGGCAACATCTCTCAGCAAGAAGAAGAACTTCTGGAGTCCAGCCAACGTCACGGTCAGGGGAGGTGGAGAAGCTGCTACCGGCGCCCTGACAACCTACTACAAGTGTGCAGTCGTTGCCTCGCTTCGGCAGTTGGGACCAGTCCAAGCGTTGATAAGTATAGTTGGGAAGGGCTTGCATATTGTAGTGTGAAATCAGCTTTTGAATTTGTCATAAACATTTGTATAATCTGAACTGCTCTCGGTGTGTGTGTCTATTTTCTTTCGGTAGCTCAAACACTGTGACCAATCTAAAACGAACAAAATGAGAGGTATAAGTTTACCCAAGACAACTTTATGAGTAACTCTTGCATTTTCTATATTCCTGTAATCACCTGTTTTCAATGATCAATTCTTTGTTTTTCATTCTCTTTTACCTATTCTATCCTATGTGTATAGTCAACCTATACACATTATAACAGGTAGTGCAAGAATGAAAACAAAGGTGCAAGGAAAAGTCTTACAATGCATCAAAATGGCCTTGACTTCTTTCTCCTCTGTATTGTGTAGCTGACCCACAGCCATGCTATAAACTTATCTCTCGCTGCACTCCCCAGGAGAGCATTTTCCAAACACTAAAAAAAAGTGTAGAGCAGTGGTTTTCAAACTCCACCCCCCCCCCTCCCCCAACAAGCTCACATTCCATCTTAAGTATTCCCTATGACATAGGTGCTCTGTGATTAGTAAGGGATTGTTTAAGGTGGTATGTGAGTAGAAAGAAAAGGGTTTGAAAACCACTGTTTTAATCATACCTAATTGTCTCATTATGTGCACAGTTTCATAACTCCAAAGGAAATGGGCCAATTACAATTTTTTTCAAGCAAAATATTTTGGTAACAATTGAGTCTAGAGCAGTGATTCTTGGCCTTCCTTTCCCACTCACACCACCTTTAGCAATCCCTTTCCAATCACAGAGCACTTATGGCTTAAGGATGGCTTCAGGTGGAATGTGAGTTTTGTGGGGCAGTTTGAAAGCCACTGGTGTAGGGTGAAGGGCACACTGCCTGCTTCCCAATCTTTGCCATTTCCTCCCTAAGCTGCAGGATGACCTATTCCATAATTTTCAACCCAAGGATTGTGGGGCTCAGCCATTGAGTATATTCAAGGCTCGGGAGGAGTCTTGAATATACTCATATGTTCATGTATGAAATAGAGTGAATAGCACTAAGGAGGAAGGACAGCCATGCATGTCCTTTTGAATGCTGGAGTAGGCTAGAGGGGTCAACTGGCCAACTCATGCTTCTATTTATTATGTTAAGTTCTTCTATCTCCTCTTTTCCTCCCTGCATCAATCCCTCTCTTACCCCACATAACTCTCATCTTCCCTCATACCACATTGACCCACTCTCCCCCTCCTTCCCCAACCATCCCAACCATGTTTACACCTCAATCTGAAGAAAACCTCCATCTTCACTAACTCTCTCTTTGAGAAACACAAAATATGCAGATATTGGAATCTTGAGCAGACAAAGAATTGTTGGAGGATGTCTTCAGGTCAGACAATACCCATGGGTAGAAATGGTTATTCAACATCTCTGGTCTGAACCCTTCATCAAGTCTAATATAAAAGGGTTCAGACCTGAGTTGTTGACTGACACTTCGATCCATGAATGCTGTCTGACCTGCTCAATTCCTCCAGCAATTCATTGTCAGCTCGTTTTCTTTATTTGACCAGAGCCCAAACCAAAAATCCCAGGATTCAATGGAGCAGGTCAAATAAATGAAAGTAGCCTCCACTATGGTGACAGTGGGAAGGAAGGGACAGATCTGAGACTGACTGGGGAGTGAAGGGTGGTGGGGAGGGGTGGTTTGGTGGGTGGGGTGGGGCAGGGGATTAACATACAGCAGACACAACATGGACATGATTGGGGAGAGGATGGGTTGCCCAGATTAAGATGGAAGGTTGGTAATGGAGAGGGGGGGGGGGGGAAGGACTGAGTTTCACAAGATTGGTGGTGAATGGAGAACAAGCAGCAGATCTGATATTGTGTGGAGATGGATTCTGGATGCCAGATTCACCGTTTGATGGGGAAGGTGGAGTTGATGGATGGTTGGTGACAAGCAATGGAGAGGGGTCTAAATGGGCAGTGGAGGGGAGCAATATGTAGGGGAATCTAATTGTCAGGTACAAAGGCATAGCAATAATGCATTGTCATGCTTTATATGCATAAAGTTAGATGGATGTATGATTTCATAGTTCTGGAGAGTATAGAATGAGTTCACCAAAAGCCACAAAAAATGGAGTTTTCCACATGTATTATACTCCAATTTGCTTTCAGTACTGTGTGAATTCTGTCACTTATTCATCTATTTTTCATTGCAATGACTATAAAAATAATCTCTCATCATCCTGCAATTCTAACACCTAAAAGCTAGTCAACTGCATTTACTTCTGCAAAAACTGTTATATACGTTTGTGGGTGTAAAAATAAGTTTCATTGCATGAAAACTTTTTTACTTGAGTCTGGCTTTGTTTTAATACACTGTGGTTTTAAAGCTGTGAACTCGTATGATTTTTTTCTCATGCTCAGGAGGTCAAAGTGTTGCAACTGGAAAAAACAGGTTTTCTGGTGCATCTGTGTTTCCTAATAGCAAAATATTTAAATACCCTTTTGTTCTGAGAAGTGTATGTGCAGTCAACTGAACATAGAACAGTACAGCACAGTACAGACCCTTTTGGCCCACAATGTTGTGCCAACCTATATAAACCTACTTCATGATCAATCTAATCATTACTCTCAGCCCATAACCCTCCATTTTTCTTATATCCATGTGCCAATCTAATGTATCAATTCCTCCATTACCCCTGGCAATTCATTCCAGGCACCCAACAATGCATTCCAGGCACAGAGCGTTAAACAAAACTACCTCTGATTTCTCCTCTAAACTTTCCTCCACTTTCCTTAAACAGATGTCCACATGGTTCCAGAGAGAAAAGTCCCAGCTGGCTTAAACTTTAATTGTAAGACATGTTCTCCAATCCAGGCAGCATTCTCTCCAGCCTCTTTCAAGCCTTCCCACTCTTCCTGTAAGGAGAAAAGCAGAAGAGAACAATTCTCTAAGTGTGGTCTAACTTGAGTGTATAAACCTGCAACATTACCTCATGACTCTGTAACTCAATCCTGACTAATGAAGAACTGCACACCATACATATTCTTGACTATGCTTCCTACCTGTGTCCAACTTTGAGGGATCTATGGTCTTCGACTACAAGATCCCTCTGTTCCTCTGCCCTGCTAAGAATCCTGCCATTAACAATGTACTCCACCTTCTAGTTCAATCTTCTCAAGGATATGACTTCATACTTTTCCAAATTGAGCTCCAACTGTCATATCTCCTCCCAATTCTGCATTCTGTCTATATCTCGTTATAGCCTACAACAAACTTCCACCCCTATCCACCATGAACACCATGAGTCACCAACCACAAAACAGAATACTTTCCATCTAAACTGTCCTCTGCCTTCTGTGGGCAAGAAAATTCTGAATCCACACAGCCAAGATTCCATTGATCCCATGCCTCATGATTTTCTAGATGAGCCTACTAGGGGATATTTCATCGTGTATTTGTATGTGTGAGTTCTTAGACAACACATGGAAGAAGGAAAAGGTACTTTACTTTAAAGTTGTTGTAAACAGCACTATGAGACATGACATGCCATGAGGCTGTAAGTCTCCATTACTGTGTGTCAGCTTCCTGTTGGGAACCAAGTCTAATCAAACAATAAGGCATTGCTATCTCTATCATTACATCTCCCTTTCTTAAAAAAAAGTAGTTTCCTTTTAACTAACATGTTTTCTTTGTCTAACTCTGCAATTTTAACTTTAACATCAAGAACTTAAATTTTCCTTATTATCAACATCGTTAACATTTTCTAAACTTGTTTTGTGTGTTCACATTTACATACACTAAAACTTGAAGAACGAATAAGATAGCACTACTTTATTCTATAACAGGAGTCTTTAAATTTGCTCTATGAGTCTCTTAGGAGGATTCGCATGTCTTGACAATCTCCTGATTGATTGTCTTTGAATCTGAGTTGTTGCCTTAGACGATGTCTTCTCAGATGTGCATTCAGGTTGTTCAACAGTATTCGTCTTTCTACCTAATGTGGCTGGTCCCATTTGAAGATCTCAATGATTTATTTGCAGAACAGCACCTGAATGGTGTATGATCTTGGCTGTACTTCTGTAAGGACAGTTCCCTTCTGAATCCATAAGTTTGTTTTGTCTTTTAGTCTTGCTTGGTCACAGTGTGGAATTCCGGTATGTTTTTTGTTCCTCTGTCAAAGTAATGCTTTTGCTTTTCTTTCTGTTGTTCTTCGAACTTCCTCACTTTCTTCTGCTGTTTGTTTTTTGAAGGTTCTCCTGAATGGGTAGGTTTGATATTAGCCTGCATCCCATAAGGAGTTGTGCTGGTGACATACCACATTTGAGTAGCATTGTGCAGTGTACTGGCATGCTCTGATAGAAGTCTGTTCCTCTATCTTTTGCCTTGTTCATCAGACTTTTCACTGTCTGCACCGATTTTTCCACTAGACCATTGGACTGTGGAAAATGAAGACTTGACGTGGTGTGTACAAAGTCTCACTCTTTGGCAAACTGTCAGAATTTTGAATTCCAAAACTAAGGTTCATTGTGTTAGAAGGCCTCGCTTGCCACACCATGTTTGGAGAATATAGCTTTCATACCTGTAATTACAGCATCTGCAGTGGTGGTGTTCAATCTACACACCCCTCGATACAGGGAGTAATAGTCTGTGATGACAAGATAGTCCTTCCCTTGTCATTCGAATAGGTCAGCGCCTACCTTCTGGCAAGGTCTGTATGGTGCTGGGTGTGGCTTTATTGGTTCTGCAGGATTGTTTGCTTGATATTTCTGGCATATTGTACAGTTTGACACTTCATTTGTTATATCGTTGTTGATTCTTGGCCAGTACATCACCTCTCGTGCTCTTTTGTTACATTTTTCAATTCTGAGATGTCTTTCATGGATCCTTTTTAGCATCACTTTTCTCAGACTCTTTGGGATAAAGATTTTGCTTCCTTTGTAGATGATGTCTTCAACCACTGATAGTTGTGCCCTGCAGTTCCTACTCTGAAATGTCAGGTGAGCAGTCCTGCTTCATGTTGGGCCATCCATCCAAGATGTTTTTTTCTCAATTTTCTCAGTGCTTCATTTTTGTTTGTCTCTGACTTTATGAGCTCCATTTTTGCATCTGATAATGGGCAGTGATCATGTCCACGAAGGCATTCATGTCTTCATCTATTTTGGTATTTGTGGGCTCTCTTATGTCAACAGCTCTAGACAATGTGTTTGCTATGTATGTTAGCTTACCCAGAGTGTACACTACGTCCAGTGTATAGCATTGCAGCCTAATCATCATTCTTTGTATCCTAAGTGGGCATCCATTAAATGGCTTTTGGAACAATGCAATCAAGGGCTTATGGTCAGTCTCTACATTGATTGCTTGTCTTGACACAAACTGATGAAATCTTTCACAGGTATATGTGAGGCTGAGCAGCTCCTTTTCAATTTCTGCATCTGTATTGAGCATGATGCATATGCAATGGGTTGCCAGTCATCATATTTTTGCAGAAGAACTGCACCCAGCCCACTATGTGATGCATCTGATGATATCTTGATGGGTCTTACTTGCTGGGTCGTAAAACCTCAGAACTGGTTCCTCTGTGAGCAGTTTCTTTAGTTCCCTCCATGACTTTTCATGGTCATGATCCCACTTCCATTCAATGTTCTTTTCTGTTCGTCTTCTCAATGGAGACATCTTTTCTGAGAGGTTGGATATGAATTTACCCATATAGTTGACTATACCATTAAACCTCTGTGTGTCCTTTTTGCATTGTGTCCTTGGCATGTTCACAATGGCGGACACCTTTCTGGGATCTGGTCTGATGCCCTCACTGCCAATAATATTTCCTACAAATGTTAATTCTGTCACCCCAAGCTGGCATTTCTCTCTATTCAGCTTCAGGTTTGCTTTCCTTGATGCTTCCAGCACTTTCCTTAGTCTCTCATTACGCTCTATTCTCATGTTTCCCCATACTATGATGTCATCCATTGAGGTATCAACTCCATCCAGATGCTCATAGACCATATGGATAGTTTTATGATACACTTCAGGAGCTGAGGCAATTCTGAATGGTAACCTTAGTAATCTGTATCTGCCAAATGGACTATTGAATGTGCACAATTTTGGCCTTGCTTCATCCAATTACAACTGCCAAAATCCCAACTTGGTGAAAAATTTTGCATTTGCCAACTGTGACATGATTTTTTTCATACATCAGAAGCTTCAAGTGTTCTCTCTTAATTGCTCTGTTTAGATCTCTTGGATCCAAGCAAATTCTAAGCGATCCATTGTTTTCATCCACAACGACGAGTGAACTCACCCACTTCATTGGCTCATCTATCTTCTGAATCAAGCTCAGGCTTTCCATCCTGTCCAACCCTGCTTTTGAAGTGCAAATGGAACTTTTCTGCATGGATGTAATATCGGTAGCACACATTTATCCACTTTGACTGTGTGTTCTCCTGGAAGGCAGCCTAGACCCTGAAATAGATCATTTTACTCTTTCATGAGTTCATCATACACTTTCTCTCCTTCACTTTCCTCCACGAGGAATCTTTTTACCAGATTCAGTTTCTCACAGGCTGTTAAACCTAGTATGGCCTGTACATCCTTTGGCACCACGATGAATGCTAAGCATATGCTCTCTGTCCTTGTGTTTCACTTTGACCACGCATTCTCCTTGCACTTGTTTATTGATACCTTAAAAACCTGTCACCTTTACTTTTGTTCCATACATCTTTGGTCTAGGTCTAATTTTCTTAAAATCAGTCTCTGATATTATATTAATGTGTGCTCCAGTATCCACTTTAACTGAAATGTATATGTCATTCACTTTTAATCTCAACATCCAGTCTCTGTTTTCTTTCTTGTTTTCAGTCACATCTACATAGAATTCCTCTATCTCCCTTTCATCTACTGCAAGAACCTTGCTTTGTTCCACTTCGCTCCTACAGCATCGATGACATGGCTTTCGATTGTCCCTTTCTCTTCTGTTCACTGGACATGCCTTTCTTTCCATTTTGGCGTTTGTTTTATTAAACATTTTATGTCTGTTCATGTTCACTGCATCCATGTTGCAGCTAGTTTCACTGAATAGCTCTTTTGCCTGCGTTTTTACAGTTTCTGCAGCTCTACAGAGTTCTATGGTTTTTTCCAGGTCTAGATTTTGCTCTCTCAGCAGTCTTTCCCTTCGACTGGAACACAAATTTGTCTTTTATCAGCGAGTTGGTCAGGCCACCAAATTCACATATTTTGCTGCTGTTTCTCAATTCATTCACATGCTGATCTCTTCTTTCTTCCTTTTTCTGTACACATGTGGAAAATCTGTGCCTCTCAAATGTCACATTACGTTTAGGGATGCAGTATGCCTCAAATTGTTCCATTATTTTTTCCAGTTTCATTTTGTCTCCTTCAGCAGCAAATGTGAAGTTATTATACACCTCAAGGGCTTCATCGCCCACGACATGTAAGAAAACTGATGCTTTCTCTTTATTACTTTTCTTGTTGGCTCCAACTCCCACTAAATACAATCCAAAACGTTGTTTAAATCTGACCAATTTTCAGCCACATGACCTGTCAGCTGAAGTTTCACTAGTGGGTGTAATCTTTCAATTTTTCTCTTTGCTAGCTTCTCTTCACTGATCAGTTGCTGATTTTAGATTTTACCTTTTAATGTGTCACCTTTTAATTTCCTTCATCCCACTTCTGACACCATGTTTCATCTTGTATTCATATGTGTGATTTCTTAGACAACACATGGATGAAGGAAAAGGTTCTTTAGTATAAGATAGCAAAGCGGAGTGGGAAGTTAGAGGATTGGGAAACCTTCAAAGAGCATCAGAGGGTAACTAAGAAAGTCATAAGAGACGGGAAAATGAAGTACGAGAGGAAATTAGCAAATAATATAATGGAGGATAGCAAAAGCTTTTTTAAATATGTGAAGAGGAAGAAATTGGTTCGGTCTAAAATTGGTCCATTAAGAATGGAAAAGGGTGGAATTATTACCGGAAACAAGGAGATGGCTGAGAAATTTAACAAATACTTTGCAACTGTCTTCACCAAGGAGGATATAGGTTATGGTTAGGGAGTAGTGGTCATGCGGTATCAAGAGACTTGGGGAACTTTCCTGGGGAAGTAGGGGATCTAATGGATATCCGGATCCAGAAGCAGGAGGTTATGAGTAAATTGTTGGGACTGAGGACTGATAAATCCCCAGGTCCTGATGGGCTGCATCCCAGGGTGCTTAAAGAAGTTGCTATGGAAATTGTGGAGGCACTGGTCGACATTTTCCAAAGTTCCATAGATTCAGGGGAGGTCCCTGAAGATTGGAGAGTGGCTGATGTGGTGCCGATTTTTAAGAAGGGAGGGAGGGAGAAAACGGGAAATTATAGACCGGTCAGCCTGACGTCAGTGGTGGGGAAGATATTGGAATCTATCATAAAAGGAGTAATAGCAGAACACTTAGGCAGAAATAATAGTATAAGGGCTAGTCAGCATGGATTCCTTAAGGGTAAGTCATGCTTGACTAACCTTCTGGAATTTTTCGAGGATGTGACAAAGAGGGTGGACTTGGGAGAGCCAGTGGATGTGGTGTATTTGGACTTCCAGAAGGCCTTTGATAAGGTACCACACGGGAGACTAGTGGGCAAGATCAGGGAGCATGGTATTGGAGGTAAGGTGCTGACATGGATAGGAAATTGGTTAAGAAATAGGAAAGAAAGGGTTGGAGTAAGCGGGTCTTTTTCGGGATGGCAGGATGTGACGAGTGGAGTGCCGCAGGGATCGGTATTGGGTCCTCAGTTGTTTGTAATTTATGTAAATGATTTGGATGAGGGGATTATTAACAACATGAGCAAATTTGCAGATGTCACTAAACTGGGTGGCGGTGTGGGGTGTGAGGAGGATGTCAGGAAAATGCAGAGGGACTTGGACAGGTTGGGGAAGTGGGCTGATGAATGAAAGATGACATTCAATGTGAGCAAATGTGAGGTTATCCATTTTTGGGGGAAGTAATAGGAAAGCTGAGTATTATTTAAATGGAGACAAGCTAGGGAGTGGGGAGGTGCAAATGGATCTGGGTGTACTTGTTCACCAGTCACTGAAGGCTAACATGCAGACTGAGAAAGCTGTGAAGAAGGCAAATGGCATGTTGGCTTTCATAAAGAGGGGATTGGAGTATAGGACAGAGACGCCCTTCTGCAGTTGTACAGGGCCTTGGTGAGACCCCACCTGGAGTATTGCGTCCAGTTTTGGTCTCCAATTTTGAGGAAGGACATACTAGCTATAGAGGGTGTGTAGCGCAGATTTACAAGGTTAGTTTCAGGGATGGCGGGATTGACATATGCTGAAAGGCTAGAAAAACTGGACTTGTATCCGAAGGATGGGGGGGACATGATTGAGGTATACAAAATTATCAGGGGGATAGACAGGGTGAAGTCGGATTACTTGTTCCCAATGATGGGGGAGACGAGGACTAGAGGGCATAGTTTAAGAATACAGGGTAGGCCCTTTAGGACGGAGATGAGAAAACATTTTTTTACCCAGAGAAGTGTGAATCTGTGGAATGCTCTGCCACAGAGGGTGGTAGAGGCGGATTCGCTGATTATGTTCAAAAGAGAGATAAGACTCTAGTGGACAAAGGAGTTAAGGGTTATGGGGATAAGGCTGGAAAGGGGTACTGATAGTAGTGATCAGCCATGATCTGTAAAATGGCGGTGCTGGCTCGACGGGCCGAAGGGCCTACTCCAGCTCCTATTGTCTATTGTCTATTGTTTAAAGTTGTTCCAAACAGCACCATGAGGCAGGCCATGAGGCTGCAAGTCTCCATTAGAGATCTTACACTGTGTGTGTCTCATGCTCTGTGTAAGCCCCTGGTGGCTGCCAAGTATAATCAAATAGTAAGGCATTGCTAATGGCCATGCAAACATGATCTCTATCACTACAGGGGAAACCTTCCCAAACACCTTACTAAAATCCATATACACCAGTTCCAGCACTCTTATCTTCATCAATTTTTTTGACAGCTCCTCCAAAAAATACAATTAGGTTTGTGAATCACAAGCTACCCTCACAAAGCGATGCCAACTATTCTTAAGAAAACTATGCTTCTCCAAATGTTTGTAAATCCTATCCCTAAAAATCCTCTCCAATTGTTTTGCCCACCATTGACATAAACTTACTGGTCTATAATTACTAAGATTCTCCCTATTATGTTTCTTGAACAAGAGAACAATGTTTACTATCTTTTAATCCACTTTTACCACTCCTTTGGCCAGCAAGGACACAAAGATATTCGTCAAAGCCTCAGTCCTCACTAGCTTTGGTTCCCATAGTAACCTGAGTTATATCCTGTGTGGCCCTAGGGATTTATCAATTAAAATATTTTTCAAAATTTTCAGCACTACGTCTTTCCTAACCGTTGTATGCTCTAGTCCATTAGCCTTTCCCACACTGGCTACATATTTATCAAGATTCCTCTGCTTGGTAAAAAACTGAAGGAAAATATTCATTAAGGACATCCCTACCTCCTCCAGTTTCAGAAGCATTTTAATCATGAGCAGACCTGTCTTCACTCTAGTCATTCTTCTCGTACACGTGGAAAGCTTTCCAGGCTTTTCCTTAATCCTACTTCTTCTCCCCTATTAGTTTCCCTGTCCCTTCTTAAGCTTCTGCCTGGCTACATCATAATTCTCAAGCGTCCTGCCCAATGTCCACTCTAAAGCAGTTAGTGTGTGCAAAAATTTTATGTTGTGTAATTTTTTTTTCCCTGTGACAAAAGTATGTGCGCACTGAATGCCTGTGTGAATGTAAACTTGAAATTGTTTCAAAATAGTTTTGGCACAGCCTCTCTCTCATGGCTAATAAATCTGTATTGACATGTTTTAATCTCATACAAGTTTGATTAATTACTTGTTTAACTGACTAACTAGTGTAGAGCTCGTCGAAAGAACCAAAGACTTGTTGATCCAAACCAAGGCTTTTATTAGCAAAAGACCGGAGCTCTTCACAGGTGGCCGACCAGTCCGGAATGATCCGACCTGGCTAGGGACACAACCCTTTAAGGCCCAAACAATAGGTGTGGCTTAGCTCTCAGCCAATCGCTGTAAGCACAGTCTAGATACAGTAACTATATACACTATGTACATTGGTGATAGATCTGTACTATCACAACTAGTTAACAGAGATTATTTTCAATAAGTATAATTATTAATTACTACATTATTTTAGGTAACTCACTATTTGTGCGCCCATTAATTTCCTTTGTGCGCTGGTGACAAAATGTGTGCGTGTGCACACATGCACAGCTGAGAGGGAACAGAGGTCTTGGATGATTTTTGTTTCCTAAACCTTAAATAGTTTTCATTCTTCCCCTTACCAAATGTTCTACATTTCAGAGATTCATAGAGTATAAAAACAAGCCCTTCAGCCCATCATGAATGTTTTCATCTAAATCCTTGATATTGATGACAAATAGCAATGGGCCCAGCATGAGTCAGGAAAGGTGAAGGGGTCATTCACTAGCAGATATCAGCAGGTGGCCCATTGAAACAAGGACTGTAGTCAGCAAGGTGAAATGGTAACTCTCTGGAAGTTGTGTCTCATTGGATCATTAGTGGAATGAACACTCCCAAGATAAGTCATGAATACCTGTAGGGTTTAACATAGAAAGAGGAGGTACATAAAAGGAACAGCTATCTCATTGCACTGTTACATTAAGATGACTGTAATCTTTAAAACTCAAATAAAGACTTTTCACCACAGAATAAGGAATTCTGATTTGTTGTTGGCCAATTATACAGTGACCCAAAGGAGCTATTTAACAGAGGTAGGTGGCAATGTTTAGGAGACCAGTGAGTAGATCTCACTTGTCAAACATGCATTTTAACTGGCAAAGTAGCTGCTAAAATTCTTAGATTGAGGTCTCATTTTCATTCCCCAGCTGAGGTCCCAGGCCTCAATAATGCTTCACATTGTGATTTTCAGAGTTCATCATGGAATATATGTTGCAGGGACTTGGTGCCAGTGGATGAGGGAGGAAGGGACAGAAAGGAAATGTCTTGATGTTGCAATCAGGATGTTCTTTTCAGGGGGTTCTGTGAACCCCAGAAGCACAATTACTCATTCCAGGATCCATAACATGATTCAAATGTCTCTTTTGCTGTGTTTCTCCTCCCACATCATCCATAGGATTGTTTAAAGCTTGCACCGTGTAAGCTCTATTTCCTTCCCAACCCTTGGATTTGTATTTCATTCTAGGGTGCATATTGGGCCAGACATCCATGCCATCACCCAAGTGAGTCCGCCTATGGCATTTTAAGTTTAGGTCTGGTTTCCTGACCAAAGGAAGATGTACTTGCAGTAGGAGGGCAGAGAATATTCAACAGATTCATACTTGGATGGTGGGTTCATCGTATGAGGAAAAGATAAACATGTGGCGCACTGCGCAGCTGAAGAAAGCACAGCCACCACGTTGAAGGTCATTAATAACTGTTTATTTGAATTTAGCGCGCACCCCTTTAAGGGCAGCGCTGGCACAGTCACCATGTGCGTGGTGATATCATAATCACTGCCCAAAGCACACACTGAGAGGGAGGTTTGAGTCAGGAAAAACCCTTGACACCACCATCTTCCCATGGCTGCCCCGCCACGTGGTTTTACACATGGGGCTGGTTCACCATGAGAGAGTGTGCTGCCACACAAGCCCCTCCAGAACCGGCTATGCATCCCGGCGCTTGGGTGGGCGGCCTCAGCACTTGGGTACGGCCATCTGCACTGGCTGCGACAAGTCCAAATGGGCCACCTTCAAGCAGTCCATCCTAAAAAGTTCCTACTTCACCCCTACATCCAGAGTGAAAGTTCCGCCGGATCGCCGGAGGACTTTTTACGGACCTTCGTATGGGAATTGTAATAGTGCCCTCTGCAGTCCTCTCCGGATGAACACAAACTGTGCTGAGTCCAGTTCCTTGGGGCGGTGGGATGGCCAAGTGCCATGGTGTGATGGGAGTGGAGGGGCCAGGGAAGTCAGTTTCCTGTGGAGATCCACCAGCAGATTTGTGTCCTCGGGTGTTGCGTCGGTTTCTGAGCGAAAGAACTCGCCGGGCAAGGAAAGTGGCATGCCGTATACCAGTTCCACTGACAAGGCTTGCAATTTCTCCTTGGGTGCAGTCCTGATTCCAAGGAGGACCCAAGGCAGTTCATCTGCCCAGTCCGGACAGGGCAGACTTTAGGTGCCAGTGAAACCTCTCCACCAAACCGTTGGATCGTGGGTGGTAAGCCATGGTATAGTGGAGTTTAACCCCCCAAGAGCCTCATCGGCTGGGCCCATAGCGCGGAGGTAAACTGGGGGCCCCATCGCTGGTGATGCGCGCTGGCATGCCATAACGGGCGATCCACTGACTGACCAGGATCCTAGCACATCTCTCTGCCGAAGCTTCTCTGATCAGGATGGCCTCGGGCCATCTTGTGGCTCAGTCCACTATCGTAAAAAGGTAGTGCGCCTCCCTGGACACCGGCAAGGGGCCGATGACATCAACGTGGATGTGCTGGAACCTCCGCGCTGACGAGCCGAAGGGTTGGATTGGAGCCTGCGTGTGTCTGTGGATTTTGGAGGCCTGGCACCTGGTGCATTTTCTAGCAAACTCCGTCACCTCCTTCTTGAGCTCGTGCTATACAAATCACTCCGCAACCATCCGCACAGTCGTCTTCACCGAGGGATGAGCGAGGTCGACGATTAGGCTAAAGACTCTTGCCCTCCACTTTGGCGGTACTACCAGGTGTGGTGGGTCTGTGGAGACGTCGCAGAGCAGGGCATCTGGGCTGTTGGGCAACTGGATGTCCTTAAGGTCAAGGCCCAAGATGGCAGTCCGGAGGGCTTGTGTCTCTGCGTCATGCTGTTGAGCTTGGGCTAGCTGTGTATAGTCAAGGCCGGGGGCTAGTGTGTTGATGGACGGTCACGAGAGTGAGTCTGCTACCACGTTGTCCTTGCCTGCACTGTGCCGGATGTCGGTAGTGAATTCCAACACGTACGAGAGGTGGCGTTGTTGTCTGGCTGACCACGGGTCCTTGGCCATGGCAAGTGCCTGGGTGAGGGGCTTGTAGTCTGTGAAGACCGTGAAGGATCTGCTCTCCAGGAAATAGCAGAAATGGCAGATGGCCAAGTACTGCGCCAGGAGCTCCCAATCGAATGCGCTGAATTTGAGCTCTGGTGGGCTCAGCTGTTTACTGAAAAAGGCCAGCGGGCGCCATTATCCATCAAGCCATTGCTCCAGAACTCCCCCAACTGCCATAGCTGAGGCGTCCACCAAGAGTGCCGTGTGTGCCTCTGGGCGTGGGTGCACCAGCAATGTCACACTGGTGAGGGCTTCTTTCATTGCCGTAAAAGCCTTGTCCGTCTCTTCCGACCAGGATAAGGTCTTTTCTTTCACAGCGATGAGTGTGAACAGAGGGTATATGGTACAGGCGGCACTGGGGATGAACTGATGATAAAAGTTCACCATCCCCACAACCTCTTGCAAGCCTTTGAGGGTGAAAGGTTTGGGGAAACATTGGACAGCTGCCACCTTCTCCGGTGCCGGAGTGGCCCCAGTCGCCGAGATGGTGTGTCCCAGGAACTGCAGCGAATGCTTGGCGAACTGACATTTGGCCTCATTGACTGTGAGGCCGAACTCCGCCAGCCGGGCAAACAGAGTGTGGAGATGGGCCTTGTGTTCTTCGCAGTTGCGATTGGCGATAAGGATATCATCTAAGTAGATGAACATAAAGTCCAAGTCCCTACCCACTGCGTCCATGAGGCAGTGGAACATCTGGGCCGCATTCTTTAACCCAAAAGGCATCCAAAGGAACTCGAAAAGCCTGAATAGGGTGATGATCACAGTCTTTCCCACATCGCCGGGGTGCACTGGGATCTAGTGATATCCCTGCACTAGGTCGACCTTGGAAAAGAGCTGCACGCTGTGGAGGTTGACCGTGAAATCTTGTATGTGGGGGACTGGGTACCTGTCAGGAGTTGTGGCATCGTTCAGCCATCAGTAGTCTCTGAAGGGTCTCCAGCCCCCAGGCGACTTGGGGACCATGTGAAGCGGTGAGGCCCAGGCACTGTCTGAATGCCAGATGATCCCCAACTCTTGGAGCCTTGAAAACTCCTCCTTCGACTGCTGTAGCTTTTTGGGCAGCAGCCGTCTGGGCTTAGCGTGCAACACAGGGGGCTTTGCGTGGCGATGCGGTGGAAAACTCCTTGTCGGGGGAAAGTAGCATTGAAGCATGGCTCCAAGATAGCGGGGAATTTGTGGAGTATATCAGCGTACTCATTCCTGGTGGCGGCGATCTTGGGTCTGACGGCATCCGCGGTGTTGACCAGCCTCTTACTCTCCATGTCAACCAGTAAGCCGTGAGCCCTCAGGAAGCCGGCCCTCACCGAGGCCAACACGAACCTCCAGTGAAATTTTTCTTTGCCGATCTGGATCTGTGCCCTGCAGGTGCCATAGATCTTGATGATGGAACTATGGAACAAACCAGCAGGGTTGGACCGGGAGATCGGGTGCGAGTCTCCAGCGCTGTAGGGGGTAGGATGCTCAGCTCGACCCCTGTGTCCACCAGGAAATGCCGGCTGGTGGATTTGTCATTGACATAAAGGAGGCTGTTCACATGGCCAGCCATTGCAGCCATCTACAGCGGCTGACCTGGTCGTTTCCCTGGAAGCTGCAGGATTGGCGGCACTTACAGGCTTGAGCTTCCCAGCGCTGATGATAAAAGCACCTGGTCGAAAGGCTCACTTCTGGCTTGTGTTTGGGGGTGGCTTGCAGTCGATTGGTTCCTGGTCTTGAAACCTGGTTGAGGGCTACCTCTTCATGCACCAGAGGGCATCCGCTCGGGCTGTGACCTTATGTGGGTCCACGAAATCCTCGTCTGCTAGGAGCAACTGGATATCCTCTGGCATTTGTTTGAGGAAAATCTAGCGGAAGAGGAAATAAGGCTTTATGATCCTCTGCCAGGGCCAGCATTTCATCCATTAACGCTGACGGGCTACGGTCCCCAGCCCATCCAGGTTCAAAAGCCTTGAAGCCCGTTGCTGGTGGGTGAGACCAAAGGACCCCAGGTGCAAGTTCTTGAGGGCGGTATATTTACCTGGATGGTGGATGAGGTCGTCCACCCTGGCTGCTGTGTCTTGATCCAGCGCACTCATGACGTGGTGGAACATCGTGGCATCCGCTAAGATGTTTCTAAGGTGGAATTGTGCTTCCGCCTGCCCAACCCACGTCCGCGGGCGATGGGTCCAGAAGGAGGGAAGCTTGATTGCCACAGCATTAACCTCAGCCAAATCCATGACTTTGAGTCCAGAAAGGCATCTGGGCTCATCGGGGTCACCACTGTGGCACACTGCACAGCTGTAGAAAGCACAGCCACCACATTGAGGGTCATTAACGACTGTTTATTTTAATTTAGTGCACACCCCTTTAAGGGCAGCGCTGACTCAGTCACCACGTGCGTGGTGACATCATAATCACTGCCCGAAGCGTGCGCTGAGAGGGAGGTTTGAGTTAGGAAGAACCCCTGACGCCACCATCTTTCCATGGCTGCCCCGCCACATAGCGTTACACATGGGGCCGGTTCGCCATGAGAGAATGCGCCGTCACAGATTGATACTGACACTTTCAAAGAACTGGAGTGAAATGTACAAATTTCTTATGTACTTTTTCAGGGTTCATTTAGGAATGATAATTCCCTGGCAGGGCTGTCTAAAACCAGTTGTGATAGGCTAAAACTAAGGAGTCTAGCATTAACATTGTAGGTTGTCGATCTTTGGGAATTTGCTATGAAGAGGGCTGTGGAGGCAATGCAGTAGCTTAACACATTGAAGAAAGAGCTATAGATCTTTAGTCAGGATCCAGATTTAGTGCAAGATGTAATACTGAGAGAGAGGATCAGCCATTATAGAGAATATGAAGGGGCTGAATGGCCTACTCCCGCTTTATTTCTCATTTTTCACATCCTCTAACTCTGATTTCCTGATACCCTATGGTTTATTAATTCCTCTGTAAAATTAAACTTGCTGCCTGCAGTTTATGACCCTATAAATGAACATCTTCAATAGGCTGTGCTGACCAATCTATGCTCTGCTAGTAGAATTTGAAACTAATTTCAATTGAAGCTAAATTAAATATATTTCCTCTCTACGCCATATTAACTTTCAATTACCTATGAAAGACAGGGCAGAAATTCATTTGTTGGCTTTAAATCTGTTACTGAAGTCAATCGATCCAGATTTTGGAAGTGAAATATAATGCTACTAAGTTCATTTAACACAACTGACTGAGGAGAAATTTGTTCCCTTCCATTTTCATTACGTAAAGAAAATTCAGAATTGTATTATCAATAAGTTCAGGCCTATACTGTCACTTAACTGACAAATAATGAATGTGATCTGGAAAATATCAGTTGAAATTCACACGTTTAAGTAAAATATCTTTTAGAAGTGTAAAAACTGTGGTTTACATGTGTCTGTACTGTGGTTTGGAAACTCTGACACAAATGCAGAGGTAGGTTGACCAGCTCATTGTACAAAACATTTGTGGGTTGCATCTCAAATAACAACTTGTAGGGGCAAATGTGACAATTTTCTGCAAAATATACTACTTACACAAGCCAAAAAATAAATTGGTTTGCTTATCGCCAACCCTGCTTCAATTCATCTACAATTGATACCTCATCCTTGCATTCATTCCCTTTGACATCTGCTATTCCAATTTCTTCCCTGTCATCCTCCCAAATACTTGTGCACATCCAAAGTCTACTTTCCATTTTCTTGTTCCTACAAAGTCCTGCTTACCCATCACCATGAAGCTTACTTATCTTCATTTACTTCCTATGTGGGGATTATTTGTGTGGATTTTTCAAGTACTTAACTTCACTTTGTGTCCGTGCATTGTTTCTATTATATTAAATTTATTAAACTATATATTTTTTTAAAAATTAGACATACAGCATGGTAGCAGGCCCTTCTGGCCCATGAGTCCATACAACCCAATTATATCCAATTCACCTACAACCCCAGTATGTTTTTAAGAGTGGGAGAAAACTGGAGCACCTGGAGGAAACCCATGGAGAGCATACAAACTCTGTACAGACACTATGGGATTCATATCATGGTCCCGATCACTGATGTTGTAACTGCACTAACTGTGCTACCCTTATATATATTATTCCTGGAGTGAAAGGGTTATCATATTAGGAGCTTTTGATGGAACTGGGACAGTACTTGCTGCAGTTTAGAAGAATAAAGAGGGATCTATTGAAACCTATTGAATACTGAAATGGCCTGGATGAAGCGAGCATGGAGAGGGTTTTTACTTTGGTGGGGGAGCCTGGAACCCAAGGGCACAGCCTCGGAATACAAACTGTCTCTTTAGAACCGAGATGAGGAGATGAAGAGGAATATCTTTGGCCAGAGGGTGGTGAATCTTTGGAATTTGTTGTCACAGATAGATGTGGAGGCCAAGTCTGGATATATTTAAGACAGAGGTGGATAAGTTCTTGATCAGGAAAGGAATAAAGAGTTTTGGGGAAAAGGCAGGAGAATGGGATTGGAATGGATGTGGAAACTTGGGATTATTTTATGCTGGAGCAGGAGCACTTCAAGAGCCGCATCACACTTGAGTGGTGAGCATGCTCAGTGTGACAGTGTATTTATACATGACCGGCAGCCTGAGATGTGAGTAAAAGTTTGTGCTGTAAACTTACAAGTTTTTCTGAGTGTTTATTAAAACCTCCGATGGAACAACCGAGGACACAACATGGTGGCAGCGGTGGGATTCACAGAAACCCACATCAGATAAGGAAAAAATCCCTATAAACTAAAATAAACATAAAGAGAAGGAACAAAGGGGAAAAAAAGCAGCATTACCTGACGACCAAAGCTGGAGAAGAAGATGGCCACAGCAGCAGCATTACACCCAGTCAAGGACGGGGAAGCTGACAATGTCATAGAGGCTTTTAAAAAGTTCAAGCTGAAGTGCAACCTGGCATTCAAATGTCTCCTCAAGGGAATCACACCAGAGGAAAAGGTCAGTTACGTCCTTCTTTGGACGGGGGACCGAGGATTAGACCTGTTTAATAGCTGGGAGCTGGCTGAAGAGGAAGAAAATAACCCAGAAAGGATATTCGAAAAATTTTCCATTCATCTGGAACCGAAATCCAACCATAGAATAAAGCGATACGAGTTCCAGGGATTAAAACAAGAGCCTGATGAGTCAGTAGATAATTTCCTCACAAGGCTAAAGAACATGGCAGCAAAATGCAAGTTCAAATAAATCGAGGAGAGAATAATCGACCAACTAATCTGGGGAAGGGCTCATCCTGAAGTGCAGGAAGCTCTCATAGGAAAAGACAGCTTGAAACTAGCAGATGCCGTCGACACAGCTAGGGCCTTCGAGGCCACTAAGAGGCCAATGCAATCCCTCTCCGTGCAAGCCAACATGCAACACCGAGATAGAAGGGTCGATGCCATAAAGTGCACTCAGAAAAAGTCACAGACATCCGAGAACTGCAGGAGGTGCGGCAGAATACACCCCTTCAATGACCGCAAGAAATGCCCCGCGTATGGTTCGAAGTGCAGGACCTGTGGGAAGGTCAATCATTGGGAAAAGATGTATAGGTCTGACATGAAAAGAGAAAGAAACCAAGAATACAGAAGGAAAGTACACCATGTCAAGCGAAGTGACAACAGTGACTCCGATTCACTGATGCTCAGCCTTGAAACAATACTCCATCATGAGATGTCCAAGAAAGGGAAGGGAGAAAAAGATGAATTGCACACCATGATCCAAGTTAAAAGAAAGTTCAGAAACAATCCAACAGCATTCAACTTGAAAATAAAGTTGGATACTGGATCACAAAGCAACATCCTCCTGCTTAGACTGTACCACCAAATGTTCCCCGAGTACATAAAGAATGGGTACCCGGAGGAAGGCACACTAGAAGCTGCAAATGTCACGCTCACAGCCTATGGTGGCTCCATGATTAAACAACTAGGAAAAATCCAAATAAAAGGCAAACATAAAGGAAAGAGCATCATATGTACATTCTTTGTGGTTGCCGCCGATGGACCAGCAATCCTAGGCCTGAATAGTTGTCAAAAATTAGAGCTAATCTCTGTAAACAATGAGATCAGGGAGAATAAAATGTCCAAGAGGATTAATAGGGACACCCCACTTGAGCAATGGCCTCCGATCACAAATAAGGCCGAACTCATGGACATGTACCGTGAATAGATGACACAGTCGGGTGCTTTGGGAACTTTGAATACCACATTACTATAGACCCAAAATGCAAACCAATAATCCATGCTCCACGGAAGGTTCCAATAGAGCTGAAACAAAAGCTAAAGCAGGAGTTCGAAGTAATGGAAGAAAAACAAGTAATAGCAAAAACAGTAGAGGCAACTGACTGGGCAAATTCTTTAGTAGTAAAAGAAAAACCGAATGGCAGCCTAAGAATATGTCTGGACCCTAAAGACCTAAACCAAGCAATCAAAAGAGGACACTATTCAATACCAATACTGAGGACATCACTTCTGAACTAGCGGGATCCAAAATCTTCAGTAAGCTAGATGCCAAGAATGGGCATTGGAATGTGAAGCTGGCTGAAGAATCGATACTGCTAACAACTTTCAACCCTCCATTTGGCTGGTACAAGTTCCTTCACCTACATTCTGGCCTAAAGGTGAGCTAAGACATCTTCCAGCAAAAGGTAGATGAGACCTACATGGGATGCAAGGGCGCTGTCGGCATCACAGATGACATCCAGATTTTTGTCAGAGATGGGAAAACCCACAATCTCCACCTACATGAAGCCATGGAGGGAACAAGAAGGGCCGGCATCAAACTCAATGCAGACAAATGCATCTTCAAGGTGGAGGAGTGTCAGTTCTTTGGAACGGTGTACACACCTGAAGGGGTCAGGCCAAGCCCAGAGATGATAACAGCCATTGCTGAAATGGAACACCCAAAGGACGTAAAGGAACTAAGAAACTTCCTCGGCCTGGTCCATTATATGAGTTCCTTCATCCCACACATGTCAGACCACACAGCCAACCTCAGAGTTTGCTGAAAGAGGATGTGGAGTTTCAGTGATCACCATCGCATCAGTGAGATTTCGACAAGCTTAAGGAAGTGGTCTGCAGAGATAGAACTGAGCTACTATGACAGAAAAAAAAAATCTGTCACATTATAAGTAGATGCTTCCACCAGAAGCCTCGGGGCAGCATTGGTGCAGGAAGGAAAAGCCATGACAGCAGCAGAGACCCAATATGCCAATATTGAAAGGGGGCTGATGGCAGTCGTATATGGATGCGAAAAGTTCCACAAATTCCTCCATGGGCGATAGTTTGTGGTAGAGAGTGATCATCACCCACTGGAACACATCCAGAAAAAGAACCTAAGCAAGGCACCAGCCAGACTACAGAGGCTACTCCTCCGGCTCCAATGTTATGACTTTACCTTGAAGTATAGGCCAGGGAAGGAAATGGTGCTCGCTGATGCTTTGTCACATCTTTCCCCAAATGAAAAATACGAAATGAAAGGCATGGAGATCAAGATACATCCCCTCGTCAGGGTAACTAATAACAAACTAAACCTGATTAAAGAAGAAATAGTAAAGGATGAAGAGCTGCAGCTGCTTCTCCAACAGGTGATACAGGATGGCCAGAAAGGATAAAACAGGTACTTCGAGCAAACTCAGCAGTTTACTGGATTGGCATATACAAGAACATCGAAAACCTGGTGGCTACATGTCCAGCATGCCAAAAATACAGAAATACACAACAAAAAGAAGAGATGATACCTGCGGAAATAACCCCCCCCCCCATGGCACACAGTGGGAGCAGACCTGTTCACAGAAAACCAAGAATGGTATCTGATTGTGTCCTGCTACTACTCCAAGTTCCCCTTCATCAGGAAAGTGAAGGATCTGAAAGCATCGACCCTTACTGCTGCAGCATGTGCACTCTTCACAAACCTGGGGAGACCCGAACAAGTGATATGTGACAATGGGATCTAATTCACATGACGTGAATTCAGAGAAATTACTGAAGAATATGGGTTCACCATCACTACTTCATCAACACTTTACCCCAAAGGCCATGGATTTATTGAGAGGCATGTACAGACAGTCAAGCACACTCTCACAAAGTGTCAAGAGACAAAGGAAGATCCCTACCTTGCCCTTCTATCACTGCGAGCCACGCCTTTGAGGGCCGACATGAAATCCCCAGTAGAGCTTCTGAATGACAGAAAGTACAAGAAAATCCTGCCAACCAAAATCCATCCACCAGACAACCAAGAGAAAACAAGAAGAAAGCTGACTAACATACAAGAGGAAAGTCGTCAACATGATAATAAACATGCACAAACACTACCAGACACTTCAGAGGGCAGTATGTCCATGTTCAAGAGGTAGATACAAAAACCTGGAGTCCAGCAAAGATTGTTAGAGAAGCTAAGATGCCAAGGTCATACGTCATCGAGACAGAATCTGGTAGGCAGCTGAGACTAAACAGAATCTACATTTGCGCAACCCCAGATCTGACACGGAAAGCACCAGAAGCACCAGCAGCTTCTTATAATCCAGAAACTTGTGAAGGAATTCAAGTAGAAACCCCAACCAACAACTTAACAGCAAGCAACAGGAGAACCGAGGCAAACAACACCACCATCCACAACCGTACCAACACCACCAAAGCAAACAGACACAACAAGGTCTACGAGGTGGAAAAGCAACATCCTACAACCAGTGCAATACCACTGAGAAGAATATAGGACTGCAAATATATAATTAGAATATTTAATTCTTAATAGCATGTGCAGGTAAAGAAGCAGTAACAATTTATTTTTAAGAAATTTAAATCTTAATAAATCTTTTAAATTTTAGACTTTTTGTTAAAGAAGGGGGGATATTATATACAGTGGAAACTTGGGACTATTTTATGCTGGAGCAGGAGCACTGCAAGACTGCAAGAGCCACATCACACTTGAGTGGTGAGCATGCTCAGTGAGACACATTGTAAGAGCCACATCACACTGAGTGGTGAGCATGACCGGCAGCCTGAGATGTGAGTAAAAGTTTGTGCTGTAAACTTACACGTTTCTCTGAGTGTTTATTAAAACCTCCAATGGTACAACCGAGGACATAACAGGATGATAGATTAGCCATGATGGAATGGCGGTGTGGACTCAATAGGTTGAATGGCTCCTTTGTCATGGTCTTATGGTCATATATTAGCTCTATTTGATCACTAACACTTAGATTAATTAAGAAACATATGGGGCCCATCTTGGAATCCTCATATACCTAGTTCGCCATGCAAATAATATGCAGTCTAAAGGCCTGGAACTCCCCTGCCCTTGGACCAGGCTCTTCCTCGCAGGGTGACATTTACTGAGGGGTGAGTTTGCAGTTCATCAGCACCACACACTGCAGGGCAGGCAGAAAGATCTTGCCCCAGGCTGTCATTTAAACAAATGTTTGCAAATATTTTTGGCTGTGCATAAACATATGAAGATATCTAAGTAGTTTTTAAAAAGGAAATGGTACTATTCCACTTGATAGCAGAGACTTTGGGCATTTTGCAGGATCCCAGTGCCAGCTGTTAATTAGAAGCTGTTTCTCAGCTTGAGGTACTGGTTCTGATACTCCGTATCTTTTTCCTGACAGGAGTAGCTGGAAGATGCTGTTTGTGGGGTAATATGGGTCTTCCCTGCTTTTTGTGAGCCCTCTTTGGACAACAATCCTGGTAGATCACGTCAATGGGAAAGAGGGAGATCTCAGTGATTCTCTCTGGCCCTCTTATGGTCCTGCGATCAGATGCTCTATAGCAGGGGTGTCAAACTCAAATTCACAGAGGGTCAAAATTAAAATCTTGGACCTAGTCGTGGGCCAAACTAAATATTTATTGAAAATTTTCAACAACATCTGCATGTTTTCTCTTCTTTCAACATATGTAATGTTAAACTTTTTCTTATTAAAATAAATGTTTAATAATAGTTTTGGTTAAACTCTTTCCAGAAGAAGCATTAACAAATGAGAAATAAAATATTCAATAAATAATATTTCTCTATAGCCTTTAAGCTCCTTTTAAATGTATTTTTTTTCACAAGCCAACAAGTCAAAAAAATAACAACTTGCTTCAATGAAAATCTAATCTTTCAACTATGAACGGTCCAAAGTTAACCAAAGAAAATATTAATCCAAACTTAGCTTGCTACACTGTGATTTACTCTGATGCACCTGGGTCTAAACCAGATACTTGGCATCTCTTCTTAGATGCAAGTTCATCAAACTCTGGGGTCAGAGTTTGCCTCCCACCTGTCTTGAAAGGTCCTGTTTAGGCGACAGGTTGCAGATGCTAATGAAAGTAAAGAGAGGAGGTGGGGACGATTAGCGGGCTGACGGGCCGGCGTCAATGCATTTGCAAAGCATTCTGGGATTTGTAGTATTCGCTGTGCATGCGCTCTACTGGCGCGGCGGCCAGTGGGCCAGCTCTAATACATATTTGATATGATCTTGCGGGCCAAATATAATTATATCACGGGCCAAATTTGGCCCACAGGCCTGAGTTTGACGTGTGCTCTATAGCAACCGTACCACACTGCATTGCAGCCAGTCAGGATGCTCTTGCCTGCCTCAGTCTTCTCACAAAGTTCATTCACTGTTGTGCCTTTCTGACAAGTGAGGAGATGTTGTGGGTCCAGAATAGGTCACTTCTTAAGTGGACTCCGAGGAACTTGGTGCTCTCAACCTCAACTACTGTATGTGGATGCCCAGTGTACACATTCCATTGGACTTCCACATGCTCCTGTTGAAGAAATGAAATTCTCAGTGCTTCTTCTCCATATTGAGTGTTCAAGAGTCAGAAACTCCCACAAGTCGGTGAAGATGTTACATTTCCCAAGGAGGCTTAGTAACATCCTGGAATTATTTCCTCAATCCTCTTGGTAATCTCCTGTATATGGAAGTTTAATGTCAGGGATATGAATGTTGTGTGTTACCTATCTGAACTAATTAACTGCAATTAGATTGCTAATCTTGGACATCTTGACTTGGGAGAGGAGACAGATGTTGGTTGGCTTAACAATAGCCTTGTAGGATTTTGTGGAGGCAGCATTGGTGTTACCTCTTCAGTGCTTTAACATGTTATATGAGGCAATCCATAACTCAGACACACAGCCTGCCACCCTGCAGAGCACAGGCTTTGTACAGGTTTTTGGGTACTGATCTTTAAACAGTCTTTTCCTCACATGGTCAGTGGTTCTGTTGATGACAGTGGTGAGTTTTATAGACTGTCTGGCTTCATTGAGAGATTCTAGGTCAAAATCTATTTGATGAGTTTATAAATACAGTTGCTATATTGTTTGGTTTTATGATGTCAAAAATAAGGCCAACTTCAAAGACATGCCACAAGAGAAAAGTTGAAATGTCAGTTGACTTTATTTAGCTCTTAGGGGATGAGGTAAAACTAAAGCACCATGGGTGAGGAGGAAAAGGAATTGCTTATGTATGTGCAGGAGAACTTTCTTGATGGATTCAAGAAAAGAAGCAGAGGGTGATTGACTCTGGGAAATCAGTTAAGGAAAGTGCAATGTTTCACAGTCAGAGATCTTCGAGTTAACATAATTCAGTACTGAATAATCAAGATGGACATTGCAGAATTTAAAAGTAACTACTATAGAAAGAACAAGAGCTAATATTAGCAATTTCAGAAATGATCAGGTAATTATTCCACCCACCCCCTGCCCATACCCTCCCACAAAGAAACCTAAAGCCCCAAAAGGAAAGAAAAGAAGAAAGAAAAGAAAAAGAGGAAAAAATAATGAGTAAATGAACTAACTAATTCTACTGGATATTGTTACACAGTTACAAATTGTTCTCATAATTCAAAAATGATATTATTTACATACACGCACGCACACACACACACACACACACACACACACACACACACACACACAAATATATGGATTAACGTATTAATGTGAGATTGGGGATACTAAATGATCCAATATTATCTCTCATAAAGCAAGGCTACCAGTCTTTTGCATATATGGGATCCAGAGCACTATCTTTAAAAACTCTTTCTGGGACCATTCCAGTTTGGAATCCTCGCAAGCCCTAGATATGTCTCCCAATAAAAATATCATAGGTTCACATGGAAGTGGAGTTCCAGATACTTATTCTTAAAAATCTATTAAATTAACCCAAAAAGTATTTAATTTTGAACCTGTCCATGTAGAATGCAAAAATGTATCAGTATCTTGTTTTCATCAGAAACATTTATCTGACAAGTCTGCTTACAATTTGTTAAGTTTTAATGGTGTAATTTACAACTGATATATGAAATTATATTGTACCATTCTATATCTGACATTAATTGTATTTTTCATACTATCATAACATAACATATTCCTAAGAATTTTTTTAAAGATTTAAATAAGCTTATAAGAAAATGTTTATGGAAAGGTAAAATGTCAAGGATTTCAATGGAAAATTGACTTGGAGGTGGTCTACAACTTCCTAATTTTGAACAATATTACAAAGCAGCTCAATTGCGATTTCTTTTATCTTTTTTTGAGGAGGGTGATAAAGTAGCTTGGGTTGATATTGAAATGTATTAGATGAAAAGAAGCTCTTTATAAGTGGAATGAGGTACTATTGACTATGGAAGTAGATGCACCAAGTTCATAGATTGATGGGAATAAAAGGTTATGGATTAGCAAGGAGGCCTTGAGTACAAAATAGACAGATGCCTTTCACAATAGATAATAACATCTTTATTGAATTGTTTAAGAAAGAAATTCAATTTATTAAAGATTATTGCCTAGGTTAATGACATTTGACCAATTGAAAAATACATATGGAATACAAAATAATACAATATTTGGATACAACCAATGAAAGGCTTTTTTTGCGAGAAAAGTTGAATACATCTTATGCTTGAAGATAATAAAATTGAAACCATTATAACCAATCCAAACTTTAAAAAAAATTGCTCTTTTGAGAGGAGTTAGAAAGAAAGACTTCAATAAATCTAAACAAAGATGGGAAGAAGATCTAGGTGTAGTTATTAGTGATCAAAATTGGGCTCAAATATGCTATGATATTAAAATTTGGTAAAACTGTTAAAATTGAGTTGTGTTTCAAATCAAGAACATAAAACATCATGAGACTAAAAATGCATTATACCACATCCTCTTCTAAATGCTACAAGAGCAAATCGTTCTTCTTGCATCAGTATTTTGACAAAATGATCAGCATTCTTCAGGCATCACTTGTTGTAGTAACTAGTATCTTAGCTGACCAGGGCTGTAAGTATTTAATGAGGTGAGTTGCTAACTTTACTGAAGCAAGTGCTCTTAACAATATTTATATTCTTTTGTTTTCTATAGATGACTGCATGGACGTCATTGAGGGTTATGATATTAAACCTTATTCAAAACCATATATCGTGGCCATCCAAATGAATAACAAGCATGTGTGTGGAGGAACTTTGACAAAGCAAAATGGGTTCTGACTGTAGCAAGCTGCCTACCATAAGATTTCATTCATTCCTAGCTACCTCTCATTTTCACGCAAAAATGAAGGATGTTCCCAGTTTGTTTCTATAAATCTTGTCAAAGTATAAATGAGAATATTCTTTTCACTTACACTTTTAAATAGGGTCTTAATAAAAGGAAATGCATGATAATGGGCCTGTACTTGCTAGAGTTTAGAAAGATGAGGAGAGTCTCACTGAAACATACCAAATATTTCAAAGGCCATGGAAAGATGTTTCCAGTAATGGGATAATCAAGAACCAGAGGACACAGCATCAGAAATAAATGGCCTTTAGAAAAGTGATGAGGAGAAATTTCTTCACCCAGAGTGTGTTGTTTCTATGGAGTTTGTTGCCACAGATGACTGTGCAGGCCAAGTCAATGGACAGACTTAAGGCAAAGGTTGAAAAGTTCTTGATTAGTAAGTGTGTTATGAAGAGAAGGCGAGAGAACCATAATTTCCGCAAAAGTGATCAGCAAATTCCAAGACCTAGGAGTTAACACCTCACCTTTAGACCACATTCAGTGTAGATTGATAAGTACATCTCCTCCATAATCTCCATCAGTACCGTAATACCAGAGGGCTGTGTTCTTAGCCCCTGCTCTACTCTACACCTACAGCTATATAGCTCAGTATGACAATAACATCACCTACAAATTTGCTGACAATACCACAGTAGTGGGTTGTATAAAGAATGGTGATGAGTCAGCATACAGGATAGAGATTGAAAACTTGGCTGAATGGTGCACCAATAACAACCTTGCACTCAATATCACCAAACTAAGGAGCTGATTGTTGACTTCAGGAAAAGAAAGCCAGAGGTATACAATCCAGTGACTATCAGGGGATCAGAGGTGGAGAGAGCGAACACATTTAAGTTCTTGGGAGTCACTACCTCAGAGGATCTTTCCTGGACCCAACACACAAATGGCATCATGAGGAAAGCATATCAGTGGTTGAAGACATAATCTACAGAGGAAGCAAAATCCTTATCCCAATGAGTCTGAGAAAATAGATGCTAAAAAGGATTCATGCAGGACATCTCAGAATCGAAAAGTGTAAGAAAAGAGCATGAAAGGTGATGTACTGACTAAGAATCAACAATGATATAACAAATGAAGTGTCAAACTGTACAATATGCCAGAAATCCTGCAGAACCACTAAAGCCACACCCAGCACCATTCAGACCTTACCAGAAGGTAGGTGCTGACCTATTCAAATCTCAAGGGAAGGACTATTTTGTAGTCACAGACTATACTCCCTGTATCCAGAGGTGTGTAGACTGAACGCCACCGCTGCAGATGCTGTAATAACAGGTATGAAAGCCATATTCTTCAGACATGGCATGGCAAGTGAGGTCTTCACAGTCAATGGACCTCAGTTTTGCAATTTAAAGTTCTGACAGTTTGCCAAAGAGTGGGGCTTTGTACACACCACACCAAGTCCTCATTTTCCACAGTCCAATGGTCTGGTGTAAAAATTGGTACAGACAGTGAAAAGACTGATGAACAAGGCAAAAGACAGTGGAACAGACTTCTATCAGAGCATGCTAGTGTACCGCACTACACTGCTTGAGTGTGGTATGTCACCAGCACAACTCCTTATGGAACTTAGGCTAAGATCAAACCTACCCATTCAGGAGAACCTCCTGAAAATAAAAGTGGGGGAGAACGTGAAGAAGTTCAAAGAACAACAGAGAGAAAAGCAAAAGTATTACTTTGACAGCGGAACAAAAAACCTACTGGAACTCTACACTGGTGACCAAGTAAGGCAAAAAGACAAAACAAACTTATGGACTCAGAAAGGAACTGTCCTTAGTGAAGTCCAACCAGGATCTACACCATTCAGACAGATGAAAGTACTGTTCTGTGAAGAAATCATCGAGTTCTTCAAATGGAACCAGCCACTATAGATGGAAAGACGGATACTGTTGAACAACCTGAGTACACATCTGAGAAGACATCCTCTGAGGCAGCAACTAAGATTCAAGGTCAATCAGACAGGAGATTGTCAAGACACGTGTATCTTCCTAAGAGACTCAATGAGCAAATTTAAAGACTCCTGTTATAGAATGAAGTAGTGCTATCTTATTTGCTCTTCTAGTGTATGTAAATATGAACACTCAAAACAAGTTTTAAAATGTTAACAATGTTGATAATGATGAAATGTAAGTTTCCGATGTTAAAGTTAAGATTTCAGAGTTTTGCAAAGAAAACATGTTAGTTAAAAGTAAGCACTTTTGTTTTAAGAAAGGGCAATGTAATAATAGTGATCATGTTTGCATGGCCACTT
The DNA here is from genome assembly GCF_036971445.1 of Narcine bancroftii. Lineage (NCBI taxonomy): Eukaryota > Metazoa > Chordata > Chondrichthyes > Torpediniformes > Narcinidae > Narcine > Narcine bancroftii. The sequence goes on from NC_091471.1 coordinate 80,311,043, forward strand.
GCAAGGTCTTGATTATAATTACTGTTTGATTAGACTTGGCTACCAGCAGGGGGCTGACACAGAGTATGCACAATCTGTAATGGAGGCTTGCAGCCTCATGGCATGCCTCATAGTGCTGTTTACAACAACTTTAACGTATAGAACCTTTTCCTTCATCCATGTGTTGTCTCGGAACACACATATATGAATACAAGATGAAACACCTACTAGAATAAAATTAATAATCTTTCTCTCTTGGATGACTTCTTCTCCATACGTCAATCAAATTCAAGTCTCTCATCAAACCCAGTGTAGCCCTAGGAGCTTTCATTGCCCAAGTAGACATATCTAACATTGGATCTAAACAAAAGTGAAAGTCACCTCCTATTAAAATATTTTCATGTGTTTCTGCTAAATTAAAAAAAAAGTATAATGAATATATTTCTCATCAGCAATATTTGGAGCAAACAAATTCAAAAAAGTCCACATTTCTGAAAATATTTGGCAATATATCATTACATATCTACTTGCCGGATCTGTAACAATATTCTGAACATTAATTGGAAGATTCTTTTAAAGAAAATTGCCACCCCTCTTCCTTTAGAATTGAATGAAAATGACATCACATATCCCACCCAATCTCTTTAATTTCAAGTTGTAGCAGCTATTATGGTAGAGCTACTAAAGTAATGCACACACACGCCAGATTAGTTCCTGTGGATCAGAAGCACTCCAATAGCGATGTCCCACCTTGTCCCGTGGAGCCCTGGACATGCGGGCTATAAAAGAAGATTGTAAAATCTGAATAAAGTCAGTCTTGAGTTGACTAATCTGACGTGTGTGTGCACATTACTTTAGTAGCTCTACCATAGTAGCAGCTACAAAGTGTTCTTTTTCAGTTACATGTGTTTCTTGAAGAAAAGCTATATCACTCCCATTTTCTTAACATATGTTAGCATACTCTTTCTTTTTATTGATTCATTTAGCCTGTTAACATTAAAATTTACAAACTTAATTACCTCATTCCTCTAAAGCAAATATTCATCACCCTGTCCTGCAGGTCTCCTCCAGATCCAACATAAACCTATATATCTGCACACACACCCTCTAACAATCCAAATGAAGAGAAAAGAAAAAAAAATAATATGAAATAATATATGCACAAAAGTTGATACCTATAACAATATAGAGAAAAACCCTCCCAATAAGTTTTGTCTAATACAACTCCTTCCATTTTACAGGTGGTGACCAAAGTCACAAATACACCCATAATCCACACCTCCCTTGGTATATTCAATATGTAAGCTTTAATCACTTAGTTAATAAAAAATAATCAACTAATTAATTAATCATGATTAAAATAATAATTCAAAAATCCAAAGAAAATGACATAATAAATATAAACATTGCCAAATTCTTCCATCTCAGTTATGAAGTTAAAATAAAAGTAGTAATCACTAAATGTTGAGGTTCTGGAAGACTCCAAACTATGCTTATGCTTGAGGGAAATTTGGTAGAATTCTTCATTAGGATGGAATATGACAGAGTTGATACGGATACAAAGGTTTTGAACTTTAAGAAGGGTAACTTTGATGGTATGAGATGTGAATTGGCTAAAATAGATTGGCAAATGGTACTTAAAGGACTAATGGTAGAAATGCAATAGCAGTCGTTTAAGGATAGCTTGGAGCAAGTGCAGAAAATGTACATCCCAGTTTGTGAGAAGAATAAATTGAGGAGGGTAGCGTATCCGTGGCGAACAAGGGAGATCCGAGAGAGTGTCAAATCCAAAGAAGGAGCTTACAAATTAGCCAAAAAGAATAATATCCCTGATGACTGGGAGAAATTCAGAGTTCTGCAGAGGAGGACAAAAGGATTAATTAGGAAAGGTAAAAAGGATTATGAAAGGAAGCTGGCAGGGAACATAAAAAAATGACTGTAAAAGCTTTTATAGATACGTTAAGAGAAAGCGGTTAGTTAAGACAAATATGGGTCCATTGCGGACAGAAACAAGTGTGTTGATCATGGGGAACAAGGGTACGCAGACTGTTTGAATGACTATTTTAGTTCTGTCTTCACCAAGGAAGACATAACCAATCTATAGGAAATTATTGAGGATCTATTGTGACGGAGGGACTAAAGGGAATAATTGCAAGTTGAGAAGTTGTATTAGTTAAATTGCAGGGATGAAAGGTGGATAAATCCCCCGGGCCGGATAGTCTGCATCCGAGGGTGCTGAAGGAAGTAGCCCAGGAAATAATGGATGTGTTGGTGATAATGTTTCAAACCCCTTTGGATACTGGATTAGTTCTTGATGATTGGAGGGTGGCCAATGTAACCCCACTCTTTAAGAAGGGAGGGAGAGAGAAATCAGGAAACTACAGACCAGTTAACCTGACGTCGGTAGTAGGGAAAGTGCTAGAATCGGTTATTAAAGATGCAATTGCAGTACATTTGGAAAGTAATGGTGGCATCACATAGAGTCACCATGGTTTTGTGAAGGGAAAATCATGTCTGACGAATCTAATAGAGTTTTTTGAGGATGTAACCAGTAGAGTGGATAGGGGAGAACCAGTGGGTGGTATATCTGGACTTTAGTAAGGCATTTGATAAGGTTCTGCACAGAAGACTAGCGTATAAACTTAAAGAGCATGGTATAGGAGGTATGTTATTAAGGTGGATAGAGAATTGGTTGAGGGACAGGAAGCAAAGAGTAGGAATAAATGGGTTCTTTTCAGAATGGCACCCAGTGACTAGTGGGGTACCGCAGGGCTCAGTGCTGGGGCTGCAGTTGTTTACAATATATATCAACGACTTAGATATGGGATTAGATAACAGTATCTCGGAATTTGCAGATGATACGAAGTTGGGTGGCAGGGTTAACTGTGTGGAGGATGCGAGGAGAGTGCAGGGTGATTTGAACAAGTTAGGCGAGTGAGCCAGGATGTGGCAGATGCAGTATAATGTGGATAAATACGAGGTTATCCACTTTGGAGGTAAGAACAGTAAAGAGGATTATTATTTAAATGGTATCTGTTTAGGAAAAAGGGAGATACAGTGAGACTTGGGTGTTGCTGTGCATCAGTCATTGAAAGTGGGCGTGCAGGTGCAGCAGGTGGTGAGGAGGGCAAATGGTATGTTGCCACTCATAGCGAGAGGATTTGAGTACAGGAGTAGGGAGATCCTGCTGCAGCTGTACAGGCCCTTGGTGAGACCACACCTGGAGTACTGCATGCAGTTTTGGTCACCTTATCTGAGGAAAGATATCCTTGCCTTGGAGAGGGTGCAGAGAAGGTTCACTAGGTTGATACCGGGGATGGAGGGACTCGCATATGAAGAAAGATTGGACAGACTAGGCTTGTATTCTCTGGAATTTAGAAGATTGAGGAGGAATCTTATAGAAATTTATAAAATTCTTAAGGGTTTAGACAGACTAGAAGCAGGAAGGTTGTTTCCAATGCTGGGAAAAACCAGAACCAGGAGCCATAGTTTAAGGATAAGGGGGAAGTTTTTTAGGACTGAGATGAGGAAAAATTTCTTTTCTCAAAGAGAGTGGTAAATGTGTGGAATTCTTTGCCATAGGAAGTAGTTGAGGCCTGTTCCTTGTCAATATTTAAGTGTAGGTTAGATTTAGCCCTTGTGGCCAAGGGGATTGGGGGGTATGGGGAGAAGGCAGGAACCGGGTACTGATCAGCCATGATCATAATGAATGATGGTGGAGGCTTGAAGGGCCAAATGGCCTACTCCTACACCTATTTTCTATGTTTCTATGACTTCTCGCACATGTGCGGTTCTCCACCAACGACAGCTCTCCACGTTGATGGCTGAGAGACGCTGACAGGAGTACCCACTAAGAGCTCATCAAATTGGGAGGTAGAGCAGAGTCCAGCGCCTTGCTTCATCATCAAGGTAGGCCTCGTTTTCTTGTCTTCTTGTCTTCCCTTTGGGTTCCAGAAGTTGTTGGTACCGCTTTTTCTTTTTTTGGAGGGATCATGAGAGTAAGTCGGAAGATTATTTTTAAACTTTAAACAGTGCTTATTTAAAACTTTTAAATTAATTTCCCAAGGGACTCAGGAGTCCGTTTGTTGATCCTTCGGCATCATGTGACATCCCACCTTAAAGGCTGGTCTTGGCAGAAGCAAGTCAGATGGTGAAGCAGTGTATAGAACTATTGATTAGCCACATTAGACTAAGAGTTGTGATTAATAGGCTTTAATCACCTTAAGCCATCAACACATCTCACATGTGGCTAGCCTGATTCGAAGGCAGCTACTGAGGGAGGAGTTTGGGCATAACAGCTTTTATTGGGATTTCCAGGGTGAGGAGTCAAAGGGGCAGCACAGACAATACAAACAATACAGTGGTTGTACCACATTCACCCCTTCTTTTGAAACAAAGTCTGATGGGGTGAAGTAAATCAATGTCCATAACAGGTTCAGCCTGTCCGGTGGTCTCATCTATCGCTGCAACCATCATAAAGTTTGCTGTGGTTCAGCTGCTGGCTCCCAGGCAGTGTCTTGCACCGCCATCTTGGACCGTGCCACTTCCAGCTTCACCTCCGTCATCATTTCCAGTTAAGGGAAATGGCTCAGCATGACTATGGGGGTGTGGCAAACTGGGATGGCATTACTTTCAGTGTCACTTCCAGCGGCAAAGAGCAGCAGATTCCTAAACCCAGGGAGACATCCTCTCTTCACCCAAACTGGCATATTTCAATGAGATCCCTCACACTCTTCTAAGTTATAAAGAATTCAGGCCAAGCCTACTTCATAAAGGAAACTGGCCATTCGTAGAACCATTCACGGGAACTGTTGCTGTATCTCATCTATAGCAAATATATCATCACTCATGGCTCCCTCTTTTTCAGCAACTCCATTTATAACTACTGCTATCTTGGAAAAGAAGTTACCATATTAAAGACTCATCTCATTCCAGCCGCACTCTCTTCACTTACTGCCAGTCAGGAAAATAATTCATAGGTATGAGATCATGCCCCACCAAATTCAAGGACACTTTCTTTCCTGCCAATTTCAGGCTCCTGGATAAACTTCAAAAGAATAAAATGATGCTGTCTTTGTTCCATGCCAACGGGTCTTTCTCTGTAACTGTATTTTGTAAAGTGTCTTTCTTGTCGCATTATGAATGAGATGTCTACTGGTCTGTTCGCAAAACATCCAAAATCACCGCATCTTGGTACATATTGACAACAAACTTGAACTTGAACATGAAAGACCAAATCTGTATACCAAACCCCAGTTGCAGACTCAGGAAGGCCCATAAAATAAAAATTTACCTTACTCCTGTGTTCAAATCCTCCTGTAATAAAGGTTGGCATACATTTGCTTTCCTAATCATGCTGTGTTTTCAGTGACCTGGGTACAATGCCTTTGAACATCCACACTATTTAAAATACACCTCAGCTTTTTTTTTGTGAATTAAAATGAATGACCTCACATTTTTACACATCATAATATATCCTATCTTCTTCTTCTTTGGCTTGGCTTGGCGGACGAAGATTTATGGAGGGGGTAAAAGTCCACGTCAGCTGCAGGCTCGTTTGTGGCTGACAAGTCCGATGCGGGACAGGCAGACACGGTTGCAGCGGCTGCAGGGGAAAATTGGTTGGTTGGGGTTGGGTGTTGGGTTTTTCCTCCTTTGCCTTTTGTCAGTGAGGTGGGCTCTGCGGTCTTCTTCAAAGGAGGTTGCTGCCCGCCAAATTGTGAGGCGCCAAGATGCACGGTTTGAGGCGATATCAGCCCACTGGAGGTGGTCAATGTGGCAGGCACCAAGAGATTTCTTTAGGCAGTCCTTGTACCTTTTCTTTGGTGCACCTCTGTCACGGTGGCCAGTGGAGAGCTCGCCATATAACACGATCTTGGGAAGGCGATGGTCCTCCATTCTGGAAACGTGACCCACCCAGCGCAGCTGGATCTTCAGCAGCATGGACTCGATGCTGTCGACCCCTGCCATCTCAAGTACTTCGATGTTAGGGATGAAAGCGCTCCAATGGATGTTGAGGATGGAGCGGAGACAATGCTGGTGGAAGCGTTCTAGGAGCCGTAGGTGATGCCGGTAGAGGACCCATGATTCGGAGCTGAACAGGAGTGTGGGTATGACAACGGCTCTGTATACGCTTATCTTTGTGAGGTTTTTCAGTTGGTTGTTTTTCCAGACTCTTTTGTGTAGTCTTCCAAAGGCGCTATTTTCCTTGGAGAGTCTGTTGTCTATCTCATTGTCGATCCTTGCATCTGATGAAATGGTGCAGCCGAGACAGGTCCTATATCCTATATATCCTATATACCATGTTAAAAACACAAGGGATTGCAGATGCTGATAACTGAAGGAAATAAGCAAACCTTTGGAAGAAATCAGCAGGTAAAGAATCATCAATGGAGCTGAAGAGATGGTCGATATTTTGGGCCAAGATTCTGTTTCACATCTGGGAGACTGGAGGGAAAGTAGCTAGCATGTGGATAGGAAAGGTTTAGAGCAGTGGTTCTCAACCTTTTTCTTTCCACTCACATACCACTTTAAGTAATCCCTATGCCATTGGGTGCTCTGTGATTAGTAAGGGATTGCTTCAGGTGGTACGTGAGTGTGAACGGAAGGTTGAGAATCACCTTCTCGACCCAATTGTTACTGAAATATTTTGCTTGAGAAAAATTATCATTGGTCCATTTCCTTTGGAGTCATGAAACCGTGCACATAACGAGTCAATGAGGTACGATTAAAACAGTGGTTTTCAAACTTTTTCTTTCCACCTACATACCATCTGAAGCAATCCCTTACTAATCACAGAGCACCTGTGGTATGTGAGTGGAAAGAAAAAGGTTGAGAACCACTGGTTTAGAGGGATATGGAGCTCCTTCACATCCAATGCTTTAAATCCAATGGCTACTGTTTACAAATCATTTGTAAATATGTACAATGAGTTCATAGCCAAATCGGACAAACTTTCACTTAATAAATGACCAAATGCAGGCTGAGATAAACCCCAATTGTTCCTCCAATTGTTATGCATGAACGTTTATAACCACCTCAAAATACAAATGAGGCTTTAGACTAACTTCATCCAAAGTCTGTATCACTGATAAATCTCTGATTTATTAAGATGGATTCAATTAATATTAGAAATAAACATCAGTTTTTCTGCTATCAACTGAACTAACTGGGCCAAGTAAACTTGAAATACCATCAAGATACTGGAAGGGCTGGAACATATTCAGGAACTCATCCATAGACTTGAATGAATATGCAGCAGGTGTCACTGACTTCAGCAAGCCCTGTGTGGGGAAGCCATGGATGAATCAGAGAACAAGGTCGGTTAAGACTCGGGATCAAGATTTTTACAAGCCAAGGTATGACCTGAAGCAAAATGGCATTTCCAGAGGAAGCTAGAGACAGATACACACCAGCTATGGCAGGAAATGCAGGCCATTACAGCCTATAAAGCGAAGATGAAGACTATAGATGGCTGAGATGCTTCACTCCCCGATGAGCTGAATGCTTTCAATGCTCAGTTTGAGAAGAAGAACCAACCAATGCCTACTAGAATCCCTGGAAAGGCTGAGGACCCTGTGATATCTGTCTCTGAGAACATCAGAACATAATTCAAGAGGGTGAACCCCACAAGGCATTAGGCCCTGACAGCATACCTGACAGAGTACTGAAAATCTGCACCAACCAACTAGCTGGAGTGTTCATAGACATTTTCAGCCTCTCATTGTGGTGGTCAAAGATTTCCAGCAGCTTCAAAAGGGCATCAATCATCCCAGTACCTGAGAAGAATAGCGGGGGCTGATCAACGACTACCAACAAGTAGCACTAACTTCTACTTGATGAAATGCTTTGAGAGGCTGATCATAGCCAGGATTAACACATACCTAAGTAAAGATCTGGACCCACTGCAATTTGCCTATTGTAACAATCACTCCATAGCAGATGCAATATCACTGGCTCTCCACTCAGCTCTGTATCACCTCAAAAACAGCAATTCATACATACTGCTGCTATTCATAGACTGCTGCTATTCATAGACTACAGCTCAGCTTTCAATACCATTATTTTCTCAGTGCTGGTCAAGAAGCTACAAACTCTAGGCCTCTGTACCCCGCTCTGCAACTGCATCGTTTTTTGAATGTTTTATTTTTTTAAGTCATACATAGTGACATTTTAAATATACAATATATTAAATCTTTTCTCACAAACACAACAAACAAAAGCAAAAACAAAGCAGTCCCTCCCTCCCTCCTCTCTCCTCCTTTTCCATACATACAGATCCAATCACCATCAGAGCTTAAGTATATAGAATACAGTTGGGGAAACTAAGTTTTTGTTTATATAATAATTACTTTTATATCCCTTTTTGTTCCTTTTTATTACTGTATCTGTGCCCCAATGTGATCCAGGTATGGATGCCAGACCTTTATAAAAGTGTCCTATTTATTTTTTAAGTTATATGTGATTTTCTTTCCATAGCTGTTCATTTCCACAGTCCAGCATGCGATTAGTAGAGGGGAGTTGGACTTCCAAGTGATTGTGATACATTTTTTTGCTACTGCCAGTGCTATTTTTATAAATGATATTTGGTCAACTTGTTGCTTATTTCCATGAAATTATCTAATAGGTATAGTTCTGGATCGCCCCTGAAGGCCACTCCTGTTATCCTGGTTAATTTTTCTGCAATTTCTTGCCAAAGTGGCACCACCTTCACGCGCGACCACATGGCATGTAGAAAAGTTCCTGTCTCAGTCCCTCATCTGAAACACATCTCTGATATTTCTGCTTTTGATCTATATTACTTCTGTGGGGTAAGATTGAAGCGCCAGTTAATGAAGTAGACAAAGACGATGTGGTCAAACAATAATCATGGCTTTTATAAGCAGAAACTCATGGTACAATAATGAAAGACAAGAGATGCAACAACAGTTGAGTATCCTTAACAGTAGAGATAATGCACAGCCTTACAGCAAGGCTCGCTCCAGAGGGGAGACAGGCAGCTTGGCATCTAAATTTGCTTCCTTTTTGGCATCTTTCATATATAAAATTTATTTATGGCATTATCTCACTTTTATCTATATTTATTTTGTAGCTTTTCTTTAGTGTTACTTGTGATTTTTACAAAGATTTAGCTGGTTCTGATAGGTACAATATCAGCATCCATGAATAGACTGATTTTGTGTTCTTCTTGCCTCACTCTGAAGCCCTTTATATCAAGATCCCTTCTTTCTATCTCTGCCAGCAGTTCAATCACTAAAATAAAAAGCACTGGGGACAGGAGGCATCCCTATCTACTCAATCTACTCAAGGGGAACACTGCCAACATCTAATTATTTGTTATTATTTTAACTTGTCCTTTATGGTATAAAGTTTTTATCCAATTTATAAATTTGGTATCTGCCAATACCAAATTTTTCCAATGTTTTAAATAAAAAATGCCATTCCAAACAGTCAAATGCTTTTTCTGTGTCTCGGGAGACTGTAATACTTGGATTTCATTCAGATTTATCCATATGTATTATATTAAATAATATTCCTAGCTATTTGAGGAATGTGTTCCTTTAACAAATCCTGCTTGGTCTGTATATTATCACTTTTGGCAAGTATTGTTCTAACCTATTAGCGAATGCTTTCACTAGTATCTTGTAATCAGCATTTAATAGGAATATTGGTCTGTATGACAAAGTTTTTGTGGGTCCCTATTCTTTATTTGTAACACTAATAATCACCATTGAGAATGACTCTGGGAGCAACTGTGTTTCCACAGCTTGGTCCAGGACATCCAATAAAATGGGCATTAATAATTCTTTGAATTGTCTATAAAGCACAGGTGGAAATCCATCCTCTCCTGTTGATTTATGAGCTTGAAGGATGCCCAGGGCCTTTTCAATTTATTCCCTTGTGAAGGCAGTATCTAATTCTATCTCACTCTTCTAGCCTTGCAAGTTCAACATTCAGCAAAAATTCTTCCATTTCATTCTCATCTCCTAGTAATTCTGATTTGTATAGTTTTGTGTAATATTGCCTAAAAATATAATTAATTTATTTTTGCTTATATACTAGAGTGACTGTATCTCTTTTTATCATTCTTGATGATTCCTCTGTTTTAATCTGCCAAGCTAAAACTTTGTGTGCCAGTTCACCCAACTTATAGTGTTGTTGTTTAGTTTTTAATCTAATTTTTTTTGTTCTATATGTTTATATTATATCTTAGCTTTTTATTCTCCAGTAATCTATATTCTTCCTGTAGTCCTGCTGTTTGTTTTTTTTTAATATTTTAATATCTCCAAACTGTTTACTTCTGCCATATGTTCCCTCTTAAGGTTATTTGAATAGGATATAATTTGTCCCCTAAAATATACTTTAAGTATGTCCCATATCAGAAAAGCATTATTAGTTGATGATAGATTTGGTTCACAAAATGTTTCTATCTCTATAAATTCACAGAAGTCTGTTCTTTTAAACAATATAGTATTGAGATGGCATCTGCATACATTCTCTTGCTTTTCCATTGTGGCTATAGTTAATATTAATGGAGAATGGTCTGATGGAAGACTTGCTAGATATTCTGTTTTTATCACTATTTTTTAACTGGGCAGATATTAAAAATAAGTTAATCCTTGTATGTGAGTCATGCATCCATGAGTAAAAGGAATAGTCTCTCTCTCTCTGGGATTTAATCCCCCCCCCCCCCCCCAATACATCAGTAAGAACTAGATCTTTCATTTATGAAATTGTAGTTTTTGCCCTCATTATTGTTCTTGCTGATTTATCTAGTATTGGGTCCAAGCAGAAATTAGTCTCTCCAACTAATATGTTTTGTCTTTCTTCTGCTGTTTTTAAGAAGATGTCCTTCATAAAGGCTTCATCATCATAATTCTGGGCATAAATATTCATAAATATCCATGCTTCTCTATAAATTTTACAATGTGCCATTACATACCTTCCAGCTTGATCAATCAAGATATCTTCTGTTTATTCTGGTATATTTTTATTAATTACAATAGCCACCCTTCTTGCCTTTGAACTAAAGGAAAATTATATTATTTGTCCCATTCATCCTCTTTTTAGCTTATTATATTCCAATTTGGTAAGATGTGTTTCCTGCAAAAAGATTATATCCACTTTTAATATCTTTAAGTATGCCAAAATCCTCTTCCTCTTTATTGTTCTGTTAATCCCATTAATATTGACTAATAAAATTTAGTGTTTTATCCACACCATTTCTAACACAAATATTGTATAACAATAATATCTTCCCAATTTTCTCAATATTGTTGTAAAATTTCCTATTAAGGTTTCTTCCCCTTTAAGAAACACATACACATCCATAGCTCTGATGGTGACATTGACAATAGTACCTGGAAGTCTGCGAAAAAAGCCCACAGGTTCTTCTGAAAAAGAAGAAACCCTCCCTTTGGCATCATCTTTTAAAACCATTTCTCTTCTGGAGCCACCCCCCACACCCCCAGTTGAAGTTCCCACCTTGCTGCTTTCCTTAACACCTTTTTATCTTTTCAGAGCTCTCCGTATAAACCAGTTTTTTTTTCTTTTAACAGTGTAAACAAGATGGTGCAGTACTGTTAGTACAAATAAAAAGATACGTCTTTCAGTTAGTCCCATTTTGAAATGTTCTTTTCAGACCTTTCAGCTGGTGACTTTAATCTTTTTGTATCTTACTTTAAAAATTCTTCCACTTCTTCTTTATTCTTTTTTTATTAATTTTTTTTTATTTTTCACACTCTAAACCATATAAATCAAGATACATACATTTTCCTTCTTAAATATATAGTGTCATTTTCTCTCCCCCCTTCCCTCCTCCCCTCCCTCCCTCCCCATTTATTTTAAGTTCAGAAAATAAGATACATTAAACCCGTCAAACAATGTTGTCACTCAATAAAAATAAACAAGAAATTTTACTGAGTCAGTTCTTTTCATTCTCTTTTCCTTCTGTCATTTTAGGTGGTAGATGTCCACGGTAGGTTTTCTCTATTATGTTTCATGTATGGCTCCCATATTTGTTCAAATATTGTAATGTTATTTCTTAAATTATATGTTATTTTTTCCAATGGAATGCATTTACTTCTTCTTTATTCTTGAAAATTTTTGGATTACCTTCTGAGACATCCAACCTCTGAGTTGCTGGATAAATCATTAAATATTTAAATTTTTTAGATTGCAATTGTCTTTTACCTCATCAAATTCCTTTCTTTGACCAAGGCAGGGATGAAGTCTTGGAAAAATATTACTTTTGCATTCTCCACCACTAATGGGCCATTTTTATTTTTTTAATATTCATATGCTACTCCCAAGATTGCACCTCTTTCATCTCTTTCCCAGTAACTTAAAAGTCTTACCAGGATTGGTTGTGGTCACTGTTCACCAGTTCTTCTGTGTCTGAGGGTCCGGTGAACCCTTTTAATTTGCAATTTTGCATTTAACTTATTTTGTCCCAGCATTTGTGGGATCGGTGTCTCAAAGAAACTCATTGCGTCTTTTCCCTCTATTCCTTCTCTCAGTCCAATGATTCTTACATTGTTACATCTGCTAAAATGTTGTCCATCAGTCCTATCTTTTCTGTGCCCCATATTTTTTGCATTTCTTCCAGTGCCTTCAGTCTGTGTTTTGTTTTGTCCAGCTCAACCTCTGAATGAGTCATTTGTTCATTTAAGTCTTCTGCAACTTCTTTAATTTTCATGACTTTTTCTGATATATCTCTCATTGCTGATTCAATACTTGTAAAATTACTGCATAAAGTTTCCATCATGTTCAGGATGGTGTCTATATCTTGGGCCGACTCCCCAGCTCTGCTGGCTTCAGCTGGTCCCATGGCTCCTGCTGAGTCACTCCTCATCAGGCTTCCACTCGATGTTCCTGGCTGAGCTATTAATTCTTCAGTTTTTGTTCTCAGTTGCCTCGGTCATTTAGCACTTGCTTTATCCATTTTTTGATAATAAAATTCTTTTTTTTTTTAATTTTTTAATACATTTTGTGAAAAGCTCTTTCAAAACAATTCAGTTCATTAGCATGCCCCCCTCCTCCCCCCTCCCCCCGCAACTGGATCCTTGACTTTCTAATTGGAAGACCACAGTCAGTACAAATTGGAAATGTTTCCTCATCATTGATCATCAACACAGGCACATCCCAAGGATGCATACTTAGACCACTGCTCTACTTGTTATACACCCATCACTGTGTGGCCAGGCACAATTATAATGCTATCTACAGTTTGCCAATGACACCACAGTTGTTGGCAGAATCACAAATGGCAATTAGGAAGTGTACGACAACAACCTTGTGGTCAATGTCAGCAAAACCAAGGAGGTGATTGTGGATTTCAGGGCAGGGGGAGTCAGGGGAACATGACCCATTTGTCATCAAGGGTTCAGTAGTGGAGAGGATCAAGAATTTCAAATTCCTGGGTGTAAACATCTCTGAGGATCTGTCCTGGAGCTTCCATATTGATGCAATCACAAAGAAGGCTCACCAGCAGCTATACTTTATGAGGTGCCTGAGGAGGTTCAATATGTTACTGAAGACTCTCTTAAACTTCTACAAGTGTAGGTGTACAGATGGAGAGCATTCTGGCTGGTTGCATCACTGCCTGGAATGCAGGAGCCAACTCTCAGGACAAGAATAAACTCCAGGGGGTTATTAACTCAGGTGACGACACAGGCACCAAACTTCACTCCATCGAGGACATCTGCATGAGGCATTGTCTTAAAAAAGCAGCCTCTATTCTCAAAGACCCTCACCACCCAAACCATGCCCTCTTCCCTCTGCTACCAACAGGAAAAAGGTACAGGAGCCTAAAGATGAGCACTCAACAGCACAAGGACAGACAGCATCTTCCCCACTGCCATCAGATTGTTGAATAATCAATGGACCAAAGACACTGCCTTACTTTTTGTACATTCTTTTTGTTATTATTATTTTCAATAGTAATGTCATAAAATGGTCAAACTATGTATGTTTCCACTGTGACACTGCCGCAAAACACAGAATTTCATGACTTGTTCATGACAATAATTTCTGATTCTGAATTTTTCCATTGTGCTTTGCTGAAGAGCTGAAATGTAAATTTTTGTTGGCATTTCAATGTTTAATTCAATGTAACTAACAAAAAAAAGTAATGTGTGATTAAAAATAATCCAATTCAATGCACTGTAGTTCCTTTGTATTTAAAATATATTTCTACCTTACATTTGCATAGTTCTTTAGAGCGAAGCATTTTTTTTCACAGGTAGTTCTATTCTTCTCACAATGAAGGTGTGATTTCAAAATTTATTGGTTGTGTCAAAATGTGTTATGACAAAGCTGTTAAAAAATTAGCAACTTCATAAACTGAAACCATTTTTCTATGTTTCACTCTATCACTTGTTAATCACATTTCATCCTCTAACAAGCATTTGACTGTTTTTACACAGTGGTGATAGAATGATTAACATGCTGCAATTGGCATACATCGCTTCAATAATTAGTGCTTTAATGGTTCAGGGTGGTAAGTAATAAATAATTATTTTTGCTTCACAGAAAGTGGAATCAATATGAATCATGATATTTATTGTAGGTATTTGCTTGAAGATTATCGGAGGTCATGATGTTAAATCTGGTTCAGGAACTTACATGGCATCCATCCAAAAATCAAATGAACACATTTGTGGAGGAATTCTAATCGAAAAGCATTGGGTTCTGACTTCAGCAAACTGTACAGTGTCAAAGTGAGTACTGGAGCGGTTATTTTGATCTATTCCTGACGATTTTAAAATCAATTATTCAAAAATTTAAGCCGCAGAATGTGCATTTTCCCATTTCCATCCGGTGTTTTCAATTTGTTTTTAAAAGAATTTTCAGAGTTATGCTTGAATGATTTGTACTTTTCAATCTTTAGGATCTATATTAGTACCTGAAAGGACTGCTACACCTTACGGGTGGGTATATGATTTGAGTTTATTTTATCCGGATCCAAGATTATTCTAATACACAAAAAAAACACATTCCACAGTAACTTATTAGTACAGATGAAAAACATTTTTGGATCATAAGGGCATGGATTCAGAAAATTAAATCCAAGATCTGCATCTACATAGTGTCTTATTTCATATTTTGTTGTTTCATGGCCAGTTACATTCTTTTTAAAGCAGTCAATGTGGAACCCAACTTATGCAAGTTTCCACAAACATTAATAACAAGGTAATCTGTTTCATAAATCTTAATGAATAATGATTAAGAACAAGGTATAATCTCTCCACATATCTTTGAATTAATGGTATTGGGTTATTATATCTACCTGAGAAAGCAGATGGTGTCTCACTAAACTTCTAATCTGAAATGTAACACCACAGCCAATTTAGATTTTTATGCATGAGACTCTGCTCTGGGATGTGAATCAAAAATCCTTTGACCTAGAAATTAAAATGCCTGCACTTTGTCAGATAAAGCTGACAATTCAAACTTATTTGTGTGATGCCTGGTTTGCTGGAAGGCTTGTAAAATTGTATGTCTTTGTTTACTTGACAAAAGAGATACATCAACATCTTCAATCACATTTTTTTTCAACAGAACATAAGCAATAGGAGCAGGAGTCAGCCATCTGTCCCATAGAGCCTTCTCTGCTATTTAATAAGATTATGGTTGATCTGACCATGGACTCAGCTCCATTTACCTGCCTTTTCCTCATAACCTTTAATTCCCCTATACTATGTAAAAGTCTATCTAACTGGGTTTAACTATATTTAATGAGATAGCCTCTACTGCTTCCTTTGGCAGAAAATTCTACAGATTCACTACTCCTGGATACGCTGCTTTCCTCCTCATCTCTGTCTTAAATTAATTCCCCTGAATCTTGAGGCTACGTTCCCTCATTTTAGTCTCACCTACCAATGGAAACAACTTCCCTGCCTCTACCTTATCTCTCTTTCATAGCATTTTGTTTCCATAAGATTAACTCTCATTCTTTTGAATTCTAGCAAGTGTAGTCACTGTGACCCAATCTCTCCTGATAGACTTAACCCTTCATCCCCAGAATCAACCTGGCGAACATTATCTGCACCACCTTCAAAGTCAGCCTATCTGTCTCAAGTTGGGAGACCAAAACTTTTCACTGTGTATTTCTTACATTTTCTCTTTTTATTTCTATTTGCTGTATTTTTCTTTACTTATGAGTTGTAAATTAAGTAACTATTGATTAGTCCTTGCTCGAAGTTTGCACTGAGTTCTGTACTATTCAGAATGTACACTTCCAATCCTAGAACAGCAATGTTTTCATATCTTTTCATTCCACTGTTTCATATTGTATCCTCTTTCATGACGTCAGTAAAATTAATGATGTGAAAGTGAATCCAATGTAAGGACAAAGGTGACCTCATCCTCAAAGCATAATTAAGCTAATATCATTAAAACAAAAGAGCATATGAAACAAGGGAAGTCCCTTTCAATCAGAAGTTTTTATTTCATTTTGTGCTCAGTGTTGTGGTAAGTTTGGATGTGGCTGAGAGCAGATCAAATCAGGCATGGTGTGCTCCCTTCCCAATTCCCAATCTTTCAGCCCTTCTTGAGCCATCACAGTAAGCAAATTTAAGACTCCAAGTCCAAATTGATCAAAGTCTGAGGTATCTTCATAAACTGACCATTCACATCTTTTATGAATTAAAAGATTCCAAATATATAGAATCAGTGGACAGTAAACCCAATTTTAAAAAAGGGATAGTTTAAGGGAATGAGCTAGGGCAATTGGATAGGAGGTCAGTTTTGCTGGCACCAATTACAATTAGGTTAACATAGTTAAGGAAAAAGTGAATGAACATGAATTTGGTCAGCCAAATTTACCTGACTAAGATTAGTCTTATCTAAAATGGACTTTTATGCTTCTTGAAATAAATTGTTGTCGGAGCAATGAAAAAAAAATCAAAGATTTCAAGTCAATTTGAATATTTGCTGTGAATATAATTTTCCAACATTCCTTGGTCATAGGCATAATGGCAGAAAACAGAGAGAGCTAATGTAATAACATTGATTTGAAAAGAAGAAAGGGGTAAGTTTTCATTGGTGCCAGGCGGATCAGTAGAAAATAAATGAAAAGGATAAATAAAGTGGAGAAAATTTCTCCAGTCATGGGAGTCTAGAACCAGAAAAAATAGCATCAGAATGAAAGGACATTCCTTTAGAACAGAAGTGAGAGGACATTTCTTCAACCAGTGGTGTATATGTGGAATTTGTTGCCACAGTTAGCTGTGAAATCCAAATCAGTGATTATATTTAAAGTGGAAGTCGATAGGTTCTTCATTTGTAAGGGTGTTAAGGTTTTGGGGAGAAGGCAGAAAAATGGGGATGAGAGGAAAAATATATCAGCCATGATTAAATGGCAGAGCAGACTCAATGGAGCGAATGGCCTAATTCTTCTCTTACATCCTACTTAGGGTCTTATAAATTTTGAAGGGTGTTTAAATCAACACTTCAAGAAATAACAGATTTGTTAATGGAATGGAATGTTTAACTAATGATTTTAAAAATTGAAGAGGTAACAAGGTCAGTAAATTAAGGTGGAATATTTGATACAGTTTATCTGAATTTTAATAAGTCTTTAAGGCAGTTGATCAATCAAGTAAAAGCCCATGGAATCTAAGAGGAAGCAAAAAAAGCTAACGCAGTGTTTCTCAACCTTTTTCTTTCCACTCACATACTACTTTAAGTATTCCCTAAGCTGTCGGTCCTCTGTGATTAGTAAGGGATTGCTTAAGGTGCTTTGTGGGTGGAAAGAAAAATTTGAAAAACACTGTTTTAATCGTACCTCGTTGACTCATTGTGTGCATGGTTTCATAACTCCAAAGGAAATGGGCCAATGACAATTTTTCTCAAGCAAAATATTTCAGTAACAATTGGGTCCAGAGCAGTGATTCGCATACCACATTAAGTAATCCCTTACTAATCACAGAGCACTGATGACATAGGGATTACTTAAAGTGGTATGTGAGTGGAAAGAAAAAGGTTGTGAACCACTGAGCTAATGGAAGTTTTTTCAATTGAAGAAGTGTAGGCTTCGCTAAGGCAATTCAAAGTTGCTTGTTTTTTTGTATTATACATGAGCAACTTTGACTTTAATGAAAAGTCATCATAAAAGATCTGTCAATAGCACTAAAATCAGCGATGTGGCTGAAATGAAGGAAGTTGTATGTGGCAGGGAAATGTCAGTGGTCTGGATAAGTGTGGCACAACTGCAGCAAAAGAAATCAGTTTGGTTAAGTCCAAAATTCCAGATTTGGGGAGAGTAAGGAAAGCAGGAGACCACATGATAAATAGCAATAGACAAAGAAAGAGAGAATAGAGTGACTGCATGTCAACAGATCTCTGAAGATAATGTGAAAGGTGGATAAATTGTTCAGGAGAATATATTGGCCATGGCACAGAATATAGGAACAAGTGGTAATGCTGGAACCACAAATAACACAAATTGCACTAGACCTAGTGGATTCTGTACAGTTCTGTCACCAACTGGCCTGCAGGAAAAAATAATCTCAAAGGTGTATGTGATGCTATGTATGTACTCTAAAATAAATTTGAATTTAACTATGGGAAATCTGTAAAGCAATAGATATGGAGCAGAGAATATTTGCAAGACACAGTACTGCCAGAATTGAGGTACTATTGTTATGAGATGATATTAATTAGGTCAGTTCTTTCTTGTTTGAAGATTTAATCAAGGTGTACAAAATTTTGAGAGGCCTGAACAATATGAACAGGAAGGACCTATTTAGTTTGACGATTGTGGATAAGCAGCTGATATAAATTTAAGATAATTGGCATTAAAATTATGAGGGTTTTTACCCCCAAAAAATAATGGGGCCTGGAACATTTCCTCGAGTAAGTGGTAATGGCTGAAAATTTCATTAAATTTCAACAATGAGCACATGAAAAGCCAAAATTTAAAAGATTATGGATTGAGAGCTGAGAGGTGAGGTCAATCCAAATAGTTCCATTTATCAACCAACATAGACCTGAAGGACCTCCTACTGTCCCATAAATTTCTAAGACTCTACAAATACAAGGAGCAGCATGGTTAGTGTAGCAGTTAGAGCAATGCTGTTACAGCACCAGTAATCGGGACTGGGGTTCGAATCCTGCGCTATCTATAAGGAATTTGCATGTTCTCCCCATGTCTGCTTGGGTTACCTCCAGGAGCTCTGGTTTCCTCCCACCATTCGAAATGTACTGGGTGTATAGGTTAATTAGGTGTAATTGAGCGGCACAGACTCGTGGACCATGTTACCATGTTATAAGAGAAATTTATCCTCACATCAGTACCAGATAATAGAACATATGTTGAACTTTGGCTACCATTGACTCTCCAACCTGAGGAAACATCAATGCAACATTTATCTGTACTTTCTGCTTCAACTTTCTTTTCTCATTTATTTTTTTCAAGGAATGCACTTACCGTAGTTATTGGAACACATTCTTTGATGAATAGAAGAGGAAAACAGGTATTTAAGGTGATTCAGACTAAAGTGCATCCCAAGTACAACAAAAAGTCAGAACAGAATAGCCTGGCTCTCTTCAAGGTATTCAATGCTCAATATGAATGTATATGCATGCAGTAATGCACAGAGTAAATAAAAAGTCTGAAGCTTATCATTAAAACTCAACCACATGATTGAAACCAAATATCCAGTTTGCACGTAATTTTGTACAGTTGATCAATCGTCTGTTCTGGAATTATCATTGTAAATAGGATATTTTCTGAAAATAACGCAATTGGGAACACAGAATTAATGAATCGCAGTTTCAGACAATGCCCAAGATGTAATTCAGCCTATCTTTCTGTGCTAGATTTTACAGTCAAATCATGCCTCATATTTCCTACCATTGAATTTGCTTTCCTCAGTGTCATGGTTGCTATTTCTGTAAGAAATGAATCACATTCTAAACTGTTCTTTGAATTGCAATTTTGCATGTACAAGCCACAGATCTTCAGTTTGAAGGAGACATTGTATTAACGAGATATAATCGATGATCTAAATTTTTTTTGGATCGACGCTTCACACTCTAGTCAAACAGAGAATTCAGATACTACATACACCATTTCCGATTGTGTTCAAGATCAAATTCACTGCTGATGTAGTACCACGTTTTAAGAAGGAGGGAGAGAGAATACGAGAAATTGTAGACCGGTCAACCTGATGTCGGTGGTGGGGAAGACATTGGAATCCATCATTAAAGGAGAAATAGCAGAACACTTAGGAAGAAATAATAATATCAGTGTTAGTCGGCATGGGTTCCTTAAAGGAAAATCTTCCTTGACTAATCTCCTGGAATTTTTCAAGGAAGTTACAAGGAGGGTGGACTCAGGAGAGCCAGTGGATGTGGTGTACTTGGATTTTCAGAAAGCCTTTGATAAGGTCCCACACAGGAGGCTAGTTAGCAAAATCAAGAAGCATGGTATCAGGGGTAGGGGGCTGTCATGGATAGATAGTTGGTTGAGAAATAGGAAACAAAGGTTTGGGATAAATGGGATAAATGGGTCCTCCTGCCTCCTGGGTGTGATAGTATCCCTGTAACTCCTGTACATCAACCCCTCTGACTCCTGAATGATCTGCAGTTCATCCAACTCTAGCTCCAATTCTTTAACTTGGCTTGCAGGACCAGCAGATGGGACATCTTCTCGCAGATGAAGTTGTCAGGGACACTGCTGGCTTCCCTGATGACCCACATTCTGCAAGAGGAGCATTCCCCTGCCTTGGCTGCCATTCCCACTGTTTATGACTAGAGAACAAAATATATGATATCTAAAACCAGCCCTTGCCTGTGCCTACCTGCTGAATCCTTTTTGTTCCTTGAAAAGAGTGTCCCTTTCTTATTTCAACTCTGACTATTCCTCGCCTCTTACCTGTTCTTGCCGAAGCCTGTTGAGCCAAAGCTTTACCACTCTGAGTCAGCCCACTCCAACAATGTTACACAGTCCCTCACGTTTATCAGGATACTCAACTTCTTTCTCCAAACACCTTGTAGCTCTGCCTCGCCCCTTTTAAATTTTAACTGCTGCCGCTCCTCAGGTCACCTAACCTCCCTTGCTCCAATCAGCTTCTTCCTCCTATCTTTGACATTGAAAGATATTTACCATCCCATTTTCAATATCCAGACATTCAACTAGACCAGTCATGTTAACACTGTGAATACAAAAATGCAGAGGCTGGATATCCTGTGGCCAGTGACAGCTCATGAAACTCTTCAGCCATTCAAATCATAAATGAAGAGTATTATGGAATACCTTCAACTTGTCTGGATGTGTGCAGCTCCAACAATTCTCAAGAAGCCTGACATTGTTCAGGATGATGCAACTAGCTTGACTGTCACCCCATCAAATGTCCTGTTTCCTTGCCCTCTTCCATCAGTGCACAATAGCTATTGTGTCTACTGTCTACAAAGTTCATTGCAGTTCCTCACCCAGGCTATTCTTACGGCAACTCCCTAACACATGATATTTACTCACAAGATGGACAAGTGCTTCATGCCCATGGAAACATGCTTGCCTGCATGTTCCTCTCCAAATCTGATGTTTCTCTGGAAGTGCATTTCTGTTCCTTCATTCTTGCCTTTTCTAAATCCTGCATCAGAAGGATGCTCACCATCACATTTTCAGGGACCATGAGGGATGGGCCATAAGTGTAACCCTCTTATTAGGCACACAGAACCAACAAATAAATAAATAATAGAGTAGTTCAAAAGCTGCAGATGCAGGTATCTTGAACAGATAAAGAATTATTGGAGGTAAACAAGAAAGTCGGCAGATGCTGATTTTGCAGTGCACGTAAGTGCTCGGGAAACTCAGCAGGTCACGCAGCATCCATAGGAAGTAAACAGCGGTGTTTTGGTCCTAGACCCTTCATCAGAAATACGGAAAATCAGGAAAATGCCTGAATATATGTGCTTGAAAGGTAAATGGTTCTTGTCAGGAACCTCATGAAGGTTCTTGTCAGTTTTCAGAGAGAGATTTGTTGCTCGTTGTATTCCTTCTGATCAGCCACTTCAGTGTCTTGGTGAAGAACCCTGTCCCATCAAGGTTTTCCAGATGATAACCTCTTTCTTTCAGGTCACCACAGAGTTCCTTTTTGTTTCCCTTATTTCAAGTGAAATATTATACAGCCAGCCATCTCCTCTTGTATGGACCACAATGGCTTTGAACAGGCTGAACTAAGAACCCACAACCCGTCTTCAAAATGGGGTTTTCCACAAGTTTGCCAGCTTGTCCTGTTCCAGTCCCAGCTGCTGCTGCTGAACTGTAGAACTCAGTTCTACAGTTCTCTCTCACTCAGAGAAAACCACATGACCCTCATAGAACAGCACAGCACTCTGCACTCAGACAGACTACGGCACCAGACCTAATCTTCAAATCCGTTCATCTGTTGCTTTCCAAAACAATAATCCATTATGCCACAGCATGTCCAATTAGCAGCTACTTGTGAAGTCCTTACAGGCATTCTTCAAAGTTTTTACAAAGGCTCTCAGAGCCTGGACTGTCTGATTTGAGAAGGGCTCCGACATTTTAAGTGAGGTCTGTGTTAAAGTGTTTGTTTCTTTTTGTGACCTACACTAAAAAACTTGCCACTATTTATCTCCTTTTGAACATATCTATATATAATATAAAATATAACATAATCTGTCACACAATCATTTTACATATTCTCTTTGACATGAAAACCTTAATTTAATATCACATGTTTTCTCTTTTCTTAAAGCTGGATAAAGCTGCAAAACTAAATAAGTCCGTCAAGATTATGTCATTACCAAAATCAACGAAAGATATCAAACCTGGGAAAAAATGCAAGGTTCTTGGATGGGGACAAACCACTGTTTATGATGATGATCCCTCAGACACTCTGCAAGAAAGAACTGTAACTATCATAGATCGGAAAACCTGCAACACTGAAAAGTACTTCAATAGAGATCCTGTTGTTACCGATGATATGCTCTGTGCTGGTGAAAAACCTGGGGATCAAGCTAAAATGTGCAGGGTAAGTTATAAAGTTCATGCAAACTTTGCGTGATAAGAATGTTACGTCCGTAACTGATATTAAAAAGGGTAATATAGTTGAACAGTTCTGTAATTTTCTTTACTTTTTTGTACTTCTGGTGATCCCACTCTTCTTCATGGACTGGAAGATGATTTCCAGGCCCTAGTCACAGATAGTGATTTGTTTCATAGTATTGATCTAAGCTCAGGCTTTGATGCAAATCACAATTGTGAACTAAAAACTTCTTTCAGATGAGGCATAATTTTCTTTCCTGTTGTTTTTTTCAAAAGACTAACCGATAATCTGTCAGGAAACAAAATTGTATTTAATTTTTAATTTAATTTAGACATTCAGCTCCGTAACAGGCCCTTTCCCATAAGCCCGTAACAGAACCCATGCTGCCCAATTATACCCAATTGACCTACAACCCCCTGTACATTTTGAACAGTGATAGGAAACTAGAGCACCCAGAGGAAACCCACACAGACATGGGGAGAATGCAAGACAGACAGCACCGGATTTGAACTCCGATCAGTGGCGCTGTAACAGTGTTGTGATAAATGCTACACAAACCTTCACTTGCATCGGTCGTACATTAAAATTAAAAATTTTTGAATTTAAAATTTTGACATCTTTATTGTCCTATTCTTTTTTTTTTTAAATGTAATTTAATTTCACATATACATTAAAACTTATGCATAAATGTTCTTGTTCAAAAACATTAAAAATTAATACATAGTGATTGTTTAAAAATTTATCCCCCTTCCTCCACCTCCCCCCCAACAGCCTGATAGAATAGAAAAAAAGGAAGAAAAAGAGAACATCTGGATATTATTTTAAATAAAAACTTACTAAAACTATCAAATGTATCTTGTTTATCCAGTTTGTTAATGAATTAAAGTAACAGCCACAGAGTGTGGTTTATTGGATAAAAGAGATTGAAATTTGGGATATTGCAGCTCATGATTTTGGAAGATGATACAGGTACACAATCCTTCATCCGGTCATCTAAAACCCCGAAAGCTCCAAAATCCGGCAAGTGGGGAGATAGGCGGCAGCGCAAGTCGGGCGGGTGAGGGGTCAGACCTCCATTGTCAGTCAGATGGGAGAGAGACCAGCAGAGCAAGTCAGGCGGGCGGGGGGGAGACTGGCAGTGTGAGTCAGGCGGCCGAGGAGGGGAGACCAGCAGTGCAAGTTGGGTGGGCAAGGGGGGGTGAGGAGAAATGGCAGGGTGACTGGAAGAGGGTGGGGGTGGATGCAGCAGCTCAATTCGGGTGGGCTTAAATCCGGAAAAATCCAAAATTCAAAATGCACTGTCCCCCAAGGGATCCGGATAAAGAATTGTGTACCTGTACTTTGAAATTAGGATATATTAGAATAAGCAAAGTGTTGTCCATATTTTGATTCAAAGATAAATTTAATTGTGAATTTTGTTTGGAAAAAAGGCTTGTAAAATTTGTCTTAAGAATTACAACTTAATTTAAAGCAAGAGGCATCTACACTGTAATAATAGAATATTCCAGAAGACCATGAAAACCTGCCTGTGAATTGCTAAAGATAATCTTTATTACTTGGAACAGTATACTGGAGGACAGGTGAAAGAGTTAATCAAAAGTTGCCAATATATGAATCCAGAACAAGGTTTTAAAAAGGCAAAAGAATTATTGCTTCATCATTATGTTGATGTGATAGTACAGATCTATCACCAATGTATATAGTGTATATAGTTACAGTATCTAGACTGTGTTTACAGCGATTGGCTGAGAGCTTAGCCACGCCTACTGTCTGGGCCTTAAAGGGTTGTGTCCCTAGCCAGGTCGGATCATTCCGGACTGGTCGGCCACCTGTGAAGAGCTCCTGTCTTTTGCTAATAAAAGCCTTGGTTTGGATCAACAAGTCTTTGATTCTTTCGACGAGCTCTACAGTTGATGAACATAAAATCGCAAGGGCCACATAGTCAAGATTCTTTCTTGGTCAGCAATAAAATCAGAGAACGCAAAGGCTTTACAAGCACATGCACTCTTTCTGAGAGGGAGGTCGTGTACATTCTTGCTAATTTGTCGATTATTGTCAATAAATTTCCTTATAAGCTGAGGGATTTATGGAGAACCAAGGATGCAGAGCTTAAGATTCTTCCTGGAAGGGATGCCACTTTTGATAATGTTGCACAATTTTTGGAATGTGCATGTTAACACTGGAAATATTAATTAATAGTTGGTGATGATGAGGAACTTGATACCCTACTATTCATCAGGGGATCCCTGTTACTGTGTAATGGCCAAGTTCTAAGTAGAGCCCTTTTGAACTACTGATTCCAATAAATTACTGGGTATATTCATGAAGTAGCTAAATTGAGACGTGTTGCCCTTTGTTACTATGTTGCTACCTATCCTATGTATAGTCTAATTTATTTCTCCGTTTTATCACAGGGAGATGCAGGTGGACCAATATTATGCAAAAGTAAATTTCAGAAAAGGAAGTCATTAAGTGGCATTGCTATCTTTGGAAAGGGTTGTGATTTAAAGGACAAACCCGGTATTTATACACGTTTAACTAATATATACCTCCAATGGATAAAGAAGACAATCAAATCCAAAACCAATGACATTGAAATTGAGCAAAAATGAGAAGAAACCAGAGACCAGTAGGTGGGAAAAATAATTGTCTGTGCATGGATAGAGTCATTTCTGAAATATAACCAATGACTACATATTAAACATTTACATTTTTATAAGGAAGTGGTGTATAAGTCACTCAGCAGTCAATATTC
Organism: Narcine bancroftii; assembly: GCF_036971445.1. Taxonomy (NCBI): domain Eukaryota; kingdom Metazoa; phylum Chordata; class Chondrichthyes; order Torpediniformes; family Narcinidae; genus Narcine; species Narcine bancroftii. The sequence goes on from NC_091471.1 coordinate 80,336,798, forward strand.
AAGCTCCAACCAGCCTACTATATCCCCGTTTGCTGCATTGGAAAGTATCAAATTTGGTTTTCTCATATACCAGAGGATTTCATAAATGAGTAAAAGTTATAAAATTATGAACAGCATAAATAGGATGGAAGGTCAGAGTCTTTTTTTCCCAAGGGAGTCGAGAATTAAAGGAGGGGGAAAGGGAGTTTATAGGAGATATGAGGGATACGTTTTTTGCACAGAGGGTGATGAAAATTTGAATTGAGTTTCCAGAGGAACTGATAAAGTGAGAGCATTTGCTGGACTATTGGACCAGCACTTTGATAACAATGGCATGGAGGGGTTTTGCTCTAATGCATGCATGGATTTACATTGATGGGTATCATGGTCAGCCTGAATGAGGTGGCCTGATAGGGCCCATTTCTATGTTCTACAATTCTGTGATTCATAGCAAATATGTATTTACAGAATCCAGGAAGTAAAAGTGTGGGCAGTGCAGGAAAGAGCTGATGAGGTAGAAGATCAGTCACAATCTATTTGAAAGACAGATAGAATAAGATTGATCCCTAACCTCATCACGTGAGGCAGAATGACTTTTTCCTGCTTCTCACATAGAGACACATAGGGTGTCTCTCCATTTCTGAGAAAGTTGGCTGGTGAGAGCCTGAAAACTGATTATTCAATGACTGAATTTATAGGCCGACATTTTATGGAAATGTTAAATGTTTATTATGTAGTTACATAACAATGTTATTTTCAATACAATTCTGCATCTTGACGCCATTTAAGACTGTTTGTAATCACTGCAATATAGCTTGGTGAAAAAGAAAAATCTTGCTAAATGAGCCATCATTGTTACTTTCATGTTTAGAAATTGCAACTGAATTTACCAGAAATAAAGACCGACCAAATCTATTGATTAACTTACTGTGTTTTGTGTGCATCTCAAGGTAAAGTTTAAGCATTGAAAACACATTGATGGAGGTTGTTTGATGGACAGACCATTAGACATACACAATAAAGCAAGTATAACACAAAAATACAGAAGTGTGTCATTTCAGAGAGTGATCAGTTGGTTTGGAGCAAATGCACCTAACTCTCTAATGAAAAAAAGAAAAACTAACAAAAAAAAACTGAGCAGTTTATTCTGAGGGTTACATATATTTTGTAATTTTTGGTTCCAACCATAAATCAAAAAAAAGGTAAAACTATATCTCATCTGGAAGAGTAAATACATCTAATCACATTAGAAAGATTTACATCATATGGAAATAAGACATAAAAGGTCATCATGTATCTTTAAATTTCATCGATGAATCAAATACATGATATTTAATTCTTTCTAAGTTTAGGCAAGACATAATATGAGAAAACCATTAAAACACTTAGGGTTTAAAAATTGGATTGTAAACATGAGTTCATCCTGCCAATTTGGCAGGTTTTCTACCCATGTACAGGCCAATTGATGGGTAGAATTTTTTTTAAACTGCGCGGGATTGAAAACTACCTAGGAGGTGGATTGCCAACCCGTGTAGACGTACCCTGTAGCTGCTACTGCTCAATTTGTAATCGATAGAGGGTTGTCTGGGTTGAAGATGATGTTAATGACACATTGCCGGGAGCTTCAAGTGTGGAAAGTGAGCAGCTCAGGTTAGGTCGCTGTGATAATCAGCATGTGTTCATAAAGTGAATATAGATCTGTTTGTGTACAAGGGCAATGTTTGCACATTTATGTATTTGAGTGTTTATTATAAGAGATAGATGTCCGCTTTGCATTTCCCCATTACTCAGTCTTACCCTTTAAATGTGTAGCAGCGGATCTGCATATGTTTACGGGACATTAGTCTGAAACCTGCGCCATGTAATCTTTGTGAAATGGAAACTCCCAAGCCACTTTAAAATTTCAATTTTAAAAATGTTTTTATTTTGCTTTTGCCCATTTATATTGCATCTGCCACAATGTGTTTGCACACCTTTTTAAGGTCCAATTTTCGACTTGGGGCAGCATGGCCTGCCATATTTTTCAATAAAGTTTCATTGTGTGTGCATAGCCGACCAGATTCTTACATAGTGGACACAAAAGCTTCACAGATAGTAAGGGTAGAATGCCTTGTTGAACCCTGCAAAGGATTTCTCTCTTGCAGGGGGAGCATTGGCTCAGATAGATAGTGCACATACATTATGCAGGATACAGCAAGCCATAACAACATCAGAAATGGATGCAGTTTTCATGTCTATTCCCTTGCTCAGTGCCCTTTTAGCCACCCAAAGACATTCTCCACCACAATTTGTGCCAAGTTCAATTGATAGTTGCAGTTCTTCTGGTGATGGTTGAGAGAACGGTGCCGTGTAATTGTCAAGTTCCTTCATAAGCCAATTCTTGAGGAGGGAAGGCAGGGTCCCTGACCAGATGTGCATGTTGCCCACAGGCATGGACGTCTGTAGCCAGTGCAAGGCAGAGATGTGAGTATTTCATGTAGCTCAGCTATGGGTCAATACATGCACACCATTGATACCACGCCATGCAAATATCATAGATGGTACTAGACTCATATTTAAACCATGCGCGCATACTGGCCAGTATGGTTCAGTTACTTCCAGTAGGAACAGATAGCCACCTGCATCCTCAGCCTTCTTGTGAAGGGGCAAGTTGGTTAAGACCCTAACATCGTGAATACAGCCTGGCCACCCCATATACACATCTGTGAAGCTGAAAGCAAATAGTGCAATGGAGTGATTGGCATACAGTGTACACTCAATGACATAGACAGACAAAGGAACAAGTTGAGGGATTTGCTTACCTCCATTTGTGGTCCACGACACTGAAAAACAATGGAGTACCACCCTTATAGTTCTAGTATGCTGATTCCTCCTGGTGCGGGGAAATTATGGGAATATATGTGCCATCAATAGCCCTCGCACATATCGGGTATCCTTTGTCTGCAAATGCGTCGATAGTTTCCTGCAGGCATGCACCACTTGGTAGATGTATGAAATGATTTAAGGCAGTCAACTTCTGGGCCCAAGTCACCTGCTTAACTATCAGACCAACCGTGGATACACCCGTACCAAACAGAACACTGATGGAACAATAATCTCATGGTGTGGCATACCACCACAGAGCAATGGCAAGTCAGATATGTGGTTCCAGAGGCAATCTGCAGTTTGTCACCTTCTGCCGCACTAACTCAGCATTTACTCACTGCCTCTTCTCCACTACCTCCATGAAATAACACAGCCACATTTAAAAGACTTACCTGCCTCGCAATAGACCCATATAGCTGCAGAGCCAAGTTCCTCACACAGCTCCCGTCCTCTATTATAATGGCACGAACAGACCTGGTGGGGGATACCAGTGACTTCCAGCAGGTTCATGATGAGTCACGCACCCACCTAACCTAAGAGGCAGGATCGCCCTTAAATTGGCCAGTCGCCATTTGACCGGCCAATTTAGAGCCCAGTGTGTAAGGGGCCCACTACACAGGCAGTCCCAGTTTGCAAACCCCTACTGTTGAAGATCTAGAGCATTTCCATTTGAATAGGATGGCTCTTCTAGACCCAATTGTTACTGAAAAATTGTCGATAGCCCATTTCCTTTGGAGTTATGAAACCATGCACTTGATGAGTCAATTAGGTACGATTTGGTGAAAACAGTGGTTTTCAAACTTTTTTTTCCACCCACTTACCACCTTAAACAATCCCTTACTAATCACAGAGCACCTATGCCATAGGGAATACTTAAAATGGTATATGAGTGGAAATAAAAAGGTTGAGAACCATTGCTTTAAATGCTGCCCTTTGTTTTTGAAGGTCACTATATAATCCCACCCCCCCCCCACCACCCTTTTATTGCAACTTCTGTCCAGTGTAGCCTGTCACTTTTAATTTCACAGGATAAATCTTACTCTTTCCAGTGAGGGTCTTATAATCGTCCATAGATAACAGATTTGCCTGGGCTCTGGTATCAAGTTTAAATGGAATTACTGTCTCATTCACAGTTTCTGGAATGATCCATTCTGTTTTGACAGTGGCAGTCTGTAGTGAAGCCACAAAGAATTCCTCCAATTCTTTCGTCCACTGTGTATACCTTTCTTTTGGTATCCATGCTTTGCAAAATGATTTTTCTTCCCATATTTATAGCAGGACTTTCCAAAGGCAGGACACATCTTTGGAATAGATTTTCCTCTGCACCTGCTGCATTTGCTGTTTGAGCTCACCACTTTGCTTTGTTGTTGCTTTGGGAAACTCCTGGTGCTCTGCTTATCACTGTTGTGTCCATCCTGTGCAGCTCCTTAACTTGCTCTCGTGTGATCACAGCCTTTTCCAGAGTCAAATCGTTTTCACTCAACAGTCTTTCTCCAAGTCCATTATCTGGCATTTCGCAAATGATTCTGTCTCTAGTGAATTTTTCAAATCTCCAAATTCAGTGTGTGAAGCTCGGCTAAGTATTGGTCAAAACTCATACCTTGTTTCTGGCCACAGGAGAAAAATCTGAACCTCTCGAACATGACGTTTTTACTTGGAACAAAATACTCCTCAAATTTTGTCATCAGAGTGTCCAACGTAAAAGCTGTCTCATCAATTTGAAAACTGTAATAGATGTCCAAGGCATCTTCATCTATCACATGCAGAGACATAAATACTTTCCATTTTCCACTGGTATCTCCCATTCCACCAGCTTCTAAATAAATGTTGAATTGCTGTTTGAAGTATTTTCAATTATTGGCTAGATTGCTGAAAAACTAAAAACTATTGTCTTTTCTTACTCAGACACTTCTGACACCATATTATGCTTGTTCTTTCACGAAGAACAAATTTACATGGGTTTAACACTTAACCAACTTTATTTTCCTTGAGCTGCTTCAACCCACTTCCTTTTTTTTTTGAAATTTATTTATAGTATCTCCATACATTCATTTCAAATTGACTTAGTATAATATTACATAATAGATACTAAATAATTTTCAAATTTTCACCCCCCCCCCCCACCTCCCCTAACCCCTTAGGAAACCACCTTGTGGTGGTTAATTCCCAAAAACCCAAATGGGTGTGGTATAAACCACAAGTGGCATATGACTTTCGGGAGCAGAAGTACCACTCCCTCCCCCCCCCCCCCAGGCAGACAAAATACACGTATAAACCGAAAAATCATAATTTCTTATATCCATAAAACCCCGGTCCATCAATTTAACCAATCTTATTCATAAACTCTTTTTTTTTGAAAATCCAAACTTGATATTAAATTTTGCACCCTTTCCACCCTCCCAACACTGAGTTAAACATTGTTTACAATCAATAAAAGTTTTTAAAAAAATTTTTTTTTCCAAGTCTTCCTGAATTTCATCCACTGAATTAAAACACCTCTGAACATCCCAGTTCAACACCGAATCTTCCATTCTTCTCAGTCTCAAGTTGAATTTGTAGCTTACTTTCAAAAAAAGTTTTTTTCAAATCTTTTAAAATTTTATTGAACATAATTCCTTCAGTCTTGATCTTCTAAAGCATCAATGTTATTCATAAGTTCTTTCTTCTGTGTTTCCCAATTTAATACCAAATTTTCCACTTTGTCAATCTTCTCAATGTTAAGTTGAAATTATTGTTTATTTTCAAGAAAAACTTATTCAAAATTTTTAACTCTTCTTGGACATTGCTCCTTCGACTTTAATTTTATAAATCATCAATCTTGTTCATAGTTTCTTTCTACTGAATTTCCAAATTTAATAATAAAGTTTCCGTTTTTTCCAATTTTCTCAATATTAAGCTGATCTTGTTGTTTAGTTTAAAAAAAACCTTTTCAAAACTATTAAAATCTGTTTGAAATGTATGCATACTCACAGATAATAAATTCACTCTTCCAATATTCCATCCAAAAAAAAATATCACTGATAAACCTTATTGCAGGTCAAGGAGTTCCATATATATGTTTATCTTCAGAAAATATTTCAAATATTTCAAATCAACATTCGTCGCCATCTTTCAAAAAGGAGTCCGAAATCAACTTTAATAAGTTCTGTTCTTGAGAAAATTCCAGCACCAACTCCGGCTCTGTCTGGGCAAATAGGTCAAATTTCTTCCAAAGTCAAAGAATGTAATTTTGTTCTGTATTTATAGATAATAAATTCATCCTTCCGATATTCCATCCAAAAAAAATCACTAATAAACTTTAATGTTATCTGGATTTTTAAAACTCACGGGCAACCAATGTCAATTACTGCAATTTATCTTCATAAAACATTTCAAATCAATATTCATCACCATCTTTCAGAGGGGTGTCCAAGACCAGCTTATCCGACAGTCCAATTAATGAGCTCCGTTCTTAAGAAAATTCCAGCCTTGACTCCGTGGTTCTGTCTGGGCAAGTAGGCCGAGTTTCTTCCAAAGTCGGAGAGTGTAGTTTTGTTCTGTATTTGAACTCTATTTTCCTTAATCTTTGTTGCCATTTTAGACTAAAAACAATTGATAAACAAAACAAAGACTTTTAACAGAAAAGAAATACTCTTAAAACGGGTATTTATATAACTGCCTGGGGGAGACCGGGAATGCACGTCCGCTCCCTACGCCATCTTGCCACGCCCCCCGCTTCAACCCACTTCCAACTGACTTCCCACCCAACCATGCACTTCTGGTTTCCCACCCAACCATGCACATTGCATGCTGGGAAATGTAGTTCTTATTTACATGCATAATAACATAGATACTCTACCTCCTCCTCAGCTCAAACCAGTGACTGCTCATTTTAGCTGAGTCAAAGAGGGACTTACTTGCCTTTCTGGTGGCTTTCCTTGTGATTCCTACTTCCCTAGGAGCTTGGTCATGGATTTGGCAACAAATCCTCTACAACCGACCTTAACCGAGTACATCTCTCACTTTCCAGCCTCACCAATGTTTCAGGCTTAAGCCCTGCTGCTCTCAAGCTCCACGACCATGTACTCACCCAGACTTGATTCCACAGTCACGTTGCCTTCTGAAGGGCTCAAGCCCGAAACGCTAGTGATGTATCTTTACCTTTGCAACATAAAGGCACTGTTTAACCTGCTGAGTTTCTCCAATATTTGTGGGTTTTTTCACTTAACCACGGTGTCAACAGAATCCTGTTTTACAGTTGATGCTTTGTTGGTCAGAGAGGCTCCCCAGGGCATTCGCCTCTTGATGAGAGAGGCTCAAGTTGGGGGTCCCCCCACCCCACAGCCGGAACAGCCATGCAGCCAGGTGCCCCCCCCCCCCCCCCCCGGCCATTGGTGGTAGCAATCTGCCAGTTGAGTCAGCTCCTTTGGAGAGAAATCCCGGGATTCTGTGCTCTCAGAATGACCACGGGCATGGCTCCCTACAACTTGGTCATCAGCATCCTCCTCTCTGCGGTGGACCTGCAAATGGGTGGTGGTGGGTCAAGCATGCAGGGGCTCAGGTGCATAGGGGGAAGTGTGGCTGTGGGACCTAGGCTCCTCGGACACCCCTTCCTCATTACTGTTTAACCATATATCCCCATCCCTCAGTCATACATCCAGATTGTTTCTATGCTGGACAAGAGCTTGGATTTTTTGCAGGGTCTGGCTGCTAGCCAGACCTGTGGGCTGCCTGCCCCTGGTGCAGCTGTATTAGCCTGCAGGTGACTTCAGTCCCCCTATCCTCGAGATCGAGACTCAAACCTGGGCAGTCTAAACTGCCTCCTGCAGCGTGCAGCAGTGCTTCCAGAGCTCTTCCAACTCTCTGTCCTTCTGACTGTATAAATGCTGATCTGATTAGTAATCCCAATCTGGCATCTCAGGAGGGACGCACACAGACAAAGGGCACCCCTTTGACTCACTTTGGCTTTGGGGAACCTGCCTTCTTAAGGAGGAAGACCACATGGTGCCTGCCCCAGTTTCTCACCATGTGGGTCCAATTTCTCAGACCAGTCCACTGGTTTACCGTGGTCTGCCAATATGCTGGCCAAGCGCTCAAATCCCTCCCTCTCATCTATCCACCTGGGAATCCTATCCTCAGTGCCTCCATTGGTTTTTTTGCCCTGTTCCAGAATATTTCCCCAAGCCTGTATCCAACCAAGATCCCTGAGACCTACCAAACAGGTTTGGTAGGTCTCAAAGGCAAGGACTCTGAACACAGTTTTGGTGGGGACGGATTTACAGAAGACAAGTATGGGAAATGGTAACTGATGCAGCACACATGCACGCACATGCGTACACACACACACACACACACACACACACACACACACACACACACACACACACACACACACACACACACACACACACACTTTACAGCAGCTGTGGGTAAGAAATAGTGGACAATTAAAAAACAAATGGGGAAAATAGCATGGGAACAAAATACACACAAACACATACAATGAACTCATACATTTAATAATCAAGGAAAAATCACTACAATGTCCACCATCCCTTGACAGTGCAGGCATGCCTCTATGCTACAAGAGACACTAATTAAATGCTCCCAACCCTTTTAACAGTGCACATCTTACCAGGTTTCTCCAGTACCCTTCCATATTTCTAGGCCTGAAGTGAAACAGGGTAGTCCCAAACTGGCAAAGAGAGAGAACAAAGAACACATGGCACCATTATGGTGCTGGAGGGTCCAGCCCAAGTTGTTAGCAGGGAATAATGGTGCAATGCCAGGATAGTTAGTCCAATTACAACAGCCAATGGCCCAAGGCCAAGTACAGACAGGCTGGAGAGTCCAGTCCAGGTCATTTACATGGATCTAACAGCAAAGTGGTTAATGGGTGAGGTGGAACCAAACCTTGATTGGCAGCTGGTGTGTTCTCCAACTAGTTAGGGGGCAGTGCTGTCACACCGTTCCCAATAGAGGTTGATGCTGGCAATTTCCAGTGGAAATGTAAGTTGCTGACTGAGGTCGACATGCAATTTCCAATCTCTGGCTATGTACAGATGGCCTATAAGTAAGGAAGAGTGGGTCCTGTGATGTATTCCCTCCTGGATAAAAGGTATTTGGCATGGGAGGGTGTCTGAGTTCAGGGTGTTTGATGGCAGAGCATTCGAAGTTCTTCGCTTTTTTTCAAGTTTGACTGCTAGACAACACAGCTCTTGATTGTTTTGCCAGGTATATTGGCCTTTGGTGAGACTGATATTGCACTCAACCAAAATGAGGGTAGCAGGAACTGCGCAGAGAGGATATACTGGGTCCTCTCCCAACCACGGATTTGTTTATGGGAGAGGGCAGGACATCATATTTGGCTCTGATGATAAAGGTTGTTTCTATTTGACTCTTTATTCCCCAGGTCCTTCCAGATTAGTTTCCTCCTTTCAATTCTCTCCCATCTTGTCCATTGCCCTTGCTTTGGTTGAGATATGGCTTTGGCAAAGCTGGTTTGACTTCTTTTCGGCATACCTCCTCCATCACCAGTTGCCAACGTTCAGATGGACTTGCTTTCAGCCAGGTGGGTTTCTTTGTTTCTACACCAAAGCCTCCTCTACCTTGTTGCACATAACCCACTATGTCCTCTGTCATTTAAGAGAAGGTTGGTTGTGTACATGGATGTGAGGGGTTGGAGGGTTATGGGCGGAGAGCAGGAGGGGGAAGCTGGTGGAGTTGTTCAAGTGAACTGGCGTGGACTTGAAGGGCCGACATGGCCTGTTTGCATGCCATAAACAGTTATATGGTTATATGGTGTTGGAGTACAGATTTTGCATTCTGCACTGCTGCAGCCGGTGTCCATTTTCTGCCTGTAGATAAGGCTGGGCAGCACCCTTTATGCACAGATCTTGTGATTCACTGAGCGTCATCTCCAGCCTCACTTTGGCACATTCCTCCACAAGGCTAGACAATGGCAATGATAGGATTCCATCCCCCTAAAGCCCTACACATCTAAAGTATCTGGGTAGTCCAAGCCACTTCCTTGTTTGTGAGCTAATCATTCTCTCCATTTTCTCAACATTTGATAGAGGCAATTTGTATATTGTTAATGGCCACATATGCCATAGTAGCAGGCTGAATTGGAGACATCACACCTTTAGCTTCCCTGGGAGAACAGTGTTGTTAATTTGCTTAAGGCCAGCGAGTATTTCCTGCCTGAGTTGGTCAACCTGCTTCAGGGTTATATTAAACCAATGTCCAAGACTTTTGATTGACTTCTCCAGGACAGTTCTTCATTAGTGAAATTTGCTTGGTTTGATTTCCATTCGTGCCCATTTGATGCTGCCATGAAGCTTATTGAGAAGGCGCTTGGTGCAGGCCTTTGTTGTTGCTAATGTGGTCATGTCATCTATCATGCTCTAATTAGAGGAAGATGTACCCACTCTTCAGATGCTCTCCTCCTATCACCCAACGCGATGCACAGATGATCTGATCCATTGCCATGGTAAAAGCAAGGGGAGAGATGCCTATTTCCAACCAGTGGTGAATTCCTGTATTGTAATGGAGAACTGGAGATCCTGAAAATACACTTGGAGGAGATGCATGATGGCCTCTGAAACCTTGAGCAAGTTGAAAGTTGTCCAGAGCTTCTTATGAGGGACTGATCCAAAGGTATTATCCAGATCTAAGAATACAATGTGCGAGTTTTTCTTTTCCCTTTTGGCTATTTTATCTGGTGCCAGATGATGCTAGTGTGTTCTAAACATCCCGATAATCCCCGTAAACCTGCTTTCTGCTCTGATGTATCGACAAACTTATTGTTCACTAGGTGCATAGAGAGTCATTGAGCCATGACACCAAAGAAAATCTTTCTTTCCACATCCAGAAGGCTAATCTGTTGGAATTGGCTGATGGCTGAGGAGTTCTTTTCTTCAGGAATCAAGATCCCTCCTGCTCACCACCATATCTTAGGTATGATTCCTTTCCCCCGTGCCACTCTCATCAAATTCCAAAGGAACTTCTGGACACCAGGGATATTCCACACGAGGCAGAGTGCAGGTAAAACGCTAGTTTTAATAGACTGGTATACAGCTAGGCTTTGAGGCCTTGGTCTTGCCTCTGTACAAGCCTAGGCCAGAATGAGGAGGAAGGGATTCCCACGGGCTTATATGCAAGGTCACCAGGTGAGCCACTTGGTGATCTATTGGTGTAATGACATTATGCATGACATACCATCACATTCACCCCCCCTTTAAAAATTGTGGCTGACCCTCTACCCCCCACCCCCTCTGTTTCTTTGCACCCGTTCATAAGTCCAGTATTTAACGTGGTTTCCTCTTCCTTCTGGACTTTCGGGGGGCCAGGCGGGGGAGGTGGGGGTGCCAGGGCCTGGGGGCTTGGCCCTGGGCAAGGGTATGGTGTATGGGTGCAGGGCTTTCTGCCCGTGGGGGTGTGTTCATCTGCCACTCTTCATGCTGCCCCATCATCTAGGCAACATGGTGCCTGTTGCGGCTTTCCTCGGGAAAGAAAAGATATGGTTATGTGATGTCACATTAGTGGCGATACACAATAAAGAGCGTATGGAGTGCAGAGCCTCCGGTAACATGTCTTGCCACCTTGCTACTGGTAGGTCCTTTGCTTTGAGAGTTAGCAGAACCGTCTTCCAGATGGTGGCATTCTCCCTTTCTACCTGCCTGTTCTCCTAGGTTATAACTCGTAGTGCGACTGGTCGCAATGCCTCTATCCCTGAGGTCCTGTTGGACCTCGGTGCTCATAAAGGCAGCACTCCTATCCGTGTGTATATAGCTAGGGTACCCACACAAACTAAATATAGATTGCAGGCACTTTATTACTGTGGCTGCGGTGACATCGGGACATGGTATAGCAAAGGGGAACCGTGAATACTTGTCGATAGCATTTAGGAAATAGATGTTCCTGTCATAGGATGGGAGCGGGCCTTTGAAATCAAGGCTAAGCTGTTCAAAAGGCCTAGTAGTTTTTATTAAGGAGATGCTGTCTGGCCAGTGGAACTGCGGTTTACACTCAGCACAGATGGGGCAAACCCTGCTTACCATCCATACCTCCTCCACTGAGAACAGGAGGTTTTGGGCCCTGAAAAATGGAAGAGCCTCGTGGCTCCCAGGTGGCCCAGCTCATTGTGCAAGCTCTGCAGCTGGGACATGTGATTAAGTGCCGCACAAGTGCCCCCGGACAATGCGACTGAGGGCTCATTGAGTCTCCCTGGAGGGTATAGGATGTCGTAGCTGAGCGTTGATAATTCTATCCTCCAGCGCAAGATTTTATCATTCTTTATCTTCCCCCTGTTCTGGTTATCGAACATGAATGCCATGGATCGTTAGTCCGTGGCAAGGGTTACAGGCCAGAAAATGTCTCCAGTGCCGCACTGCTTCCACAATGGCCTGGGCCTCCTCCTCCACTGCTGAGTGTCTTACCTCGGACCCCTGGAGGGTCTGCGAAAAAAAGGCCACCGGCCATGCCTCTTGATTCAGGGTGGCAGCCACGTCTGAGGCATCGGTCTCTATCTGAAAAGGGACCGTCTCGTCAATGGATCGCAGGGTTGCCTTCGCGATCAGATCCCTGATTTCTTTGAAGGCTTTTATAGCAGCAGGGCTGAAGGGAAAAGTTGAGGCCTTTATGAGTGAGCGGACCCTGTCGGCGTAATTGGGCACCCACTGCTCATAGTATGCAAACAGCCCCAGTCACCTCTTTAATGTCTTTTGAGAATGAGGGATGGGGAGGTCTAGCAGCAGGCACATGCGGACCGGGTCCAGGCTGATTTCCCCGTTTTGCACCACGTAGACCAGGATCGCTAACTTCCTGGTGCTAAAGACACATTTATCCTTATTGTACGTTAGATTGCGGTCATTTGCTGCATGAAAAAAATGTTGAAGGCTAACATCATGGTCAGCTGTGAGTGGCTACAGATCGTAATGATCTCCAGAGTGACCCTGCAGAAGTGGTTGCTCTTAGTCACATGGTGCCATTAGATGCCATTAGGATCTGATGGTCACTGGGGTACGTTTTTAAAGTGTGGAGTTCTACCAACCCTTGGTCTATAAAGCTCTCTGTACTCCCACTATCCACCCATTAACCTTAATACTAACAGTCACGTCCAATAGGTCATGTGGACTCACCTGATTCAGTCGTAATGAGGCCAGCCTGGTGCTTCCTCCATTCTGATTGGAGCTTTCATCCCAACCTCGATCATAGTACTTGGTTCCGAAGCCATCATCTGGTCGCTGTGTCCTCTACCCGGCGTCCCAAGATGGCCAACAGCACATGGCACTCTGCTTCCTCTTGCCTGTGGGGGAAGGAGAAGATCTTTCCCACCGCTCATTTGCATGAGAGAGGGCTTTGGCGGGAGCCTTGAGGCTTCTGCATACTTTTGCATAATGCACCTTCTATCCACACCTCAAGCAGTCCTTCTCCTTAGCTGGACAGTGGGCTCTGGAGTGCTTTAGCTGCTCGCAAAAAAAGCACTTGGAACGGTCTAATGAGGCAGTTGCTGCGGAATGTTGCCCTTATTCACCCATGCACCTCTCCCTGTAAGTGGCCCACGAGCCTGGCTCAGTGTACTCCTCTAGCTCCCTCCTAGAGTCCTCCAGAGCATCCACAATGGTTTCAGCCTCATCTAGCCTCACTGTCCCCTTTTCCAACAGCCTCTGTCTTATCTCCATTGACCTGACCCTGGCTACGATTCTGTCCCTCACCAGATCGTCTGTGAAGTCATGGGCAGATACTGTCTTAAAATTGCAAGCCCTCGCCAAATCCTTAGCGCGACTATAACGTCTCTAGTAGACTCCCCTGCTTTCTACAACTTGGTCATGAGTCTGTGCCTGGAGTGCAGCTCACTGTGCCCCCTATTATAATGTCTTTGCAGAGTGTCCATTGCATCCCTGTATGACATGGCATCCTGAATTAACAAGTACGGACGATCTCCCAGCTGAGCCAGCAGTAGCATCTGCATTTCCTCCTCTGACACTCCTTCTACCCCCACGTAATTTAAAAAACACCTATACCACCGGCTGAAATGCATGCTCGTACCAGGGGTTCTGGGATCCAGCTCAAGCTCTCTGGCCGCAGTACCTGACTGGGCCTGATCCCTCTTGCACATGGTCACTTGCCCCTACAGTAATGCAGGCCCCCTCCGGGGAATCGGAGATGGTTGGGGGTGGCTCTGGGGTAACAGCCCATCCCCCCGATCCTGCCAGAAAACCGTGATTGGCAAGGCGACTTGCTGTATGCCCTTCATCCGTGTTTGGCATGACTCCTGGTCGTAAACCAGGTTCCCCGCATGCTGCCCCGATGAATTCGCAACAGGAAGGGCACTCTGCCGCTCGTTACTTGCCCCGGGATCCCCGCGTGCTGCACGGCTGATCTGAGTCCTGGTGAGTTCGTGAACAGGTAGGGCACTCTGCCACTCATTACCTATCCCTGGGTGTTTCTGACCCTTCCGAAATCCACCACGACTGTGGGGTAGGCTCCCCCCTTGCTCTCGATCGTGATCTCGCAGCTTTCTTGCTGGTCTGTTTTCGGCTGCACGTGCACAGGGCCCATTTCCGTTCCTGGGTTCCTGAGTCAGGTCTCGGCTGAGTCAAGGTCTAGCGGTGCTAGATGTACAGCAGTCTATTAAATTGTAGGCTACTAGCATCAAACCACATGAGGCAGAGTGCAGGTAAAACACTAGTTTTAGTAGACTGGTTTACAGCTAGACTTTGTGGCTTTGGTCTTGCCTCTGTATAAGCCTAGGCCAGAATGAGGGGAAAGGGATCCCCCCGGGCTTATATACAAGATCACCAGGTGAGTCACCTGGTGACCTAGTGGTGTAATGAAATCATGAATGACATACCACCACAACCTGCATGGGTCTTCCTCAAGTGTTCCTCAAGTTCTCTCCTTGGCACTCTGAGTGTCCCACTCTTTTCTACAGAGAAAAGGCCTTTGATGAACTTATAAGGATCTTTGTAAAAGTTTGTTGTTGCCCAATCTTTTTTTCTATGCTGCCTTCTCTTTGCAGAGTGGCAAGACACTTCTTTATCTCTTCCTTTTCCTCCCTTTTCTTCCTCTGATGCCTTCCTCCATTATTTCCTCAGTTGCCGTCTTTCCCTAATGAGTCTCTCCATTTCCTGTTGGCTTCTTGATTTGAGCCGAATTTGTTTCTTCTGTTTCCTCTTTCTCTTTTCCCTCACTTCAAATCTCTCTACTCCATGAGGTAAATGAGGTTAATCCCTTATAGTAAGTGAATAAGGTCTGTGTCAATGGATTTTGATTTTGTCTCTTGCAGGATTTGGGCCGCAATATTTCTGGGTGTGTCCATCAATCTTCCTGTCGCTGGTTTTGGCTGGCTGGACTGAGGACACCTAGGTGTGGCTGGGTCTGCAATTGTTTGACTTTTGCTTGTGAGTAGAATATTGATATCCTGTGGGCTGTGGGGGTTCTCCTGCCACTTGGCTTTATTCGACTGATTTGACTTACTTCTTAAAAAGAAGTGGTCAATTCAAGGTATCTCATTAAGCTCGCTCAAGCACTTTTCCTTGACCTGATGGATTTTTAAAAAATATTTTATTTTTGAATTTCCAAGACTCACTTGAATCCAAAACAACAATACAATCTTTCTCAACAATTATATATTACATTCAGAGCCCTTCCCCACCCCACCCCCTTCCCTCTCATGCCCTAGTACCCCCAAGGAAAAGACTATGTAAATTAAGCAAACTTTAAAAAAAATCTATACTGCTGCAGACCCTTAAGTGAACCAAATATAAACCAAAAGTAACATAAAGAAAATGACATAAAAACAAGAACATGTCATCTACGCCATGACTCACCATTTATCTCAGTCATTCCACTATTAGTACAGATTTTTACCTTGCTTCTATTTAGAAGGGGTGTAACTATATCTGCGCACCTGTATGCTGCAGATAAGGCTGCCATACCCCCAACAAATGTGTAATATTTTCTCCTTAAATTGTTTGTCATTTTCTCTAGGGGAATACAACTCTGCATCTCCATATTCCAACATGTTGTAACGATCGTGCTAAGGAGTGAATAACGAGACCAGCAGTCAACACGTTTGTTCCAAAACTCACTGCTTTATTGTTTGCTCGCTGAGTGTTTTAGAGGTGCCCCATGTTCCAGGTGCTGGGAACTGGATGTTACGTCGCTGCCTGGTAGCTATTCATACATCGCACATGCAGACCCTTTCTTTGAGGGCAAGGGGAAGATGCCCGGCACCATCTTGGTGTAGTCTGCTCCAACCGTGCGCACATTACAATCGGAGTCGGTTTGCCTGAACACCAAACAAGTTGGTCGCCACAGTGTAATGTTTAGTTGGGAGTTGGACTTCCACGAGACCGCTATACACTTCCTGGCTACCGCCAAGGCGACCTTCACAAACTGAATTTGATACTTGGACAGTTTAAAACATGTTCCCCAGAAGGTAAAATTCCAGACCTTGTGGAAAATCCACCTATATATTTTTTTTCAGAATGTCCTCCCAGAAGGATCTCACCTTTGTACATAGCCAGGTTGAATGGATAAAAGTTCCAATCTCCACACCACACTGTTATGACCCTAAAGGACCCCAAAACCCAGCAGCAATAGACATTCAGCAAGACAAGTAGCTTTTAAAACAAAAGTTGTTTTTAATCTTGAAACATGAAAATAGAATCAAACTTTAACTCATCTCTATACTTAATTAACCCCCTTCTAATTCTAAGCGCACATATATGTAATGTGTATATAAATTTAAGAAAATTATTTGGTTCACAATTCAATCTCACTTCTCCTTCTTCCAAGTTCTTGGATGTAGGCAATTCTTATACTGTGCACAGAATTTAACATGTATAATGTTCACCAGGCTTTGGTGCTCGAAAGGTAAATGTTTACTGCTCAGGAAGGTTCTTGTAGGGTTTGCAGAGAGAGATTTGTTGTTCCAGGATTTCCACAACTAAGGTACCACCATTAGTCACCTCAAGGTCTCGCTGATTAAACTTGCCCCATCAGGGTTCTCCAAATGGTAATCTCTTTCTTTCAGGCTACTACAGAGTTCTTTTCTGTTTCCCTTATTGCAAGAGAAACATCAAACAGATAGCACTTCCAGCCATCCACTGATCTGGAACTTTCTGTTTCCAACCAGCTCTTCTTGGCTTGCACTGTTCAGCAGCTTTCAGTATCATATGCACACTAGCTGAGAGAACTTGTTTAGATTGGTCTCACCTCTCTCTCTCTCTCTCTCTCTCTTTCTCTCTCTCTCCCCAACTGCTAGGAAACTCGTGTGACTCACTCCCTTGCAAAACCCCCCAGCTTCTTCAGCAAATAACAGGAATTCTCCTCTCTTGGTCAAGCTGTTGTCTTAGATAAACAAAACTCAGGAGTGACCTTTCTGTGAGTACCCTGTAGGTACCTGCAAACAGCTAGTTTGTCTCCTCCAAAACAATGGCTATTCATTTCATGATGTCATTTCAATTAGTGCCTACTTGTGAATTGTGTATAAAAGTCTCCATAGATCCTGCAATGTTACTGAATATGAATTCTTCAGTCTTTCAAATAAGATCTGTTTAAAATGTGTGTATGTATGTAACCTACTGTAATCTTACAAAATTCCTCCTAAATTTTATCCATTACAACACCTAAAGCACATTTCCGAAATTTCTGGTTTGGATTTATGTAATTTTTGTTGTGTGAGGTACAGTTGATGAAAGACTTGATGGATCATAGGCTCCTCTCGAGGTTACCTTTGTCCAGGAGTTTGTGGCCTATCAGAGTGGCTGATCTATCAGGTTTTATTCTGATCATTTCCGTTTCTTGGTCTTTTCCATGTGGTCCTCCATTGAGTTATCTTGCTGATTCAGAGGTATTCTTCATTTTGATATTTTTATAGCCATTATTGGGTGGATCCAACATGGTGTACAGTGATAGCTCCTGCTGTCATGGGGAGTTAGCCCATGCCAGCCCCTTAAAGGTCTATTCCCTTCTGTTAGCAGGGTCTTCTGGCTGTCACTAGGTCTTTCCCTGGTTGTTGGGTGCCCTTTCACTTGGTTTATTCCAGGTATTCAAATTGATTTATAGGTCTAGGTATTACAATCCCTGACATTGGTTAAGCCTCTCTCAAAGAGGTAGAAGATTGGTTGCATCAATGACAATTGAATTTTATTGCTTAAGGTCACAAAATGCTTATTATATTCAGTAGACTGGCTCCTTAATATAAATTCATTTTGAATTGAATAATTTTTTACCACAGACTGTCTATGTGTGTTTACTTTCTGGACTAAATATTTACAATCTAGAACATGTTAGAAACAGAAGTACCTTCACAGAAAGTGCTCGAGACAAAAATTGAGAACAAAGAACATTTATTATACAACAATGCAAAGTTGGGTGCTTCCCCTTACCCTGGGAATACACACATACACTGG
This sequence comes from Narcine bancroftii, assembly GCF_036971445.1. NCBI lineage: Eukaryota > Metazoa > Chordata > Chondrichthyes > Torpediniformes > Narcinidae > Narcine > Narcine bancroftii. Next base: position 80,355,046 of record NC_091471.1, read on the forward strand.
GGCTCACCCAACTTTTATACAGTTTATTTCAGTATAGGAATACCCTCCCCCTTCCATTCTTCTGCCTCCTGGATAGGTTTGGCATTAGGCAATCCTGCCTGCCTACCTGCTGTTTCTGTGAGCTTGGAGGACCAGGGGGTATCCTGTCAGTGTCCCATCATGTCATTATCCTCATTGTCCTTATTCACAAACCTGTCTTTGTTCTAATTTACACCTTCCCGACTCTCAGGGCTACAACCTCTTCATATCTTCTTTCTTTGGCTTGGCTTCGCGGACGAAGATTTATGGAGGGGGTAAAAAGTCCACGTCATCTGCAGGCTCGTTTGTGGCTGACAAGTCCGATGCGGGACAGGCAGACACGGTTGCAGCGGTTGCAGGGGAAAATTGGTTGGTTGGGGTTGGGTGTTGGGTTTTTCCTCCTTTGCCTTTTGTCAGTGAGGTGGGCTCTGCGGTCTTCCTCAAAGGAGGTTGCCGCCCGCCAAACTGTGAGGCGCCAAGATGCACGGTCTGAGGCGCTATCAGCCCACTGGCAGTGGTCAATGTGGCAGGCACCAAGAGATTTCTTTAGGCAGTCCTTGTACCTTTTCTTTGGTGCACCTCTGTCATGGTGACCAGTGGAGAGCTCGCCATATAACACGATCTTGGGAAGGCGATGGTCCTCTATTCTGGAGACGTGACCCATCCAGCGCAGCTGGATCTTCAGCAGTGTGGACTCGATGCTGTCGACCTCTGCCATCTCAAGTACTTCGATGTTAGGGATGAAAGCGCTCCAATGGATGTTGAGGATGGAGCAGAGACAACGCTGGTGGAAGCGTTCTAGGAGCCGTAGGTGGTGCCGGTAGAGGACCCATGATTCGGAGCCGAACAGGAGTGTGGGTATGACAACAGCTCTGTATACGCTTATCTTTGTGAGGTTTTTCAGTTGGTTGTTTTTCCAGAATCTTTTGTGTAGTCTTCCAAAGGCACTATTTGCCTTGGCGAGTTTGTTGTCTATCTCATTGTCGATCCTTGCATCTGATGAAATGGTGTAGCCGAGATAGGTAAACTGGTTGACCGTTTTGAGTTTTGTGTGCCCGATGGAGATGTGGGGGGGCTGGTAGTCATGGTGGGGAGCTGGCTGATGGAGGACCTCAGTTTTCTTCAGGCTGACTTCCAGGCCAAACATTTTGGCAGTTTCCGCAAAGCAGGACGTCAAACGCTGAAGAGCTGGCTCTGAATGGGCAACTAAAGCGGCATCGTCTGCAAAGAGTAGTTCACGGACAAGTTTCTCTTGTGTCTTGGTGTGAGCTTGCAGGCGCCTCAGATTGAAGAGACTGCCATCCGTGCGGTACCGGATGTAAACAGTGTCTTCATTGTTGGGGTCTTTCATGGCTTGGTTCAGCATCATGCTGAAGAAGATTGAAAAGAGGGTTTGTGCGAGAACACAGCCTTGCTTCATGCCATTGTTAATGGAGAAGGGTTCAGAGAGCTCATTGCTGTATCTGACCCGACCTTGTTGGTTTTCGTGCAGTTGGATAATCATGTTGAGGAACTTTGGGGGACATCCGATGCGCTCTAGTATTTGCCAAAGCCCTTTCCTGCTCACGGTGTCGAAGGCTTTGGTGAGGTCAACAAAGGTGATGTAGAGTCCTTTGTTTTGTTCTCTGCACTTTTCTTGGAGCTGTCTGAGGGCAAAGACCATCTCAGTAGTTCCTCTGTTTGCGCGAAAGCCGCACTGTGATTCTTCATATGTTGAACTTGCTAATGTCTAGGGCTTACTAATTACATATGCAAAACAAAACCTGCTAATTCTATCTAGGGCTAGAAGACCCTTATCTTATTCAGACTAACTCTACTCCTACATATATTATCTATTGTCTATCCTTATCTCATTCATATGTGAACTTGCTGATTCTGTCTAAAGGCTAGAAGATTCTTATCTTACTCAGACTGACTCTGCTTCCTACATTCTAATATCCATTTCTTATCCTGTTCATACTGGCTTTATTCATTTCCCCATATATCTATATTAGTTTCCTCATCTTCATATTTTTATATCAGTTTTATTCATCTCTCACAATCCTCACTTTTCTTTTAGATTAGTGTCACTGATCTCTCAACTGAAATGTATTACTTGCAAACTTGGTCTTTTTCCCAGCTGGTCAGTAAACGAACTGCAGTCTCAGCATCATTAGACAGAATTAGGGAAACATACATCCTTTGGGTTATAGTGTTCTGACGAGGGGTTCGATGAATTAAATACTGCACACAAGTCTTTAGGCAGGGGAGCACCATAATGGTCAGAATAGCGAGTCCAGCTGCTATAAGGGCTGTGGGTATCAGACTCCAGTTACCAATAAAAAGTACACCGGACCAAGGTTGCCACGTCTGAACCTGGGCATGGGAAGATTTTCAAACTCCTGAAGAAGTGTCTTTAACCGCCTGACCGTTGTGAGCATTGTCCTTAACCAGTCTTTCACTAACGCTGCCTTCAGCAGCCAACGAGTAATCGAGAGCCAGGCGGTTTTGTTGAACTGTGGCTCGTATCTGTCGCCCTTCTTCAGCCCCTAAATTCTGGGCCATTGCTATCTATTCAGTGATGATCTCCAAGGCTGCCTGGAGTCTGATTAAACGATTTAAATGCCAAGCAGCTTTAGTATTCTGGAGCAGCTTACTTCGTTTACAGCTGGAACTCCCCTTTCAGTGGTGGTTTTTTTAACATTCCGAATGTCTGTGTGACCCAAAGGATGCTTTACAGAAGACCAAGTTGGGGAGGGGTGTTTCTTGTCACTTAACCTGTGAGTTGCAGCTTGTCTGCGAACATTAGCATATGTATTAACTCTATCTCTGCCACATGTACAATCCTGACTACCATTCTGTCTGTCTTTGTCCCACCACATCCTTTGTGCTATCCCTTTAAAACTCCTCTCTTTAATACCTGTAGAGGCCAAAATACAAATCAAATCTACTCCTCTAGAGCCGTTCTGTTCCCCTGGTCCATGTTGGGATCCTATATTAACCCACACCCCACTATGACTATACTTTATATCTGTGAAATAATTGTCACCTCTGCTGCCCCTATTCCAGGAGGACTTAATACATCGTGAGTAATTTAGGGATGTCCCAAAAATGGGGAACCAACAAGTAAACAGTACAGTAAATGGTAAAAACAACATTATAGCACTTTTTCCCGGCGTAGTGTAACTTTCAGATCAGAAGGATGAAGGACTGCACGCCTGGTGGAGGGTAGATTATCAATGTCTTTAGTCTGTGGTTCAGCAGCTCGTTTAATTTGTTGGATGTGGCTCCATCCCTTTTCTTTCATTCGCACGGCAGTGTCTGTAATCAAAAGTACACAATAGGGGCCATCCCAGACAGGTTTTAGTTGGTGATCTTGCCATGCTTTTACATATACCCAATCACCAGGTTTAATAGAATGAATAGGATACTCCAGGGGTGGGCAATAACAGCTGCATGTCTATTTTCTCCGTGAGCGCAGCCTGTTTGACAGCTGCATCTGCCTGTCTGTTCCCCTGTGCTTCAGGACTATCACCACTTTGATGGCTCCGTACATGAACTACAGCTATTTCCTCAGGTAATGTAAGAGCATCTAGAGATTGGACAATTAAGTTTTCATGGATCAACTTTTGTCCTTTTCCAGTTATCATTCCCCGCTCTTTCCAGATCTTCCCAAAGGTGTGCACTACACCAAAAGCATACTCTGAGTCTGTGTAGATCGTGCCCACCTTGTTCTCTAGACGCTGGAGAGCTCTACAGAGGGCATACAATTCACAAGATTGTGCTGACCAATGACCGGGAAGGTGACCGGCTTCAATCACCACTCCTTCTTTCCCATCCACTGCACTATACCCGCTATAGCGAGTGCCATCAATGCAACGAGAAGATCCATCAATAAACCACCTTTCACCCTCCTGTAAAGGCTCATCACTTAAATCCTCTCTAATTTTGGTCTGTAAATCTATTGCCTCTAAACATACATGCTTTAACTCATTTATGGTATTGTCAGAATTTGGAGAAAACAAGAAAGCTGCTGAATTGTGTTCTTTATTCGTAATCAGGGCCAAATCATCCCTATCCATTAGGATCGCTTCATATTTTAAAATTCTAGAATCAGTGAGCCACCTTCCAGCATGTTGTAAGAGAATATTGCGGACTGTGTGAGGGGTGTGAACTATCATCGGGGCACCAAACATAATCTTTCGTCCTTCCTCAACTAAAATAGCAGTGGCTACGATGGCTTGCACACACTCTGGCCAACCACGACAAACAGGGTCTAAAACTTTTGACAGAAAAGCAACTGGCTGTCTACAGCCTGCCTTCTCTTGTGTTAGTACTCCGGTGGCTACACGTTGGTATATAGGTCAAATGGCTTATTTAGGTTGGGTAAAGCCAACACAGGGGCACTAATAAGGTGCTGTTTCACCAAGTTAAAATCTTTAATCTCTTCCTCTGTCCAGACAACAGCTTCGACCCCTAGAATCATGAGTTTATCATAGAGAAATCTGACCAGGCTAGAATAATTTTCAATCCAGATTCTACAGTATCCCACTAAACCAAGGAATTTCCCAAGTTCTTGGGCATTCTTGGGAGGGGGGAATCTGTAGAATACCACGTATCCTTTCTGGACTTATTTTCCTAGTTCCCTGACTTACCAGATGACCTAAGTATTTAACTTCTGATTGAACAAATTGTAATTTGGATTCACTCACCCTGAGACCCTTATTCTCCAGAAAATTCAAAAGTTCAACAGTATACTGTTTAACTAATTCGTAAGTTTTTCTCGTAATTAACAAATCATCAACATATTGTATCAACTGACAATTCTCTCTCCCCGAGGAGCCTCATCTAGTATTTGTTCTAAGACCTGGCCGAATAAATTTGGTGATTCTGTAAAGCCCTGGGGAAATACTGTCCACCGGTATTGATTCTTGCGTCCAGTAAAAGGATTTTCCCATTCAAAGGCAAACATGTCTCTGCTCTCTCTTGCTAATGGACAGGTCCAGAAAGCATCTTTGAGGTCAATCACACTAAATCATTTACTATGGGGATCGATTTTACCCATTATTGTATAAGGATTAGGTACAACCGGGTGACGGGTGAGAATAATTTTGTTCAGCTCCCTCAAGTCCTACACTAATCGATAGGTACCGTCTGGTTTTTGGACAGGTAAAATTGGGGTATTAAAAGGTGACATACAAGGTTCGAGAATACCATCTTTCACCAACTGGTCAATTACTGGCTGCAGCCCCTTTCGGCCAGCCATAGGAATTGGATACTGGTTTTTGTCTAATTACTTGTTCAGAATCTTTTAAAGTAACTTGCAGCGGAGGAATATCTAACACTCCTCTATTGCCTCTTTCTGCTCATACTCCAGGATTTATTAGTTCTCGATCTTCCTCGCTTAATACATACAATTGAACCCCGATATCTGATTCCTATGGTCTGGTGCTGATAGCCAATTGGTCCTGTAAATCTTGTCCTAACAAACAAACTCCAGCTTGGGGAACTAGTAAAATATCCTCTGTTATTATCTTTTCTCCCATTTGTATTCTTACATCCCTTAATACAGGGACTGTAAAATCTCTTCCTCCTCCTCCCAAAATCATCACTGTCCCCTCTATCTTAACACTCTCGGGTGGTTGTAAAATACTAGACCGGGCTGCCCCAGAATCTACCTAAAATACCATCTTGTCACTGTGGGGTCCTATGCTTAAATTTACCAATGGTTCTCCGTGCAGCCCCACGGTGTGTATTGACTGAGAACCGTGACCCCCCCTATTCATAATCTGCTTCCATCGGTCGGACTCTGGCTTTACCCTACCCTTAATTTAGTCTATGTGTCGTCTGAGTCCAGCGTGTTCATTAAATGAAGTGATAGGAGAATCAGTTTATTACACAGCATAAGAATAAACCTTAACAGAGCTCTGGTTCAGTCATTAGTTCATAGGTCACCTGCACAGTGAGCTATTCCCCACGACTGACCTCTACTGTCCAGTCTCTACAGTTTATATAGCTCAACCCTAATGTTTGGCTTGGAAGTCAGCCTGAAGAAAACAGAGGTCCTCCATCAGCCAGCTTCCCACCATGACTACCAGCACCCCCACATCTCCATTGGGCACACAAAACTCAAAACGGTCAACCAGTTTACCTATCTCACCTGCACCATTTCATCAGATGCAAGGATTGACAACGAGATAGACAACAGACTCGCCAAGGCAAATATTCATGGTGAAGGGAAAAAGTAATGTATGTAAGGGGCAGCCACAGTATGTAGCAAAGTTGGCTGATTACAGTAGGTTTAGAATTGCCTGCTCCCAAAATACAAAAGAGAGGATATGTATGAAACAATTTAGTAGGAATGTTAAGGCAAGGAGGTGTTGATTAGCACAAACAAAAAGAACCTGACAGAGACTGTCAGAAACAAAGAGAATGGAATCAGTAAAAGCAAGACAGAAGGAGGTGTTTAGTAGAACAGAAGAATATGGCCAGATGAGAACAAAGAAATAATTAGAAATATCTGGGATATGAATTGATTTCTGATCAAAACAACAGGATATTCTGACCTTGAGGATTAAAAAAAGAGATGGGAGCTCTACACCCCAGATAACTGCAGAGCAGGAAATTACTTGTGATAAATCTCATGCAAGAAATCTAGCAAAGGAAGCCAACTTTTGTTCTGTATCTTCTTCTTTGGCTTGGCTTCGCGGACGAAGATTTATGGAGGGGGTAAATGTCCACATCAGCTGCAGGCTCGATTGTGGCTGACAAGTCCGATGCGGGACAGGCAGACATGGTTGCAGCGGTTGCAGGGGAAAATTGGTTGGTTGGGGTTGGGTGTTGGGTTTCTCCTCCTTTGTCTTTTGTCAGTGAGGCGGTCTTCTTCAAAGGAGGTTGCTGCCCGCCAAACTGTGAGGCGCCAAGATGCACGGTTTGAGGCGTTATCAGCCCACTGGCGGTGGTCAATGTGGCAGGCACCAAGAGATTTCTTTAGGCAGTCCTTGTACCTTTTCTTTGGTGCACCTCTGTCACGGTGGCCAGTGGAGAGCTCGCCATATAACACGATCTTGGGAAGGCGATGGTCCTCCATTCTGGAGACGTGACCCATCCAGCGCAGCTGTATCTTCAGCAGCGTGGACTCGATGCTGTCGACCTCTGCCATCTCGAGTACTTCGACGTTAGGGATGAAAGCGCTCCAATGGATGTTGAGGATGGAGCGGAGACAACACTGGTGGAAGCGTTCTAGGAGCCGTAGGTGGTGCCGGTAGAGGACCCATGATTCGGAGCCGAACAGGAGTGTGGGTATGACAACGGCTCTGTATACGCTTATCTTTGTGAGGTTTTTCAGTTGGTTGTTTTTCCAGACTCTTTTCTGTAGTCTTCCAAAGGCGCTATTTGCCTTGGCGAGTCTGTTGTCTATCTCATTGTCGATCCTTGCATCTGATGAAATGGTGCAGCCGAGATAGGTAAACTGGTTGACCGTTTTGAGTTTTGTGTGCCCAATGGAGATGTGGGGGGGGCTGGTAGTCATGGTGGGGAGCTGGCTGATGGAGGACCTCAGTTTTCTTCAGGCTGACTTCCAGGCCAAACATTTTGGCAGTTTCCGCAAAGCAGGACGTCAAGCGCTGAAGAGCTGATACTGTACAGGTACAGTATCAGTAGAGTCCAGCAACTTGTATCAAACAGTTATTGATATCCCTTTATTTTTTTTTTAAATTAAACTCAATTATTGGTGAAGACCTTGAGAATCTAGTATCATTTTATATTTATTATTTATTGCTCAGGGACATCCTATAATTTCAAAGTGGAATTAAACGTCACATTCTTGTAAAGTACTATTTTTATGGTTTTAATAAATTTTTCAGCAGTATTTCCTCTATGACAACGCTGTCAACATGGATAGATGAGGAATTAAGTTTATTTTCTTATATGCTAAAAAATTAGGTAGAAGTCTTCAGAAAACTAACAAAACTGATCCAGGTTGTGCAGAAAAGCATCATCTTAATCATTATCTGGTACCTAATAATTCAAAGTGCAAACTTGCATAATTTATCCAAATAGTAATGTTTAAAATCCAGTTTATTTTGTCTGTTAATTTGAACAGTTGGCTTATGAAGCTAGTCTGAACAAGTATGTGTCAATCTTGAAACTTCCAAAATCAACAAGAGATGTCAAAGCTGGAACCATGTGCAGGTTGGGGAGCAACTAATCGTTCAGTCTTGAAAGCATCTGATGTCCTGAGGGAAGTAAATGTAACCATCATTGATAGGAATGTCTGCAACAGTAAAGCATACTATGGCCATCATCCTTACATCACGAAGGACATGTTATGTGCTGGTGATAACAAAGCTGAGAAGGATTCATGTGTGGTAAGTTGGCATTTTTCAATTAAAATTAAAATTTCTCGAGTTGCAAGGCATATCCATGACCAGGCACACTGCCAGTTGTTTGATTAAAAAGTTTATTGTAACCTTGAGCTTTTTATTTGGAAATTGGACAGCAAGTTCCACCATCTGCCAATTCATTTCAACGAGGAACATTGGAAGTTGCTGCTTGTACTATCTCAAACTTCATTGCAACACATCTTACTGACTGGGTCACGTTTAAACACATTGACCAGCATGAAATTTGTGGTTCCAGAGAAAAAAGTATTATTAGCCCAGACCTCTGGATTACTAACCTCATAAAATAAATACTACACTACCATATTCCACAAGGTTTGTTGCAGTTCCTCTTTATTACATTTTATGTGTCTTATTTCAGGGAGACTCTGGAGGCCCATTGATATGCAAAAAGAAGGGCAACAAGAAAGAGTATACTGGCATTGTTTCAGCTGGAGAAGACTGTGGAATTCCCACTAAACCTGCTATCTATACCCATTTATCTAAGAAATACTTTCAATGGATAAACAAGATTACAAGGATCAACACCGCAACATAATAGAAGATCAGATCAAGATGTTCACCTGATTATTTGCAATGTCTTTCCTTTTAATTGCTACATTGTTGTTTGCTGAAGTAACAAAATAAATAGCTTTCTAAATATTTTGTATTTTTTCCATGATTTTTAATATGCCTACGTGAGAGATTTTTTTAAATTGAGAAATGATGAATTGGAGAACTGGACAAACTTTTAATAAATAAAATGTTCTTTTATGGAAGATTAGATTATGTTTGGTATGAGAAGCTTGTTACAGAGAAACTTCAATTCTCCATCTCCATAATGAAACTATATTAATAAATCAAAGAAATCTTGAACTAAATCACAGGCCAAGCCAACTGAAATTTGCATGACTATGGAGAGGGAGCTTGATAAATTAATAATTGGTTCAGAACAGCTGACCCAGATACCATGACATCACAGATCTGTACTGTATCATTTTTTTTAAAGAGTGAAATGTAAACTGTTCCGTGTTACACCAAAGAGCAAAGAATGTGTTACAATTGATTGGTTTCAATTACAATGCACACATTTCCTAAATTATGGATACGTATTATGGTCCTTTTAACTAAACTATATTAATTTGTCAAAATTAATTTATACATTTTTAACTTGGAGTGTTTAATTTACATGGGTTATTAAATTCTTGCTTCAGGAAGTACCCTTACAAATCCCTCTTTACGGCTATGCAGAAAATAAAATTTGCTCCTTCCTACAAACCAGAGGTGAACATACCTGCAGGGTAGTGTACCTCATCTTTCAAAAACTTTGCAAGGACTAAGGAAACTAGGCTGAAGAGCTACTTGCTTTAAACAAGGGGTAGAAAGTGAGAATCCAGGAGCATACATGCTAGGCATGGATGCAAAAGGCAGAACAATATGGACTCTTTTTATTATGGACTCAAAAAGAATGAGAAATTTTGGGGAGGCATTGTCATGGGATGGTGCAGGACTCATTAGAAAAATAAGGAAAGGAAGTTTATGAAAAATCTAAACATGAGGCAGTGTTCCAAATGTAGTCCTTCTGATGACCAAGCATTGTTACAGGGCAGAGAGACCACATTTCTAGTTGAATGGAACTCGTGCAGTTGAATGTAGGAACGAGATGTCTGGATGAGCTGAAGTTTCTGAGACTGGAGGAACAGCAGATCATTTCAGGGGACCGTTGTTTCAATTAAGCAAGAACAAATACAGCAGTTTGCAAAATAATAGCATTCCATTGAAGCATGATTTTTTTTTAATGACCCTGTGCAAGCTGATCACAAGGAAAGCAAAAAAAAAACCATGAGGTTAATTAATGCAGCAATAAGTGGCTGGAAATTTTCAAAACCTATTTCAAGACCAATTCCTCCTCTCTGGTGTGACACATTCCCAATGGAAGGAGACTCATGGGATCACTCTGCTCAGACTCTAGTTAGTGTTTGTTCCAGCACAAACTCAACAAGGAAAATGAGGCTTGAAACTTTTGCAAGAAGACATTTATCTACAGCATGTATCACTGCATTGGCGATGTCGTCCTGGATGCATGTGAATGCTGTTTGGGCTTCTGCCAACAGGGGGAAAGTGGCCAATTTCACCAGGGGACGAACTTTGTCTATGTAATTGGGGACTCACTGGGCATAATAGAAAAAGAAGCCCAAGCACCATTTTAGGGGCTTGAGGGTCTGGGGTAATGGGAGTTCCAATATGGCATGCAGTCCAGGTCTGGCCCAATGATGACATTCTCCACTATGTAGCCCAGGATGGCCAGCCTTCAAGTGCTAAAGAGGCATTTATTTTGGTTATAGGTCAGGTTAAGGCTTTTGGCCACCTAGAGAAACTTGTGGAGGTTGATGTCATGGTCCTGCTGGTTGTGCCCGCAGATGGTCATGTTGTTCAGGTAGGGGAATTGGCCTTGAGTCCATAGTCGTTTCTCCCTCTGGAAAATAGAAACCCTGTTGGTGACTCTGAAAGGGATGTGGACGAAGTGGTAGAGGAGGCCATCAGCCTCAAAGGCAGTGTAAGGGCTGTCCTCCAGCTGGATTGGTACCTGGTGATAAGTCGACTTGAGGTTGATAGTTGAGAAAACTCAGAACTGGGCAATTTCATTGACCATGTCAGCAATGCAGGAAAGTGGGTAGGCGTCCAGCAGGATGAGGCAGTGCCTTGTTTCCCTCCATTCTTTACCATCACTACTTGGGTTCTATGTGGGCTGGTGCTGGGTTCTATGATCCCTTCATTTGACCTCCTCTTTAATGAAGGCTCTGTCCTGGAGACTGTACTGTCTGCTCTTAGTGGCTTCCAGCTTGCAGTTGGTGTGAGGTTCTCGAACATGGAAGGTGGTGGAACCCAGAGAGTAGCGAGACTACATGTAGTGTTCAAGGGGGGTCAGCTGGTTGGTGTTGCAGGCCATGAGGGGCTTGTGGTGGCCGTTGAACTGCATGCAGATGCTCTGTAGCTGGTACTGGAAGTCCAGTCCCAGTATGACAGGTGCACAGAAGTGCACGGCCCCTGCGTGGCATGATCAGGAGTTTAAAGTTCCTGTACTCCGTGCCCTGCACTGTCAGTGTCATGGTACAGAAATCTTAACTGAGTTGAATAAGGAGGCCAGGGAGACTTTACATTACGCCGGGGTTACCACGAGGGAGTATTACTGTACAATACCAGGGTGGATGAAGGTCTCGGTGCTTCTGGTATCAAATAAACTGTTCGTTGGGTGGCCATTTACCTCGACATTCATCATGGCTTTGACCAGTTGGCACAGGTATCTTGGTTGAGGATGTTGGAGGCAAGCGTGTGGTCGTTGTGCAAGTCACTAATACCTTGGCTCACGGGCGCTTGCCAAGATGGTCACACGGTGCTGTCCGGTGCCACCAGAAGTGAAGCTGGAAATGATGCCGCCCAGCTTGTCATCCCCAAGGCCTTGTTGATCTGTACCTGGCCACCAGAAGTGACATTTGAGTTGGAGCTGGAAGTGGAGCATTCCAAGATGGTGATGGCTGTTGCCTGCCCACGGCATTGCTGGGGGAAGCTTGGGGCCTACACTCTTTCACATAGTGCCCTTTCTTCCCACAAGTAAAGCATGTGGCACCGGGCTGGGCAGCTCTTCTGGGGGTGCTTCCCGTGCTCGCAGAAGTACACCTCTGATGCTCAATAGTGGTGGCAGTGATGTCGGACCCCACGTCCTAAGATGGTGACACCTGCATCCCCCATGTGGTGGCCATGTAACCTGAAGAGAATGCTTTGGCAATTTAGCCAAGTCCATTACTTCCTGCAGCCAATCGCCCTTTTCTAGGAGCATCTATCAGAGCTGAACCCAGCCACGCAAGCATCCTGTAAAAGGCCTTCGAGGTGGGCAAATGCAGACTTCTCAGCAGTCGCTGGCTTGGCCCAGCTGCCACAGTGCCCATATATATTCGTCAATCAATTCACCCGGTGGTTGTTTTCGGCTGCCCAGGAGGAATCGTGCATAAATGATGTTCATCAGGACCCAGTACTTCTTCTGCAAGAACTCCATCATTTCAGAGTAAGTAGTAAAGTCTCTTATTGCTTGGAAAACCCAGTGGCTGACTTGAGCAAAGAGTCCTTCCTTCTTGCCTTCTTCGCTCCACATGTCGTTCATGAATGCATTAAGGCAGTGCACCCGCTAGTCAAATTTAGTCGAGGCCTCCAGATCCTTAGAGTCAGTGTCTAATCTATCCACCTGTACTACCTTGTCAATGGTCCAAAATTAAGGTGATTAAATTGTATTATCAATAAACCACAATCAGACAGAGAATTGTGATTAATAGGCTTTAATCACCTTAAAGTGTCAACACAGTTTGCATGTTGCTGGCCTGGTTCCAAGGCAGGTATTGAGGGAGGGGTTTGGGTGTTACAGTCTTTATAGGGGATATATGGGAGGGAGGAGTCACAGGTTCAGTTGGCAGGCCAGCCCATGCAGCACATACATACATCTGTACACTGATGTGTGCTAGATTTTTAAAGGATCAAGGTATTATTGGCAAAGATATAATATCCTGCCCATTCCAAATTGCCCTTGATAAGGGTAATAGTACAATTAATACAAATAAAAACCACTGCAGAAAACATTACTCAGTCCTCCACCATGCTGTCAGGTACTGCTCCAATTCCATAATTTAAGATTTAAGATTGGTGTTGACATCATAATTTTAGGTTGGATGTTAAATTAATGAGACAGAAAACAAGAAAGATTTTGAGAGTCTTGTTTCCTGGTGCCAAGGTAACCATCTCCTTCTCAATGTCAGCCAAACAACAGAACTAATCATAGACTTCATGAGAGGGGATGGTAGGTAGAGCTTGTCCAAATAAATGGCACTGAAGTGGAGACAATATCTAGCTTCAAGTTCCTGGAAGTAAATGTTTCCCGTGACTTGGAATTTTTTTTTTATTTGTACATCCCACAAACAACAGATTGATCCCCGCAGATCACCACTGGTCAGAACAGTTTCTGTCAAACATTTCATATTGAGTTTTATATTGAATAAATTCTTTGACATTCATCACCATCGTGTGAAGAACACGATTCCATCCCATGATGATTCAACTCTTCCTTTGGTCTTCCACCCACATCTCTCTGCAATTTGTGAACAAATGTTTCATGTGCAGGCCAAACTCAGTACCATGTAATCATAGTGAAAACAATATGCAAACTCAAATTAACGATTCCCTCTGTTCAGTGAGCAACTGTTTTGCAATTTCAAAGAATTTTTAGTAATTCAATAATGACTTTAATCCAAGAAAAACATCAAATAGAAAATGCAGTCAGCATATGGTTGGTCTGTTTGCAGATCGTTAAAAGTTGAGTCATCCTGTCAGCTGAGACACCAAGGCAGATTGGTTTGCAGTGTTCCTCATGCTGCAAAACACCTTCAGTTGAACTTTGTAGCAGTGGTTTGTGAGTGTATCCTTAGATGACGAAAGCCACCAATACCACCAAAGTGACCTTCTCAAGAGAGCTTTGCAACTGCCTTTTAACAACTTGTAATGATATTTTAACTTTTTAATTGCTTTACGAAAGCTTATTGCAAAGATATGTTCAAGATTCCTGTACAACAACCCAACCACAAAGTCTGCCTAACCATATGTATGTCATAAAGACCACATGTTGTAGAAGCAGAAGTCAATTATTTGGCCTTTTGACCCTACTCCATCATTTCATGGATTATTGTCTTGTACCTTGATGTAATCTTCCTGCACTATCCCCATACACTTCGAACTCTTTGCAGAAAATCCTCAACCTCTGTTTTAAATATACTGAGGATAGAGTCTCACTGGATTGAGCATTTTCGCTTTTATAACCTTTTGAGTCCGATTAGTAGGTCACATATTCAGAAATTGTGATCCTAGTTCCAGCTTTCTAACTCTTGCATTCCTACATTATTTATTCTGTCAGCACCCACAAAATTATTTAATTTAGGACCAATCGCTAAAGTTTAAACTTGTGCTTTCATTTTGACCGTTGTATTGAGAAAAGTGTAAATTTGCCTTAAAAAAAATTCAGTTCCAATATTCACATAAATATAAACCTGCCCTAGATCCCTTTGATTTTCTCCCAATAGAATATATTTGAGAGATGGAAGCATATTGTCCTGTGGTAAAAAGCCAAGGGAATTAGATGTGTTACTGGATACTGACTTTCTGGCATCTTTTATATAGATTGATAGAAAATAGGAGCAGGAGTAGGCCATGAGCCCTTGGAAGTCTACACTATCATTCAATATGATCATGGCTGATCATGTGACTTCAGTACCCTATTCATGCTTTCTCTCTGTACTCCTTGATCCCTTTAGCTAATAAGGTCACATCCTACTCCTTTTTAATTTTCTCTATTGAGGGTGGCACAGTCAGCTTAGCTGTTAGCATAGCGCCAGCAAATCAGATTCAAATCCACCACCGGAAGATTTGTATGTTCTCGCCATGTCCACATGGGTTTACTCCAGGTGTCCGGTTTCCTCCTACGTTCCAAAGTTGTATGCAGCTAATAGGTTATTTGGTCACATGAGTGTATTTGGCTTGTGAACCGGAAGGGCCTTTCACAGTGCTCTATCCCTAAATTAAAATAAAATTGACTTAAAATCCAATGAACTGGCCTGAATACTTTCTGTGTTGTGGAGTTCTACAAGTTCACATCTCTCTCAGTGAAGTTTCTCCTCATATCAGTCCTAAATAGCTATCCTTTATCCTTAGACTATGACACCTTCTTCTGGATTTCCCCAACATCAGGAACATTCTTCTCCCATCTAACCTGTCAGAATTTAGTTTGCCTCTCATTCTTCTAAATTCCAATGAGTATAACCTTAATCTATCCAGTCTTTCTTCATTCATCAGTCCTGCCATCACAGGAATCAGTCTCATGAACCTTTGCTGCATTCCTCTCAATAGAAGACTGACCTTCCTCAGATTAGGAGACCAAAACTGTAGAGAGTGGTATGGCCTCACCAAGGCCCTATACAACTGCAATAAGACATTGCTTCTATATTCAAATTGTCTTGGATTGTCTTGGCCAATGTGCCATTTGAGGAAATACAAGAGATGGCAGATGCTAAAATCTAAAGCTAAACACAATCTGCTGGAGGAACTCAGTGGGTGAAGCAGCAAGTGGAAGAAAAGCAATGGTTGATGCTTCAAGCCAAAACTCTTTTATCAGACTGGTTAAATGTAGTCAAGAAACCAATGTAATGAGGATCAGGTGGGTGAGAGGGATGGGACAGAGGCTCCATGTGGGATTTGTGGCCAAGGAAGAGGTGAAATAAGACAGACAGAGGGAGAGGAAGACAAAAAAACAAAGGGATTAGGTGGAAGAGGATGGGACTGGCTGAGTGGAAGAAAAAGCTCCTTCAGGTGCATTGTCCACCAAGAATGCACCTGCAGAAGCAGATTCAGACCTGTGGAATGGTGCACCGCTGGCCATCTGAAAGGGACAGCTACATGGGAGGCACCTCAGAGCGCACTCTGGCTCCTGTCCCTTCAGGCTGTTAGCTCTGGTGCGGCCGGCGCAGGCTGTAGGGGTTGGGGTGGCTGGCGTGTGCTGTCAGTGCTGGGGCAGCCGGCGCGGGCTGTCTCCATTCTGATCCCACTTATGAGGGACAGATTAATTTGTTGCTTTCCAATGCAGGCACCGAGCACCAAATGTGTGTTGATAATTTGCCCATAGCCACATCAAACCTTGAGTGCTCAGAGAGGAATCAGACCAGCAGAGAGTTTGAACTAGCAGAGACATCAGGAGAAATATATAACCACAAAGGTCTCAGTGGTGCAGAACAATTTACACATGAACCAGTTAGCAAAAGACATCAGGGTCGTAAATAAAAACCCAGGGAGTTTGTCAGAGGGAAATGCAAACACCAAATATAATGAATATCTAAAACAAAGAACAGTACATCCCATTTGCCCACAATGTCTGCACCAAATATTATCCCCCAATTAAACTAGCGCCACGTCGATCCCCATGCTGATCCCACTGCTCTGCCGACGCCGTCTGCCCCAGCATCCCGAGCCTCCGCTGGGTGCCCCACAGTGTTGGGACTGATACAGGGCTGTGGGGAGAACATGGGGCAGTAGGATCAGTGTGGGGACTGTCATGGGGCTATGGGAACAGAGTGGGGCAGTGGGATCAGTGTGAGAGCCGACATGGGGCTCGTTTAATTGGGGGATAATGTTTGGTGCAGACATTGTGAGCAAACATGCTGTTCCTGTGCTGTACTGTTCTTTGTTTTAGATATTCATTATATTTGGTGTTTACATTTCCCTCTGACAAACTCCCTGGGTTTTTATTTGCCACCCTGATGTCTTTTGCTAACTGGTTCATGTGTAAACTGTTCGGCACCACTGAGACCTTTGTGGTTATATATTTCTCATGATGTGTCTGCTAGTTCAAACTCTCTGCTGGTCTGATTCCTCTCTGAGCACTCAAGGTTTGGCGTGGTTATGGGCAGATTATCAACTAACATTTGGTGCTCGGTGCCTGCATTGGAAAGCAACAAATTAATCTGTCCCTCATAAGAGGGATCAGTATGGGGACAACCCGCGCTGGTCGCCCCAACCCCTACAACCCATGCCGGCAGCCCCAACCCCGACAGCCCGCGCTGGTCGCCCCAACCCCTACAACCCATGCCGGCAGCCCTAATCCCTACAGCCCGTGCTGGCCGTCCCAACCCCTACAGCCCATGCCGGCTGCCTCAATCCTGAGAGCTTGCACTGCCCGCCCCAGCGCTGACAGCCCACGCCGGCTGCCCCTACACTGACGTCCCGCACCGGGGGGGGGGGGGGGGGGGGGGCTGTCAGGCGCTCGCCAGCTGATTGTCATCACCTTAGCAGCCTCATTCAGGCGGCTGCATTCGGGTGCCGGGGGGACCTCAGTGCTCCGACGATTATCCCTTCTAGAGGAGGGTTACAAAGTTCAACTCCTGCGCTTCCCGACAGCCGCATAGGGGCATAATATGTAGCTTTACATCGGGGGATTTTGGCCACCTGCAAGTGCCTAAAGGCTGCTAGTGCTGGGTCTAATAAGTAGAAAAGGTGACAATAGTCGTACAAAGAGAGACCAGCTGGAACCAAAAATGGGGGGGGGGGGGGGGGGAGGGAGGGGGTGGAAGAAATAATCATGTACATTTCCAAAGTTCATATGCACCAAAATTCTTACTTGCTGTAGCAAGCTATACTTGGTGGGGTTTTTTTTTTAACTACATTAGTATCCATTGAATTAAATTAAAAAGAGATATAAGACAGGAAATTTTTGGCTGGTTAGCCTGACTTCAGTGGTTCACAAGATTATAGATTCCATTATCAAGGATGAGGTGTCAGGGTACTTAAAATTGGCTGAAAATGGCATAGTTTCCTTTGGGGAGAAGTCTGAAAAATCAGTTGCAATTCTTAGAGGAAGTAAAGAGCAGGAGATGTAAAGGGGTGTCAGTGGATGCTGTTTTTTTGGAGTTTAGAAAGCCTGTGACAATGCACATGATGTTGCTAAATACATTAGGAGCACATGGTATTACATGGCTTGCTAGATTGGCTGACTGGTAGAAGAATGGGAATGGGGAAAAAAAAGGGCCATTTCTTACTAGCTGCCAGTGACCAGTGGTGTTCTGCAGGGATCCGTATACCTTATGTTATACATAAATTATTTGGATGATGGAATTGATTGAATTGATACAAAGATAGGTGGATGGGCAGGTAGTGTTAAGGAAGCAGAAGGACTTGGTCAGATTGGGAGCATTGGCATAAAAGTGGCAAATGGAGTACAGCATTGGGAAGTGTATGGTCATGCATTCAAGTAGAAAGAATAAAAAAGTAAACTTTTCCTAAATGGGGAGAGAATTCAAAAATCAGAGGTCCAAAGGGTTGTGGGAGTCCTTGTGCAGGATTTCCTAAAGGCCAACTTGCAGGTACAATTGATTGTAAGGAAGGCAAGTGCAAGGTGAGCATTCATTTTGAGAGGACTGGAATGAAGCAAGGCTGAGGCTTTAAAAGGGAAATGGTCAGAGCACATTTGGAGAATTATGAGCAGTTTTGATCCCCTTAACTAAGGAAGGATGTGCTAATGTTGGAGAGGGTGCAGAAGAGATTGGTTAGAATGATCCCAGGGATGAGAGGGTTTGATGGCTTTGGTCCTGTACTTGCTGGAGTTTAAAAAGATCTCATTGAAACCTACTGAGCATTGAAATGGTTGGACAGAGTGGATGTTTCCAGTAGTGGGAGAGTCGAGCAGCAGAGGGCATAGCCTCAGAATAAAAGGACATCCCTTTAGAACAGAGATGAGGAGAAACTTCTTCAGCTGGAGGGTGAAGTCGGGGAATTCATCAGAAGACCTTCCTAGAGCCAGCACATCAAGGCATCCATGGCGAAGGGACACTAACGCTTTTACTTTCTAAGAGCTTACAGGTGATTTGGCATGTAATCAAATACTCTATCAAACTTTACAGGTGCACTGTTCAAAGTATACTGACTAGTTGGATTACAGCCTTAGTTTGGTCATTTGAGTACCCAGAAATGCTGAGACTGCAAAAGGTTTCCAAATTTACTGCAGCAAGTAAGAATTTTGATGCACAATTACATTGTAGAAGGTTTTTGACAATAAATTTGAGGAAGATGAATCATATCATTACTTGGCTGTGCCATTCTTCACATTCTACTGGACTCACCAAATGAACCTATTTTTAACATTAATAATTTCAGAATAATGATTTTTTGCTTTCTGTTCAATGTGCTACTTCCCTCTTTTATTCCAATTGGTTTCTAGGGTTAGAAGGTATTTTCAAACCATATAACGATTTACAGCGCAGAAACAGGCCAAATTGGCCCTATTAATCTGTGCTGAACATCCTCTCCCTCTGAGTCCCACTGACCCTCATTTGGCCTATAACCCTCCAGACCTCTCCTGTCCATATACCTATCCAACCTTTCTTTGAATATTAACATCGATCTCACTTCTACCACCACTGCTTGAATTTCATTCATACCCCCACCACTCTCTGCATGAAGAAATTCCCTCTTATGTTTCCCTTAAACTTTTCCCCTTTTCCCCAATCCATGCCCTCTTGTTTGAATCTCCCCTACTCTCAGTGGAAAATCCGTATTCAGATTGACTCTGTCCCCCTTATCATTTTGAATACTTCTATCAAATCACCCCTCAAACTTCTATGCTCCAGGGAATAAAGTCCCAGCCTGCTCAACCTTTCCCTGTAACTCAAACCCTGAAACCCCAGCAACATTTTTGTAAGCCTTCTCTGCACTTTCTCTATACTGTTTATATCCTTCCTGTAATTTGATGACCAAAACTGTACACAATATTCCAAATTTGGCCTCACCAATGCATTATACAATTTCAACACAACAACATAACTCCTTTGTTCTATATTCTGATTTATGAAAGCTAACATACTAAATGGCTTCTTCACCACCCTATCCACATGTCAGTCAACTTTCAGATAATTATGTACCATGACTCCTAAATCCCTTTGTTCCACTGCACTCCTCAATTGTCTACCATTTAATGTGTATTTCCTATTTTGATTAGTTCTACAAAAAATGTAGCACCTCACATTTATCAGTATTAAACTCCATCTGCCATCTTTCAGCCCACTCTTCTAACTGTATTATATCACCCTGAAAGCTTTGATAATCATCCTCACTGTCCAAAACACCACCATCCTTTGTATCATCTGCAAATTTACTAATCCAATTTGCTACCCAATCATCTAGATCATTAATATACATGACAAACAGCAGTGGACCCAGTCCTGATCCCTGAGGCACTCCACTCGTCACCGGCCACCAATTCGACGCTCAATTTTCCAACACTACTCTCTGACATTTCCCATTCAACCATTGCTGAATCATTTCACTACTTCATCATTAATACCTAATAATTCCACCTTCCTTACTAATCTCTTATGGGGAAATTGTCAAAAGCCGATAGACAGTCGAAATAGACAACATCCACCACCTTCCACTCATCAACCTGTAATGATAGTGATCATGGTTGCAATGCAACTAGCAATGCCTTAAGGATTATAGCTCCCATTTGATTATACTTGCCTGATAACAGGGGCTGACACAGAGCAAGAAACAGAATGTTATCTGTAATGGAGGCTTGCAGCCTCATGGCCTGCCTTATGTGCTGTTCAAATCAACTTTAAAGTAAATAATCTTTTCCTTCAACCATGTATTGCCAAATAACTAACACAGACAAATACAGAATGAAACATGGTGTCAGATGTGGGATGAAGGAAATTAAAAGGAAATACTTTAAAAGGTTAAAATCTAAAGTCAGCAAATGATCAGTGAAGAGAAGCTAACAAAGTGAAAAATGGATGGATTACATTCACCAGAAAAAAAACTTCAGTTGACAGGTAATGTGGCTGAAAATTGGAGCAGATTTAAACAGCATTTCAGATTGTATTTAGTGGCAGTCAGAGCTGATGAGAAAAGTGATAAAGTGAAAGCATTAGTTTTCTTACATGTGGGTGTTGAAGCCCTGGAGGTGTATAATAACTTCACATTTGCAGCTGAAGGAGACAAAATGAAACTGTAAAAAATAATGGAACAGTTTGAGGCATACTGCATCCCTAAAGGTAACATGACATTTCAGAGGCACAGATTTTTCACATGTGCACAGAAAACAGGAGAAAGTATTGTTCAGTATGTGACTGAATAGAGAAAGAGAAGCAAAAATGTGTGAATTTGGTGGGATAAAAGACATACTTGTGTGCGGTATTCCAGATAATAGTCTAAGGGAAAGCCTGCAAAGAGACCAAATTTAGACCTGGAAAAAGCCATAGCACTCTGTTGGGTTACAGAAACTGTAAGAATGCATTCCACCTTCCTTACTAACCTCTTATGGGGAAATTGTCAAAAGCCAATGTTCAGTGAAACTGGCTGCAACATAGATACAGTGAGCAAGAACAGGCATAAACCATTTAACAAAAAGTGCCAAAGTGGAAAGGGGTGGCCAGAAAACAAAAATGAAAGGGACAATCGAAAGCAATGCCATCGATGCGATTCACAACACCTACAAAAAAGTGTCCAGCATATGGGTAAATATGCTATATGTGCAACAAAAGCAACTATTATGCCCGATGCTGGAGGAACCAAGTGCAACAAAGCAAGGTTTATGCAAGAGATGAAAGGGAGATAGAGGAATTCTAAGTAGATGTTGTGACTGAAAACAAGAAAGAAAACAAGAGACTGGATGATGAGATTAAAAGTGAATGACATGTACATTTCAGTTAAATGGGATACTGGAGCACAAATTAATGTAATATCAGGGACTGATTTGAAGAAGATTAAACCCACACCAAAGATATATGGAACAAAAGTGAAGGTGACAGGATATTCAGGTACCGATATACCAGTGCAAGGAGAATGCATATTGTAAGGTAAAAACATCATGAGTTGGGACTGGAGAAGGAGTCATCCAGTACTAAGGAGTAACAGGATGCAGGTGTGACCTTGTACGCTCAAGGTAAGTGTGGCAATAACAAGATGATGTGCAGCAGACTAACAGAGAAGGGTAGCAACAGCTTATTCATTGGACAATGTAATGGTATGATAATTTACTAAGAGCGTGTCCTGAGGTATAAAAAAAACACCACTTGCTGATATCGGGAGAATGCGCCTTCTCCAACTAACACTGTTAGTTGCAAGTGTTACAATCCGGTAATAAAGAACCTTGATTTCGACTCAGTCTGGTGTCTGACTCACTCATTCTCGAACAAAGCAGACCTAACAATATTCAAAGTGAAACACAAAATGACAAAGAGCACATGCTAACATTCATTGTGGTACCAAAGGATGTCCAGCCATACTAGGTGTAACTGAACCTGGTAAAAAGAGTCCTTGTTGTGGAAAGTGAAGGAGAGAAAGTCTATAATGAACTCAAGAAAGAGCACAATGACCTATTTCAGGGTCTAGGCTGCTTCCAGGAGAACACATAATCAGAGTGAATAAACGTGTGCAGAAAAGTTCCGTTTGTACTTCAAACACAACTAAAGGCAGAGTTGGACAGGATGGAAAGCCTGAACGAGATTCAGAAGATAGATGAGTCAATGGAGTGGGTGAATTCACTCATTGTTGTGGACAAAAAGAATGGAAAGCTTAGAATTTGCTTAGATCCAAGAGATCTAAACAGAGCAATAAAGAGAGAACACTTTAAGCTTCTGATGCATGAAGAAATCATGTCACAGTTTGCAAATGCAAAGTTTTAAAGCAAGTTAGATGCATCATCAGGATTTTGGCAGTTGAAATTGGATGAAGCAAGTTCAAGACGGTGCACGTTCAATAGTCCATTTGGCAGATACAGATTCCTAAGGCTACCATTCGGAATTGCCTCAGCTCCTGAAGTGTATCACAAAACTATCCATATGGAATATGAGCACCTGGAAGGAGTTGATACCTCAATGGATGACATCATAGTACGGGGAACCATGAGAATTGAGCATGAAGAGAAACTAAGGAAAGTGCTGGAAGCAACAAGGAAAGCAAACCTGAAGCTGAATAGAGAGAAATGCCAGAACTAACATTTGTAGGAGATATTATCGGCAGTGAGGGCATCACACCAGATCCCAGAAAGGTGTCCGCCACTGGAAACATGCCAAGGCCACAATGCAAAAAGGATGTACAGTGGTAGAATGGAATGGTCAACTATATGGGTAAATTAATATCCACCCTCTCAGAAAAGATGTCTCCATTGAGGAGACTAACAGAAAAGATCATTGAATGGGAATGGAATTATGACCATGAAAAGTCATGGAGGGAACTAAAGAAACTGCTCACAGATTTTACGACCCAGCAAGACCCATCAAGATATCAATAGACACATCGCATAGTGGATTTGGTGCAGTTCTTCTGCAAAAATATGATGACTGGCAACCCATTGCATATGCATCACGCTCAATGACACACGTAGACACACGATATGTTCAAATTTAAAAGGAGCTGCTCAGTATCACATACACCTACAAAAGATTTCATGCTTGACAGGAGACCAAGTTGGGGAGGGTTGCTTCTTATCACTTAAGCTGTGAGTTGCAGCTTGTCTGCGAACATTAGCATAAGTATCACTGAACCACTAACATTCTGTCTGTCTTTGTCCCACCATCTCCTTTGTGCTATCCCTTTAAAACTCCTCTTTTTAACACCTGTAGAGGCCAAAATACAAATCAAATCTTCTCCTCTAGAGCCGTTCTGTTCCCCTGGTCCATATTGGGATCCTATATTAACCCATACCTCACTGTGATTATGCTCTATATCTATGCCCTGTCTACATTCTAAAGGTAAATAATTGTCACCTCTGCTGCCCCTATTCCAGGAAGACTTAATACATTGTGAGTAATTTAGTGATGTCCCAAAAACTGGGAACCAACAAGTAAACAATACAGTAAATGGTAAAAACAAGATTACAGCTCTTTTCCCGGCGTAATGTAACTTTCAGATCAGAAGGATGAAGGACTGCACGCCAGGTGGAGGGTAGATTATCAATGTCGTTAGTCTGTGGTTCAGTAGTTCGTTTAATTCGTTGGATGTGGCTCCATCCTTTTTCTTTCGTTCGCACGGCAGTGTCTGTAATCAAAAGTACACAATAGGTGCCATCCCAGACAGGTTTCAGTTGGTGATCTTGCCATGCTTTTACATATACCCAATCACCCGGTTTAATAGAATGAATAGGATACTCCAGGGGTGGAGTTTGAGCTAATAAACCCTTCTGTCATAAGCCATGGCGAGAAGTAGAAAGTCCCTGTAAATATTTAGATATATACTGGTCATTAGCCTCAGGGATAGGGGTATTAGTGGAATCCCATGTAAGGAAGACCAAACATCATTTCCTTACGAGGGACTGTGCGAGTCCTAATTAAAGCTAAGGGTAAGCATTTAATCCAGGAGAGGCCAGTTTCCTCATGAAGTCGAGTGAGCTGATTTTTCAAGGTCTGATTCATTCGTTCAACACGGCCTGAGCTCTGGGGGTGCCATGGGGTATGTAGCTGCCAGTCTATTCCCAGTCTTTTGCACACACCCTGGAGTACCTGAGAGGTAAAATGTGTACCTCGATCTGAGTCAATGGTCTGAATCATACCATATCTTGGAATCACAGACTCCAGTAGTATCCTGATAACGGTGCTGGCACGATCATTAGGGGTCAGGAAAGCCTCAACCCATCATGTGAAATGATCTACCATCACCAGGAGGTATTTGTAGATCCCTATCTTAGGTAATTCTGTAAAGTAAATTTGTATCCGTTGAAACGGGTGTACAGCTATATCGCGACCGCCAGGCATTACCTGGCGCATAGCTTTCTTATTTACTCTCTGACAGATTGGAAAACCCCGAGTACTTTGTTTAGCTATTGTATATATGCCTGAGCAATGAAAGGACCGTACAAATGTATCCACAAGTGCCTGTGTTCCCCAGTGTGTCTGCTGGTGTATCTGATCAAAAATTTGCCGAGCCAAGGCTTTGTTCAGCACTTGACGTCCTTCTGCCGTCCACCACAACCCATCAGGAGTTTGACGCATTCCCTGGTCTTTTATATAAACCTCCTCTTCCCGTGAAAAGATGGGAGTCTTTTTAACCTCAAGTGGGGTGGGCAGTAACAGCTGCATGTCTATTTTCTCCGTGAGTGCAGCCTGTTTGGCAGCTGCATCTGCCTGTCTGTTCCCCTGGGCTTCAGGACTGTCACCACTTTGATGGCTTCGTATATGTACTACAGCTATTTCCTCAGGTAATGTAAGAGCATCTAGGGATTGGACAATTAAGTTTTCATGGATCAACTTTTGTCCTTTTCCTGTTATCATTCCCCGCTCTTTCCAGATCTTCCCAAAGGTGTGCACTACACAAAAAGCGTATTTTGAGTCCATGTAGATAGTGCCCACTTTGTTCTCTAGACCCTGGAGAGCTCTACAGAGGGCATACAATTCACAAGATTGTGCTGACCAATGACCGGGAAGGCGACCGGCTTCAATCACCGCTCCTTCTTTCCCATCCACTACACTATACCCGCTATAGCGAGTGCCATCAATGCAACGAGAAGATCCATCAATAAACCACCTTTCACCCTCCTGTAAAGGCTGATCACTTAAATCCTCTCTAATTTTGGTCTGTAAATCTATTACCTCTAAACATACATGCTCTAACTCATTTATGGTATTGTCAGAATTTGGAGAAACCAAGAAAGCTGCTGGATTGTGTTCTTTATTCGTAATCAGGGTCAAATCATCCCTATCCATTAGGATCGCTTCATATTTTAAAATTCTAGAGTCTGTGAGCCACCTTCCAGCACGTTGTAAGAGAATATTGCGGACTGTGTGAGGGGTGCGAACTATCATCGGGGCACCAAACGTAATCTTTCATCCTTCCTCAACTAAAATAGCACATATTCTGGCCAACCACGACAAATAGGGTCTAAAACTTTTGACAGAAAAGCAACTGGCTGTCTACAGCCTGCCCTCTCTTGTGTTAGTACTCCGGTGGCTACACCTCCTTTCGCATTGGTATATAGGTCAAATGGCTTATTTAGGTCGGGTAAAGCCAAAACTGGGGCACTAATAAGGCGCCATTTCACCAAGTTAAAATCTTTAATCTCTTCCTCCGTCCAGACAACTGATTCGCCCCCTAGAATCATGAGTTTATCATAGAGAAATCTGACCAGGTTAGAATAATTTTCAATCCAAATTCTACAGTATCCCACTAAACCAAGGAATTTCCCAAGTTCTTGGGCATTCTTGGGAGGAGGGATCTGTAGAATACCACGTATCCTTTCTGGACTTATTTTCCTAGTTCCCTGACTTACCAGATGACCTAAGTATTTAACTTCTGATTGAACAAATTGTAACTTGGATTCGCTCACCCTGAGACCCTTATTCTCCAGAAAATTCAAAAGTTCAACAGTATACTGTTTAACTAATTCGTACGTTTTTCCCGTAATTAACAAATCATCAACATATTGTATCAACTGGCAATTCTCTCTCTGAGGAGCCTCATCTAGTATTTGTTCTAAGACCTGGCCGAATAAATTTGGTGATTCTGTAAAGCCCTGGCGAAGGACCGTCCACCGGTATTGATTCTTGCGTCCAGTAAAAGGATTTTCCCATTCAAAGGCAAACATGTCTCTGCTCTCTCTTGCTAACGGACAGGTCCAAAAAGCATCTTTGAGGTCAATCACACTAAACCATTTACTATGGGGATCGATTTTACCCATTATTGTATAGGGATTAGGTACAACTAGGTGACGGGTGAGAATAATTTTGTTCAGCTCCCTCAGGTCCTGCACTAATCGATAGGTACCGTCTGGTTTTTGGACAGGTAAAATTGGGGTATTAAAAGGTGACATACAAGGTTTGAGTATACAATCTTTCACCAATTGGTCAATTACTGGCTGCAACCCCTTTCGGCCAGCCATAGGAATTGGGTACTGTTTTCGTCTAATTACTTGTTCAGGATCTTTTAAAGTAACTTGCAGGGGAGGAATATCTAACACTCCTCTATTGCCTCTTTCTGCCCATACTCCAGGATTTATTCGTTCTCGATCTTCCTCGCTTAATACATACAATTGAACCCCGATACCTGATTCCAGTGGGTTGGTGCCGATAGCCAATTGGTCCTGTAAATCTCGTCCTAACAAACAAACTCCAGCTTGGGGAACTAGTAAAATATCCTCTGTTATGACCTTTTCTCCCATTTGTATTCTTACATCTCTTAATACAGGGACCATAAAGTCTCTTCCTCCTACTCCCGAAATCATCACTGTCCCCTCTATCTTAACACCCTCAGGTGGTTGTAAAATACTAGATCGGGCTGCCCCAGAATCTACTAAAAAGGTCATCTTGTCACTGTGGGGTCCTATGCTTAAATTTACCAATGGTTCTCCGTGCAGCCCCACGGTGTGTATTGACTGAGAACCGTGACCCCCCCTATTCATAATTGCTTCCATCAGGGCGTAGGATCGCGTCTCCCTGGCTCGCATTGGGCATTCTCTCTTAAAGTGTCCCTCCTTTTTACAATGGTAGCAGACCACTGCTCCTGTTTCCCAATTTCTACCTGGGTCTCCACAGGGTCCTGGGAATGGTCGTCGTCCCTGGAATCCTCCTCTACGCCTCCCTCTACTCTGGTCTCTACTTCCCCACCCCTGGCTCTCCTCCCAACGTCCAGGAGCTGACACACAGTCCCTACCCTTTCCTTGTTGTTCCTCCACAACACCCTTGACTGCCTGCATCAAAATCTTAGCCTTTCCTTTCTGCTTATCCTCAGACCTCTGGACAAATGCTCTCTGTGCGATCTGTAGAAGCTGGGTTATTCCCTGCTCATGCCAATTCTCAGTCTTCTGCGATTTCCTTCTAATGTCTGGGGCTGAGTTCGTAACGAAACCCGTTAATACTAATTGTTCATCTGCTGGGGATTCTATATCCAGACCCCCATATTGCTGTATGGCCGTGCGCAACCTATTCAGAAATGCAGAGGGGGTCTCCTCGGGACCTTGGGGAACCTCAAATGCTTTCTTAAAATTCTGTCCCTTTGGAATAGATTCCCTGATTCCTTTTATCAGATTAACCCTATATTCTTCCATTAATGTGCGACCATCATTAGTATTCTTATCCCAATTTGGTTTCGCCAGGGGAAATTTAGCTTCTCCAGGTTTCACCTCTGGTCTCCCTTGGTGTTCCCTATCCCAGACTCTAATCCCTGCCTGGCGAATCATTCCACACTCATCCAAAGTAAACAACATCTTAAAGATAGATGTTAACTCATCCCATGTATATATATTTGGTTCCAAAAATTGATCTAATTGTTCAGCACATCCTTAAGGATCCTCTATCAGGGAGGTCATTTCTCTCTTAAAGCTATGCACCTCCGTACTGGTCAGGGGCACATTTACAAAACCGAGACCCTCTCCCATGGGAACTTCCCGCAGAGGTCAAATCCAGTTAATTTCTGGCTTATTATGTCTAGGTTCCTGCACTCCGGGAAATGAATCAAAGGGTTCTGCCCTTTCTTCCCGGAGGGTCTCACACTGTTCTGAATTAAAGTCGCCTCCCTCTCTTGTCAATTGAGGTGGTAATCTAGTACTTTGTGAACGGGTCATCATACCACCCCTACTTTCTTCTCCTTTCTTTAGCTGTGGGGGAGGAGGGGAAGGTGCAGAAGGGTAGGGGGGGGGAAAAGATGGGAGCCGGCATAGGAGGTACATAAGGTGGAGGAAGGGATTATAACACATCACATCCTTGTGCTTCAGGGACAAAAGGTTCCTCATCTCTCTTGTCCTTGCATTCCTTTTCATTCAAAACCAGATGATCAAACAATCCCCTGAGCCAGCAGGCTGCATATTCCCTGCTCTCAAGATTATCTCTGGTTTTGATAGAGCCAGATGTTCAATGCCTGACACATCCACTCATCCTCGGATCCGAGCTTTGGTCAATATACTGAACTCCCTTTTATCGAACTTTTAACCCATTCCAAACAGCAATACCTGACCATGGTCAGTTTGTCTTTCCCACGGGTTCTCCCCGCACCCCAATCAGATAGCATTAATCCTAACGGACTTTGCTTGGTTATCTGATCTTCCCATCCTTCCTTAGGACTCTCTTCCTTACTACTCACACCTTCCATACTAACAGGTAAGTAAAATTTCTCTTACCGAGATCCAGTAGCTATTTCTAGCACGCTTCCTTAACGTCCTCTCGTTGTTTGTTCTCAATGCCTCTTCTCGGATATCACTCGCTTCATCCACTGACCAGTCACCCGCTGTCCGTGAGTCCAGCTGAATCAGCTGGGGTGCACCTACCCCCGTCGCCGGGCACTCTGTCAGTGGAGGGAGTGGGATCCCGGACGAGTCCCCATTTGTGTGAAACAGAAGTACCTTCACAGATTTCGCTCGAGACAAAAATTGAGAACAAAGAACATTTATTGTACAACAATGCAAAGTTGGGTGCTTCCCCTTACCATGGGAATACACACATACACTGGGGCTCAACCAACTTTTATACAGTTGATTTCAGTATAGGAATACCCTCCCCCTTACATTCTTCTGCCTCCTGGATGAGTTTGGCATTAGGCAATCCTGTCTGCCTACATGCTGTTTCTGTGAACTTGGAGGAACGTATCCTCATCATGTCATATCCTTATTGTCCTTATTCACAAACCTGCCTTTGTTCTAATTCACACCTTCCCGACTCTCAGGGCTACAACCTCTTCATATGCAGAACTTGCTATGTCTAGGGCTTACTAATTACATATGCGGAACTTGCTAATTCTATCTAGGGCTAGAAGACCCTTATCTTATTACTTCTACATTCTATTATCTATTATCTATCCTTATCTTATTCATACTGGTGAACTTGCTGATTCTTTCTAAAAGGCTAGAAGACCCTTATCTTATTCAGATTAACTTTACTTCCTATATTCTAATATCTATTCTTATCCTATTCATACTGGCTTTATTCATTACACATATATCTATACTAGTTTCCTCATCTTCATATTTTTATATCAGTTTTACTCATCTTTCACAATCCTCACTTTTCTTTTAGATCAGTGTTACTCATCTCTCACAGCCCCAGACACACAAATCACAACAAATAAAAAATAAAGGTGTGGAGAAAATGGTACCTAAGAAAGAAAAGCCAAAAACAACGGGAAGAAAAGAAGAAAGACACCAGAAGAGAAAGATGAAGGCCTTACCTGCATAAAAAAGCAGGGACCCGCCATGGAAAGAGGAGCCCAGTCCCCGAGGTTAGTGGAGACCCTGCAGCGTCGCAACCCACTAACCATAGGACTGCAAAAATGGCTCACGGAGCCAAACGGGTGCGTAACGGCGCACGACAAAGACAACACCGATGGGAGGGGGGACCAGCTGTGGAGTGAAACTCCACAGCACGAACAGCTGAGAGAGACCCAACAGCAGGGCTTCCAGCTGGAAGATAAAGAAAACAATGGGAACGGAAGGGGTAAGAAAGAAAAAAAGGAAACTTGAGACACAACAGATAACCAACCCAGAAGAAGAGGACCAACATCAAGACACCATGGAAAAAAAATACCCAACAAACTGAGACAAGCAGCTGAACAAGAAAGTCAGAAGAGACACAGATACAAGGAAGACAAATATAAGACACAAACCCAAGAGCAGACACAGAAGAAGAAGAAGAAGAACACCAAGCTTGGCACAAAGGAATAGGAGGTAAAATGAATGGACAGTACATAGATTTAAAAAATTTCAAGAACAAATGAAAGCATTAAGAGAATGGCTGACACTAGAATTTAGTGAAATGAAAAGAAAAATGAAAAGTACAGAAGAAAAAGTGAGTAGAATAGAGCTGGACATAACAGATGTAGGGAAAAGATTAGAAAATGTGGAAGAATGTGTAATGGCAGTAGAAATGGAAGTGAATGACAAAAAGAAAATTAGAAAAAAGTGAAAAAAAGTTAAAGAAACACAGGAGTTGTTAGCTCAGAAGATGGATATAATGGAAAACTATAATAGGCGAAACAATATAAAGATAGTGGGCCTTAAGAAAGATGAAGAAGGCAAAGATATGAAAGTATTTATAAAAGAATGGATCCCAAAGATCCTGAGAATGCCAGAAATGCAGGAAGGAATGGAAATAGAAAGAGCACACAGAACATTAGCCACGAAACCACAGTCACAACAAAAACCTAAATCCATTTTAGTAAAATTCCTGAGATACACGACAAGAGAAAATATGTTGGAGAAGGCAATGAATAAAATGAGAGAAGACAAAAAAAACCACTGGAATACAAAGGTCAAAAAATTTTTTCTACCCAGACATAAGTTTTGAGCTCCTAAAGAAGAGGAAGGAGTTTAACGCAGCAAAATCAATCCTATGGAAGAAAGGCTATAAATGTATGTTAAGATATCCAACAGTGTTTAAAATAGTTATCCCGGGGCAGCAAAACAGTCTGTTCTCGGAACTGGAGAAAGCACGAGAATTTCCAGAAAGCCTGCAAGACAGAAAGAGAGATGAAGAGATGTAACAAAAACAAAGAACGACAACAAACTACATATAAAGAAGTAAAAATAATTTATAAGTAAGAACTAAAGGAGGGAAGAAAAGGGAACTAAGGGAGAAGGGGGAAAAAAGAGGAGGGGTTAAAAAAATTATTAATAAATAAATAAAACGGAAAGAAAAAGAGAAGAAATGAGGGGGAGCTTTATTATAATGTGAAGTCTTTTCTGGAGGGGGTTGAGTGAGAGAGAATAACAGTCACTGCGAAATCAGTTGACACTTACGAACAGAGAGGTTGGTCCCTTGTGGTTGCCCATCAAGGGACAAGGGGCGACTCAGAGAGGGGGTGACACTTGGGGTTAAGGGAATTTTAGATCTGGGAATGGTTGAAATATTTTGTGTTTTAGAAGTGTTATACAGTGCATTCAAAAAATGAAAACTGAGAAATGGAAATGGGGAAAAGGGGAAAGATGGTGGTGAGGAAGCAGAAATGAGATGTAAACAAAGTATGAAATAGCCATGTTGAACTATATGACTATAAATATTAATGGAATACATAACCAAATCAAAAGGAAGAGGCTATTAAGTTTACTGAAAAAAGAAAAAATAGATATAGCATTCATGCAGGAATGTAATGATAAAGTGTCAGATGTATTCAGAATTTTGGAATTTGCACAATATATATGCACCTAATGAAGAGGATCAAAAGTTTATGCAAGATATTTTTTTGAAGATTGTAGATGCGCAGGGAAATATATCGATAGGAGGGGACTTTAACCTTCATTTGGATTCAAAGATAGATAAAACTAGACAAAAGACTAGCAGAAAGAACAAAGTAGTCAAATTTATGGTTAAATCAATGCAGGAAATGCAACTTTTGGATATATGGAGGAGACAACACCCAAAGGAGAAGGAATACTCATATTATTCGAGTAAACATAAAACATACTCAAGGATTGACCTGTTCCTGTTCTCAGCCCACATCCAAGAGAGAGTTAGGAAAACGGAATATAAAGCTAGATTGTTAACGGATCACTCACCCCTATTATAGCAATAGAGCTGGAGGACATCCCACCAAGAATGTATAGATGGAGATTAAACTCCATGCTACTTAAAAGACAGGATTTTAGAGAATGTATTGAACGACAAATTAAAATATACTTTGAAATAAATACGGAATCAGTGAAAGATTAATTTATATTATGGGATGCAATGAAAGCCTTCATCAGGGGGCAGATAATAAATTATGTAACTAAGATGAAGAAGGACTACAATCAGGAAATAGAACAGCTGGAAAAGGAAATAGTAAGTACAGAAAAAGAATCTTCAAGGGAAGATACAACAAAAAGAAGAGAATTGACAGACAAAAAATAAAATATGAAACACTACAAACGTATAAGGTGGAGAAGAACATAATGAAGATAAAGCAGAAGTATCATGAGCTAGGAGAAAAAAATGCACAAAATACTAGCTTGGCAGCTTAAAACAGAACAAGCTAAAAGAATGGTATTGGCATCAAGGAAAAAGGACAAACAAATTACATATAACCCAACAGAGATCAATGAAAACTTAAAGGAATTCTACGAGCAATTATACCGAACTGAGAATGAAGGGAAAGGAGACAAAATAGATGATTTTCTAGCCAAAATTGAACTACTAAAATTGTAAGAAGAGGAGAAAAACAAATTGATAAAACAATTTGAAATAGAGGAAATACAGGATATATTAAAAAAGCTACAGAACAATAAAATGCCTGGAGAGGATGGACTCCCAGTAGAATTCTAGAAAACATTTAAAGAGTTTTTAATTCCTCCTCTCCTTGAAGTAATGAACCAGATTGTAAAAACACAAAACATGCCAGATTCATGCAAAACAGCAATAATTACAGTAATACCAAAGGCGGGGAAAGATCCACTAACACCAGCATCGTATAGACTAATATCTCTACTTAACCCAGATTATAAGATAATAGCAAAACTATTAGCAAACAGATTGGCTGACTGTGTACCAAAAATAGTAAAACAAGATCAAACTGGATCAAACTGGACAATATAAGTTCATTAACTTAATCCATGCAGTACAAAGAAATAAGACACCAACAGTGGTGGTTGCTTTAGATGCAGAGAAAGCCTTTGACAGGGTAGAATGGAATTATTTATTCAAAGTACTACAGAGGTTCAACCTACCAGAGAAATATATTAATTGGATTAAAGCATTATATAAGGGACCATTGGCGAAGGAGAAAGTAAATGGATATATATCAAACCAATTTAAATTAAGCAGGTCAACTAGGCAGGGATGTCCACTATCTCCCTCATTGTTCGCTTTAGCTATAGAACCCTTGGCAGAACTGATAAGAACAGAAAATAAAATAAAAGGGGTAAAAATAAAAGAGAAGGAATATAAAATCAGTCTATTTGCAGTTGACATCATAGTATACTTAACAGAACCAGAATTATCAATAAAAGAAATTGAAGGAATATGGAGAAATATCAGGGTACAAGATCAACACAAATAAAATAATGCGGATTTCACAAAGTTTAAGAAAGAATCACCATTTAAGTGGCAAGCACAAGCAATCCAATATCTAGGCATTACGCTAGATAATAATCTAGGCCATCTATACAAATTCAATTATCATCCATTAATGAAGAAATTACAAGATTACTTAGAACATTGGAAAGATTTACCACTAACACTGATAGGAAGGGTAAATTGCATTAAAATGAATATCTTCCCAAGGATACAATACCTATTTCAATCGTTACCAATTCCCTTAACAGAGAAATTCTTCAATGAACTAAAGAAAATAATAAGAAAATTCTTATGGAAAGGGGGGGAAACCGAGGATAGCGCTAGATAAATTAACAGAATGGTACAAACAAGGGGGCTTACAGCTACCAAACTTTAAGACTTATTATAGAGCAGCACAATTAAGATATCAGATTTTTATCAAAAAAGGGAAAAAGCAGATTGGACCAGGTTAGAGCTAGATAAAATAGGGGAGAAGGTACCAGAACATATACTTTATAAGTGGGATGAAAAACTGGTGCAGTATAGAAGTTCACCAGTACTGCACCATCTGCTCAACATTTGGAAGAAGATTCACGTAGAAAGGAAAAAAACAAATTATCAACTACCAAAATTATTATTGACGCAAAATCAACTAATCCCTTTCACAATAGATAACCTTTCCTTTAGAGAATTGGAGAGAAAAGGGATCAAAAGAATGGAAAATTGTTTTTTGGGATATAATTTATTAACTTTTGAACAAATGAAGTATAAATATGGTATAACTCACGGTACAATGTTCACAAACCACCAAATGAAAACCTACTTAAAGGACAAATTGGGAAACAGACTGAGATTACCAGAAGGAAGCAGCTTTGAATATGTGATTACAAACACAATTATAATTAAAAGATTTATAACAAACATGTCCATCAAACTGCAAGAGAAAGAGAATGATGAAATAAGCTGTAAACCCAAACAAAAGTGGGAACAAGATCTAAACATAAAGATAAAAAAATGAAAAATGGGAAAAGCTATGCTCCGGAACTATGAGAAATACAATAAACATGAGGTTACGCATTATACAATATAATTGGTTACACAGGCTATATATCACACCCCAAAAGTTAAATAAATGGGACACAACAATATCAGATAGATGTTTTCGCTGTAGGAAGGAAATGGGAACAATAGTACATGCAATTTGGGCATGTGAGAAAGTGGAAAAGTTTTGGGAAGATCTAAATCAGGTATTAAATAAAATCACAAAAAGCAACATACCAAAAAATCCAGAGAACTTTCTTCTAAGTAATATCTCTCTTTCTCTCTTTGGCTTGGCTTCGCGGACAAAGATTTATGGAGGGGGTAAAAAGTCCACGTCAGCTGCAGGCTCATTTGTGGCTGACAAGACGATGCGGGACAGGCAGACACGATTGCAGCGGTTGCAGGGGAAAATTGGTTGGTTAGGGTTGGGTGTTGGGTTTTTCCTCCTTTGCCTTTTGTCAGTGTGGTGGGCTCTGCGGTCTTCTTCAAAGGAGGTTGCTGCCCGCCAAACTGTGAGGCGCCAAGATGCACGGTTTGAGGCGTTATCAGCCCACTGGCGGTGGTCAATGTGGCAGGCACCAAGAGATTTCTTTAGGCAGTCCTTGTACCTTTTCTTTGGTGCACCTCTGTCACGGTGGCCAGTGGAGAGCTCGCCATATAACACGATCTTGGGAAGGCGATGGTCCTCCATTCTGGAGACGTGACCCATCCAGTGCAGCTGGATCTTCAGCAGCGTGGACTCGATGCTGTCGACCTCTGCCATCTCGAGTACTTCGACGTTAGGGATGTAAGCGCTCCAATGGATGTTGAGGATGGAGCGGAGACAACGCTGGTGGAAGCATTCTAGGAGCCTTAGGTGATGCTGGTAGAGGACCCATGATTCGGAGCCGAACAGGAGTGTGGGTATGACAACGGCTCTGTATACGCTTATCTTTGTGAGGTTTTTCAGTTGGTTGTTTTTCCAGACTCTTTTGTGTAGTCTTCCAAAGGCGTTATTTGCCTTGGCGAGTCTGTTGTCTATCTCATTGTCGATCCTTGCATCTGATGAAATGGTGCAGCCGAGATAGGTAAACTGGTTGACCGTTTTGAGTTTTGTGTGCCCGATGGAGATGTGGGGGGGCTGGTAGTCATGGTGGGGAGCTGGCTGATGGAGGACCTCAGTTTTCTTCAGGCTGACTTCCAGGCCAAACATTTTGGCAGTTTCCGCAATGTTTCAGCAATGAGTTCTCTGAACCCTTCTCCATTAACAATGGCGTGAAGCAAGGCTGTGTTCTCGCACCAACCCTCTTTTCAATCTTCTTCAGCATGATGCTGAACCAAGCCATGAAAGACACCAACAATGAAGACGCTGTTTACATCCGGTACCGCACGGATGGCAGTCTCTTCAATCTGAGGCGCCTGCAAGCTCACACCAAGACACAAGAGAAACTTGTCCGTGAATACTCTTTGCAGACGATGCCGCTTTAGTTGCCCATTCAGAGCCAGCTCTTCAGCGCTTGACGTCTAAGTAATATAAGAAGTAAGGAATTAGGCATCAAACTGGATGAAGCACAAAAGAGATTTATTATGATAGCCTTAGCTGTAGGAAAATAATGTATAATGTTAACCTGGAAATCAGAAGAGAGCCTGAGAGAACAGCAATGGTACATAGAAATGAATAAATATATTCCATTGGAAAAAATAACATTTAATTTAAAAAATAACGTCACAGTATTTGAACAAATTTGGGAACCGTACATGGAACACAACAGAGAGGGCCTACCGCGGATCTCCACCCCCTAAAATGTTATAATGAGAAGAAAATGAAATGAACTGACCCAGTGTGTAAAAGTAGATGACACAATTTTCTTGTTTATTTTCATTGTGTGATGACATTGTTTAATGGATTTATTGTATTGTATATGTTGAACCTTTAGTGAGTTGGGAGGGAGTGGGATGGAGGGAGGGAAGGGAGGGGGGGAAAGTGGAGAAAATGACACTGTGTATATTCAAGAGGGAAATGTTTGTGTGTACTTTGGTTAATTTTAAAAAATTTTTTTAAAATGTGTGGTATGTCACCAGCACAACTCCTCATGGGACGTAGACTAAGATCAAACCTAACCATTCAGGAAAACCTAAAAACAAAAGAGTGGTAGAAAGTAAGGAAGTTCAAAGAACAACAGAAAGAAAAGCAAAAATATTACTTTGACAGAGAAATAAAAGCTACCGGAAGTCTACACTGATGACCAAGTAAGGCTAAAAGAAAAAGACAAACTTATGGACTCAGAAGGGAACCATCCTTAATGAAGTCCAATCAAGATCATAAAACATTCAGACAGATAAATGTGCTGTTCTGCAAATAAATCTTTGAGAACTTCAAATAGTACCAGCCACAGTAGATGGATACCGCTGAACAACCTGAATACACAGCTGAGAAGACATTGTCTGAGGCAACAACTCAGATTCAAGGACAATCAATCAGGAGATCGTCAAGCCGAGGCATGGTGTGATGGTGTAGGGAGAAGATGTAGAAAAACACCACCCCCTGGCAGAACAATTAAAAACCCGATTTTAATGTTTTTATACTTTTTTAGAAAATATTGAATATATTACTGATATATTCTGAAAGTAATTATGAGGGAAAAAAAAGTACAAGCAGATTTTTAAAAAAGACTTCTAAATAGCTCTCAAGTGCAGAAGAACTTGGGCCTACCTTCGAAGTTGAACCTCTGGAGTCAATTCCTCCTTACTCAAGACTGCAATAAAGATGGAAATTCCTGGGAAAGATCCATTCAACTCCGGTGCCGACTTCATGCAGCGTTATATCGAGTGCAGCCCGAGCTGCAGGAGGATTCGACTTCTTACAGCCCAGCGATGCTGAGCTGACGGGAAGGCGGATCTGAATCCACAGTCAGGCTGAAATTCCATCTGCATCGATGGAAGAGGAAGAGGTGACAATGGACGGGGACTGTAAGAAGAAGAAATCTATCCAGGTACAGAAAAGGAAGAGACTGTTATATACAAGGGTAGGCCCATATCTAAACAGGTTTCAACAAAGTTTAAATCTGACCCTCATTATTCAGATCCACCAAGTCAAGTTGATATATCTAAACAGATAGAAAATTTGGCAACTCAGATGGGTCAAGGTTTTTCATCTATGAGGGAACAACTTACTGATATGAAAGGGGAAATATCTACTAAGTTGGAATGTGGCAAAGTGTGTGAAAATGACGGATAAGGTACAAGATAAATTTAAGAAAATTTAAGAGGATTTTCATGATTGTAAGGTTGATGTGGAACAATGTAAAGAAAAGATGGGTCAGATGATGGATTCAGTTACTGGTTGGGAAATTCAGATAAATGATTTATTGAAGAAAATTGATGCATTGGTGAATCAAAGTCAAAGGAATGATATTAAGATTGTTGGTCTTCTGCAAGATTTTGAGGGTCCGAACCCAGTTCAAATCTTCCAGAAGTGGATTACTGAAGTTTTGGGGAAAGAATATTTTCTGAACAGTTTGAAATTGGATAGAGCTCACAGAGCGATAAGAAGGAAACCTCTTCCAGGTCAAGCTCCACGTTCTATCCTGATTAGATGTTTACACTATCAAGATAGAGAATTGATTTTATGAGTTGCTGTTCAAAATGTGAGAAGTAATCAAGGCCTCTTGATAGTTTTCTTTTATGCTGATTTGAGTCAAGTTGCTATTAAATGTCATGAAGAATTTAATTCTGCTAAAGCTGTTTTGTGGAAGAAAGGATATAAATTTGCTTTCAGATATCCTGCTGTACTTAAGTTTTTTTTTATGGAGACTTTCAATCTCAGTTTTTTAATGATGAAGCTGAAGCCCTTACATTTGCTAATTCTTTACCAGACAATAAGCAGATAAAAAGTCAGGAAGGATTTTTTCAACAACCTGCACCAGTTCAGAAGGAGAAGAATGGAGGGCAAGAGAAGAAATCTCAGCAGTTGGTTGAAATTGATATCGATGATGATCAAGTTAATAGAGATCTGGAGGAAGCTCATCATACTTGAAATGACTTGTTGATTATTAATTTTTTTTGTTCTGTTGGGGGATAGCTTGACTACTGACCCTTCCACAGTCATTGGCCACTTTGTAGCATTGGTCACTCCTGCATAATTGAGGGAGGTAATACTGTAGCACAGTATTTTTTCCTTTTTTTTGTATATGGGTTTTTTTCTTTTTCTTTCTTTATCATTTGAGGAGATTTTCTAGTTTTTTTGTGTGGTTACCATGGTGAAGAGTTCCATTTTGTGTGGTAAGGTGGTTTTTGAAATGAATTGGAATGATGGCTAATTTAAATTTTGCTACTTTTAATGTTAACGGTTCTAATAATCTGATTAAGAGAAAAAGATTATTGGCGTATGTTAAAAAGTTGAAAGTTGACGTTGCTTTTTTGCAAGAAACACATTTGACTGAGAAGGAAGATCAGAAATTGAAAAGAGATTGGGTTGGATAAGTTATAGCATCCTCATTTAATTCGAAAGCAAGAGGAGTAGCTATTTGATTTTTAAAAAGTTATCTTTTAAATTGGAATCAGTTATTCAGTGAGTAGACTTCTGGTTGTTAATTGTAAAACTTTTTCTGAATCTTGGACTTTACTGAATATTTATGCTCCTAATATGGAGGATGAGAAATTTATGTTGGATTCTTTTCTTAATTTAAATCAAGCATATGAAAAAATCATGATAGGAGGTGATTTTAATTGTCATTTGGACCCATTAATATATAAATTTCCAAAAGCAGTACCTCACTGACAAAAGGCAAAGGAGGAAAAACCCAACACCCAACCCCAACCAACCAATTTTCCCCTGCAACCGCTGCAACCGTGTCTGCCTGTCCCGCATCGGACTTGTCAGCCACAAACGAGCCTGCAGCTGACGTGGACTTTTTACCCCCTCCATAAATCTTCGTCCGCGAAGCCAAGCCAAAGAAGAATATATAAATTTCCAAAAGCAGTAATTAGGACTAAAATGGGCTAAACAGCTTATAGCATGAATGAAAGTTATGAATTTAGTAGATATATGGAGGAGACTAAATCCTAGAGAGAAATATTTTTCATTTTATTCATTTTGACATGATTCTTATTCTAGAATAGATATATTTTTGGTATCAGCACAATTGCAAAGTCATGTATTTTGTCTGATCATTCTTTGTTATTAATAACATGTACAGGTTCATAGAGAATTGATAATACATATCGATGGAGATTTAATTATTTGTTGTTGAAAAATGTTGAATTCTGTAATTTTATAAGACATCAAATAGAGTTGTTTTTGAAAATAAATATGGACTCAGTTATCAGTGAATTTGTTTTATGGGATGCTTTAAAAGGATATTTAAGGGGACAAATTATTAGTTTTACTGCTAAAATTAAGAAACAACATGACACACTAATACATGTAACTAAATTAGAGAAGGAGATAGAGATATTAGAAAAAGATTTACAGCAGGATTCAATGGAGGTTAAGAAAATATGTTTAACTAATATGAAATTATGATATAATTCATTACAAACTTATAAGTTTGAGAAGTTATTACAGAGAACTAGACAAAGGTATTATGATTTAGGGGAAAGAGCTCATAAAGTTTTAGCTTGGCAGTTAAAAACAGAACAAGTCTCCAGAACAATAAATGCTATTAGGGAAGATTCAATGATTACATATAAACCTCAGGAGATTAATGACATGTTCAGAAAATTTTATGAAAAATTATATACCTCTGAAGTAGTGGCAGATGATGTTAAAATTGAACATTTTTTATCTGATATGGCTTTACCTTTTTTGAGTGGTAAAGATTTGGATGCTTCTTTTACTGCTAAAGAAGTAATAGGCACACTTCAATCCATGCCAAATGGGAAGTCTCCAGGGACGATGGTTTTACTTCTGAATTTTATAAAAAAAATGTCAGTATTTATTAATTCTATTATTGATGGAAGTACTGAAACAAACGACGGAGGTTCATTCTTTTCCAGCCTCTTTTTCTCAAGCAATTATTACAGTTATTCTGAAGAAAGATAGGGTCTTATAGATCAATTTTATTATTGAATGTTGATTATAAATTTGTAACAAAAGTTCTAGCTAATAGATTGGCTAAATATTTACCATATTTAATTCTTTTAGATCAGGTGGGTTTTATTAAAAATTGTTAATCAGCAGATAATATTGTGAAGTTGATTTCTTTGATTAACACTTCTCGGGAGTCATCCAACCTACCAATGGTTATTTCATTGGATGCAGAAAATGCCATTGATAGACTAAAACTTTTATTTAAAGTTTTAGAGAAATTTAAATTTTGCCCAATTTTTATTGGTTGAATTAAGGTATTATATAGAAGTCCTACTGCTAGCACTGTGACAAATGGACTGTTATCTTTATCTTTTACAATGACTAGATCGACTAGACAAGGCTGTCCTTTGTCACCAGCTCTATTTGCATTGGTTATTGAACCTTTGGTTCAGATGATTAGACAAGATAGTAATATTAAAGGTATTAATGTGAAATATGATGAAGTTAAAATTAATTTATTTGCAGATTATGTTTTGCTATATTTAACAGACCTCAGAATTCTTTGAAGTGTCTTCGTGACAGATTGGAACAGTATGGTGAGATATCAGGTTATAAAATCAATTGGGAAAAGAGTGATATTATGTCATTAGCTGAAGCAGATTATTCTTCTTGCAAGCATATTGTGAAATTCAAATGGTTGGATCAGATTAAATCTTAGGTGTTAAGGTAGATAGTAATTATAGTCTTTTATATGAATTAAACAATTTTCCATTATTATCTAAAATTAAACATGATAGGAATCAATGGAAAGATTTACCAATTATATTAATAGGAAGAGTTAATTGTATTAAATTGAATATTTTCCTCAAATTCAGTGTTTATTTCAAACTATTCCTTGTAAGATTCCTCAAAATGTTTTTAAGATTTAAATGCTTTGGTGGGGAAATTTTTATGGAAGGATAAAATGGTAAGGGTATCTTTACAAAAATTAACTTGGAAATATGAATTAGGAGGTTTACAACTCCCTAATGTTCAAAATTATTATGATGCAGCACAACTGAAATTTATTAATAGGATCTTTGAAATGGACAAACCTTTGATATGGGCTAATATTGGATTATCTCAAATTGGTGAGTAAAGGATGGCTCATGACCTGGAGTAGAGCTTCGGTTTGTTCTGTGATGTTTCTTTTATCGTAATAAAGAAATGGGTTCATTTAAAATAACAATATTTATTAGCTAGACCACACACAGACAAGACCTCGTGGAGGCATCCATCTTGAATCCCAATGAAGCTGCCACAAGCTAGTCTCTAACTCTCTCTAGTGGTCATAGGGATCACTAGCAATCTATCTCTCCATCCCCTTTTTCTGAGATGTTTGATCTAACAACTTAACACACTAATACAGTATTCACTTCAATTTAAAGTTCAACACAAATGTAAACACAAATGTCGGCAGCACAAACTTTTTAAGTGTGCAATTCCTTTTCTTTTAGAGATTCAATCTATCAGGTGGATCTTCTTATCACAGGTGCTTGTGTCAGTTTGGTTGGTCTAGGACATGTGATGCTTCTTCTGCTGCTCTGCAAGCAGGATTTTCTGCATTTGTCTGTTTCTGCAGTGTCTCTTGCATTTTCAGCAGGCTCTTTTGATTCCTTACATCCTCTGTTCTGAGTGTAGGATCTTGAATTTACTTCCTCCACACAGTAGCCTTTTTTTCCCAAGTGTGGAAATCTCTGAGTCTCACTGTGTCATGTTGTGCCAGTATCCCTATGTTTCTTTCTGATTTGTCATAGTTTGCTCGTTGTCTCCATTGCAAATGCTTTTGTTTCCATTTGACATCTTCAACATCTCTGTTCTTGTTTGGGTCTATAGAGTGTAATGGAAGATTTAAACCGTGTTTCTTACTTTTGCAGCCTTTGCTTCTGCAAGGCTGAGAACCTGCATGTTTTTTAGAATTAGTAGACACACCTAAATTCCACCATGGGGCCCAGGATGCAGTTGAAACAGAAGACATTATCTAATTTACACTATGGGGCCCAGGGATGCATATGAATCAGTAGACATTATCCAACTTCCACCATGAGGCCCAGAGATGCAGTTGTCTTTTGTTGGTCGCAGACTGTCAGGAGACCTTGAAGATAATTAAATCATTTGTGCAAAGAGATAAGATCTGAAGTAAACAACTTTTGGGTAATATAAGCCATGGTCCCACTGCTGAAGTTTGAGACTCTCCAAGAGGTGGCAACATCTCCCAATCCGGGGAGGTGGAGAAGCTGCTACCGGTGCCCAGACAACCTACTACAAGTGTGCAGTCGTCGCCTCGCTTTGGCAGTTGGGACCAGTCCAGGCATTGTTAAGTATAATTGGGAAGGGCTTGCATGTTGTAGTGTGAATTCAGCTTTAGATTTAATAATAAAGACTTGTATAAACTGAACTGCTCTCAGTGTGTGTGTATGTGTGTGTGTGTCTATTTTCTTTCGGTAGCTCAAACACTGTGACCAATCTAAAACGAACAAAATGAGAGGTATAAGTTTACCCAAGACATAGAGAAGGGAAGTGTAGTGCGTAGAAATGTTCAAAAGCAGCACAATCTCCAGATAGTTCAATAGGTAGTCAATAATCAGAAAATAATTATTTCCATCCATGTAGAAGAGATCAATCACAACTTTCTACTATGGATCTGCTGGTAAGTCAGTTATGACCATGAGTTCATTTGCCTACATTGTGTGATGTTTCAGCATCTCTTGTTGCAGTGATTGAGGAATGATAATTCTGGTCTGTCTGAGTAGAAGCCCATTAAAAACATTCAGCACAGATCTGATGTTTTAGTATGGATGACATTTACATCTAAGCCATCCTTCATTCAGATTTTTGATGACCTTCTGTAGAACTGTGTCCTTTTCTGTTTCAGGTGTGATCTGCTTGGATTTTATGTCAGATACAGGAAGCGATTCAGTGATCAGGTTCACGTGGAGATTCACATGTGTCTCTGTGGAAATCTCATTGTGTGCTTCAGTCTGCATCATTGCCCTGGATTTTAAAAAAGCTTCCCTGGTGTGTACACCAATTCAAATTCATAATGTTGTAGCTTCATCATCAGTCTTTGGACTCACAGTGACATTTCACTGAGATTTTTCTTGATTATGACTATTAATGGTTTGTGATATGTCTCTGCCACGAATGGTAGTAGACTATATACATAACTGTGCAATTTCTTGAGTCCATAGACCAGATTTGGACACTCTTTCTCGACCTGTGCATATCAACATTCAGATATTGTCATTGTCCTTGATACGTATGCTACTGGCCTTCAATTTTCTCCCACAGCCTGAAGTAGTACAGCACCTATTCCATCTTTTGAAGCACCTGAAGATATTTTCATGTTCTGGATACATCAAAGAACATCAAAAGTACTGATCCTGTAGATAGAATTGTCTTCAGTCGACCCCTTTCTTCGTTAT
Organism: Narcine bancroftii; assembly: GCF_036971445.1. NCBI lineage: Eukaryota > Metazoa > Chordata > Chondrichthyes > Torpediniformes > Narcinidae > Narcine > Narcine bancroftii. Next base: position 80,399,462 of record NC_091471.1, read on the forward strand.
GGTTGGCTGTCCACTTTAATTCACATTTGTCCTGCAACAACTTCCTTAGGTACATTGCTTTGGAAGACAGATTTGGTATGAATTTACCAATGAAATTTCCCAGAACTCTCAATACACTTTTTTTCTCAGTGGGCCTTCACATCTCAAATATTGCTTTCACCATGCCTTCACACCTGCCTCTGACAGTTTATCTCCCAGAAAGGTGATTTCCTTCACACCAAACTGATATTTTTCTCTGCTTAACTTTAATCCATACTTCTGGATGCAATGTAGCACTTTGATGAGTCTCTCATTGTGTGGCTCCTGTGTGGATCCCCATAGGATCATGTCATCCATCTACACATGTACCCCAGCTATGCCTTCTATGATGTGCTCCATTGTCCTGTGGAACACTTCCGGAGCTGAGGAAATTCCAAAAGGCATCCTCAGAAAGGAGTATCAGCCATTAGTACAGTATTTTATGCTATCTTCATGCAGTTTTATTTGCCAGAAGCTCTGGGGTGCATTCAAGTTGATGTGTTGGATTCTGAACAGGTTTCTGCCAGAGAAGTCACATGACCCTCCACATTTACATTCCACCCCCTTGGAAGTCATGGCATTTCTTCAATCAGGCCAAGTAGAAGCCCAAACCAGGAACGCGCTTGATGAACTGACAAACACAACAGACTAAACAGATAGTGATAGTAGTTGCCCAGAGAAGGATAGTGGCCACCAACCTCCCAGTGCCCCAAACAGCCACAAGTTCCTCTGAGGGGTCATGCAGAAAGTGCCGGTCCCTTGCTTTTTGAATTTTGCTCACCGACTCTTTTGTGTGATTTTCCAGGTGCATTATGTTCCCTGACTCATCAGAAATGTAGGTGCAGCATCCCCTACCAACCGTAACACAGGTACCACCCTCAGCTGTGAGCAGGTAATACAGTTTTATAGGGACATCAATTCTGCTGCCACTCGAGTCAGAGGGTCTTCTGTATGTTGCAGTGCCACAGCCATTTCTTTATACAGCATCTCCAGCACACTGGTCATGCTTATTTCTTCCTGGGACAGCCGGGAAGTGCCATACTGGCGTAAGGTGATCGCCCAAAACCTTTCCACTTCAGTGATTACCCTTTTGTCCCAGTGCACATGGTAAGCACGTGCCAGTGTCTGCATGCAAATCCAGCAATCTGAATGCTTGGTCATGCTGGCATACTCATACGCCACCCAGAGAAAGGTATTGTAGGTCCAAACAATCCCAAATGTAATGGCCTTTATAACTGACAGCATCCTCAGTGCAATCATCCTGTGGTGATGGGGTGGGGGGGGTGGGTGGTGGGTGAATTTCACTCTCTTCAGGTTAGTCCCGTTTTTTTAACTTCTTTCAGCATTATTCTTATTGTCTGAAGCTTCCATTTCTTCATAGCCATACTTAAAACTATGCAGGCAGGTTCCAAAGGCTATTTTGATTATTTAAAATTTTACAAAACTTTTTTTGTCAGTTATTAATTAATTCTCCCAAGGTTGAATCACACCTTCAAAATTGTTCTACCACCACAATGATTTCACATTTATCCATATTATATTCCATTTGCCATGCCCTCCTTCATTTTCGGAAATATTTTAAATTCTCTTAAAACTTCCTTGTATTCTCCAAACCATTGATATAGACTGTGGACAATTGAGGCATCAGCACTTACTCCTGTGGCACCAAGCCTCCCAAACTAAAAGGAGCCACTTTATCTAACTAATGCAAAAGCTTCCCTGCAGTATCTGGTCTCGGAGGGTGCAATTAATAACTGGGTTGGAATTGGAAATTACAAAGATTCTTGGGCCTCTTACATCATTCTGTGAAATGGCTGGGCAAATTGAGAGGACTGGCCAACTAAGGTGGCATCTCAGCATCATGAAGATGTTAGACTTCTGTTCTATCCGATGTGAATTGATGGATTGTGAGCAGTCACTCAATCTCACTGTACAGAGGTACAGACATTTCCAAATTCTTTGTCTGCTCAATTAAATCACCTTTACTGCAAAGAAGTCTTTCAGCTCAAAATTGTAAAGGTACTTTATATTTTAGTCTAGATTCTAATGGTCTTCAGAATCTAATAGTCTCTATGATAGACATCATAAATAGAACATGGAACACAGAGCAGTACAGCAGTGGAGCAAGTCATTCAGCGCATGATGACTGTGAACACAATGCCGAAATTAAACTAAAACTCTGCTGTTTATACATAATGCATATCTCTCTATTTCTTGCATGCTCATGGTCTGTCGAGAAGCCTCTTCTGTCTCTTCTATTATATCTTGTCCTGGCAGTCTGTTTTTACCCCTTTTTTTAAATGCCCCACACATCCCCTGTAAAATTCTCCCCACCCTCTCTTAAATTTTTGCCTTCTAGACACTATTGTAGCGACTGCTGTGGCAGCACCACGAACTGAAGAGACATCCATATTCCTCGGCCAGCGGTGCACGACACTGAAGCGGGTGGTTCCTTTAGCTTTCACGTGGTGTCAACCACGGGCTTCTTCTTGGTAGTGAAAGAGGCCCCGTGCCATCTTGGGATGTCTGACTGTTGCAGCGATTCAGCCCATCCACCCCTGCAGTCGCTCAGCCTGCAATACCAACTGCTCCCCAGAATCGCCGCCGGCCCCTGAGCGGTCTGACTTACAGTCTCTGGGCGGTCGGCCACTGCATCTGACGTGGGGATCTGGGGCCGGCAGGTTGGAGTCCAGGTGCACAGCTTTGAGGTGGTCAACTGTGACTCTGTCCGGTCAGCCGCCAATGTCCAGTGTTAACGTGACACCATCTCTCCTTAGTAACTTGAATGGGCCTTCGCGTGGGCAATGTAGGGCTGTTGCTTGCTGACCTCTCCTTACGAAAACATAATGGGTGGACTGCAGGTCTGCGGGGATGTGGCTGGGCGGCGAGCCGTGTCGTGTCAATGCTGGGGGGGGGGGGGCTGTTCACCTGTTTGCACCCTCAACTTCTGGAGGTCATCTAAGCCCCAGCTGTGGGCTGGGGTGGGGGGGGGGGTTTGAAATGGATGTCCTCCTTCGGTGGTGGCTGAATGCCTAGAAGTACCCACAGGAGCTCATCCACCTATTTTGAGCCATGCAGCCGATCTTTCAAGGCGGCCTTCAGGTGACAGTGGAAATGCTCGACCAGGCTTTTGCTTGGGGGTGGTAGGGCATGGTGTGGTGTACTTGTATGCACATGTGTGTGTGTGTGTGAGAGAGAGAGAGAGAGAGAGAGAGAGAGAGAGAGAGAGAGAGAGAGAGCGAGAGAGAGAATTCAGTTCTACAGTTCAGCAGCAGCAGCTGGGACTGGAACAGGACAAGCTGGCAAACTTGTGAAAAAACTCAATTTTGAAGATGGGTTTTGTGTTCTTAGTTCAACCTGTTCAATGCCCTTGTGGTCCATACAAGAGGAGATGACTAACTGAATAATATTTCACTTAAAATAAGAGAAACAAAAAGGAACTCTGTGATGACCTGAAAAAAAAAGAGGTAATAATATGGAAAGCCCTGATGGGGCAAGTTTCTTCGGCAAGACATTGAAGTGGCTGATCAGAAGGAATCAGTTGTGGGTGTCCAACGAGCAACGAATCGCTCTGAAAACTGACAGAACCTTCCTGAGTGGTAACCATTTACCTTTCAAGCACCAAAGCCTGGTGAAATTCATAAATGTTAAATTCTGTGCACAGTATAAGAATTGCCTGCAACCAATGAACTTGGAGGAGTGAGAAGTGAGATTGGACTGTGAATCAAAAAACTTTTCTAAACTTATACACACATTACATACACGTGCGCTTAGAATTAGAAGGGGGTTAAGTTAGGTTGTTAAATAGTAATAAGTTAAAGTTTTATCCTGTTTTCAGGTTTAAAGATAATTAAAGCAACTATTTTTAAGTAACCATTTGTCTTGGTGAATATATATTGTTGCTGGGTTTTGGGGTCCTCTTGGCCCATAACAGGCCTTTCCTGCAATACTCCTTGCATTGAAAAGATGCACCCAAGAACCTTTCCACTACATACCACCCTTTGACTTCTAGCAGTGCATGTAATTTTAACATTATCTTTTCCCTCCTCCACTCCTCTATCTACACTGACATTCTGGTTCCCTTCCCCTGGAAAATCTAGTTTAACCCACTGAAGCAACTCTAACAAACCTTCCTGCAGGAATATTAGTTCCCCTCCAATTCAGATGCAAACTGTCCCGTCGCAACAGGTCCCACCTTCCCTAGAAGAGAGCCCAATGATCCAGAAACTTGAAGTCCTCCCTCCTGCACCATGTCTTTAGTCACAAGTTAAGCTACATTATCCTCCTATTTCTAACCTCACTAGCATATAGCATGGGCAGCAATCCTAAGATTATAACCCTAGAGATCCTGTCCATCAACCTCGCACCTAGCTCCCTGAACTCTACTTGCAGGACCTCCTCACCTTTCCTATCCATGTCTTTGGTCCCTCTATGGACCACGATATCTGGCAGCTCAACCTCCCTCCTGAGAATGTTGTGAACTCAATGTGAGATTTCTCAGACCCTGGCACCAGGGATGTAACATACCATCCGGGATACTCGATCTCTTCCATAGAACCTCTTATCTGTCCCCCTAACTATGGAATCCCCTATCACTGCAGCTCACCTCTTCTCCTCCCATCCCTTCTTATCCACAGACCAGACTTTGTCCCAGAGACCTGATTGTTGTGGCTTGTCCCTGGTAGATCATTCCCCCACCCTCCCCAACAGTATCCAAACTGGTATACCTGTTATTGAGGGGAATGGCCACAGAGGGGGCCTGCACTGCCTGCCTGTTCTCTTTCCCTCTCCTGACTGTCACACATCTACCCTCTTCCTGCCTCCTATGTGTGATAGTGTCCCTGTAACCAGTGTTTATCACCCCCCTCTGCTTCCTGAATGATCAGTTCACAAGATAAAGGAACAGAAATAGGCTATTAAGCCCATCGAGTCGGCTCCACCACTCCACCATAAGCTAAACCGTTCACACATCTAGTTCTAATTCTAAGACTGTGCCCGCTTGTCCTAGACTCACACACGAAGGAAAATATCTTATTCACATCTTCTCTGTCCAATCCTTTCAGCATTTTAAATGTTTCTATGAGATCCCTTATCGTTCATCTCTACTCCAAAGAATACAGTCCAAAAGCTGATAAATGCTTCTCATATGTTAGCCTTTGCATTCCAGGAATCATCCTGGTAAATCTTCTCTGAACTCTCTCCAACATCAGTACATCGCTTCTAAGATAAAGAGCCCAAAACTTCATATACTTCTCCAAACGAGGTCTCACCAGTACCCCATAGAGCCTCAACAACATCTCTTTACTCTTATACACTATTCCCCTTGAAACGAATGCTAACATACCATTCACTTTCTTTACTGCCTATCCAACCTGGTGGTTAATCTTTATGGTATCCTGAACGAGGACCCCCAAGTCCCTATACACTTCCAAATTTTGAATTTTATCCCCATCTAAATAATAATCTGCCTGTTTATTTCTTCTTCCAAAATGTACAACTGTACATTTCTCAACATTTGTATCTCATCTGCCATTTCTTTGCCCGCTCTCCTAAACTGTCCAAGTCTCTCTGCAACCTCTTCAACACTTCCTATTCCTTCACCCATCTTGGAGTCATCTGCAAATTTAGCAACAAAACCATTTAATACATAATCTAAAGCATCGATATACATTGTAAAAAGAAGCAGTCCCAACACCAACTCCAGCGGAACACCACAAGTAACTGGCAACCAACCAGAACAGGATCCCTTTAAAGATTAAAAAAATGGTAACGGTTCCATTATTGTCTCGTAATCTTTGGCTTGGCTTCGCGGACGAAGATTTATGGAAGGGGTAAATGTCCACGTCAGCTGCAGGCTCGTTTGTGGCTGACAAGTCCGATGCGGGACAGGCAGACACGGTTGCAGCGGTTGCAGGGGAAAATTGGTTGGTTGGGGTTGGGTGTTGGGTTTTTCCTCCTTTGCCTTTTGTCAGTGAGGTGGGCTCTGCGGTCTTCTTCAAAGGAGGTTGCTGCCCGCCAAACTGTGAGGCGCCAAGATGCACGGTTTGAGGCGATATTAGCCCACTGGCGGTGGTCAATGTGGCAGGCACCAAGAGATTTCTTTAGGCAGTCCTTGTACCTTTTCTTTGGTGCACCTCCGTCACGGTGGCCAGTGGAGAGCTTGCCATATAACACTATCTTGGGAAGGCGATGGTCCCCCACACAGCGCAGCTGGATCTTCAGCAGCGTGGACTCGTAATACTACATTTAGAATGTAACATACATGAAATTCTTTATTTATTCCCAACCTTCACCTTCTACCTATCAGCCCAATGATCCACCCAATCTAATATATTTTCTGTAATTCTATGAGCTCTCATCTTATTAAGCAGCCTCGAATTCCTTAACTTGGTTTGTTAGGAGCTGCAGCTGAATGCACTTCCTGCAGATGAAGTTGTCACGGATACTGTTGGCTTCCTTGGCAACCCACATTCTGCAAGAGGAGCATTCCCCTGCCTTGGCTCTTGGCTGCCATTCCTACTCTTTAGGACTGGAGGAACAAGTATATGATATATAAAAACTGCCCTTACCTGTGCCTACCTGCTGGATCCTTTTTGTTCCTTGAATAGGGTGTCCCTTTCTTACTTCAACTCCTTCCATTCTCACCAAAGCCTGTTGAGCCAAAGCCTTTTGACTCTGACTCAGGCCACTCTGACGATGACCGCTCCCTCAATGATGTTTGATGTCAATGTCAGAGGATGAATTTCAAATTTGTAAGCCTTGTTGCTAATATTTGAAAACTGTGGACAAATATCAGATAAAGTTTCTTGTGGTCCAATCTGCATCTGTATGTCCAGCCACATACTTAATACAAGTGACTGGACCTTCTGATTATCCTTCCATGTGGGACTTTGTCAAAGGTTTTAGTAAAGTCTATGTAGAGATCATCCACTGCGATTTCTTCATCAACTTACCTGGTAACTGCCTCAAAGATATGACGTACCATGCACAAAGCGAAGTTCACTATCCCTAATCGGTCCATGTCCATCTAATCTCTTGGAATATCTTCCATTAATTTATCCACTACTCATGTCAAGCAAACCAACCTATAATTCCGCAAACTATTCTGGGAGACTTTCGTAAACAATGGAACAACATTAGCTATCCTCCAGTGCTCTGGCACATTGCAGCTAAGGACATGTTAAAAAAAATTGCTAGGCCTCTGCAATTTCTGCACTAAACTCCCTCAAGGTCTGAAAAAAAGGCCCTGGAATTTATCCACCCTTATCTGCTTCAAGACAACAAGAACAGCAAGCACCTCCTTTTCTGTAATCTGTTTAGGGTTCATGATTTCACTGCAGTTTTGTTCTATTTCTTTTGAATGCGTCTGTCTTCTGAGTAAGTACAGATGCAAAAATTTCATTTAAGATCTTGCCAATCTCTTCTGGTTCCATGCATTGATAACTCGCATTTAATAGCTCCTTTAACATTAAAGCTTCTCGTGGACTTATTCAAAAAATTACATTCAAAAATGCAATTAATACCGAAAATCCTTTTTTTCTGTTAAATAAATATATTTTAAAAATATTGAAAATCCAATATAAAAACAGAAAAAGCCTGAAAAGACTCAGTTGATCAGTCAACATCAGTGGAAAGAGAAACGGACTAAATTTTTTCAGTCAGAACTGGGAAAGCGAATCATGATTTTGCATACAGAACATTCTCTGCAGTGGTGCACCTCACAGTTTTTTGCTTTTCTTTATTTATATTATCTCACAATCTTACTCTTAAGTTCATTCAAGCCACTTCGCTTATTAACTTAGCAGCAAGATAACTTAATCAACCATTTATCATTATGGCAAGAAAATTTGACATAGAACAAAGTGAGAGATCTTGACCATAGACGTGGCTGAAGCATAAACAAGTAAAGAGAAAATATTCAGGAACAAATTCTGCAATTTAGAATTTTGTTTGTGGATTACACCCCCATCACTGGTGACATGATTAAAATTCAATGCTAAAATTTAAGAGCAAAAAATGTTGACATCACATTTCCCAGAATGAGCTTAGGTCAGCGAATGTAGGGGTAATGGGTAACATTCCCATTTGGCCTTGGGAATTTCTGGCTCATCAAGGTTTTGGGATGGTGTTGAACATAGAACATAGAAAATTTCAGCACAGTACAGGCCCACTATGCTGTGCTGACCTATATAAACCTACTCAACAATCTAAACCTTCCCTACTTCACACCAATAACCTTATATTTTTCTTGTATCCATGTGCCTGTCTAAGAATCTTTTAAATGTCCCTATTGTACCAGCCTCCACCATCACCCCAGGCAATGAACTCAGGCACCCACTACTCTCTTCCCCTGTTGCCTCCCCTAAACTTTCCTCGCCCCTCTGATATTTGCTACTCTAGCAATAGGAAAAAGGTGCTGGCAGTCCACCCTATCTATAGTTCTCTTAATCTTGTAGTCTTTTATTAAGTCACCTCTCATCCTTCTTCACCCTAGTTCTGTTAATCTTGCCTCATAAGATGCGTTCTTCAATCCAGGCATCATCCTGGTAAATGACTTCAAGATATACAAACTCATGAGGGCACAGATAAAATTAATGTTCAGTTTTTTCCCTTGAATAAGAGAGTCAAAAATTAAAGGGCACAGGTTTAAAGTGAAAGGAGAAATATTTAAAGGGGTCCTAAGGGTAACTTTTTTCCACACAGACAGCGGTGGGTATGTGGAACGAGCTGCCAGAGACGGGTATAATTCTAACATTTAAAAGAGATTTAGATAGATGCATGGATTGAAATGTTTTTGAGGGATATGGGCCAAATGAAGGCAAACTGGACAAGCTTAGGTGGACAATATGATCAGCACCGACGAGTTGGACCAAAGTGCTCGTTTCCAAACTGTAAAACTCTCGAATTCTTTCCTACTTTGCTACTCTCATTAGTAGAGTTGCCAAAGCGTTCTGGGCTGTATCAGGCACCTACCTAGCCCATTCAACATCTCTGGCTTGACGTGGCAGAGTCTGGATCCCACATTGAACACACCAGTCACTCAGAGCCCACAACTACAGAGCTATCGTCCTTATCATGAAAGTGGAATGAGGAGATAGGGAGAAGGCCACAGTCTTAATGGCTGCATATACATCAAGAGAGCCAAGATATATTGGTTTACCACATTTCCTGTCTCAAGTGACTTCACCTGCGACATTTCTCAGTGCTGTTTGATATTGTGGCCAAGTTATTTCCACTAGCGCTTCCAATTCAAACTAGGTTCAACTTCGGATATGCGGTATGATTCTTTACAAGAAACAAAATTGTAATTATGGCCCCACGTATATTAAACACATCCAATTAAAACTTCACTTTGGCATGCCTCTATCACACATGATTGGGAGCCATTTTCAATATGTGTGTGTTCTTATAACTGACTATTATATATTTCATATATGCAGGGGTGAAGTGGGAGGGAATGGTTGGGTCTCCTGATGCACAGTTCAGAAGTTCTTCATCCCTCACATTTATTGAGCCATGATATCAGACCGTTTCCTTCTATTATCCAAATTTGGAATAGTTCTGGCCATTTTCTCTCAGTTTGAGCAAGAGTCTCTCTGTCCATAAGCCTTTGTCTTTTTAGGTTTTGATAATGAATCACAAAATTAAGTCAGATGAAACTTTCACAAACCTTCAGCTCCAATGGAATTCAACAGAGAATGGGGAAAGTGTGGATCCATGTTCTTCTTGTCCAGCCTCATGAAATAATTTTCCATTTCTGTTCACAAAGTGAGTGAGACCATTCCTAGCAAAGTGCCCATCCAGTGTTCTGTGCATACAGACTGGGCTCCCTTACAAGGAGCGAATTGGACTGAGATCGGAGAAAATTCTATTAAATAAATCAGACTATTAGAAATGCTGCAAAACTTCGATTGTATTTTTGCTATTGATGCTAATTATTGACTCCTGAAAATGAATAAAAGCAAAACAAAAACATTTTTATACATCAGTGACATTAAATATAGAATAAAACAAAAGGAATCTTTATGCTTTGGGATCCATCCATACAAAGATAAAACAGAGCAGAATGACTTAAATATCACTGTTTAACGTAAACCTGAAACAAATGACTTATTTAAGGTGCTGTTAGTGGGGTTTTATTAAATGAGAGAAAACCAAGGTTACTTGTATTTAACACTTACATGTGTGCAGCTTTGATGCAATGAATGACTCACATTTATTCAATTAATCACAATAGTTTCAGTCAATTATTGAAATCTTCACTTTTTCCAAAAATATGTCCATTAGTTCCATATATCTACAGAAACGTTAACCAGATTTTTCCTTTTACAAAACTCCAAAGATTAAAATTAATACAATTATTTAAAATTCTCAAATCTATCATGAAATAAACTTCATTAGCCAATATTTTGCTTGCTCGGGTTTAATGGGTGTGGGATGTCCTGAAGTTAGATTTACCTGTTAATTCTTTTATTATGTTTGGTGAGTGCAGCATCTCACTACTCAGTTTCAAGCATATATTGGTGTGGATAACTGTGGTAAAATATTCCATTGTTCAATATGCATCCTCAAGTAATGCATTGAGATCTAGACCTTAATATTGCATATGTATGAAGGTGGTTGATTTGACCAATCTGAGCTCAAATGTTCCTTTCACAGAGGTGACAGATTATGGACATGGTACAGTAAGAGTGGTTCTTGAGTCTGAGATTCTCTTTTTTTCTCTCTTTGCTTCCTCCATTCTAGGTTCCTCATATGAACAAGCTTTTTATATGAAACAGGAGAATCCATTGCTTGTTTTTCCAGGTGCTGCATGTTAATGTTGACATTCTAAGAGAGTTTTCAAATCTCTATTTCTACCCATCACACGTCTATTTGCTTTTAGGCGGTTTTCTATAAAGTAGCTATCATCAGGTATGCTTCTAACATGTCTAGTCCTTCTGATCTGTGATGTGCTTAACAGTGTGAAAATGCTGGTTTTAAACAGAATGTGTGTGTCTGGAATCTTATTCTGCCACTTGATGTGATCTTACGTCTTAGTTATTAACTTCAATTGCTTGTGACTTTATGTTGAGCTTGTTTCTACAGAAAGAGTTATGCAGCCAAAGAAAAAGTCAGGAGCTTACAAAACATCTAAAGGGAGAGAGCATTGAAATTAACAGATCTGTCAGCACATGGAGCAGATGATTTCTGTCTTGAGCAATAGTTCATTCTCATAGTGCCAATTATCACTACGCCCCACATTGCAGTGTTGAGTGGTTATACAGCTTGCTCCATCCTCTTACTGGCACCCTCAGTGGTTTCCTCCATTCCGTAAAGAGCCAATGAAACAGCCACTGCATTGATGTGGAAATACCAGCAGAGGTTGGGTATTTGAAGCAACCACTGCATTGCTGTGGCGATTCCATCAGAGGTTGGGTATTTGAAGCAATCACTGCATTGCTGTGGGAATACCAGCAGAGTTTGGGTATTTGAGCCAGTTTCCCAACCTGTCAGCACACAGATATGGGCAGCCAAGGGTTAATGCTGATTTCCTTGCCCAAGAGCACCATTAGTAGTTCATCCCATTATGTAACAACATTTCCCTGGAGGCCTCTTGGCTACAAGGTTTTTCATTAACCTTTTCTCATTACATATTACATAATTATATATATATATATTTAATTCCATAATGACTAGCTCTCTTATTCCTGGGAATGCGTCAGAAACATAAACAGAGATATCATGTACAAGAACACAAACCGTGACTGGCCACTTAGACTGAACCTCAAACACAGATGAGTTAATTCAGCATTGTAACAATCTTCCTTGACTGGGTAATTGCCAGGGCCAGGATGAATGAACATGCTACTGAAGGCTTGGATTCTGCTCTCTTGACCACTTCTTTTCTCTTCACTGTACGGTCTATAACCCTATGACTAGTATATAAATCCATTATCATTTTACCATGTAACTATTGAACTGGTGAATGACGAGGTAGATGGGACCAGGTCATTTTTCATATTGCATGTTCTATTTCCTCATTTGCTCTGCTTAAGTCAGGCAATTTGTTTCCACAGTGAATGACACCTGCTCGTCAAAAGGATCCAATCATGAAGAAATATACAAGAGTCTGCCAGTGCTGGAATCTAGTGTAAAGAACAATATTTCCCTTGAGGCTTCTTGGCTACCAGGTTTTTCTTTAATCCTTTCTCATTACACAATGTTACTTCTAAAATAGTCTGTTTTCACATTGATTTCTCATTTCAGTAAATCGCAGAGCCAATCACTTCCACACTTCATGAATCCATCCTCTACACAAATGTTCTCCCTTGTCTCTTAGATTTTCTGCCACTTCTTCCATCCATCTGCACCATTCTAAATAGTATTTAAATTCCTCAATATTTTCAGACACTCGCAAATCATATATTTGATTCTTAAAAGGTTGTGAATTTTATGAAAACTCATATTTATGTCCTGGATGAATTACCAAATGACGCTGAAGAAAACCGACTAACTTCACCCTCAGCTTTCATGAAATATAGATATTAGATTAATTTACTCACTTTTCACAAAATGACTGCAACAATGACATATCAGGCCATGTTCAGCTTCTTGGCAATTATTTTCTGCCTCATAGCAGTTTGTAAGAACATATATGTAAGTTATGTAATACTTGCTGATATATATGGTCAGCAAGATTAGATTTGTGGTTAGCGCAACATTATTACAGTCATTCTCCACATGTCTGGGTGCTCCATTTTCCTCCCACATTCCAAAGTCATACAGGCCAGTAGAGTGGAATTGGACAGCATAGGCTCATGGGCTGGAAGGGCCTGGTTCTGTGCTTTATCGCTAAATTAAATTAAATTAAAATATATTGATAGATCTATATAGATCTTGATCTGCAATTCTATAGCTCCCTAAAAGCTGTAACACAAGAAGACAGGGTGGATGGTGAAGAATACATCTTTCGGTGGCAGGGGCAATGAGTATAAAGTCAAGAAGTCATGTTACTGTCTAAAACTTTGGTTATGCTACATTTAAGAGCATTGTGCCAATTCCAGTTGAGGCATTGCTGAAGCTTGTAGAGGTTTTGGAGAGGGTGCAGAAGAGATTTGCCAGAATGTTTCCTAGATTAGAGAGTTCCAGCTATAAGAAGAGGTTGAACCAACATAAACTGTTTTCTCTGGAACATTGGAAGCTGGGGGAGGCCTAATAGGTTTATAATATTATAAGAGACATAGATATTCAGTCTTATTCCCAGGATAAAAATAGCAAATGTGAATCAAAATTTATTGTCATGAATGTGGAAATTCAGTGGAAAAACTGTACTAGAAGCCATAGGTTTAAGATAGAGATCAAAAGTTTAAAGGGGATGTGCAAGGCAAAGTTTTTATACAGAAGAAATTATTATCTGCTATGCCTTGTAGAATTTAAAACAAATTAGTGGTATGATCAGGAAATCTGTAGATCCCTGGGACTATCAGGGGGTGTGGTGGAAGCAAATGCAATAGTGCTGTTTAAGAGGGCTTTAGAGAGGGAATGGAGGGTTATGGATCATGTGCAGGCAGATGAAATTCAGTTAATGTTGCATCATGGTTGACACAGATATCATGAGCCTGTTCTATGTTGTATGATATGCTATGTTCAATGATTGGCACAATCTGAAATGAAAATCTTAAATCCAAATGATAGTTTGCCCTCTAATGTCCGCATAAAAAGTTTCAAAGGTATTGGAGAAAATAGGGGATTGAGTGGGGAATCCATTTTGACACAAACAGAATAAGAAAGAACAAACATGAAAACTGTTCATACCAAGAACCAAGAACTTAAGGAGATGAAGCAAATGTATTTTGTCTAGAAACCTCATAAATACCTCTATCATAACTACTTCCACCTCTACTCTTCTCAGTCAACTACCACTAGTTCTATAAAGACCTTGTACCACTCATCTCCTTCAAACTTTTCCCCTTTCACCTTAAATTCATGTAATTAATTCTTGTAATTAATTTGATGTTTTCATTCTGGAAAAAGATTCTGACTGTCTACACTATCTATGCCTCTCATAATTTTCTTAACTTCTATCATCTCCCCTCAGTTTCTGATGCTCCAGAGAAAACAACCCAAGATTGTCTAACATCTCCTTATAGCTCCAAGAAACATCTTGATAAATATTTTCTGTACCCTTTCTAAAGCTTCCACATCTTTCCTGAAATGGAATGATCAGAATTGCACACAATACTCCATGTGCAGCCTAACCAAACTTGTAATATGACTTCCTTCTCTTATACTCTGTGATCCAATGAAAATAGGAACCTTAAGAAGATGTAGTCCTTCAGTTGAAGTCTAAATAATTGAGGGAGCAGTCATTGTCGGAGTGGACTGAGGCAGAGTGGTAAGACTTTGGCTCAACAGGCTTCAGCAAGAACAGGTATGAGGTGAGGGATAATAGAAGTTGAAGTAAGAAGCTGACACATTATTTGAGGAGCAAAAGAATTCAGCAGGTAGGCACAAGTAGGGGAAAGTTTTAGATAGCAATTTTTTTTCCTTTAGTCATAAACTGTGGGAATGGCAGCCAAGGCAGGGGAATGCTCCTCATCCAGACTGTGGGTTTTCAGAGAAGCCAGTAGTATCCCTGATTACTTCATCGGCGAGAAGTACATCCAGCCTCAGCTCCTGACAAGCCAAGTTAAGAAGTTGGAGCTGGAGTTGGATGAACTCTGGATCATTCAAGAGGCAGAGAAGGTGATAGACAGGAGTTACAGGGATACTATCACACCTAGGAGGCAGTAGGAGGGTAGATGGATGACAGGAAAGGGAAAGGGAACATGCAGGCAGTGCAGGACACCCCTGTATCTTCCCCTCAATAACAAATATTTCATTATGGAATCAGATGGGGGGGTGGGGGAGAAGGACCTACCGAGGTCAAGCCACAGCATTAGGGTATTTGGCACAAAGTCTGATCCTGTGGCTGAAAAAGGAAGGAAGGAGAAGAGGTGAGCTGTAATGATAGGAGAATCCATAGTTAGGGTAACAGATAAGAGGTTCTGTGGAAAAGATTGAGTATCCCAAATGTCTGTTGCCTCCTTGGGACCAGGGTCTGAGATATCTCAGATCGAATTCACGGCATTCTCAGGAGGGAGGGTGAGCAGCCAGATGTCTTTAGCCATGAAGGGTCCAATGATGTGAGTAGAAAGGGTAAGGAGGTCCTGCAAAGAGATTTCAGGGATTTAGGTGCTAGGTTGAAGGACAGGACCTCCAGGGCAGTGATCTCAGGGTTGCGACCTGTGCTATATGCTAGTGAAGTTAGAAATAGAGGATAACACAGCTTAACACGTGATGAAAGACATGGTGCAGGAGGCAAGGCTTCAGGTTTCTGTTCTGATGGGTCAGTTTTCATCTGAAATGGAGGGGTCTAATATCCATGTGGGAAGATTTGCTAGTGCAGCTCTAGTAGTTTAAACTAGATATGCAGGGGGATGAGAACCAGAGTGCCAGAGCAGATAGAGGAGTGGAGAGGGAAAAGAACTGGCAGGTCAATATTCCAGGGTTTTGTTGCTTTAGGCAACAGACATTTGGGATACTCAATCTTTTCTACAGAACCACTTATCTGTTACCCTAACTATGGATTCCCCTATCATTACAGCTCACCTCTTCACCTTTCTTCCCTTTTCAGCCACAGGATGAGACTTTGTTCCAGATACCCTAATGCTGTGGCTTGTCCTTGGTAGGTCCTTCCCTGCCACCTGTATCCATAATGAAATATTTGTTATTGACGGGAGCAGTCACAGGGGGTGGGGGGGAAGGAGGGGGGAGGAATGAAAGGATGAGGAGTGGCAATGCTTATCAGGGAAATTATCACAGCTGTGCTCAGGCAGGGCTCATTTACTGAGGCAATATGGGTGAAGCTAAATAACAGGAAAGGTATGACAACACTCATGGGGTTGTATTATAGTCAATGAGAAATGGAGGAGCAAATCTGTAGAGAAATAGCAGACAGCTTCAGGGAACATATGGTTGTGATAGTGGGGGATTTTAATTTTCCACATACTGACTGGGACTCCCATGGTGTAAAATGGCTAATGGCTGGAGTTTGTTAAATGTGTTAAGCAAAGTTTTCTAAATCAATATATAAAGGTACTAACTGGAAAGAGTACAATGCTGGATCTCCTTTTAGAGAACAAAACAGTACAGGAGAGAGTAGCATGTGTAGGGGAAAATCATAATGCCATTAGTTTTGGTAATTATAAAGAAGAATAGGTCTGGGCCTTGGGTTGAGATTGTAAATTTGTGAAGGGTTAATTATGAGGAAATGAGAAAGGATCTAGAATGCATGAATTGGGATAAGTTGTTTTCAGACAAGAATGTGCGAGATAATTGGAGGGCCTTCAAAGGTGACATTTTGAGAGTATAGAGATTGAATGTTCCTGTCAGGATTAAAGGCAAGTTAGCAGGCTATGGAAACTTTGTTTTAGAGGGATATTTGAGATCTGGTTCAGAGAGAAGAGAGAGGTATATAACAAGTACAGGCAACATGGAGCAAATGAGGTACTTTAGGCATATAAAAAATGCAAGAAAAACATTAAGAAAGAAATCAGGAAGGCTAAAAGAAGACATGAGGTTGCTTTGGCAGATGATGTGAAGGAAAACCATAGGGTTTCTACAGTGATATTAAGAGCAAAAGGATAGTGAGGGACAAAATTGGTCCCCTCAAAGATCAATGAGGTCAGCTTTGTATGGAGACAAAAGAAGATGGGGAGATCTTAAAAGTTTTTGTTTTCATCACTATTCACTTAGGAAAGAGGCACAGAATTGTTTGAAGTAAGGAAATCAAGTAGTGAAGTCATGGAACCGATACAGATTAAAGAGGAGGACGTGCTTGCTGTCTTAAAGCAAATAAGGGTGGATAAATCCCCAGAGGCAGACAAGATATTCCCTTGAATTTTGTAGAAATTATAAGGGCTCAGGCAGAAATATTTAAAATGTCCTTAGGCACGGGTGTGGTGCCAGAGGATTGGAGGTTATCTCATGTTGTTCTATTGTTTAAAAAAAAAGGATCCAAAAGTTATTATAGAAATTATAGCCTGATGTCAGTAGTGGACAATAGACAATAGACAATAAACAATAGGAGCTGGAGTAGGCCATTTGGCCCGTCGGGCCAGCACCGCATTTTAGATCATGGCTGATCATTACCATCAGTACCCCTTTCCAGCCTTATCCCCATAACCCTTAACTCCGTTACCCACAAGAGTCTTATCTAACTCTCTTTTGAACATAGTCAACGAATCCGCCTCTACCACCCTCTGTGGCAGAGCATTCCACAGATTCACACTTCTCTGGGTAAAAAAAATGCTTTCTCATCTCCGTCCTAAAGGGCCTACCCTGTATTCTTAAACTATGCCCTCTAGTCCTCGTCTCCCCCATCATTGGGGACAAGTAATCAGACTTCACCTTGTCTATCCCCCTGATGATTTTGTATACCTCAATCATGTCCCCCCTCATCCTTCTAAACTCCAATGGATACAAGTCCGGTTTTTCTAGCCTTGCTGCATATGACAACCCTGCCATCCCTGGAACTAACCTTGTAAATCTGTGCTGCACACCCTCTATAGCTAGTATGTCCTTCCTCAAGTTTGGAGACCAGAACTGGACGCAATACTCCAGGTGGGGTCTCACCAGGGCCCTGTATAACTGCAGAAGGGCGTCTCTGTTCCTATACTCCAATCCCCTCTTTATGAAAGCCAACATTCCATTTGCCTTCTTCACAGCTTTCTGAACCTGCATGCTAGCCTTCAGTGACCGATGAACAAGTACACCCAGATCCATTTGCACTTCCCCACTCCCTAGCTTGTCTCCATTTAAATAATACTCAGCTTTCCTAATACTTCCCCCAAAATGAATAACCTCACATTTGTTCACATTGAAATTCATCTTCCATTTAGCCGCCCACTCCTCCAGCCTGTCCAAGTCCCTCTGCATTTTCCTTACATTCTCCTCACACCCCACACCGCCACCCAGTTTAGTGTCATCTGCAAATTTGCTCATGTTATTTATAATCCCCTCATCCAAATCATTAACATAAATTACAAACAACTGAGGACCCAACACCGATCCCTGAGGCACTCCACTCGTCACATCCTGCCATTCTGAAAAAGACCCATTTACTCCAACCCTTTGTTTCCTATCTCTTAACCAATTTCCCATCCATGTCAGCACCTTATCTCCAATACCATGCTCCCTGATCTTGCCCACTAGACTCCCGTGCGGTACCTTATCAAAGGCCTTCTGGAAGTCCAAATACACCACATCCACTGGCTCTCCCGAGTCCACCTTCTTTGTCACATCCTCAAAAAATTCCAGAAGGTTAGTCAAGCATGACTTACCCTTAAGGAATCCATGCTGACTAGCCCTTATACTATTATTACTGACTAAGTGTTCTGCTATTTCTCCTTTTATGATGGACTCCAATATCTTCCCCACCACTGATGTCAGGCTAATAATTTCCCGTTTTCTCCCTCCCTCCTTTCTTAAAAAGCGGCACCACATCAGCCACTCTCCAATCCTCAGGGACCTCCCCGGAATCTATGGAACTTTGGAAAATGTCGACCAGTGCCTCCACAATTTCCATAGCCACCTCTTTAAGAACCCTAGGATGCAGCCCATCAGGCCCTGAGGATTTATCAGCCCTCAGTCCCAACAATTTACTCATAACCTCCTGCTTCTGGATCCGGATATCCATTAGATCCCCTACCTCCCCAGTAAAGTTCCCCAAGTCTCTTGGTACCGCATGACCACTACCCCCTAACTGACTATAATCTATATCCTCCTTGGTGAAGACAGTTGCAAAGTATTTGTTAAATTCCTCTGCCATCTCCTTGTTTCCGGTAATAATTTCACCCTTGCCCATTTTCAAAGGGCCAATTTTAGACCGAACCAATTTCTTCCTCTTCACATACTTAAAAAAGCTTTTGCTATCCTCAGCAAAATTATCTGCTAATTTCCTCTTGTACTTCATTTTCCCGTCTCTTATGGCTTTCTTAGTTACCCTCTGATGTTCTTTGAAGGTTTCCCAATCCTCTAATTTCCCACTCCGCTTCGCTATCTTATAATTACTCCCTTTGGACTTGATAATGCACTTGATTTCCTTAGTTAGCCAGGGCTGCCATTTGCATCTCCTAGAGCCTTTCCTCCACTTTGGAATAAATTTGTCCTGAATCCTGTGAAAAATGTCCATAAAAACCTGCCATTTTTCCCCAGTTGTCCTCCTAGCTAGTGTATCTTCCCATTTTATTTTGGATAGCTCCTCCCTCATAGCTGCAAAATTCCCTTTATTTAACTGAAGTACAGATGCTTCCGACTTCCTTTCCATTTCCCTTTCTAATTGCAGCTTAAAAGTAACCATACCATGGTCACTATTCCCTAATGGCTCCCTACATCAAGGTCACTTATTAAGTCTGCGTCGCTGCACAGCACCCAGTCCAGAATCGACTTCCCCCTGGTAGGTTCCTCCACTAGCTGTTCCAAGAAAGTATCTCATAGACATTCTATAAACTCGCTCTCTTGTGTTCCTGCCCCCGTCTGATTATCCCAGTCCACCTTCATGTTGAAGTCCCCCATAACTACCGTATTGCTACCACTTTGACATGCCACTCTTAATTCCTGATTTATACTACTACCGATATCTGAGCTACTTTTCGGAGGCCTGTAAATGACCCCCATTATATTCCTCTTGCCCTTGAAATTTCTTAATTCAATCCAAACAGACTCTACCTCACCTGTTTCAATGTCCTTCCTTTCAAACGCCTGAATCTCATTTCTTACCAACAGAGCTACCCCACTTCCTCTTCTTAACTTTCTGTCCTTTCTAAAGGATGTGTACCCTGGAACATTTATTTCCCAATCCTGCCCTTCCCGCAGCCATGTCTCCGTTATTCCGACAATGTCATAACCTCCCATTGCCATTTGCGCCTCAAGCTCATCCATTTTATTCCTTACACTCCTTGCATTCATACACAATACCTTGATGCCATACCTCCTTTCTCCCTCCACCTTGGTTCTTGGTGCATTCGTTCTTATTCTCCTATCACTTTTAGCTCCCTTATTCCTTATTGTTTCACCACCTATCGGAACCACCCCTATATTCTCTCTCCTATCTACTTCCCTATCAGTCCTGTTCCCTTCCCCCTGCCAAATTAGTTTAAATCAGCTCCGACAGCTTTATTAAACCTAACTGCCAGTATATTGGCCCCATTCGCATTCAGGTGTAAACCATCCCTCCTGTATAGGTCCCGTCTTCCCCAGAAGAGATCCCAATGGTCAATGAACCTGAATCCCTGCACTCTGCACCATTCCCTCAGCCACACGTTTAACCTCTTGATTTTATTATTCTTGTCCCCACCCTCGCACAGTACAGGAAGCAGCCCCGAGATTACAATCCTGGAGGTCCTGCTTCTCAACCTCCTTCCGAGCTCACGGTAGTCTCTCTTCAGGATCTCCTCCTTCAATCTATCTACGTCGTTTGTGCCCACGTGTATCAGGACCTCTGGCCGGTTTCCTTCCCCCCCCAGGATACTCTGAACCCTATCCGAGACGTCACGTACCCTGGCTCCTGGGAGGCAACACACCATACGGGAACACTTGTCAGGTTCGCAGAATCTTCTGTCCGTTCCCCTAACGATGGAGTCCCCAATGACCACCTTGTTCCCCTTCTTCTCCTTCCGTACCACTGTCTCCTTTGGCGCTACCTCTGGCAGGTTATCTTCCCCTACTTCATCCAATACTGTATATTCGTTGCTAAGATCTGTAGCCACTGGGGTGCTCTCCACAGAGCTAGCAACTTTTGCCCCACTCCTGACAGTAGTCCACTTTCCTGACCCCCCCAATCCAGGGGTAAGCACTTCCCTGAGTGTTGAATCAATAAATTCCTTGCTCTCTCTGATTAGCCTCAGATCATCTAGCTGCATCTCCATTTCTTTAATTTTTTTTCCTAAATGCTTGTGTCTCATTACATCCCCTGCAGATATGTCCTGTGGAAATGTTTATGGTCTTGTCACCAACCTCCTCACACTCTCTGGTGAGCCTAAGGTAATCTAGTTGGAGCTCCAGTACCTCAACTCGACCCCTAAGGAACCCCACCTCCTTGCACCTGGCACAGATATGGTCTTTTGGGAGGGTGGAGGTCACCCATGGCTCCCACATCTGGCAACTTGAGCATAGCACCAACCCCATGGACATGGCTCAGCCTTTTAATGGTAGGGTACTCACAATGCACTTTACCTAGGAAGGTCTTTCTCTACGCCTGCTTTCGCCGAAGCCTGATGAGCCAAAGCCTGGAAGTCCCACTCCTTCGCTGGGCCACTCATGCGCTGGGCCACTCACGCGCTGGGCCTCTTATTTATCTGCCTTTTACCCAATTAACCCCGACATGCTCACCTGCACAGCCTCCCGACCAATGGCCGCCTCCAACGCCGACTCCTCCCCTCAGGCCCTGGTAAGAGACTTTTTTAAAAATGTTTTCCTACCTGCCCCCGACTCTTTTCTTTTCTGTCTTCTGTCTTCTGTCCTCTCCTCTCCCGACTGCTAGGCCCTGTCCCCAGTAAAAGTAAATTATTGGAAGGTGTTCTAAGGGTTTGGATATACAAGTATTTGGATAGTCAGGGATTGATTAGGCATAGTCAACGTGGCTTTGTGCATGGGAGGTCATGTCTAACCAATATTATAGAGATTTTTGAGGTGGTTACCAGGAAAGTTGACAAAGGAAAAGCTGTGGATGTTATCTACTTGGACTTTAGTAAGGATTTTGACAAGGCCTGACATGGGAGGTTAGTCAGAATGGTTCAGACACTCAGTATTCATGGTGAAGTAGTGAACTGGATTCGACTTTGGCTTGACGGGGAGAACCCAGAGAGTAGTGGATGGTTGCTTCTCAGATTGGAGGCCTGTGACTAGTGTTGTGCCTCAGCAATCAATGCTGGGACCATTGTTGTTTGTCATCTATGTCAATGATCTGGATAATAATGTGATAAATTGGATCAGCAAGTTTGCAGATGACACTAAGATTGGAGGCGTTGTGGACAGCAAGGAACGTTTTCAAAGCTTGCAGAGGGATCTGGACCAGCTAAAAATATGGGATGAAAAATGGCAGATGGAATTTAATCCAGAAAGAAATCAGGAAGGCTAAAAGAAGACATCTTTGGCAGATGATGTGAAGGAAAACCATAAGGGTTTCTACAGTGATATTAAGAGCAAAAGGATAGTGAGACTAAAAGGGCCAAAGAGCTTCTTTCTGTGCTTTCATGTTCTTTGGTTCTGTGGATGAGCTGGAGTGGAAGGCTCCATCCAAGGAACAGATGCAGTGGAGCTGAATGAATTGTGAAAGTAGGACAGAATGGGATTAGGTATAATGTAGGTACCTGTGAAAGCCGGTTGGTTTGCATTAGATATCCGCGGATGGTTTATTCCCTCGGATGGAGGCCAAGAGATCAAAGGAGGGGAGAGAAGTATCAAAAACAGCCTAGGTACATTGAAGTGTTGGGTCAAAGTTGGAATCAGTCTCTTCATTGTTTGGTAAAAGAATGAAGAATTTCTAGCACAATATTTTTTGCGAATGACTCCTCCCAATGAAATCATGTAACGTACTGATACGTTTTAGCTTGTCTAAAATATCACTATAGGTCACCATTTTCTGGAAATAGGCAAAAGATATTTCTGGCATAATGTGTTTGATCAGGGGCGGGCAATCTTTAACCATGTGTGGGCCAGATGGTTTATCATTGGTTGAACTGATGCTACCAATATGAAATAAATAAATAAATACATTGAATTAATTCAATGATGCATTTCAGGTCAGGGAAGGCATCTTCAAATCTGGAAATGCACCAATAATCACAATTTAGTCACTAAAATGACACAATTTAAAAAAAAACAAAAATCAAAAAGGAGAAAAATTAGTCACATTGAAAACAAAATAACTAACCCCAAAACAGACAGCAGTGAGGGGGAGAATGTCACCATGAGAGAGGGGAGAGAACATTACCATGAGAGGGGGGAGAACGACACCTTGGGAGGGGGAGAATGACACCATGGGGAAGGACAGAATGTCACAGTGAGAAGGGGGAGAAAGTCCTGAGTGGGGGTCTCCACAGACGGCAAGGGTCTCACGCAGAGTGTGGGGAGGAGTTCTGGATAGAGGGTGAGGAGGACTACAGCACAGAAGGCGAGAGGGCCTCCAATGCAGAGAGTGGGGCAGCACCAGCTGGCCGTGAAGAGCAGGGCTGCCAAGTACTGAGGTGGAGCTCACACTGAAGGGAGGGAGTTGCACACTGAGGTGGGAGGGGAGCCTCACACCAAGGAGGGCAGCTGGCAACTGGGCCATAGGTTGCCACCCCAGTGTTTGATGCTGCGAAGTATTGCCTTCATGTTTATAGATTATCCAGAAAAATCCATAACTGTTCAATATATTAACGTACGATATTGTTCATGATTATCAAAGCATCAACACAAAAACCTTTAATGTAGACTGAGATTAGCCCATGTTATTTTAGAGTGACCTGGGTGTAAAAATGAGCTCAGAGGAAATGGATCCTATGGAAAAGGTTGTGGACATCCCAAAAGGCCTGACATTTATACAACATGATAAAGCCTTTATATTTTAAATTCATAGTTGTAAATTTTTATTCAATCATTTTAACTGTAGCTTGAATGTTTTCCTTGCCTAGATTTCAGTCCATTCATGTCATAGTATCATTAATCCATAATATCATTTCTACAAACATGCAACCAAATTATAGTAAATTATCAAAACTCTGTTGAATTGGTCAAAGCTTGCATCGCTTGTTCAAATAGAAAAGTTGTGATTATTTTCAAGCATGAGAATGTGGTGATATGTATATACTCTGCTGTGTACGAGTGGCTGGCCCACCCACTGATGACTTACTCCCCAGTGACTCCTTCCCTTGTGACCTGACCATAAAGATTGACCTCCCTTCCCCTGTCTTCCATTCAAGCATATGGAATCAGGCCAGCTACAATCTAATGTGAATTAAAGCCTATTGTTCACCTCAATAAGTCTTTGGTGTTATTGATAAAACATATCAATTTAATACACATTATTCCTGCCACACGAGATGGACAAGCTGCTGAGACCCGACAGGCTAGACATCGATCCTCAGGCACCAGGAGCTGCTGAACAGTACAAGCAGTGGATCACCTGCTTGTCCAACTTCCTCAAGGTCACTGGGAGCCTGGAGGACTCAGATGAAAAGAGGTTTAAGGACCTACAAGCGAGAGTGGGCCACTGAGCATACCAGGTGATCAGGAACTACACATCCTATGCCATGGCTGAACTTCACAACCTCTACTGATCCCGGATGAACAAGGTGTACTCACAGAATCTCCTGACCTCGAGAAAGCAGCAGCCTGGTGAGTCTATGGATGAGTTCCTTTTGGCCCTGTACAACCTGCGGAGAGACTGCTGGACCACTGTGTCAGCTCCCGTGCCTGCAGCCCTGTACATGGAAGAGTTGATCTGGGATGTCTGCGTGTCCAGGGTGGGGTCTGCCTACATCTGTCATTGACTGCACGAGGAGGACAAGTACCACATGAAAAGAGCATTTCAGCTGGCCAGAACTCTTGGTTTAGCCAATGCCAATGCGATCACTGGTAGGCCTTGCCACAGGCACTGCCATTTTGGGAGCCCGCGTCACAGACCACTGCTGCGGAAGCTGACTACGACCCCACCATCGCCTCCGTGACTGGACACCTGAAGTGCCACTACTGCAGCCAGCTAAAGCACCCACTGACGAGTCTGCCCATGAAAAGAAGCCACCTGCTCAGGGTGTGGGAAGAAAGGCCACTAACAGTGTGGCTAAGTCCAAACCCTCCCGTGCGAGCAGCACTGCAGGCTCCCCTGGGGGTGAGCCATCGATCCTGATGTCACTTCCAACCCTGAACAGCTCGACCACATGTGACTTCTTCTTCCTCACAGATAACGTCATCTCTGTCTTCCTCCTTCTTGCCTGAGATGACTACGTGGTCAACATGGAGATCACCATCTTACCAACCAGGTCTCCCTTCCAACAATGACGACAATCCAGTCCTGGCTTCAAAGGCAGTCCCCATCTGATCGCCCATTCAATGATAGAGATAGAGGTAAATGGGAAGAGAACTAACTGCCTGTTTGACAGAGAGTTTCATCCACCCGGACACTGCTAGCAAGCTCTCTCTCCCGGTTAGCCCTATCTCACTAAGGACCAATCTGCAGTGATCCGTGGGTATTGCGTAGTGTCGTTAATGGTGGGGGGAGGGGCGAAAACCATGATAACTTTCATTTGCTTGTAATGCCACAGCTCTGCGTGCCAATTCTCCTGGGCCTTGACTTCCAGAGTCAGTTCAGGAGTGTCACGATGGCTTTCGGAGGACCACAACCTCTGTTAACAGTATACAACCCCCGACTCACTGCCCCTCCCAGCCAGCCAGCCAGTCGCACCTGCAGCCTCTCCACCCTCTGTGAACTCCCTCTGTCATTATTTGAGAACCTGACCCCGGACTGCAAGCTCATCGCAACAAAGAGCAGACACAAAAGTGCTGAGGACAGGGAATTTATTAAACCTGAGGTATAGTGACTCCTGGCAGAGGGGATCATAGCCCACAGTTCCAGCCCATGGAGAGCCCAAATTGTGGTGGTCAAGGGGTGGGAGTAAGCCCCGAATGGTGATTAACTACAGTCAGATGATCAACCGATTCACGCAGCTTGATGCCTACCCCCGACCCAGATCACCAACATGGTCAATTAGATCACCCAGTACAGGGTCTTCTCAACTACTGATCTAAAGTAGGCATACCACCAACTCCCCCTTTGCTCAGGAGTCCGCAGATACACTGCCTTCAAGACTTTACCATTTCCTCTGGGTGCCCTTCGGAGTCACTAATGGTGTCTCTGTGTTCCAAAGGGAGATAGATCAGATGGAAGACAGGCACAAGCTAATGGCCACTTACCCCTACCTGGACAATGTCACCATCTGTGGCCCACAACCAGCAGGACCACGATGCCAATCTTGCTAAATTCCTCTGCACAGCGGAATCCCTGAATTTGACTTACAACAAGGAGAAGTGTGTGTTTAACACTTCTTGCTTGGCCCTCCTTGGATTGCCCAATGACCCTTATTGCCTCTGACACTGACCATATGCATCCCCTTGTGGAGCTCCTGGTCCCTCACAACCTCAAGGTGCTCAGAAGGTGCCTGGGGTTATTTTTGTACTATGCCCAATGGGTGCCAAATTACGGCGATAAAGCCTACCCCCGGTAAAAGCCACAACCTTCCCCTTATCAGCAGAATCCTGGGCTATATTTACCCAAATCAAAGGAGACATCACGAAAGCTACAATGCATGCCATGAACGAATCCATCCCTTTCCAGGTGGAGAGCGATGCCTCCAACTTCGCACTGGCCACCACTCTCAACCAGGCAGGCAGGCCAGTGGCATTTTTTTTCCCGCACCCTCCACAGCCCAAAGACATGGCACTCCTCCATCAAGAAGGAGGCACAGGTGATCGTTGAGGCTGTATGTCATTTACGTCACTATCTGGCCGGGAAAAGATTTACCCTGCTCACGGACCAACGAGCTTTTATGTTCAACACCAAACTATGGGGTAAAATCAAAAACAATAAAATCTTGAGGTGGAGAATCGAGCTCTCTACCTACAACTATGATATCCTATACTGGCCAAGCAAACTTCCTAGTGACTCCTCCCCTTGTGACCTGGCCATAAAGGTTGACTTCCTTTCCGCTGACCTCCATTTGAGCACATGGAGTCGGGCCAGTTACAATCTAATGTGCATTAAAGCCTATTGTTCACCTCACTCAGTCTTTCGTGTTATTGATAGAGCGTATCAGATAATGAAATGCTTCTTAACTGTAATAATTTTACAAAGACAAATAAAAATGATTTATAAGATGGAAGTATCAAGTTGGGTTACTTCATTACACATTTATTAGTGAATCATATTTTATTGGGTTCATGCTTCAGGTTATGAAATTCTCATTGAGGCCTGCATTGATAATGAAAAGGAAAGATCACAAGAGAAGGATAACATCAATGTGTAAAACTATTGATTATTAACTAGCAAAAGTTAATGTGAACCTCTTGTAGGATGAGAAACCTGGGATTAGGATTTCTGAAGTGGTGAATGTCTGGAATTCAATATTCCAGGGGGTTATCGAGGTGAGATGTCTGGGTATTTAAAGAAGAAGTGGATAAATAGGTAACTAAGGGCTAATGAGAGTTGTTCACCAATGAAAAGATGAAACCTGCAGCAGATTTAACCATGAATATATTGATTGGTGAATCAAGTTTGCAGGACCTTATCGCCTAGAACCCAATAGCCTGAAAACGCATGAGATTGTGATCTCAGAAGCTAAGCAGGTTCAGGCCTGCTCAATACTTGGAGGGGAGACTGCCTAGGAACACCAGGTGCTGTAGGTTTCTGAGGGGCACTGGACTTACAGTAGACAAAAGTAGATAGTAGACTTTTGTCTAGTGCCTTTCAGTAGACAAAAGTAAAAAAATTTCATGTATGATACATGCTAAATGTAGTATTGCGTGACAATAATGAAAATTTACCGTTAGCCCTTATATTACATTGAAAATAACAAAGAGACTAAGAGTAGGAATTAATGGGTCCTTTTGGTGCTGAGACAGTATGGAGTCAATGAGGTGTCTCAGGGAATGATGTCCGTGCACTAGTTTTTCACAGTAGGTAATGAATTGGATGAGGAGAGCATGGACAATATATTGAACTTCATTGATAATGCAGATCTAGGTTGCTCTGCGGGCTATGTAGAGGAGGCAAGCAATTTCAGGGAGATATTTACCGGTTCAAAGAATGTTTAAGTAAATGGCATCTGCAATATAATAAGTTATTCAGGACAGTGATAAGGAGAAATTTCTTCACCAGAGGAATGTGAATGTTTGAATTTCTCTGTCCAATTGTGACTAATGATACCCAGTGATTATTCAAAACACATTATGAAGCTTTTGGACTAGAAGGGCCTTGCGGACTAAAAGGGCCTAATGGCCTGTTTCCGTGCTGTAATTTTTATGTTATGTTATGATATTAAAATGCAAGGACACCACATCTGTCTAATATTCAAACTCTGTTTGCTCTATCTCTTGAGGAGGAAGTTCAAAAGTCTCTGAGATAAAATAAAACACCTCATCTTGTTTTTAAATGGGCAACCTTTTGTTTTTAAAGATTGACCCTTAGTTTTAGATTATCCAAATCCTGTTAAGTCACTTTAGGTTATTGTATCATCATCTAATCACCTCTCACTTAGTAAAATCCAGCAGATGCAAGCCTGGCTGGAGTAAACCTTTTCTAAACTACTGTATGTCCAATTGACATCCTTCTATGATACGTGGTACTCTTGATGCTGGTTCATCACTGTCCTAAATAACTGAACCATATCCTCTCTAATTTTATTGTACAACAGATTGGAGATGCTGGAATCTAGAGCAAAAAAACCCTGGAGGAACTCAGTGGGTTAGGCAGCATCAATGAAGAGAAATGGTCATCAATATTTCAGGGCAAAACCCTGTTTCTGGGTGAGTTTACTGAATGGCTAATTGCTCCAGCAATTTTTGTTTTCAATGATAACATTGGGTCAGCATTCTCATTACTTGCTATGCCTGTATACTAGCACCTCATAGGACATCCAGAAGTCTCAGCATCTCAGAACTCTACAGCATCTCATCATTTAGATAATATCCAAATTTATTTTCACCTGCAGAGAAAGAAAATTTCACACATTATAACACAGGGTGGCCAAACATTTTTGGTTACTGGCCACATTCAGGAAAATATAAGGAGATTTGATAGAGGTTTACAAGATTATGACAGGTATAAACAGAGTGGATGCGAGTTGGCTTTTTCCACTTATATGGGGGAGATAAATGCAAGAGGTCATAGTTTCAAGCTGAAAAGAAAAAGGTTTAGGGGGGACATTAAGGGAAAGTTCTTTCACTCAGAGAGTGGTGGGAGGGTGGAATGAGCTGCCATCTGATGTGATGAATGCGGCTCAATCTTGAGTTTTAAGAATAAATTGGATAGATACATGGATGGGAGAGGTCTGGATGGTTATGGAATGAGAGCAGGTCAATGGGACAAGCAAAAGAGTGGTTGTCACAGACTAGAAGGGCTGAATAGTCTGTTTTCTGTCCTGTAGCATGCTATGGTTCCATGATCATGTGCCAAACAATATTAAGCCTGGCAGAATTCAAACCCTGGGCCTCTGCACTCACCCTCTCTGCAACTGGATCCTTGACTTTCAAATTGGAAGACCACAGTCAGTATGAATTAGAAACAATGTTTCCTCCTCACTGACGATCCAAACAGGCACACCTTAAGGATATGTGCTTATCTCACTGCTCTATTTGTTATACACCCATGACTGTGTAGCTAGGCTCAATCCAATGCTATCTATAAATTTGCTGATGACACCACGGTTGTCAACAGAATACAAACGGCAACGAGGAAGCGTACAGTAGGGCGATAGATCAGCTAGTTGAGTGGTGTTACACCAACACCTTGCACTCAATATTAACAAAACCAAGGAGATGATTGTAGAGTTCAGCAGGAAGTCAAGACTAATCCTCATCAAGGATTCATTAGTGGAGAGGGTTAAGAACTTCAAATTCCTTGGTGTCAACATCTCCATACTTTGTGAAAAGTTTGAGGAAACTTGGTATGTCACCGAAGGCACACAAAAACTTCTGAAGGTCTACCGTGGAGAGCATTCTGGCTAATTACAACACTGTCTGGTATGGAGGTGCCAACACTCAGGACAAGAAAAAAACTCCAAGAGTGGTTAACTTGACCTGCGACACCAGTCTTTACTCCATGGAGGACATCAACAAGAGGTCTTAAGAAAGCAACCTCTGTCCTCAATAACCACCCCTTCCCCCCTCCCCACCAAACCACCACCTAGGATATGCCCTCTTCACTCTGCTACCATGGGAAAGAGGGTACAGGAGCCTAAAGATGAATACTCAGCACAAGGACAGCTACTTTCCCTCTGCCATCAGGTTCCTTAAATGAACAATGAACCACAGACTCTGCCTTACTTTGACTTATTCTTGTATCTTTTGATTTATTTTGTAAAGTGGTTTTTATAAATGTTTGATTGTGAAGCTGCTGTAAAACAACAAATTTTGTGATGTGTTCTTGACATTAAATTCTGAATCTGATTCTTTGTGTTGTCTCCTTTTGTTCTTCACTGTTTACTTTCCTATTAATCTCTGTGTCATCTGCAGATTTAACAACTGTTCCTTTAATGCTGATTTCTTCTTTTCTTTGGCTTGGCTTCGCGGACGAAGATTTATGGAGGGGGTAAAAAGTCCACGTCAGCTGCAGGCTCGTTTGTGGCTGACAAGTCCGATGAGGGACAGGCAGACACGGTTGCAGCGGCTGCAGGGGAAAATTGGTTGGTTGGGGTTGGGTGTTGGGTTTTTCCTCCTTTGCCTTTTGTCAGTGAGGTGGGCTCTGCGGTCTTCTTCAAAGGAGGTTGCTGCCCGCCAAACTGTGAGGCGCCAAGATGCACGGTTTGAGGCGTTATCAGCCCACTGGCGGTGGTCAATGTGGCAGGCACCAAGAGATTTCTTTAGGCAGTCCTTGTACCTTTTCTTTGGTGCACCTCTGTCACGGTGGCCAGTGGAGAGCTCGCCATATAACACGATCTTGGGAAGGCGATGGTCCTCCATTCTGGAGACGTGACCCATCCAGCGCAGCTGGATCTTCAGCAGCGTGGACTCGATGCTGTCGACCTCTGCCATCTCGAGTACTTCGACGTTAGGGATGAAAGCGCTCCAATGGATGTTGAGGATGGAGCGGAGACAACGCTGGTGGAAGTGTTCTAGGAGCCGTAGGTGGTGCCGGTAGAGGACCCATGATTCGGAGCCGAACAGGAGTGTGGGTATGACAATGGCTCTGTATACGCTTATTTATATGTATATGTATATGCTGATTTACAATTTAATGAAAGAAGTTGAAGACAGCACCAATCCTTCTGCCATTCATTGCCTCTTGCCAACCAGAACTTATCTTTATAAAGGAGTTTTGGCTCAAAACCTTGACTGACCATTCCACAGCTCCCTCATCCACTCATCCCTTCTCATCAATTGTCCTTTGCTACTACACAAGATCACAAGAATAAAAAACAAAAGCAGGCCATTTGGCACATTGAGTCTGCTCCGTGAAACCTCCCTGAGCTAAACTGTTCTCTTATTTAGTTTCAAGTTCTGGCCTTGTCTCCATATCCCTTGATACCCTGACTAATTAGATATCTATCAATTTTCCTTTTAAATTCCCCCAATGATCCTGCCTCCACAGCTGCATGTGGCAACAAATTCCACAAATCCACGACCCTCTGGCTAAAGAAGTTTCTCCTCATCTCTGTTGTAAATTCTTTTTAATTCTAAGACTGTTCCCTCTTGTCCTGGAATCACCCAATAGGGGAAACATCTTATTTACATCCACTCTGTCCAATCCATTCATTATTGAAAATGTTTCGATGAGATTCCCCTCTCATTCGTCTATATTCTAAAGAATAGAGTCCAAGAGCCGCTAAGTGTTCCTCATATGTTATCATTCTCATTCCTGAAATCATTCTGGTAAACCCCCTATGTACCCTCTCCAACCTTGCTATATCCTTTCTAAGATATGGGGCCCAAAACTGTTCACAGTACTCCAAATGAGGTCTCACCAGTGCCTCATAGAGTCTCATCAACACCTCTTTATTCTTGTACACAATCCCCTCTGAAATGAATGCCAACATAGCATTCACCTTCTTTACTGCCGACCCAACCTGGCAGACAACTTTCAGGTTATCCTGCACGAGGACCCCCAAGACCCTTTCTACTTCTGAGGTTTGAATTTTCTCCCCATCCAAATAATAATCTGTCTGTTTATTTCCTCTACCAAAATGCACAACAGTACATTTCTCAACATTATACCTCATCTGCCATTTCTTTGTCCATTCTCCTAAGCTGTCCAAGTCTCTCTGCAAGCTTTCGAATAGGAACCAGAATAGGAACCCTTTATTCCCACTGTTTGCTTTCTGCCTATCAGCCAATGCTCCACCCAATCTATTATTTTTCTGGGAATCCATGGGCTCTCATCTTATTAAGCAGCCTCTTATGTGGCACCTTATCGAAGGTCTTTTGAAAATCCAAATACACTACATCCACAACCTCTCCCTTATCCACCCTTCTTGAGATTTCCTCAAAAAATGTTATTAGATTGGTCAGGCAGGATCTTCCCTTCATGAAACCATTCTGGCTTGGACCTATCATACATTCACCTCAAAGTATTCCATAATCTTGTCCTTGAGGATCAATTCCAATATCTTTCCAACTACGGAGGTCAGACTAATAGGCCTACAATTTCCATTTTTTATGCCTCCCTCCTTTCTTAAACAGAGGAATTACATTTGCGATTTTCCAATCCTCGGGAACCATGTTTGAGTCTATTAATTTCTGGAAAATCAATTGCAATGCCTCTACAAACTCCAAGGCCATCTACTTCAGAACCCATGGGTTCACCTCATCCAGTCCCAGAGACTTATCTACTTGTAGACTATTCAGCTTACTAAGCACTATCTCTATTCCTGTAACCGCAAGAAGAACTACATTTGCATTTACACCTCCTCCCTCATCACTATTTTGGGCCCCAAACAGTCCTTTCAAGTGAAGTAATGCTTCAATCAGGAATCTAGAGGGGTCATTTATTGCATCCAGTGCTCCTGATGTCTCCTGATACCATGCAGACCGGGAGATCGTTTTGTTGCGCACTTTCGCTCTGTATGCTGTAAGAGAAAAGACCTTCCAGTGCTCAACCATTTCAATTCCACATGTCATTGCCACACTGACATGTCTGCCCATACCTCATGACCTGCCAAATCAAGGCTTCCCACAAATTGGAGGAATAATACCTTATATTCAGTCTTAACCAGATGGTATCAATATCAAACTCCAATTTCTGTTAACCCCCTTCCCCCAATCTTTCTCTTTCCCTCATCTCTTTGTCTCCATTCCTCCAGCTCTCTTCCTTCTATTCTTCTATCAGAGAGATATCAGAACCCTCTGCCCTATCCCTTATCTATTATTATCTTCTTTCTCTTCCACTCTCCCATTTGCATCAACCTATTGGCTCTTATCTGATTGTCTGTGTTCCTCCCCTTCCCATTCACCTCACCTTCACTCCTGATGATCGGCTCAGGACTAAAATGTCGACAGCCTTTTATTTCCCATGGATGCTGCATGATCTGCTGTGTTTCACCAGGACTTTTCGATTCTAAACTGGATTGTGAATTTGTGGCATTCGCTCTCAGACAATTTTCGGATATCGTTTTTCTGCAGAGTGCGACAACATTAAACAGAAGAATTGCCTAATTTATGATTTATGTGCATTCGTGATAGTAACCTTCTTTCATGTTTGTCCGTTTACACTAGAAAGTAAATTAAAGTGGCAATCTGTTAATATTTTCTCAAAATTCTCACTTCTGGCATCGGGCATCCAAATAAAGAGTCCTATATTTCCTTGGGGTATTTCGAAGAAACATTCAACATTCATGGAAACCAAAATTTTAAACAAGTCTCAGTGAAACGATTAATAGTTGTGGGTTTCTCTGGTTAACTCTAACCCTGTCATGTAGTTTTCCATAATAGATTACTGAAACATTCAGTCTTCACAAAATGTGACCTTTCTAGTGGTGACATCAAAACTAACAAACCACATCCTTTTGAGTTGACTATAAATCACCTGACAATTCTATAGCGATTCCAAGAGCAGCTACAATGAAATTGTTGCAGAACAGTCTGTTGGTTTCATTCATTGCTATTTTCCTAACTCCAGCCTGTAAGTATAAAGTAATGAATAGTTGATTTATAAATATATATATATATACATATAAAGAATTGTTTTATTTAATATTTAATTAATACTACATCCATTTTCAAATAATGATGCATTAATATTTATTTTTATGCTAATATATGTATTTCCTTGCATTATTATTTGTTTAGAACATTTTTTAAACAAGATAAATTTATGAGAGAAATATACGTAGTGTAAAATTTTCTTGTACATTTATTTGTTAATAAGAAACTATAAAGTTTTATTTTTGAGAGGATGAATGACAAAATTGACAGCTGACAGATGTAATTCTC
This sequence comes from Narcine bancroftii, assembly GCF_036971445.1. Lineage (NCBI taxonomy): Eukaryota > Metazoa > Chordata > Chondrichthyes > Torpediniformes > Narcinidae > Narcine > Narcine bancroftii. The sequence continues at coordinate 80,433,683 of NC_091471.1, forward strand.
ACGGACGAGCTTTCAATTTTGGGCATGGGTGCTGAACAACCAATATTGAATTTTCTGCCCCAGATACTACTTTTTTGATTCTACTTTTCACTGAATGTCATCAGCATGTCAGTCTGAAGCTTGAGCCTGGGATAGAGACAGGTCCTTCACTAGATTAAGCATGTGGTAAGTGGACTTCAAGACACGAAAGGCTCAGGCAGGAAAATGTTTGTATTGGGCTTCCTTCGGTGCCTAGAACAGGAGTATTTCCCTCAAGCTCACTTTCCTCCCAAAACTTCCTATCATCACCATTCTCCCTCGACCCCATTTACATGAGCAGAGCAGTTATTTCGGTAAGCAACCATAGGCTGCTCCATACACTCTCTCGCTGTTGATTTTGAGCTCAGAGGGAGAGAAATGAATGAAAACAATGAGAGGTAAGATTCAGCAGCAGATAGCTTCCGCCCAAACTAACAGCTCATTTTTGCAGCCGTTAATACAGGTGTAGCATGAGTTTGATTGGCATCCTGGAATGTAACTCACTTGTGGTTGCGTCCAGCTGTGAGAAACAAAAGGTGATGTTTGAAAGGATTTATTCTTTGGGTATGTATTTTCAGGATGTAGGGAGGGCTGCTGTGTTTCAGACCATATTTCTGCCCATGCTTAATTGAACTTAAGAAGGGGATCATGAACTTTCTTTTCGTACGGCCACCCTTACTTCAGTGATCTCTCCCACAGTACTCTTACTTAGGGTAGAAGCTTGATGTAGGTTACAAATGGATATAGACGGGATGCAGGGATGGGTGGAGAAGTGGCAGATGGAGCTCCATCCGGGTAAGTGTGAAGTGATGCACTTAGGAAGGTTGAACCTGAAGGCAAAGTACGTAGCTAATAGCAGAGTTCTTTGCAGCATGGAGTGATATTGGCGTCCAAATCCATAGATCCTGCAAGGTTGCCACATAATTTGATAGGGTGGTTAAGAAGATGTATGCTGGCCTTCATTAATTGAGGGATTGAGTTCAAGAGCTTCAAGGTAATGTTGTAGTGCTATTATTGTGTTCAGTTCTGGTCACCTCATTTTTGGAGGGATGGGAAAACTTCGGAGAGGGTGTGCAGGAATATTACTAGGGCACTGCTTGGATTGGGGAATTTCTTATGAAGAAAGATTGAGTAAATTGGATCTTTTCACTTTGGAGTGACAGAAAATAAAAGTCAACTTAATAGAAGTATATAAGATTATGAGAAGCACAAAGGTGGACAGCCAGCACCTTTTTACCAGGGCAACGTTGTCTAATACCAGAGGATATCCTTTTAAGGTGAGTGGAGGAAAGTTTAGGAGAGATGTCAGAGGTAGATTTTTACAAAGAGATGCATTGCTAGTGGAGGTGGTGGAGGATGAAACATTTGAAAGACTCTTAGATAGGTTATAAGAAAAATAGAGGGTTATGGGATGTGAGGGAGGGAAGGTTCACTGTTACCTTCAGGCAGAAGGTACAGAAAATTTGAAACCAGTACCTTTAAGTTCAAGAACAGTTTCTTTCCAACAGCTAATATTAGAAGATGACTCTGGAACTTCCCCTTGATTCATTAATTACAGACTGCGCAGGCATCACAAAAAATCTGTTTTCTCAATTGCATGTCACTTCTTTTTGCTGTGAATATTGTTATCTATCTTTATATATATATAGTCTCTTTTAATTTAACTCCATTAGTAACCTATTATAGATTATCTTACCAGTGCCTGTTCGGCCACACTAAGTAAGAATCTCGATGCGTATTTACTTTGCATATGTATGACTATATTATTATCAGGTGGAGCATCATGGGCTGAAGGACCAGTACTATGTTGCACTGTTCTATATTCTATGCACCTACAAGTCAGGATAATTTGTCTCTTGGAGGGAAATTGCAAATGATGATGTTCCGAGAAGCCTTTTCCTTCTGTGTGCCCTCAATTATGGTTTAAGGACATGCAGATAAAGGAGGCAAGGAGATTTGTCTTTCTGGTCCTTGCAGGTGTCTTCCAAGGGGTAATAATTTCTAGGATTCAGATGCTGAGGAAAAAAAAGAGAGAAATAATTCCATGTAAGGGATTTGGAGAAAAACACTTTGGTTTTCATACTCCTGCAATGCTTATCAAAATAAGCATTGTGCCAGAGGTAGTGATTTTTAGTCTGCTTTCTCACTAAAGGAAATGGACAAACTGCATATTGCTTATTTATGAATAATGAATAATTCATCAATAATTTATCAAGGGTATCAAACTTAATTTAATGATTTATGAATAGTTTACTTAGAGAGTAGTTTGCACAATTACATATATTATTCTAAATCATGTGATTCACCTGTGTAAGTGTCTATCTGTAATAACTCAGTAGTCATTTTTCATCTGTCACTTTAAATGTTGGCCTTGGCATCGTTAAAGCTGCAAATAACCAACAACCTTTTAATATAGTAATTACAATTAATTGTAATGAATAAAAATACACGTGGAATAATTTTAAAATTTATATATTGCAGATAATGGAGAGGAAATTATTGGAGGCCATGCTGTCAAACCCCACTCAAGGCCTTATATGGGATCATTCCAAAGAGATTTTAAAAAAAAGTATATCCATCATTGTGGAGGCGCTTTGATCAAAGAAAATTGGGTCCTCACTGCAGCACACTGTAAAATGTAAGCTAAGTCTTGTATAAATGAAATATTATTTTGATTATTTAAGATATAAACTGTTGGTTAATGCTCCTGGCCCACATGACATTATTGCTTTGGAACAGTATTCTCATGCCATCCATGTAAAAGAGATTGCTATATTATTGGAGTTTATTTCTGTGAAAAAGATCTTTATTTTAACAAGTGCAATCTAAGTATCTACCATTCTTTGTCCCAGTAGCCAAATAACCAAGCAAAGTGGCTCAGTTAGTGTAGCTGTTATAGCGCCAGCAACCGAGAACGGGGTTCAAATCCTGCACAGTCTGTAAGGAGTTTGTACTTTCTCCTCTTGTCTGCGAGGGTTTCCTTGGGTGCTCTGGTTTTCTCTGGGAGCTGCAGTTTCCTCCCACCATACAAAAAATATTGGGGGTTCAGGTAAATTGGGTGTCTTTTAGCAACATGGGCTCGTGCACTGAAAAGGCCTGTTAACTTGCTGTATGTCTAAATTTAAATTTAAATTGAATATTAGCTTATAAAAAGGGAAGATGTGAAATTGTGCATTAAAAAAGTGTCATAATTCCACATGCAACATGCCAATATACGCTCAAAGCTCGCATGCCTTTCCTACAATACTTCTTGCACTGAAATAGATGCACATGAGATTTCCTCTATATGCAACCTGCTAACTTCTAACATTGCAAGCAGTTTTCACATTGTCTTTTCCCTCCTCCACTCCCCTATCTAATTTAAACCTCTCAGAGGAGCACTAGAAAATCAATGGTCCCACAAGGATATTAGTGCCCCTCCAGTTCAGATGCAAACTATTCCAATGGAACAAGTCCCACCATCCCTGGAAGAGAGCCCAGTGATCCAGAAGTCCTCCCACCAGCACCTTCTCTTTAGCCACATATAAATCAACATAATCCTCATATTTCTAATCTCACTAGCATGTGGCACAGGTTGCAATCCTGAGACCATAGCCCTGGAGGTCCAAATGCCTATCTCCCTGAACTCTTCTTGTTGGACCTTCTCACCATCCCTAACCACATCATTGGTTCCCACATGGACCATGACATCTGGCATGGACTCTTCCTCCTGAGAATGGTGTGAACTTGATCTGAGATATCTCAGACCCAGGTACCAGGGAGGGAACATACCATCGGGAATACTTGATCTCTTCCACAGGACTTCTTATTTATCCCCCTAACTATGGAATCTCCCATCACTACAGCTCACCACCTCCCTTTCCCTTCTTAGCCACAGGGTTAGATGCTGTGGCAGAATCTTGACCTCCATGGCTTGACCCTGGTAGGTCCTTCCCCCTAACAGTATCCAAAATGGTATACTTGTTATTGAGGGGAATGGCCAAAGCGGTTCCCTGCACTGATTGTCGGTTCCCTTTCCCTCTCCTGACTGTCACCCACCTACCTTTCTCCTGCCTCCAAGGTGTGAAAGCTTCCCTATAACTCCTGTCTATCACCCCCTCAACTTCCCAAATGATCCGGGAAGCTGAAGAGGTGATCATCCAGCTCCATTTCCCTAACTTGGTTTATAAGGAGCTGCAGTTGGATGCACTTCTCACAGATTAAGTTATCAAGGATGCTTTTGGCTTCCCTAACAATGCATACCCTGCAAGAGGAGCATTCCCCTGCCCTGGCTGCCATTCCCCCTATCTATGAAATAGGAAAAAAAGTGAGAAAAACTTGTCCTCTACCATGTTTTCTTTATTTCTCCTGATCAGACTTTCAATTATCTTCATCATCCAAAATTCCCCAATTTTGCAAACTTTGCATTTCAGCTTTATTAGAACATGCTGACTATAGATGAAATTTTCCAACTTCTAGTATTTCCTCATTTCAAAATGTGTCATTTTCAAAGAAACATAAGTGACGAATACCATCTTATTAATTCAATCAATAAAACTTCGTAGTTACAGCTGTAAGTAGCATAATTTGTTGATAAAATGAATAAACAATTTACATAACTTCACATTGAGATTTTCATAATGATGAGTAAACAAAGCATAATGATATTCAACTTTAAACAGATATAAAAGAAATTTTAAAAAAAGATCAAATAAGATTACGCGTTTTGAGATTGGGAAATATTAGAACTTGGAAAGTCTCATCTATATTTTTATTCAAAGAAAAGTATCTCGAGCTTACATCTCTGTCATGATTCCTCAAAGAATGAGATAAAAACTCTCGGTCCGCTTACAACTTACGATGCCATAGTAACTATGGTAACACTACAAACAACAATTTTTCTTAAAGGGATAGACACAAAATTAACATAAGAATAAAAAACACAAGATTTTAACCTTCACGTGACCCTTAACTCCTGTAAAATATCTTTTAAAAGATCCCACTTGACTGCTGTTGCTTTGCCAGCAACTACCTGCTCTGGTCTTTTTTTTTTCCCCATGGTTTTGACCCAATACACTGATGGATCCTTCCCTTCCACCTACTCAACCTGCTCAGTTCCTCCAATAGTTTTACAGTTCTGCTTAAGTTACTGAAATTAGTCTTCCCTAATTCTAGACCTTTACTTGAGGAACAACCTCAAGAGGTTATGAAGATAACTGAAACTATAACTACCTTAAACTATAACTACTATAACTGAAACTAACTACCTTGAAACTATGATCACTATTTTCAAAGTACTTTCCCACCACCTCTTCTACCAGTTTAATTTCCTTAGATAAGGTGAAAGTAATATTATAAATTATATATATTTACATTGTCACATTTTGGGTATCAGAAAATAACACCTCCATTTAAAAGTTGGCTGTATTGCATTTTGGTAGTAACTTTCAGCTGGGATGCAGGGTCCTAACCCTCCTTTGAGAACTGATCTTAAGGAATTTACATGTTTATTAAATGCTATCCTGATAATGACAAGACATTTGACTTTTCCTGACCTGATGAATGTCTGATAATTGTCATTTTTAGAATGAAATGAAGAATAATTATCTCTTTTTGTGATTTATAGAAATATTGAAGAGCTAAAGTCGGCTCGAGTGCTTCTTGGGGCACATTCTCTTACAAAGGAAGAGAAGAGTAAACAATCACTTGGTATCGAAAAACAGATTCCCCATCCAAATTTCAACTCTAAAACTCTGATTAATGACATCATGCTCTTAAAAGTATGATTATTTTCTCCTCTATATGCAATGCTTAAAATCATGAAATTGTTCATACAGCAATATATAATATTATGTAAAAATAACTTGTCTTGGAGGAAAGTTTTTATCTGTGGAAAATATTATCATCTTCTAAGTTGTTTGGTCCTAGGGACAACACAAATAAAAATGATTCTACCCTATAGGGTCATGAAAAATTTCCACTTGGATCATTAAAGAACAGTCAGATGTTCTCTGAACATTTTTGCTCTCAGTAATTATATAAGAGACCTAGTGAGAGACCTAGAATATTCTTAATCTTCTGCCCATCAAGCACAGAGGAAATTGACATTGTTTTAAATAGTGGAGATAAAATTTTTGATTGAAAAATGTGATCAGATACGTGTTCCTGAAGATAAACTCTTTATAAACACATTCTGATCTTCCACAGGGGTGAAGCAACTTTATAATATATTTACTTTTCCTCCTATCTTTATTGCATCCTCATAAGCTCAAAATGCATTTTAAAAGGGAATAAAACATCTTGATCATTTCTTTTCCATTCACCCTAAAAAAGTGTGTATCCTTGACATTCAAACCATATTCTTATACATTAAAATCCCCATTATCTAGAATTCAAGCAAACAGCAGCCTAAAGGAACAGGCATTTTTATAAATCCTGTTTTGTATATCCTGTGGCAACTATTTCCTTTGAAGTTCCAGCAATATCTTTATATTTTTCAACTCAAATTTCAAATATTAAACATGAAAATGCCAAAGTCAAGTTTCATTTACCAAGGTTTTTTGGCAGATAAAGAAAGAAATGAATAGGTTTATTAAGATGAGGCCTTGCATCCATCATGCACTTTAAAAGCCATGACAAACTATAAGTTCTATAATTTTAATGTCAGGACATTGAATTTTATTGACCCCTTTACCTAACTCCAATCTTTTTTGTCTTCTGAAAAGAATTACAAAACAGTTTATTCTACAGCTATACATGTACAATGCCTGAGGAGCATCAGCAGTTGCTTATAACATTTCATGCAAAAGCAGACACACAGGTATAAAAGTGTAAGTGCATTACCTGTAGATATGTACTCCATTGGAAGGTTTATGCTTTAGATAAAGCAAGAATTGACTTTGATCCTGCCTATATGGATTTTGCACATTCTTTCTTTGACCAAGTCCCACATCCCAAAGCCATTCGGATCAGTAAGTTAATTGCCCATTGTTTAATATGAGTGATAAATAGAATGCTGAAGGAGGGGTGGGTGAAGGGATGTGGGAATAAATGCTATTAATGCAGGATTTGAATAAAAATGGATGTTTGATCCTTATTATTAATGCAACAGCTTAACAAGAGCGCCAAGATCAACAAATATGTCAATCTACTAAAATTACCTCAAGGAAAAGTCAAGGATGAGAAACCTAGAACTCGTTGCACAGTGGCTGGATGGGGTATAACAAATGCAAAATCAGAAAATGCCTCTGACACCCTTCAAGAGGTGATATTAGAAGTAATGGATCGCAAATTATGCGAATTCTCACAGTGTTCCAAGCCTACATTAGAAGTAACCAAGGATATGATCTGTGCAGGTGACCCCAAGGGGAAAAAAGATGCAAGTAGGGTGAGTGTTCTGTGTGTCAATAAAATGAGTGTAACACTCTTAGATTGTATGTAAAAGCCCCAGTAGTTCAGTCTCTTCAATAGATTGAAATGTTCCAAACTTCCTTGTTCTGGCCTTCATCCAGAATCACAGAGACTAACTGCAAGGAATCAATTTTTTAAATAATTACAATTAATTGTAAAATTCTGCTCATGTGGAGCTGGATGGTTGTGATATTGTGGCAGATCCCAGGTCATAATCTCTTTTGCAAGGTCAGCTGTGGAATGTCATTGGTTTGCCCCAATAAACAGCACTGGAGCACAAAGGATTTAAAAGAAAACTGAAATACATTTGGAAGGCTTTTAATTAAGTGTTACATGTTAAAACTTATATCAAAGGAGAGAGGCTAGTGGCAATTTTCTGGGATGTTTCAGTTCAGAAATGAGAAAAGGCTGGTCAAGTTATGTCTGTACACCCTGAGGAGGTGGTGCGTGGTTCAGAGGGACATGATTCAGGTGTATAAAATGATGATGAGTATATAGGTAAAGCTAAAGGGCACAACAGAGTTAGTGTAAAGGGTGGGTGGGGGGCGGGGGGGAAGAGATTCAGAGGGACTTTTTCACCTGGCTGAGACTGATTTCCCTGAAGTGAAGATACTAAGAGGTGACCTTACAGAGGTTTAATAAAATCATAAGAGCCCTAAATAAGGTCAGTCATAGTCTTTTCCCCAGTGTAGTCAAGTCTAAAACTAGAGGCATTGATTTAAAGTGAGAAAGGAAAGATTTAAAGGGCACCCAAGAAACAGGATTTTCACACAGCAGGTGGTGAGTGCATGGAATGTACTGCCAGAGGAAGTGGTAGAGGTGTGGAGTAGTGCAATGTTCAAAAGGCATTTGGGCTGATATGTGAATAAGAAAGATTTTGAGGGATATGGATCAAACATATGGGACTAACTCAGGAAGATACCTTGGTCAACTTGGACAAGTTGGGCCAAAGAACCTGTTTCCATGCCATATAACTCCATGACAAGCTGGCTCATTGACAACAACTAAGAGTCTTGATGAGCACTTGAATTAAACAGGCATAGAGGACTCAGTGCCAAAGCCTGGTGGAAGGGGCTAGTATGAAGAATCCCAACTGTTTGGCTCAGGCGAGTTGTTTCGATTCTGCATGTTTCTGGGATTCAATTATTCAATGGATAAAGTTAAAGCCAAAACAGTTATTGGAAAAGGAAGGCTTAGATATCCAAATGGATCAGTGAAGGGAAACAAAAGGCAGTGGATACCAAATTTGAGACTGGGAGGTTGTGTGAGGGATGATCCATTGGGCCATGTTTGATTCCTTTACACACTTCAAAATGTATAAAGGAACTGGGCTGATCTATGGAAAGCAGCATTGTTAAATTTGCAGGTGAGAAGAAACTTGATAATGTAGGATGGGGAGAGTTGTACATTCTGGGTGACATATTGAGAAATGAGATGCCAAGCAGTGGGAAGGGATGAGGTGACACATTTTTGGAGGACTCAGCGGGTAGTTATGAGAAGCATCAATTTGAAAATGAGGAACAGGATGGGTCCTGTGAGCTGTTTGATCGCACCACTCACAGTGCCAATATAACCTAAGATGAACAGCCAAAACCTGGAACTTTGAGGAAACTCAGGCGCCTGTTCCTCAGGTCCCAATTGCTCACCAGAAATACCAATTGTCCATGAGCTTACCACAGTTGTGACTTCTATTTTCAGCATTCGTATTTTGCATAAATGTATTTATTTACTCATGCCTTATGATTTTCCCTGGATAGAAAGAGGAAGAATATTTTAAACACCCAATTATTACTCCAATTATCCACAACTGCTCCAAGAACAAGTTTATCACCTTCTGAGGAAATAAATACAGTTCTGTGAAGCAGTGGCAGATTAAATGATGGCAGTGTGTCATTGTAGCTTACTCCATTTAATTATGGTTATCTTTGATATTTCCCCCACAGGGCGATTCAGGTGGTCCTTTGATATGCAAGAAAAAATACACAGGGATCGTGTCCTATGGCAATAATAAAATTATAAAACCCGGGATTTACACTTTCCTATCAAACAAATATCTGGCTTGGATTAAAAAATCAATTGGTGCTGTCCTCACCAAAGAGCGGTACTGAGCAATCAGCATCGTAATTCATTCTGCTTTACTTAGAAAGATGCTCAATTAATTGGTCTGGGGAACATGCTTCCATTTATATCTTTAGTGCATTGTAAAACATCTCACTTCAAAATTCAAATAAAAAAATATACTGTGAAATTCCCTGTCTGGGAAAATTCTTTGTTCTTTGAAGTAAATGACGTGGGTTGTGAAACAATTATGATTTTTATCCTGCGATACTTTCCCGCCAACAATTTATACACTTACCTTCCAAAGTGGCCATACACACTAAATACCTGAGTTGCTGTAATTTCATCCGCTGGACACTGGTTGACATCGACTGTGACAGAGACCCTGCATGAGACATATATCCTTGTTGTGGACGGTTCCAGGTAAATTCACCAAAGTTAAATTAATTCACCAACAAAGTGCTTTCAGGTGGCCAGAATATCCAAATGTAAAGCCACCTAAAATACCCAAATGCAGCTGTCAGGAGGCCACCTGAAGGTGGAGAACCCGTCTCTGAGGAGCACTTACCTAAACCTCCTCGGGGAGGTATGTTCTCTGGCTTGGAGCACTCTCCCTAGGCACCTGAAAGCTGCAAGGTAAAGCTGCTAGCAGCTTTGAGGTGCCTAGCAGCGGGCGGATTGTTGACAGTCAGCTGGTAAGCTTCTGACAGCCACCCTCCCTGCTGGCTACACCTAACCTCCCCACTGCCTAACAGTCCCCTGGCATGGCATCAAGTGGCTGGAGCAGCCGGCATGGGACTACGGGGCTGGGGCAGCCGGCGCGGGACTTTGGGCCCCTGACGTCCCACACCAGCCGCTCCAGCCCTGTAGTCCTGCGCTGGCCACAATTTGGTGTCGGTTTATAGAGAATGAGGAAGGCTTGTTAGTTGCACTTAATCTGCTACAAGGTGCTCCATAAACAAGCCGTGACTACGGCCACAGTCCACAGGAGCCAGAGTTCACTCGGACGTGGCTCTCCATCAGCCAACACATTCAAGTGGCAGAAAGGTGTCTTCTCTGCAGCCACCTGAACGTCCCTGTTGCACTCTTCCAGCTGCGTCTTCCGGCGTCTGCCGACTGTTTTTAAACTTTTAAATATATCGCTATAAGCAACAAAAAGCCCTTGTTTGCTGGGGAAGCGGTTTCCTGGGGGGGGGGGGTAAGCTTCTGCAACGCAAGGGGTTCAGAGAGTGCAGCAACCCGACAACGAACCTGTCACATTTGTGGCCCGAAATGTGAAATTGATAGCACCATCAACACATGATTTACCCGTTGAACATCAGCGTGTATTTATTTCTCTTCTTCCATTATTCCACAATTCTGCACTTGCATACCTCGTGCGCATGCCCTCTGACCTTCCATCAGGTTGATAGCTCAACCTCTATCTGCATACATCGCATGTATATGCATTATCATGACATCCCTCCTTTCACCGGAAATAAACTTTATATCTTTATGTGTCTTAACCCTTCAATCTAAGTGTATATCTTGTATGAATATCAACGAACATAATACATTGCTGTATTTCTTTCTGTTTAAATGCAAACACTTTATCACTATCAATAGCATTTTTCTGCCTTCCAAACCAACAAAAGCAACATCAAATTCCCTCTTCACAAAATGTAACGTAACCATGTTATAACCAAATGTAATATTAAGCTCAACATTTCTTCTGTAGTTATACTAATACAATGGTCACCTCATATGCAAAATGTAAACGTTTAAAATTATACACCCCACATATTTCCTTCCCCTTTAGTTTTCATGACTATTTTTTTTCCATTCTATAAAACCACATATTTAAATTCCAATACTTTTGGTTTTTTTTTCATTTAATACCAAATAGTCGACCAAAACAAAAATGCAATTCTTACAGCACTCCTACATGTACTTTATGATGTATTTATCAAAATCACTGTCCAAATGTTCCCATTATCATTCCTCTTCCTGCATCAAAATACTTCTGATTGTTGGTTACTGCTACTGATGGTCCAAAGTCAAACCGCGTAAAATATAAAATAAATGTTCGGCGCATAGTTTTCTTTTTCTAATAACGCTAAACTCAACAAAACAGCGATGATCCATGTAATCATAGCAGAACTTCGCAAAGGTCTCTTTCTCATACATGATGGTTTCCTTCCTGACATCCACATATATGCATTCACTGCGTGTTTCACAAGGGTAGCGTTCGGCGTACACCCTTTACATTATTTCTCTTTTTTTTCACAATCATCACACATTTCCACTTTTCCTTGGCGTGTATCCTTACTGCACTTCCACTGAATCAATGCACTTTTTTTTTCTTCATTGAAACTCATTCCAACTATCACAAACTTTCACTTTCATGATAATGCGGGCACAATTAGAAATACGGCATAAAATCTTCATATCGCTTAGGTGGTTTCCTGTCCCATCTCAGCCTTCCTGCAATGCTACTGTCGCAACTTGGTTGCTCACCCTCAGCACCGGAAACACTGCTCGCTACGGCCTCTGGTGTTTCTAGTACTCTGGCCACTTCATCGGGAAAACTGGTAACTACCTCTGGAACGTCGTCTGGTCCCTCAGGTTGAGCAACTCGTACTGGATTTCCAACCACTTCACTCGGTGCCGCTCTGGATTGGTACTTTTTGACACCAGACACGTTTCTTTTGTTGAGGACTCCAGCTGGAGACCTGACTGTCACCATACTGCCGCTTCTGGATACAATAGTGTAGGGTTGATGGTAATAAGGTATGTCTAGCTTACCACCACTCTCTTGCCATACAAGAACATTATCTCCAGGCACGATGTCTGAGTACCTGGCCCCACGTCTCGAGTCTGCATCCAGCTTTGCTATCCCCTTCTTTTCAGCATCGTGGTCCCTCATCTCCTGGTCGTCCCTGATTTCCTTCAGTTCGGGCATTTTTGTGCGGATTTTCCTCCCGAAGAGTACTTCTGCTGGACTTTTTCCTGTGGTTGCATGAGCGGTTGCCTGATAGACAGCTACATAGGATAGCAATGCTTCTCTCCAGTTCTGTCCTTCTGCATGAGAGATCCGTAATCATTTTTCGATGGACTGATTTTGTCTCTCTACTTCTCCGTTGGCTTGCAGCCATTTAGGAGTTATTTTGTGATGGTGGATGCTTGTGGTCCTCATATATTCAGCAAATGTCTCTGAGATGAACTGTGGACCATTGTCTGAGTCAGGCAATCCATGTCTCGCGAAGATCTCTGCCAATGCTTGTAATGTTTTTTCAGTGGTTGTTGACCTCATCACAGAGTACTCATAGTATCTGCTGTAGTAATCTACCACTACCATGATTGACTCACCAGTTGGTAAAGGTCCGAGAAAATCAACAGCTACATCGATCCACGGTCCTGTCGGGAGTTGCGTACTCCGGATCAGCTCTGGGGAATTACTCCTACTTGTGAGTTGACACTCATGGCAGGTTTTGACGAATTTCTCCCCATCTTTATCACAACCTGGCCACCATACTTTACTCCTGAGGTTTTGCTTGGTACCAACAATACCTAGGTGTCCTTCATGAGCTAATGATACGATCTTCGGTCTCAACCTCTGTGGTATCACCAATCTACAACCCCTCAACACACACTGCCCGATGCAACAAAGTTCATCTCTAATGGGAACATATGCCTTGTGAGTGTACTTGTCCCATTGTCCACTTTGGATACATTCTCTAACTTCCATGAGTTCTGGGTCATGTTCGGACTCTCTCTCGACTTCCCTCGTTGTCACAGCTCCCGGTGTCGACTGGATAGCTACGAAGCGTACAAAGCTCTCTGCTTCTGTCCCCAGTTTTGACTTGGATTGTGGGCATCCATCTTTCAACAATCTGGAGAGCGGATCAGCAATGTTCGCTTTACCGGTAATGTGAACTACTCTGTTCTTGTACGGTTGGAGTCTGAGCACCCATCATTCTATCCTGGCACACGGTTTGGACTTGGCCGCGTAGATCACCTCCAATGGTTTATGGTCCGTGATGAGTTCAAATTCAATGCCATACAAATATGCATGGAATCTCTCGTAGGCCCATACAAGTCCAAGTGCTTCTTTCTCTGTCTGAGAATATCTCCTTTCAATGTCTGTCAAAGATCTGCTGGCATAGGCAATGATTCTTGGTCCCTCATCATGCGTCTGGACCAGCACGGCTCCTAAACCAACAGGGCTAGCATCCGCTATGACTTTGGTTAGTGCATCCGGATCATAATACCCAAGAGTATCAGCATTCGTCAGACTTTGTTTCAGAGCTGTGAAAGCTTCCTTCTGCTCAGGCCAAAATGGAATGGTACACCTTTCCTGGTTAGTTTCCTCAGTCTGCCAGTGTAGCAAAGTTAGGGATGAACTTTGCGCAATAATTGACCAATCCCAAGAAATTCCTCATCTCTGTTGCATTCTGGGGTTCACGTGCATCGGCAACAGCTTTCACCTTGGCATCAGCTGGGTTCAGTCCTTCCTGTGTAAGCCTGTGTCCCATGAAGTCCATCTCTGAGACACCGAACTGGCACTTGCCTCCATTCACAATAAGGCCTGCCCCCTGTAGTCTGGATAGCACAAGCCTCAACCATCTGTCATGCTCTTCCTGTGTAGCCGCATAGACTATGATGTCATCAGAAATGTTGGCGACTCCAGGAATGCCTTGAATCACTCGATGGATTTCATACTAGTAGATCTCAGGAGCTGCATTGATGCCGAACGATAGCCTCTTGAACCGGAACAATCCACAGTGAGTCACAAATGTTGTCACGTCTCTGGATTCTGGGTCCAGCTCTAGTTGATGATAGCCCCATTTTAAATCGATTTTTGAAAACACCTGACTGGTTGTTAACTCCTGGAGTACTTCTTCTACTGTTGGTATGAGGTGTCGTTCTCGAATTATAGTTTCATTGGCCATCCTCATATCAACACACAGTCTCATGTCACCATTTGGTTTGGGCACGATCACTACTGGGCTGACCAATTGCGTTGAATGTTCTACAGGTTCAATAATGTCTTGCTCAATCAACTCTTTGATTTTGGCCTCGACTTTCCCACGAAGTCCAAATGGGGTTCTGCACACTGGTTGCACCTTGGGTTTGACCTTTTTGTCCACTGCTAGCTTTAGTTGTCGACCTTTCAGCTTTCCTACTCCCTGGAAAACTGCAGGGAATTCTTCCTTCATATCCTCGTATGACTGAACTGAATTGACACGAGCTCCAATATGAAATATTGCCAGATCTTGCGCCGTGCGTATACTCAGCAATGGTTCTCCCCTCTCGTCTATGACAACAAACTCTGCTTCGGTGTACTTGTCACCAGCTTCAAAAGTCGCAGTGAAACAGCCAATGGTCTGCAATGTCTTTGTTGCTGTGTATGGATACAGTTTCTTTGAACACTTCTTTGACGTACAAATGATCTTTTTTCTTTTCAATTTCTCCCATAAGTGTCGGTCAATTACATTACTGTCACTGCCTGAGTCTACAATGACCGGAACTGTCACACCACCAATTATCACTGGGACTTTCTCATGATGGTCATCATTCAATGTAAACTGATAGGATTTCTGCCCATCCTGGTTGTCGTCATCACCGTCAATTTCTGGGTCACCTTCTATGGCGAATAGTGCCTTGCTTTCTCTGTCCCATTCTGGTTTGCATTTGACTTGCTTTTGCAGTTCTTTGCAAAGTGGTCTTTACCTCCACACTTTCTACAAACTTTACCTTTTGCTGGGCAGCATGGGTCTTTTCCAAAATGACCTCTGTCTCCACATCTGTAACACTCCAAGTCACGTGTTGGCATATTTCTTGGCTTCTTGGCTTCTATGCGAGAGCCTATTTACTTGTTGACCAACTTTGTCTTTACTGGGCTGGCTTGAGTTGTCTTTCAGTTTCATGGTATGAAATTGCTCCTCAACAGCCTCTAATGCAGCAGCAATTGCTAAGTTTCAACTTACCCCCTTTTTCCAGCAGTCGCCTTCTGAGTTTGTCTGATCTGCAGTGCTGCACGACTTGATCCAATAACTGGTTGTCCAAATCAGCTGCCACGTAATTGCATCCAACAGCCAGTTGTCGCAATCTCGTCACGTACTGGGCAACTGTTTCCCCATCTTCCTGTTTTGTTTTGTGAAACAAATGTTGTTGAAATGTGGCATTCGGTGTCACCACATAGTGTGCATTCAATGCATCTACAGCTTTCTGATATTCCTCCTTCCTTCCTATATTTGAAAACGTCTTAAAAGTTTCCCGAACTGCAGGTCCTGCGGTGAAGAGAACTAATGCCCTCCACTGCGCTTTCTGCTCTGCCGTACTCCCATCAAGAAATAGGCCACGACTGTCAGCGTAAGCTTCGAACTCTTCAAGCCATGCCTTCCACTTCACTCTTACAGTGCTTGCATCGCCCGTCGGGTCAAAATGAGGAACACCGCGAAGTGCTAGAAATTCAGCTCCAGTGACTGCCATGATGAATCATTCCAGCTCAAAGCCACAGATTCAAAATCCAAAATGTTTCTCCTCGTCGCCAATGTCACATTTGTGGCCCGAAATGTGAAATTGATAGCACCATCAACACATGATTTACCCATTGAACATCGGCGTGTATTTATTTCTCTGCTTCCATCATTCCACCATTCCGCGCCTGCATACATCGCACGCATGCCCTCTGACGTCCCGTCAGGTTAATAGCTCAACCTCTATCTGCATACATCTCATGCATATTCATTATCATGACAGAACCCCCCTCCCCCATTCCCTCCTTCCCTCCCCCACCATTCATCCCAAGAGAGAGCTCTACAGCCAGGGATCGGTGAGAAAATGCGCCAGGCACAAGGCAGAGCTGGCCAGATGACAGGTGAAGAGTGTAATGAATTTGGAAGTCGGTGACTTTACGTCCCACCATTGCAGACCGCCTGCAGTTCAGTTCAGACTGCAGACAGTCCGCGAGAATGTCTATGGCTGATGCAAGAAAAATTTTGGAACGGGAATTAGTCTCTCATTTCCGATTGACACAGCCTGCATTGCAGGATATTTTTGAAAATGTCCTGTTACATGGTGGCTGCGTAAAAACCATAAATGGCTGATTTTGGGTAGACTGGCTTTGCATTATACACAGCTCAAGACTATATATCAATGTATCAAAAGAACACTGAACTTTTGTACTGAAATCTTGAAACTTTGAAATTGGGTGGTGGGATGAGAGAGGGTTCAAAGGTTCAAAATTTCCTTTTATTGTCTTGTAATAATACATTAAAAATATAAAATACATGATATACCCCAAGTATCATCTGTCATGAGGCAAAGTCACCATGAGCATTGCCCAGCGCCCCTGACAATAGGGGAAAGAGAAGCAAAGGGAGCCCCTTTACAGACACTGAGTGTCTGTGGATTCACCTCCAGTCTCTGCAGCTGCACAGACTCCAGTTCAAACCATCAGCAACCCAAGCTCCAAGGCCAAGTCTCTGTTGAGATCTGGCAGCCTTCAGTGTCCGAGGCCCTTCAGGAGCCCTTCTTTCCCCCAGCACGATCTTGAATCCCAGTTTCAATACCTGCTTCCCATGAGCTAGTCTTCATCAGCTCGCAGCCTGTGTGAGTCCTTCGACTGCAAGTTGCCAACAGCCCGCAGCTATCGTGCCAACAGCCAAAGCCTATCAGCTTCCTTGAGTGCCATGCACATAATACACAAAATGTGTTTACTCTTGTTTTCCCTGCAAAGGCACAAGGAGAGGAACCACTAGTCTCATCCCCCGGCAAGATGAGGAGAGGAAAAAGAGCAAAAAAGACTCCCTTCCTGCATGCCCATAACCTCCATAACCACATGGTTCAAGACTCAAGATCACTTTATTATGATGTAATAAAATTGAAAATGTGATATTACACAAAATTTCCTTTACTTTGCAATAAGGCAGACAAAGATTCGCTATCAGTAGAAATTCCCCAGCTCCCCTTACAGCCAAAGAAAGAGATGCAAAAGAGAATCCCTCCCAGAGTTATTAAATGGACCGTTTAAAGCCTGTGCAAAGCCTATGGCAGTTGATCTGGACACTTGGACTGTGGTGATTCTACCACTACTATAGCCACATTCCTAGCAGGAACAACCACTGTACCTGCAGGTAGGCAACCTGAGAGGTGCCCCTACCATGCTGGCTGTCAATTACCAGCCCATATAAAGACTCGAGCCGGCCCTTTCCTAAATCAGTTGGGCACATGAAACCCAGTTCGCCTGGTGTTCTACTATAAGTTGATTAAAGCCTGTGGTACAGTCTTCTCAAGTTTTGTGTTTGTTTTCTACACCACAGCACACCACAAATTAATCAGCTTAAAAATTTGAGGACCATGGAGAGATTCCTCACCCTTGAGAGGCTAGACATAGCACCCGGACGCTCCAGCATACTTGAGATCTAGAAGCATGCAATCAAGGCGATCATCCACACTCAAGCGGAGGTCATCGACCAGAAGACTGCCTATCACCAGCTGCCAATCTGTTCCGAGGACTGTCCCTATACTGCATTTGAGGCAAACGGCCGTCCCTATCAATTTCGGGGCATCCCTTTCGGTAATACCAATGGGATTTCCATCTTCCAGAGGCAGATGGACAGAATAGTGGATAAGTACAGGTTGAAGGCTACCTTCCCTTACCTCGATAATGTCACCATCTGTGGCCATAGCCTGAAGGATCATAATGCCAACCTCCAGGGCTTTGTCCACACAGCAAAAGCCCCGAACCTCACTTATAACTCCAGCAAGTGTGTGTTCAGGACTAAACGACTGGCTATCCTTGGCTATGTGGTGGAGAATGCTATTATTGGCCCAACCCCGATAGGATCCACCCTCTGTTAGAGCTCCCTTTTCCAAGGACCATAAAAGCTTTGAGGAGATGCCTGGGGTTTTTCTCATATTACACCCAGTGAGTCCCTCAATACACTGATAAGGTTCACCCCCTCTTAAAATTCACTACTTTTCCTCTCTCAGCTGAAGCCCAAACAGCTTTTACCTATGTCCAAACCCTTGTTAAAGCCACTATGCAAGCAATGGATGAGAATGTATCTTTCTAAGTAGAAAGTGATGCTTCATATGTGGCTCTGGCTGCTACCCTCAACCAGGTGGGAAAGCCGGTTGCATTTTTTCCCCTCTTGGTCATTGCAAAGCCACGAGCTCTGAAATCCCTCTATGGAAAAGGAGGCTCAAGCCATTGTAGAAGCCATGAGGCACTGGAGGCACCACCTGGCTGGTAGGAAATTTATACTCATCACTGATTAGCACTCTGCCACATTCATTTTAATGTCAAGAGAGACAAAATTAAAAATTAAAACTGACAAAATTGCTAGATGGAGGATTGAACTCTCCAACTACAGTGACATCGCTCTAATGAGCCTCCAGATGCCTTATCCAGAGGAAGCTGTGCCTCAGTACACACTGACCAACTGCGGTCTCTACATAATGAGCTCTGCCATCCAGGGGTGACATATTTTAACTGCTGTAATGTAACAATGATTGGTCTTGGATGATAAGGATGATCCCAGGTGAGGAAACTGTAACCAGGATCACGCCTTTTGAATAAATCCCCAATCAATTGAAAAGTTTTTCAGTTAAAAGCTTATAAATCTATGGAACTCTCTATCCCAAGAGATTTGGGACCCTCAGTCTTTGAGTATATTCAAAACAAAGAATTCAAGGCAAATGGGAAATGCAGGAAAGGTTAAATTGAGTTATTACAACAACCACTGGAGGAGTGAACTTAAGAGGCCAAATATTCACTCCTGCTCCAACACAAAGGGTCAGATTATTGTGCAGAAAAATTTTCTCATGCACAATTTATGGTTTTATAGGCTTCATTTGTGCTTAGACATTACAGCTCAGGAAATCTGAACATAAAACCTCACAAAGATAAGCGTATACAGAGCCGTTGTCATACCCACACTCCTGTTCGGCTCCGAATCATGGGTCCTCTACCAGCACCACCTACGGCTCCTAGAACGCTTCCACCAGCGTTGTCTCCGCTCCATCCTCAACATCCATTGGAGCGCTTACACCCCTAACGTCGAAGTACTCGAGATGGCAGAGGTCGACAGCATCGAGTCCACGCTGCTGAAGATCCAGCTGCGCTGGATGGGTCACGTCTCCAGAATGGAGGACCATCGCCTTCCCAAGATCGTGTTATATGGCGAGCTCTCCACTGGCCACCGTGACAGAGGTGCACCAAAGAAAAGGTACAAGGACTGTTTAAAGAAATCTCTTGGTGCCTGCCACATTGACCACCGCCAGTGGGCTGATAACGCCTCAAACCGTGCATCTTGGCGCCTCACAGTTTGGCGGGCAGCAACCTCCTTTGAAGAAGACTGCAGAGCCCACCTCACTGACAAAAGGCAAAGGAGGAAAAACCCAACACCCAACCCCAACCAACCAATTTTCCCCTGCAACCGCTGCAATCGTGTCTGCCTGTCCCGCATCGGACTTGTCAGCCACAAACGAGCCTGCAGCTGACGTGGACTTTTTACCCCCTCCATAAATCTTCGTCCGTGAAGCCAAGCCAAAGACAGCAGTGGAAGAATTAGAACGTCACGAAGGACATTGTGGAAAGCCTCTCCTCTGGTCAGATATTGTAAGGTTCACTTGTGAAGGCCACTTTGGTGGTACTGGTAAGTTTCTTCAAAGTGATATATTCATCTACAGATAGACTCACAAACCACGTACTATTAAGGAACATATAACAATTTAACCAAAGTGTATTTCACAGCGATAAATAATGCAATCTGGTCTGTTGTAGTTTTACATTGTAAAAAGTAACTTATTTTCTCACACTTCTGCAAACAGGCAGGCAGTATGTTTTCAGCATTTAAAAACTATTTGAGTTAAGGAACTGTTAAATCATTGAACAAATTCTATTGTTTTACTGAATTAGCTTAAGAACATAAAAAATAGAATCAGGTGTAGGCCATCCTGTCCTTCAAGCCTGCTCCATCATTCAATGAGATCATGGGTGATCTGATGATAGAATCATCTCCACCTAACTGCCTTTTCCCATAGAACATTACAGCACAGAATCAGGCCTTTCAGCCCTTCTAGTCTGTGACAAACTATTTTTCTGCCTGGTCCCACTGACCTGCGCTCAGTCCATAGTCCTCTATACCCCCCACCCCATCCATGTACCTGTCCAAATTCTTCTTAAATGTTAAAATTGAGCCTACATTTACTACTTCAGCTGGCAGCTCCTTCCACACTCACACCACTCTCTGTGTGAAGAAGTTCCCTCCAATGTTCCCCTTAAACTTTTCCCCTTTCACACTTATCCCATGTATTCTAGTTTGTATCTCACCTACCCTCATTGGAAAAAGCATATCTATCTATCCCCCTCATAATTTTAAATACCTCTATCAAATCTCCCCTCATTTTTCTATGCTCCAAGAAATAAAGTCCTAGCATGTTTAACCTTTCCCTTTAACTCAGTTTCTGAAGTCAGGCAACATCCTAGTAAATCTTCCCTACACTCTTTTAATCTTATTGATATCTTTCCTATAGTTAGGTGACCAAACTGCATACAATACTCCAAATTTAGCCTCACCAATATCTTATACAACTTTACCATAACATTCCAAAGGAAAGACCACAGTCTGTCTGGGCCTGTAGCATCACACTAAACACTGGCGGACCTCAGGGCTGTGTGCTCAGCCTTCTCCTGTTCATGCTACAGACACATGACTGCTTCACCAGAACCAGTTCCAACAGTGTCATCTCCTGGAGCTCTGCTTGATTGCCATGAGGGAGTCAGGGAGGAATTTCCTAAAATTTTTCCTAAAATTGGCCACAGATTTTTTTCTTTGGTTTTTCACCTCCCCAAGGAATTACATTACCAGTATAATAGGGCAGAGAGTGGTAGTAAATCCAAAAAGGAGCAGTTGCAATAGATAGCAAGAGAGAGAGAGAGAGAGAGAGAGAGAGAGAGAGAGAGAGAGAGTGAGTGGATATGGCAGTCAAGGTAGGGGAATGTTCCTCTTGTATGATGTGGGTTGTCAGGGAAGCCAGCACTACAGGTCCCTAATGACTTCATCTGTGTGAAGTGCATCCAGCTGCAGCCCCTGGAAAACCAAGTTAAGGAATTGGAGCTGGAGTTGGATGAACTCCGGACCATTCAGGAGCAAAGGGGTGATTGACAGGACTTACAGGGACCCTATCACACCTAGGAGGCAGGAAGGGCGGTAGATAGTCAGGAGAGGGAAAGGAGCAGACAGGCAGTGTAGGGCACTCCTGTGGATGTTCCCCTGAATAACAAGTATACCATTTTGGATACTGTTGAGGGAGAAAAATTACCAGGCACAAGCCATGGCAATTTAGTCTCTGGCATAGAGTCTGGTCCTGTGGCTAAGAAGGGAAGGGAGAAAAAGAGTAGAGCTATAGTGATAGGGCACTCCATAGTTAGGGGGACAAATAAAAGGTTCTCTGGAGGAGATCATATAGCTCAGATGGTGTGTTGCCTCCCTGGTGCAGGGTCTGAGATATCTCAGATCAAGTTCACGGCATTCTCAGCAGGGAGGTGGTGCTCCATGTAGGGACAAATGATGTGGGTATGGAGGGTGGGAATGTCCTGCAAGGAGAGTTCAGGGAGTTTGGCGCTAGATTGAAGGAAAGGACTTCCAGAGTTGTGATCTCAGGATTGCTACCCATGCAACATGCTAGTGAGGTTAGAAAGAAGAGGATAATGCAGCTTAACATGTAGCTAAATACATGGTGTAGGAGGAAGCACTTCAGATCATTGGGCTCTCTTCCTGTTTTGATGGGATGGTTTGTATCTGAATTGGAGGGGGACTAATATCCTTGCGGGCAGGTTTCCTTGTGCTGCTCTAGATTTGCAGGGGGAGGGGGAACCAGAGTGCCAGAACAGATAGAGGAGTGAAGGAGGGAAATGATGATGTGAAAATTGCATGCTCCGTTAGAAGTCAACAGGTTGAACATGTTGGAAATGTTCTCAGGTACATCTATTTCAATGCAAGGACTATTGCAGGAAAGACAGATGATCTAAGAACGCAGATTGGCAAATGGAATTATGACATTGTGGCCATTAGTGAAACTTGGTTTCAGAAGGGGGGTGACTGGCAATTTAATATTCCTGGCTTCCGTTGCTTTAGATGTGATAGAACAGGGGGGATAAATGGGGGAGGAATGCAAGGGGGAGGAGCAGCAATGCTTATCAGGGAAAATACCACAGCTGTGCTCAGGCAGGGCTTGTCTACCGAGGCAATATGGGTGGAGCTGAATAGCAGGATTGCTATGACAACACTCATGGAGTTGTATTATAGTCAACAAGAACTGGAGGAGCAAATCTGTAGAGAGATAGCAGACATCTGAAGGAAAAATAAAGTTGTGATAGTAGAAGATTTTAACTTTCCACATATTGACTGGGACTCCCATACTGTAAAAGGGCTGTATGGCTGGAATTTGTCAAATGTGTTCAGGGAAGTTTTCTCAATTAATATATAGAGGTACCAACTAGAGAGGTGCATTGCTGTATCTCCTATTAGGGAACAAGGCAGGACAAGTGACAAATGTATGTGTAGGAGAACATTTTGGTCCAGTGATCATAATGGCATTTGTTTCCAGTTTATTATGGAGAAGGCTAGGTCTAGGCTCTGGGTTGAGATTCTAAATTGTAGAAAGGCTAAATTTGAGGAAATGAGAAGGGGTTTAGAATGTGTGGATTGGGATAAGTTATTTTCCGGCAAGGATGAGTGAAGGACCTTCAAAGGTGAAATTTTGAGAGTACAGATTTTGTATGTTTCTGTTGGATCAAAGGTAAGGTTTGCAGGTATAGGGATATTGGGAATCTGGTTCAGAAGAAGAGAGAGGTATATAACAGGTATAGGCAACATGGAGCAAATGAGGTACTTGAATAGTATAAAAAATGCAAGAAAAACCTCAAGAAAGAAATCAGAAGGCTAAAAAGGGTTTCTACAGTATATTAAGAGCAAAAGGATGGTAAGGGACAAAATTGATCCCCTTGAAGAACAGAGTGGTCAGCTTTGTATGGAACCCAAAAAGATAGGGGAGATTTTAAATGTTTTTTTTTCCTCAGGAAAAGGGCACAGAATCATGGGAAGTAAGAAAACAAGCAGTGAGGTCATGGAACCTATACAGATTAAAGAGGAGGAAGTACTTGCTGTCTTAAAGCAAATAAGGGTGGATAAATCCCCAGGGCCTGATAAGATAGTCCCTTGGACCTTGAGGGAGGCTAGTTTGGTAATTGCATGGGCTCTCGTAAAATATTGAAAATGTCCTTAGCCACAAGTGTGGCTCCAATGAATTGGAGAGAAGCTCACGTTATTCCATTGTTTAAAAAATGCTCCAAAAGTAACCCTGAAAATTATAGGCTGGTGAACCTGACATCAGTAGTAGGTAAATTATAGAAGGCGTTCCAAGAGATCAGATATGCAATTATTTTGATAGCCGAGGACTGATTGGGGTAAGCAACATTACTTTATGCATGGTAGATCATGTTTACCCAATCTTATCTTATAGCGTTTTTGGAGGAGGTTACCAGGAAAGTTGACAAAGAAAAGCTGTGGAGGTTGGCTACATGAACTTTAGTAAGGCCTTTGACAAAGTCCTGCACGGGAGGTTAGTCAGAAAGGTTCAAATGCAAAGTATTCATGGTTAAGTAGTGAACTGATTCGACAATGGCTAGATGGGAGAAGCCAGAAGTGGTGAATGATTGCTTATCAGATTGGAGGCTTGTGCCTTAGGGATTGTTGGTTGTCATTTATATCAATGATCTGGATGATAATGTGATAAATTGGATTAGTAAATTTGCAGATGACACTAAGATTGGAGGTGATGTGGACAGTGAAGAAGGGATCTGGACCAGCTGGTAAAGTCGGTTGAAAAATGGCAGATGGATTTAAAGCAGACAAGTGTGAGGTGTTGCATTTTGGAAGAACAAACTAAGAAAGGACATACACAGTAAATGATAGGGCACTGAGGAGTGAGGTAGAACAGAGGAACCTGGGAATATAGATTCATAATTCCACGAAAGTGGTGTCATATGTGGATATGGTTGGAAAGAAAGCTTTTTGGCATATTGGCCTTCAAAAATCAAAATATTGAATACATGAGTTGGGATGTCATGTTAAAGTTGTATAAGACATTAGTGAGGCAAATTTTGGAATATTGTGTGCAGTTTTGGTTGCCTAACTACAGAAAGGATATCAATAAGATAGAGAGAGTGCAAAGAGGATTTACTAGGAGGTTGCCCTGACTTCAGGGACTAAGTTACAGTGAAAGGTTCAACAGGTTAGGACTTTATTCTCTGAAGCATATAAGAATGAGGGATGGATTGAAAGAGGTATTTAAAATTATCAGGGGAATAGACAGAGTAAATATAGATAGGCTTTTTCTATTGAGGGTGGGTGAGATTCAAACAAGAAGACCTGGGTTAAGGGTGAAAGGGGTAAAGTTTAGGGGGAATATGAGGGAGAACTTCTTCACACAGAGAGTGGTGGGAGTGTCAAATGAGCTTCCAGCTAAAGTTGTAGATACAGGCTCCATTCTAACATTTAAGGAAAATTTGGACAGGTACATGGATGAGACAGGTATGAAGATCTATGGACTGAGAGCAGGTCAGTGGGACTAGACAAGGAAAAGTGGTTCGGCATAAATTAGAAGGTCCATGGTGGCCTGTAATTGTTCTATGATTTAATGGTTCTATGGTTCCCATTTATGTGATCTTCCAGGATCAGTGTCTGAAGAGGACACACAAAATCACTGAGGACCCAGTGATCTTTGGAGGATCAGAGGTGGAGAGGGTGGGCAAATTTAAGTTCTTGGGAGTCTCTATATCAGAAGATGTTCCTGGACCCAAAACAATGGCATTGTGAAGAAAGCATGTCAGTGCCGATACCTCCTCAGAAATTTTTGGAGGTTTGGCATACCATCAGAAACTCTGGCAAATTTCTACAGATGTGTGGTGGGAATGTGTGCTGGCCAACTGCATCATGGCCTGGTATGGGGACACCAATGCCCCCGAGCAAAAAGCCCTCCAAAAGGTAGTGGACACAGCACAGCACATCACAGGCAAAATCCTCCCCACCATCGAGAACATTTACAAGGAATGCTGCTGTGGAGAGCAACAGCAATCATCAAGGATCCACACCACCCAGTACATCCTCTGTTCTCACTGCTGCCATCAGGAAAGAGGAATAGGTGCCACAACACTCACACCACCTGGTTCAGGAATAGCTGCTACCCCTCCACCAATGGACACCTCAACAAAAAGTGCAATCAGGACCCTTAATTTTGCACTTTATTGATTTCTTTCTTTATATTGCACAGTTTGTTTACATTTTGGTATTTGTTTACATGTGTACATTGAGTCTTTTTTTTACTGTCGATGTCGTAATTTTGCCTTGCCTGCAGGAAAAAGAATCTCAGGGTTGTATGTAATGTCATGTATATACTCTAACAATAAATCTGAATCTGAATCTATATATGCAGGACAAGTAATAGTATTCATAAATACAAAATTTAAATAAATATTGTTTCCTAAGTACAAGAGTCTCCGACTGGACCGGCGTCAACCAAATGTAGTTTCCAACAGTGCCCAAAGAGAAGACAGAGATTCAGCAGGTCAGGCAACTTGGGTGACACAGTTACCATAGTGATTAGTGCAATGCTGTTACAGCGCCAGTGAGCAGGACGTGGGTTTGAATCCCGCGCTGTTTGTGAGAAGTTTGTACATTCTCCTCATGTCTGCATGACTTTTCCCTGGGGACTCCAGTTTCCTCCCACCCTTCAAAACGTACATGGAGAAACTAGTAGGTTAATTGGGTGTAATCGGATGACACAGGATTGTGGGCCGAAATGGCCTGTTACCATGCTGTATGTCCAAACAAAATTGGATAGAAATGCTCAGTCAAACTTTCTGGTCAGGAACCTTGTATCCATGGATGGTGCATGAGCCAGCTTTTCTTTTTTCCCTCCAGAATGAGCACCTGCAGTGTTTGTATTTCTGCAGTTTCCAAAATTTTAACCCAGCAAAAAACAGAGAAGGGCATTGGCCTTTAAATGTCCACTCCCCTCCCCTGCCAGCTAATCAACAACAATATAATCTCTGGTGAAAGAGTGCGACAGGGAGGAAGAGAGCTAGGGAGAGAGAGAAACAGGAGGGGGGTAGAGAGAGAGAGAGAGAGAGAGAGAGAGAGAGAGAGAGAGAGAGAGAGAGAGAGAGGAGAGATGCTTGGAAATTTGGCATTCACCATCACGGAATTCCTCTTGTGATCTACAATAACCTATTCATTGAGTGCAATCTTATGCCATTTTAACCCAAAAAAGATCTGTGTTAGTAAAGGGAAGCCTTCTGACACCAAGACTAGACCAAAACTGCTTGCATACATGAGAAACCAGCAAATGTGGAAAATCCCAGTGCCTACCCAGCATGCTCCAGGATGTAATTCCTGTCATTGAAATCATTGTTCGTATGCAGTGCCTAGGTTAGTCACTTCTTTAAAGTGAGCAGCAAATTAAGTGACATGGAAGAGATTTTCTGCAGATGCTTGGAAAGATCCTCTGGCCATTATGACCAGAATTAATATGAGCTTAGCTTTGTGCAGTGAACAGTTTTGGCATATGGCTGATGGTTTTCATACAGTATTTCATATATCACAGTGAAGACTGCCTTGGAAAATGAACATAAACGCATTGCTCATCAGAGAAATCCAGGTAGGTTCAGATGTTCCTTAAGACTGAGATTACGCTTTTATTTGTCTCCTGTTTTTTTCTTTGGCTTGGCTTCGCGGACGAAGATTTATGGAGGGGGTAAAAAGTCCACGTCAGCTGCAGGCTCGTTTGTGGCTGACAAGTCCGATGCGGGACAGGCAGACACGATTGCAGCGGTTGCAGGGGAAAATTGGTTGGTTGGGGTTGGGTGTTGGGTTTTTCCTCCTTTGCCTTTTGTCAGTGAGGTGGGCTCCTGTATGATGTTCATAACACACGCTATATAAACGGCAGCTGCAGTAACGGCAGCACCACAGCTGGTGTGCAACCGAGAGCAGCAATGGAGACATTTCTTCCAATACTCCTCCATTGGTATACTCCTGCTGCCTGGTCATTATGCCAATGGCCCCCATCAATTTAAACAACCACCAATACGGGGCTGAAGGTGTTTTTTTTAAAACCTCAGAGAACCAGAAAGGTTCAAAATCAGATTTGAATGAGAATCAAAACTTATTGTCAGGAAATTTGGTGGTTTTGCAGCAGGTATCATTGAGCAAACATTAATATCAACCACTCTTACAACAATAATTTTTTTTTTAAAACAAAATTGCATGAAAATTAAGGCAGTATCTTTGGTGAGTCCTCGTTTTTAGGCTCCTGTGCCTTTTTCCCAATGGTAGCAAAGTGAAGAGTCTGCTTTTTTTTAAGGCACCCTCTTGTCCTTGATGAAGTGGAGGCTGGTGTCTGTGATGTCGCAGGCCGAGTTAACTATGCTCTGGAGTTTTTCTTGCCCTGAGAGTTAGCGCATCTGTACCAGAGAGCGATGCAACCAGCCAGAATCCTTGTAGACATTTTCAGGAGTCTTTGGTGACATACTGAATCTCCTCAACCACCTCACCAAGAATAGCCAATGGTGAGCCTTCTTCGTGAACATCAACATCAACATGAAGACTCCAGAATAGATCCTCAAAGATGTTAACAACCAGCAATTTGAAGGCTCCTGATTAATCTGAAGGTACCCATTCTTGGCAGCCCAGAGAAGGAAGGTTGCAGTTTCTGAGTGAGCAACAGAATAGCCCTCCCTTCTCCCACTGAGAAGTAAAAGCCTGGGAGAAGACGCTACAGGGTTGGACAACATAGCAGTGGTCTGTAAGAGTCTTAGAGGCCAAAAGAAAGTAACCAAGCTGCAGGCTGCTAGAGTCCTACTTGAGGGAAGCAAGTATGAGCACCAGGATTTGTGAGGGTGCTAATGGCGAGCAGAGCTCCTGAAAGGCCTCACCCATGTAGATCTAGCTTTATGCTGGCAAAATAATTGGCGAAAGCTGACTAAATTCCTTGGATCAATGTTCACCCAATATCAATAACTCTGAGCTCAGAAGTCTCTGCATCTCAGAACTCTACACTTGTTGTCTCCTTATGTTCACTGATTATTTTCTTATTAATTTCTGTGTCATCTGCAGATTTAACAACTGTTCCTTTAAGGCTGATTTACAATTTAATTAAATGAAATGTAAGAAATTGAAGATGGCTCCAATCTTTCTGCCATTCATTGCCTCTTGCCCACCAGAATTTATCTTTATTAAAAGCTTTGACTCAAAACATTGACTGACCACTTCCACCCATGAATATCTACCCACTAATTCTGCAACTCCTTCACTATACATCCCTTCCCACCAATTAGCTCCTTGGTACCTATCTCTCTGATCACAAAACATGCCTCACTTACATTTGCACCTCCTCCCTCATTGCTATTCTTGGCCCCACACAGTCTTCCTAAGTGAAGCAATGCTTCAATTGTGAATCTGTCATGGTCATTTACTGCATCCAGTGCTCCTGATACCGCTTCCTCTCCACTGGAGAGACTTAATGTAGACTTAGGGATCATTTTGTTGAGCACTTTCCCTCTGTATGCTGCAACAACCAGGACCTCTCAGTGGTCAACATACTACTCCACATAACATTACCACACTGACATGTCTGCCATGTGCTGCCATATTAAGACCACCCATAAATTGGAGGAACAACACCTTATATTTTGTCTCATTAGTCCCAACCAGATGGTATCAATATTGACCTGCAATTTACTTTAATCCCCTCCCCCAGTCTTTCTCTTTCCCTCATCCGTCTGCCTCCATTCCTCCAGCTCCCTTCCCTTCATTCTCCTATCAGAGAAATATCATTCATAACACTTGGGCCTCTCTCCTATCAGTTCTCTTTTCTTTCTCTTCTACCCTCGCATTTGTATCCACCTATTAACTCTTACCAATCAGCCTGTGTTCTGCCCCTTCCCTGCCTTTCTATTCACCTATCAGCCTGATTTCTGACACTCCTAATGATGGACTCAGGGCTGAAATGTTGACAGCCTTTTACTTCCTCTGGATGATGCAAGACCTGCTGAGTTTCTCCAGCACCTTTGGGCACTGAGCTGGATCGTGAACTTGTAGCATTCTCTCTCTGACTATTTTTGCACATCTTTTTTTCTGCAAAGAGTGACAATATTAAACAGAAGAATTGCCTAATTTATGTGCATTCGTGATAGTAACATTCTTTCATATTGGTCCGTTTTCACTCGAAAGTAAACCACATTAAAGTGGCAGTCTGTTTTCTGATATTTTCTCAAATTTCTCACCTCTGGCATCAGTCAATCTGCATTCTCTATAGGATGCAAATAAAAAGTCCTGTATTTCTTCAGGCAATCCATGGAAAAAAAAATTAAACAAGTCTCAGTGAAACGATTAATAGTTGTGGGCTTCTCTGGTTAGCTCTGACCCTGTCATGTAGTTTTCCATAAATGGAATACAGACTCATTCAAAGTGTTCATAAATATGACTTGTATAGCAGTGACATCAAAATGAACAAACCACATCCTTTTGAGTTGACTATAAATCACCTGGCAATTTTATAGTGATTCCAAGAGCAGCTACAATGAAATTGTTGCAGAACAGTCTGTTGGTTTCATTCATTGCTATTTTCCTAACTCCAGCCTGTAAGTAATAAATTAATGAATAGTTAAGTTTTAATATATACATTTTTATATATATACATGAATCTATATTTTAAATTTATTTATATATGTGTTGTATACACACTAGAGAGACTTATTTTATTAATATTTATTTTATATTTAATTAATAATATATCTATTTT
This sequence comes from Narcine bancroftii, assembly GCF_036971445.1. NCBI lineage: Eukaryota > Metazoa > Chordata > Chondrichthyes > Torpediniformes > Narcinidae > Narcine > Narcine bancroftii. The sequence goes on from NC_091471.1 coordinate 80,464,001, forward strand.
CAAATTATGATTCGTTAATTTTTATATTTATGCTAATAGATATATTTCCATGTTTAGAAAGTGCAAAATCTTTATGAGAGAAATATGCCTCAGTGTCAAATTTTCTTATAAAACTATTTGTTAATAAAGCAACCATATTTTCTAGCAGGTGAATGACAAAATTGACAGCTGACAGATGTAATTCTCACGGACAAGCTTTGAATTTTGGGCGTGGGTGCTAAACAATCAATATTGAATTTTCTGCCCCAGATACTGCTTTTTTGATTCTACTTTTCACTGAATGTCATCAGCATGTCAGTCTGAGGTCCTTCACTAGATTAAGCATGTGGTAAGTGGACTTCAAGACAAGAAAGGCTCAGGCAGGAAAATGATTGTATTTGGCTTCCTTCGGTGCCTAGAACAGGAGTATTTCCCTCAAGCTCACTTTCCTCCCAAAACTTCCTATCATCACCATTCTCCCTCGACACCATTTACATGAGCAGAGCAGTTATTTCGGTAAGCAACCATAGGCTGCTCCATACACTCTCTCGCTGTTGATTTTGAGCTCAGAGGGAGAGAAATGAATGAAAACAATGAGAGGTAAGATTCAGCAGCAGATAGCTTCCGCCCAAACTAACAGCTCATTTTTGCAGCCGTTATATATAGGTGTAGCATGAGTTTGATTGGCATCCTGGAATGTAACTCACTTGTGGTTGCATCCAACTGTGAGAAACAAAAGGTGATGTTTGAAAGGATTTATTCTTTGGGTATGCATTTTCAGGATGTAGAGAGGGCTGGGCCAGTATGTTTCTGACCATATTTAATTTACCTTAAGAAGGGAATCCAAGCTTTCTTCTTAAATGGTCGCCTTACTTCAGAGTAATCTCCCACAATGCTCTTGCTTAAGGTAGAAGGTTGTTGTAGGTTACGGTGGGATATATAGAGTTGGGTGGAAAAGTGACAGATGGAGTTCAACCTGGGTAAGTGTGAAGTTGTGCACTTTAAAAGGTCAAACCAGAAGGTTAATGACAGGCTTCTTAGCAGTATAGAGGAACAGAGAAATCTTGGCATCAAAGTCCATGGATTCAAAGAATGTGCAGGCATTGGAGAGGATGCAGAGAAGAAGTAACAGTGGGCAACCTGGATTGGAGAATATCTGAAGAAAGACTGAGTGAGTTATAACTTTTCTCTTTGGAGTGATGGAAGATGAGTCACAACTTAATAGAGGTCTATAAGATTATGAAGAGATAAGGTGGGGAGTCAGCACCTTTTTCCAGGGCAGCAATGTCCAATATCAGTGTTATTATTGAATGTTGTGTGGTTTCGAGAAAAACCCAAGGTTTCCATACACCTGCTATATTTAATTTGCTTGGTGCCAGGCGTAGTGATTTTCAGACTGCTTCATTACCAAAAAAAATGGACAGTGATTGCACATTGCTTGTTCATGACAAATCAATCATTCATTCATAATTTATCAAGGTTATCAAACATACTTTAAAATATATATAAATAATTTACTGAGAGATTAGTTTACACAATATCATATATTAAACTTAATCATGAGATTCATCCTGTGTAAGTATCTGACTGTAATAACTCAGTAATCATTTATTATATTCCACTGTCAATGTTGGCTTTGGCATTGTTCACAGCTTATAAATAAATAAATAACAAAACTTATGGAATAATTTTTCAAAATGTGTATATTACAGATTACGGAGAGGAAATTATTGGAGGTCATGTCGTTAAACCCCACTCAATGCCTTATATGGTGTCCATCCAAACATTTGAAGAGGATCAGTATAAACATAAATGTGGAGGCGTTTTGATCAAAGCAAATTGGGTACTTACTGCAGCACACTGTAAAAGGTAAGCTATGAATGAAATATTATTTTGATTATTTAAAATATAAACTAATGGTTAATGCACCTGGCCAACATGAGAGGTAAGATTCCGCCCAAACTAACAGCTCATTTTTGCAGCCGTTATATACAGGTGTAGCATGAGTTTGATTGGCATCCTGGAATGTAACTCACTTGTGGTTGCATCCAACTGTGAGAAACAAAAGGTGATGTTTGAAAGGATTTATTCTTTGGGTATGCATTTTCAGGATGTAGAGAGGGCTGGGCCAGTATGTTTCTGACCATATTTAATTTACCTTAAGAAGGGAATCCAAGCTTTCTTCTTAAATGGTCGCCTTACTTTTAAACAGTATTGACAAGTCATTTATCTAAAAGCAATCGCTAAATTCTGAGAGTTTATTTCTATGAAAAAGATCTTTGTTTTAACAGTATAAGTGGAATCTACCATTTTTTTGTCCTGGTTGTTTCATCTTGTATTCGTATGTGTGAGTTCTTAGACAACACATGGATGAAAGAAAATGTTCTTTACTTTAAAGTTTACTTTAATGTGTCAGAAGCTTCAAGTGTTCTCTCTTTATTGCTCTGTTCAGATCTCTTGGATCCAGGCAAATTAAAAGCTTTCCATTCTTTTTGTCCACAACAACGAGTGAACTCACCCACTCCTTTGGCACATCTATCTTCTGAATCACATCAGGGTTTCCATCCTGTCCAACTCTGCTTTTAGTTGCTTTTGAAGCGCAAATAGAACTTTTCTGCATTGGTGGCACACGTTTATCCATTCTGATCGTTTGTTCTCCTGGAAGGCAGTCTATACCCTGAAATAGGTCATTGTACTCTTTCATGAGTTCATCATAAACTGTCTCTCCTTCACTTTCCACAACAGGGACTCTTTTTACCAGGTTCAGTTTCTCATGGTCTGTTAAACTTAGTAAGGCCTGTACATCCTTTGGTACCACAATGAATGATAGCATGTGCTCTTTGTCCTTGTGTTTCACTTTGAACATGCATTCTCCTTGCACTGGTATATCGGTACCTGAATATCCTGTCACCTTCACTTTTGTTCCATACATCTTTGGTCTGGGTCTAATCTTCTTAAAATCAGTCTCTGATATTACATTAATTTGTGCTCCAGTATCTAATTTAACTGAAATGTGTATGTCATTCACTTTTAAACTCAACATCCAGTATCTGCTTTCTTTCTTGTTTTCAGTTCCAACATCTACACAGAATTCCAACATCTACACAAAGTGCTATGGTTTTTTCCAAGTCTAGATTTTGCTCTCTTAGCAGTCTTTCCCTTAGACTATTATCTGGAATACCACACACAGGTCTGTTTTTTTTATCAGTGAGTCGGTCAGTTCAACAAATTCACACTTTTTTGCTTCATTTTCTCAATTCAGTCGCATATTGATTAATACTTTCTTGTTTTCTGTACACGTGTGAAAAATCTGTGCCTCTCAAATATTACATTAGGTTTAGGTATGCAGTATGCCTCAAAATGTTCCATTATTTTTTTCAGTTTCATTTTGTCTCCTTCAGCAGCAAATGTGAAGTTATTATACACCTCCAGGGCTTCATCACCCACAACATGTAAGAAAACTAACGCTTTCATTTTATCACTTTTCTCATCAGCTCCAACTGCCACTAAATACAGTCCAAAATGCTGTTTAAATCTGTTACAATTTTCAACCACATTACCTGTGTTACGAGCCCAAAAGTCCCCAAAACCAGCAGCAATAAACATTCACCAAGACAAGTAACTTTCAAAACAAAAGAGTTACTTTTAATCAACCTCAAACATGAAAATAGAATCAAACTTTAACTTAACTTTATACTTATATTATATACTAACCCAAATTAACCCCCTTCTAATTCTAAGTGCACGTGTATGTAATGTGTGTGTAAATTCAAGAAAAGTTCTTTGGTTCACAGTTCAATCTCACTTCTCCTTCTTCCTAGTTCTCTGGTTGCAGGCAATCACCATACTCTGCACAGAATTTAACATGTATAAAGTTCACCAGGCTTGGTGCTTGAAAAGTAAATGTTTACCGCTCAGGAAGGTTCTTGTAGGGTTTGCAGAGAGAGATATTTGTTGCTCCAAGATTTCCACAACTGAGGTACCACCATTAGTCACCTCAGGGTCTCGCTGATGAAACTTGCCCCATCAGGGTCTTCTAGATGGTAACCTCTTTCTTCAAGCTACCACAGAGTTCCATTCCTTCCTCTGTTTCAAGAGAAACATCTACTGCTCTGAAACTTGCTTTCATCAGTTTCAAACAGTTTTCCCTGGATTGCACTTTTCAGTTACTTGTCAGTGTCCCACACACTGACTATTGACTGACTGAGCTGTTAACTCAACTCTCTCTTTTCCAACTGAAACTTCAAAGAGAACATGTGACTCACATGCAAAACCCCCACCTTCTTCAGCAAACAACAGGAGTTCTTTCTTCTGCTCCCATCTGTTGTTAGATAAACAATCCAGAATTGACCTTTCTGTGAGCACTTTGCAGAAAGGGTACTGATTGACAGCATGACTCCAGCAAGACAATGGTCAAGAATTTTATGACGTCAGTTCAATTAACAACTACTTGTGAAAGATGCTTACATTCTCCAGAGATCTTGCCATGTGAATTCTTCAGTCTTTCAAACAAGATCTGTTTTAAAATGTGCGTATGTATGTGACTGACTCTAAATCTTATAAATTCTCCCCAAATAGTAATATTGTTACACCTGTCAACTGAAGTTTCACTGGTTCATTTTTCACTTTGTTATCTTCTCTTCCCTGATCAGTTGCTGTCTTTAGATTTTACCTCTTAAAGTATTTCCTTTTCATTTCCTTCATCCCACTTCTGACATCATGTTTCATCTTGTATTCATATGTGTGAGTTCTTAGACAATACATGGATGAAGGAAAAAGTTATTTATTTTTAAATTGTTGTAAACAGCTCCATGAGGCATGCCATGAGGCTGCAAGCCTCCATTACAGATCTTCCATGCTGTGTCTTGCACAGTGTCAGCCCCTTGCTGGCAGCCAAGTCTAATCAAACAAAAACTATAATCAAGGCCTTGCTAGTGGCCATGCAAACATGATCACTATCATTACATTAGTAGCCAAATAACAAAAGGAATATTAGACTATAACATGGGAAAATGCAAAATTATGTATTGGGAAAATTAAAAATAACTGAAAAAATCTCTGCCAGAGCCCCGCTGCCTCCTCCCATCCTTCCCAGACCATCCTGGGATAGACTTCACTTTGCCCTGGGATTTCTACTCTTATTATGCCATAACATCTTAGACATCCTCCTTCTAACATTAACCAGCTCCAAATTATCTGTGTACCCGTTCCTGACTTCCATGATATTTACTCCATATCCTCAAAGGTCTCATTCCAATCCAAATGCCTTTATTACTGCTTTTTTTTTAATTTCTCCTGATCAAGCCATCAATATTCTTTGTCATCCAAAGTTCCCCAATTTTACAAACTTTGTGTTCCAGCTTTATTGGAACACATTGACCCTGAACTCTTGCAAAATTTATTTTAAAAGGTCCTGTTGTTCTACCAGCAACTGTCTTCTCTGCTCTACTTTTGTCATGGCCCTGTCCTTCCCTTCATGCTTCCCAACTGCTTAATTCCTCCTTCTGTCTATGGTACTGAAATCAGCCTTCCCTAATTCAAGACATTTTCTTGAAGAGCGTTACTTCTTCCTACCACTATCTTGAAACTTAAAGATCTACTTTGCTTCCTCTTCCCTACTTCTACCAGTTTCAGTTCCTAAGATGAAGTGGAGGTAATAATTTGGACAATTTCTACATTAGTCGGATGAAAGGCTAAGGAGCAGTGAGGTGGAGGAGAAAGTGAACGAGCGACTGGGTTGCTAAGTTAAAAGACGTGCTTACCGCTCTTGGGCCTAATCAGCCAAGAGGTGAAGGAGCAGTGAGGAGAAGGAGGAGCAAGTGACAGGACAAAACGATTAATTGGTGGGGGCCAATAAAAGGAGGGGAAGATCATGGAACAGCCAGTGAAGAGCAGCCCAGCGAGTGAGTGGCACAGAGAGGGCGTGGAGCACTGAGGCTTTGGCTCGAGACGCTTCAGCTCAGAGAGGCTGAGGCACAGTTAAAAGAGGTAAGTTCTTTTTTTATTATTTAATAGAATCACTATGTTCGTTTCAGGCATGGCAGGTGAGCTCTGACCCGTGTCATGCTCCTCCTGTGCCATATGGGAACTCATGGAGTCTGACAGTGTCCTTGAGGACTATGTGTGCAGGAAGTGTGTCCAGCTGCAGCTCCTGATTGACCACATGATGGAACTGGAGCTGCGCATGTACTCACTTTGGAGCATCTGGTATGTGGAAAATATGATGGATAGTACATTTAGTGAGTTGGTCACACCTCAACTTAAGAGAGTAGAGAAAGAGAAAAGTAACAGGAAGATACTTCAGGAATCTCCTGTGGTCATCACCATCCAAAACAGATGTACCCTTTGGATTTTTTTTGGGGGGGGGATGGCCCATCAGGAGAAGGCATGAGTAGCCAGGATCATGGTACCGTGAGTAGCTTTGCTGTGCAAGAGGACAGATAAAAGACTGGTAGAGCAATAGTTATAGGGGATTCTATAGTAAGGGGAACAGACAGGAGCTTTTGTGGCTGCAAACAGGACTTCCGGATGGTGTGTTGGTCCAAGGGTCAGGCATGACTTGGAGCAGCTGCAGGATATTCTGAAAGGGGTGGATGAACAATCAGCTGTCATGGTCCATATACCAATGATATAGGAAAAAAGCAGAATGAGGTTGTTAGAAATAGAAGTACCTTTAAAGAAATTGCTCGAGACAAATATTGAGAACAAAGAACATTTAATACAACAACAATGCAAAGTTGGGTGCTTCCCCTTACCCTGGGAATACACACATACACTGGGGCTCACCCAACTTTTATACAGTTGATTTCAGTATAAGAATACCCTCCCCCTTACATTCTTCTGCCTCCTGCTGGAGAGGTTTGGCATTAGGCAATCCTTCCTGCCTACATGCAGTTTCAGTATACTTGGAGGACCAGGGGATATCCTGTCAGTGTCCCTTCATGTTATTGTCCTTATTCACACCTTTCTGATTCTCGGGGCTACAGTCTCTTGGTATGCAGAGTTGGCTCATCCTGTCTAGGGTTGGCTAATTTAATATGTATAAATCTGTGTAAGGTTAGCTAATTAGATATGTAGGACTTGGTACTTCTGTCCAGGGCTAGGAGACCCTTATCTGATCCAGACTACCTCAACTTCCTACATTCTATTGTTCCTTACCACTCCTTATCTTAGTCTTATGGTGGCTCTTGTCACAAAGAGTAGAAGATTCTTATATTAATCGTGCTGACTCTGCTTTCCTGCATCCTAATCCCCAAGCTCATCCTGTTTGTACTGGTTACAGCCATTAACTGATGTATGAATTTTAGTTTCCTTCATGTTCATAATTTTAGATCAGTTTTCCCATCTCTCACAAGGTCCTACAAGCTGATTTAGGGAACTAGGAGAAAAATTAAGGAGTAGGACCTCAAAAGTAATAATTTCAGAATTATTACCGGTGCCACAAGCTATTCAGAGTAGAAATAGCAGAATAGAATGAATATGTGGCTTGAACAGTGGTGCAGGAGGGTGGGTTTTAGTTTCTTGAGCCATTAGAACCAGTTCTGGGCCAGATGGGACCTGTACAAAGCAGATGGTCTACATCTGGTTAGGGCAGGGATCAATGTCCTAGGGAAATTGTTTGCGTGCTTTTGGGGAAGGTTTAAACTAATGGGGCAGGGGGATGGGAACCTACAAAGAAGAAATAAGGAAGGTGGTACAGAGACCAAAGATAAGAGTTAGGAAAGAGAAAAAGAAAAATAGAGGGCAGAAAAGTCAAAAGCAAAAGATGCCGAGGTCACTAGATTCTAAAAGGACAATGAGCATAAGGGCATTTTATGTGAATGCCTGTAGTATTAGAAACAAGGTTATTGAACTTGAGGCACAAATCAGTACTCAGTGTTGGAATCTAGGGGTTAAAACATTATGAAAGAAATGATTAATTAATAAGTGTATATTTACTGCATGGTTCAGGGGAAAAGAGGAATGTGATTAAGTGGCAATCACAGCATGGAGTAAAGTTGGCTGAGCAAAATTGTCTACTCCCAAACACAGGGAGAGGAAATGCATAAATCGATTTAGGAGGAATGCTCAAACTGAAGGAGGTGGTGAGTAGCACAGGAGACACAGGCCAGACCAGAACAAAGAATGGCCTGCAAGAAACAAAGGGAATGGAAAACCAATCTAGGAGGAAGATTAAGGCAGGAGGAGGTGTTAAAGAGAACAGCAGAAATTGGCCAGACAGGAACAGAATGGTGATTAGAAATATCTGGGGATGAATTAATTTCTGATCCAATCAACAGGATAGTCTGGCCTGGAGGATTAAGATGGGAGTGCTACACCCCAGATATCTGCAAAACAGGAGATGACTTGTGATAACCCTTATGCAAAAAGATCTAGCAAAGGAAGACAACTTTTGTTCTGTATGATAATGAAATCTAGCAAAGGAAGCCAACTTTTGTTCTGTATGATAAGGTTGACCTATATAAACTGAGCCATCTGGACAATAGGGGTTAGTCTTGGGGAGTAGCTCACTGTGCAGGTGACCTATGAACTAACGATTGACCCAGAGCTCTGTTAAGTTTTATTCTTGTGCTGTGTAATAAACTGACTGTTGAACCGAATACCTTCTCCTATCACTTCATTCAAAGAACACGCTGGACTCAGACTACACATAGACTAAATTAAGAGTAAGGTAAAGCCAGAGTCCGACATCAGCATATGATTTAGTAGCCATCACAGAAACATGGTTGCAAGATGGGCATGATTGGGAATATTCAAGGGTATCAGGTTATATGAAAAGATAGACAGGAAGGTCAAGGAGGTGGGGTGGTGCTCTTAATCAAGGATGGGATCAGGGCAATAATGAGAGACTATATAAGATCTAAGGAGCAGAATGTTAAATCCAGAGATTAAGAATAGTAAAGGGAAAGAAAATCACTGGTAGGATAACAAATAACAATAGCACAATGGCACAGGCAATTAATCGAGAGATAACTGAGGCATGTAAGAACTGAACGACAGGGCAGTTGTCGTGGGGGACTGGGAGCACAGGCTAGTTGGCAGAAAAGTTAAGGAACAGTGGAATACTTTCAAAGAGATTTTTCACAGTGCTCAACAAAAATATATCCCTGTTAAAAATAAGGGCTGTAAGAGAGGGAAGAATCACTTTAAAAGGCATCAAAGGACAATTAAATGGGAAATAAGGAAAGGGAAGAAGGATTATGAAGGTAAATTGGCACAAAATATAAAAACAGATAGCAAAAAATTTTATAAATATATAAAACAAAAGAGGGTGACTGGAACTAACATAGGTCCCTTGGAAGATGAGAAAGGGAGATTGATATTGAGTAATGAGGAAATGGCCAAGGCATTGAACAGATATTTTGTGTCAGTCTTCACGGTGGAAGACACGTGCAACATGCTAAAGAGTACTGATGGGGATACGAAATAAGGTGAGGACCTCAATAAAATAATTATTACAAAAGAGATAATGATGAGCAAAGGGAGGTGTCATTGTCTTTAACTCGTAAAGTTGATCTGATCCATTATAAATTTGATCCCTTGCCACCTGCGCCTTGTATCATTGGTGTTGCACCAACTGTCTGTGGATCTTCTGTGCATCCCCTCGCTTTGTCTTCCAGTATGTACGGGACAGTTCAACCCTGGCTTATCTTAATGCTATACTGAAAGCGGTTATATCCCCTGGTTGTGATGGGATGCATCCCAGGATACTGAGGGAAATGGCGAGAGTTATAGTCGATGCATTGGTAGTCATTTACCAAAATCCTCTGGATTCTGGGCAGGTCCTGGCAGATTGGAAGACAGCAAATGTCATGCCACTTTTTAAAAAGAGATGTAGCAGAAGACAGGCAACTATTGGCCAATTAGCTTAATGTCTGTAGACGGGAAAATGCTTGAAGCTGTCATTAAGGATGAAATAGCAAGACATTTCAAACAGAGAGGTTCCATCAGGCAGACGCAGCATGGATTCAGAAAGGGCTGGTCTTGATTGACAAACTTGTTGAAGTTCTTTAAGGATATAATAATGGGTGTGGTGGATAGAGGGAAACAGGTTGATGTTGAATATTTGGATTTCCAAAAGGTATTTGATAAGATGCCAGATATGAGACATATCAATAAGATACAGATGAATGGAGTCAGGGGAAGCATATTGGATGGATTGAGGATTGGTTAACTGACAGAAGGCAGAGAGTCAGGATAAATGGGTGTTTTTCTGATTGGCAGACAGTGGTAAATGGGGTTCCACAGGGGTCAGTGCTGGGCCTGCAGCTGTTCACCATTTACATTGATGAGTTGGAAGAAGGGACAGATGGTAGTGTAGCCAAGTTTGTGAATGATACTAAATTGACTGGAAAAGCAAATGGTACAGATTATGTGGAGAGGCTGCAGAAAGATACAGTTAAGTTAGGTGAGTGGGCAAAGGTCTGGCAGATGGAGTACAACATTAGGAAAAGCAAGGTCATCCACTTTGGCAGTAAAAATAGAAGATGCTGTCATGCAGGAGGACTTGGGAGTACTTGCGCATGAATTGCAAAAGGTTGAGTTGCAGGTACAACACGTTATTAAGAAGGCAAATGGAATGTTGTCCTTCATTGCTAGAGTAATTGAATACAAGAGCAGGGAGGTCATGTTGCAAATGTACAAGGTACTGGTGAGGCCGCACCTGGAGGACTGTGTGCAGTTCTGGTCTCCATACTTGGGGAAGGATATACTAGCCTTGGAGGCAGTCCAGAGGAGGTTCATCAGGTTGATCCTGGAGATGAGGGGGTTGACCTATGAGGAGAGACTAAATCATCTGGGATTATACTCACTCGAATTCAGAAGAATGAGAGGAGATCTTATAGAAACATATAAAATTATGAAAATGATAGATAAAAATGAGGCAAAAAAATTGTTTTCACTGGTAGGTGAGACCAGAAGTAGGGGACACAACCTCAAGATTCAGTGAAGCAGATATAAGATGGAGATGAGGAAAAAGTGTTTTTCCCAGAGAGTAGTGAATCTGTGGAATTCTTTACACAGGGAAGTGGTCAAGGCTACTTTATTAAACATATTTAAGGTTCAGTTAGATAGATTTTTACATCAAAAAGGAATTAAGGGATATGGGGGAAAGGCAGGGAGGTGGAGTTGAGTCAATGATCAGATCAGCCATAATCTTGTTGAATGGCGGAGCAGGCTCGATATGCCAGATGGCCGACTCCTGCTCCTATTTCTTATGTCCTTATGTTCTTATCACATTTGCTATATCATAGAAAATAATTAGGGTTTAATTACAATTATTTAAGAACACTTCTGTTTGAAAGGTTGCAAATTTATATTTTGGTAGTAACTTTCAGCTGGGACTCAACCTCTTCTCTGTAGTGCGACTCATCGTTGTTGCTGATGAGGCCAACTACAGTGGTATCATCTGCAAACGTGATGACACTGTTGGAGCTGGATCTAGCGATCCAGCTGTGGGTCAGTAGCATAAAGAAGAGAGGGCTGAACACACAGCCCTGAGGTGTGCCAGTATTCAGCGTGACAGTGCTCGATATTCTGCTATGGACCTGGACAGATGTGGTCTTTCCGTTAGGAAATCTAGCATCCATTTACAGAGAGGGATATTGAGTCTCACAGCTTCTCCAACAGCCTTTGGGGAATGATCATATTAAACGCCGAACTGAAATCAATGAACAGCAGCTTGGCTTATCAGAGTGAAGTGACAAGTCTATAGCATTGTCTGTGGAATGTTTTCTTCTCTCGGTGAATTGAAATGTGTCCAGCGTCTCTGGGAGGTGTGCTTTATTGAATTCCATCACCTGATGCAAAATGCATTTCATTATGGTGGAGGTCAATGCCATAGGGCAATAGTCATTGTGCCCTATTATTGGTGCCCTCTTGGGTACCGGGATGATAGTGGTTGTCTTGAACACTGTGGGAATGATGGACTGCTGCAGTGAGTTGTTGAAAATGTCTACGAAGACCTCCGTCAATTGATCTCTGCCATCCTTCAGTACTCGGTCTGGTACATTGTCTGGTCCTGCTGCCTTGTGTGGGTTCATTTTGGATATGGTTCTCCTCACCTCTGCCATGGCTATATGGAGGGCCCATTCATCAAGGTGATATGGAGCTTTCTTTGGCATCATTCCATTCTTCTGATCAAACCATGCATAAAAGATGTTCAATTTGTCTGGAAGGAAGGTGTCATTGTCCTTAACTCACAAAGTTGGCGTGATCCATTATAAATTTGAACCCTTGCCACCTGCGCCTCGTGTCACTGGTGTTGCACCAACTGTCTGTGGATCTTCTGTGCATCACTTCACTTTACCTTCCAGATTGCATGGGAGAGTTCAATCCTGGCTGATCTTCGTGCCATCCTGTCCCCTGTTCTGAAGGCAGCATCATGACCTCTGAGAAGGGCTCAAACTTCTGCATCCAATCATGGTTTCTGGTTAGCCCGGGTTGTGAAGCATTTGATCTCGGTGACATCCTCAATCCCCTTGCTGAAGTAGCCAGTCACTGAGCTCATGTACTCTATGTTTACATGACTGTTGTACATAGCTGGCTCCCTGAAACAATTCCAGTCCGTGGTCTCAAAGCATTCTTGCAGCACTGCTTTGGATCCCCCACCCCGGCCACGTCCTGTTCTACCTGAGAACTGCCCTAGTTTGCTTTGCCAGTGGTCTATACGCTGGGGTTAGCAGGACAGATATGTGATCCGAGTAACCAACGTGGGGGCTAGGTGTAGCCTTGTAAGCAGCAGAGAGATTGATGTACACCCAATCGAGGGTGTTCTATCTTCTGGTGGCAAATTTCACATGCTGCTAAAACTGTGGTAAGACCATTTTCAGGTTGCCATGATTGTGATCACCATCAATAATCATGGCACCATAGGGTGGGATGTCTGGTCTGCAGATGGCACCATAAAGCTCCTTCATGGCTTCACCCTCATTAGCCAATGGTGGAATGAAGACTGCAGCAATCAGCGTGGCCAAGAATTCCTTGGGCAGATCGAAGGGTCTGTATTTCACCAGGTGGTGCTCTATCTCTGATGAGCAGAAGGTCTTCACAACAGAGACATTAGTGCACCAGTTCTCAATGATGTAAATGCACAGACCCCCCCCCCCCCCTTAAGTCTTCCTAGAAGGAGCTGAGTCTCTGTCTGCTCTGAAGAAGATAAGGCCATCCAGTTGGATCGCTGAGTCTGGAATGGAGTCCTGGAGCCATGATTCTGTAATCTCCAGAGCACAGCAGCCTTACAGTTCTCTCTGGTTCAGATGCAGATTCAAATAATTCATTTTCTTCTCCAGCCATCTTACATTTCAGAGAAAGATCGACAGAACAGAGAGATGGCATGGAAGAAGAAGAAGAAGAAACCGGAAGTGACACAGTGCGCAAGCGCGAACAACGGAGGCCTTCAGCGACGCCTTCAGAAGCCTCATGCTCCCAGACATCAGGCAGTGAAGAGGTGGAAGACTCAGAAGAAGAAGAAAAAGAAGAAGAGGAGCCAAAGAGAGAGAAAAGTGCCAGAATTGCAAAAGCAGAAGGAGAAGGAGATGACTATCAGTGAGATATAGTTTAATGTCGAGGGAGAAATAAATAAAGAGCTGGAAGTTGTTAATAAAGTGAAAACAAACTTCAATAAACTAGAAAATTTAATGAAGAAGGTAAAGGAAGATGTACCATGTGGAAAACAGAGTTATTGCTGCAGAAGATACTATCACTGTTTTGGCAATGGAAAAATGTTTTGGAAAATTTCATCAGGAGAAAAAATATTAAGATTGTGGGCCTCAAAGAAGGTGTAGAAAATCAAGATATGTCTGCTTTCCTTCTGGAATGATTCTCTGAAATGTTGGGAGCTGAAATTTTTGATGGTCCTATGGAGATAGAAAGAACACAATGAGCTCTGAGACCTAAGCCACTTCAGAATCAAAACCCTCATTCCATATTGGTCAAATTTCTTTGTTTCCAAGGTAAAGAAAAGATCTTATTATTGGTAGCAGCAAAGATGAGAGCGGCAGGGGCACCACTTGAGTATGAAGGCACGAGAGTCTTATTTTACTCAAATATAAGCTCTGACTTACTCAAACGTAGAAGAGTATTGAATCGTGTTAAGAAAACATTATGGGAGAAAGGATATAGATTTGTGCTGCACCATCCAGTGACGTTGAAGATTTTTATACTGTGTGAAGGAAGCAAGTTCTTTCAGAATGTGATGGAAGCTGAGGGTCTCCCGATTGCTGAGGGAGTGAAGTATTTGAAGACTTGTTGTTACGGCAGTTTTTTTTTGATGGATTGGCAATGAGAGAGATTTAAAATGTCTTAAATGGCGTGTATCCTGATCATAGAAACAATGTAATGGGTTTGGGATTTCACTGTTGTAAGGAACCAAAATGGCTGCTGCAACCTGTTAGCCTGTTACGACAGACTGATGGATATTGAATTTTTCTTCTGCTGAATAATGTCTGATAATTGTCTTTTTAAATATAGAATAATGCATAATTTGCTCTTTTTTGATTCATAGATATCTTGACACATCAAAAATGTCTCAAGTAGTGCTTGGGGCACATTCCTTTTCACAAAATGAAACTGAACAAACCCTTGGTATTGCGAGATTGATACCCCATCCAAATTTCAGCCGGGAAACTGTGGAAAATGACATCATGCTGTTGAAAGTATGAATTTCTTTCTTATCTGCAGGCAGTGCTTAAAACTGTGAAATTGTAAATATAACAATTGTATGGAAAAATAACTGCTGTACTTGTGGAAAATATTTACAGTGATAGCTTCTAAGCTGTTCGGCCCTATTTAAATTTCCCACATGTGTCGTTAGAGAACAATCAGATGACACTTTCTCTCTCCACGAGCGCTCAGTGATTCAGTCATTATGTAGGAGACGTGAAGGGAGACATGCTTTTGAGATCATCTCTTCATTAAGCACTTGAGGAATTGACCATTTTTAAATAGCGGCGACAACAATTTTGATTGAAATATATGATCAGATACATGTTCCTGAAGATAAACTCTGGATAAATAGTTTCTGATCTTCAACAGTGATCAAGCAACTTTCTAACTTAATTTTCCTCCTATCTTTATTGCATCTTCATTAGCTCAAAATCCATTTTAAATATAAATAAAACATTTTGCTAATTTCTTTTCCATTCACCCTCCAGTGTTTATCATTCACATTCAGGCTATATTCTTTTATATTGTTGCATTTTTATAAATCTTGTTTTGTACATCCTGTGGCAACTATTTCCTTTGAAGTTCCAGCAATATCTTTATATTTTTCAACTCAAATTTCAAATATTAAACATGAAAATGCCAAAGTCAAGTTTCAATTACCAAGGTTTTTTGACAGATAAAGAAAAAAATGAATAGGTTTATTAAGATGAGGCCTTGCATCCATCATGCACTTTAAAAGCCATGTCAAACTATAAGTTCTATAATTTTAATATCAGGACATTGAATTTTATTGACCCCTTTACCTAACTCCCATCTTTTTTGTCTTCTGAAAAGAATTACAAAACAGTTATTTTACAAGCTATACATGTACAATGCCTGAGGAGCATCAGCAGTTGGTTATAACAATTCATGCATAAGCAGACACACAGGCATAAAAATGTAAGTGCATTACCTGTAGATATGTACTCCATTGGTAGATTTATGCTTTAGATAAAGCAAGAATTGACTTTGATCCTGCCTATATGGATTTTGCATTCTTTCTTTGACTGAGTCCCACATCCCAAAGCCATTCAGGTCAGCAAGTTAATTGCCCATTGTTTAATATGAGTGATAAATAGAATGCTGAAGGAGGGGTGGGTGAAGGGATGTGGGAATAAATGCTATTAATGCAGGATTTGAATAAAAATGGATGTTTGATCCTTATTATTAATGCAACAGCTTAAAAAAAGCGCCAAGATCAACAAATATGTCAATCTACTAAAATTACCTCAAGGAGAAGTCAAGGATGTGAAACCTGGAACTTGCTGCACAGTGGCTGGATGGGGAATAACAAATGCAAATTCAGAAACTGCCTCTGACACCCTTCAAGAGGTGATCATAAAAGTAATGGATCTCAAAATATGCAAAGCCACAAAGTATCCCAAGCCTACATTAGTAGTAACCAAGGACATGATCTGTGCAGGTGACCCCAAGGGGAAAAAAGATGCAAGTATGGTGAGTGTTCTGTGTGTCAGTAAAATGAGTGTAACACTCTTAGATTGTGTGTAAAAGCCCCAGTAGTTCAGTCTCTTCAATAGATTGAAATGTTCCAAACTTCCTTGTTCTGGCCTTCATCCAGAATCACAGAGACTAACTCTCGCCCTCTACCTGGAGGGATGCTCACTTACATCAAAATGTGCTTCACGAAAGCTACCCAACATTACCTCAAGGATGTGAAGAATAATGAATAAATGCTGCCCTTCATACTATACCAATATGGTCAAGATATTTTTTTAAAAGATTAACAGATAGGTAAATATGGAAATGTTGTTTCTGGGGGAAACCGTCCTACCTGTGTTTTTTGTTACACTAGAATCTAACACCTCTTCTCTGAATAAAGTTGATTTCTGGACACTGGGGTAACACACCTCTCTATGATCTGATTACCAATGAAATCTGGCAAAAGCAATGGGATTCAGACACAGAGCAGCTATGTTGCAGAAAAGACGTCTTCATTCATTCAACAATATTTATTTAAAATCTGCAAGAAATCAATTTTTTAAATAATTACAATTAATTGTAAAATTCTGCTCATGTGGAGCTGGATGGTTGTGATATTGTGGCAGATCCCAGGTCATAATCTCTTTTGCAAGGTCAGCTGTGGAATGTCATTGGTTTGCCCCAATAAACAGCACTGGAGCACAAAGGATTTAAAAGAAAACTGAAATACATTTGGAAGGCTTTTAATTAAGTGTTACATGTTAAAACTTATATCAAAGGAGAGAGGCTAGTGGCAATTTTCTGGGATGTTTCAGTTCAGAAATGAGAAAAGGCTGGTCGAATTATGTCTGTACACCCTGAGGAGGTGGTGCGTGGTTCAGAGGGACATGATTCAGGTGTATAAAATGATGATGAGTATATAGGTAAAGCTAAAGGGCACAACAGAGTTAGTGTAAAGGGTGGGTGGGGGGCGGGGGGGAAGAGATTCAGAGGGACTTTTTCACCTGGCTGAGACTGATTTCCCTGAAGTGAAGATACTAAGAGGTGACCTTACAGAGGTTTAATAAAATCATAAGAGCCCTAAATAAGGTCAGTCATAGTCTTTTCCCCAGTGTAGTCAAGTCTAAAACTAGAGGCATTGATTTAAAGTGAGAAAGGAAAGATTTAAAGGGCACCCAAGAAACAGGATTTTCACACAGCAGGTGGTGAGTGCATGGAATGTACTGCCAGAGGAAGTGGTAGAGGTGTGGAGTAGTGCAATGTTCAAAAGGCATTTGGGCTGATATGTGAATGTAGAGCTCGTCGAAAGAACCAAAGACTTGTTGATCCAAACCAAGGCTTTTATTAGCAAAAGACCGGAGCTCTTCACAGGTGGCCGACCAGTCTGGAATGATCCGACCTGGCTAGGGACACAACCCTTTAAGGCCCAGACAATAGGTGTGGCTTAGCTCTCAGCCAATCGCTGTAAGCACAGTCTAGATACAGTAACTATATACACTATGTACATTGGTGATAGATCTGTACTATCACAGTGAATAAGAAAGATTTTGAGGGATATGGATCAAACATATGGGACTAACTCAGGAAGATACCTTGGTCAACTTGGACAAGTTGGGCCAAAGAACCTGTTTCCATGCCATATAACTCCATGACAAGCTGGCTCATTGACAGCACTTGAATTAAACAGGCATAGAGGGCTCAGTGCCAAAGCCTGGTGGAAGGGGCTAGTATGAAGAATCCCAACTGTTTGGCTCAGGCGAGTTGTTTCGATTCTGCATGTTTCTGGGATTCAATTATTCAATGGATAAAATTAAAGCCAAAACAGTTATTGGAAAAGGAAGGCTTAGATATCCAAATGGATCAGTGAAGGGAAACAAAAGGCAGTGGATACCAAATTTGAGACTGGGAGGTTGTGTGAGGGATGTTCCATTGGGCCATGTTTGATTCCTTTACACACTTCAAAATGTATAAAGGAACTGGAGTGATCTATGGAAAGCAGCATTGTTAAATTTGCAGGTGAGAAGAAACTTGATAATGTAGGATGGGGAGAGTTGTACATTCTGGGTGACATCTTGAAAAATGAGATGCCAAGCAGTGGGAAGGGATGAGGTGACACATTTTTGGAGGACTCAGCGGGTAGCTATGAGAGGCATCAATTTGAAAATGAGGAACAGGATGGGTCCTGTGAGCTGTTTGATCCCACTACTCACAGTGCCAATATAACCTAAGATGAACAGCCAAAACCTGGAACTTTGAGGAAACTCAGGCGCCTGTTCC
Source organism: Narcine bancroftii (assembly GCF_036971445.1). Classification (NCBI taxonomy): domain Eukaryota; kingdom Metazoa; phylum Chordata; class Chondrichthyes; order Torpediniformes; family Narcinidae; genus Narcine; species Narcine bancroftii. The sequence continues at coordinate 80,482,400 of NC_091471.1, forward strand.
TAAGGTCCCAATTGCTCACCAGAAATACCAATTGTCCATGAGCTTACCACAGTTGTGACTTCTATTTTCAGCATTCGTATTTTGCATAAATGTATTTATTTACTCATGCCTTATGGTTTTCCCTGGATAGAAAGAGGAAAAATATTTTAAACACCCAATTATTACTCCAATTATCCACAACTGCTCCAAGTACAAGTTTATCACCTTCTGAGGAAATAAATACAGTTCTGTGAAGCAGTGGCAGATTAAATGATGGCAGTGTGTCATTGTAGCTTACTCCATTTAATTATGGTTATCTTTGATATTTCCCCCACAGGGCGATTCAGGTGGTCCTTTGATATGCAAGAAAAAATACACAGGGATCGTGTCCTATGGCGATAATGAAACTATCAAACCCGGGATTTACACTTTCCTATCAAACAAATATCTGGCTTGGATTAAAAAATCACTTGGTGCTGACCTCACCAAAGAGAGGTACTGAGCAATCAGCATCGTAATTCATTCTGCTTTACTTAGAAAGATGCTCAATTAATTGGCCTGGGGAACATGCTTCCATTTATATCTTTAGTGCATTTTAAAACATCTCACTTCAAAATTCAAATAAAAAAATATACTGTGAAATTCCCTGTCTGGGAAAGTTCTTTGTTCTTCGAAGTAAATGACATGGGTTGTAAAACAGGAAGTAAGTGATGTCTTGAACTTCAGTAGGATAGACTTACTTTGCATCATACACATCTCAAGACTATTAGAGTCTACATCAAAAGTATCAAATGAACTCCGAACTTCTGAAACTTCAAAATAGGATGGTGGAACGAGAGACAGGGTTCAAAGGTTCATTTTATTGTCTTGTAATACATTAAATTTTTTAAAACATGATATACCACAACTTTTATCCTCTGTAAGGCAAACAAAAGGCCATTTCAGATAGGCAAAAACTAGGGATGTAAAGGCATAAAAAATCTACCAAAACGCCTAAAGACCTACCTCTCTGAATGTGCGGAGGCACATAATCCAACCCCTCTCCACAGCACAGCCCTCTGTCGATCAATCTGAATTGGCAGCTAAGCAGCTGTTTAGGGGCGGGCTGATGATGCCATCAGCCTGTGATCCTTCTCCCCACTCACCCCTCTCCCTTCATGTCAGGGGTGGCGGGGAGCCCTCAGGGCAGCAGAGACCATCGGGGCAGGGAGTAGTTGGGGCAGCGGGGACCATCAGGGGGAGCCCGGTGCAGGCTGGGGCAGTCATACCAGACCGCTTCACCTTTGGGACCGTTCTCTGCAGCTCAAAGCGTGGCAGAGCAATGGCCGTCTTCCCTACCTATAATCCACCACGCAGCTAGAACTGTTCTGGGAACCATAAAGCGGTTTCAGCTGCATGGGGATTATGGATAGGGAAGACGGCCATTGCTCTGGCACCTATTGATGATGGCCTACCTCCACGGGGATGCAGAGGGTGCTATGAGATGCCTCTCCTTTGAAAGGGACGCTGGAGCAGTCTTTTTGGGCTGCAGTTTGAAATGGTACATTCAAGATTTCGGATCCACCCCGTAGCCAAACTCCAGGTGGAGGCCCAATCTGAAATGGCGTAAAGGGTCGCCATGAGCATTGGCTTGAGCCTCCTAACAATAGGTGAAAGTGAAGCAAAGAGAGTCCCTTCAGACACACTGAGTGACTATGGATTCACCTCCAGAATTCCCACAGCCACATAGACTTCAGATCAAACCATCAGGCAACTCGAAATCCAAGTCCAAACCTCCAATGCAAACAGAAAGCCTTTAGTGCTCAAGGCCCTTCAGGAACTTCTCAATCCCATCTCCAGGCCCTTTTTCACTGCTCTTGAAAGACAGTAATTAACCGCCTTTTAACCACTCCACTTACCTGTGTGAACGTGAAGAAACCAGGATGGGGGAGTCATTTTCATCCCAGTACTTACCTACCAGGGAGGTTGCATCAGAGCTGATGCATTTTGCGTCAGCTCCTGTGTAAAAGGCTTATCCGCCTTCAAGGGATGTCAACACTGTAATGCTGCAAATTCTGCTTCCTTTGGCACCAGGCTGCCAGGTCACACTGACTCAGCTTTTCTTGGTTCAGTATGAATGACTTGACCCAACCCAACCTGGCTTTAAACACAGGTCATTCACAAGCCAATTTAGTGGGATCTCTGTGTAAAAGGGGTATTTGATGTTATCACCTACTGCACTCCTGAAACATCTGTAACCACATGGCGACTTGCCAGTCCAGCAGCGAACCCATGATACAAGCATCTATGTTGCCCTCCTCAGCCCCTAGTTCCAAACCAAAGATGCTCAAGCCTGAGGTCCTTCAGGAGCCCTGCTCACCATCAGAACCCTCATGAATTCTGGTCACAGTTCAGTCTCCAGCACCTCACAGCCTGGTGTGAGTCCTTTGGTTACTGAGCTGCTCACTGGTCCACTGCTGTGGAGTCTTTCCCTATAGCATCCTCGCCTAGGCTTGTCCTTCTCAGGGTGTGATGCTTTTTTGCTCTAGTGCCCTGCACAAGTATTCTGATTCCTCGGAGCCCTCAACTCTCATGGTTTGAGGTGCCAAGCATGGGCACAGCCATCTTGAGCTTGAATCTTTGTGGGTTTGTCCATGTGTTACAGAATGGACAGGCTGCATTCTCGCACCAACCTTCTTTTCAATCTTCTTCAGCATGATGCTGAAACAAGCAATGAAAGACCTCAACAATGAAGAAGCTGTTTACATCCGGTACCGCACGGATGGCAGTCTCTTCAATCTGAGGCGCCTGCAAGCTCACACCAAGACACAAGAGCAACTTGTCCGTGAACTACTCTTTGCAGACGATGCCGCTTTAGTTGCCCATTCAGAGCCAGCTCTCCAGCGTTTGACGTCCTGATTTGCAGAAACTGCCAAAATGTTTGGCCTGGAAGTCAGCCTGAAGAAAACTGAGGTCCTCCATCAGCCAGCTCCCCACCATGACTACCAGCCCCCCCACATCTCCATCGGGCACACAAAACTCAAAAAGGTCAATCAGTTTACCTATCTCGGCTGCACCATTTCATCGGATGCAAGGATCGACAACGAGATAGACAACAGACTCGGCAAGGCAAATAGCGCCTTTGGAAGACTACACAAAAGAGTCTGGAAAAACAACCAACTGAAAAACCTCACAAAGATTAGCGTATATACAGAGCCGTTGTCATACCCACACTCCTGTTCGACTCCGAATCATGGGTCCTCTACCGGCATCACCTACGGCTCCTAGAACGCTTCCACCAGCGTTGTCTCTGCTCCATCCTCAACATTCATTGGAGCGACCTCATCCCTAACATCGAAGTACTCGAGATGGCAGAGGCCGACAGCATCGAATCCATGCTGCTGAAGATCCAACTGTGCTGAGTAGGTCACGTCTCCAGAATGGAGGACCATCGCCTTCCCAAGATCGTGTTCTATGGCGAGCTCTCCACTGGCCACCATGACAGAGATGCACCAAAGAAGAGGTACAAGGACTGCCTAAAGAAATCTCTTGGTGCCTGCCATATTGACCACTGCCAGTGGGCTGATATCGCCTCAAACCGTGCATCTTGGCGCCTCACAGTTGGGCGGGCAGCAACCTCCTTTGAAGAAGACCGCAGAGCCCACCTCAGTGACAAAAGACAAAGGTGGAAAAACCCAACACCCAACCCCAACCAACCAATTTTTCCCTGCAACCACTGCAACCGTGTCTGCCTGTCCCGCATTGGACTTGTCAGCCACAAACGAGCCTGCAGCTGACGTGGACATTACCCCTCCATAAATCTTCGTCCACGAAGCCAAGCCAAAGAAGAAGAAGACAGAATGAGTAAATAAAATTATAATAAAATATATCTTAAAAGATGTAAGATTGTGAGGTTTAGTTATTAGATCACATTTGACAAACAACATCTCAAGTGCCATGCAGGGATAGACTTCGTGTCTCCAATTGGTTTTGCTGAGAGAACTTATGAGAGTTTTACAAATAAGTGTTAATGAATCAGCATGTTTGTACAGTGCCTAGGCTTCAGAACTGAAAATCTTTTGCTATTAAGATTGATGTCAGAAGTTTAAATTTCTGGTTGAAAATTGCTGTTGTAAGAGGGGTCATGTGGTTTTGCAAGCAGAGGAAAAAAACATTCTTCTTTGGGAGAGAGGGAGACTGAGAGATTCAGCAGCAGTTGGTGTTGAAGACTGCAAGTTTGCAGACCTACTGCATGAACCCATTTCGAGACAGGTTTTCAGTTCCAAGTTCAGTCTATTATAAATCTCTGAAGTATGATAGATTATGTTGTGTTTATATTGTATATAGATATGTTTTGGGGAGATAACTTGGGGCAGGTTGTTTAATGTAGGTCACATACAAACATTTTAAAACAGATCTTATTTAAATTACTGGAGCTCTGCTCATACTAGACAGTCCAGTGCCAAGATTCTTTGCAAAAGCTTTGGAGAGTGCCCAACAGACTTCACTAATGGATTGTTGTTTACAAAAAGGCAACAGAGCTGCAGACTGTCTAGGGTAGAACTTATTGTTCTAAGAAGGTCATGTGGTTTTGCAAGCAGAAAGAGTCAAACAGACTTTTTCTCAGAGAGAGAGAGAGAGATTAGTTTGCAGTTTTACAGTCAGCAGCAACTGGGACTGGAACATAGATCTTAGTATTTATCTATTAAGAAAATAAAACCATTTTTGTTCAAGTAGCCATTGTCATGGTAAATTTCTGTTGCTGCTGGGTTTTGAGCTGGGCTCATAACACATCTAACAAACTATCATTGGTCTCCATTCCACAGACCATTTGATCTGATCCTACAGTAACATATCTGTCCTTGACATCTTCCATTGTTGGAGCAAGGCTAAACATAAACATCACATTCCTCCTGAACACCCTTACACTTAATAGCATGAACGTTGATTTCTCTCATTTTGGGCAACCGCCATCTGATTCCTCTGTTTCCATCTCTTCTTTACTTACTCTTGTACTTATTTCTCTCTCCCTCTCACCCTCTCTCTCACTCTCTCACTCTCATTTATTTCCCTCCTCCCTTCCCCCCCCCCCACCCCCATATGTGTTCATTAATTAGGTTATTTAGTTCAAGAGCCACAAGGTAATGTTGCAGCTCCATACAACTCTCAATTAGACTGCACAGAGTATTGTGTTCAGTTCTGGTCCCCTCATTATCACAAAATATAAGAGCAGAAATTGGCCCATCGGGTCTGCTCTGCCATTTAATCATGAGCCAATCCTTTTCACTCAGTCTCACTCCCTGTCCTTCTCCCCATAACCCTTGATGCCCTGACTAATCAAATACGTCAATTTTAATCTTAAATTCAATCAATGACCTGACTTCAACTCTTGCCTGTGGCAACAAGTTCCACAGACCCACGACTCTCTGGCTAAAGAAACTTCTCGACATTTCTATTTTAAATTGATGCCTTTTAATCCTGAAATTGTGGCCTCTTGTCCAAGAATCCTCTGCTGTGGGAATCAACTTTGTCACATCAACTATGGATGTGGACTGTGGACTATTCCAAATGCCTGTATGAGGTCCCCGCTCATCCTACTCTATTCCAGCAAGTATGGTTCAAGAGCCAACAAATGTGCCTCATATGCTAACCCCTTCATTCCTCGTATCGTTCGAGTAAATCTTCTCTGAACCCTCTCCAATGCTAGCACCTAAAACTTTACACAGTACTCCAAGTACAGTCTCACCACCACCCTAGAGAATCTCAACATTACATCCCTGCTCTTGTATGCTATTCCTCTAGAAGTTAATATTAACACTAGTTAACATTAGTGACTGCCGACACAAGGACTCCCAAGTCCCTTTGAACCTCTGAATTTTGAATTTTCTCCCCATCTAAATAATAGTCTGCCCATCTATTTCTTGTACCAAAGTGCATGACTCTATGCTTCCCAACATTGTATTTTATCATTATAAGGATGAAACCTTTAGAATGTATGTAGAGGAGATTTATCAGGATGCTGCTGGGATTAGAGGACATGTCTTCTGAAGAAAGTTGAACGATCAAAGGTTTTACTCTTTGGAGTAAGAGGGGATAAAGGTGTATAAAATTATGAGAGCCATAGAGTGGACAGTTTTACCCAGAGGGCCAATAGCTAGTATCACAATTCAAGAGGGCATCTGCCTTTGATGAGTGGAACAAAGTTTAGGGGAGATGTCAGAAGTAGGTGTTTTACACAGAGTGAAGATAAGCGTATACAGAGCCGCTGTCATACCCACACTCCTGTTCGACTCCGAATCATGGGTCCTCTACCCGCATCACCTACGGCTCCTAGAACGCTTCCACCAGCGTTGTCTCCACTCCATCCTCAACATTCATTGGAGCGACTTCATCACCAACATCGAAGTACTCGAGATGGCAGAGGCCGACAGCATCGAATCCACACTACTGAAGATCCAACTGCGCTGGGTAGGTCACGTCTCCAGAATGGAGGACCATCGCCTTCCTAAGATCGTGTTATATGGTGAGCTCTCCACTGGCCACCGTGACAGAGGTGCGCTAAAGAAGAGGTACAAGGACGGCCTAAAGAAATCTATTGGTGCCTGCCCCATTGACCACCGCCAGTGGGCTGATCTCGCCTCCAACCGTGCATCTTGGCGCCTCACAGTTCAGCGGGCAGCAACCTCCTTGGAAGAAGACCGCAGAGCCCACCTCACTGACAAAAGACAAAGGAGGAAAAACCCAACACCCAACCCCAACCCACCAATTTTCCCTTGCAACCGCTGCAACTGTGTCTGCCTGTCCCGCATCGGACTTGTCAGCCACAAACGAGCCTGCAGCTGACGTGGACATTACCCCTCCATTAATCTTCGTCCGCGAAGCCAAGCCAAAGAAAAAAGATAATCTGATAACATATGTGTTCCCCCACATCCTGTTTGCTATTGGGAGTACAAGAGCACAGCCCTATCAGAGTGAATATTCCAATATGAGAATGGGCCTTGCTCCAAAAATCCACAAAATAAAGGTATTCCACCAAATTTTCTCCAATGCACTACACTGCAACCCATCCCCGAAAATAAGTTAACAATGAAATCCTTAAATACATGGTCTGCTTCCAATTTGTCAGAGTAATTTCTTAACACAGTCCAAATATCACTGTGTAAATTCACCATCACCTTCAATACAATCTTTGGGCACTTATTACTGGAAGATCAAAATCTCAAACCAACACAAGCCTCATGGTCTATCATTCACCATTGATCTGTGCCTGGAACCTTAAAGTGTTGAAAAATTACCATCAATGCTGTGTCACTGGCAGGATAATAAATCAATATCAGTGTCCTCTCCCTGGCCAAAATTCCCACTATTTACTTAGGATTGGCTCTGCTGGGAAGGACATAGTATTAACATACCCAACAAGAGACTTCCAGCAAATGCACTGTAATGGATTTGTGTTAATCTTTAGTTATAAAATATATATTTCTTAAAGTTCATTATAAAGTTAAATATATTTCTTAAGCTGCTTTCAGATGGCCAGAATACCTGACTGTAAAGCTGCCTATTCTACCCCAATGCGGCTGTCGGGAGGTCACCTGAAAGTGGAGAACACAGCCCTGAGGAGCACTTACCTAACCCTCCTCGGGTAGGTATATTCTCTGGCTCAGAGCTTCCCCCATTGCATCTGAACGCAAGACACAATCCTTCTAAGATTTTCAAAAGGCTTTCGATAAGGTGCTGCATATTAGGCTGCTAAATAAGATGAGGGCCCATGGAATTACAGGGAAGTTATTAGACTGGATAGAAAAGTGGCTGATAGGCAGGAAGCAAAGGGTTGAAATTAAGATTTCCTGTTCTGGATGGCTGCCTGTAACTTGTGGTGTTCCGCAGGGGTCAATACTGGGGCCGCAGCTGTTTACAATTTATATTAATGATTTGGATGGTGGTATAAATGGCTTTGTGGCCAAATTTGCGGATGACACCAAGATAGGTGGCAGAGTAGGAAGTGAGGTAGAAACCGTAAAGTTGCAGAAGGATATAGACAGATGAGGAGACTGGGCAAAATTATGGCAAATGAGATTCAACATAGAGAAATGTACAGTTGTACACTTTGGCAGTGGAAACAAACATGTAGAATACTATATGGATGGGGTGAAAATTCAGACCTCAGATGTATAAAGGACCTGGGAGTCCTCGTGCAAGGAAACCTAAAAGTTAATGACCAGGTGAAATTGGTAGTGAAGAAAATTAATGCTATGTTGCATTAATTTCAAGAGGAATAGTGTACAAGAGTAAAGATGTGTTGATGCGACTCTATGGGGCACTGGTGAGGCCTCATTTGGAGTATTGTGTGCAGTTTTAGGCCCCCTATCTTAGAAAGGATGTGATGTTGTTGGAGAGGGTGCAAAAAAGATTTACTAGGATGATTCCCAGAATGCAAGGGCTAACGTACAAGGAGCATTTGGCAGCTCTTGGGCTGTATTCATTGGAGTATAGGAGAATGAGAGGAGATCTCATAGAGGCTTTTTATATTTTGAAAGGTTTAGATAGGGTGGATGCGGGTAAGATGTTTCCCTTGGTGGGTGAATCAAGGACAAGGGGTCATAGTCTGAAAATTAGAAGTTATCCATATAAAACAGAGATTTGAAAGAACTTCTTTAGCCAGAGTGTCGTGGATCTGTGGAACTCGCTGCTGCATGCAGCAGTGGAAGCCAGATCACTGGGAGTATTTAAACAAGAAATAGACAAGTATCTCATTAGTGAGGGCATCAAGGGAAAAGGACGAAAATTGGAACTAGTGTAGAGTAGCTTAGTGTAGATTTATGGAACACACTCGATTGGCCTGCTTCTGTTCCATTGTCTTGTGATCTTGTGATATTTAATATAAGATTTAATATCCTATTAAATATTGTTTCTGTCGCCATCAGGTAGGTAACAATTTAACAACAGCGCCTTACGTTTAGTTAATGACTTTAGCATTTATCTGTTTTTTTTTAATTACTTTGGGGCATTAGATTACATAACCAAAAACTCAGTAAAATATAGTGCATTGCTTCCAAAACTCAGAACCTTGACAGCTAAAGGCAGGGCTGCCAAAGTTGGCACAATTAAATGCTGACATAAATAAGAGGTCAAAATTAAAGGACTGAAGATATCTCAAAAGAGATACAGGGATTGGAGAGGGGAAGGGAACGCAGCAGTGACTACAGCCACAGTCCACAGGAGCTACGTTCGCTCAGACGTGGCTCTCCTTCAGCCAGCACGTTCAGGTGACGGAAAGGTGTCTTCTCTGTGACCACCTGAACATCCCAGCTGCACTTCCCCAGGTCCATCTGCTGGCGCATTATCTGCATCTGAGCACCTGAAAGCGGCTTTAGTAAGTTAGTTTGTGGGCTGGATACAGGTCACAGCACATTTCTAGATACACCATTGCACTAAGAGAAAGAGTTCATTTTTAGAGTCTGGAAAAACAAAGCCATAAAGCTGAAGTAGTTTCTTAATTGAAAACTCAAGTACTATGTATGGTTTTTTGTGTACATTCAGCATTATTCTGGCAACTGTTTCCAAACTCAAGTATCATTGGAATAACCTGTGTAGTCTTTACAGAGTGACAAGTATGTTTTGGACAGAAATGAAACTGAAACAGTAGAGATGTGTGTCACGTGATTTCAGAGAAACATAAATGAAGAGAGAGATACATTTTGAAACCAGTTGGAAGAAATTGACCCTTCTGTGAAAGACACAGGGGTAAAACAGTAGTCTCCATAGAGAGAAGGAGATGCTATTCTGTATCGTATTACTTTATCATAGGAGATACACAAAATCAGTGGCCATAAAGAAGAGTCACTTCACTGTCTCTTTGAATAAGGAGGACAGTTTCTGAATTGAAGGTACAGTAACCAGAAAAAGTACTGTTGTGTGCTACTCCTGGAAAAGGGGAATGTAAAGCAAGTGGTGGAAAAGTAAGTCAGACCCTTTGCTCTTGATTAAAAAAGAAATCAGTGGAAAACAACCTGCATAACTCTTAGGCAACATAAGAGGGAGTTCGTGAAATTACTTGGAGGACGAAATATCTCTCAAAGACAACTTATCAAAAGACTCACGAGTTTAAAGAGATCTGATGATATAATGTTTAAAAGTGCTTCATAATTATTTCTGAACTGTGATTTAAAAAATCTTCAAGCAAAACAAAATATGCTGAAGTTTAAAATTGACTTTTCAGACTCAAGATTAAACTGTAATGTTTTGAATTTTAACACAAATACATATCTACATTTGTGCATAATGGGAATTAAGTTAAAGTAAAGTTTTAAGATAAGTAAGAAATGTTATGTTATTAATAGTTTTTTAAAAACTATTGTTTTTAATTTACCAGTGTCTGGTGAATTTTCCATTGCTGTTCCTTCGTTAGTACTAATTAGATGTTATTAGTTCATTACACACCCAACTTCAAACATCTTTTTGGTAAGACATTAGCAAGAGGGCAGAAAGAATGCTTCAAGGATGGTTTCAAAGTTCCTTGAAAAATGTAACATTCTCACCAATTCCTGGGAATCCCCGGCTCTTTTTGTTTAACATGGAAAAAGAAGCATCAGGAATGGCAGACAAAGTTTAAATTGATGACATGCAAAGGCCCATAAAAATTGCAGAGGAAGTAGATTGCCCCCAAGACTACCTATTGACCTGCCCGATCAAGCACCACCTGCCCCATCCAAGAGCAATGTCTGCATTTCCCACCTTGGCTTCAACAAGCTTCCTCAACCCCACAGAACTGAAGTGGGAGCCAGACCACGGGAATCCACCTTAGAAGAAAGAGAAGGCAGGGGATTGAAAAGGCTAAGACTGCTCTTAGAGTAGATTCCATTTAGATGGAAATTTAAGGAAGACATTCAAATTTATGAGAGGCTATGATCAACTCAGTAGGATTTCTTTATCACAATTGAGCAAATAACTGATTTTAAATATTTTACAGGAGAGGTAGAAGACTATAAAATCGGGAAACCCTTGTCTTAAAGGGTGGTGGAAATAGATTCAATGGGATATCTGGAAACCAGGTTAGGCATGTGTTTTTTTTCAAGGAACACTAACTTTGGAGATTTGTGAAAGGGAAAAACAAAGCTATGAATAATTGGGCAGTTTTCTCAAGGTGATGGCATAGCGAGAAACTCCGTGCAGTGAAATCTCATGGTTTCATTATTCTTTTATCAATTATGACAGCGACTCCTCACAAAATTCAAGTGGTTTCTCAGAAGACAATGAATGCCATTTCTTTCCAACTACTTCATACTTCAGTTTTTCTGCCCTTACAAACATCGCCAATTAATTTTCCCACAGTCAGAGATGTTAATATGTCTAAAATGCTTTGCTTCCTCTCTGGCACCTTCTTAAATAATAAACCTTTACAGACAGATTATCATGATAAAAGTATCTATTTATTCCTACTCTGTTTTGTTTCATACCCTGTGGTGGAATCAATTGGTTAGAAAATGTAGGTATCTATTATATTTTTAATTTCTGCATTACTATCTAATAAGTTATTTCTCATAGTTTTTTCTTCAGGTCTCCAGAACACTAATACTTAATTTCTTCTCCTCGCTGTGAAAATTACATGCAATAATTATGAGGTAAATTTGTAACTTGCTTTAAAATACTCACAATGTGCGAAGGGGCCCTCTATTACTTTTAGAATGTGAAATTGTTGGTCTGAACTTCAATTTTCCTGATTGTCATCTGGTTGAAATCCAATGGATTTCAGAATAATTCCCATTCATTGGAAAAGTATCATATTTATCCCAGCTATTTAATATTTGTTTATTGCATAGATTATTGTCATGTTTACCAAGCTTTCTTTTGTGTGCTATTCAGGTAAGCCAACACATATGTAAGTACTAAAAACGCAAAAGTGCTGGGGAGGGATTCAGCATCCATAGGAGGTAAAGATATATAACTGACGTTTCAGGCAGGAGCCCTTCATACCTTGAACAAAACTGCAGGATGGAGTGCTACAGTAAGTCAAATAATACAGGGCATAGTCAAAATCAAAATCAAAGTACAGGGAATAGAGAAAAATGCAGTTATATGAGTGAAAGGTAATCATCTTTTATCAATGAGAGTTCCATTTATAGGTCTGATAACAGCAGGGAAAAATCTGTCCTTGAAGCTGGAGGTTTCAAACTCTTTTATCTTCTGCCCAATGGAAGGGTAGAGAATAGAGTATAAATGGAGTTAGAAGGGTCTTTTAATATGTTGGCAAGTTTCCCAAGACAGCATTTGCAGAGGTTGTTTTGAGTGATGGCTTGTGCTGAACTCACAAAATGGGGGAAAAAAATCTTTTACACAAGTAGATCTTTGTCTTGTAGGGTGTATGCAGCCTTATATTGTACAATGGCTTCTTTGAGCTCATCATCTGTGGTTTTTCATCCATTAAGAGTTTGCTCCAATTATTTTTTTGCTTCATCTCTTTAAAGTTAGCCTTACCTTAATTTATAACATTCGTTTGTGACTCATCCTTCTTTTGCTAAACCAAATATTGATTCAAACTCAAACTAACCTTTCATAGTGAAGCAATATCTGGCATGGTGTGACAACTTTAATCAAGCAAAGAATTCTCCAAAGGACGCCCCACATATCAAAGAGAATTGCAGAAGGTAGAACTGCTGCCTCACTGCTCTAGGAACTCCATCTTAATCTTGCTCTCAAAAGCTGACTGTGTGGAGTTTGCGTAATCTTCCTGTGACAGCATTTCCCTCTGGGTTCTCCCATTTCCTAACACTTCCCTAAAATGTACAGTTTTATTGGTCATTAAATTGTTCCTAATACCCTAATATATACAGTAGATGAATTTTAAATTCTTAAAGGATTGATGGGGAAACATGAGAGGAATAATGTAAATTATGCTGTTCATGGTCTCCTTGAACCAAATGGCATGTTTTGTGCTTTCTCACTTAATGGTTTATATTCCTCTAATTTTGCTGCCTTTTGTGTTCAAGCTATTGTTTCTCCCAGAACTTGTAAAAATTAAATTCCCTGTTATTAACACAGTACTACCTCAACAGACTGTTCTGATCTGTTTTATGTATTTTATCACTACCATCAGAAATTTTTCAGTCAACCCTCAGCAAAGTTTTAGTTCTTGTTCAGGTATGTGATTCTATTGAGCTTCTACTCTTTGATCATTCTTTCTGACATCCTTTATCAGAATGATCTAATGGCGTGTCATGAATTAAACCCTCTTTATTTTGTTAGCACTAACAAAGGAACAGCAATGGAAAATTCACCAGACAATAGTAAATTCAAAATAATAGTTATTTCAAAACAATTATAATTTAAACTCTAAATTTAACCCCACTGTAAATATCTGTGCGTGTTAAAGTCCCAAAATTCTGAAAAGTCAATTTTTAAAACTTCATCATCATTTTAGTCTTGCTTGAAGATCTTAAATTTTCAGTTCAGAAACAGTTATAAAGTGCTTTTAAATGTCATAACTCCAGGCCTCTTAAACTCACTGTTCTTTTGATGAGTTGTCCTTCAGAGATATTCTTCAAACAGGAGTGACAATCTTCTGGGCACAAATGAGAAATGGTTTTACATATTTAAAAGCCACTTATGTTGTTTCTCCTGTGAATAGAATAATACAAGCCTTCTTTCCAGGAGGTCAAATCTTTTTCTCTTGAATAAAGACTTTGGAATCTGTTTTCCAAATGATGAAACTGCCCTCTTTATCTTAAAGAAACAGTCAGAAGTAGGCTTCTCTTTTGAAATCTATTTATTCTGTATTCCACTTTTATTAGGAGTAACACATAACAACACCTATCCTGGTTACTGTAATTTAACCCTGTTTTCCACAAGGTTCCAACAAGTAAGTGTGTGTGTGTGTGTGTGTGTGTGTGTGTGTGTGTGTGTGTGTGTGTGTGTGTGTGTGTGTGTGTGTGTGTGTGTGTGTGTGTGTGTGTGTGTGTGTGAGACACAGGGTCTTGACTTCTGTAAACAGATCTAAAAATTTCTGAATTTGATAATATATTTCTCCAAATCATGTTTCATTACATTATCAATGAGATCCGTCCCTATTCTTGGAAACCACATGACCATATACTGTAATCTTTAACAGCTGTAGTTTCATTTCTGCAAAACTTCTTGACTGACCTCATCTCTGTTCAAGAAGCTTAATTGCTTTTAAGAACCACACCTGGTAATTGAGTTTCAATTAAGAACACTTCAGTTCCATTATGGCTCTGTCTTTCTAGAAATGTCGACTCCAAGAATGAGAGCAATGGTTTTCTGTAAATATAGTATGACCTGTGTGTGTAACCCTGTAACCAACCCACAACTAAACTAAGACATAGTTATAAGAAATATAGCTTAACATTATCTAAATGTTAATATAAAACAGATCCATTACACAGGGTCATAACTTTGTCCCAGTTTGCTAACTTCCTAGTGTCATGATAATGAATATGTATGAGATGTACCGGAAGTCACGTGGTATGAGAGAGAGATAAGAGCACAAGCAGGAGAACAAAGGAAACCGGAGAATAAAAAGACACTAAGAAGTTTACCTGATAAACTTGTGTTTAATGTTTTATTAACTTCACATTTCGGGCCACAAATGTGACACCTAGCACTTCCTTAACCTGAAATATTTAATGTTTAATGGTCAATCAGGCCAGTTTGAAGTAAACCAGGAGAGGTCACGACATGAAGCCTCAAGCTTAATTTAAAATGTGGAGTGTCTAATTAATTTGTTTTATTCAGTTTCTTCCTATTATACTACTATTTGAGCAGCAGGTCCTCCCTTGAAACAAACATTTTTCACAAGAGTGAACAGAATTGCCTCAGTCTCCAGTGATGACCCATTGATGATTTTTGCTGTATTCAGTCAGATAACACAGTCTGCAAGAATGGTAGTTCAATCCAGGAGGTTATCAAGACTAGCTACAGGAGAATAATTTTTAAAAATTATGAAAGGGTAGCTGAAGCTCAAAAGTAGCAGACCTATGTAATCAACACAAGTTAATCAATGAGAATCAGATGAGGAGAAAAAGCTTTGGTATGTTTACTTGGACAAAGTGTCTTTAAGATAGATATATGGACAGATATCTCAGCTGCTTCAATTATCTCGCTGCTTGATTTATGTTTAAAAATTTTACCTAGTCCATCACGAATGTTTCAATCAGTATCAATGAAAACACAAATAAATATATTCTATTGCTGATACTAGCCAGTAAATCTTGCTAACCGCATGCATCAAATCCGTAAATAGAAGGAATTCCATTGAATAACCTATCATCAAGACCAGCATAGAAATAGGGCCCAAGGGTAACTGTAGACATGGTCACCAGACACAGGAAACAACATTCCAAACTTTGTCATGGGAGAAATTACAAATTAGACAAAAAAAGAAAAATACAACATTTCCACTGACTCCTAAGGATCTCTTGGTCATAATCATGTGGAATTTGAAATGGTATTCAAATTCTTGAGTCAATTCATTGGGAGCACATTGAAGCTCTACATAAGCCAGAAAATGCAAACTTCCTCTCTACCCATTCCACCAGGTACCATCTGCTCCATCTGTGGCAGAGTCTCTGTTCCCACATTGGCCTCATCATCCTCCTCAAAGCCCACAAAGCTGGAATGGAAGCAACTTAAGCCCCTTCTCCACTTCCATCCCACTAAATCGACCATTCAGTGTCTCAGGATAGGAATGTGGGTTTGCGTTTTCACACTTAACCACTCCAAACTGGGACACTGAACGCTTTCACTCTTGCAAGAAGCCATCCCCAGGATTAGGGCTGTTCTATCTGTGACGTCATGACACATCGAGTGATGGTGGATCTGCCCTAAATCCTAATCAATGTATTATGATCTTATACTTGAACAAAATTAATCATGCCTAATTACAACAATATTAAGCTTTATGTACAGCACATTATGAGTTCTTTAGCCCCTGTTGTTGTGTGCCGACCTATATAAACCTTTATAAGTAAGGAACCGTGGGAAAGTGCTAGCAAAAATCAGCAATAGCGATAATTTTTAAACTGCATGGGAGAGTTGGTAGCACTATAGCACACAATTTATATAGCTTTGGAAAGTTATAGCGCTATTGCATATAATTTATAAATACCATGGGAAAAAGCAATGGCAGACCTGCCCTCCCAAAATGCCATGCAGCAGAGAAAGGGGTGTGTGCCCAGCTGCATGCATGGAATACTCATGGAGGGTTTCTCTTCCGCCTAGCATTCTGGAAAGTCAGGTCTGCCATTGCTTTTTCCCATGGTTTTTATAAATTGTGCATTTTAACACTACCAACTTTCCCACACTGTTTAAAAATTGTCTGCTATTGCTATTTATTTCCTCTCCCTTTCTCTCTCTCTCTCTCTCTCTCTCTCTCTCTCACCCCACTCTGCTGCGACTTTCCCACAGCAAAGTCTCTACCTTCATTTTAATCTTTTCTTCTTTCATGTTCCTGCACTCACACAAAAACTTGGGTCATTTCAATCCCACAATGCAATTGCCCATTCTATACTTGCCTGATTGCAATACCGGCATCTGTCGAGGATCTGATACCAGCATTGAGAAGATTTTCCTTTCACAGTAGACACGTTAAAGGCCAATTGGTCTTTAATTCCTTGGACCACTTGTAAGTGTGAAAAAGGTTTTACTCACCATCCCAAGAATCTTTGCATGAAGAAAAAATAAGTAAGTAATTTCAGGAATATTGGTAGGGATAGCTCAGCAGGGTAGCAGCAAGATGAGAAAGAAAAAGAGAATCATTATATATTTTTACAATTAAAATTAAACTCAGTTGCCCTGTGAAGGATGGCATTGATAGCTAATAATATAGTCCATGTCCTGCAAATCAAGCCATATGCATGAGAAAATTTGATTTTGAAAGACTGCCCCTGAAAGCTGTGGTAGCTGAATTGTAAAAAGATTCAAAGCTAACGTACTGTGTAGTAGTTAGGATTTTCAATAATATAAAGGATGAATGAAAAATGCGAAGAAAAGTAGATGAGTAAAGCTTGATTAGCTATGATCTCAATCAATATGGAGCAGATTTGAGGTGCCAAATGCTCTCATCTATATCTGTTTCTCATGATCATATGGACTTAAGAAAATTCAAGAAAAATTGAGTGGAGAGGCTAATCTGGCCTGAATTATTGTTCTTTTTTCCTTTGTTATGTGGACCATCAATATCTTACTGACAAGGAAAAGAAGAACAATATTCCAGGCCATAATTAGCCTCGCCAAACAATTTTCCTTTAGTTTGTTCATCAGTTTCAATAATAGTAGTTAGTAAGTGCTTTGTAAACTCTTGGTTTTATCCATTGTTGTCTTCAAAGACAATGATTTTTTGGTGAAAATTAATTAGATCAAGGACAGGTTTGGATTGGTGTGGGTGTTGATGGTTAAATGAACTACATATTCAAGATTAAAACTTCAAATATATTAATCATAATTTTAACTGTCATCGGTGTAACAATCAAATGAGAATGAAAATTTACTGCTTGCCCCTAAATGGTCTTCTGGATGCTGACAAGGATGATCCCAGGTAAGTAAACTATAACCAGGATCACAATTGTGGAATAAATGGTTGGCCAATTGGAAAATTCATCAATTAGAATTTTAGAAATTGATGGAACTCTCAATCCTAAGAGATTCTGGATCTTTAGTCTTTGGATATATTGGAAATAAAGGTCAACTATTTTCTGGAATCAAAGGAATTGATTAGATGATTGCTTCTCAGACTGGAGGCCTGCGACTAGTGGTGTGCCTCAGGGATCAATGCTGGGACCATTAATGATCTGGATGATAATGTGGTAAATTGGATCAGCAAATTTACAGATGACACAAAGATTGAAGGTGTTGTGGTTAGTGAGCAAAATTTTCAAAGCTTGCAGAGGGATCTGGAGCAGCTAGAAAAATGGGATGAAAAATGGCAGATAGAGTTTAATGCAAACAAGTGTGAGGTGCTGCATTTTGGAAGGACAAACCAAGAAAGGACATCCACAGTAAATGGTAGGGAAGTGAGGAGTGTGGTGGAACAGAAGGATCTGGGAATACAGATATATAATTCTCTGAAAATGGCATCACCGGCAGACAGGTTTGTAAAAAGAGTTTTTAGTATATTGGCCTTAATAAATCAAAAAAATATTGAGTTTAGGAGTTGGAAGTTGTATAAGATATTGGTGAAGCCAAATATGGAGTATTGTGCGCAGTTTTGCTCAGTGCAGAGAAAATTTACTAGTATGTTGCCCACACTGCAGGAACTGAGTTACAGGGAAAGGTTAAATAGGTTAGGACTTAATTACCATGAGTGTAGAAGAGTAAGGAGAGATTTGATAGATGTATATAAAATTATGAGGGGCCAATATCTTGATGGGCATGTTTGCTAGAGCTGGTGGGGAGGGTTTAAACTAGTTTGGCAGGGGGGTGGGAATCAGAATGAGAGTGTGGAGATTAGGGTAGAAGAACACCAAGATTTGAAGGGAGAGAGGAACCAGAATGTTAAAGTTAATGAAGGAAAGGGCTGGGGTTAAAAGTAGATGGTAATCAAAGGAATGTATGTGGGGGACATTCTCTCAAGTATATATATTTCAATGCAAGGAGTATTTTAAGAAAGGTGGATGAGCTTAAACATGGATTGACACATGGAAATATGATATTGTAGCCATCAGTGAAACTTGGTTACAGGAGAGCATGATTGGCAGCTAAATATTCCAGGATTCCATTGTTTTAGGCGTAATAGAACAGGAAAGGATAAAAGGTGAAGGAGTCGCATTGCTTGTTAGAGAATATTATAGCCATCCTTTGGCAGGATAGATTGGAGTGATTGTCCAGTGAGGCTATTTGGATGGAAATTAGGAATGGGAAAGGCATGAAAACACTAATGGGAGTGCATTATAGACCACCTAATGGGCTGAGGGAATTAGAGGAGCAAATTTGTCAGAAGATGACATATATGTGTAGTAAACATAAGTTGGTGATTACAGGAGATTTTAACTTCCCACATATTGACTGAGACACCCCTACAGTAAAATGGGCTGTATGGGTTGGAGTTTGTCAAATGTAAGTAAGGTAAGTTCTCTAAATCAATATATAGAAGAACCAACTAGAGAATGGGCAGTATTGGATCTCCTATTAGGGAATGGAATAGGTCAGGTGACAGAGGTTTGTGTTAGGGAAAACTGGGTTTAGTGATCATAATACCATTAGTTTTAGGTTAATAATGGAGAAGGATAGCCAGCCCAAGGTTGAGATTCTTGATTGAAATAAGGCAAATTTCAAGGAGATGCAAAAGGATTTAGAGGGTGTGGATTGGGATCCTTTATTTTCAGGGAAGGATGCAACAATTAAATGGAGAATATTCAAAGGGGAGATTTTGAAATTACAGAGTCGATATGCCCCTGAGAGGATTAAAGGAAAGGTTAAAGAACATAGGGAGCCTTGGTTTTCAAAGGATATTGGGAATTTAATTAGGAGGAAGAGGTATGTGTACAACAGGTATAGACAGCAGGTAATAGATGAGGTGCTTGAGGAACATAAGGAGGGTACTACTTTGGCAGGCACTTTAAAAGTAAAATAATAGTAAAGGATAAAATTAGGCCCCTTGAGGATCAGAGGGGTAGGCTAGGTGAGAAGTCAGAAGAGACGGAGGAAATTTTATATGATTTTTTTCTTCAGTATTCACTAAGGAATATTGAGCCAGGTGAAGGAAGGAAATCTGGTACTGTGTTCATGGATAATATTCAGATTAATGAGGGGGGATATTTTAAAGAGAATCAAGGTGGATAAATCTCCGAGTCCTGACAAGTTATTCCCTGGTCCCTTATGGAGGTAAGTGTAGAAATAGTGGGGGCTCTGACAGAAATATTTAAAATTTTACTGGCCATGAGGGAGGTGCCAGAGGATTGGATGGTAGCTCATGTTGTTTCACTATTTAAAAAAGCTCCAAAAGTAAACCTGATAATTATAGGCCTGTGAGTCTGATGTTGGTTGTGGGTAAATTAATGGAGAGTGTTCTTAGAGATGGTATATACAATTATTTGGAAAGACAGGAGTAGTCAGTATGGTTTTGTACGTGATAGATCATAATTAACGAATCTTATGGAGTTTTTCAAGGAGGTTGCTAAGAAGGTTGATGAGGGGAAGGCTGTGGATGTTGTCTATACAGACTTTAAGGCTTTTGACAAGGTTCCCATATAAGATGTTAGTTAGGAACGTTCAAGCATTAGGTATTAATGCTGAAGTAGTAAAATGAATACAACAATGGTTGGATGGGAGATGCCAGAGAGTAATGGTGGAAAATGGTTTGTCAACTTGGTAGTGGTGAAAAATTGTTTGTCGATTGCAGGCCGGTGACGAGTGGAGTGCCCAGGAATCAATACTGGGTCTATTATTGTTTGTCAAATATATTAATGATCTTGATGATAAGGTGGTGTAGTGGATTAGTAAGTATGCAGATGACACGAAGATTAGTGGTATTGTGGATGGTGAAATAGTTATTAAAGCTCACAGAAGGATATAGGACAGTTAGAAGAGAGGCCTGAAAGTTGGCAGATGGAGTTTAATACTGATAAATGTGAGGTGCTACATTTTGGTCGGACTAATCAGCAAAGGTCATAGATGTTAAATGATAGAGAATTGAGGAGAGCAGTAGAACAAAGGGATTTAAGAATTCTGGTACATAATTCCCTGAAAGTTGAGTCACGTGTAGACAGGGTGGTGAAGAAAACATTTGATATGTTGGCCTTCATAAATCAGAGTACTGAATGCAGGAGTTAGGATGTCATGTTGATCATGTTGAAGTTGTATAGCGCATTGGTGAGGCCAAATTTGGAATATTGTGTGCAGTTTCGGT
This sequence comes from Narcine bancroftii, assembly GCF_036971445.1. Classification (NCBI taxonomy): domain Eukaryota; kingdom Metazoa; phylum Chordata; class Chondrichthyes; order Torpediniformes; family Narcinidae; genus Narcine; species Narcine bancroftii. The sequence goes on from NC_091471.1 coordinate 80,503,215, forward strand.
CGCCGAATTATAGGAAGGATATAAACAGAATTGAGAGAGTGCAGAGTAGATTTACAAGAATGTTGCCTGGGTTTCAGGGTTTGAGTTATAGGGAAAGGTTGCGCAGGCTGGACTTTATTCCCTGAAGCATTTGATAGAGGTATTTAAAATTATGAGAGAGACAGATAGAGTCAATGTGGACAGGCTTTTTCTATTGAGAGTGAGGGAAAAAATAGTTTAACACAGAATAGAAGGGCCAAAAGGCCTGTTTCTGTGGTGTAATGTTCTATGGATCTATGGAATTCAATGCAAATGGGAAATGCAGCGAGGATAAATTGAGGTATTACACCAACCATTGGAGGAGGGAACTTAAAAAGCCAAATTTTCACCCTTGCTCCTACACAAAGGATCCTTTTATATATGACCTTAAGTTGAAATTATTTTCTGATGGTTTTCATTGTGCTGAGACATTATGCAAAGCTTAGGTACAATGAAAGAATTAGAATGTCATGAAGAAGGTTGTGGAAAGCTTCTCCTCTGGCCAGACATTGTAAGGTTCACTTGAGAAGACCAATTTTATAGTACTGGTGGTTTCTTCAGAAGTGTTACATTCATCTACAGATAGAATCACAAACCACTCACTATTAAGAAACATTTAACTAAAGTGTATTTCACAGAGCAACTGATCTTTTGTGGCTTTGCATTTTAAAAACTGACTTATTTTTCTCACACATCTGCAAACAGACCAGCAGCGTGCTTCCTGCATTTTAAAATTATAGGATTTAAGTTACTATTAAATCACTGAAAATATTTTTAAATCGCTCTGAATAAATACTGCTCGCTGATCAAATTGTATTGTTAAACTGAGTTGGCAGATGGGTCATGGTTACAAGAGCCATTTATTCACAAATTTCAGAGAGATCTGGGAGGAAAACCAAAGGAAGAGCTGAATCATCTTGCAAAGGAATTAGGTTGTGTACAAAATGCAGATGAATTTCACAGGTTCAAGTCATGTTTTGTTTATTATTAATGTGCAGTATAAAGGTTGCTTTTGTGAGTAGAGAAGTAGACACACTACAAAAGTGCAGATTACAGAGAGAAATCATTTGGTGGTGTGAAAAGACATCATAATTTAATATTTGAGATTCATTCAAGAGTCTAATAGCAGTGGGAAAGAAATTGTCCTTGAATCTGGTAGTGCATCATCTCATACCCATGAATTTTCTTCCAGACAAGAAGGGGAGTGAAGAGTATGGCCATGGTAAGGTGAGACTTTAAATGTAATTGTTTTTCCAAGGCAGGGAAGTTACAGATGGAGTCAATGGTGGGGCAGGGTGGGGGGGAGGGGGGTGGGTGTATGATAGGCAGAGTCACGTTCGCAACCTTCTGCAGTTTCTTGCGGTTTTGATCAGAGCATTTCCCAACCACACAGTGATGCACCTTGATAGCATGGTTTCAATGGTGTGCCTGTAGAAGTTGTTAAAGGATGCAGGTGACATGTCAAATTTCCTGAGGCTTCTGAGAAAAAGGATGCACTTGTGCATTTTATTCATTATTTCATCCATGTGGGTGTGATGGGACAAGTCTCTGGAGATGTTTCCCTATTCCAAGTAAAATGTTATATAAAATGTAAGTAGAAATCATTTCTTGTGGTCCAATTATGTAATTTTGCCCGACTAAATAAACTGGTCAAAAAAATAGATCAAGGATGGATTATTTTCTTTAAAATCTCTGTTCAAACATAAAAATTGCAAACAATAGTTCCCAACAAAGTACATTATTTCAAGTGAATGTAAATCTACATGCAGTTGATCAGTTTGCTTCAAATATGTTCCTACATTACATAAATAACACAGAAAATCACATCGAGAAATTGGATCTCACCCATTTTTAATGTATTATGGTCAATGTGCTGTGCAGCGAATAAAAGAAAAAAAACGCACAAAACGTGTGAGTGAATCGAACCAACCAACTGACTTTACTGGAAATCTCTGAGAGCTTATCAGCACCACTCCCATGATTCTTTTCGGCCCCTCCCACCGGGACCATTGTGATGTCAGCCCAGTTGAAGCCTGCACCTCCGTGACCCAGTTCACCTGTGGATCAGTGGAGTTCACTACATGACCCCCTCCCCCCCACCCAGAACCAGTGTTCAGAGGTGCCGAGTCCACAATTCGTAAACAGTTTGCACATTTGGGAGGCTGACCTCTCCAGCGTGAGGCTGGAACAGTTACTGGTTGGTCGAGGTGAAGGTATGCCAGTTTGAGGCAGTCAAGCATGAATATTTCCTGCTTACACCCAATGTCCAAAAGGCGAATAGTCCCGTTGTGTCTTAACCCCTTCTCCTTAAGAAGTCATGTTTGCAGTCTCTGAGATCCTTCAGGACATAGGATATGTCCATGGTGTGAAGTTGGTACAAGTACCAAGATGCCCACCTTCTTGCAAAGTCATATTAGCAAGGCCATAGGTGATTTCTCCTGCCAGCGAGCTGCTGGCACAAGATCTCCCAGGACTGTCAGCGGGGCCGCCTAGACAAGCAAAGCAGAGGACATGGCCAAATCCTCCTTTGACGCTCTGAGGATGCCAAGGAGCATCAAAGGCAGCTCATCCAGCCAATCCGGGCCTTGCGCGCCATGAGGTCCAACTTCAAAGGCTGTTAGTCCGTGGGTGGTAGGCCATAGTGTGATGTAACTGGATTCCTCAGAGCTGTGCTAGCACTGCCCATAGGCCAGACGTGAACTATGCTCCCCTGTCCAATATGATATTGGAAGGAAGGCTGAAACGGGCTATTCAGTTGACGATGAGGGCCCTGACGCAGGATGTCGTGGAGGTCTCCAAGAGCGGGATATTTTCCGGCCATCTAGTAAACTTGTCCACCATTGTGAACAAGTACTTGGTGCATCTGGAAACCAGCAGTGGCCTGACGATGTCCACGTGGACGTGGTCAAATTGTCTGTGTGTCAGCGGGAAAGACTGAAGAGGGGCCTTCACGTGTCTCTGCACCTTGGATGTCTGACAGTTTAGGCAAGTTCTAGCCTACTGGCTGATCTGTTTATGCAGGCCATGCCACATGAATCTGTCTGCGACCAGTTGAGCTGTCACCCGGATGGATGGGTGGGCCAACCCATGTAGAACGTCGAAGAAGCAATGCCTCCACATGTCAGGAACAATGGGCCAAGGTTGTCTGTTGGACACATCACAGAGAACTGTGACTTTGGATAGCTCGAAATGCACGTCTTCCAGCTGTAGCCGTGAGTCTGCAGTGCGGTAGGCTGCAGTGGAGTTCACTACATGACCCCCTCCCCCCCACCCTCACAGTCGACACATCCAACACGGCCATTGTCAGCAACCTGCCTCTGGGCCGCTGCAAGCACTGTATAGTCGGTTCCAGGGGACAGAGTGTGCACAAACAGGATGGATGTACAGGACAGAGCATCAGCCACAAGGTTGTTCTTTCTGGAAATGTGCTTGATAGTTATCATGAGAAGTGACACTGCTGCCTTACCAACCACAAGTCCAACACCTTTGTGAAGGCAAAAGCGAGAGGTTTGTGATCAGTAAAGACCATGAAATCCCATCCTTTGAGAAAATAGCGGAAATAGCTTACGGTGATGTAGAGGGATAGCAACTCCCTGTCGAATGCAGTATACTTCTGCTCTGGGGGTTACAGGTATCTGCTGAAGAAAGTGAGTGGACTCCAATGTCCATCAATCCGCTGCTCCAGGTTGCTGACAATGGCCGTGTTGGATGTGTCGACTGTGAGGGTGGTGGGCACATCAACACACAGATGCACTAGAATGGTGGCATTGGTCAGAGCATCTTTGGCCTGGTCGAAAGCTACTGAAGACTCCAAGTCCCAGCTGAGTTCTTTGTTATGACCGGACAGCAGCTTGAAAAGAGGTTGCATGATCCTGGCAGCTGACAACAGAAGCCGATGTTAGAAGTTGACCATCCCAATGAACTCCTGCAAACCTTTGACCGTAGTTGGCTTAGCGAACTTACGAATGGCCTCAACCTTTGACAGAAGAGGGACTACCTTCTGTCGATCAATGTGGTGCCTCAGGAAATCGATGGCCATCAGGACGAACTGACATTGCACTGGGTTGATGGCTAGGCTGTAGTCATTCAGCCACTGGCAGAGCAGATGCAGGTGCGTTAGCTGCTCCTGTCGCAAATGACTGGTGATGATGATGTCGTCTAGGTAGATAAAAACAAAATTCAGGTCATGCCCCAGAGTTCATGAGTCTTTATAAAGTCTGTGCTGTGTTTTAGAGGCCGAATGTCATGTGGAGTGAGGAGGACTGTATTGGAGACATTGTGGGATCCCCCAGATAAGGTCAATTTTTGAGAAGATCCTCGCCCCGTGTAAGGCCTTTTCACACCTCAGTGTAAAATGAAAATTCTTGGGAAATTTTCCTGGGAACCCTCCCGTGAACCTGCGGTGTGCAAAGGTCAGCCTGGGAATTTCACGTAGGTAGGGCCACGGGTCCAAGAAATTTTCCTGGACCACCCTCTCCCTGCAAGGCAAATGGCCAAGCAGGGGAAGCCTTGTGATGTCAGTGCTTGCATGCTGTGTCATGTAGGCAATTAAAATTAAAAGATACCTATCTCCTGAAACAGCGCGCTGCTTCGGCATGTTGCGATGGCAGCACAATTCAGGATGAGTGGCCATCCTTATTCTCCATAATGCCTCACACAGCTGGATTTCCCAGAGTAGTTCCAGCTGCATGAGGGATTATGGGAAATGAAATCGACCATTCATCCAGCAATGTGCCAATGTTGCGACGTGTCGAAGGAAGGGGAATGCAGGCCGGCAGCTGGTGGAGGGGGTTGGGTTGGGGTGAGGGATCTAGCAAGTGAGCGAGCAGGCGGGCGGCAAGCGACCGATGGACAGATTGGGGTGAATTTACTCTTACTCTTGTGAGTGCATAACACGTTATCAGTTGAGAGTGAGACCCCCACACCCCAAATTGATGAGGGTGAATTCCCAGGAATATGGACTGTGATGTGAATGTCCTGGAAGGTCCTGAATTCCTGGGAATTTCACCAGGACACAGTAACGTCACCACTCACCTGCAGTGTGAAAAAGGCTGTAGATTGGCAGTGAAATCCTAGATTTAGGGAAATGGGTTCTGGTCGACTGTCGTGGTGTCGTTGAGCTGGCAGTAATCCCCACAAGGTCTCCATCCCCCCCAGAAGACTTGGGTATCATGAGTAGAGGAGAGGTCCATGGGCTGTCCAAGTGCCGAATGCAAAATAATTGATGAAAGCTGACTAAATTCTTTAGATCATGTTTTCCATAGACAGAATCAAGTAGAGGCTGAGGAATGGGGCACAAGAAGTCATTACGAGATCCTGTACAAATAATAGTACAGAGATCAGGTTCGTGTGAGTGGAGAAAGAGAAGCCATGGTAACACTCTGGATTTGTTCACTGACCCTGATGAGACTCAATCCAGGAATGGTCAGTCCCACCAAGAAGATATGGAGAAGGAGCATTAGGTGATGTTGATCATGTCAATTGCCAAAGAATCTATGTCTTTACTCAAAGCCAGTTTAGTGCTCTGCCAACTCTGAAGACTAGACTGAAGAGTTTGTGAATGAGACGGACACAGCAACATAATCAAGGATCCTGGAGAGGAAAGGACGGTCAAAGGACCATGTCCTCTTCACCAGCATTCCTTGCAGTGAATAGATCCGGTCTTTGGGTCTCCACTGAAAAAAAAGTCTTGACTTTTTAGATATTAGATTTAAGGATCCACATTTTATCCATTCTGACCTTTCCTAATTCCATAATTTTCTCCGGTAATAAAAATCTTCTGACATCTTCCCACTCCACAAGCTTTAGGACCTTTATTAACCCAGTATCAATGACCTCTACTGCCCAGGCCATGATTCTGTAATTCACTCCCTAAACCGCTCAATTTTTGTATTTTTCTTTTTTGTTTTGCTAGTGCAGTTATTGCCTCACAGCTCCAATGACCTGTTTAGAGACTGACCTCCTGTGCGATCCATGTGAATTCTGCAATTCTCCCTTTTACTGCATGGGTTTCTTCCAGTTGCTCCAGTTTCATCCTACCTCCCAACCTCAAGCAGGTTGATAGTTTCATTGCCTCCTGCAATTTGTCTCTGGTGTGGTCGAATCTGCGGGGGTGGGGGGGGGGAGTTGTTCTTGGAAAAGTTGGGGAATGAAATAGGTTATGATAGAATTATTGAAAAATGGGATTCTTGATTGTTAGCTTGGACTTGGTGAAGAGTCTGTTTCCAGTGATTTATCAGCACACTCCTTAAAAGGCATTCATTTGATCATAACAAATGGGAACAGTTGAATATGCAGGTCATCAAGTTTACATCCCATTCAATGAGACTGACTGATCCCCAATCTTGATCCCTTCCTTTTCTGCTTTATTGCTTTACCCTTCAATTTACTTGGATTACAAAAATCTTAGTCTCTTATGGTCTTTAGATTGTAGGCATGTAACGGCACAATCAAGGAATTTTGCTGTTAAGTAGGTAATCTAAAAAGGAGAGTGCACCGCACGGGACCCCTACAACTTTTTGGAGGAAGCCTGCAGTGGAAATTGTACTGGAAAAATTTGTTGTTGGTCATTCACTCTACTGCACATCCAAACACCAGGACTGCTGCACTCAGGTACTTGCAGTCTAAAATTGCACCCAGTGTGAATGACCACCTGAGCAGTAATTATGTTAATTTTTTCAGCGATTTTTGCAGTCTAAAAAACATTTCTGTCTTACTTTTATCTGATAACTGACCCTCAACAATATTGTTACAAGCCCAAAGGACCCCAAAACCCAGCAACAATAGAAATTCACCAAGACAAATGGTTACTTAAACAAAGGTTGCTTTTAATTATCTTTAAACATGAAAGCAGGATTAAACTCTAACTTATTACTGTTAACTTAACCCCCTTCTAATTCTAAGCGCATGTATATGTAATGTGTATATGTTTAGGAAAGTTCTTTGCTTTAATAGCCCAGTCATTCACTTCTCTCTTCTCCAACTTCACCAGTATCAGGCAATTCCTACACTGTGCACAGAATTTAACATTTATGAATTTTAACCAGGCTCTGGTGCTTAAAGGTAAATGGTTACCGCTCAGGAAGGTTCTAGTTGGTTTCAGAGAGATATTTGTTGCTCGTTTGACACACACAAACTGATTTCCTCCGATCAGCCACTTCAGTGTCTTGCCCTAGAAACTTGCCCCATCATGGGTTTTCTAAATGATAACCTCTTCTTCTAGGTCACCACAGAGTTCCTCTTGTTTCCCTTATTTCAGGAGAAACACTCTAGCCAGCCATTTCCTCTTGTAATTACTACAAGGGTTTTCAACAGGCTGAACTCACACTCTGTCTTCAAAATGGAGTTTTCAACAAGCCTGCCAGCCTGCCATGTTGCAGCCTCAAAAAGCACTGAAGAACCGACCCCCCCCCTCTCTCTCTCTCTCTCTCTCTCTCTCTCTGTTTGTAAAAACCAACTTCTCCCAAGGCACCAAATCTAATCCTTGAAAGATCTTTATCAGCACTTGAGCCTGGATTTCTCCATTTGCACCTGCTTTTGAAATTCCTTCCAAAGCAGTTCCATTGTCTTTCACAAAGCCATTGGTGCCTGCATGTCTTCATCAAACCCCTTGCGTTCTAAATGAGATGTGAAGTGTAAGTATCTGGTTGTGAAGTGATCTACACTAAACCCCCCGCAATCTATCTTTTTTAAAAAACATATTTATATTTAATATAATATAACCTATAACAGTATTCTGTGCAAAGAAATCTCTCCTTCCCTTGCTCCTAAATGGTTATTCATTTTGCTGATGCAATAATAAAGTTTCATTAATTTATCCCAATATCCCCTTCAGTTGCGTGTAGCCAATGTACTAATGTTCTTGTGAAGTTCCTTACTACATTAAAGATACTATAGTATATAAATAGAAGTTGTTGCTGCTTTTTGGTGGGTTCTTTCATCTTGTGCACCATGATCCAAAATTCAATTCTAATAAACCACAGATAACTATGTCTTCTATAAGTTGCTCTGACTTGGATGGCAGTATTCATAAATAATATTAAACTCTATTTTTAACAATAATACATTCTGTAGTCTCTTAAAACCAAGGCTTAATGTAGTAACTGCTTGATCTTCAACAATAAATATTGTGATTGAAATATTTGAACAAATACGGGAGCCTTACATGAAACACAATAGCGAAAACCTACCGGGGACATTCACTACCTAAATTAACGGAAGGAGAAGGAAATGAAAAGAATTGACTCAGTGGAATTTCTTGTGTATTTTTATTGAATGACAACATTGTTTGACTGGTTTAATGTATCCTAGATTTTGTACTTTAAATGGACGGGAGGGGGGGAGGTAGGGAGGGTGGGATGGGAGGAGGGAGGAGGGGGGGGAGAAAATGGCACTGTATATGTTTGAAAAGGAAAAAGTGTGTATCATGGTCAATGTGGTTTATGGTGTGGGGGGGAAAAAAAAACAATAAAAATTGTGCACCTCAAGTCAGACAGCTTACATTATAAAGTCAGTGTTCCTTCTTCCCCGGAGCTCCCCTCTGTTTGCTCATTGGTGGTCAGACAATTCCATAAACATGCAGTTTCATCAGCAGCTGTTGAAAACACAACGTTGCCATCAGGACTCAATGTCAGATGCAAAACTCTCCCTCTGTGACCTACAAAGAAAGAACAGCATTAAAAGATTTTTATTTCAGACTACCTCTCGGTCAATAGGAAATTCTATTGTACAAAGGAACTTGGGTATCTTTATATGCTATTGAGAGTAACTGTGAACCTGCAGCAAACCAGTAAAGAAAGCCAATTGGCTGCTGACCTTCGAGGTTTTGAGCACAAGAGCAAGGATGTCCTTGAACAATTACACACAGCCTTGGCAAGACTGCTGCGAGAGTATTGCATGCAGTTTTGGTGCCCTCACAGTAGAAAGAATAAACTGGTACTTGCCATAGAAGGGATGCAGCAAATGTTTCCTGGGATGGCAGGATTTTTGTACGAGGAGAGATCACGTTGGTCTAAGTAGACTGTCCACTGGTGGACAGAGGAGATTTCACTAAAATGTACTAAATTCTGACAGATCTCATCAAGGTGGATATGGGCAGGGTGTTACCTTTGGTTGGGTGCCAAGAACGAGGGGTCACGACCTCCAGATACGTGGATATTGAGGCTGATATGTGGAGAAATTACTTTGCTCAGGGGTGGATCTCTCTTCTATAGAAAGTAGTGAAAGCCAAGTTGCTGAATATGTTTAAGAAGAATAAAATAGATGGATTTCAAGATGTGGAAGGTATCAAGAGTATAAGGATGGCGTGGTAATATTGATTTAAAATAGAATATTAGTTATCAGTACATTTAATCATGGAGTAGGGTGAGGGCTGAATGGACTTTTTTTGCACTTATGCTTCTGTATTACTTCTCTTTTACAATCAAAATTCTCAGTGTTAAATGTGCTCCACATCTATCTGTCTATTTTACTAGAATGCTGTTCACTGCATTTCTGAGTTTTGTGTCCTCTGAAAACTATGAACTTGTGCCCTGACATTATACTGTATATTAAAATGAGCAATGGCCTTAATTCAGTAAAACAATCACTCACAACTATTCAAACACAAGAACTGCAGATGCTGGAATCTTGAGCAAACCATGAGATGCTGGAGGTTCTCAGTGGGTCAGGCAGCATCCATGGAAAGAGATGGTCAGTCAACATTTTGGGTCAGAGCCCTTTATCAAGAAAATATGGGATGGAGAGATAACAAGCATAAAAAAGGGAAGACTGGAAAAAGCCCATGTGGTAATAGAACTGCTGGATAAGGTGGGAGAGGTGGAAAGAAAGGTAGGAGAGGAGACTGGGAGCACTTTGAAAGAAAAATAAGTACAAGAGCAAGGTTAAATGGAAACAGTGGAACTGGATCCGGAATGGGGGTGGGGGTTACCCAAGACTGTGAAATTCAATGTTCATGCCATTTGGTTTTGGGCTACTCAGGCAGAACATGATTGTTATTCTTGAGGTTTACATTTGGCTTCACCCTAGAAATGGATGAGGCTGAGGACAGGCATATTGGCATGTGAATGGCTGGCAACTGTGAGCTGCAGTTTGTAGCCAATAACAGATCACAGAAGCTCAGCAAAGATTGTTCTCATCAATGTTGAGGAGGTCACATCGATTTCAGCCAATACAGTAGATTAAGTTGGACACAGTGCATGTGAAAATCTGCCTCATCTGCAAGTTCTGTTTGGTGCAATGGGTGGAGATGAGGGATGGGGGGTGGGGAGGAAATGGAGGGACCAGTTATACATTTTCTGCAATTACAGTAGGAAGTTGCCATAGGGGTGGAAGGATGGATGAAGAGGGAAGAGCGGCTGGAAGGATAAATAGAGAGGGAAAAGCGGCTGGGGAGTCACTCACAACTGTTCTCCATTTTCTGGCTCTTAGCCAATTTTGTATCCAGGGTTTCATTGATTTCTCCATCTTTATGGGGGTTTTATTTACTGCACTTCAGTATGGGCTCAGTCATCTCGTTCAAAAGTAGTTGGCTTCCAGCTCAATGCAACTATAGATCTGAGATCTGCAATTGTCCGAGTTCTCTCCCTTAGATATCCATGATCTCTAACCTGGCACCATCTAAAGTCCATGATTATATTAGCAGTCACAGTGTCCTACACCCATGTTCTGCTGCTGCATTGAAACATTTCCATCCATCACTTCCTGTCCTATTGTGAGGACAGTTGAGGTGCAAAAGGGGAGCTAATGGAAATACTGCACAGGCTCAGCACCACAGTGTCTTCTACAGAAAAAAGATTACAAACCTGCAAAGAATCAAAGAGACATTAAAATATATAGTGTGGGTTTCTAAAACCTCAAAATGTTCTCTCTTTTAATCATCTTTTGATGTTTATCAAACTGTGAGACAACATTCTTTTTAGATCACATTTTGGCCATAGGCAATATCTCCAAGCACTTATAAAACAAAGTCATATTTTCACTAACATGGCTAATAGTTGTCTTAGTTATATTAATAATTATACTGCTTGCAGTATACAAAGTCTTATCTGTGTGTCTTGGCTAATAAATATAGTTGTTTTAAAAGAACCCAAGTTTCTTTATTAAATAAAAGAAACATCACATGGTACCCAGAGTGAGAATCAGTCAATATCAGCTGAGATATGGAGAATGTAAAGGAAACCTGATGCTGTAAATTGGAATGGAAATGTCAACCATGAGTGGAAGTTGTTGAAACAAAGATTCATGCTGTACCTGCTACCCGATAGCAAACCTAATGCATAGAAAATTGCACTGCTACTTATCGTGGTGGGACCTCAAGCATAAAAGGTTTTCAATACATTTGCTTTTGCTGAGGCAGATGACCATGGCAAGTTCGACAAAGCTGTTCACCAAAGAAAAATGAAACTTTTGAGAGGTATGTGTTTTGATCACACACACAGCTACAAGGATAGAGCTTTGATACTTTTTTAATAGACTTGAAATTAAAAGCAAAAACATGCAATTTTGGATTGCTGCAAGATTCAATGATCTATGATCAAATTGTGTTCGAGATTATTGATAAGAAAGTGAGAGAGGTTGCTGGAGAGATAGAGCTTACCTTAGCTGAAGCTTTGAAGATATGCCACGCCAGTGAATTAGCTATGCATCATGCAAAAAAGTTTGGTGACAGCGCAAAAGCCAGTGAAAATGAAAGCATAGCCATAGCCACCATGTGTGTCCACATACATAAACAAAAAATGAGATATAAGAAACAACAAAAAGATGGAGAGAGATTCAAGTGAAAACAATGTTGCACTGAACATCCACAAAAACAATGCCCTAAAGTCTGTAATAAGTGCAAAGGGCAGAATCATTATGCAAACCAATGTTTTTCCAAAGGGAAATAAAACAAAAGTGAAACTGTACACTCTATAGAAGAAACCACCCTCAGTGATACACTTTTCATTGGCTTGGTAGTGCAGGAAGATTATAAACCAACAGATACTGAACAACTAAGCATGAACATAGTTGAGCAGGATAAGTGGACTGTGTCATTGCATGCAAATGGAGCAAATATTCCTTTCAAGCTGAACACAGGAGCAAAGGTCAATTTGATCTGTGAGCGCGACATCAGGGCAATGAAGATAAAGCCATATATCCATGGAAATCCTGTACAGCTCAAAGCCTACAATGGACACAGCATTGACACGAAAGGTACATGTAGACTCAAGGTGAAAGTTAAAGAGCACCACCTCAGGTTCACGGTAGTCCCAGATGGACTCAAGAAATTCCACAGTTATGTGTATGGTCTACCAACATTCATGGCAGAGATGGACCACAAACCATTAATAGCGATAATCAAGAAAAGTCTCATTGAAATGTCAGCAAGAATCCAAAACCTGGTGATGAATTTACAATGTTATGACTTTGGATTGGTGTCAACACCAGGGAAACTTATTGTATTAGCTGATGCGTTATCCAGGGCAACAAATCAAAGTGAGGCACAGATTGAGAGTTCCACTGAGACAGTTGTGAATCTCCATGTGAACCTGATCATAGGTACATAGGAAGTAGGAACAGGAGTAGGCCAAAAATGGCCCATCGAGCCTGCTCCGCCATTCAATACGATCATGGATGATCTAATTTATGATCTAATTTATGATCTAACTCCACCTACCCTGCCTTCTCCCCATATCCCCTAATTCCTCTATCATGTAAAAATTTATCTAACCGAATTTTAAATATGTTTAATGAGGCAGCCGCAACCACTTCCCTGGTTAGAGAATTCCAAACATTCACTACTCTCTGGGAAAAACTATTTTTTCTCATCTCTATTCTAAATCTACTCCCCCGAATCTTGAGACTGTGTCCTCTCATTTTAGTTTCCCCGGCCAGCTCAAAAAACCTTCCTACATCTATCCTATCCATACCCTTCATAATCCTATGTTTCTATAAGATCTCCTCTCATTCTTCTGAACTCGAGTGAATACAATCCTAGACGATTTAATCTTTCATCATAAGTCAACCCCTTCATCCCAGGGATCAACCTAGTAAACCTCCTCTGGACCGTCTCCAAAGCCAGTATATCCTTCTTCAAATATGGAGACCAGAACTGGACACAGTACTCCAGGTGCGGTCTCACCAGTACCTTATACAGTTGCAACATTACCTCCCTACTCCTGAATTCAATTCCTCTAGCGATGAAGGCCAACATTCCATTTGCCTTCTTAATAACCTGCTGCACCTGCAACCTAACTTTTTGCGATTCATGCACAAGCACTCCCAAGTCCCTCTGCACAACAGCATGCTGTAGTTTTTCACCCTTTAATAATATTCATCTCTTTTATTTTTCTTGCCGAAGTGGATAACCTCACACTTACTAACATTGTACTCCATCTGCCAGACCTTTGCCCACTCATCCAGCTTAACTATATCCCTCTGCAGACTCTCCACATCCTCATTACAATTTGCTCTTCCACTTAATTTGGTGTCATCTGCAAACTTGGCTACACCACATTTTGTCCCCTCCTCCAAGTCATCAATGTAAATGATGAACAGTTGTGGACCTAACACTGACCCCTGCGGCACCCCACTTACCACTCTCTGCCAACCAGAAAAACTCCCATTTATCCCGACTCTCTGCCTCCTGTCAGACAACCAATTTTCAAATCAGGCCAATATACTTCCCCGGACTCCACTTTCCTGTAACTTACTGATAAGTCTCTTGTGCGGCACCTTATCAAATGCTTTCTAGAAATCCAAATATACAACATCAACCTGTTCCCCTCTATCCACCGCACCCATTATATCCTCAATAAATCCTAACAAGTTTGTCAAACAAGATCTTCCCTTTCTAAAACCATGCTGCGTCTGCCTGATTGAACCCTTACGTTCCAAAAGTTTCACTATTTCATCTTTAATGACGGCTTCGAGCATTTTTCCAACTACAGACGTCAAGCTAATTGGCCGATAATTTCCAGTCTTCTGCCTACATCCCTTCTTAAAAAGTGGCGTGACATTTGCTGTCTTCCAGTCTGCCGGGACCTGCCCAGAATCCAAGGAATTTTGGTAAATGGCCACCAATGCATCAACTATAACTTCTGCCATTTCCTTCAAAACCCTTGGATGCATATCATCAGGACCAGGTGATTTGTTTGGCTTTAGTCCCATTAGTTTCTCATCACTGAATCACTTCCCATATCTGACATGAAATCCAAGCAGATCACAGCTGAAACAGAAAAGGATAGAGTTCTACAAAAGGCCATCAAGAATCTGAATGAAGGATGGCCTAGAGATGAATGTCAGCCATACTACAACATCAGAGCTGAACTGAATGTTGTCAATGGGCTTCTACTCAGACAGAGTAGAATTATCATTCATCAATCACTACAAAAAGTGATGTTGAAAAAGATGCATGAGGGACACCTTGGAATGGGAAAATGCAAGAGGAGGGCCTGAATTGCTGTTTATTGGCCAGGGATAAACACTGACATTCACAGGATGGTTTCCAGCTATGAGACCTATTTGAAACATCACACAAAGGAAGCAAAGGAACCCATGATAATAACTGACTTACCAGCAGAACCATGGCAGAAAGCTGAGAGTAATCTGTTCCACGTGGATAGAAATAATTACTTGCTGGTTATTGATTATCTATTGAACTATCCAGAGATTGTGCTGTTTCCCTGTCCTTCTGGTGTCTCACAGCAGAGATAGGCCCAGGATTACAGTAGGAAAGCTTTGGAAGTCCTGTGTCTTTTTGTGACCAAGTATTTTAAATCATAACTGCACAAATATTTATGGTAAAGTAATAATAATTTTATGCATTTGAAGAAATTTTAATTGACTGAAGACCCCAAAAACACAGCAGCAATAGAAATTCACCAAGACAAATGTTACTTAAACAAAAGTTGCTTTTAATTTTCTTTAAACATAAAAACAGGATCAAACTTTAACTTATTACTATTAACTCAGCCTAATTTAACCCCTTCTAATTCTAAGCTCATATGTATGTATTGTGTGTATATGTTCAGGAAAATCCTTTGATTCACAGTCCAATCTCACTTCTTACTCCTCCAAGTTCACTGGTATCAGGCAATTCTTATACTGTGCACAGAATTTAACATTTATGAATTTTCATCAGGCTCTGGTGCTTAAATGAAGGTTCTCGTCAATTTCAGAGACAGATTTGTTGCTTGTTGGACACACGCACACAAACTGATTCCCTCCAATCAATCATTTCAGTGTCTTGCTGAAGAAACCTGCCCCATCGTGGGTTTTCCAAATGATAACCTCTTCTTCCAGGTCACCACAGAGTTCCTCTTGTTTCCCTTATTTCAGGAGAAACACTCTAGCCAGTCATTTCCTCTTGTAATTACTACAAGGGTTTTCAACAGGCTGAAGTCAGAACTCACAACCCATCTTCAAAATGGGGTTTTAACAATCTGTCAGCTTGCCATGTTGCAGCCTCCAAAAGCTACTGCAGAAATCAGTTCTCTCTCTCTCTCTCTCTCTCTCTCTCTCTCTCTCCAATGAATCATGTTTTTTTTCTCTCTCTCTCTGTTTGGAAAACCACATGACCCCTCTTAGAACAGCAAACTGCAACCAGATAGATTGTTGGCACCGGAATCAGTTTATACCTGCACATCTGTTGCTTTAAAGTCCACTTACTCCACAAATAGTCCATTTACTCCACAACATCAGTCCAATTAACACCTACTTGTGAAGTCTCCATAGGCATTCTTCAAAGTTTCTGTAAAGTCACTGTAGACATGAAGTCTCTACTTTTGCACAGCTCCTGCATTTCAAATGAGATGTCTTTTGTGAAGTGATGATGTCTGTTTGTGAAGTGACCTACACTAAAACCCCACAATATATCTCTTTTTAAAAAAACATATATAATGATATAAAATATAATATAACCCATAACACAACCAAAAACAATAATATTTTATCTTCATTTCAATACATCAGAAATTCATAACCATTTTGTGATTATTTTCCATTGCTTAGGGTTTTTTTAAATACATTCTTGCAGAGGAAATTAATTCAAATTTCCCCTCCCACTCAGGACCCTTAGAGCAGTTTTTGATATATTTACACTTCTATGCAGTTCATGAGGTGCTTACCTTTCAGATCAGCTAACTTTGTGATAGATGGGTAGTTCCAGACAGAAACCTGATGTTTGGGAAAACCATGACCAGTTATTAACTCTTTGTACTTGGGTAACCAGAGCAATGAACAAATCTGGAAGGAAACCCAATTTTAATTAGTAATGCATGGTTTTTATATTGATTGTTTCAACTTTCTGTTGTTGGAACACACTTTTGGGTTGGTAGTGTGTGGGGTAGAGATGGGAGGAATAACTTTCTCCCATTCTACTTGTCCCTTATATAGAATAATTTTCAGCCCACTGCTCATTTGAAAGCTGCAGACAATTCCTACTTGAGTGATTATTATAGAAATCGGAATGTTTGTGGAAATGAAAGCCTAGTTTATCCTGTGAAGTCCATTGCCCAAAATTTCTGGCCACTTTCTCTGTTATTCAGAGCTGGAAAACTAATGTTACTGTTCCAGACAACCAAACCAGGGGAGTGCTGGTCAACACAGTCTTCCAAAGTAACAGCTGAGTAACATGGGCAAACCAAAATAAGCCCATCCCTAAAAGACCTCTGAAAGCCTTTATCAGTATCTGAACTCAACTCTAAGCTATACCATGTGTCAAAATATTTCAATGGTGCTCAAATCAATCAGAACATTTAAAATCTGTTGAAATGAAATCATGCATTAAAATTTAAAATATCAATTAAAGATACGTAAAATAACCACAATTTCAAACATCATTTAATAAAGATTGGTGGTATCAGTAGTCATGGCAGGAATTCTCAAAAGTATTTCCTGGGTCAACTGGGACAAGATTATAATAAATTCTATGTAAAATATACTTAAACCTTATGGAAATTATGTTGTATTTGAAGAAATAGGTACATTTTGCAAAATTCAGAAATGGTCTTTTTCACTTATCCCGATACATGCAAGACGTCAGCAGGCAGACAAGAGCATATCATGGTGGTGACTTCAAAGAAGCCAGAATCTCTCAAAATATAATTCAAAAGGACAGATGCCTCAAGACGGAAGTAAAATAGCATCTTGGCTTTGACTTGGTCCATAGATTAAATTGCACAATTTATTTGGTTGGAGCAAAATCAATGTACAGATTCACCAAACCACAAAGCCCAATTGCAAATTTAAACATAGTAATGACATTACAAGATTCAGTATTTTCTTACTTGTGATCTTGTATCTATGTCTTTAATGCAGCTCCCAGTTTTTGTATCCCATATACGTAAATGCCCATCTTTCATTCCACCCCCAACAGCAAGAATTCGAGATTGCCATGGGCACCAGTTCATGGCCTATTGAAAAAAGCATTCAGTTATTGCTAAATAATAGTTATTTGCTGCTTGACTACATAGATTGTTTTCTCCTGGAACAGTAGAAAATGTAAATATGTATTTTCCTAATGCAAATTATTTCCTGAATTTTATTCCAGTACTTCATTGAAACCAAGGTATTTTGTAATAAGTTCATCATAACATTGCACCTTCTTGTGATGTCTTTCTATCTGAATAGGTGGAATAGGAAGCCTTGTTTTCAATAAAGAATAGTACAGGTTATCAATTGTACTATTCACAATTAGCACTGAAGAATTTTTTTGACAAAATTTGATCTGATCTATGTTTATTGCATGCTGCTTTGTTGCTTAGTTTGTGACTGAATGCAGCAAGGTATGGACAACTTTCAAATATAGCCGAATAGCAGCCAGTCTTTAATATTCATTTCTTTGGCTTGGCTTCGCGGACGAAGATTTATGGAGGGGGTAAAAAGTCCACGTCAGCTGCAGGCTCGTTTGTGGCTGACAAGTCCGATGCAGGACAGGCAGACACGGTTGCAGCGGTTGCAGGGGAAAATTGGTTGGTTGGGGTTGGGTGTTGGGTTTTTCCTCCTTTGCCTTTTGTCAGTGAGGTGGGCTCTGCGGTCTTCTTCAAAGGAGGTTGCTGCCCGCCGAACTGTGAGGCGCCAAGATGCACGGTTTGAGGCGTTATCAGCCCACTGGCGGTGGTCAATGTGGCAGGCACCAAGAGCTTTCTTTAGGCAGTCCTTGTACCTTTTCTTTGGTGCACCTCTGTCACGGTGGCCAGTGGAGAGCTCGCCATATAACACGATATTCATTTACGTCATTGCAAACTGTATAATCAATCTTCATGGGGCCACTGTTGACCAGGCACTTAAGAGAACCAGCTTCATAAATACTGCAACTCGAGGATGGTAAACACACTGTACCCATCATCCAAATTAGGAAGTAACTCACCCATAGCAAGAGACTCACTTTATAATTTCCCATCAATAAGGCATAAGTTAGAGTATAAATTGAGTAAATATATTAATATTAGTTAAAATGAAGTTCAAAGATATCATTAATCCTTTTAGCAGTCGTGACTGCCATAAAGTCAAGTGACCAGATACTCTCTGCTTACAATGCTGAGACTTAAGGCAGAGTGACTTGCAGCATATTCTGTTCTTCCATACAGTTGCCTGCAGTGTGGAAGGTATTGATTTACACACAACAGCACACCAACTTTACCCTACTGCTTTGTCATCTAGCTGCAATGCAAATTGGCCCATTTACTCAATCACCAGTGCATCATAGTCACCTCACTGACAAAAGGCAAAGGAGGAAAAACCCAACACCCAACCCCAACCCACCAATTTTCCCCTGCAACCGCTGCAACCGTGTCTGCCTGTCCCGCATCGGACTTGTCAGCCACAAACGAGCCTGCAGCTGACGTGGACTTTTACCCCCTCCATAAATCTTCGTCCGCGAAGCCAAGCCAAAGAAAGAAAGAAGAAGAAAAGAAAGTGCATCATAGTATCTAAGTACAAAACTTGGTAATAGGAAGCAGAGGGTGAAGGTGACCGTTTGTTTTTGTGATTACATGGATGTAAATGTAGGACACAATCAATAATTCACAGATTGGTTGTGTTATTAATGGTAGGGCAAAGTAGTCATGGACTATAGGACAATATTGTTGGGAAGATGAGCTAAGCAATGACAGGAA
Organism: Narcine bancroftii; assembly: GCF_036971445.1. Lineage (NCBI taxonomy): Eukaryota > Metazoa > Chordata > Chondrichthyes > Torpediniformes > Narcinidae > Narcine > Narcine bancroftii. Next base: position 80,522,330 of record NC_091471.1, read on the forward strand.
GAATTTAATCTGATAAATGGTGGTTGGTGCGCATTTATAAGGGTAGGACTTCAAAGTATCCTACAAGCATACACTATGAATGGTAGGGCCTGAGGGAATACATAGGAACAGGGGGACATTGATGCACAAGTCCAAGGATCACTGAAGGTTATAGCACAGGTGAACAATGTTGAGATGAAGAAGTTTGAGATATACAATATAAGGCCCGGAAATCATAGTGCAACATCAGTTAGACCATGTACCATTCCAGTCACCATAGTTAAAAATTCAAGAAAAATTATATAACTTTACTGGAAAGGGTGCAAAGAAATGTACCAGAATCTTGCCTGAGATGGAGGATTCCATTATAAGGAGAGGCTGGATATGCTGCATTTGGTTTTCTAAGAGCAAACTGAGGGGGGTGACCTGAGAAATGTAGATAATTATAAGGGGCATATTTAGGATAGAGAATGAGGGACCTTTCCACAAAATAGAGATCAAGTTCATTTATTGTCACATTTGAGGTGCAATTAAAAAGTTTGTTTTGTGAGCAGACCAGATAGTCAACCCATATATAGTTCAGTAAGCAAAACAAAGTTGACTGTAGTTACAGAGAGAGATAAGTTCATACAGAGCAAAGGCAACATCATTTTACTATTGTGAAGTTCATTAAGGATAATGGCAGGAAAACAAATCTGTCACACTCATGAATCTTCATCATGGTGGGAGAGGGGTGTGAAGAATAAATATGGCTGAGGTGGGATGAGTCTTTTAATATGTTGCCTGTTTTTCAAAGACTGTGGGAAATGTAGATGGAGTCAATGGAGAGGAGAGGGAGATTTGTCTGATTGTCCAAACTGTGTACATAGTTCTCTGCAGTTTTTTTTTTTGTGTGGTCTTGGATGGAGCAGTTCCATGCCATACAGTGATGCACCCTGACAGCATACTTTCAATGGTGCATGTGCAGATGATGTTGAGGTTTCTAGATCTAGAAGATAAAGGATAAGATATTTAAAGGGGATCTGATGAAGATTTTTTCCACCCAGGGCATGGGTAGGCCTATAGCTTAAAAATTGGTGATGAAGGCAAATATTTTCATGACATTTAAGAAGCCTCTAGACAAGTGATTGAATCACCGGAGCATAGAAGCCTGTAGACCATGTGCTGGTAAATGAGATTATTGAACGTGAACAAAAATAGGGTTGGCCAAGCTGCCATGTCTGTACTGAATTATGCGATGACTATGTCTTTATGACTTTGTAAAGTTACTTAAAGTTTTTAACCAATCTATGAGCAGCAAACAAGAAACATACATTGTTATACTACTAGTAATTAATCAGCATTCACCTTTACAGCTGATTCTAAATGATTAATGGTCATGTCTGGTTTATCACTGTTGTTGACCCCAGGATCATTGTGCCAAATGTTCAGGAGGCCGTCATTTCCACCACTAGCAAGGAATTCACCATCTGGTGACCATTTGAGGCTGCACACTTGTGAATCATGACCAAGGAGAGAGCCAACATGGTGTTGGGCAATCCTAACATCATGATGGTGAATAGATCCAAACCGAGAGCCACTACAGAACATGAATAGATGAAAAATATATATAAGTAAGAAATGCCAACTTTTTCATATCCACATCAGCAAAATTCAGTAGTTTTTTAATAGGGGAGGGTCCAGTGATGATTAGCTCATAAAATTCTTTCACGTTCCAAATAAAAAATCATTGTGTGAATCGTGTGGATTGATTCATTTATTAACAATTCATTCTAAACCTTATAATTTCAAAAGTATTGATAAAATTTACATTTGGTGATGAAGCATAAAACTCATGTTCAATCTCTAATTTTTATTCATTTGATATAACTACAAATATGATCAGTATCTTAACACACTGTATAACATCATAGAGGTGGAGATGAAGGCTGTAGATAGTTTGAGATGTGCATTGCCAACAATTATCTTGAAATCAAACATAAATATTTTTGTTCCATTACTAGGAATTTGTAACTATTTAGTTACAAATTTATTTATCAATAAATTTCCACACAATCTTATCTCCCCAATCACATGCATTGAGTAAACATTCAAGAAAAATATAACTAAAATGATTCTAAGATGTGATTGAACAACTCACCTACTACAGACATACCTGGTAAGAATGTGATCATTCCAACTCAGAGCTCCAACCATTGAGCAATGACTTTGAAGATTTCGCAATTTCTTCATAGTTTCAATATCCCACAACTTGAATTGTAAATACAAAATTGTTATGAGCAAACTTGCTAAAGTATTGCATCCAAACTAATAGAATAGGCCATTCTTTTCTTCTTGTGTCTTCCTTCTAACGCCTGTAGGTTCCCTTACCTCTCTCAAATGTTTTTAAAAAATAAGAACTTCCAGAACATCATTCAAACTTGGGGACTTTAAGATTACTAAGCGATTTTGAATTGCAGACAATGTTGCAATGCAGGGTATGCAGCAGTGGATGTCACAAATTCCAGATTATCTGCATTTTAATGTGTTGACATGGAATCATTTTGGTCACAACTCCAGGGATAACTTCTCTGCTCTTCAAAATAATAACATGCAAACATTTGCATTTACCAATTAAATCTTTTCATCCGAAGGACTACATCCAACAAAGTCAGTTGTGAAAAAAACTTCAGAAGTGGGACTTGAATATCGAGTATAGAATATAGAGTGGGACTTGTTTAGAGAGAAAAAGAAAGGCATTTATTAAAAAGTGTAGCTTCTGTTGCTAATCTCCACATAAAGCTCATCCATCAGTAGAGTTAACCCTTCTGTTCTTTCAGTCATTGAGGCAGAACTTCTTAACTCCTCTGATGTATATCTAGTTATGATGATATTCTCTGGTTATATCATGAGATCAAGTGAAATTCCCAAAGAAATATGGATATCTCTAGTCTCCATTCACAGCGAAGCCCAGTTAAAATCCACAGGAATCCTTGATTTAATCCCAAAAGTGAAGAGGGCCAAGGAAAGAATTCTCACTCTAGTATTTTTATTTCAATCAACTGAACGATCTTCATCCCAAAATGAAGAAGAATGTACTCTCCTCTCCAGAATGTCTGAATGTAACAATTTAATATTTAGCTATTTCTGTTATCACAGGGTGACAGCACAGTTAGTGTAAACGTTAGTGCAACATGTTTCAATGCCAGCGACCTGGATTCAAATCCGTCACTGTCTGTAAGTTTGTACGTTCTCCCTGGTCTGCGTGAGTTTCCACCCTTGAAGTAGACAGGGGTTGTAGGTCAACTGGGTACAATTGGGTGACACAGGCTCATGGGCTGAAAGGGCCTGTAACCATGCTTTATGTCTACATTTTAAATTATCAGTTGCCAAATAAAGAACACAGAAAAAGAGTCAAATTTTAATGTAAGTCGGTTTCTGAAAGAACTGATCTGAAGCCCACTTATGAATACAGGCCATAAGCCAAAAAATTACTCCTCTCAACTCTCAATGAGAAGTCTGGCACCTCATTAATAGTTGTTCCTTTAGATATTGTTACATACATCCATAATGTTGTATATAATCATTACTATAAACATCTTTAGCATATCTTTCAAAACCAGCAATTACAATATTTCAACGATGTTGGAATTTTAAATAAAATATACAATACTCCTCTCCAAACTTTCCCAATTGATCGAAAATAACAATAATCAATACCCAGTTACCTGCACCTGAGCAGAACTAGTTCCAATTGCAAGACTGTTTCTATCCTTAATCCAGGCCAGTGATGAAATGTATCCAGATTCCATGGGAATTACCTCATGGATTCCCTTTTCTGGGTGCCAAAGGTAAACTGCATTGGAAAGGGCAATAGCTACAAGATTTGCAGCATTCCAGTCAACCAAATTAAGATCTAAAAAAAATAAAATCCATGTTTGTAACAATGAGCTACATTTTGATAGTGCAGTTAACACAGACAAATGCTCTGAGGTACTTCTTAAGGGCCTGTTGGAAAATGAACACTGTGCCAACTGAGAAGAGATTGGGAGAGCCGACCAAAAGTTCAAAAAATTAATAGGATCCCAGGGGAGCATTCTGAAATAGGGATGTAGAATGATTACGATAGGGATTACAGATACTAGAAAATGAAAGCCAGGAAATCAAATTATAATTCTCAATAACAGAGGTTTGGGAAGTAAGGGAGAGAGAGGCTTTGACAATGGTGACAGAGAACAAGAAATGATTGGATGAATAATAAAAGTAGAGACATGGGAGACATGTTCAAGAAAAGGGATTTTTAAAACTTTTGGGCACTGAGAGAGGAGAAACAATGATCTTTTACAAGAATAAAGGTGAGCATATCTTGAACCTAGCTGGTAATACTGGTAACCATTTATCACAAAGACATTACTTGTAAAAAAAAACTTCCCTTAAATTAACAAGGACAATATATTTTGCTTAGAATTACTTAGTTGTACTTCAGTTCTCCTGGTTTCCTACTGTAGGAAGCAGAAAGAATTTTAAGAAAACTCTGATTTAACCAATGTGCACAGGATCTTCCTTTGGATTACAGATGGTGGTTTGAGAACTACATTGGAAATCTTTTGGAAGTAGTGTCAATTCACAAGGTGTATGTACTTAAAACAATGAGGTCCTGCAACACTTTTTCATTAAAGTCCTAAGTAACTTCTCCCACCATCATGTTGAAACAGAAAAGAAAAAATTTCCTCTCTGTATTCCTTCATCCCATTTTTAGGAGTATCCAACTTTTCTGAACAGCTGTAAGGTATACACTTCTCTATATAAAATAGCAACTCGCTTGAGCAATTTTGATTAATTTGTGTTCCATTCTCTATTCACCTTCCTTCTCTGGGTAATCAGACAGAGAATTGTTTACGTAAAGTTGAAAATTGAATATAAATTTCTGCCTTTAGAACAAATGCCTACAATCTAAAGACTAGACACTGAGCTAATTTTGCAATGTATTAATGCAAAGTATACGCATACATTTTGATATCTTTAAGGTATGGAGAAGGAGATGGCTTCCAGTTGTTTGCTTTGTGTCATATAAGATAGATTATAAAATCTCAAAGCAAATACAATGTATATGTAAATCATTGTTAATTACTACAAGGGAAAAAGATCATCCTATCAAGCTTTATTTTACTACTTTATTTTTCCTCTCTAAAACTAGGAAGATGCTGACAGATTGGAAATTATTTTTGGAGAGTTAAAAACCTCAGTGTTTTTTTAATCCCTGGCAATCCCAAACAAAGCATCAAACTTCCAAATTCTATGCAGTTACAAGAAGATGGGTTTCTCAAGGATCTGTATAGTAATCCTTATGTTGAAGTGTTCATGATAGAAGAACAACCAATCATAGATATTTTTGCAAAAAAATGCTGAATTGGAGTTTGTCAGATCCACAACAGAACATTACTTTTATTAACTGCATCAGAGAAAGTTGATGTTTGACAAAGGTATCAGAGAAATTAACCCATTCATCGTTTGAGATACTGTATCTTGCATTAATCTACTAGCTTGCACTATGACATGAAAATTTATAGTGTCAATTTCTGAATCAGAGTCACAAATTTTTGCCCTCAGTAGTTTTTCACTTATTTTTATTGGGAGAGTGTACATCTTCTTCCAGAAAGTGCTAACAGAATATGATGTTTATTGTGCAGTGGCTTCTATTTTGATGTTTCTGCTTTGCAGGATTGGGGATATCACACCAGAACCACACCAGTTTTACATTAGTATGAAAGCATGGTATGACAGATTATAGATATGTTTTTGGGAGATAAATTGGGGCAGGTTTTTAGTGTAGGTAACATACAAACACTTTAAAATACTGGGACTCTGCTCATGCTGGACAGGCTGGCACCAAGAGCCTTTGCAAAAGCTTTGAAGAGTGCCCATGGATTATTGTTTACAAAAAGGCAACAGATGAAAGAACTCGTCAGAGCCCCAGGCTGTCTGGAGTGGAGCTTGCTGTTCTAAGAAGGTCATGTGGTTTTCCAAGCAGAGAGAGTAAAACAGGCTTTTTCTCTGAGAGAGAGAATTGAGTTCTGCAGTTTTACAATCAGCAGCAGCAGCTGGGTCTGGAACAGGACAAGCTGGAAAGCTTGTGGAAAACCCCATTTGGAAGATGGGTTGTGAGTGCTTAGTTCAGCCTGGTCAAAGCGCTTGTGGTTTGCGGTGAGCTGTTAGCCAGAATCAGACACACACAAGGTAAAGACTGTACAACAGGCTTTAATCCAAAAAGACTTCCACAGAGCCAGGCTGGCTGTAGTTGCAGCAACTCTGAGTGAGGCCTCGGGAGGCCAGCGCAGGCTTATATCCTGGAGGGTGATTGACACCCAACCGGGTGGGACTTGATCCATTCAGGCCGACTGATTGACAGCCAGCCAGGTGTTGTCCTGTCCCCTTACACTCCTGAAGGTACAGGTGTTTCCCCCTGAAGTAGGCTGGCAGTACACTCCTGCAGGTACAGAGGTTGTCCCCTGCAGTAGACCAGTGGTGTACCACCACATTCAGCCCCTTCTTTAAAATTGTCCCAGGGGGCAGTAATCATACCCACTATACAAAATACAATATTTACAGAATGAGATGATCAAGCTGCCGCCGGGGCCTCTGTCACCATTGTAGGACTAGCTCTTTGTCACTGGTTGGAGGTGAAGTGGGGGGGGCTGGCAGCAGGGGTGTGTGTGACTGGTGTGGTGCCGCACAGAGGGTGGCCAAGGGGCCAGGGTCGATGTGCGATACTTGTATTGGATGATTGGGGGAGGAGGTTCGTCCCACAGGGCTGAAGCGGGCCCCTGGTGGTTAAGGAGGTCCAGCACGTCCCATAGCTGCCTGGGGATGGGGATGTATGCCTGGTCAGCGTCATCCTGGGCTGAAGGATGCTGTGGAGTGATAGGTGCTCCTGCTGGTGCCAGGTCCTTGGTTGAGACGGTGTCCTCCCTGCCACTGCAGAACCTAACACAGGTGTAGTTGTGGTTCGCGTGTAGGAGGAAGACCTGCTCGACCAGGGGTTCGGCCTTGTGTGTCCATACGTGCTTACGCAGGAGCACTGGTCCCAGTGACATGAGCCATGCTGGGAGGGACATTCCAGTTGCCGACTTCCTGGGGAATGTAAACAGACGTTCATGAGGGGTCTCATTGGTAGCCGTACAAAGCAGCGACCTAATGGCATGGAGCACCTCGGGCAGGGCGTCCTGCCAGTACTCAATGGCCCACCCTTTTGACTTGAAAGCCAGGAGGACTACCTTCCAGACCACCCCATTTTCGCCTTCCACTTGCCCATTGCCTCTCAGGTTATAACTCATCAGGCAGCTGGTCGCGATGCCCCTCGCCGTCAGGTACTGGCGCAGCTCATCACTCATGAAACTAGACCCTTGGCCACTGTGGATGAAAGCGGGGTAGCCAAACATGGTGAAAATCTGCCCCAAGGCCCTGATGATGGTGGCCATGGAGGTGTCTGGGCAAGGGATAGCGAAAGGGAAGCGTGAGTACTTGTCCACTACTATAAGGAAGTAGACATTTCAGTTCGTGGAAGGCAGGGGCCGTTTGAAGTCCATGGCGAGATGCTTGAAGGGCCGAGTAGCCTTTATGACATGGGCCTGGGGCAGGCGGAAGAAACGGGGTTTATACTCCGTTCAGACCCGGGAGGCCTCGGTCATGTCCCTGATAGTATACAGCAGGTTCCAGGACTTAATGAAGTGGTGCAACCTAGTGACACCCAGATGGCAGAGGGACTCATGCAATGCCTGCACCCTGTCGTCATGCATAAATGTGCAGATCCGAGAGAGGGCATTGGGGGAGTCGTTAAACTTCGCGGGGCGGTAATGGATGTCGTAGCTGTAGGTTGCCAGCTCGACTCTCCAGCGCAGGATCTTGTCATTCTTGATCTTGCTCTTGAGGGTAGTGTTAAACATGAACGCCATGGCCCACTAGACCGTGAGGAGGGTGAATCTCCTGACAGCCAGGTAGTGGCACCAGTGGCGGACTGCTTCCACAATCGCCTGGGCCTCCTTTTCAATGGCAGAATGCCCTAGCTCGGAGCCGTGGAGGGTCCTAGAGAAGAAAGCGATGGGACTCCCCCCTTGGTTAAGGGTAGCAGCGAGGGCTACCTCGGAGGCATCGCTCTCCACCTGGAACGGGGAGTCCTCATCCACGGCTTGCATTGTGGCATCTGCGATGTCCTGCCTGATGTGTGGATGAAGGCTATCTGTACCTCAGGTGGGAGGGGTAAAGTTGTAACTTGGTCCAATGGCCAGACCTTGTCCGAGAAATGAGGGACCCACTGCGAATAATAGGATAATAGGCCAACGCACCTGCGGAGGGCCTTTAGCGTGGGGGGGCAGAGGTAGCTCCATTAATGGGCGCATCCTTTCTGGATCTGGGCCGACGACCCCGTGGGCCACGATGTACCCCAGGATGGTGAGGCGGGTGGTGCTAAACACACACTTCTCCTTGTTGTAAGTGAGGTTCAGCTCCCCAGCTGACTGGAGGAAATTTTCCAGGTTAGCATCATTGTCCTGCTGGTCACGGTCGCAGATAGTGATGTTATCCAGATACGGGAACGTCGCCTTTAGCTTGTGCCTGTCTACCATGCTATCCATCTCACGCTGGAAGACAGAGACCCCGTTCATGACCCCAAAGGGAACTCGGCGGAACTGGTACAGGTGGCTCGTCTGCCTCGAAGAGCATGTCCTTCGGGTGGATGGGGATTTGGTGATACGCCAACTTCAGGTCAATCATGGAGAAAACCCGGTAGCGGGCTATCACATTGACCATGTCGGTGATCCTCAGCAGGGGGTATGCATCCAGTTGGGCGTACTGGTTAATGGTCTGGCTGTAATCCATGACCATCCTCAGCTTACTTCCCCCTTTGACCACCAGGACATGGGCTCTCCAAGGGCTGTTACTGGGCTCTATGACTCCTTCCGCCAGGAGTCGCCGCACCTCCGCCTTAATGAAGTCTCTGTCTGCGGTGCAATAGCGCCTACGTCTGGCGGTGATCAGCTTGCAGCCTAGCGTAAAAAGTGGAAAGAGCGCAGGTGGGGTAATGCGTAGTGTGGAGAGACCACAGGTTGGCCGGGGCTGGTAGGTTGGCGTGCTGTGTAACTTGAGTGGAGGTTGGGGCCCCCCGAAGGCAAGGATGACACTCTGAAGGTGGCACTGGAAATCTAGACCCAGGTGGACTGGAGCGCAGAGTTTAGGCATGACCAGGAGCCTGAACCCTGTGTAAGTCTTCCCTCCCACAGTTATATTGGCCAAACAGCTCCTGAGGGTACCAACAGTCTTATCCTTGGTGGTGAGGGCGATCGTGCAGGTGGTGGGGTGGACTTTTAATTTCAGGAAATGGGCCACGCTCGGGTGAATGAAGCTCTTGGTGCTGCCACTGTCGAACAGGCATTTTGTTACCTGCCCAATTGCTTGCATGTCCATCATAGAGCACCCGAGGTCGTGAGGGATGTCCCTTGTCAGCGTGGTAGCAGCCAGGACCATCTCAGGGTCAGAGTCGTCGCTCTCCAGTTGTCCATGGCAATTTATGGCGTCCGGAGGCATGGGGAGCGTCAGTAGGTTGGCCTGGTCATTGCCCGTGTTGATCACGTCGACATCGGTCGTGGGGTGCAGCATGCGGCAGCTGATGGCGTCTAGAAGCCTGGAGAGCATTGGTAGGACAGCCTGGTCATCACCCGTGTTGACCACGTCGTTCTCATCATCGTCTGGGGCCCTCCGTGTCAGCTACTGCCTGGCCCAAGATGGCGGTGGCACATGGGGGCCCACTGCATGGCTGGCCTCCTTCCCCAGTCATGTTCGTTGCACTGAGGGAAGTGATGTCGTCGTGGCCAGTGGCAGTGACGTCATGACGTCTGCCAGAAGTGACGTCATGCCGTGAACCGGAAGTGATGTCGCTATAGTTCTCGGCAAGCAGGGGCTGGTCCAGGTGCTCGGGGCACATGCTGCAATCGTCACTGGCTGAACCGGATGCTGCACCGTCGGAGTCGGGGAAGAAAGAAGTTGTAACGGGAACAATGGCGCCATCTGGCACGCCCACGTGGAGGGGTCTGAGGGGGAGGTGGGGAGGCATAGAGGGCCGCTGAGCTGCCGGCTGGTTTTGAGAGGCACACTTTAGCAAAGTGGCCTCTCTTGCCACATCGGGAACACTACTGGTTCCTAGCAGGCAGTTTCGGTGCAATCATCGGTCTGACCCACACCAGTAATTACAGGGGTGCCGGGCGCCTGCTGCAGTGACATTCTCCTCCCCAGCTGCAGTGTGAGAGGGCCATGAGGGAGCCTGAGGAAACCTGGAATCGAAGGCTTTGATGTGCAGAGCTGCAGCTTCCAGGGTTTGGACCACTTCCACTGTCTTGGTAAGGGGTAGATACTATCCTCCAGCAGCTTCTGCTGGATGTCCTTCGACCGTAGCCCTTGGATGAAGGCATCCCGGATCAGCCTCTCAACCTCCTCTGCGCCTACCCCGGGTTCAGCCAGACACGGTCGGGCCAACTCTCGCAGGTGTCCCAGGTAAGACTCAGCTGTCTCCATGGGTTGCTGGGCTCGGGTGTTGAGGAGGTACCTTGCACAGACCATATTCAGGGGGGGGCTTTTACAAGTTCTCAAGAGTGTCCATTGTGCTCTTGTACATGGAGCAGCCTTTAGTTGCCTGGAAGGCATGGGGACCCAGCTTTGACCAAAGTAGGACCAACCTCTTCCGATCTGAGTCCAGGATGCCACCTGCATATGCCTCGATGATTGCCTCGACCACGTGCTGCCAGATCTCGAAGCGTGTCTGGGCTTTCGGGTGGCGTGGGTCGACTTTGAGGCTCCCTGCGCTCAGGAGTTTTTCCAAGGCAGCCATCAGATTAAATTGTAGTGCGCTGTTAGCCAGAATCAGACATACACAAGGTAAAGACTGTACAACAGGCTTTAATCCACAAAGACTTCCACAGAGCCAGGCCGGCTGTAGCTGCAGCAACTCTGACTGAGGCCTCGGGAGACCAGCGCAGGCTTATATCCCAGAGGGTGTTTGACACCCAACCGGGTGGGGCTTGATCCATTCAGGCCGACTGATTGACAGCCGGCCAGGTGTTGTCCTGTCCCCTTACACTCCTGCAGGTACAGAGGTTGCCCCCTGCAGTAGGCCGGCAGTACACTCCTGCAGGTATAGAGGTTGCCCCCTGCAGTAGGCTGGTGGTGTACCACCACATGGTTCATACAAGAGGAGAGGTCTGGCTGCATAATGTTTCACTTGAAATAAGGGAAACAAAAAGGAACTCTTTGGTGACCTGAAAGAAAGAGGTTATCATCTGGAAAACCCAGATGGGGCAAGTTTCTTCGGCAAGACATTGAAGTGGTTGCTTAAAAGGAATCAGTTGTGGGTGTCCTGTGAACAACAAATCTCTCTCTGAAAACCGACAAGAACCTTCCTGAGAGGTAAACATTTACTTTTCTAGCACCAAAGCCTGGTGAACTTTATAAATGTTAAATTCTGTGCACAGTATAAGAATTGCCTGGAACCAGTGAACTTGGAGGAATGAGAAGTGAAACTCTAAATTTATACACATATTACATACATGTGCGCTTAGAATTAGAAGGGGGTTAATTAGGTTAGTTACGTTAATTGTGATAAGTTAAAGTGTGATACTGTTTTCATGTTTAAAGATAAGTAAAATCAACTTTTGTTTAACCATTTGTCTTGGTGAATATCTATTGCTGCTGGGTTTATGGGTCCTCTGGGCTTGTAACAATGGATTGTGGTGGAGGGGTGTTATTGTGATTGAAGATCTCTGATTAATGGTGTTCTGCAAGAATTGGTGCTAGAGTCTTTACTGTTTATAATATATATAAATGATTTGGTCAAAAATATAAGTGGGCTGATTAACAAGTTTGCAGATGACATGATAATTGATGAAACTGCAGATAGTCAGAATTGTTTTCAAGTGATATAGCAGGAAATAAATCAGTTAGAAATTGGGCAAAGAGATAGCAGATGATGTTTAATCTAGATATGTATGTTGGTAAAACATAGGAGACTGTCTATTTTTTTCAGATGAAACTCAATGCACTCTGGTGGTCGACCAGCATCAATAAGAGAAAAAGAATAATCGAACTTTTGGGCGGAAGGGCTTCATCAAGACTGGAAATAGAGAGAAAATCCAGGATTGGCAAGGCATGATGGGCAAAGGCAGAACATAGAACAGAACTGCACAGGGGCAGGCCCTTCAGCCCACATGTCTGTGCCAAACATGATGTGCAAATTAAACTAAAAATTTGCTGCTTGCTCCTGGTAGATATACCTCTGACCCTTCATATTCTTGTGCCCACCTAGAAGCCTCTTAAAAGCTACTGTTGTATCTGCTTCCATCATTACTCCTGGCAGTCCATTCCTGTCACTATTTTCTATGTAAAATATTTTCCCCACACTTCTCCCTTAAAACTTCCTCCCACTCACTTTAAACTTGTGTTCTCTAGTGTGCGACACTTTTCCTCTGGGGAGAGAGTTTCTCAATGTCCATCTGATCAATGCCTATCATAATTTTATGCACCTCAATTGGGTTGCCCCTCAGCCTCCTACGCTCCAGAGAAAACAACCCAAGTTTGTCCAATCTCTTTGCATAATTCATACCCTCCAAACCAGACAACATCCTGTTAAATCTCTTCTGAACTCTTTCCTGTAATGGGACAACCAGAAATGCATACAGTATTCGAAGTGCAGCCAAACCAAAGTGATATATAGCTGTAACATACTTACATACTGACTTCCAGGCCAAACAGCCTGAAGAAAACTGAGGTCCTCCATCAGCCAGCTCCCCACCATGACTACCAGCCCCCCCACATCTCCAACGGGCACACAAAACTCAAAACGGTCAACCAGTTTACCTATCTCGGCTGCACCATTTCATCAGATGCAAGGATCGACAATGAGATAGACAACAGACTCGCCAAGGCAAACAGCGCCTTTGGAAGACTACACAAAAGAGTCTGGAAAAACAACCAACTGAAAAACCTCACAAAGATAAGCGTATACAGAGCCGTTGTCATACCCACACTCCTGTTCGGCTCCGAATCATGGGTCCTCTACCGGCACCACCTACGGCTCCTAGAACGCTTCCACCAGCGTTGTCTCCGCTCCATCCTCAACATCCATTGGAGCGCTTACATCCCTAACGTCGAAGTACTCGAGATGGCAGAGGTCGACAGCATCGAGTCCACGCTGCTGAAGATCCAGCTGCGCTGGATAGGTCACGTCTCCAGAATGGAGGACCATCGCCTTCCCAAGATCGTGTTATATGGCGAGCTCTCCACTGGCCACCGTGACAGAGGTGCACCAAAGAAAAGGTACAAGGACTGCCTAAAGAAATCTCTTGGTGCCTGCCACATTGACCACCGCCAGTGGGCTGATAACGCCTCAAACCGTGCATCTTGGCGCCTCACAGTTTGGCGGGCAGCAACCTCCTTTGAAGAAGACCGCAGAGCCCACCTCACTGACAAAAGGCAAAGGAGGAAAAACCCAACACCCAACCCCAACCAACCAATTTTCCCCTGCAACCGCTGCAACCGTGTCTGCCTGTCCCGCATCGGACTTGTCAGCCACAAACGAGCCTGCAGCTGACGTGGACTTTTTACCCCCTCCATAAATCTTCGTCCGCGAAGCCAAGCCAAAAGAAGAACTTACATACTCAATGCGCCACCCATTGAAGCCAAGTATACCATGTGCCTTCTTTACCACTGTATCAACCTGTGCAGCTGCTTTCAATGGGTTACAGACCTGTACCCCTGGATCCCACTGCACAGCAATACTTTTAAGAGCCCTACCATTGACTGTATTCATGACCCTTAGATTTGATCACCCAAAGTGCAACACTTCACACTTGTCTGGATTAAACTCCATCTGCCATTTCTCTGCCCACATCTGCAACTGATAAATATCCTGTGTGATGCGCTGTGGTGCAGCAAACAAACACAAGAAGACTGTACTACAGGCTTTAATCAGCTTAGAATTGAACACCAGGTCTCTGTAGCCTCTGGTTCCACATGCCCAAATGATTTAGAAAAGGGACAGCTCAAGTCTTTATATGGGCCGGTGATTGACAGCCAGCATGGCGGGCCCAGCCTCGCAGGTTGCCTACCTGCAGGTACAGTGGTTGCCCCTGCAGTAGCCTGGTAGGAGCATGGTTATAGTAGTGGTTGTATCACCACATGCTGTTGTATTCTTTAATAACCCTCTACACATCCATAACTTCACCACTCTTTGTATCATCTGCAATACTAACCCATCCATCCACGTTTTTTCCCCATGTTATTTATGTATATCACAAACAATGTGACAGAGAGGCAAAAAAACAAAGGGATAGGTGGAGGAAGATGAGTCAGACAGGGTGGAATAGGTGATTAGAAAACAGAGGCTGCAGAGCTGAAATCTGATTTTAAAAAAGATGACAGTGGAAACCAGCAGGAAACCAAGGTGGGGGAAGGGATGAGGTGGAGAGACCAGAAGAAACCAATGGGAAAATGGGTAGAAGGAGGTGGAACCCAAGATTCTGTTACCCTTTGGGAGGTAAATGCAAGCATCCTTAGGAACATTGATGAAGAGCGCAATCTTGAGGTGGAACTCCACAGTTCTCTGAGAGTGGCAACAAAATAGGATAAGGTGGTTGAGAAACATGCTTACCTTCATTGGTCAGAGTACTGAATATAAAAATCGGTGAGTCGTGTTTCTCTGGTCGCATTACAGGAAGGATGTGGATGCTTTGTAAAGAGTGCAGAAAATGTTCACCGAGGTGTTGCCTGAATTAAAGAATTTTAGCAATAAAGAGTGGTTGGACAAATTTGAATTGCTTTCTCTGAAGAATCAGAGGCTGAGGGGCAAACTAATACGAACGTAAAATTAGAGTATAGACAGGGTAGATGGTCAGTCTTTTTCGCAGGGCATAGGTTTAAATTTAGATTTTAAAGGAGACTCGTGAGGCAAGAGCAATAGATGACTGGAATGAGTTGGAGTAGAAGCAGATATGATAGCAATATTTAAGAGGCATTTAAACAGACACAAAAACAGGGAGGAAATGGAGAGAAATTAACTATATACAGGCTAGATGTGCATCTTAAATTTTCATCATGGTCAACACAAGCATTGTGGGCTGAAGAGCCTGTTAGTGTGCTATACTATGTATTGTACTACCTTCTAAAGTTCAGTCATTTGTTTCTTTGCAAAGAATGCTGGTTTTAGTTCAACACAGAATGCAAATATTATTACTCATACATGAGATGAATGTTGCAGGGTTAGCATCCTAGACAGAACATCACTGATTTGCTTGGTAGCATTCTTCGACAATATTTAGGCTCACATATATTCTCCTATGGTGGTGGCTGGAACAGAAATCAAAAGCAAGAACAATGACTAGCTCACACTTGCTTGGTCCCTAGAAACAATTTAATTTGAATACTGGATCAGTGAAGATTAATAATCAATGGTTATTAACTCACATATATTAGTAATCTTCAAAACATTAAACCTATATTGAGCTTTAGAACACAATAGAGATTATTTTGAAAATTTGCTTGGCTCAGGAGTTTGTGTGAATCAAAACTCTGAACCAAAGCAATTTCATGAAGAAAAATGCGTTTTCTGTGAAAATTCAAAGAAACTGCAGATGCTGGGAATCTGAAATAAAACAAAAAAATGCTGGAAATACTCATAAAGTTAGGAAGCATATGGGGGAAAGAGAAACATAATTAATGTTTTGGCATCAAAGACCCTTCAGTTTAATCCATAAACTATCAGGGTGCAAAAAAAAATTCCATTTGAATAAGGTTAGTTTCTTAAACAAGGTCAGAATATGTATTTAAATAGATCAAATAAAATCCAAAACTGAAAATGATACTTACAATAATCATCTTTCATTCCTGGAGCATCTAAGACTTTCATTGGGTTTAAAGATATACTCCGTTTGCTTATTGTGCCATCCTGTTTCACGTGCAGAGAAACATCACTTAGATTGTTCTTATGCACTGAAATGAAGAATAGATGCTTCAACATTATTAGAAGAGCCTGTAAATTCTTTCTGAAAATGGATCTAATCTAGATTTATAGATCAACAATTAGTCCAAGAGAGCCCAACAGTAAATATGTGAATTCTGGAATGTTTGGACACTTAATCTCTCAGTTTCACAGAAATGAATATCAAACTGTGAGTACAATGAGCGGACAATAATTTCATATGCATTTTGCACTAGCAACCAGACATATTTAACTCCATAAAACTTTAAATAATTTAAACATCTGAAGCACATTCTAAATGTTTAGTCATTTTATTAAACTTATAAGCCAAAGCAATTGGTCATGCATATCAACAAGTGGACTTCAAAGGAAAAAAAAACAGAATGACCTGAACAATCAAGTTTACATATTCTGTAACCTTTTCCAAAGTTTCATACGATCATAAAAGTATTTTGTTAATCTGATGTCGTCAATGAGGTTTTCAATCATGTGATGAATAGTACCTTTTTGGCTCATGGTAATTACAATAAAGAGCAGAAATGACCACAAAACACATATAAATCCTACACACAAATTCTCTGAATGGAAGCAATTCTTTTGGTTTATAGCCTTAAAGATAATGCTAAAGATCACACTGAAAACGATACTGAGAAAAATTCCATTTAGCCATGCCTTCCCCCGCCAAGCACTAATGACTATCAAAGGGAGTTCAAAATGACAATAAACATAAAAGCTATTGAAGATCAAAATAACACAGATGCTGGAAATTTAAAATAAAAATGCTGGAAATGCTCAATATGTCAGGACATAACAGTTGGAAGAGAAATTAGTTAAATTTTAGCTTGATGACACATCATCAAAACTGGGAAGGTGACAAAAGAAGCTTGTTAACTACAAGGAGGGTAGGACAGGGGGAGGACCCTAATGCAGGGCCTTGATCTAAAATGGCTACAATCCCTTTCCCACACCCACTGACTTCTTCCCACAGTTTGTTCTCGCTCCAGATTTCAGCATTTGAAATCTCTTGAGACTCCATGTTCAACAGATCATTTGATGCAATTTCCTTCATGTTCAAGACAATTCCACCATCAATCACAATTTTTTCTCTCTTCAGCATTTCATAGTGATTGTTGCTTTCACGGCCCTCTTGTACACGCTTTCATTCCACTAACTAATGCCTATTATTACATTATCCCTTGCAACCTCAGGCAATGTCTTTTCACCTCTTATCCTTCCACCATCCTTAGGATAGTCAGATTGGCCTTGATGAAACTGTACTTAAAGCACTGTTCACAGTTAGGTCTCCTTATCTAAAAAATGTATAAACTAGCTATCAATGGACCACATCAAAGATTCTCTACACCAGCCATTCTCAAAAGGGGGCCATATGACCTCCTGGGGGCCAAGGCACATTTAAGGGGGCCACGGATTGAAATCATAAAATATTTTTAATATTTTTTATGTAGTTGGTAGAAGAGAAGTATGGAAGAAGCCAACTAAAATTGACTGCTTCACAGGGAAGGGAGACCATAAACATTAAGCTGGCACTCTGGTGAGTTCGGTTGTAGCCGACCCGCGTGCACGTGAAGCCATGCGTGCGGATGGCCCGACTGATAAAGGGGCCTGTGAGCCCGTGACATTGCTGGGTGGCCTGGGGATGCGCAGTGTAGCGTCGGAGGATGCTCCTGCATGACCAGCGGTTCTGCCGGGCATGCGCGGAGCATCCCGGGTCCGTGACCTTTTGGAAAAAGTGTGGGCTGTGGAGGAGCCCGAGCACCAGCGCCCCGACGAGGTCGGGGTGCCGACATCGGGTATTCAAACCTGCAGCCGCACAGTCAAAGGACCTATGGTGACTGAAGGTGAAGAGGAACTTACCTTACTGGAATTTGCCCAGGAGGAGGAGCTTGCAGTTAAAGAAGGTAGACCTCAAAAAGTGGTTATGGAATCTGGATTGAGCTCAGTGTTCACTGTTTTGGAAGGGATTGCTTTCCAAATGGATAATATGTCGAAATAAATGTTAACTCAATGACCCAAGGAATTATGGAGGTGAAAACAAAAATGAATATTTTGTGTGAAGAAATGTCAACTATGAAACAAGAAATGACTGTAGTTAAGAGTGATATTAACAGATGTATAAAAGCTGTTGATATCATACAAGATAATTTTTTTTTTAATTAAAACAGCCTTTTATGAATGTCAAAATCAGGTGGAACGCAATAAAGAAAAAATGGAAAAAGTGGAAGGTTCTTTTGTAGATTGGGGGATTCAAAGAAGATTTATTGAAGAAGATTGATTCAATGGAAAATCAAAGCCAAAGAAATAATGAGAAAATAGTTGGTCTTCAAGAGGACTTTGAAGGTTCTGATCCAATAAAAAATTTTAAGCATTGGATCCCAGAGGTATTGGGTAAAGAGCTTTTTCCTAAAGGTTTGGAACTGGATCAGGTCCATAGAGCATTGAGGAAAAAAAACATTTCCTGGACAAACACCGAGGGCGGTCTTGATTCGTTGTTTGAAATATCAAGATAGAGAAATTATTTTACGAATGGCGGTACAGAAAGCGTGGTAGAGTCAATCCCCATTGATGATTCAAAATAATAGTGTTTTTTTTAATGCCGATTTGAGTTAAGAGGTTATTAGAAGACGACCTCTTTAATTCGGCTAAAGATGTCTTATGGCGAAAGGGCTATAAATTTGCTTTTCATTATCCTGCAATTTTGAAGGTTTTTTATGGAAACTTACAACCTCAATTTTTTGAAAACGATCACGATGCCTTGGTTTTTGCTGATTCATTGTCTCCTCAGAGGAGGGTAAACGGAAATGGAAATGGGAATTGGTTTGGAAAGAATGGAAAGAAAGAAGAGCTGACATGAAGTCTTCTTGACATTGAAGATCCGGAACAATCATTGGGCTTGGAATCATTGGGTTGAATATATATTTACTATATTTGAGTAATTGCTTCCTAATTCATAATTTAATTCCTAGTATATTAACCATTTCCAATTTTGCTCTTCGCAACAAATAGAAACATTCTTTCTCTGGCCATTTTAATGAAATTTTCATTATTTTAGTTATCAATCAGATATTTCTTTCCACATATCATTCATATTATTCATCCTTTCCAAATAGATATAATGTCCCAGTTCCGATGTCATCCTTGGAAATCCATTTTGCATTCTCTCCGACATTGATATCTTATAGTATTAATTAAAGATTAAAGGCCAATATGCCAAAGTCTTTTTAACCAACCTATCAAACTAGTTATCTTTAGTTTGTAAGCCCTAGTTATTGATCTCTCTCTGAATGGAAATAGTCCCTTCCTGTTAGCTATTTCAGCATTCCCATTATTCTTTTTCTTTGGCTTGGCTTCGCGGACGAAGATTTATGGAGGGGGTAAAAGTCCACGTCAGCTGCAGGCTCGTTTATGGCTGACAAGTCCGATGCGGGACAGGCAGGCACGGTTGCAGCGGCTGCAGGGGAAAATTGGTTGGTTGGGGTTGGGTGTTGGGTTTTTTCTCCTTTGCCTTTTGTCAGTGAGGTGGGCTCTGCGGTCTTCTTCAAAGGAGGTTGCTGCCCGCCAAACTGTGAGGCGCCGAGATGCACGGTTTGAGGCGATATCAGCCCACTGGCGGTGGTCAATGTGGCAGGCACCAAGAGATTTCTTTAGGCAGTCCTTGTACCTTTTCTTTGGTGCACCTCTGTCACGGTGGCCAGTGGAGAGCTCGCCATATAACACGATCTTGGGAAGGCGATGGTCCTCCATTCTGGAGACGTGACCCATCCAGCGCAGCTGGATCTTCAGCAGCGTGGACTCGATGCTGTCGACCTCTGCCATCTCGAGTACTTCGACGTTAGGGATGAAAGCGCTCCAATGGATGTTGAGGATGGAGCGGAGACAACGCTGGTGGAAGCGTTCTAGGAGCCGTAGGTGATGCCGGTAGAGGACCCATGATTCGGAGCCGAACAGGAGTGTGGGTATGACAACGGCTCTGTATACGCTTATCTTTGTGAGGTTTTTCAGTTGGTTGTTTTTCCAGACTCTTTTGTGTAGTCTTCCAAAGGCACTATTTGCCTTGGCGAGTCTGTTGTCTATCTCATTGTCGATCCTTGCATCTGATGAAATGGTGCAGCCGAGATAGGTAAACTGGTTGACCGTTTTGAGTTTTGTGTGCCCGATGGAGATGTGGGGGGGCTGGTAGTCATGGTGGGGAGCTGGCTGATGGAGGACCTCAGTTTTCTTCAGGCTGACTTCCAGGCCAAACATTTTGGCAGTTTCCGCAAAGCAGGATGTCAAGCGCTGAAGAGCTGGCTCTGAATGGGCAACTAAAGCGGCATCGTCTGCAAAGAGTAGTTCACGGACAAGTTTCTCTTGTGTCTTGGTGTGAGCTTGCAGGCGCCTCAGATTGAAGAGACTGCCATCTGTGCGGTACCGGATGTAAACAGCGTCTTCATTGTTGGGGTCTTTCATGGCTTGGTTCAGCATCATGCTGAAGAAGATTGAAAAGAGGGTTGGTGCGAGAATACAGCCTTGCTTCACGCCATTGTTAATGGAGAAGGGTTCAGAGAGCTCATTGCTGTATCTGACCCGACCTTGTTGGTTTTCATGCAGTTGGATAATCATTATACTGATTGAAAATGTACATCTTTCTTCAGCCCCATTTGTTCCAACTCATTCTGAATGGCGAACACAGTGCCTCGAGAAATGGAGCATTGATTGCACTGATGAGCCACGTCACAACTATCTCTGTATCTAAACACAGGCAACAATGCACTTTGTGGACTTTAACAGGGATTGAGCAGTCTGCAATGAGTATTGCAGCTACCGACATGAGACCCCCAATGTCAACAGTGTCCCCTTAAGGTTCTGAGAAAAGCAACAAACTAGTGCAATGTCCCTCCCTTTGTTTGCTCGTGTTCCCTTCTTCCTTCATCTACCTATTACTTCCTGTGGGACTATACTCCTCCCTCTGCCCCTGCCCCCCTCCCACCCCCACCATTTTGTTTGGGCGCCTGCTTGTTTGTTCATATCTTGGTGAACAGCTAAAGCCTAAAACATTGGTTATGTATCTTTATCTTTGCTTCATAAAGTACACTGTTTGAACTGCTAAGTTTCTCCTGCATTGTGTGTTTACTTCAGTCACAGTGTCTGCAAACTTTTGTGTTTTACACAATGTTCTTCTACTTCCACAGACACTATTTTATGACAGTTATGGAATTCATATTAGTATGGTTGGTTCTTTCATGTCAGATGAGGAAAGAGCATGGGCAGTATTGCAGACTTTTTAATCCATGGCCTTCAAGTCCCACATACTGCATATGTGTTCATCCCTGACTGCAGGCATGATATTCAAAACCAAACAAAATTATGGCAAAAAGGGGGACTATTTGAGCAATCGAACAGTGTACATAAATTTAGGCTCACCCAACTTCCTAACTCTCAGCTATATGGGTTACACTGCTTTAAGTTTTTGTCGTGGTACACCACCGGCCTACTGCAAGGGGCAACACCTGTACCTGCAGGAATGTACCACCAGCCTACTGCAGGGGGCAGCCTCTGTGCATGCAGAAGTGTAAGGGGACAGGACAACACCTGGCCGGCTGTCAACCAGTCGGCCTGAATGGATCAAGCCCACCCAGTCGGATGTCAATCACCTTCCGGGAATTAAGCCTGCGCTGGCTGCTGCAGCTACAGCCAGCCTGGCTCTGTGGAAGTCTTTGTGGATTAAAGCCTGTCATACAGTGTCTGATTCTGGCTAACAGCGCACCACAGTCTTCATCAAGTACTTCTTAAATTTTGGGTAAAAGTGGTTTCCTTAGATACCTTGAATGATTCTACATATTCTCAGATATTGTTGTTGTCCATGTGCATGTACAATTGTCATTCTTGAATCAAAACAATTTCCATAACTTCCACAATACACATTATTGAGCCCAAATAAATACAACTAGTGTTTCTTTTCTTCTGAAAACAAAAGTAAGAGAGTTGGCAAAAGCTGCAAAGAACAGTCCAAGAAAACATGGATGAGTGTCATGTGACTTAGGTAAATCTATTACACCATTTGTTAAAATTCAAAGAAGTGCATAGGCATAAAAAAAGGAAGAACAACAAAGTAAAATTAAAGATAGCTTTTAAAATTTATGAAATGTCTTAATAAAATACTCTAGGTGGGATAAGTGACTCGTCAATTTAAAATGCTAATAGAGAGAATAATGAGAAAGGTTTGGAGGACATAGCTGAGACAGAAACCATTTACTCATTGAGGCAGAAGAACAAACTGAGCTGTGGGGGAGAGAAGTGCAGTGTGGCTCACACTTGGAAAGAATGGCATGAACATGACAGTTAATGTATGGTTTCCTTTGTTGCCAAAGTTGTCATCATTGTTTGGACAGTACATTTAGCATAACAGCACAACTCTATTATGGCAGCAACGACCCGGTTTCGAATCCGGCACTGCCTGTAAGGAGTTTGTATGTTCTCCCTGTGTCTGTGTGGGTTTTTCCCAGGAGCTCCTGTTTCCTCCCACCCTTCAAAGCATACAGGACTTGTAGGTTGATTAATAGATTTGGGTGGCATGTGCTTGTGGGGCTGTTACTTGGCTGAATGTCTAATTTTTTTTAATTCTTGATATATTTTCGCACTTTGAGCTGCCCTCAAATTCAGTATTGGACCCGTAAATTTTTAGATCTACCTATATCTCTTTCTTTCTTTCTTTGGCTTGGCTTCGCGGACGAAGATTTATGGAGGGGTATGTCCACGTCTGCTGCAGGCTCGTTGGTGACTGACAAGTCCGATGCGGGACAAGCAGGCACGGTTGCAGCGGTTGCAAGGGAAAATTGGTTGGTTGGGGTTGGGTGTTGGGTTTTTCCTCCTTTGTCTTTTGTCAGTGAGGTGGGCTCTGCGGTCTTCTTCAAAGGAGGTTGCTGCCCGCCGAACTGTGAGGCGCCAAGATGCACGGTTGGAGGCGAGATCAGCCCACTGCCGGTGGTCAATGGGGCAGGCACCAAGAGATTTCTTTAAGCAGTCCTGGTACCTCTTCTTTGGTGCACCTCTGTCTTGGTGGCCAGTGGAGAGCTCGCCATAGAACATGATTTTGGGAAGGCGATGGTCCTCCATTCTGGAGACGTGACCCACCCAGTGCAGTTGGGTCTTCAGCAGCATGGATTCGATGCTTGCGGACTCTGCCAGTTCGAGTACTTCGATGTTGGTGATGAAGTCATTCCAATGATTGTTGAGGCTGGAGCGGAGACAACGCTGATGGAAGCGTTCTAGGAGCCGTAGGTGATGCCGGTAGAGAACCCATGATTCGGAGCCGAACAGAAGCGTGGGTATGACAACGGCTCTGTACACGCTGATCTTTGTGTGTTTCTTCAGGTGGTTGTTTTTCTAGACTCTTTTGTGTAGTCTTCCAAAGGCGCTATTTGCCTTGGCGAGTCTGTTGTCTATCTCTTTGTCGATACCTATATCTAAAAGATCATGAAAACCACAAACCCATATTTTAGAGCAAATGACATCCCATTGTCACATCTGTGCAATTTTTCCCCCTTCTTATGTCTACATTTAATATGCAGCGTGCCTCTGCAGTCATCAGTTTGTAATTATATAATCGTGCCATCTAGTGGCAATTAGACAAAATTTGACAATTTTCTTTCCAATTATGTTACTTGAATTTTTCTCCTAAGGCATTCATGCTGTGTAATTTTAAACATAATATTCTTCTTAAGAGTTTCACCTTGCCATCTAGTGGGAGGTGTGCAACTATTCTGATGCTTTTGCTTGGTCCTGCTAGAAGTACGCAAGGTTATTTCCAGGCTACCCAGGCAATTAGTCAGATCCATCCCTAATAAGCCCAAAGGTAAAGGGAAATTTAATTGCTTATAAAACTATGTGGTCTGAATAGAAAGAATGGCAAGATATAAGCCCAAGAAAAATTGCATCTTGTGAAATGAGACATACAATAGGTGTAATTCTGGAACTAGGGAAGGATAAAGGGAGATTTAATGGACGTTGATAAAGTTATGAGACCCAAATAGAATGAACAGAAAGAACTTATTTCCCTGGACTAAGCAGTGACTGACTCCTTGAACTTTCTCACCACAGTCCTGAAATCATGCGGTTGAAAATGAGTTATCTTCCCAAAGTCAAAACAGAACCAGCGAGCCCTGCTGTTTAATATGATAAACAGCCACATCAGAGGGATATCAGGAAGGCACTGCATCTAGAATTAGAGTCATAAAGATGGAGAGCATAGAACAGGCCTTTGGTTTTCAACATCCATGTGACCTTTTTCTCATCTACACTGTCATTTGCCTGCATTAGGCCCATACCCTACCTAGTCAAGTGCCCATATAAAAGAATTTTAAATGTCGTGATTGCATCTGATAGCATCACATCCTCATCAGAGAGTTACAGAAGTCAAGCACACTCTGTGTAAAAATTTTCCACTCATTCCCCTTTAAAACTCTTTCCTCAAACCTATGTTTCCTCTATCATGAGGAAAATATTCTATCTCCCATATATGGCTCATAATTTTATATATCTCTATCAGGTCAACGCCACTGCCTCCTTCAATCCAAGGAAAACAAGTTCATCTTATCCAATTTTTCCTCCTATCTAAAGTTCTCCAGTCCAAACGATCTCCTCTGCACTCTTTCCAATACAACCATATTAATGGCAACTAGAACTGCACACAATACTCCATGTATGGTCTAACCAGTGTTTTGTAAACTTGGAACATAATGTCCCAACCTTCATATTCTATGGCCCTACCTATGAAGGAAAGTATGTCATATGCCTTCTTCACCATTCTATCTACCTGCAATGCCACTTTCAGGGAACAATGGACTTGAACCCCATTAGTGCCCTACCATTTACTGTATATGTCCTATCCCTAATTCACTTTGCAAAACGTATCAAATCGCATTTATCAAGATTAAATTCCACCTGACAAAGGTCTACTCAACCTCGATATGAACTATGTAATGTTCCTCAGTATCTGCAACACTACCAATTTTCATGCCATCTGCAAACTTAATAATTATTCCCCCTACTTTCACATCCAAGTTGTTATATTGTTCATATGTAATATGAAACTGCCAAAATGTTTGGCCTGGAAGTCAGCCTGAAGAAAACTGAGGTCCTCCATCAGCCAGCTCCCCACCATGACTACCAGCCCCCCCACATCTCCATCGGGCACACAAAACTCAAAACGGTCAACCAGTTTACCTATCTCGGCTGCACCATTTCATCAGATGCAAGGATCGACAATGAGATAGACAACAGACTCGCCAAGGCAAATAGCGCCTTTGGAAGACTACACAAAAGAGTCTGGAAAAACAACCAACTGAAAAACCTCACAAAGATAAGCGTATACAGAGCCGTTGTCATACCCACACTCCTGTTCGGCTCCGAATCATGGGTCCTCTACCGGCACCACCTACGGCTCCTAGAACGCTTCCACCAGCGTTGTCTCCGCTCCATCCTCAACATCCATTGGAGCGCTCACACCCCTAACGTCGAGGTACTCGAGATGGCAGAGGTCGACAGCATCGAGTCCACGCTGCTGAAGATCCAGCTGCGCTGGATGGGTCACGTCTCCAGAATGGAGGACCATCGCCTTCCCAAGATCGTATTATATGGCGAGCTCTCCACTGGCCACCGTGACAGAGGTGCACCAAAGAAAAGGTACAAGGACTGCCTAAAGAAATCTCTTGGTGCCTGCCACATTGACCACCGCCAGTGGGCTGATAACGCCTCAAACCGTGCATCTTGGCGCCTCACAGTTTGGCGGGCAGCAGCCTCCTTTGAAGAAGACCGCAGAGCCCACCTCACTGACAAAAGGCAAAGGAGGAAAAACCCAACACCCAACCCCAACCAACCAATTTTCCCTTGCAACCGCTGCAATCGTGTCTGCCTGTCCCGCATCGGATTGGTCAGCCACAAACGAGCCTGCAGCTGACGTGGACTTTTTACCCCCTCCATAAATCTTCGTCCGCGAAGCCAAGCCAAAGAGGAAGAATATAAACAATATGGACCCCAACACCAACCCCTATGGTACACTGCTGCTTACAGACTTCCAATCAGAAAAGCATCCTTCCAGCACCATTCTCTGCTTCCTATCACCGAACAATTTTAAGATCCAATTAGCCAGTTCACATTGGATCTTGTATGCCTTAACCTTTTGGGCACACCTACCATGTGAGAAATTATTAAATGTTTTACTTTTGTCAATTCTACTTAAGAATGAAAGTAATTTAAATCTCCTGCTGGTACAGCCACATTAGTGAATTATCTATTTTACCCATTTGTACTGAATATTTGGGTCATTTTCAATGCTGGACTGCACTGGCTTATGTTCACCGCTGATCGTATTCTAACTTGAATCAAAGCCTCTATCAGATAACAAAATACAAAATAAGAATGAAGGAAAAAAATAATATATTTTAACTCCTTAATCATTGGTCCTATATTTCACAGTGAATAAGTGTCTAATATGACATATTAACAGCAGCAGGACTGATGCACATCTACATGTTAAAATACATATTTAGCACTACAGAAGCAAAAAGATAAACAGTGGCATTGCATTACCTTTGCCAGTCTGATTGTATTTTCCATTGATAGTCACAATTCTGGTTTTATTTTGGTCAGAAGGCATCACTCTCTGGAATCTCTATTAAAAATATATTGAACAATGATAGCAAACATTTGGTGAAGTATGCACAATAGTCAAGAAAGTTGTGGATCAAGGCAAAAGAAGCATCATGGCAGCATCAAATATCTCTCCTATTTCAAACAAAGAATACAACACAAGAGACTAGCAAGAGACTAGCCTGAAGAGCCCAGCAGGTCAAGCAGCAACTATGGAAACCAATAAGCAGTCCATGTTTCAAGCCAATTTCCATGGATTATGTCCCTATTGCTTTCCATGGATGCTGAGTTCCTCCAGCCCTCTCTTTGTGTGTGCTCCTGTTTTCTAGCATTTGCAGACTTGTTGTTTATTTCCTATTTCATGTATTATAGGATGTAAAGATATGTATATCGATCCAATCTCGTTGATAAACTTAAATTTTAATCAACAGAAAAATCTGTAAGCCATGAATTAAATACACAGTTACTTCAACATCAGAACTCCAGTAAGTTATGCCTTGTATTCCACACCTCTGAATTTGGATCGTCAAGTCATAAAATGTAATAAAATATAATATAATAGAAACATAATTGTTAGTTTTATGAGCCATTATAATTTGTTGAAAAAATATTGCTTGAAATAAAGTAGAAGGTAAGTATGTGCTAAAATACAGTACATCACATAATTAATAGAGCTACACTACTTTTTTAAACCATATTGTGTTTGCCCACCTGCTTTATTACAAAATGCCTTTCTTTCAGATTGTTCAAAAAGTGGTGCCCAGTGTTTCGATGTAATTGTTTATGATTTGGGAACAAGTAATCACCGAGAGCTTTTGTAGATGCTCTTTTCCTGTTTGCAGTGTCTGTTATTTTGATCAAGAAAAGAAAAGGAGTTAACATGCAAAGCCTTGAAATACAAGCAGAAGATGATAAGTGTTGTTTAAATTAATTTTTAAATGATTTGAGCTGTTCCATGTGCCATTATTTTTATTCAATAACCATCTGAAAAAATTAGGTTTAAGGACCGATCACTCATACCTTGAAGGGCTCAGGGCTGAAATATCTTTACATCCTATAGACACTGTGAAAGCTGATGTGTTCATCCAGCATTTCGGCAGGCTTTCATGTTTCACTACTATAATGCGAGAGGTGCTTAGAGTAAAGGTGATGAACTTAGAAAATGGAGCAGTACATGTAGTGACCATTACAGAGACTTGGCTGTTGCAAGGGCAGACTTGGCTGCTTGAGGTTCTGGACATTAGATGTTTCAAAAAGAATAGGGAGAAAGGTAAAAGGTCATGCCTCATGAGCTTAATTAAATTTTTCAAGGAGGTGATAAAACAAATTGATGAAAGTAGAGTGGTTGATATAGAGTATATGGATTTTAGTTAGGCGTTTAAAAAGAAAGGCTCATCCAGAAAGTCTTGAGGCATGGAATCTATGGAAACTTGGCTGCATAGATTAAGAATTGGCTTACCCACAGAAGGCAAAGTGTGGTAGTAGATGGAGCATAATGCTTGGAGGTCAGTGAGGTAAGTGGGAATCTGTCTGGGACTCCAACTCTTTGTAATTTTCATAAATGACTTGGACAAAGAAGTGAATAGATGGATCAGTACATTTGCAGATGACATGAAAGTTAGTGGGGTTGTGGATATGGAAAAGATTGCAGTAAGTTACAATGGATATAACAAGGATTCAGAGTTGGACAGAGAAATGGCAGGTGGAGTTCAATTGGAAAAGTGTGAAGTGATACACTTTGGAAGATTGAACTTGAAGACAGAGTACCTGGCTAATGACAAGATTATTAGTGGTGCCAAAGAACAGATGGATCTTGGGGTCCCTCAAGGTTACTATCGAAATTGATCGGTTGGAATCTATACAGCGGTATTCAGAGGCCTCTTTATTGGTTTATCTCTCTTCCATTTAATTTTTCCAAGATCAAGAAGGATATATCTAATCCAATACTCAAACATATATTGTGAATCTGGTTTCAGTTTAGGATTTTTTTTTAATTAAAAAACATGTTTTATCAATAATTTTATCAATAACCATCAATAATTAATTAATCTTTCACTATATAGAAAATCAAAGATATTATTTATTTTGCAAATATATCTAAGGAAGGATGTTTAATGTCTTTTGAATAGCTGTAAGTAAATATAACTTACCAAATATTCATTTCTTTTAGATATTTACAGATTAGAAATTTCTTAAACACCATATTACGGACTTTCCATATGTATATCGATCCAATCTCGTTGATAATGTTTTTCGATTGAATCCTTCTCAGAAAGGATTAATTGGAATTAGATATGAAAGATTATTAAAATTACAACCAGTACTTCACAATAAGATTAAAAAGGCTTGGGAATTGGAATTTGCAAGACCTTTATCAGAGGATCCATGGGACAAGATTCTTAAACTGGTGAATACATCTTCAATATGTTGCCAACATTCATTAATCCAATTCAAAGTGGTGCATCGAGTTCACATATTCAAAGATAAGCTGGCTAGTATGTTTTCTATATTAACCCTACTTGTGACAGATGCAAATCTGATATTTCTACATTGACACATATGTTTTGGTCTTGTCCATCCTTAGAAATCTATTGGAAAGAAATTTTTAATAGCTTTTCAACTGTATTTCAGATCGAGCTACTACCCAATCTAACAACTGCTCTTTTTGGGGTTATTGAACCAGACATAGGGAGTTTTTCTGTACCTGCGCAACAGGTTGTAGCCTTCTCTACACTGTTGGTTAGAAGAGCCATCTTATTCATATGGAAAGACTCTCGACTTCCAAAAGTAGCCACTTTCAGGTGTTCTGATAGAAGATTAGGTGGTTGAAGGAGCGGCTAGAGGAGTTCAGCTAGCACGTTTAGGTGGCCACAGAATGGACAGCTTTCTGGCACCTAAACGTGCCAGCTGACTGCTAGTCGCCTAGCAGCGAAAGCCGGCTACATCGGACAGGTGCCTAGTCCTGCCCACGCTGACCTCAACGTCATAGCAGCATGTCAAGGCATGCCTGACAAACAACTCAGGCATGTCTTGACTCCCGCTGCCAGTCTCCCCCCACCACCCTCGCCCACCTGACTTCCCCTGCCGCTGCCGGCTCCCCCCCCCACCCTCGCCCACCTAACTCCTGTTGCCGCTGCCAGTTCTTCCCCCACCCTGGCCCACCTGACCCTCGCTGCCGGTCTCCCCCCTCACCCTCGCCCGCCCAACTCCCATTGCTGCTGCCAGTTCACCTCCACCGTCGCTCACCCGACTCCTGCTGCCGGTTCCCCCCCACACCCTTGCCTGCCCAACTCCCACTGCCGGTCTCCCTCCCCCCACCCCCGAAGCAGCAGCGGGAGTCAGGCAGGCGAGGGGGGAAGGGAAACCGGCAGCGGGAGTCGAGCAGGCGAGGGTGGGTGGGGAGAAAAACCGGCAGTGGGAGTCGGGCTGGCGAGGGGGGGGGAGACCAGCAGTGGCAATGGGAGTCAGGCAGGAGAGGGTGGGGGGCAGAACGGGCAGTGGCACGGGAGTCGGGCGGGCGAGGGGGGAAGGGAAACTGGCAGCGGGAGTCAGGCAGGTGAGGGTGGGGAGACCAGCAGCGGGAGTCAGGCAGGCGAGGGTGGGTGGGGAGAAAAACCGGCAGTGGGAGTCGGGCGGGCGGGGGAGACCGGCAGCGGCAGCAGGAGTTGGGCGGGCGAGGGTGGGGGGGGACCAGTAGCAGGAGCCAGGTGGGGGGGGGGGGAGACCGACAGTGGGAGAGGGTACAAAATAAAATTTGAAGAAGTCTACTTTAGTCTGACTTCCTTGTCTCAGGAGTCAATGGCTGACGATGTCACTTCAACGTCATCAGCCCATCCCCTGGCAGCCTGGGCTGCTTTCAGCTGCCACAATCGATATTCCGATGAGGATAGTTATATCTCTCAGAGAAGGGTTAGCTAAGTAACCCTCCTGGCCAGCTTTTCTGGTTTCAGATGGCTACCTGACAGCCGCACAGGAATATTTTGTGAGGCTTTACAGTCGGGCTTTGTGGCCACCTGAAAGCAGCTAGTGTTTCAATGGTTCTCTCATATTATGTCCTGTTTAAGTTTAGAAAAAAAGTAGATATCATGTATTTGATTCATTGGTGAGATTTGAAGATATATGCCGACTTTTTTGTCTTATTTTCATTTGATGTAAATGTTTTTAATGTGATTAGATATACTCACTCTTCCAAGTGAGATTTAGTCTTAAATTTGTTTTTTGATTCACAGTATGAATCAAAAGCTATAAAATATATGTAACCCTCAGGATAAGCTGCTCAGATTTTTTTTGGTTAGTTTTCTTTTATTTTAATAGAGTACGTTAGGTGGGGTTTTTTTAAGTAAGTATATTTTTAAAATGTCTTTTCTGTCTTCATCCAGTGCAGTGGAGAGGAGACCTAGTTTATAGTGTTTGAAGTAAAATACACACACACACACACACACACACACACACACACACATATATGATATTGTATTTTCAGTTTGTTCCCTCTTCTTCATTATACTGTATTTATTATAAAAAACAATAAAAATTTGAAAAAACAGAAAGGAAATTGATTGGGTGGTTAAGAAGGTGTATGATGTGCTGGCCTACATTAGTTGGGGGTTTGAGTTCAAGAACCATGAGGTAATTATGTAGCTCTATAAAACTCTGGTTAGGCCACACAGAATATTTGTTCAGTCTTGGTTGGCTCATTGTACAAAAGATGTAGGCACTTTGGAGAAAATGCAGAGGAGATTTACCAGAATACTGCTTGAATTGGAGAACATGTGTAATGAAGAACATTTGAACGCGCTTGTGCTTTTCTCCTTGGAGTGAAGAGGAATGATGACTTATTAGAGCTGTATAAGATTATGAGAGGCATAGATAGAATGGATAGTCAGCACCTTTTTCTTAGGGTAGCAATGGCCAATACAAGAGGACATCTGTTTCAGGTGAGTAGTGGAAAGTTTAAGTGAGGTGTCAAAGTTAAGTTTTTTTATACCAAGCGGTGGGTGCCTGAATTTTATTGTTGGCAGTGGTAGTGGAGGCCAATACAATAGGTACTCTTAGATAGGCACATGGATGTAATAAAATTAGAGGATTATGGTTTGTGAGGGAGGGAATAATTAGATTGATCTAAACTGCACAAAATCTGTGGAGAGTTGATGGAAAAATGAAGATGATTATGGTAGGAAAAGTGTAAAAAGTCGGTGCTTGATGGTCAGTGTTGACTCAATGGGACAAAGAATCTGCTTCCATGCTGTCTCTCTCTATTACTCAATGAAATCAATGACATTCCTCATCAAAAAAATTAAATCAAGCTATTCATTTAGCATATCCCAGTGTAACTGTCCTTGGTTACACTCATTCTTCAAAATGATGGTGAAAGTATATCTCAAATGTTTTCTGATAACTTCTTCAGCACCAATGTTAGATAAAATGAACTACATTTGCTTAGGCTACCTTGTTTTTCCTTCTTAAACCACCTTAACAGTCTTCCAGCACTGCACTTGTACCAGATTTGTGGGAAATATGATCTATGCTCATCCCTTTTTCTCTCTTCTTTCAAATTATCAGAATCAGATTTATTGTCATGAACATATATCACAAAATTTGTAGTTTTGCAGCACCAATGTTGTGCATTACCAGTGCAAATTATATAAATCTGAATCAGATGGTGATCCAATC
This sequence comes from Narcine bancroftii, assembly GCF_036971445.1. Classification (NCBI taxonomy): domain Eukaryota; kingdom Metazoa; phylum Chordata; class Chondrichthyes; order Torpediniformes; family Narcinidae; genus Narcine; species Narcine bancroftii. Next base: position 80,554,620 of record NC_091471.1, read on the forward strand.
AAAAGAGATGATTTATTGCTTTCATTAGAACTACCAAATTTGGATCAGGAAGAGTGAGAGGGGCTGAGGTCTCTTTCTCTAAATAGGAGATTGCATGGACTCTGAGCTCTTTGCAGGCTGGAAAATCACCAGGGAAAGATGGTTTCCCCATCAAATTTTATAGAGTTCAAGATCTTTTAATGCCCCTTCTTATAAAGGTGATGGATCAGATGGCAGAGACGCATATCCTCTCAGAGTCTTTCTCAACAGCAATCATCACGGTGTTCCAAAAAAAGGCAGGAACCCATTGAATCTGGCCTCGTATAGACCCATCCCGTTACTCCACACAGATCATAAAATCATTGCAAAAGCATTGGCCAATAGGTTGGCAGAATATTTGCTAAAATTAACAAATCCAGACAAAGCTGGATTTATAGAAACATCCTTTGAATCCCTGCTTCCCTTTGTCTTTACATCTATAATATCAGAATTTCCTTTGAATCTTTGCCTTCCTAGTTTACTTTATATCTTAATGAATTCACACCTGTAATTTCAATACCCCAGTCTCTCTATGATGTTGAACACTCTGCAGTTGTCACAAATATCCTTTTTTTTAAAACCTTATCCTCCTTGTATATTCATTCTTCAATGATCCATGGAGTTTCTATTTGGGAGTCACACATAACTAATCCCTACTTGAAATTTTTATTGAACCTTCACTCTCCCCTCGTCAAATGGCTCTCTGACAGAGATTTATGTTTATTTCTCACCCAGGTAAAATTGTTACATCCTAACTTAAACCTTTCACTACTGGTCCACCTTAAGTCTTTTTTCTGTAATTACCATATACTCTTATCTATCACTAAAAAAAAATAGAATAGCAAGCAAGAAATCTCATTGAAATTATTTCATACTGTAAATGTTAAGTACCTAGCTATTACTTGCAGGTCACGTAATCCAGAAATGTCTCAAATCACCTTGGGAAATTATCAGGAACTGTGATTGTAAATAAGTACCCATTATTCATGTGCCACAACAGCAACTTGTGACTAATTGCCTGATTATTACAGAAGTTGCCAGTAGGGGTCCACGCTGGATTGTGAACAGTGCGGCAGCTCGCCCATGCAATAAGAGAATAGGGCATGGAGTCACAGGAAAGTCCATGGCAGACACCAGGTTGTGGGGGCTGCTGGGAGAGGGTTTCTAAGCGTGCAGCCTTTGAATCAGTAAAGCAGTTGGTTCAACTCATGTTCAATTCTGCGCGGTTTTTTTGCTTGGTGCGTGGTTAATGCGGCTGCAATGGTGACCCCAATGGTGCAAACGGCAATTGGACCCAACAATGACCAACCCAAGCATGCAGAATGCAGTGTCACTGAAACTGCCAACTTTCTGGACCTCACAGCTGCAGGTCTGGTTTGAACAGGCAGAAGTCCAATTCCAGGTTAGGCAAATCATCTTGGATGCAATAAAGTAGCACCATGTGGTCAGTTCACTCGACCAGAAAACAACAGGCTACATCATTGACTTCCTGCACCAGCCACCGGTTGTGGACAGATACGAAGTAATCAAGGCACTGCTGATCCGAATTTTTGGCCTCTTCCACCGTGTGCAAGCAGCATGGTTGCTGCCTATGGATGGCCTAGGTGGCCGCGCACCTTTGGCCTTAATGAATGAGATGCTGGCACTAGCAGACTGCATAAGTCATGTTTACAGTTCAAGCATGTCTTTCCTGAGCAGATGCCGGAAGATATCCGCCTCCTCATCGCTAATGACGATTTCAGTGACCCACACAAAACAGTGGCCCACGAAGATATCCTATGGTCCACCAAGCAGCGTGACACCAAGTTGCTGCTTCACACCCTAAAGCCTGGGCATTCCCCACACCACCAATGAAGCTGATGATGCCTACTAGGGAGTGACCCCAGTTTGGACCCCATCAGCACAAAAGGCAGCAAGATCCTCTATGACGTGTCCACCAGCCAACCTTGGCCCATCATTCCTCCTGAATTTTCGACACACTAGATAGTTTTAACCCCATCCATTCAGGCAATCATCCAACTGGTGGCAGATAGATTCGTTTCGCACAGCCTACGCAAGCAGGTTAGACACTGAGCCAGCACATGCATACACTGCCAGACTTCCAAAGTCCAGAGGCACAAGAAGGACCCCTTCATCCCTTCCACCCAACGTACAAGAGGTTTGAGCCCGACCATGTGGAATTGTCAGTCTGCTACTGGTCCACCAAGGTGTAAGGTACCTATTCTCCATGGTCAACATGTTCACCAGGTGACTAGAAGCTGTACCACTGGCTGACACGTCCACGGAGTCCTGCACCAGAGCCATCATCGCAAGCTGGGTTACACATTTTGGCCTGCCTGCCAACATCACCTGCAATTCATGTCCAGCCTACGGTCAGCGCTGGCACAGCTACTTGGGACCCAGCTGCACCACACCATGGCTTAACATCCGCAGACCAAGAGAAATCGGCCCTGATGGCGCACCTCCAAGGCCCGGATTGGGTAGACAAGCTACCCTGGGTGTTTCTTGGTATCCACACGGCTCCCAAAGAACACTTAGCCACGTCATTGGCAGAATTGGTATACTGCACCCCACTGATAGTTCCAGGTGAATTTGTGCCAGCAGCCCATGGCACAGAGGTGACACCCGTGGCAGTGCTCACAAGACTCTGAGAGAAGGTAGGAACACTAGCTCCTGTACCAATGCCATGGCCCAACACCTTCCTTTGTCCCTAAGGACCTCCGGGACTGCAACTACATTTTCGTTCACAATGGCATGCATGCACCAGGCTCCACTGCAGCAGCCGTATGAGGGCTGATACAAGGTGGTGCATCAGAAAGGAACCAGGTACATCCTCGACGTGAGTGGCCATGAGGAGCCCTTCACCATTGACCACCTCAAGCCAGCACACCTAGACCTGGAACTCCCTTTGACGGTGCCACCCCAACAACAACAAGGTCGGCCACCCAAACGGACTTGAGAGGTGTTGGCCACAGATTCCACAACTCCTAATGCCAGTTCTTGGGTAGGGGGGTCACGTGGCGGATCACCCACGCAACAGGCAAACCAGCTCATGGGGTCGCGGGCAAGTCTGCCGCAGATTCAACTGTATGAGTTCCAGGTGTGGGGCAAGACCACAGCCTGGCAGCTGACATCAGTTCCAACCCAAAGGTTGTGGGGGCTGCTGGGAGAAGATTCTTAAGCACGCAACTTTTAAATCAGTTAGGCATTTGGTTTAACTCAACTTCGACTCTCTGTGGACTTTTGTTTGTTGCCTGGCTAGCGTGACTACAACAGCTTAGAATCCCAAAGATACTCCTACAACCTGTCTGAAATCACAATGCAGTCCAAGTGTAAGCATGAATTTCTAAATCATTTTTTCTTTTGTTCTATCGGGATTTCATAAAAAGTTTGGTTCTAAAATTACTGAAAAAGAAAATTATATGGAGAGACATTTTGCAGATTAAATTATTCAGACACTGAGAAATTTTGATGGTCCTGGTGGCTTAAAAATACTTTTGAGCCTAATTCTATTAAATTTCTAACCCATTCATAAAGTTGCAGGCAGGATGAGAAAAGGTGCTTCTTTTGTTTCTAATAATCTACATTCAATGAGTGGACATAACTGCAAAAAAATTTGACCTCCTTAGCAATTCATTGGAATAAGAAGCCCTTGTTGACCTGTCCTTAGGTTTCATGCTGAGAACTGAAGGTTCAAATGGAAGTTAGTTTCAAAAAGGTTGAATAGGCAGTATTACTAGAATGCTGCAGGAGATACAGGTGTTCCCATTGAGGCCCATGAAATTGATGGGTCTGCTTGTGCAGGGGCATTAACAGCCTGGTTTACATCCCCTCCCCTCTCAGCCTTCTGTAGGGACCATTCCCTCCATAATTCCCTCATGCACTCTTACCTCCCCACAGCGCCTTCCCCTGTGGCTGCAGGGGGTGCAAACACTGGTGCCCACACCTCCTCCCTCACCAGGGCCCCAGAAACCCTTCAAATGAAGCAACACTTCACATATATCCACAGGGCTGATTTACTGCATCCGGTGCTCCCTTTGTGGCTTTCTCTACATCGGAGAGACTGGTCACAGACTGGGAAATCATTTTGCTCAGCACCTCTACTCCATCAGCCACAACAGTAAACTCCCAGTAGCCAACTGTTTCAATTCTGAATCACACTCCCAACTCACATGTCTGTCCATGGTCTTATGTACTATCCCACCCTAACCACTTGTAGATTGGAGGAAATTCACTTTATTTTCTGTCAGGGCACTCTGCAGCCAGATGGCATTAATATTGACTTCTCTGCTTTCTGCTAAACTTGCTCACCTTTTCTTTCCCCTCCTCCTTCCTAGTTTTTTTCCAGTTCTCCCCTCCCTTCCCCTTTACCCACCCAGCTATCCCTCCTCCCCTGATCACTGTTGTCCGCTCCCTCCCTTCTCCACCTTCATCTCCTACCTTTGCCACCCCCCTTTCTCCCCCATCTTTTTGTTCAGATGCCTACCAAAATTTCTCTAGCCTGAAACATCATTTATGTATTTTTACCTTTTGTTACACATAAAGGATGTTGTTTAATACCTGACTTTCTCCAGCAAATTGTGTTTTTACTTCTACCACAGTGTCTACAGATTTTCATGGTTTACTTCTAGTTTACATTATCATTACTTACTTAAAATGAACAGCAATGGTTAGTATGCATTTGCACTGTACTTTTGATGTGGTATAACAGCCAAAGTCATTTACAGGGGAAATAACAAATGCTATATTAATACTATAAAAATGCAAGAGGCAGAGATCATGTTACAAATATTGTTAGTGCCTATCTATTCATGCTTACATTTTGATAACATATATAAACTTTTTTCTTCAATACACTTATTTAATGCCTTATTTTAATGACATTTACCACATTTGTTTGATGTCAAAAAATGTCTTGCTTCATAACTAACACAAAAACAATTATAATGCTGCTCAGGAAGAACTGTATAAATAGCCCGATCCTTTAAAATTTCACGTCACTTTTGTCATTATTTTTCACATTCCAAGGTTGATTGGGATTTTATTTTGTTTTGCTAAGGGATTACTCCTTGGATTAAAAAGTTGCTTATAAACCCAAGTGTCAGAGAATGTCATAGGTCAATAACACACCCTATTACAACACAAGGATAACAACAACAAGTGCTGTTAAGTTTGTAGGATATGTGAGGAGACAACCTGTGACATTGGGCCAGGAGGACACATACTCAGATTTCAGATTTATTGTCAGAGTATATACATGACGTCAAATACAGCTCTGAGATTCTTTTTCCTGTGGGCGAGGCAAACTAACAGTTTGTGGCTGGTTTGTGCAAGATCAGCAAAATCCAGGTATTGTAAGAAAAGAAATCTATCCCTGTTTATTTTAATGGCTTCTTTATAGATACAATGGATCCACATTAGCTATGAGGTACCCAGCATATCTCACTCACTTAGGGTGCCTTTCTGCTAATGCACCAGCTGACCTATGAGCCCATTGAGTGGCATAGAATTTTTGGATGAACTTTGACTATGTTTAAGTATAAAAGAACTGCATTTGACAGATAAAAATGCATTTATACATATTACATTTGAAAGAAAAAACATTTTTAAACCCACAGGTGTCCACACTTTGTTGTTTTACATTTCCTTTCACCAATGCTGCAGAGCTGATTCTGTAAAGAAGCAGCATAGTATTTGATTGATAACACCTACAGTATTAAAAGATAAATTGAACTGCAGCCTCTGTGTTGGATAAACCCTATTCATCCTGCAGGAAGTCTACCTCTCACCAGTTTGAGCATTGGCAGGGTGAAAACTTTCTCTTGCCCACTAGCTCCCCAAAAAAAAACTGCTGGAAAAGTTAGGGTGAGTGAGTTTTCCTACTGTAATCTTTGGCTTGGCTTCGCGGACGAAGATTTATGGAGGGGGTAAAAAGTCCACGTCAGCTGCAGGCTCGTTTGTGGCTGACAAGTCCGATGCGGGACAGGCAGACACGGTTGCAGCGGTTGCAGGGGAAAATTGGTTGGTTGGGGTTGGGTGTTGGGTTTTTCCTCCTTTGCCTTTTGTCAGTGAGGTAGGCTCTGCAGTCCTCTTCAAAGGAGGTTGCTGCCCGCCAAACTGTGAGGCGCCAAGATGCACGGTTTGAGGCGTTATCAGCCCACTGGCGGTGGTCAATGTGGCAGGCACCAAGAGATTTCTTTAGGCAGTCCTTGTACCTTTTCTTTGGTGCACCTCTGTCACGGTGGCCAGTGGAGAGCTCGCCATATAACACGATCTTGGGAAGGCGATGGTCCTCCATTCTGGAGACGTGACCCATCCAGCGCAGCTGGATCTTCAGCAGCGTGGATTCGATGCTGTCGACCTCTGCCATCTCGAGTACTTCGACATTAGGGATGTAAGCGCTCCAATGGATGTTGAGGATGGAGCGGAGACAACGCTGGTGGAAGCGTTCTAGGAGCCATAGGTGGTGCCGGTAGAGGACCCATGATTCGGAGCCGAACAGGAGTGTGGGTATGACAACGGCTCTGTATACGCTTATCTTTGTGAGGTTTTTCAGTTGGTTGTTTTTCCAGACTCTTTTGTGTAGTCTTCCAAAGGCGCTATTTGCCTTGGCGAGTCTGTTGTCTATCTCATTGTCGATCCTTGCATCTGATGAAATGGTGCAGCCGAGATAGGTAAACTGGTTGACCGTTTTGAGTTTTGTGTGCCCGATGGAGATGTGGGGGGGCTGGTAATCATGGTGGGGAGCTGGCTGATGGAGGACCTCAGTTTTCTTCAGGCTGACTTCCAGGCCAAACATTTTGGCAGTTTCCGCAAAGCAGGACGTCAAGCGCTGAAGAGCTGGCTCTGAATGGGCAACTAAAGCGGCATCGTCTGCAAAGAGTAGTTCACGGACAAGTTTCTCTTGTGTCTTGGTGTGAGCTTGCAGGCGCCTCAGATTGAAGAGACTGCCATCTGTGCGGTACCGGATGTAAACAGCGTCTTCATTGTTGGGGTCTTTCATGGCTTGGTTCAGCATCATGCTGAAGAAGATTGAAAAGAGGGTTGGTGCCAGAACACAGCCTTGCTTCACGCCATTGTTAATGGAGAAGGGTTCAGAGAGCTCATTGCTGTATCTGACCCGACCTTGTTGGTTTTCGTGCAGTTGGATAATCATGTTGAGGAACTTTGGGGGACATCCGATGCGCTCTAGTATTTGCCAAAGCCCTTTCCTGCTCACGGTGTCGAAGGCTTTGGTGAGGTCAACAAAGGTGATGTAGAGTCCTTTGTTTTGTTCTCTGCATTTTTCTTGGAGCTGTCTGAGGGCAAAGACCATGTCAGTAGTTCCTCTGTTTGCGCGAAAGCCGCACTGTGATTCTGGGAGAATATTCTCGGCGACACTAGGTATTATTCTACTTAGTAGAATCCTAGCGAAGATTTTGCCTGCAATGGAGAGCAACGTGATTCCCCTGTAGTTTGAGCAGTCTGATTTCTCGCATTTGTTTTTGTACAGGGTGATGATGGTGGCATCACGAAGATCCTGAGGCAGTTTACCTTGGTCCCAACAAAGCTTGAAAAACTCATGCAGTTTGGCATGCAGAGTTTTGCCGCCAGCCTTCCAGACTTCTGGGCGACTTCAACGCTCGTGTCGGCAAAGACTCAGAAACCTGGCCAGGAATCCTGGGCAAGCATGGCGTCGACAAGTGCAACGACAATGGGCGCCTCCTGTTGGAGCTCTGCGCAGAACAGCGGCTTGTCATCACAAACACCCTTTTTCAGCAGAGGGACAGCCTTAAGACCACCTGGATGCATCCCCGATCCAAACACTGGCACCTCCTGGACTACATCCTGGTGCGAGAAAGTGACAAACGAGATGTGCTCCACACCAGGGTCATGCCTAGCGCGGAATGCCACACTGACCACCGGCTGGTTCGCTGCAAGCTCAACCTTCACTTCAAACCTACTGTAATATGATCATTATTACTGATCATATTCTTCAGCAGTTAAAATGTGTGTGTGTGTGTGTGTGTGTGTGTGTGTGTGTGTGTGTGTGTGTGTGTGTGTGTGTGTGTGTGTGTGTGTGTGTTCTCTTTACATATTTATTTTTTCTGTCTCACCTTTCTCCTGTATCTCAATCTTCATTTTGTTTTTGCTACATCATTTAAATCTAATTTATACTTCTTGTTTCATCCTTGCTGGTTTGGAGAAAGCACAGTGAGGCAGTGCTGCTTCCTCAGACCTCCAGTAATCTGGGTTCAATCATGACGTCTGCTGCTGTCTCCAGGCATTTGCACATTTTCCCTCGAGTGTGTGGATTTTCCCAAGGTGCTCTGGTCCCCCCCCCACCCCCCCACATCCCAAAGATTCACTGTCCACAGTAAATTTCCCCTAGTTTCGGTGGATGATGGGACAGTCACGTCAAGTTGACAGCCAGCTGAGAGAGAACAAGTTACAGGTAAATAAGTGGGGGAATGAGATTGAATGGAATGCTTTGAATCCCAACATCGGCTTGAAGGGTTGAAAGGCCACCACCTCTGACATAACAAAACTTGAAATGCAATTACTGCATGTCTTAATAGGATTATGCAATGCAATTGGTTGATTGATGAATATATTACAATGGTCCTGCTTATATGTGCTATAAATCCCCTGGATGTAGCTAGTGTACAGTGAACAACCTCAGGTTAGAAAAAAAATTCTATTGCTGAGAAGTCCACCGAATTTCTGTGTACAGAAGTCAGTGAGGAAAATGGCAAGAGCTTTTCCTCTATCTTGGTCAGCAAAATTGAGACCTATATTAGTTTTGTTAAAATATTAAACCCACATACCTGAAGTCCAAGAATGCCTTGGAGAAACTAGCTGAAAGTTCACATTCCTAGATGCAGGAGGTTCCACTCTGGTGACCATGTCCGTATCTGTTGCAGCCTCCATCCCAGGTCTTCTATTTGTTTCTGTCCCAGTTATTGTCCTTACCACATTCCCAGCAAAGGTCACAGATTCAGTTTCACACTCTCTGCCTGATCCTTTGCCACCTTCTGCTACTAGCAATGTCTCTTGCTCTGTCTGCCTCATTGTTATCACTTTCACTCCAGCCAAATGTTCATTGTTTCTTGATGGTGTCAATTCTTTAGACTTTACTGTCGATGGTGTCTCAGTCCATGTTTTCTCTCCTGCTTCTATTACAGTCATTAATGGGGCTCCAGTTACTACATCTGTACTGAATTTTCTTCCACTCAGGTGTTGCCACCGTGTGACAACTGGGCTACTGCTGGCGATTGGTTTCGGCAGCTCCCATTTCATCCTATTCCCAGATGCTCTGGTTTTGAATTGAGAAGCCACGTGCTTTCTTCTTTCTGCCACCTGCAATCCAGCAGAAAGAGTGAATGTTAACAATGGCAGTTCTGAGTAATATTGAAAAACTACAATGGTAAAAAGGTTCAGGGAACATTATGGTATTGACATGCCATGTTATATCTAACATAGCTATTAACCCTGGCAAGTGCTACATTAAAATCTTGGAAGTGAGAGTGAAGAAAATAAATTCTAATTACCACTGCAACTGAAGGAAGTATGACACCTGTCTCTTCTCTCCCACCTCATCTCAATCCAGGAACCCAAACAGCCAGCTGGGGCAGTTCTTCCAACTTTGTCAGCCACAATTAGTGCTTACAATGTGGTCTCCTCTACTGGTGAAACCAAGCATACAGTAAGTGTCTGATTTGTGGAGCACTGCCCTGTCCACATCTTGAACTTCTGGTTGCACGTCATTTAAACTCTCCTTCAATTCCTACATCATCTTGTCTGTCCTTGTCCTTCTCTTGCTGCAGAGAGGCCAAATGCAAATTGAAAAAAATAACATATTCTATTTGGTTAGCCTACATCTCAATGGTATTCACATTAAGTTATCCAATTTTTGGTAACCCACACCCCTGATACTTTCCTCCCACACACACTCACCTGTCCACCCAGCTTTCATCTCCATTTGTTCATCCTTCTCATCCCCTCCCTCCCATCTATCATTACTTTCCCATCTGGTTCCACCTATCACCTGCAACCCTCTTTCCTGTTCCCTCTCAATTCTGGTGCAAGGTCTCAATCTGCAACATTGCCTTATACCTTTGGCCTCCACAGGTGCGAATTGAATCTTCCAGCATTCCATTTTTGTTCATCTTAATTTCAGCTGCCTTTTGACACAGAGTAGCCATTTTATAACCTGGATGTTGTTAGTACCTGATTTGTTGAGCATGTTAGATGTTGTTTTTTTTTATTTTAGATTTTCAGAATCTGCGGTATAAAATTTTTGAAATTCAAGGATGACATGAATTCAGGGATCTGTTTACAGTTTACCCCTGCTTCAATTTCTATTTATGATAAGGAGATTGGGAAAGGTGTACAGAAGCTGTTGGAATATCTTATGCCCTTAACCAAAAGTCAAAAACAAACTCATCTTCATTGCTCCAAGAGAAAAACTAAAGTTAATAATAAAAATGGTATAAATACACACTGTTCAAAGCTAATTTTATTAGAATCTCAAAAAATAAAATGAAACACAATTGACTAACATAAAGTACGTGGGTGACAGGAGTGCTATGATCAATGCTGTATGTATTTTGGAGATTTGTTCTATAAAAGCAGATGGCAGAAATAATTGTCAGTCACTGAGAATCATGGGTAAAAATAGAACAAAGTAGTGAAGGAGGAAATGAAAATAACCCGTTCCACACCAAACTACTGTAATTTGAACAAAATTTATCATATATAATTGGAAGGTTAGTGACTATTTTGCACCTCAATAAAGGTCAAAATTGATTTCCACTATCTACACAGCCAAAATGATTGGAGTGCAGCATTCGCGCTCAGACCGAATAACGAAACCGGCAGTCGACATGTTCATTCCAAAGCTCACTGCTTTATTGTTTGCTCACTGAGCGTTTTAAAGGCGCTCCATGTTCCCACCACTGGGAACTGGAAGTTGCATCACTGACTGGCAGCTATTCATACTTCACGCATGCGGGGCCCTTTCTTTGAAGGGCAAAGGGAAGATGCCTGGTGCCATCTTGGTGTAGGCTGCTCCGACTGCGTGTGCATTACAATCACAGCCAGTTTGCCTGAACACCAAACACATTGGTTGCCACAGGAGCATCAATAGTGTTCAAGAAGCTTGATGCATTCAGAACCTACCAGATGGGCATCTCATTCACAAACCCCCTGAATCACAGTAGCAGAAATTTAAGCCACCTAAAAAATAACTGCAGCATCTTAGGCTTCCACATAACCTGAAAATATATCACTTTCTTCATCGTGGGTGGGTCAAAATCCTGGAACTGCCTCCCTGACAACATTGTGGGTGCACATCAGCAGTTCAGGAAGGCAGCTCCCCACCTCCTCCTCAGGGGTAATTAGTGACGGGCCATTAATTGTTGGCCAGCCAATTGCCCTGGGGGAGCTGAGAGACTCCATCCATTCCTTCAGGTCAAATAAGCCTTCCGGAAGCGATGGTTTACCAGCTGAGTTGTACACACCTCTCTGGAACTTGGTGGGTCCGGACCTGCTGGAAGTATACAATGCTATGCTCCTGACAGGCAGCATGTCAGACTCCCATCATCACTCTTATCTTCAAATAGGGGGAGAAGGAGGATATCAGGAATTGGAGACCCATATCATTGTTAAACATCAACTATAAAATTCTGCAAATCGAATCAAATGTGCCTGGGGTCAGTAATCCACCCAGACCAAACCTAAACGGTTCTGGGCAGAAAGATCTCTGATAGCCTCACGCTGCTCAGGGATATAATCACCTACATGCAGGACAGAGGTGCAGACACCTGCCTGGTCAGCTGAGACCAGAAGTTTTTTTGACCGGATATCACACAAGTACATGATGGGCATGCTCCCCAAAATTAGCTTTGGGGAGGGAATCCAAAATTGGATTAAACACAGACCTCCGTAGCACAGGACAAATCAATGGGTGGGAAGCAGATAGCTTCCCCATCAAGTCTGGAGTAAGGCAAGGTTGCCCAGTCTCCCCAGTCCTATCTGTGTGCTGTGTAGAGCCCTTTGCCGAATCCATAAGTAAAGATGAGAACATGAGGAGTGACGTTGCTACGAAGTAGAGGCACTCAAGTCAAGGCCTCCTGTACCTGTACATGGATGACATCGCTGTCTTTTGTTCAGATACACGATCCGTCCACAGGTTGATCAGTATCTAAATTTAAATTTAGACATACAGCACAGTAACAGGCCATCTCGGCCCATGAATCAATGCTGCCCTATTTACACCCAATTAACCTACACCCCCAGTACGTCTTTGAACAGTGGGGTGAAGTGCCAGTTGACAAAGTAGACAAAGACGATGTGATCAAACAATAATCATGGCTTTTATTAGCGGAAACTCATGACACAATAATGAAAGACAATAGGTACATATACAGTTATACTCAAGGGGAGTGTCCTTAACAGTAGACATAATGCACATCCACTGTTAGTACAACAAGGCTCACCAGAGGGGAGACAGGCAGCTTGGCAGACATTCACCACAGTCTTCCCCGGCAGAAGAAGGGTTAAAATCAAAAGGACAGCTGCTACGAAAGACTGAAGCGATACATAGATACCATGTTTGGCCTTGAGAATACTCTAACAGCCAAAATATGCCAGTATCTAGCAAGCAATCGAAATATAATGAGATGTTTTATGAATATGTCAGCCTATCAGGTTGTTTATGAATTCTGGTGCTCCGTCTCAAAACAGGTGGCTCCTTTGCAACCTTGGGAACTGGTACAGGTCCTGGGTCTGTAGTGTGGGAAGGACTGACTTCTGGACCCGCTCCAGAATCGCCAGCGTGAGGCAGTGGAGCCTCAGCATGGCCATCTGAAAGCTTACTAGGGGTCACAGGCTGGGGGGATGAGTCCAACCTCTCAGGCTCACTCTGAGTAGGGGTGCAAGAAAGGGGTGAACCAGGCGAGGCCACATCTCTTAGGGGTACAGTGTCAGTACTCCCGTTTGGGAATTTAACATGAGCGTAGTTGGGGTTAGTATGCAGTAGCTGAACTGGTTGGACTAGGAGGTCTGTTTTACGCGCCCGAGCGTGGCTCTTCAGCAGCACGGTTCCAGACTCAGATAAATAGGCTGGCCAGTCCATCACAGTTCCTGATTTCCTAGGAAAGACAAACATACGTTCATGAGGTGTTTGATTTGTTGCAGTACACAATAATGACCGAATAGAATGTAGTTCCTCAGGCAGCACCTCCTGCCACCGTGTAACAGGGTAACCATGTGTTTTTAAAGCAAGATTAACAGTCTTCCAGACTGTAGCATTAGCCCTTTCAACCTGGCCATTGCCCTGTGGGTTGTAGCTCGTGGTACAGCTGGTGACAATCCCCTTTCGTGGCAGGGCTCACTGCAGTTCAGCGCTCATCAATGCTGAGCCCCTATCAGTATGAATGTAATTGGGAAAACCAAAAATGCTGAAAATTCTGTCAAGTGACTGTAATGGAAGATTTAAACTGTGTCTTTTACTGCAAGGCTGAGAACTTGCCTGTTTTTTTTAGAATTAGTAGACACATCTAAATTCCACCACGAGCCCAGGATGCATATTTAGTAAACCCCCACCATGGGGCCCAGGATGCAGTTGAATAGGAAGAGATTATCTAATTTACACTTATGAGGCCCAGAGCAGTTTACATTTGTTGGTTGCAGACTGTCAGGAGACCCTGAAGATAATTAAACCATTTGTACAAAGAGATAGGATTTGAGGTAAACAACTTTTGGGGTGATATGAGCCATGGGCCCACTGCTGAAGTGAGAGACTCTCCAAGAGGTGGCAACATCTCTCAGCAAGAGGAAGATAATAAACCATTTGTTCAGAGATAGGATTTGAAGTAAACAACTTTTGGGTAATATAAGCCCTGGTCCCACTGCTGAAGAGAGAGACTCTGGAAGAGGTGGCTACATCTCTCAGCAAGAAGAAGAACTTCAAGAGCCCAGCTAACGTCCCAGTCGAGGGAGGGAGAGAAGCTGCTACCGGTGCCCCGACAACCTACTACAAGTGTGCAGTCATTGCCTGGCTTCGGCAGTTGGTACCAGTCCAGGCGTTGATAAGTATAATTGGGAAGGCCTTGCATATTGTAGTGTGAATTCAGCTTTAGATTTAGTAATAAAGACTTGTATAAACTGAACTGCTCTCGGTGTGTGTGTGTCTATTTTCTTTCGGTAGTTCGAACACTGTGACCAATCTAAAACGAACAAAGTGAGAGGTACAAGTTTACCCAAGACAATTGGCGCTGCGAGCAGGGTTGGTCTCAAGATCTTTCGCTGAAAGAAAGAGGTGAGCCCTGAGCAATTCTTGATTCCGGGATGGACTTCCAAAGACAATGGGTTTGGCATGTTGGCCAATACCCTGTCTTTGTTGGGACCACCCCTCAGTTGAGATGAGAAGTTAGATCCATCAAGTGCGCCTCTGGGAGAGCGGGTTGCCACTCTCCTTCGAGAAAGTAAATTTCCTGTTAAAAAATGGACGCTGACGGACAGTTTTTGGCTGCTGGCCATAGCCTTACGCCACTCTGTTCAGCGTGAAGCAGAATCAGTTCAGCGAGAAGTAGAATCTCAGCATAAGAGCAAGCAACTAGAGGAGGAGTTAGAAGCCCTCCGACAACGCTGTTCCATGATGAGTGAGATTGTTTGCACCAGTCAGGACCGAGCCAAAGAATGGGAGGATAAGCATGTCCAAACTGTCTGCCGTAATATTAAACTCCAGCAGCAGCTCTGTGCAGATAAAGAAAGGCATGGAGTAGAACCCGATCCGCATCATATTCGTGTCATGATAAGGAATGGCGACGATCCTAATTGGGACGGGAATATCTGGAATGACAATAGTAATAATGCAGATACTCCTCAGCATGTGCTTAACATACTACCCTCTCCACCGCTGTTCACACCCGCCCTGTAAGACAGCAGATTTTCCAAAGAGACGAAAGGGGGGATGATGTAAGGGAAGAGATTGAAGGGATAGATACCCCGATCTCCCAAAAGGACCCGGGGAAAATACCCAAACCCTTGCTTATGCTCAATGACCCACCCCTCTACGGGATGGCCTAGGCCTCGTCCCGTCCATTGGGCAAAGGACCCTGTGGGCCAAAGTGGGAGCAGAGGTCAAGAGCAATCAATGATACGTAACTTCTCTATAAAAGAGCTGGCTGCCATTGGAGATCAATATAGGCAAAAGGTGGGAGAAACTCTGGCAGCCTGGCTCCTGCGTGTTTGGGAGCAAGGAGGGGGTAATGTATATTTAACCCCTGAGGAATTGTTGGAATTAGTAACATTGACTACTGATATCCGGGTCACTGCTGAGCTGCGGGGTAGTGGGAGAGAGGTGGATTATTTACTTGCCACTCTAGGGGATGCCCTGCTACGAGTATACCCATCACCAGTAGATTGGTATTTACATTTGCAAAACAATTGGGGCACCCCAGAGGAGGGTATAGCAGTAATTCGTCAGCAGGCCCTGGCCTCTGCCTTGTATGCAGGGTGTTTGAGGCTGTGGGTACATGGGGGGAGCCCTGATGAAGAGATATTCACAGCCGGAATGCATACCCGATTGGTTCGTTCTGCTGTACGGGGACTGGTTCTGTCTGTAACTAGTCTGCTAATTGGCCTTATCTGGGCTTAGAGAATTAGAGTTGGGAGGTAAAATCCACTCACGTACAACCCAGGTTAAATCAGACAAGCAGGATGAAGGGAGAGGGGCTGCTGCTAATAACGGACCGACAAGAAAGGACCTTTTTTTCTAACCTTGTTAAAGTTAGACGTACCTAAAAGTGATATTGATGGGAAACCTACTGCAGTCCTTTATGCCCTTTATAAGAGGAAGGCAGGGGAACATCATCCCCAGCTGCTGAGTCCTCCTGGCCCAGTTGTGCCTTCTGCTCCCACTGCTGCTCCTATCGAGCCAGCTTCTCTTGCTCCAGTTATCCATGATGAGATACAACAGATGGTTAAAAAAGCTCTTATGGATAATAGTGGCATGTGGGCCTGGAAGCCCCCGAACCCTACTAAAGCATGAAGGTGTGGGCAGGGCTCCCGTGTCTACTCCATTGAGATACGACAGATACACGGGGACCCACGGGCCCTACATCTTAACAGTCCATTGGGGTGGGGGTAATGACTGCCAATATTTGGCCTTGGTCGATACCGGTGCGGAGCACTCGGTGATTCCGGGTAACCCTGACCTCTGGACTGGACCAACATTTCGAATAGAGGTGATGGGAGGAGCGATCACCCTGGCGAAGGAAATAAAAGTCCACGCCACGGTGGGTGATGGCCCTTCCCCTATATGGTTACATGCCCTGGTGGCTGCCACTGACGAGTGTATCCTGGGTATTAATATGTTGGCCGGTTCGGCCCTTAATACTAGCCAAGGGGGATTTGCATTTGGAATTCGGACTATTACTAAAAGATTAGTGGTGGGTCGGGCTAAGTGGGATCCCGTGATGGTGCCTCCCACCCGCCCCCCCAAAAACCAGTATGCATTCCACAATATCGCCTCCCTGGGCGGCAGGAAGAGATTACTGCCACCATCGATGCTCTGCAAGAAGAAGGGGTAGTGAGGCCCGCAACGTCGTCCATACCAATGCGACGACGGACATGGCACAACATAATGCAGTAGCAGATCAGCTTGCCACTATCAGCCGTGCCGATACCATCCCCCTGGCTCGATGGGCACACGAACAGAGTGGCCATTTGGGGGAGAAGGGATCAGCTATGTGGGCCCGAACACATGCTTTACCCGTCCATCAGGACGATGTCGGCATGGTCATGCGTAGATGCCCAGCATGTCAGCTTGTGAAGTCCCGCACTGTTCCTCTTGGTCCGCATGGCCGAATAAGACGGGGAGCTCGCTCAGCTGCAGTCTGGCAAATTGATTACATGCCAGACTGTATGGGTAAACGTTACATCCTAGTAATGGTTGACACCTTTTCGTGCCTGGTTTTTGCTTTTCCCACCAAGACGGCTGACCAAGCTAGCACTATCCAAGGACTAAACCATTTAATTTCTCGTTATGATGTACCAGAAATTCAGTCTGATAATGGCTCGCACTTCTCCGGGAAGGCAATCTGTGATTGGGCAGCTGACAACAGTATTTTATGGGTCCACTATATTCCTTATTACCCACAGGCTGCCAGGTTAGTTGAACGAATGAATGGCTTACTGAAGGAACAAATTCGTTTGTTAACACCACTGGGGACCCTGAAGGGGTGGTGCCATGTGTTGCAGCAGGCAGTCAACAATTTGAATCATCGCCCTTTGAAGGGAGGTACACCTTTCCACCGACTTCTTCACACCTCTGAACTACAGCCTATTCCAGAGGAAAAACAGTCATTGCCCCCCATTCCCGAGCCAGAGAATGCCGGACAAAAGCTATGGGTGGTACTATCAGGTAGTGGCCCTCCCAGGGTAACACTCGGTGGGTAGCTATTGAGGGACAGGAGGATTTAGTTATAAATACTGAACGCTTATGGTATCGTGAGTGACATGTGTCAGGCTTCTTTGTTCCAGATCCTCCATCTTGTGCTCCTGCTGATCTGGCTTAACCGCTGCTTTAATAATATAATAATAATAATAACAATTACAGCACGGAAACAGGCCATTAGGCCCTTCTAGTCCGCACCGAACCAAACACCCCTTTCTAATCCCACCTCCCTGCACAATGCCCATAACCCTCCATCTTCCTCTCATCCATATACCTGTCCAACCTTTTGGACAGCAATTGGATTTGAAATGTCGAGGACGTTCTGAGGGAGTTGCCCGTGGGGGACACGGCCCGATGTATCCACTAATATATCTGATATTGTTAAGCATGTTTCAAAATCTGTTCATGAGCTTCAGTGTTTGGGTATTGTGGCCCACAAGGATTGTTTGAATCCTTTTTCATGGTTAAATGGTATATTTGGGAGATTGGACCATAATATTCTCCATTGGTTGCTTGCATTATTGTTTATTTTTGTGATTATCATAGTTTTAGTTTCTCTTTTTCGCTCCTTCTGTACTCAAATACTTGTTAAGTCTCGTGTCTGACAGCCTGTGACCAAGGGGTGGAATGTTATGGAAGATTTAAACTGTGTCTTTTACTGCAAGGCTGAGAACTTGCCTGTTTTTTTTTAGAATTAGTAGACACATCTAAATTCCACCATGAGCCCAGGGGGCCCAGGATGCAGTCGAATAGGAAGACATTATCTAATTTACACTTACGAGGCCCAGAGCAGTTTATATTTGTTGGTCGCAGAGTGTCAGGAGACCTTGAAGATAATTAAACCATTTGTTCAAAGAGATAGGATTTGAGGTGAACAACTTTTGGGGTGATATGAGCCATGATCCCACTGCTGAAGTGAGAAACTCTCCAAGAGGTGGCAACATCTCTCAGCAAGAGGAAGATAATAAACCATTTGTTCAGAGATAGGATTTGAAGTAAACAACTTTTGGGTAATATAAGCCACTGCTGAAGAGAGAGACTCTGGAAGAGGTGGCTACATCTCTCAGCAAGAAGAACTTTAAGAGTCCAGCTAACGTCCCGGTCGAGGGAGGTAGAGAAGCTGCTACCGGCGCTCCGACAACCTACTACAAGTGTGCAGTCGTTGCCTCGCTTCGGCAGTTGGGACCAGTCCAGGCATTGATAAGTATAATTGGGAAGGCCTTGCATATTGTAGTGTGAATTCAGCTTTAGATTTAGTAATAAAGACTTGTATAAACTGAACTGCTCTCGGTGTGTGTGTCTATTTTCTTTCGGTAGTTCAAACACTGTGACCAATCTAAAACGAACAAAGTGAGAGGTACAAGTTTACCCAAGGCAGTGACTTAATTAATGACAGTTGCTGATGAGACGCCAGGGCAAGGTATCACAAAGGGAAACCTGGAATATTCGTCAATTACAGTAAGGAAATATACATTTTTGTTGTTGGAAGGTCATGGCCCTTTAAAATCTAAGCTAATCCTCTCAAAATGTCGGGTTTCCTTGATGAGAGTGGCCTCCGGAGCTTTGAAGTATTGTGGTTTGCATTCTGCGCAAACAGGACAGCTTTTAGTCAGTTTCCTGACTTCTTCCAGAGAGTAAGGAAGGTTGTTAGCCCTTATGTAGTGGAAGAACCTCGTGACTCCTGGGTGGCACAGTCTGCTATGGATCTCTTTTAGCCCCTCCAGCTGAGCACCAGCAGCAGATGGTGACAATGCGTCAGAGGGATCATTTAACCTACCTGGTCTGTACTGGATCTCATAATTATAAGTTGAGAGTTCTATTCGCCAGCGTGCCATCTTATCGTTCTTGATTTTACTTTTGTGTTTAGTACTGAACATGTAGGCTACAGGTTTCTGATCAGTGGGGGGGGCATGGCAAGATGGCGTAGAGTCTAGACGTGTAATCTCGACCTCTCTGGCCAGACTTTTAAGAACCTGTTTTTAACTCTTTGTTTTCAGGTTTAAATTTTTTTAAACTTAGTTTAAAGTATCAAGGAATTGTTATGGCTATTAATGGTAAAAAGATTAAACCTCAAGTACAGAAGAAACTACATTTTCGGAGTGTTGAAGATTTAGAGCCTAAACAGTCTGCTACAACTTCAGGTTTGCTTTCTTTCAAGCCTAAACCACAGAGATTGCCTGTGGGAGCTGAATAAATGACTACTACTCACCAGGAGAAGGACATCGCTGGAATTACCCATTCTCAGGAGGAAGGTGCGTGTGCCCCTGATGTGAATCCTGATTCTGGTAGCCTGCCGACTTTAACGAAGGGGGCACGCAAGAAGACGACTCCATTGCTTGAAATACCCCAGGATATACTCCAATCTGAATATTTTGGTCTTTTTTGTGAGTTTTTGAAGCAACAACAGGTTGCGGGGGGAGAACAGCGGCGGCCCCCTGAGGAAGTCGGGGTGCCTTCGCTGGGAGTCCAGACCCGCAGTAAAACTGTTAAACTGCCTGTTGTTCAGATGCAGCAGGAGCTGCAGTTACCTGGTTCTGCCACTACGTTAGAGAAAGGAGGGCTGAGCTTTTCTGAATTACAATGTAAACAGCTAAGCCTTATCATTCAGTCTATGCTGAATGAAATGTCTCAGAGGCTCAGTTTGGAACTGGATAAAGTTAAAATACGTGTGGAAGCATCTTGTGAGGATTTTAAACAATTTCAGGCTGCTTTTTTGAAATGTCAACAACAAGTGGCTTCTAATACAGAAAAAGTGTTGGAGGTGGAAGAATCCATTAAAGAATTGCGAGAACATGAGAGGGAATTAGAGAGGAAAGTAGATTATTTGGAGAATCAAAGTAGAAGGAATAATGTGAAAATTATTGGTTTGCCAGAAGGTATGGAAGGACAAGATCCTCTTCCTTTTTTTTAACCGAATGCATTCCACAAATACTGGGGCAGGAATTTTTCTCTGGAGGTCTGGTATTGGAAAGAGCTCATAGAGCCTTAAGAAGAAGACCTCTGCCTGGTCAACCACCGAGACCCATGATAATTTGATGTTTGAATTATTTGGACAGAGAAACGATACTTCGTCCAGCAGTGCAAAACGCGAGACAACGACAAGCTCCGTTAATGATTCAGAATAATAGGGTTTTGTCTATCCTGATTTGAGTCAAGAGGTTATTCAGTGTCGGCGTCGATTTAATCCAGTTAAAGAAGTTTTGTGGCGTAAAGGTTATAAGTCGACTTTTCGCTATCCGGCAGTGTTGAAGGTGTTTTGTGGAGACTTTCAATCTCGGATTTTTGAGAATGAGTGTGAAGCAATGAGTTTTTCTGACTCGTTGCCAGGTGTAAGAGGACAAAGACGTAGCCCACCATTGTCTCCTAAAGAAAAATCTGGTTGTTCTGGAAATGGAAGAAACTACAGAAATGGGAGAAATGGGAATGGAAAGAGTCCATTTCCTTGAAATGGGGTCACCGAGTCTGGAATTTCTTGGAAGAATAGAAGAACTTTTTTATTTTTATTTTCTTTATGTCATTATGACATCTTGTTATTCTTTGTTTGGCTGGGGAGGGAGAAATTTGCTCTATGTTCTACTAGTCATCAGCCACTGGTGGGTGATCCACACCCAACTTTTGTTTAGGGATTACTACCTTTTGGTAGTTTTTTGGTTTTTTTTTCTCTTTTTATCTTTTTTTTATTTTCATTTTATTTAGACTTTAATTTGTGGTTTCTTTTTCTCCTATTGGAGGGCCTATTTACGTTGACCTGCGTCTTTATATATTGATATTATTAGTTTTTAGTAATATCAGTGGATATGTCAAAGTTGAAGTTTGCTACTTTTAAGTTCGGGGATTAAACAGTCCGATTAAGCGTAAGCATATTTTTATCAAGTTCGATCTTTGGTAAAACATGTGTTCGGTAGAGGTAAGATTTTACCTGAAATGATTAAATTTGAGACTTTTGGCATAATGAGATGAAATATTGTTTAATAATGGAAAAAATTACATATGTTTTGCGGATAACTATAGTTTTGTTTAATTAATAGGTGGTTGTTATATTCAGAATATTTACATTTTGATTTATATTGACTAGATTTTAATATGTATGCTTTACTTTTCTTTATTTTTTTCTTTATGGCTCTCTTAGGAGAGTTGGCTGAAGGGGGGGGGTTCTTTCCTGTTTTTTTCTTTCTTTTTTCTAATATATATAAAATATAACATTCATGTTTTGTTTATTGTTATATATGTTACTTATTATCTGTATTTTGAATGAATAAATAAAATTTTTAAAAAAAGGTTTCTGATCAGTGACAAGAGTAAATTTTCTTCCGGCTAGAAAGTGTCTCCAGTAGCAAACAGCTTCAATAATAGCCTGGGCTTCTTTTTCAATGGCAGGATGTTTAAGTTCAGGTCCGCAAAATGTGCGGGAGAAGAATGCCACAGGTCTGCCCTTTTGATTAAGGGTTTCTGCCAAGGCACAATCTGAGGCATTAGTTTCCACTTGGAATGGGACATCCTCGTCAATTGACGAGATTGCAGCTTTGGCAATATCAGCTTTAATTCAGTCGAAAGCCTTCAAGGCCTTTGAAGAGAGAGGAAAAGATTTAGTGTCAAACAAAGGGCGTGCCTTCGTGGCGTAGTCCCGAACCCATTTGCAGTAGTAGGAAAAGAATCCCATACACCTTTGAAGGGCTTTTGCTGAGTTTGGGGGTGGTAACTCCTTAAGGGGGGGCCATTTTTTCCGGGTCGGGGCGGATTTCGCCCTGCGGACAATGTAGCCCAGAATGGGCAGCTCTGTCGCGTTGAACACACATTTGCCCTTGTTGAATGTAAGGTTGAGTTCTTTAGCTGTTGCTAAAAATTTCTTTAAATTGTTGTCGTGCTCAGCCTGTGTTTTCCCACAGATAGTGACATTATCCAGATAGGGAAACGTACCCTGTAACTCATGCGGCCTAACAATATGAAACACGGACACACTAATAGTGACACCAAAAGGTACCCTTTTAAACTGGTATAACCCCCCATCAGCCTCAAAAGCCATATAGGGCCATTCCCTTTTCTTAATAAGGATTTGGTGATAAGCTGCTTTGAGGTCGATAGTGGAGTACACTTTGTATTGCGCTATCTAATTAATAATTTCATTGATCCTTGGCAGGGGCTAGGCATCCAGGTTTGTGAATGGTTGATTGACTGGCTGTAGTCAATAGCCAGTTGTCTCTTAGTGTGATTTTTCACGACTACCACTTGGGCCTGCACGGACATTTACTAGGTTCAATTACTCCCTCTTTAAGCAGTCTCTGAGTCTCAGCTTTGATAAACTCACGATCCTCTTTGCTGTAAGAACGGCTCTTAGTGGCAATCGGCTGACACTCGGGATAAATCACTGAAAAGGGAAGGAGCTTCGATCTTTAATGCGGACAGACCGCAGTGACTAGCACGGGGGATGGTAAGTGTGGGTAGTGGCCCACCGAAATTTAACACTACACTGTTCATCTGAGATTGAATATCTAACCCCAGTAACACAGGGGCGCAGAGCTCTGGGGTAATAAAGAGCCACACATTAGCCAGGCAATGTCCCTGCAAATTTAACGTAACTTTACACTTTCCCCGTACAAGTTTTGTAAGTTCACTACAAGCCATCGATATCTTTCGGTTCACTGGATATCTCTGCAAATTTAAGGCTCTGGCAACTCTCTCATGGATGTAGCTGTCAGTACTTCCCGAGTCTATTAGACAATCAAGACTCTCACCATTCACCTCCTCCTTCATAGTCGACCGTTCCAGTCCGTACCATTCCCCCAAGCTTTGGAGTCAATTGAGCTATCACAGGGGATCTTACCTCTCCGTCACTTGAAGGCGATTCAGCCTGCTCGTCTGAAGATTTCCCCTTTTCACAGTTGTCTTCCATTCCTGCAGCTCCAGAATACATTTTCTTGGTTCTTCTCTTCTCCTTCTTATCAGTGGGAGTAATTTTCGCCTTACACGCTTTAGCGAAGTGGCCGAGTTTCCCACAATAGCTACAGGTAGCAAATCGAGCCAGGCACTTCTGTCTGGGGTGCCAGCTCTTATCACTGAAGTAGCATTTTTCAGGAGTTAGCTCTT
The DNA here is from genome assembly GCF_036971445.1 of Narcine bancroftii. NCBI lineage: Eukaryota > Metazoa > Chordata > Chondrichthyes > Torpediniformes > Narcinidae > Narcine > Narcine bancroftii. The sequence continues at coordinate 80,578,165 of NC_091471.1, forward strand.
TTCTTTCCTTCGGGGTTTCAGCACTCCTGGATGTTTCCTTTTTGGTTTCTAGCATTTCACTGGACCGCATGGCACTTCTCAGTGTTTTGGCTAGAGTGACTGCCCGGTCGTAGGTTAAGGGCTCCGTCTCCAGCAGCCTCTGTCGGATGTAACTGGAGTCAAACCCGTTGACAAAAGCATCCAGCTTCAAGGCATTGCGGTGTTGTTGCTCATTGACTGCCCTGACATCACATTTGTTTGCCAGTGAGTCGAGGGCCAGTGCATAGGTAGCATCACTTTCCCTGGGTTTCTGTCGTCTAGTCAGCAACTGGTGTCGAGCAAGCACCACATTCCATGGCGCCGCATAGTAAGCAGTCAGACGTTCCCGGGCTATAGCCAGAGTGGTAGCTCCTTGCGTTACGGCGAAAGGGACCTCACCCAGCAGAGAGTTCAGGTGGCCCCACTGTATCACCTCATCAACCACGTTGTTTTGAGCCATGTAGTAATCGAAACGAGCAATCCAGTGGTTGAAAATTTCTCTGGCCCTTGGGGCAAACTGGTCGATTATCAGCCGCTCTGGCTTGAGTGCTGCATCCATTTCTACTAATAAAATTGAAGTGTCAGTTGATGAAGTAGACAAAGACGATTTGGTCAAACAACAATCATGGCTTTTATTAGCAGAAACTCATGGTACAACAATGAAAGAAATAGGTGCATACACAGTTATACCCAAGGGGAGTGTCCTTAACAGTAGAGATAATGCAGTCAATGTTAGTACAGCAAGGCTCGCCAGAGGGGAGACAGGCAGTTTGGCAGACATTCACCACAGGGGGAAACCGGAGCCCCTGGGGAAACCCCATTCAGACACGAGAGAACGTTCAAACAGACAGCACGGGATTCAAAACCCGGTCCCGAACGATGGTGCTGCAAAGGTGTTGCACTAAACTATACACTAACTCTGCCACCCCCTGTGGCTAGTTTGAGTCAGCATCGGGTGCCAGGGTAAACTGGAACAAGAGTGAGCCAATGTTCTTTGGTAACTGGCCCGACATCTCCTTCACAGTCAGATCTGATTACCTGAAGGTGTTGAGGATCTGGTTGGAAGGGATGACACTATGGGTTTGAAAATACTTTAAATTGTTTTTTCCTTTTTTTTTGTAAATTACTTATTATGAATAAAATGTATTTTTAGGAAAAAGTAATTGTTTGCCTAGCTGCAAAGCCCACATCCCTTAAATAAATGCAAAATCACTGACCCCCCTCACGTCACCGTGGACCACCCCCGAAACAAACTCATGCAGTCTACCGAACCACAAGTTGAGAAATATTACCTTAGCCTTATGTTGCTGAGTTTCTGCGGCAATGGACAATAGTTACATAACAAGACGTTCAGTATCTCTACTGCTATTCCCTCCTCTTTCTCTCCCCTCCCTCCGCTCTAACGAGGACAGTTCCAATTACAGTCCAGCTCAACCCTTTCTCCTCCCAGCATAATGGAGTCGGTGCCCGTTTTCCTACTGAAACCCTGGACGCCAAAAGCCCGAATCTTCACCGTCTTCGCCTGCATGCTGGTTTGCCTGGCTGCGTTATGCGTCCTGCAGTTTAAACTATTTAAACATAAAAACAAAGACTTCTACTCGTTCCAAGTTCTGAATTCCAGGGGGAAGCTGGTCTCGCTGGAAAAATACAGAGGCAAAGTGAGTTGCATCAAAGCTTCGCTGCTTTGCATTTCTGAGCGCCTTCATCGCTTTTAATGGACAAGACAGTGCGTTTTCTTGCTGCGGTTATTATCAATCATGTTCATCCTAGACCCGTCCGAAAATGTCACTTTCTTTATAAATACGATTCATTTGGAAAGTTACTCTCTGAGTCGGCAGAGAGGGGACGAGTTGGCCAGGGTGTAGTTTTTGCATCGTTGGTGAGTGAGTTGGTCTGTGTTCCGTCCCTACAGGCATCTTTGGTTGTCAACGTGGCGAGTCAGTGCGAATACACGGAAAAGAATTACCGAGGCCTGCAGCAGCTGCAGAGGGAGCTCGGGCCCATGCACTTCAACGTCCTTGCATTCCCCTGTCACCAGTTCGGGAAATCCGAGCCCGGCACCAATTCCCAAATCGACAGCTTTGCCAAATCGACCTTCGGAGCCACTTTCCCCATTTTCGGCAAGATCAGAGTTCTGGGGAACGAGAGTGAGCCGGCGTTCCGCTATCTCGTGGGTAAGATCACTGTCGCCGTTCTCTTTCGTTAAACTTGTCTTAACCTGTGTCTGTAACTAAGTTGACTAAAATGTAAAGACGGCTTAACTATTCGTTTCCGTCATTTGCCCTGTGAAAGTAACTAATTAAACGTTCAACTGTTTCTCCTTTAGATATTTTTTCTGGATGAACCAGTGCCAAATCAATGCTTTTAACCTCTGTTTTGTAGACATCACCCCCTCCCCTTCTCATTGATAAATCTCCCCCATCAAACAACCCCTCCCCGACCGTGTCCCGGCCTGAATTCTTGCCTTTGGCTATTCTGCCAAGTTTTTCACACCCAAAAACCCAATAAAACTCGCAACCTGGCAAGTGCACAGTGTTAAGAACGATCCAGGGTTTCTGTTGGAAAAGAGGTGCTGAGTCTATTGTAAAAATTGAACCTTAATGGAGGAACTTGGTGGCCCGGGCCAGGTGTGTCGAGGTTGACGTTTCAGATCAAGGATCTGGCTCAGGACATGGAGTGAAAAGAGGGGATAATCAAAATCGACTATCCCTTTGTGTTCACGGGTATTGCTTGGCCTTGTTTCTCTGGCAATTTGATTTTAGCTTACAGTTGCAGCATCTGTTGTCACTTGTGTCTCCACTGGCTCTATTCTGCTGGGGGAGAAGGAAGGGATTGAGCTGGGTTGTTTACAGAACTGTCCTAGTGGGAAGGGAAGAGGGACAGTAGATGGTTCCATCTACTCAAGATTCTACTCTCACAGCTTTTCTCAATTGTTCTGGTGAAAAGAATGGTGAAAACGTTATTACTTTCTCCACAGGTTCTGCCTAACCTGCTAAGTGTTTTCAATATTTTATCCTGTTGTGCATTTTTAAGCAAAAATGCACTTTTGTCTTTGTATTGATGACTTTGACAAGGGTCAACATAGGTGTAGGGAAGGGAAATCCTGTATGTCTAATGAAATGGGGTTCTATGATTGTGTAAAGGGGAGCTTGTGGAAAGGAATGTATTCCGATTTTCAGGCAGCTTTTCATAAAGTCCCTCTGAGAAATATATGAAAGAATGGGTAATGCACAAATATCATGGAAATTAAAATAAAGAATGGGAATAAAAGACCTTTCCCACAAGTGGGATATAATAAAGATTAGTGTTTGGGCTCCAGCTATTCAGAATCTGGATCACGTGGGTAAGGGAACCAAGTGTTCTATTGCCCTTTTTTTTTTAAATGCTGGAAACATTCTGCATGTCAAGCAAGATATATGGAGAGAGCAAAACAGAATTAATATTTTAAGTGAAAGATTCTTTACAGCATTTTCTGTTTTATTTTGAATTTGAAACACCTGTAGCTCCTTGGTTATTTCTGTGTTTATTGCTGATACAAAACTAGATGGAATTATGAACAGGGAGGAAGATGAAAATGGCTTCAGCGGGATGTGGAAAAATAGTATAGTCAGCAAGAACATGATCAATGAACAAAATTTATCCACTTCAATTGCATGAAGTAGAAAAACTGAAGTTATACAGCAGTCAATGAAAAACAACATGACATAGAAAGCAATTAGAAAGGTGTTTTAGCCTTAATTAGGAGTAAATTTAAGTACATTTTTCTGAATTGAGTACACTTTGCTATTTGAATTGTTTACAGTTTGCCCACATAGAATAGCATAAATGGCAAACTGGGATATTGAACATAATCCTTTTATAACCTTCTAATGTGGTTCATTACTGCTGTAACTTAATAATACTAACTGCAACCTATAATTTTTTTCCCTCCTCCCATCAAGAAAACTTGAGAGTGCAAAATTGCACTCCAACAGGCTTAAAAGGCAGTTTCTTCTCATAGTCGTCAGGCTCCTGAATGATCCCTAGAACGGTACTCTCAGGCTACCCTTGCTATGTTCTAGTTGATTTTTTTTTTAATTGTATCTCTATACCCCTGGTATGTTAACATTACATTGGTCTTAGTTGACATCTTAGACTGCTCACAAAAGAACAATTCTCACTCTACCAGGTGTATGGGACAAATAAATTTCAAAATTAACCACGTGAACTACTTTTTTTTTGCTATATCAAACCACATTTTTGAGATTCACTTCAAGAACCCTTGGTGCTACATTCAAGTTAGTCCATAGACAGAGAAGCAGAAACAGGCTATTCAATCCATCAACTCTGCCCTGCCATTTAATCATAAACTGATGCATTTTCCCACTTAACCCCACTGCCCAGCCTTCTTCCCATATGCTTTGATCCTCTGATTAATCAATAGCCCAGCAACCTCTGCCTTAAATACACTCAATGACTTAGCCACCACAACTGCCTGTGGCATCAAATTCCATAGATTTACCACCCTCTGGCTAAAGACATTTGTCCACATCTCTTTTCCAAGCAGATGCCCTTCAATCCTCGAGTTTTGCCCTCTTGGCCTAGGCTCTCCCACCATGGGGAACAACCTTTCTATCTCTCTCCATTCCTTTCAACATTCAAAATGTTTCAGTGAGAACATTTGATACATGTTCTGATTGTTTCAATGAGAAACAAAAGTGCTGGAAACATGTCAAACAGGATAAATTGAGAGAGCAAAACAGAATTAATGTTTCAAGTGAAAGATTCTCCTAAATCTTGCAGGATTTTCCTTCCATTCTCTAAAACTATAACAAATACAGTTAAGAGCCAAGAGCTGTCAAACACTCATCATATAACTCTTTTGTTCCCGGAATCATCCTTGTGAACCTCCTCTGAACGCTTTCCAACATCAGCAATCCTTTCTTAAATGAGAAACACAAATTGCTCATAATACTCCAAGTGAAGTCTCAGCAGTGCCTTAGTATCACATCCCTGCTCTTGTATTCTATTCCTTTTGAAATTAATGCCAGCATTGCATTTGCCTTCTTCACCAATGGCTTAATGCATGCAGTAGAGATGAAAATGGGTAGACATTTATGTGGGGCAGGATTATGGTTTTGGTATCTAATGAGAAATGTATAGATGTTCCTGGGAGTTTAAGTGTGACATTGCTCTCTGTAAGGAGTTTCTACATACACCCCGTGCCTGCGCAGGTTTCCTCCCACCATTCTAAACATACCAGGGGTGTAGGTTAATGGGATGTAAATTGGGAAGCACGGACTTGTGGACTGAAATGGCCTGTTACCATACTGTATGTCTAAATTTACATTTAACCACACTACAATTACAGCACGGAAACAGGCCATCTTGGCCCTTCTAGTCCCACCTACCTGCACCCTACCCATAACCCTCCATTCCCCTCCCATCCATATACCTATCCAATTTTTCCTTAAATGAAAAAATGGACCCTGCCACCATTACTTTTCCCAGAAACTTATTCCACACAGCCACCACTCTGAGTGAAGAGTTCTCCTTCATGTTATTTCTAAAGTTTTGCTCCTTAACTCTCAACTCATGATCTCTTGTTTACATCTCTCCTACCCTCGAGGGAAAAAGTCTATCCACATCAACTCTATCCCCCTCATAATCTTAAATACTTCTATCAAATCCTCCCTCAAACTTCTAGGCTCCAAGGAATAAAGACCTAATCTGCTCAATCTTACTTTGTAATGTAGATTTTGAAACCCAGGTAACATTTTCGTAAATCTTCTCTGCACTCTCTCTACCATGTTGATAGCCTTCCTATAATTTGGTGACCAGAACTGCACACAGTATTCCAAATTTGGCCTCACCAATGCCTTGAACAGTCTCAACACCTCCTCCCAACTCTTGTACTCTATCCTTGATTTATAAAGGCCAGCATACGAAAAGCCTTCTTCACCACCCTATCCACTTGAGATTCTACCTTCAGGGAACAATGAACCATTGTCCTGAGATCTTTTTGCTCCACTGCATTCAGCAATGCTCACCCATTTACTATGTTTGTGCACTTCACACTTTTCAGTATTAAACTCCATCTGCCATCTTTCAACCCACTCTTCTAAGTAATCCAAATCCTTTTGCAATCTTTGAAAACCTTTATTATCCACAATTCCACCTATTTTAGTATCATCTACATATTTACTTACCAAATTTACCACCCCAGCATCCAGATAATGAATGTAAATGACAAACAGCAGGGAACCCAATACAGAACCCTAAGGCACACCGCTTGTTACTGGTCTCCAGCCTGACAAACAGTCATCCACTACGACTCTCTGGCATCTCCCTTCCAGCCACTGTTGAATCCATTTCACTATCTTAAAGTTAATACCTAGCGCTTGAACCTTCCTAACTTACCTTATCGAAGGCCTTACTGAAGTCCATATAGACAACATCCACGGCTCTCCCCTCATCAACATTCCTAGTCACCTCTTCAAAAAGTTCAACATTGGTCAAACATGACCTTCCACGCACAAACCCATGTTGAGTATTCCTGATCAGACCTTGTCTCCAGATACTTGTATATATTATCTCTAAGAACACTTTCCATGAACTTAACCTACCACAGACATCAAACTTAAAGTCCTTGAACCCTTTTTAAACAAAAGAACCACATTAGCAATACACCAATCCTCCGGAACTATACCCGTCTCTAACGACATTTGAAAAATCACTGTCAGAGCCGTTGCTATTTCCTCACTAACTTCTCTCAAAGTCCTGGGGAAATATAAAATTTAAACATGCAAGTTTACCTCCAGACTATCCTGCATGAGGACCCTAGCTCCCTTTGCATCTGGGCATTTCCAATTTTCTCCTATTATGAGCTCCCATTTTAGTAAAATGGGATTATCACTGTTAGGGATACCATAGACAGGAGTGACTGAGGGAAGGTTTGTCACAGTCTGTTCCAGAATTCGATATATTTCCAAAGACATTGTGATTTTGGAAAGGGGGAACCATTTTGACTGCTGAAGAGAAAGCGCTCTTGTGGCCAGCCATTTTTGTGGAATTCAGACCAAAGTATGCTCTGTGAATGACTTGACCTTTTTGGTGGATTGACCTGTGCCAGGAGGGTCTTTTTGGGAAGCAAAGTTTTTCATTTTTATTGTGACTAACAGTGGAGGTCACTTGGAGAGACAAATGTCAAGGATTTGGAAGCTTCGTAGAGGCCACTCAGATTGAGACATTTCTTCAGAAGCAATGCAATAAGAATTTGTAAGTGTGTAGCAGCAACAACTCCAGTCTTCCCATCAGTTCAACATTAATTCTGAGCACCAAATTTCAACGGCCTACACTTCAGTAGTTGGGAAGATGTTAAGAGTTTATTGAGGTTACGGAGTACTTTGAGGCACATGATAAGATAGGCCAAACGCAGCACAGTATCCTTGAGGGAAATTTTGCTTGACAAACCTATTGGAATTCTTTGAAGAAGTGACAAGCAGGCTGGATAAAGGAGATGTAGTGGATGTTGCATATTTGGATTTTCAGAAGGCTTTTGTCAAAATGCTGCACATGAGGCTACTTCACAAGACAAGAGCACATAGTTTAACAGGAAACATATTAGCAAAGGTAGAGAATTGGCTGATTGGCAGGAAGCAGAGAGTTGGAATACAGGTATCATATTTTGGTTTGCTGCCAGTTGCTTATGGTGTACAACAGGAGTTTGTGTTCTTTAGATTATGGAATGAATGGCTTTGTGGCCAAGTTTTCAGATGATATGTAGGTAGGTGGAGGTGCAGGTAGTGTTGATGAAACTGAGAGGTTACAGAAGGACTTAGACAGATTAAGAGAATGGGGAGAGAAGGGGCAAATGAAATATAGGTATATGTCAGAAAATGTATGGTCATGCACTTTGGTAGATAAATAAATGGGCATAATATTTGCTAAGTAGGGAGTGTTACGAACTAAGCGTAGTGAGCTGCAATAGACAATGAACCAGACAGTGTTTAATTTTAAAACATTAATTTTATTTCTAACACTTAAACTATAGTTTTAACTTTTAAACTACACTATCCCCAGGTATTGTGTGCACGTGTTATACCCAAATCATTACAGTCCAATAAAATTAGTGTTTTAAAATTAAACACTGTCTGGTTCATTGTCTATATTTTCCTCCCATCACTTTGTACAGATGTCCTCTGGTGTTTGCTACTTCCACCCAGGGAAAGAGGTGCTGATGGTGTACCTTATCTATTTCTCATTATCTTGCTGACCTCCATTAAGTAACTCTCATCAGTCTAAAGAGTAAAGCCCAATCTCTGCTAACCTTGCCTCACAAGACATATTTTCCAATCCAGGCAACATCCTGGTACCCTCTGTACCCTCTCCATAGCTTCCACATCTTTCCTGTAATGAAGTGATCAGAACTGGACTCACCAGAGATTTATAGAGCTCATGACTTCTGAACTCAATTACTCGATTAATGAAACTCAGCATACCGTAGGCCGCCTTTACTGTCCAATCAACCTGCGCAGCGATCTTGAGAGATGTATGGATTTGGAACCCAAGGTCCCTCTGTTCTTCTGCACTGTTAAGTATCTTACCATTAACCATGTACCTTGCCTTCAAGTTTGACCTTCCAAAATGCTTCACCTCACACTTATCCAGATTGAAATCCATCTGCAACCTTTCCTTCCAAATCTGGATCCTGTCTATAACCTGTTGTACCTATGACAGCCTTCAACACTATCTATACCACCATCTGTAGACTTACTGACCCATCCACCAGCATCTTCATCCAGGTCATTTATAAAAATCACAAAGAGCAGGGGTACCAGAACAGATCCCTGAAGAACTCCGCTTGTCACTGACCATCAGGCAGAATACTTTCATTTTTTTATTTTTCACATTGCGAACCATATCAATCAAAATACATACAAACATTTCCCTCTTAAATATACACAGTGGCATTTTTCCCCCTACCTTCCCTTCCCCCCTTTCCACCCCCCTCCAAACCCATTAAACATTCAACATATACAATACAATAAAACTATTAAACAATGTCATCACACAATGAAAATAAACAAGAAAATTGTGCATTCTACTTTTACACACTGGATCAAGTAATTTTGTCTTCTTATCATTTTAGGGGGTGGAGGTCCGAGGCAAGTCCTCTCTGTTGCGTTCCATGTACGGTTCCCAAATTTGTTCAAATAATGTGACTTTATTTTTTTTATATTTATTTTTTCCAATGGAATATATTTATTCATTTCCATGCACCATTGCTGTACTCTCAGACTCTCTTCTGATTTCCAAGTTGACATTATACATTTTTTTGCTACAGCTAAGGCTATCATAATAAATCTTTTTTGCGCTTCATCCAGTTTGAGGCCTAATTCTTTACTTCTTATATTACTTAGAAAAAAGATCTCTAGATTTTTTTGGTATGTTGGTTTTTGTGATTTTATTTAATACCTGATTTAGATCTTCCCAAAACTTTTTCACTTTCTCACATGCCCAAATTGCATGGACTGTTGTTCCCGTTTCCTTCTTACAGCAAAAACATCTATCTGATAATGTTGGATCCCATTTATTTAACTTTTGGGGCGTGATATATAACCTGTGTAACCAATTATATTGTATCATGCATAATCTTGTGTTTATTATATTCTTAATAGTTCCAGAGCATAACTTTTCCCATATATCATTTTTTATCTTTATGTTTAAATCTTTTTCCCACTCTTGTTTGGGTTTATAGCTTATTTCATCATTTACCTTATCTTGCAGCTTGATGTATATGTTTGTTATAAATCTTTTTATTATCATTGTTTCTGTAATCACATATTCAAAGCTCCTTCCTTCTGGTAATCTCAGTCTGCTTCCCAATTTGTTCTTTAAGTAGGCTTTCAGTTGATGGTATGCAAACATTGTACCATGAGTTATTCCATATTTGTACTTCATTTGTTCAAATGTTAATAAATTATTTCCCAAAAAACAATTTTCTATTCATTTAATTCCTTTTCTCTCCCATTCTCTAAAGGAAAGGTTATCTATTGTAAAAGGGATTAGCTGATTTTGCGTCAATAATAATTTTGGTAGTTGGTAATTTTTTTTCCTTTCTAAGTGAATCTTCTTCCATATATTGGGTAAATGATGCAATACTGGTGAGCTTTTATATTGCATCAGCTTTTCATCCCACTGAAAGTATATGTTCCGGTACCTTCTCCCCTATTTTATCTAGCTCTATCTTAGTCCAATCTGCTTTTTCCCTTGTCTGATAAAAATATGATAAATACATTAATTGTGCTGCTCTATAATAATTTTTGAAGTTTGGTAACTGCAAACCACCTTGGTTGTATCTCTCTGTTAATTTATCTAATGCTATCCTCAGTTTCCCCCCCTTTCCATAAAAATTTCCTTATTATTCTCTTTAGTTCATTAAAGAATTTCTCTGTTAAGGGAATTGGTAACGATTGAAATAAGTATTGTATCCTTGGGAAGACATTCATTTTAATGCAATTTACCCTCCCTATCAATGTTAGTGGCAATTCTTTTCAATGTTCTAAGTCTTCCTGTAATTTCTTCATTAATGGCTGATAATTTAATTTGTATAGGTGTCTTAAATATTATCTAATCTAATACCTAGGTATCGGATTGCTTGTGTTTGCCATTTAAATGATGATTCTTTTTTAAATTCTGTATAATCCATGTTACTCATTGGCATCACTTCACTTTTATTTGCTTTGATCTTGTACCTCGATATTTCTCCATATTCCTTCAATTTCTTATGTAGTTCTTTTAATGATATTTCTGGTTCTGTTAAGTATACTATGATGTCATCTGCAAGTAAATTAATTTTATACTCCTTCTCCTTTATTTTTATCCCTTTTATTTTATTTTCTCTTCTTATCAGTTCTGCCAATGGTTGTATTGCTAAAGCGAACAGTGAGGGAGATAATGGGCCTAGTTGACCTACTTAACTTAAATTGGTTTGATACATATCCATTTACTGTTACCTTCGCCAATGGTCCATTATATAATGCTTTAATCCAATTAATATATTTTTCTGGTAGGTTAAACCTCTGTAATACTTTGAATAAATAATTCCATTCTACCTTGTCAAAGGCATTTATCTGAATCTAAAGCAACAGCCAATGTTGGCTTCTTATTTCCTTGAACTGCATGAATTAGATTAATAAATTTACAGACATTATCTGCTGTTCGTCTTTTCTTAATAAATCCAGTTTGATCTTGTTTTACTATTTTTGGTACATAGTCGGCCCATCTGTTTGCTAATAATTTTGCTATTATCTTATAATCTGAATTAAGATGCAAGGATCGACAATGAGATAGACAACAGACTCGCCAAGGCAAATAGCGCCTTTGGAAGACTACACAAAAGAGTCTGGAAAAACAACCAACTGAAAAACCTCACAAAGATAAGCGTATACAGAGCCGTTGTCATACCCACACTCCTGTTCGGCTCCGAATCATGGGTCCTCTACCGGCACCACCTACGGCTCCTAGAACGCTTCCACCAGCGTTGTCTCCGCTCCATCCTCAACATCCATTGGAGCGCTCACACCCCTAACGTCGAGGTACTCGAGATGGCAGAGGTCGACAGCATCGAGTCCACGCTGCTGAAGATCCAGCTGAGCTGGATGGGTCACGTCTCCAGAATGGAGGACCATCGCCTTCCCAAGATCGTATTATATGGCGAGCTCTCCACTGGCCACCGTGACAGAGGTGCACCAAAGAAAAGGTACAAGGACTGCCTAAAGAAATCTCTTGGTGCCTGCCACATTGACCACCGCCAGTGGGCTGATAACGCCTCAAACCGTGCATCTTGGCGCCTCACAGTTTGGCGGGCAGCAGCCTCCTTTGAAGAAGACCGCAGAGCCTACCTCACTGACAAAAGGCAAAGGAGGAAAAACCCAACACCCAACCCCAACCAACCAATTTTCCCTTGCAACCGCTGCAATCGTGTCTGCCTGTCCCGCATCGGACTGGTCAGCCACAAACGAGCCTGCAGCTGACGTGGACTTTTTACCCCCTCCATAAATCTTCGTCCGCGAAGCCAAGCCAAAGAAAGAAAAAGAATTAAGTAGAGATATTAGTCTATAGGATGCTGGTATCAGTGGATCCTTCCCCGTCTTTGGTATTATTGTAATTATTGCTGTCTTACATGAATCTGGCAAGTTTTGTGTTTCTTCTATCTGGTTCATTACTTCCAGGAGAGGAGGAATTAATAATTCTTTAAATGTTTTATAGAATTCTATTGGGAATCCATCCTCTCCAAGCGTTTTATTGTTCAGCAGCTTTTTTAATATATCTTGTATTTCCTCTATTTCAAATGGTTTTATCAATTTGTTTTGCTCCTCTTCTTACAATTTCAGCAGTTCAATTTTAGCTAAAAAGTCTTCTATTTTATCATCTTTCCCCTCATTCTCAGTTTGGTATAATTGTTTATAAAATTCCTTAAAATTCTCATTAATCTCCATTGGATTATATGTAATTTGTTTGTCCTTTTTCCTTGATGCAAATACAATTTTTTCAGCTTGTTCTGTTTTAACTTGCCAGGCTAATATTTTGTGTGATTTTTCTCCTAGCTCATAATACTTTTTCTTTATTTTCATTATGTTCTTCTCCACCTTGTATGTTTGTAATGTTTCATATTTTAATTTATTGTCTGCCAATTCTCTTCTTTTTGTTATATCTTCCCTTGTTGCTAGTTCTTTTTCTGTACTTACTATCTCCCTTCCAACTGTTCTTTATCCTGATTTTAGTCCTTTTTCATCTTAGTTACATAACTTATTATCTGCCCTCTAATGAAAGCTTTCATTGCATTCCATAATATTAATTTGTCTTTCACTGATTCTGCATTTATTTCAAGGTACATTTTAATTTGGCATTTAATAAATTCTCTAAATTCCTGTCTTTTAAGTAGCATGGAGTTTAATCTCCATCTATATGTTCTTGGTGGGATGTCCTCCAGGTCTATTGCTAATAACAGGGGTGAGTGATCAGATAGCAATCTAGCTTTATATTCAGTTTTCCTAACTCTCACTTGAATATGGGGCTGACAACAAAAACATATCAATCCTTGAGTATGTCTTATGCCTTCTTGAATAATATGAGTATTCTTTCTCCCTTGGGTGCTGCCTCCTCCATAAGTTTTATTTCCTGCATTGATTTCACCATAAATTTGACCACTTTATTCTTTTTGCTAGTCTTTTGTCCAGTTTTATCCAACATTGGGTCCAAATTAAGGTTAAAATCCACTCCTATCAATATATTCCCCTGCATATCTACAATCTTCAAAAAAAATCTTGCATAAACTTTTGATCCTCTTCATTAGGTGCATATATATTGATCAAATTCCAAAATTCTAAATATATCTGACACTTTATCATTATGTACCTCCCTGCTGGATCTATTATTTCCTCCTCTATTTTGATTGGTACATTTTTATTTATTAATATAACTACACCTCTGGCTTTTGAATTATATGATGCTGCCGCTACGTGCCCTACCCAGTCTCTCCTTAATTTATTATGTTCCACTTCAGTTAGATGCGTTTCCTGCACAAATGCTATGTCTATTTTTTCTTTTTTCAGGAAATTTAATAGCCTTTTTCCTTTAATTTGGTTATGTATTCCATTAATATTTATAGTCATATAAATGGCAATCTCATATTCTGTTTACACCTCATTTCCACTTCCTCACCACCATCTTCCTCCTTTTCCCCATTTTCATCTCTCAGTTTTCCCTTTTTGAACTCAATGTATGACAACACATCTAAAACATAAAATACTTCAACAACTCCCACATCTAAAATTCCCTTAACCCCAAATGAAACCCCCCCCCCCTCTCTGAGCTGCCCTTGTCCCTTGCCGGGCAACCACAACTCCCCTCTCCACTTGGATTGCAAACCCGCTCACAAGTGTCAACTGATTTCTCAGTGACTGTTATTCTCTCCCACCCAACCCCCTCCAAAAAAACTTTTATCTTCACATATAACAAAGCTCACCCTCTTTTTTTCCCCCCTTACTTCCTTTCTTCCCTTTTCTTTCCCTTCTTTAGTTCCTATTTATACATTATTTTTACATCTTTATATCTAGTTTGTCGTTGTTCTTCATTCTTATTACATCTCTTCATCTCTCCTTCTGTCCTGCACGCGTTCTGCAAATTTTCGTGCTTTCTCCGGATCCGAGAACAGTCTGTTTTGCTCCCCCAGGATAAATATTTTAAGCACAGCTGGATATCTTAACATAAATTTATAGTCTTTTTTCCATAGGATCGATTTTGCTGTGTTAAACTCCTTCCTCTTCTTTAGTAGTACAAAATTTATGTCTGGGTAAAAAAATATTTTTTGACCCTTGTATTCCAATGGTTTTTTATCTTCTCTAATTTTATTCCTTTCCCTCTCCAGTATATTATCTCTTGTCGTGTATCTCAGAAATTTTACTAAAACGGATCTTGGTTTTTGTTGTGCCTGTGGTTTTGGGGCTACTGTTCTGTGTGCCCTTTCTATTTCCATTCCTTCCTCCATTTCTGTCGTTCCCAGGACCTTTGGGATCCATTCTTTTATAAATTCCTTCATATCTGTGCCTTCTTCATCTTCCTTCCGTCCCACTATCTTTATGTTGTTTCGCCCTCTATAATTTTCCATTATATCAGTTTTCTGAGCTAACAACTCCTGTGACTCTAACTTTTTTATCACTTTCTTCCAATTTTCTTCTTCATTCACTTCCATTTCTACAGCCATTTCTCGTTCTTCCACATTTTCTAATATTTTCCCTATTTCTGTCATGACCACCTCTATTCTATTCACTTTTTCTTCTGTACTTTTCATTTTTCTTTTCATTTCACTAAATTCTTTTAATGCTCTCATTTGTTCTTGAAATTTTTTTTAATCTCTATACTGTCCATCTATTTTACCTTTCCCTGTGAAGATCTTAGTCTTCTTCTTCCTCTTCTTCTGTGTCTGTACCTGTGTTTGTGTCTTCTACTTCTCTTTCTTGTATCAGTGTCTCTTCTGACTTTCTTGTTCAGCTGCTTGCCTCATTCTGCTGGGTGTTTTTTTGCATGGCTTCTTGCTGTTGGTCCTCTTCTTCTGGGCTAGTTATCTGTTGGGCCTCCTTTTGCTGTTCTTCTTTCCTATCACTCCCTTTCCTGTCGTTTTCCTGTTCTTCCAGCTGAGATCCCTGATGTCGGGCGTCTCTCAGCTGGTCACGCTGTGTTAGTTCGCTCCTCAGCTAGGCCCCCCTCCCGTCTGTGTTTTCTTTTTCCTTAGTTTGCGCACTTATGTTTGGCTCAGAGAGCCATTTTTGCAGTCCAGCGGTCGGGAGCTCACAACTCTGCGGAGTCGTCACCAACCTTGGGGAGTGGGCTCTTTTCTCCACGACGGCACCCTGTTTCTTCATGCAGGTAAGGCCTTCTCCTTTCTCTTCCAGTGTCTTTTCTTCTTTTTTTCCCCATTGTTTTTTCCTTTTACTTCTTGGGTGCCATTTTCTTTCTTTTCTCCACAACTTTATCTTTTATTTGTCATGTTTTGTGTTTCTTGAACTTTGTGTTTTCTTCACTTTATTTCTTCTTTTCTGGAGAGGGCTGGTATTCTCCTACCAGCCACTACTCCATCACGTGACTCCACCCCAGGCAGAATACTTTCTGTCCACTACTCTGCTTTCTATAGGCAGGCCAATTCTGTAGAGACAAAGTTCCATGGATACTATGCTTCATGACTTTCTGAGTGAGTCTACCATGGGGTACCTTGCCATATACCTTACTAACATCCATATGCACCACATCTACTGCCCTACCTTCATCAATTTCTATTGTTACAAAGTTTTTTTGTATTTAGGGTCTGTTGCAATTGGAGTGATAGTAATTGAAGTTTATCACATAATTTGTAAGTACTGAGAAAAATATTCAAAAGAAATAAAACACTGACAAGCATTTATTTATTTTACAATGTATATTCCAAAGTTATTCATCTACTCTTGAAACATATTAGTTCAGAAGTGATGCAAGGACATCAAGAGAATAGTGATTTTGAAACTGCAAGATCACAAAAAGCATTTCTCCACTTGTTCATATAACAATCCAATTTCCCCTCAAACCTCTTATCTCTGGGCCTCAATTACCTATTTTGTTAAGCCGCCCTTGCATTCATCAGACTTTGAGTAAAGTTGTTAGTTAACCAGCTTTCTTCTTCCAAGAGTCTTTGACAATCTCAGAGGCTCAAATTACATAAGCATTAGATAATTCGTTAAAAGTTAGCAGAGGTAACTGGAAAACCCAATAGACTGAGTAGGCCGCTCCTGCAGAATTATAACTATTTTGTTTTTGTAACCACCAGAGTGCTTATTTCCACGATTATTCTTTCTTCTCATTTTAAATAGCATGAGGTGTTGGTTTTGATGGCTTTTGCCATGCTGTCTGTAACCTGTAATCCATATGTGGCATTGTGACTTAAATTGACATCTTAAATTGTCGTGATAGCACTGGAGTGAGTGCAGAGGACGTTCACCCGAACGTGACCTGCAATGGAGCACTTCAGTGGTGAGAAACTAGAGAGGCTTGATCAATTTTATCTGGAGAGGAGAGGGTTAAGGTGGAACAAGATTGGAAGAGATAATAATGATAGGTGTAGGAAACCTTTTTGCTCATCAGAGACGAATAAAACTAGAGAATACAGATTTTGGGTAAGATGTAAGGGAATTAATGAGAGTTTATTGGGATCTTTTTCACCCAAAATACCCAGAATATAGCACTAAAGGGTGTGATTGAAGTAGAATTGCTGCCAGCATGCAAATCTTGGCAAGCACTTATATTATCCAGGCATAGAAAGAAAGCCTTGGGCCAAGTACTAGAAGATGGATTAATGTGGATAGGTACCCTCTGATCAGTGTGGATGCAGTGAGTGGAGTAGCCTGTTTCCACCCTCTACCACTCTTGAATGTTGTTTACCTGGCAGCAGAAAATTAGACAGCTGGTGTGTTGAACAATTTCAAAATTTTCACAGATAGTCCAGATCTTGCTGTTGCATTGTGTTTTATACTCTGGAACCACTTTGTTTAGTTACAGTATTTCCCTACCACAGTTTCATTATTTGTCAACAGTAATTATCAGAAGAAACTGAAACCGGCCCCAGTCACCCACTCATCCGAGCTCCTGATGCCCCGACTGCGGATTCTTGCCTAGATCCCAGCCACCCGTCCATCCAAGCTGCCGACGCCCTGACCACAGACTCTCACCTAGACCCCAGCCGCTCACCCACCGCATACCAATGCCCTGATCTCCCATCCGAGCTCCCCTGATGCACCATCAATAACTCTAAAAGACTAGAAAACTGTAAAACTGTTAGGCTTTTATTAGCAATAGAATGGAGCCACATCCATGATGGTCAACTGTCCTGAACTGGGGAGGGGGCTGTGGAACCTTTATTCAGGAGTCTGTAGGAGGAGCCACAGGTACAGTCAGCTAATGGGTGTGTCCAAACAGTTAAACATTCATACAGTGGTTTACCACATTCACCCCTTGTTGAGCCTGGTGGGGTGAAGTGAATTAGATGTTATTATAAATTAAGTCTTTCAAGTGGTCTGGTCTACTGCTGCCACCATCATAGTACTGGCTGTGACACAGCTGTTGAGTCCTGGACAGTCTGGAACACCTGTATGTAGACATCAGCTTTGGCTTGGTGGATGTGTGACGACAAGACTGTCATGCCGTTTGCTGGAGCTGGGTTAACATGCCATGGCCCTGGTGCATTATGGGTAATGATAGGTGAAGGGGTTAGGATGATTGGTAATGGTCTCAGGAGCCCCTGAGAGCGGCAGGTCCCTAACAGACTGTGTCCTCGTACCCATTAGGGTATGCCACATAGGTGTATTGGGGTTGATATGGAGGAGGTGGACACTTTTGACCAGTGGGTCGGGCTTGTGGCTTCTCTCGTCCTTCCGGAGTTGGACCGGCCCTGGAGATGTCAGCCAGGCCAGCAGCATGGTTCCTGAAGCAGACTTCCTAGGGAAGAAAAACATTCTTTCATGTGGAGAAGGATTGGTGGATGTACATAGGAGTGATCTGATTGAGTGGAGTGCCTCAGAAAGGACATCATGCCAGCGGGAGACTGGAAGGCCTCTAGAATACAGGGCTAGGAGAGTGGTCTTCCAGATGGTAGCATTCTCCTTTTCCACCTGGCCATTCCCTTGGGGGTTGTAAATGGTGGTCCTGCTCATAGTGATGCCTCTGGTTAGCAAGTACTGATACAGCTCATCACTCATAAAAGAGGTCGCCCAGTTGCTATGGATATAGCAGGGGTACCCAAACAGGGAGAAGGGATTGCATAAGGCCTTGATGACGGGGGCAGTGGTCATGTCCGAGAAGGGGATGATGAACGGGAAACATGAGTACCCTTCAATGATGTTGAGGAAGTACATGTTGTGGTCAGAGGAGGGGAGGGGTTCTTTGAAATCAATGCTCAGACGTTCAAAAGAGCAGGTGGCCTTTATCAAATGTACTCTGTCTGGTCAATAAAAGTGCAGATTGCTCTCTGCATAGATCTGGGAGTACTCCTCAATGGAGTAAGGCAGATAGTGGAAGAACCTGATGACCCTGGGGTGGCAGAAGTCATTATAGAGGGCTTGAAATCGATCTATTTGTGAACTGGCACATGCTCCGCGGGAAAGAGCATCTGGGAGTTCATTGAGATTCCCGGGCCGATACTTCATAATTGGAGGTGAAAGGTTCAATTCTCCATCTCAATATCTTGTCGTTTTTTATTTTACCTCACTGCTGATTTGTTGAACATGAAAGCAACTTTAAGTTGGTCAGTCAGCAAGGTAAAATGTTTGCTCGACAATGGCTTGGACCTTTTCCTCGACAGAGGAGTGTCGAATTTCAAGGTCCTGGAGGGTGTTGGGAAAAGAAGGCTACGGGTCTGCCCACCTGGTTAAGGGTGGCAGCTAGAGCGAAGTTGAATGCATCGCTCTCTGCTGGAACAGGGTGGATTCATCCACAGCGTGTATTGTGGCCTTGGCAATGTCTGCCTTAATGCGGCTAAAGACCACACAGGCCTCTGATGTCAGGGGAAAGGAAGTAGACTTAACAATGGGGTGGACCTTGTCTGCATAATTGGGGATCCAATGAGAATAATAGGAGAAGAAGCCCAGGCACCTTTTCAGGGCTTTGAGGCTGTGGGGAAGGGGGGAGTTCCAAAAGTGGGTGCATGTGATTGGGATCAGGGCCAGTGACTCTGTTCTTCAATGTGAAGCCAAGGATGGCAAGGCAGGTTGTGCAAAATACACATTTAGCCTTATTGTACATGAGGTTGAGGACTCTGGCAGTCTGAACGAATTTTTGGAGGTTGGTGTCATGGTCCTGCAGGTCATGGCCGTAAATGATGATGTTGTCCAGATACGGGAATATGGCCTGCAGTTCATACTGGTCTACCATTTGGTCCATCTCCCACTGGAAGACCGAGACACAGTTGGTGACGCCAAAGGGAACCCTCAGGAAACGGTAGATGCAGCCATCTGCCTCCAAACCAGTTTTCGAGGGGATGAGAAAAGATTTGGAGGGTGTGGATTGGGATGATATTTTCAGGGAAGAATGTAGCATATAAATGGAGGATATCCAAAGGAGAAGTTCTGAGAGTGCAGAGTTGGTACGACCCATGTAGATTAAAGGAAATGTTAGAAACTGTAGGGAGCCTTGGTTTTCAAAAGATATTGGGAACTTGGTTTAGAGGAAGAGGGATATGTACAACAAGTATAAACAGCAGGGAATGGATGGACTTCTTGAGGAATATAAGGGGTGTTTTTAAAAAATCTTAAGGAAATTATAACAGCTAAAAGGAGATATGAAGCTGCTTTGGCAGGAAAAGTAAAAATAAATCCAAAGGGTACATTAAAAGTAAAAGAATAGTGAGGGATAAAATTGGAACCCTTGAAGATGAGGGGTCTGTGAGAAGCCAAAGGAGATGGGTGAAATTTAAAACTTTTTTTTTCAGTATTCACTAAGGAAAAGAATATTGAGCCAAATGAAGTGAAGAAATATGGTAGGGAGATCATGGATAATGAAAGAATTAATAAGGAGGTAATGTTGACTATATTTTAAAAAATCAAGGTAGATAAATTTCCAGGTC
This sequence comes from Narcine bancroftii, assembly GCF_036971445.1. Taxonomy (NCBI): domain Eukaryota; kingdom Metazoa; phylum Chordata; class Chondrichthyes; order Torpediniformes; family Narcinidae; genus Narcine; species Narcine bancroftii. Next base: position 80,598,311 of record NC_091471.1, read on the forward strand.
CTGACAAAATAATCCCTAGGACCCTGGGGGAGGTTAGTGAGGGGGGCGTTGACAGAAATATTTAAAATGTCACTGGCCACGGGGGAGGTGCCGGAGGACTGGAGGGTGGCTCATGTTGTTCCACTGTTCAAGAAAGGATCCAAAAGTAGGCCTGGTAATTATAGGCCTGTAAGTCTGATATCAGTGGTGGGTAAATTAATGGAAAGTATTCTTAGAGATGGTATATACAACTATTTGGAAGGACAGGGATTGATTCGGAGTAGTCAGCGGGGTTTTGTACGTGGTAGCTCATGTCTAACACAGAGTTTTTCGAGGAAGTTACCAAAAAGTTTGATGAGGGGACGGCGGTGGATGTCTGTTTAGACTTTAGTAAGGCTTTTGATAAGGATCCCATAAGAGGTTAATAAGGAAGGTAGAAGCATTAGGTATTAATGTTGAAGTAGTGAAATGGATTCAACAATGGTTGGATGGGAGATCCCAAAGTCGTGGTGGAAAATTGTTTGTTGAATTTGAGGCCGGTGACAAGTGAAGAGCCTTAGGGATCAGTACTGGGTCCACTGCTGTTTTTCATATATATTAAGCAACTAGATGATAGGGTGGTAAATTTGCAGATGATACAAAGGTTAAGGAAGATTATCAAAGCTTACAGGGTGTTATAGGTCAGTTAGCAGAGTGGGCTGAAAGATGGCAGATGGAGTTTAATACTGATAAATGTGAGGTGCTACATTTTGGTAGGACTAATCGAAATAGGAAATACACATTAAATGGTAGACAATTGAGGAATGCAGTGGAACAAAGGGATTTAGGAGTCATGTTATATAATTCTCTGAAAGTTGAGTCACATGTGGATAGGGTGGTGTGAAGAAATTTAGTATGTTGGCTTTCATAAATCAGAGTATAGAACACAGGAGGTGGAATGTTGTGTTGAAATTGTATAAGGCATTGGTGAGGCCAAATTTGGAATATTGTGTACAGTTTTGGTCACTGGATTACAGGAATGATATAAACAGTATAGAGAGAGTGCAGAGGAGGTTTCAGGGTTGAGTTACAGGGAAAGGTTGAGCAGGTTGGGACTTTATCCCTGGAGCGTAGAAGGTGGAGGTGTGATTTGATAGAGGTATTCAAAATTATAAGAGGGACAGATAGAGTCAGTGTGGACAGGTTTTTTCCACTGAGAGTGGGGGAAGATTCAAATAAGAGGGCATGGATTGAGAGTAAAAGGAGGAAACTTTAAAGGAAACATAAGGGGTGATGGGGGTATGGGATGAACTTCCAGCAGTGGAGGTAGGTGAGATTGATGTTAATATTCAAGGAAAGGTTGAATAGGTTATGAACAAGAGAGGTGTGGAGGGTTATGGGCCAAATGTGGTCAGTGGCACTAGGTGGGAGAAGATGTTTGGCACAGACTAGTATGGCCAAACTGGCCTGTTTTTGTGCTGTAAATGGTTATATTGGCAGTCCTCCAGGCAGATGGGGAGCTGCTGATGAGCTGACTTTAGATCAGTGGTGGAGAATACCTGATATTAAGCTATTTGGTTCACCATATCGGATAAGTGGGAAAGAGGGTATGCGTTCAGCTGCGTATATCTGTTAATGGTCTGACTATAGTCAATGACTATAGTTTTTCTCCACATTCATCACCACCACCACCACTTGGGCTCTCCAGGATCTGGTGCTGACTTCATTAGTGCCTTCATTGAGTAGCCGCTGCACCTCCACCTAATAAAGGCCTTGTCCCTAGTACTGTACCACCTACTTTTGGTGGCAACAGGTTTACAGTCAGGGCTGAGGTTAAAGAACAACGGTGGAGGGGTGATCCTGAGAGTCAAGAGTTGTGCGCAATGGGCAATCTTTTTGGGTTGTGGGCTGGAAATAGTGGGGGAAGAGGCTGGGGAGCTTTTGCTGGTGGAACTGCTGGTTACGGACGGTGAGGTAGGGTATTGAAAGTCCAGTTCCAGCAGCATGGCAGTTCAGTTCAGAGATCACCAAGAGTTTAAAGTCTTTGTAGTCTGTGTCCCGCACACTCAAGGTCACTACACAGTAGCTGCGAACATCAGTCGTATGGGACTTCAAGGCCAAAGAGACTTTGTGGCTTACTGGCCTTACTGTAAGGGAGTAACGCTGCGCCAAGTCGGGGTAGCTGAAGCTCTCTGTGCTCCCACTATTGAACAGGCAGCTTGTCTCATTACCATTAACCTGCTTGTCCATCATCGAGTTGATGAGGGCTACCTTGATCCAGCGTGATGGAGGCTAATATTGGATCATTGTCTGTAGATGCGGTGGAGTGTTCAGGGTTTCTGTCCCAAGATGGCAATCCCCATGACTTGCACACAGTTGCTGCTGGATTTCAAAGATGGCAGCATCGAAGATGGAGCCCCCATGGCCCACACACAGTGCTGCTGGGTTGGAGTGACTTAGACTGAAACACTTTCATGCAATGTCCTTTTTTTCCCCAGTTAAAGCAAACCATGTCTTTCGCCAGGCAGTGTTCCATCAAATGCTTGTTCAGGCTGCAGAAGTAACACTTCGGGTGCTCGCGGAGTATGGACAGGTTGCTGATGGTACATGGCAGTGGTGGCATTCCGTAGTGTTGCGGTCCTCCCACATCCCAAGATGGAGATGCCTGGGGCAACCACAAGGTCGCCGAGTAGGCTTCCATATTCTGGAGGGCTACCTCTAGCATGCCTGCCAGTTCGACTGCCCTCTACAAGTTGAGCTTACCTTGATCCAAAGGCCTCTGCCAGATGTAGTAGGACCTGATGTCCATGACATGGCACCTCTGATCAGGACCCCTGTGTTCATTGCGGCCGTCATGGCCTTACAGTCGCAGGCCCATCCAAGAGTTTGCAGGGCTCAGAGATACTCAGCGTTCAATTCCCCAGGTCGCTGTTTTCTGGTAGCCAGGATGTGTCTCGCGTACACCTTGTTTACCTTCCTCAGGTACTAGCCTTTCAGGATGTCCATCGTCTCTGGGTACGACTTAGTGTCCCTGATCATTGACCATACCAGGGGTTCAACCCGGGAATGTAGTACCTGCAGCTTGTCATTCTCTGATAGAATGATAGTAGGTGATGTTTGCAGTAATGCTTCGAAGCAACACAACCAGAATTTCAAGTTATTGGAGGCTTCCGGCATTGCAGGTTGATTTCCAACTTCTCTGGTTTTCAGATCTGCTCCATTATCAAAATTTATTGCTAATAAAATAATTGATGGTGCATCAAATTCAAGATAAGTTATGAAAAACTGATAGGCTTTTATTACCAATAGAATAGAGGCAAGTCCATGCTGGTCAACTGTCCTGAACTGGGGAGGGGGCTATGGAACAGTCACCTTTATTCAGGTGTCTGCGGGAGGAGTCATAGGTACAATCGGCCAAGGGATGTCTCCAGATGGCTAAACATTCATACAGTGGTTTACTACACTCCTGACGCCCCCAAATGACGCAGGTACTTACTGCGGTCAAAAGTAGTATGTGTGTAATAGCCGACCCCCTAAATTTTACTAAAAAATTGGTCCACAAGATTCCACTATTATATGCATATAATCTGTATACAGTAAATAAAAAGTACTTCAAGTCTGCTTTGCAATTCAATAAAATCAGGGCTGCTATGAGTTTCGATCCCATAACTTATTTTTCTGTTATTTATATTTCAGTCAAACACTTAAATGGAATTAAGAATCTCCAGTTAAATACTCAGGACTAGCTTACATTTTTTTAAACTGTTCAGCACAGTTGACGGAGGGTGAGAGAAAATCAGAACACCCAGAGAAAACCCACACAGGTCACAGGAAAAATAAGTTCCTTATCTTTATACAGAGCCTGATTCAAACCCTGGCTGTTGGCATTGTAATGGCATTGTGCTAGCTGTTTTAGAACCATAGAACATTGCAGCACAGAAACAGGTCCCTTTGGCCCTTCTAGTCTGTGCCGAACCATTTTTCTGCTTTGTCATACTGACCCAGTCCATAGCCCTCCATATCTTTCATCCATGTACCTATCCAAATTCTATATTCCCCCTAATGTTCCCCTTTCACCCTTAACCAATGTTCTCTGGATTGTATCTCACCTACCCTCAGTGGAAAAAACCTTCCTATATTTACTCTGTCTATCCCCTTCATTATTTTAAACATCTCCATCAAATATCCCCTCATTCTTCTATGCTTCAGGGATTAAAGCCCCAAAGTACTTGCCCTGTAACTCAGTTCCTGAAGTCTGGGCAATATCTTAGTAAATCTTCTCTGCACTCTTTCTATCTTATTGATAGCTTTCCTGTAGTCAGGTGACTAAAACTGCACACAATTCTCTACATTTGGCCTCAGCACTGTATTACACAACTTTACCATAACATCCCAACCCCTATACTCAGTACTTCAATTTATGAAGGCCATTATGCCAAAAGTGCTCTTTACAACCTTATCTACCTCTGACATCACTTTCAGGAAATAAACCCAGGTCCGTCTGTTCTACTGCACTCCTCAGTGCCCTACCATTTACTGTGTATGTCCTTTCTTGGTTTGTCCTTCCAAAATGCAACACCTCACATTTGTCTGCATTAAATTCCATTTGCCATTTTTCCAGATCCCACTGCAAGCTTTGAAAATCTTTTTCACTGTCCTTAACTCCTCCAATCTTTATGATTCAAAACCTGCTGATCCAATTTACCACATTATCATCCAGATCATTGATACTGATGACAAACATGATGTTTTATTTCCAATAATATTTTTAGTTAACTTCTTGATTTTAATTAAATGTATCTTTTAAACTGCTTTATCTTTTGCATTCAAAATATCAGAGACGTTTAAAAGCAATTCAAACCCCTTGGACAGCAGAATGCTGTAAAAAGGCCATTGAGATGTTTCAGGGCAGAGCATCAAAATATAGTGCCTCAGGCCACGTGGCCAAGTGTGCTTCATCAGAATGCCTACCATATGTGGAGGATCAGTCATCTTTCTCAGGATCAGACAACAAACTCCAGCAACAGGCTGTCTACAGTGCAATCCAACCTATTGTCTGAAAAAAATCACTCCCTTCTAATTTGGTGTATTCTACCTTGTTAGTGACCCCTCCCCCTGGCATTTTAACAGGAATATTTTTGCGCTTGTGATTAAGCAAATTATGACAGTTTCAGAAGTTTCCTCCTACTCTTTAGTTTATGCATTAACTTTATTTGTAGTTATGATTATTTATGTATTTTAAAATTTTAGATACAACAAAGATGGAACCTCGATGGAATTTTTGGAAATACCTGGTCAACCCAAAGGGTCATGTGGTAAAGGTCTGGCGAACTGAAGAACCCATGGCAACCATCAAGCAAGAAATATCAGAATTAGTGGCAAAAATTATAATCGATAAAAGAGACGAGTTTTGAACTAAGCTGCTGTGTCAGACAACTTCGTTGTTTGAAGTTTGATCATGGTCGGCACTTCTCAAGCTTATGTAAGCTGTTGCAGTTTAACAGTCATGAGGAAGATAAAAGCTCAAACACCCAAGAACCCAGCCATTAAACTTCCCTCGCCTCTTAAATATCCAGCCACACAGATGTGTTTCAAGTCCCGATACTGAATATTGAAACTATATCTATTGAAATATGTGGTCACCATTTTGTTCAATATCTAACAAATATTTAATTATTGTGTTACAATAGAAATGTGCTATCTTTTTGTGGTAGACTTATAGCTATTGAAGTTTACATGAGGTGTCTTGTTATATAGGTAAACATCTCATAATATTTTTGAAAATTACCAGTCCAGCATTACAGTTCATGTAAACTACAACAGCAAGTTTATACACAATGTGATAATCCTGAAATCAATTTAAATTTGATGTTTAAACAACCACTAAGAATGAACAGATTATCTTTTCCATTTCCATTTCTCGAAGCAACCTAAATTTGGACGTTACTTAAAATGGACATCATTTAGGTTTCAGTATATGTTTTGTGATTTGAAAGGTGATTGAAATGTTTTGTTCATATCTAGGATCAGACCTAATCAATGTCACAGAATTCTAGATTTCAAGTTGTTTAATTAGTTACATTAATATGGTAGAATCTATTAACAAATATTTCCTAAACATTTGTTATATTGTCCATAAAGCAAAATATATTACCTATAGTATTTAGGGTAACAATGCCTGGTAAACATCTTGATACTTCACTTAAGTTGAAGTGGGGGCGTGGCATGATGTCATAGGGAGAAGACGTGGGAAGACACCCCCTCCTGGAAGAACTATTTAAAACCCATTTGAAAGTTTTAAAAACTTTTTATAACTGTTGATTACATTGCTGAAGTACCTTTCAAACAGTCATGAGGAAGATAAAAGCTCAAACACCCAAGAACCCAGCCATTAAACAGTCAACGATTACTGAAGTAACTCCGCCTACCTTGCACACGAAGCCTTCAGAGTTGACTTCAACGCAACCCAGACCACAGCATCAATCGACTGGTGTACTCCACGCCAGTGCAGAACTCGAGTACTGCTACCCAAGATGGCGCCGGCAACTGACATCGATCTCCGGGCCAAGAGGATCAATTGCACATGCGTGAAACTTTGCACATACACATTACATTTGAAATGGCCAAGGCTTCGGGGGGGTGTGGGGATCTAGCCTCTCTCAGTCCAATGACGCTGGACTGGAGTGGGGGGGGAGGGTTTGGCACCCATAGTCGGGTAGTGCCGACCCCTATTTTGATGGAGGAGGACGTCACAGGAATGGAAGAAGGAGCAACTTGTGGAGGAAGAAACTCATGTTTAAGGGTAGGCCTCCAGTGAGGCAGACTTTTAAGCTTAGTCGCTTTGAGGTGGCCAGAATACCCCGATGTAAAGCCACATTTTCTACCCAAATGTGGCAGTCGGGAGGCCACCTGAAAGCGCAAAACCCAGCCCCGAGCAGTACTCACCCAAACCTCCTCAAGGAAGTATAATCTCCGCATCTGAGCAGTCCCCTGTGGCTCCTGAAAGCGGCTGCTAGGGGGCAGACTGATATCATTCAGCCGGCAATGCCCCTCCTCGTGCCGGCTGCCCCTGTCCCTGCCCCGATGTCCCACACCAACTGCCCCAGCCTGACAGCGGGCGGGACTACGGCCACAGTTGACAGGAGCTGGCATTCACTCCAAGGCGCCTCTCCTGCAGCCAGCCCTTTCAGGTGCCAGATTAGCACCTTCAGCGCTGCCACCTGAACGTCTATTCAAACACACCCACAGCCTTTTCTTCAGGAGCATTCTCAGAGTGATTGCACCTGAAAGCGGCTTAAGTCTGACCCTTGTCATTTCAGATTCTGCTTTGTCTGAGTTATCTAAAGGCTTCTTCAGGTGTATGAATGCGCCTGAAGAAGAGAAAGCGGCCCTTTGATTTTCCGTTCAGGTGGCAGTGCTAAAAGCACAGCGCTGGCCATCTGAAGGGACAGCTGTACCAGGATGCACATCTGAGCGCACTCCAACTCCTGTCCCTTGAGCTGTCAAGTTAGGATGGCTGGCTGTCAGCTGGGACAGCCAGCGTGGGCTATCCCCCGTGGAATGTCCCCACACTGATCGCTCTGCCCCCCGGCGGGGGAGAAGGGGGCTAGAGCAGCTGGCTGGGGAGAGGGGGGCTGGAGCAGCCAGCTGGGGAGAAGGTGGCCAGAATGTAAAGCCACATATTCTACCCCTATGCAGCTGATGAGATGCCAACCTGAATGCGCCAAACGCACCTCCGAGGCGCCGACACCAATCCTCCTCGGGGAGGGATAATCGGCGAATTTCCGGGCTCCACTGAGGCACCTGAATGTGCGGCCGCTGGAAGCAGCTGCCTAGGGGCAGGTTGATGACACTATCAGCCAGCGACACAACTCCCTGACATCCCCCCGCCAAATGACCTGACAGGACCCTCCCCACTGCCCAACATCCCCAGCCGGCTGCCCCTGTCCCAATGTTCCCCTGCTGGCTGCCCCTGCCCCGATGTACTGCCAACCTCCCCTCCCCAGTAGGGTAGGGTCTGTTGGGCAGCGGGGCGGGGGACTTTGGGGCAAGGGTGGCCGGTGCGGCTGTCACAGTCAAGCTGGCCGCTCTCTGCTGCGCAAAATATGGCATAGTAATGGCGGTCTTCCCTACCCATAAAGCCCCATGCAGCTAGAACTGCGGGGGAAACACAGAGCGGTTCCATCTGCATGGGGGATTATGGGTAGGGAGGACGGCCATTGCTATGCTGCATATTTATGATGGGTGGCGCTGTGGCACCAGTCGCCCCCCCCCCCCCCCCCCCCCCACCATCAAATGCGGAGGTGCTACGAGGCGCCTCTGGATATCAATAGGCCCTTTCGGGTGGGCTGTTGCAGCCTTTTAGGGCTGCCACCTGAAAGGTGAGTCTTCAGGCTGGGATCCGCTCCTGTAACTGCCTTCAAGGCGGAGGATGCACCTGAAAACGGCTTTTGTGTTTGAAAGTAGTGGATAAGGTTCAAGATAAACTTAAGTTGAAGTGTTTACATCTGTTTGATTGACTGATCACTGGTTTATGTCCACAATCACAGTTTTTAGTTTTCAGACTGTATCTTTAAATATTTAATCCAGGTCATCTGGTTCATTCATTCTTTTGCACTATTACCAGTTAAATTCTTATTTCTCAATTCTTATCTACTTTCTAATTTCAGTTTGAGAATATGCAAACCTGAAGAAAATCTACATTTCAGATAGATTGTCTCCAGCATTCAAATAAATGTGTTGGATAATGATGATCTGATTCTATGAAACAATATGATATAATGCCAACCTGTACAATAACATTATTTTAATTTACCTTTTTTAACTGTATTGCAAGACTTTCTCCAGTGAATGTAATCAGCCAATAAATAATATAGTTCGGTTGCCCATGACAAATTATAGCACCTAGTCAAGTGTGTGTGAGATATAAGGAAGATAAATGCACCTTCCAAAATACTTTTGGTTTCATAAACTACCATATCCACAATTTATCCAAACTATTTATAATGGCAAGGCTTTAGTTTGCATTTGTTAAAAGATCAATTTTCCCAAATAATGTATCAATAATTTTGTAGATGCTTCAATTTTTTTTTGGCCTGAGGACAATACTCCTGATTGTAATTGTGCCTTATTGCAGGCAACCCCAGGGGTGCATTTCTAAAAAGCAATTTTCCAGAACATGTCATCTGCACATGTCAAGAAACGTGCACTTTTTTTAATAATGTTGACCTGTTTTCTTTGTATTCACATAAATTCTATGAGTCCGAGTTTTATTCTGTATCTCAAAGTTTTGGACCATTATCTGTGAATTCTGCACAGCAAAATTTCTGTAACCTGTATGGCCATTACACAGGTGCCTGTGCTCTGTCACATGGCAGAACAGCTGTTTGCCTAATATGGATAAAACTAGCCTTAGAGCATATTGAATTTTTTTTTAATACTTTAATTTTGTGGTCAAACATGTATCAAGAATTAACCATTACCCAAATACATAAATTTAAATGAAAAAAATCAATGATACAGGTTGTCCATATTTCTAAACAACCCATCCCCTCTCTTCCCCCCCCCCCAACATAACACTGAGATAGAAAAGAAAGGAAAGAATGAGAAAATAGAGACAAAAAAGCAAGAAAGAGGAACTATTGGGATCCACTTCAGAGGATCTAATTACTTTTCTTACCTAGACCTCAGACAAGGACCTCAGAACAAGGATGTAGAAATCAGGAACAGAATAAGTAACCCTAAATATTCAACACTGCATTTTGAAAATTTGGTTGCCATACCTGCCAAAATGCTATTCTCGTTCCTTAAATTACATCATTTTCTCCGGCGAACACAACTATACATTTCCACATTCTGTCAGGCTATATCCAGAAGGGAATCAGACTTCCAAGTAACCACAATATATTTGCTGGCCACTGTCAATGAAATTTTAAGAAATTCTAATTGGTACTTGGACAGCCTCAGTTTAGGTCTTGTGTCCACAATAAGAGAAACAATTCTGGACTTTGTGGCAATTGTTTCCTAATAATCTGGTCTAATAAATTTTCCCAGAAAGGTTTCACTTTACAGCATGACCAGGTAGAATGTAAAAAGGTTCCCATTTATTCACCGCATCTAAAACATATATCTGATATATTAGAATTTATGTAATTTCTGCGGGGTAAGATGTAGCTGATGCAAAAACTTGTATTGCACCAATCTATAGCTTACATTTATTTTATTGGTCATGCTGTCTTGACATAGATCGGACCAGTTTTTATCACTAATACTAATATTCAAGTCAAATTGCCATCATTTTTTTGATTGATATAACTCCTGCTTAGGAGTTTACAACTGAAGTAGAGAATACAATGCAAATGTAAATTTCCATGTATTCACCTTTCAAATCAGAATCTCCATTTCACTGCACTCTGGTAACAATCATGGCCAGTCCTAATTCATTTCTGAAGAAAGCTCTTAATTGAAAGTAGAAGATTGTATTGTTAAGAATATTATATCTATTTTTTTAACTGACATTAGTTCAAATGGCATTAGTTGCCCTTGCATATAATAATCTTCTGCATACCCCTTTCTGGGACCATGTATGTAGAATTTTATTATCCATTGTTAAAGGAATTAATCTATTTTGAGACAAGGGCATTTTTGGAGATATTTTTCATTTTGTTTCAATTATTCAATTTATACCAAATATTCAAAATATGCTTTGTTAAAGATACTTTTTTTCCACCAGAAATAGATTTTGTGTCCCATTTATAATACAAGATCTTCTGCTACTCTCTCTCTGACTTTGTGCAGTTCAATTTCCACCCACAAAGGCTTGTCTCTTCCATCAAAGAGGGAAGTGACAAATTTCATCTGGGCCACCCAATAGTAATGTTTAAAATTTGGAAGTTGCAAACCTCCCATATGGTATTTCCAAGTTAATTTTTCCATGGAAAACTCTGGCTAACATTCCAAAGAAAATTTCTAACCAATTTATTCAAATTTTGAAAAATATTTCTGTGGTAATGGTATTGGAAGAGTCTGGAAAAACTCTTAACAATTAAAGTTTTCAGAAGTTATCCATTTATTTAAATCTAATTCAACCTTCTTAAGCAAGGTTATATAAATTTTTCAAATCATTATCTGTTTTAATCACCAAATACTTAATACATTCTTCAACCATCTAAATTGCGTAGTTCTTTGACAATTTGTATAATCCCCATCAATTAACAGCATAATCTCAATTTTGTCCCAATTTGTACCCAGAGACCCTCCTGTAGTCTTCCAGTTGTAAATGCAGTTTTTGGTTTCTGGTTCTGTCAGATATATTAATACATAATCTACAAAAAACTGATTTTATGTTCATATTGCTCACTTTTTGAATTTGTTGAACAGTAAATATGTTTGGCTGGGTAAAGGCCAACGCATCTTTTGAGATGTAAAAAGTTTTTCAAAACTCCCTCACATCCCAATATAAAGTAGCTACTCAGTTATATCATGATACTCTTCTTCCACAGTTACTTAACCAACTCTTGCATATTCCTCTGTTTTTATTTCTATTTATCTACCACTATCTGCTGTTAATTCATTGTACAGCAAGCAACTGGCACCCTCGAGCACTGCCAAAAAAAATTAAGGAAAATAAATAAATTGAAGTAAATAAGAACAAATAAAAGTTTAAAACAAATATTCAGGAAGCAGAGTGCCTTGGTCATGCTTTGCTTGTAACATCTGTTTGAATAAAGTTATGTTTGAATAAAATGGCATACCCAGGATGAAGAGCTGGTTGATGCAGTTCATCATTGGGGTGACTCTCTAAGTGTCTCCTTATCCCTGCTTAGTAAGAATCTTAATTAGTATATTAGTAAGGCTTTGTCTGTAAACTTGGGAGCAGTAGTGTTATTGTTCGTCTTTCAGGCAGCTCCATGGAGGGGAAAGAACTTGGAAATGCCGCTATGGTTAAATGGTTTCAAAGAATGTGACTAAAAATAAAGAAAAATGTTTTAAGGTTTACATATTCATGCAAGTGAAGTTTGTTCAGTGTAAATGCAGTATAGCATTTTTGTATTTTAAACTATTTATTCTTAATCCAGGTGCATTAGTTATGCATTGTAACAGTGAGTTTCAAGCACCCTGTAGGTGCCAGATACCAGAGGTTTTACTGTGTAACACGTTTGCCTCTTTATATTTAGGTTGTCCATTAACATAACAGTGAAACTAGGACACCTCCAAAAACAGCATATGTACAGGTTTGTTTGCCCATATGATATAAAAGCCAGGAGTAGGCCATTCAGCCTTTTGAGCCTGTTGCATGGCTGATCTTTGCTCTCCTGCAGTAACAATCTCCTGATTGCCTTCAAATCTAAAAATTGAACGACTCTACCTTGAATAAACTTAATGACAGAAACTTCATGCCCCTTCTAGGAAGAGAGTACCAAAGATTTGGTTCTCTCTGGGTGAAGAAATTTCTTCTTATCTCTGGCTTGAATGGCTGGGAAAACATTAAACTCTGCAAATGCCCATGGCAGAGCCAGCATTCAGTGACATTTAGCTGTGGAGTCACCAGTTGCACCATTGCCTTTTATCTGCTGTGCCTATATTCATGTTAATTTTGGACTGCAGAGGTACAAAGTATTTTTCAAGAATTATGGATGTGAGGTTGAGCTGTTAACTTTTTTGAGAAAGAAAAACATCAAAATCTTAGAAAATAGGTTGGAAAAAGTTATTGGGTAAGGATGCAATGATTTTTCTGTGATTATTACATTTTTTTTGAGTGAAGTCCTTGTATAGGGATAATGGGAGGGTTTGCAATTTTTGGATGGTCCACAGCAATGAAACAAACTCCTGGAGAAATGATACCAGACTTTCTCTCAAAGTTATAGTATCAGTGACAGTTTTGGGCTTTCAAATTCTCTCCCTTGCTACCTTTCTTTAAGACCATTCTTAAAATCTACCTCTTTTTTAATCATGGGGCCTAATATTTTCAGAATCTTTAAAGAACCTTGGGATTTTTTGTACTTTAAAGGCTTGTTCTGAAATTATGTGTACTTGTTACTTTGTTGGCATTTGAGAACTTCATTCACAAGTTCTTAAAATGAGTGTGGCTTAATTCTGGTTTGATCTATGTATGAGCTTTCACTGCTCTGTTTAATAGCAGTAATTGTGATTTGCATTTCACTTTTAAATGCTTGAATTCTAGTAAATGTGATGAAACAATATAGCAAGATTCATGAAAAGCGAAAATCAACCAATAAATGAAAGATTTAAAGATAAGATCAGAAGAAAACTGCAGCAGCCCTGCTGTGAATAATTGTGTTTGGGAAATTAATACATTTTGATGTATATCAATGTGATTACATTCCTTGAGCTTTTTGACAATCTATGCAAAACAAATAAAAATATTTTATTTGAATGGTTTTGTATATTTTAAAGTATTACATTGATTTATATGCCTGTGTGTATACTTGCCAGAACAACTTTTTAGTTTCCATTAACAAAATTAATTCCACAAATGTGTGCTGTCAGGTTGTGCGACGTCAAATTCTCAATGAGTCAGAACTTTGTCATGATTCCTGCTCAACAGGTAACCCAAACCAGTCCCATCAACTTTGTCTGCTTCCCCTCAAAAATACAACCCACACTTTGGAACCCTGTTCCAATCCAGCTCTCACTGAACTGTTCACACTAATGACTACTAGAATTTCATCTAATCTAAATTAATTTTATCAAGACCTTCCCCACTACCCAAATCATTTTCTGTTCAAAATACTATAATGCCTTGGCTAACATTCTTCATTAGATTTCTCCCGTTCCTCTTCTTCTGTGCCCTTCTGTTTTCCAGTCCTGCACTTTCTCCTAAATGTGCTTGTATGTTTTATCCTCACCTCTATTCCCACTCAGGTCTTATCAATCTGCTGATTTGGAACAGCAACAAAATAGATGCACTGGGTCTCTGGCTGGCACTTGCTGGGTCTAATGGGTACACTGATGCATAACCACAAAGAATTTGGCAATGATGCTATCACAATAACAAAACTTAGTCATTATTGTAGTGAGATCATGACCAGTTATATACGTGATCTCTGAAGAAATCAGGTGGTCAGCCTTGTGTGTGCAAGAGTTGTTGAGTCCCCATGCTACAGCAAGTTACTGGAGTACCAGCTTCCTGAATTGGAGAATGGCTTCAGCTTATTCACCAGGTCCAGTAACTCAAGAACATCTTATGAAGTGCATTGGACTTTTTTTTTTGCAATGATCAAGGTAATATAATTGTTTTGTTGCTGTGAGGCCATGAGCTGATGTGGTAGTGCATGTAGCTGTTGATTCCTATTTGACAGCCAGCTAACATTACACTGCCTAATCAACACACATATTCCTAATTAACTCCAAATCATTGTTCCTGGTAAAGCCCTTGCGCATACTTGCTGAGTATTGTAAGCAGGTACTTCTTTCACTGGATGATCTGTCAGTACCAGACAAACAGCTGCACAAGGACTTTACACAAAAACAGCAAATAAAGGAGGGAAAATTTAACTCCTAAACCATTGAAAGTCCCAAATGAAATGATTTATAAATCACTGGGCTATTATTCTTGTTCTTCACACATAGGGCCATAAAAATATATTTGACCCAAAACATAATTTGAGTTGGAATTAAATTATGATGTCAAAGTGTATCGTGAATCTTGATCATGTGTAATAAAGCCACCAAGAAATTTAAATGGTTTAGTTCTTTATTTTCCATTAAGAACATTTCCATACTAATCTCTTCATTCATACTAAGCTGAAAATTTTCAGTCCATAAAATAACGGTTGCCAAGAAATTACAATAGATTAAGCATGCACGGGAGGAGGGCAGCAGCAAGTTAACTGGTCTCAAAGATGGATACAACCAGCTAACATTACACTGCCTTACCACCATGCACAAAATGGGAGGTTGTTTCTTCTTCTGGTGAGTTTCTGCTTGTCCTGGTGAAAGAAGTATTGGCAATGGGGCAGGTGGCAGGGTACTTAGCAGCTGCTGTCTAAGCACCATGCAGCCAGCTAACAATACACTGCCTACCTGACTCATGCTATCATAAAGCTCCATACTTAATAAATTTGCAACAACAATATCCCTTCAGTGTCTTCCAACTAGTGTAGAGACATAATTACATTGTGCCAGGTTAAGTTGCATGTGTATTGATGGCAGGAAACCAACTCAATAGACCTTTGTGTCACTAGAATAATTTATGGCTGGTAGCTCTCCTGATATCCTACCTCAACATCGTCATAGAAGATTGTCAGATCTTGTTCATCACTTCCCCATTTATACCCATTCTCCACTTGGGTAATGCCTCCCAAAAGTTGATGACAGGAGAGCAGAATAATTGCCCACTTTAAATAATCCCTATGCCACCAGTGCTCTGTGATTAGTAAGGGATTGCTTAAGGTAGTAAGTGAGTGGGAAGGAAAGGTTGAGAATCACTGATCTAGACCCAACTGTTACTGAAATAATTTGCTTGGCACTGTATATGTGTGAAAAGGAAAAAGTGTGTATCATGGTTAATGTGATTTATGGTGTGAAAAATAAAAAATTTTTTTAAAAAAAAGAAAAATTGTCATTGGCCCATATCCTTTGGAGTTATAAAACCGTGCACAAAACGAGTCAATTAGGAATGATTAAAACAGTGCCTTTCAAACTTTTTCTTTCCACCCACATACCACCTTAAGCAATCCCTTACTAATCACAGAGAACCGACGATATAGGGATTACTTAAAGTGGTATGTGAGTGGAAAGAAAAAAGTTGAGAATCACTGGTCTATTGTTAAAGTTCAAAATGTTCTCAATTTGCCTTTCCACTTTCAATACCCTGTGCCCCTATATCCCTGGGCCCTTCTGCATGCATTTTAGAACAGTTAATTACATTGCCTCTGCTTATTCTTCCTTCCAAAATTCATCAACTCACATTTCTTCTTTAGTTTTCATCTCCCTAAGATTTATGTCCCACTTGTATCTCAGTTTTCTCTTCATGGATTACAAATTCAGCCAAGTTTTGAGTCATCCTCAAATTTAGAAATTGTAGCTTGCACCTCTAATTCCTGATCAGTAATACTGATGAAAAAATGTAAAGGCCCCATCAGCCTTTACTGTTTTATAAATCACTGGGCTATTATTCTTGTTCTTCACACATAGGGTCATAAAATATATTTGACCCAAAACATAATTTGAGTTGGAATTAAATTATGATGTCAAAGTGTATCGTGAATCTCGATCATGTGTAATAAAGCCACCAAGAAATTTAAATGGATTAGTTCTTTATTTTCCATTAAGAACATTTCCACTGTTCAGCTTCTTCAGTCTAAAAGAAACATTCACCGTGATTGCATTATCTTTTATTTAGCCAACTTCATATCAATGTCCTGTCCACCTTATTCCGAGACCTAATTTGTAAAACCGTATCCATAGCTGTCTTTGGCTTTACGTAATTTGTTATGAATTTTAAATGAAGCGGTGACAGTCAAAATTTTGTTCTCTCTGCACAGCACATTTATCTCTCACACATTGTCTATATCCGTTTTAGAGATTAAGATTAGATTACATTGCAGTTGTATCTAGATTATAGGATTGTATACTGCTCTGGAGGAGATCTCAAATTGAGGCTGAATCCTAGCCAGTTCTTATTAAAGCCACCTCATAGTAACTTTTTTATATTTTTGTTAAGGGACACTGAAATTTATTATATATTGTATGCCAAAGATGCATTCTGAACATTGCATTGAATCAATCTCTATTTTTCTCAGTTTATTTGGGTTAACAATGGAAGCTCTGACTTTTTGCATGTAGAATATTAATTACTACTGCTAGTATTTGCAAAATAAAAGGAAAAATGCACATGAATGGCACCTTATTATCTGTAAACGATCATCTCAATTCCATCACTTTGAAGCACTTGAGTAAAAGAAAAAAACCCAGCAAAAGTGTATAATATGGTACCCGAGATAAAACGAGGCTCCAATATAACAAACTATCCATGATGATGAACTAGTTAATTTTGAATTTGTTACCTTGCTAAAACATTGACTGATACACCAAGTTAATCAATTGAACTGGAGATATTCTAATAATTGCAGTTTTAGGCCACATTAAATAAGGGACAGGAGTATAATTATATTCGACCATCTTCTCTCTTTATTTAATGTCATTATACGATAGCAAAATAAATACGAGGCTACGTATGATACAATATAATTGGTTACACAGACTATACATTACACCACAAAAGTTAAATAAATGGGACCCAACAGTATCTGATAGATGTTTTCGATGTAAAAAAGAAATGGGAACAACAATTCATGCAATCTGGACATGTGAGAGAGTAGAAAAATTTTGGGATGATCTCAATCAGATATTAAATAAAATAACAGAAAACAATATACCAAAGAATCCAGAGATCTTTCTCCTAAGTAACATAAAAAACAAAGAATTTGGAATTGATTTGGAGGATGCACAAAAAAGATTTGTTAAGATAGCCCTAGCCATAGCAAAAAAATGTATCATGTCAACCTGGAAATTGGAAGATAATTTGAAAATACAACAATGGTATATAGAAATGAATAAATGTATTCCATTAGAAAAAATAACATGTAGTTTAAGAAATAATATTGAAATATTCGAACAAGTATGGGAGCCTTACATTAAATACAATAGCGAAAACCTACCGGGGACAAACATTACCTAAGTTGATGGAAGGAGAAGGAAAGAAAAGAATGGACTCAGTAGAATTTCTGGTGTATTTTTGTTGAATGACAACATTGTCTGACTGAATTAATGCAACCTAGATTGTATACCTAAAATGGATGAGGGGGGGGGGGGGTGGGGGGGTGGCTTGGGAGGAGGGGGGGGGGGAGAAAAAGTCACTGTAAATGTGTGAAAAAGAAAAAGTGTATATCATGGCTATTGTGATTTATGGTGTGAAAAATAAAAAATTTAAAAAAAATAAAAAAATAAAAAAAAAAGAATGCTATTTTCATTTTGATTCACATTACTTAGATTGATAGAATTGTCTTCAATGTGAAGTAAATTCTTGACCAGAAATAGACTGATTATGAGATTAAATTCCTTGGGTCAACTTTCCTTCGATGCAATTTATGTCATTATCTTTGAAGTATTTTATTGATAATGTGAATCCAGGACAAACTACTTAGAATCAAATTCAGATTATATTATTTCAGAAATGTTAGCACACTGAAATGGCCAATAAATGATCACTGGGACAAAGGATTACTTTTTAATATCACTGAATAATTATCTAATTGCTTTTAACAAAAAGATTTAGCAGGAGAGGTGCCTTTCAAGATTACTGATGAAGTGCTCTCAGATGCAGCAGTGTGGAGTGTAAGTAGCAGCTGTTGACCTGTCAGACACAACAGCCAGCTAGCAGTACACTGCCTAACTGTCACAACCTTTTCTTCCTTCCATTACAAATCTGCCAGAGAACATTTATATCTGTACTTGTACTTTGGAACGGGTTTAAACTTTTGCCTATGTCTGTATTTATCAATTCAAAATTCAACTGTAAGTTGTCATTTCGTTAGTAATTCTGCTGTCTTTTTAATCATGGATGACCGGTGCCAAGGAGTGACAGCAAGACATAATGTCATTCACGCTATCATTTTGTGAGTGAAACCCTCTCACTTTTTACTACCACCATAAAACATCCATAAAAACATACCTCAAACATTCGGTGTGCATATTTTTGTGAACTCCACTTTGTCTCATTGGCAAGTTGCTTCATTACTGTCTCCTGCAAAACAAAACAGCAATAGTTTACACCGCTCTGTACAGAGTGCAGCAATTGTTCTCATTCAATGACCTGATTATTTCCAGATTTGTTTAATGCCTTACTCTAGACTAAATTAGAAAGTAAATCTGGCTAGAGATCTATAACTTTAGCTTTCTACTGTCTTTGAAACCTACCTCAATCGAAATCACCCACTGGAACTTCCCTTTCAGGAGGTCTCTGTGCTGATTGCTATGTGTCCGTAAGGGTTAAGCTAAGCAGCACTTACCCATTGCATCTCCTCTCCCGTCTTGGTTTTACGGGAAGAAACCTGCTCTAATTTCCACTCCATTCTTAAGCACTAAAAGTTAGTTCGGAATGAACAACTTAACAACTGAAGATCTGTCCTCGCAACTTATCTCAAAGATGTCCTTTTCTCTGCGCTTAATTTTCCAGTCCAACCAGTGCTATGCTGTCATTAAATGACCTGAGAAATAGCTGGTTTACACTGAGCCCCAAACTAGTTCCTTCCTCTCTGAAACTTTCTGCCCTTATTGCTTTAAGAGGCTGTTTCGAGCGCCGGAGCGAGCGGGAAACCCCGAGCTTCTCGCGGATAGGTGGAACTGGTGACCGCCCCAATACTGTGACGTCGCCAAGAGGGATTCCCTCGCGGAAACCCGCGGGATCTGGTGTGGAAATAGGCGCTGACTGAACCAGTGGAGACGGTGCGGGCCCCCGCCACTGGAAACCGTGAATTCGCGGGGAGAAGAAAAAGGGGGTTGTTTAAGGCGGGAAGACAGGCGGAATTAGATGAAAATAAAGTAATAGACAATTTAAACAAAATGTAATTTTGATTAAATATATCAATAAACTGATTAGAGGAAATGAAAATTAATAGTTGGAAAAAGAGCTAAACCACAAAATAGGTAAATTTGTTTTAAACTTATGTAATAAATACAAACTGTGCACAAAAATAAAAACGACTACTGCAGTTGTAGATTCCCTGCACAATTCATCACATCGATGCTTTCGAATGAAAATATGCGCGTATTAATAGCCTAAAACCGGACTATTTTTCAATCAAAGCCGCGTATTTATTCCATACATTAGAACAATGCTGCTTTAAATTAAAGAAGAATGTACAATATGTTGGACTGCACTTTGTTTATAGTGTTCATTGACTGTGTTTAAAATATATTAAAAAACGAATATTAATACATTTGTCTGTTAACTTTTCAGGGTAACGTGTTTAAACCACGCAGTGAGCGATATTTTGACGTTATGATTTGTTACAATTCAATGCCGCTTCCCCGATATACACACCTTGCGCTGCGGTTTCTATAAGTTTTAAATGGAATTACGGTTCGAACACAGTAATTTCAGAAATGTCATCCAATATTGTTTGGAATGTCAATAGAATTGATCACACACCGAGCAGGGAATCAGCGCGAAACTGAGTTTCCGGGGCGGCAAATTGTTTTCTCCGTTGTCCGAAAGCCAGTGGCGAAATGGTCCCCGCTGTTTGGAGCAGCTCGGAACCTTATTGTGTTTTTACGAGTTTGGCTGCGCTGACGACAACTTTCTCAGGAACGAGGACAGAGAGCGCAGTATCTCGTTCTTTGTTTCGAAAGATCAATCATCAGGTCTCACTTATTGTAGGCTCACAATAGTTTTTGCAAACCGGTGTCCGAGGCAGCCGAATTCTTCCCACGATTGTCTTTTAAAAATCTTGTATTAGAAAAATGTTTAAAAAGGAAGGGAAGTGATCCAAATTCTGGATAGGATAAACCAACTTCTTAAATAATCTGTCAAGCATTTGCATCCACTGAGTGCGGTTACGTGGATAAGATTTATCTCTAAACACGTTGGAAAATGAGCAGACGAGGTCGTAATGAGGAAGAGAGCATCATGCCTGTCTTCGTTTCGCCTGTTCTTTGGCGACGTTGCCCCTTAATAAGAGGTGGAACAATGTTGCGAATGAAATGTCTTCTCAGTTTTTACGTAAAATGTATTTTTACCTTTGCTGCATTAAGAAACCTGCTGTTTCTCCGTCTTGGTGTTTTTTTTAAATTTTTTATTTTTCACACCATAAATCACAATAGCCATGATATACACTTTTTCTTTTTCACACATTTACAGTGACTTTTTCTCCCCCCCTCCCTCCTCCCAAGCCCCCCCCCACCCCCCCCCCCCCCTCATCCATTTTAGGTATACAATCTAGGTTGCATTAATTCAGTCAGACAATGTTGTCATTCAACAAAAATACACCAGAAATTCTACAGAGTCCATTCTTTTCTTTCCTTCTCCTTCCATCAACTTAGGTAATGTTTGTCCCCGGTAGGTTTTCGCTATTGTATTTAATGTAAGGCTCCCATACTTGTTCGAATATTTCAATATTATTTCTTAAACTATATGTTATTTTTTCTAATGGAATACATTTATTCATTTCTTGGTGTTTTGACTTCAACCACGTCCGCAGATTTTCGTGTTTAACTACGTGTAAAAGATACACTGGAAATGTGGTCAAACAAGATGTAACTGTATCTTATTTTACACGTAAAATCTGCGGACGTGGTTGAAGTCAAAACTTAAGATAAAGATACATAACCGACGTTTCGGGCAATAGCCCTTTGCTGTAGAGAGGACACTGCTTGACCAGCTGAGTTTCTCCAACTTTTGGGTTTTATTTTGATCTTTTACATTATCTGTCCTCTTTAAATGTCTCCAATATTATCTCTCTCGCCCTTAATGTTCCAAAAGGTTTGGTTCCAAAATTACTGGAAAGAGAATGGAGAGGACCCTCTGTTACTGAATATCTACGTGCAGCAGTGTGCTTACAGTATTTAAGAAGTGTATAAGATACCTGGATTAGTAGACGACGGTGTTAAAATACGCAAACAAGAAAATCAATTAAAGCGTTTAGAAATCTTTCGCGAGTCCCTCAGCTAGGTTACTTAAGGAACGACGTCAAGACCTTGGACAGAATGAAAACAATGTCTATCACAATAAGATGAACCACCTGAAAATATTTTTTAATGAGTTTTTGATGAGAGAAGGGCAGGGAAATTCTCCTTAAAAGTATTCTAACTTACAGTATTTTGGAGGTAATGCATTCCATTTCTGACATCCCCTTTAGTCCTTCAATTTTGCTGTATTTGGTACCCTTGGCTTTAATGACCATGTCAGCCAACTGTCTTTTCAATTGACCTGGTTCCTGCCTTGTGATTCCCTCTCTAAAGATATTAGACATGTATTTAAAGAGCAAAAAAAAAATCTGCTGGAGAAATTCAGGAGGTTCATCAGCATCAGTCGGAGAAAAAGAATGGTCAACTCTTCAGGCCTGAACCTTCATCTAGATCAGTGGTGTTCAAAGTCTTCCCCCCCCCCCCCCCCCCACATACCATCTTAAGTAATCCCTTACTAATCACAAAGGCAGAGGGATTGTATATGAGTGGAAAAAAAGTTGGAACACCTCTAATCTACATCCTTCCAAATGTTGACCATTCTTAAATATTTCATTTTAAAATATTTTTATTGAGTTTAACGTATAAGCATAAATACAGAATTGACAAGTACATAATAATTCATTTGTATACAAGTAAGCAGGAACAAAAAAGCCAATGAAAAATTAGAAAAAACTACATCAACAATTGCTTGGTGTTACCAATTCACCTAACAGAGAAATTCTTCAAGGAGCTAAAGAAAATAATAAGGAAAGGGGGGGGGGAAACCGAAGATAGCACTAGATAAATTAACAGAATGGTACAAACAAGGGGGCTTACAGCTACCAAACTTTAAGAATTATTATAGAGCAGCACAATTAAGATACCTATCAGATTTTAATCAAACAAGGGAAAAACCAGATTGGACCAGATTAGACCTAGATAAAATAGGGGAGAAGGTACCTGAACATATATAGGTGGGATGAAAAGCTGGTGCAACATAGGAATTCACCAGTACTGCACCATCTGCTCAACATTTGGAAGAAGATTCACGTAGAAAGGAAAAAAACAAATTATCAACTACCAAAATTAATATTGACACAAAATCAACTAATCCCTTTCACAATAGATAACCTTTCCTTTAGAGAATGGGAGAGAAAAGGGATCAAAAGAATAGAAAATTGTTTTTCGGGAAATAAATTATTATCTTTTGAACAAATGAAGTACAAATATGGTATAACTCACGGTACAATGTTTGCAAACCACCAACTGAAAACCTACTGAAGGACAAATCGGGAAGCAGGCTGAGGTTACCAGAAGGAAGCAGTTTTGAATATGTGATTACAGACACAATGATAATTAAAAGATTTATAACAAACATGTACATCAAACTGCAAGAGAAAGAGAACAATGGAATGAGCTGTAAACCCAAACAAAAGTGGGAACAAGATCTAAACATAAAGATAAAGAATGAAACATGGGAAAAGCTATGGTCTGGAACTATGAGAAATACAATAAACATGAGGTTGCGCATGATACAATATAATTGGTTACACAGGCTATACACCACGCCCCAAAAGTTAAATAAATGGGACCCAACAGTATCAGATAGATGTTTTCGCTGTAAGAAGGAAACAGGTATGCAATATGGGCATGTGAGAAAGTGAAAAAGTTTTGGGAAGATCTAAATCAGGTATTAAATAAAATCACAAAAAATAACATACCAAAAAATCCAGAGATCTTTCTTCTAAGTAATATAAGTAAAGAACTTGGACTCGATTTGTATGAAGCACAAAAAAGATTATTATGATAGCCTTAGCTGTAGCAAAAAAATGTATAATTTCAACCTGGAAATCAGAAGATAGCCTGAGAATACAGCAATGGTACATAGAAATTAATATATGTATTCCATTGGAAAAAATAAAATATAATTTAAGAAATAACATCACAGTATTCTAACAAATTTGGGAACCGTACACGGAACACAACAGAGAAGTCCTATCGCGGACCTCCACCACCTAAAATGACAGAATGAGAAGACGAAATGAACTGACCCAGTGTTTTAAAGTAGATGACACAATTTTCTGGTTTATTTTCATTGTATGATGACATTGTTTAATGTATCAGATATGTTGAACGTTTAGTGAGAGGGGAGGGGGGTGGGAAGGAGGGAGGGAAGGGAGGGGGGAAAAGGGGAGAAAATGACATTGTGTATATTCAAGAGGGAAATGTTTGTGTGTATTTTGGTCAGTATGGTTCATAGTCTGAAAAATAAAAAATTTAAAATAAAAAAAACAATTGCTTGGTAATACCTCAAAACATTTAATTGAAATGATCTATGCAACCATGTTAAAACCTGTTTATTGAAATAACTTGTATAAAATAAAGGAAAAAAAGAAAAGAAATAAAAACTGAAATTAACTCTAAATAAAAATGTGGAACCACTGGTGACTCCAGGAGAACAGACAATGACCAGAACATACAATAATTGTTAATCTAATTATAATAAAATTATAAGAATGGGCCCCACATTTTCATAAATTGAAACTTTATATCTTTAATATTATATCTGATTTTCTCTAAATTTAAATAGGACATTACATCATAGAACCACTGTGTATGAGTAGGGGATGAATGGTCTTTCCATTTCAATAAAATTGCTCACCTGGCTATCAACATGGTAAAAGCTAAAACTTTTTCCTGAGACACTGATAGAAGTCTATCTGGGAATCGGGAAAGACCAAACAGAACAATTAATGGGCAAGGTTCCGAATTAATCTTAAGAATCGCTGATATAGTTTGGAAAATGTCTTTCCATAATCTCTCTAAATTTGGGCATTCCCAAAACATGGATCAGTGAAGCTTCAAAAATTTTACATTTCTCACATAATGGATCAATTTTTGCATAAAAATTAGATTTAAGTTTGGACATATGTGTTCTGTGTACTACCTTAAATTGTAATAAGCAGTGTCTTTCAAAAAATGAGGAATCATTAATCAAGCCAACAGTAGAGTTCCAATCTTCATCTTAAAATATTAAGTTCAAATCTCGTTCCCAATTGCTTTTAAAATATTTCTAAAAAGTGGTAAGGATTTTGGAAGCCACTGCCATGTAGGGTGGTGGAAACAAATACAAAAGTAACTCTCAAGAAAAAAAATCAATTCCTTTAAAAAATTAATGAAGCCTTAAAAGGAAACTAATTACAAGCCAACAATACCTTGAGGTGGAGAATTCCCTTCTCGAGAGAAAATGGTCCTGAAGAACTTCTTTTCACATAAATAAATTCAGGGATTAGCTTTGTAACTGATTCTGAGTTCAATCCAATAAGATGGTGAATTTCTGATAATACAAAAACTAAAATGTAAGTACAATTGTACCAATCATCATTTCAACTTCAACCTCACAGGCCTGTATTTATGTCAAATTCTTAAATATGAATCCTTTATCCAATGCAGTACTCAACTGGGTGTTTCAATAACTCATCCAATATATCTCCAAGATATTATTCCTGTCCTGTTAACTGTGCATTATAAGAAAGACACTCTTTCTCACAAATGGTATGATTTTTTTGGAATATTTTATATTTGATTTTATCAACAAACAATACCAAATTATCATCCCAATTAAGAAAATTAAATGTGAATCATTAATACATGTTCCAAATATAATCCCTATCCTCCTCCCCCAAACAAAAACGCTAATGAAGAAGAAAATAGGTGCCAAAGGAAAAAAGAAAAAGGAAACAAGAGAAAGAAAAATGAGGGGAAAAAGAAAAAGAGAAAGAGAGAAGGAGCTACCTAGATCTGAAATCAATTCAACAAAGAAGAGGCCCAATTATTTTTATCTAAATTTCAATAAAAGGAAGAAAAATAGAGAAAAGAAAAATAAATAGAATAAGTATTTTATTTATTAAGTATTCAACCCTACAATTTGTAAGTAGGGTTCCCATACCTGCAAAAACATATTGTATTTATTCCTTAAATTGTAAGTAATTTTCTCCAGGGGAACACAGCTATGCATTTCAATATTCCAATGGGCTATTTCCAAGAGAGAATCAGACTTCTAGGTAACTGCAATACATTTCCTGACCACTGCCAATGCAATTTTAAGAAATTCTCATTGGTAATTGGACAGCCACATTTTAGGTCTTATGTCCGTAATATTTCACTGCACTCTGGTAATGTCATAGTCGGACCTAATTCTTCTCTAAGAAAAGCTCTTATTGAAAGTAATTAACAGCCTATTTGTATATAAAATCTTCTGCAACTCTTTCCCTGAATTTGTGCAGTTCAATTTCTAACCATGAAGGCTCTTCCGTCAAAGAAAGAAGTGACAAATTTCATCTGGGCCAGCCAATAATAATATTTAAAGTTGGGAAGTTGTAATCCTCCCTTATCGAATTTCCAAGTTAATTTTTCCATGGAGACTCTAGCTAACTTATTTTTCCATTAAAATTTCCTAATTAGTTTATTCAAATTTTGGAAGAATTTCTGTGATAGTCGTGTCAGGAGAGTCTGGAAGAGGTACTGTAGACGTGGGAATATATTCATTTTAATGCAACTCACTCCACCAATCAATGTTATCAGGAGTGACCCATTTATTTAAATCTTCTTCAATTTTCCTAAGCAAGAGGAGAACATTCAACATATAATTTGTTAAGATCATTTTCTACTCTAATCCCCAAATATATGACCCCATTTGCTAGCCATCTAAATTGTGTATTTGTTTTGCAATCTGTGGAGTCTCCATTCATTTAAGCCATTATTCCACTTTTCATCCAATTTATCTTGTATCCCGAAACTTTCCCATAATCTTCCAATTGCAAGTGCAATCTTTGTAGAGAAGTTACCAGCTCTGTCAGATATATTAATACATCATCTGCAAAAAGGCTAATTTTATGCTCCTCTTGGCCTACTCTGAACCCTTTAATATTTGAACCCTTTAATATTTGAGTCCTGTTGAATAGCTTCAGCCAAGGGTTCTATGGCCAGTACAAAGAGGGCTGGTGACAGTGAATATCCTTGTCTACTTGACCAAGATACTGGGAATATTAAAAATATTTGACCATTGGTCAACTTAACCTTTGGCTCATTACAAAGACCTCGAATCCAATTTATGAATTTTTGACCTATACATCATGATTTTACAACTACTAGCATTAAACATTAATGGATGAAAGTTAGTTCTTGTTGACTTGTGATATCAGGGCACAATTAGACGCTTGATGTTCTAGGTTTTATATGTTTAAGAAGGAACAGGGAAGGAAGTAAAAGGAAGAAGCTGAGGGGTTAGCATTGCTAGTTATGGTAGTATCATGGAAGGATCATCTACTATGTCAACATTATTGTCATCTGATTGTACAAATACAACCCAATGAAACAGCATTCTCTGTCCTCAGTGCAAAATAAGCAGACACACACGCCAACAATACATATGTAGGACAAGTATTTTATCTATGCAAATAAATAAATAAATAGCGTTTTGTGCAAATTAGAGTCTCAGATGGTTAGTGTGAGCTGTTTCTTTGGTCATTCAGCATTCTCATTGCCCATGGGAAGAAGCTGTTCCTCAGCCTGGTGGTGCTGGCTCTGATACTCCAGTATCTCTTCCCTGATAGGAGCAGCTGAAAGATGCTGCATGGAGGGTGAAAGGGGTCCTCAATGATTTTGCACACGCTCTTCAGGCAATGATTCCAGTTGATCACATTGATGGGGAGGGTGGGGGAGGGAGACTCCAGTGATCCTCTCTCCCTTTCTTATAGTCCTCTGGATTGACCTCTGATCCATTTCTCTGCAGCAACCATAACACACTGTGATGCAGCCAGACAGGACACTCTCAATAGAACTCCTATAGGTTGACATAATGGTGGCCAGTAGTTGTCTGCTTCAGTCTTCACAGGAAGTACAGTCACTGTTGCTCCTTCCTGACAAATGACAAGATGTTGAGTGTCCATGATATGTCACTAATTAAGTGAACAAAGAACTTAGTGCTCTCCACTCTCTCTACTACAGAGTTGTTGATGTGTAGTGGAGCGTGATTTCTCCTGGTCCTCCTGAAGTCCAAGATTAACTCCTTCATCTTGTCCACGTTGAGATGCAGACTGTTACTGTCGCACCATTTCACAAGATTTTCCACTTTTTCTCTGTTGGGCAACTCATTGTTGTTGTTGATGAGGCCAACTACTGTTATATCATCCACAAACTTGATGACATAGTTGGAGCTGCATCTGGCGATTCAGTCATAAGTCAGTGCATGAACAGGAGCAGGCTGAGCACACAGTCCTGAGGTACGTCAGTGCTCAGCGTAACGGTGTTCAACCTTCTGCTGCCAACCCGGACAGACTGTAGAGTTTCTGTAAGGAAGTCCAGGATGGTGTGGGTGGAAGTCAGAAACAGGAAGGAAACAATCACTCTATTGGGAGTATACTATAAGTCCCCAAATAACCACCGGGTCACTGAGGAACAGGTAAATACATAGGCAGAATTTTGAAAAGGTGCAAAAATAACAGGGTTATATCTTGGGTGGTTTCAACTTCCCTAATATTAGATGGTATCTCCTTAATGCAAAGGGTTTGGATGGGGAAGAATTTCCCTGGAGTTTTCAAAAAAAGTATTTCCTACACAGTATGTGGATAAGCCAGATAGAGTGATAGCCATTCTGGATCTAGTACTCAGCAATGAACCTGATAGGGTGACAGATGTCTCAGTAGGTGAGCACTTCAGAGATAGTGACCACAACTCTTTGACCTTTAGCATAGTAGTGAACAACAATAGGATCAGATGATAGAAGAATGTATTTCATTGGGAAGGGGCAAATTACAATGTTATTAGGCAAGAACTTGGGAGCATGAACAGAGAACATACGTTATCAAGGAAATGCACAACAGAAATATGGAAGTTATTTAGGGACCACTTGCATGGGATTCTGGATTAATGTGCTCCATTAAGAAACAAAAAGGATGCTAGGGCAAAGGTGTTATTGTTGCTTAAGAAGGAAGCATATATTAGGTTTAGGAAGCAAAAAGCAGGTAGGTCTCCTGAGAATTACAAGGTAGTCAAGAAGGAACTTAAGAAGGGACTGAGGGAGAGCTAACAAGGGTCATGAGAAGGCCTTGACAAATAGGATTAAACAGCAAGGCATTCTACATAAACATGAAGATCAGGAGGATGACTAGAGAGAGGAAAAGACCACTTGAGGACAAAGGGGGCAACATGCCTGGAAGCAGAAGAGATAGTGAGGTCCTTAATTAATATGTTTGCCTCAGTGTTCAGCAAGGAAAGGGATCTTGACAAGTGTGCGGTCAGCATGGAACAGGCTAATCCTGAATGATCAGTGAACCAAAGTCACTGCCTTATCTTGACTTTTTGTGCACTATTTTTATTTATTGTTGTAAGGTGGATTATATGAATGTTTGTACTGTAAATGCTGCCACAAAACAACAAATTTTTGACTTGTTCATGACAATAAATTCTGATTCTGATTCTAATGTGTTGGAGCAAGTCGAAGTTAAGAAAGAGGTAGTGTTGGAGCTTATGTAAAACATCAGGGTAGATAGCTCCCTGTGATCAATTGGGATATACCCCAGGTTATTACAGGAAGTGTGGCTAGAGATTGGGGCTTTGACGATAATCAACATAGCCACAGGAGTGTACTGGAGGAATAGAGGACAGCAGTAATTTTCCTTTGTTCAAGAAAGGTAAAAGGGATAATCCTGGGAATTATAGACTATTGACTCTTACATCAGTGGTACGCAAACTATTGCAGGATTCTTTGGAACAGGATTTATGAGCATCTGGAGAAGCATAATCTTTTTGAGGGACATGAACCTAACTGAGGTTTTTGAAGAGGTGACAAAACAGTCTGATAAAGGTAGATTGGTGGATGTGGTGTATATGGATTTTGGTAAGGCATTTAACAAGGTTCCCTAGGGTACGCTCATTCAGAAAGACATGAGGCATGGGAACCTCAGAAGGCAGACAGTGGTAGTAGATGGAACACATTCTGTCTGGAATTCAGTAACTAGTGGTGTTCTGCGCAGATCTGTTCCAGGACCCCTGTTCTTTGTGATTTTCATAAATTACATGGATATGGAAGTGGAGGGGCAGGTTAGTAAGTTTGAAAATGACACGAAGTTTGGAGGAGTTGTGTAGAGTTGTCATAGGCTACAACAGGATATAGATAAGATGCAACATTGGGCGGAGAAGTGACAGATGAAATTCAATTTGAAAAAGTGCAAAGTGATATACTTTAGAAGATCAAACCCTAAGGCAGAATACAAAGTTAATGGCAGAATTCTCAGTAGTGCCGAGGAACAGAGGGATCTTGGGATCTAAGTCCATAGATCCTTTAAAGATGCTGCATACGTTGATAGGGTGGTTAAGAAGATGTGTGGTGTATTGGTCTTCATTAGTCAGGGGACTGAGTTCAAGAACCACAAGGTAATTAATGATGCAGTTCAATAATACTCTTTAGAGTATTATGTTCAGTTCTGGTTGCCTCATTATAGGAAGGATGTGGAAGCTTCAGGAAGGGTGCAGAGATTTACCAGAATGCTGTCTGGATTACAGAACACATCTTAGTGAATGAGCTTTTCTCCTTGGAACTACGTGAGTGACTTCAGAGAGGTGTATAAGATTATAAGGGGAATGGATAGAGTGAACAGCCATCACCTTTTTCTCCAAGGTGGCAGTGGCCCATACCAGAGGAAAATGAAGGAAAATTTGGGGTAGATGTCGGAGGTCTTCTCCTTCTTCTGGCTATCATCCTAAAGGATGATGATGGTTCCTTTCAGTCAGTTTGTGGGGTTTGATATGAGGAAAGGAACAGCATGTGTATTAATGGATTTAGGTGAGTATGGGTTGCACAGGTCTCGATCCAGCCTCTCAACATCCCCTCCCGGATCCGGTGGCATGGTGAGATCCATGATGGCTAAGGGAAGTTCTGTTGCAGTGAATGGTCATCACTGCAAGGGATGCCCTTTCCGCACTTCATGGCACATGTTTGCTAGATGACCATTGACCCCCCCCCCCCCCCCCACCGACAGGTCTTGTTTTCCATCCTGTAGGGCATCTAGCTACCCTCCGCGCCAGTATGTAAATAAGGACTGCTGATGGAAGCAGTGATCCTCAGTTTCTTCTTTAAAACTGCTGCTATCCATGATCTCCTCTATGATTTTTCACCCTTCCAGAGTTTACTTAGGGGATGCAACTGGTGATGCAAATAAAGGTCATATGGGCCAGCTACCCTAGAAGCTCAATATAAAATGAGTTTCAAAGCACAATCAGTAACATTCAGCTTCCTGATTCAAGCACCCACTCAATTTGTGCCATTAAGTAAATACACTATAATGAGTCTACCTTTGTTTCCTCATTGGCCAAATTAAAACATTATACGTATTATTTTAAAATATGTGTAATATTTATGGAATACTGGATGCAAGGATGTTGTTTCAATATTGCAGAGACATTTTATAAAATTTAATACCAAATACAGTAAAACCCCCTGGTATCCGGCACCTATGGGGATTGGTGGATGCTGGAAAAATGTATATTCCACTTGCTTAAGACTTAATGCCCAATTAATACACCGTCATTAAGAATAAAGTTTAAAAGACAAAAAGTTTATATTGTACTTACACTGAACAAACTTCACTTGTATGAATATATAAACCTTAAAGCATTTTACTTTTCTCAGTCACATTCTTTAAAAATGTTAAACCGTTGCTGAATCTCCACAGAGCCACCTGAAAGATGAACAATAAAGTTATAGATTATTAACTTCCCACCACCCCCCCCCCCACTCTCTAGTTTACAGCCTCTGACCAGGGAGACCCATTGAGTAAGGATAAGGAGATCATTTAAGAGAGTTACCCCAATGGCGAGCAGCATCAACCATCTCTTCATCCTGGGCGACCCCTTTGCTGTTTCACACAACTTTATTCAAACAGCTACTATGAGCAAAGTATGACCAAGGCACCCCACTGGCTGAATATTTGTTCCCATCTTTACCAAAGGTTTATGTGTTACTTCAGAGAACATTTACTTTTACAATTTTAAACTTGCATATTTTACCTATTATTTTATTCTAATTTATTTTAATTTTCTAACTTATTTTCCTTGATTTTTTATGCCAGTTGCTTGAGGCTGCTGGTTGCATGAATTCCAGATAACAAGAGTTTTACTCTTTCTTATTTCATTTGGAAATTTTCTAAAGGATCCTAAAGAAATTGCCCAGAAAATTATTGTCAATATAATCAAACTCTGGATTTACTTTAAGTTTAATAAAATCATTTAGAGCAAAGTCATATACCAGATTGCTGAAAATTAAAACTCAATATTTTTTTCTATAACACAATTTCAAATTTTTAACTTCTTCAAAGGAGTGTACTCCATGAGCTTTCCTGAGTACACAAAAATGACAGAATCTTCTAATTGTATGCGGTTCAATTGTTGTTATTGTTGAAACATGGAAATTAAAGAAAAAAATACACCTCCAGTAACTGACATAAAGAGTGAATTGTAAAACCTGTTGGTGCTTTCCTTATTTTATTCAGCAGATGCCACTGCCATATGGTATGATATCTAGTACAGCCTTATCAGTAGGTAATTACAATGTCTACTTCACGTGGCAATTATCTATTCCATTTCTCTTCCAGACAGATGTTTCTTACATTGAATAATACCATTTGAAAAGGCTGTCAAACGTAACAGTGGAAAACACTTTTAGTCATTCAAATATGCAACAAGGAATACCAAATCGAATGAAAGAGCTGATAACCATAACAGCAATTAATGACTGTGGCTGTTATTGAATTAAATTTAACATTAGATTCGGGGCTTAAGTTACCACAATATTATTCAAACATTAAAATCCTCATAATTAGTTAAAATATATAATGGAATATTGCTCAAGCAAAAATATTGAGAATAAATACTGTCAGAACATACGTGCACCTGTATGAGGCATTCTGCCTCTTGACCTTGCTCTACCATTCAATAAGATCAAGGCTGATCTGATCTTAAGCTCAACTCTGCATTTCTGTCAACTCCAGAAACCTTTCATTTATTTGGTTATCAGGAATAGATTTAGCTCTGCTTCCACTATCATTTTAAAAAAAGTTCCAAAGTCTCACAATCCTATAAAAGAAAAAAACTTCAACTCTGTTTTAAATAGGTGATGTTTGTTAAATAGTGACCCCCGCCCCAAGTAGTAAATTCTATCACCAAGAGGAACCATCCTCTCCCTGCCAATTCTGTCCAGACCCTTCAAAACTTTAAACATTTCACTCAAGTTGCCCCTCACTCTTCTGAACTTTCTTTTAATTTCCTTTCAATGTGCAGGTGTTGGTTTTCGCGTACTTTCCCATTGTCATACTATGGCCCCTGGCCTTCTTGGTGACAGAGGGTTTGGAAATTGCTGTCAAGAGTAGGTGTAGTGCATTTTGTAGGTTTTCATGCTGAGGGCTGAAACCCTCAGGTGGGCTATGGGAAGTTAAAAATGGGCTTTTATCTTTTTTGTTGAAATTTATAAAAAGTTCAGCAGACCAGAAAACATTATTAATGCTGGTCAACTGAAAAAAAAGTTTGAAAACCACTACTATGCTACTGAAACTAGGGTGTGCTAGTGGTGGAGAGAGTAAACAGTGAGGATGATCCATTTGTTGTCAGTCAACTGGGTTGCTTTATGATGGGTGGTAACAAACCACCTGATTGCTGTGAGAAGTGAAGAGTATTCACCATGCCTTAAAGGTAGCAACAAAGCTTTGGGGTTTAAGGAGTAAGTCACTTGCTGTAGAATATTCAGCATCTAATCTTCCCTTGCAGCCCCAATATTTGCCTGGTCCGGTTCCATTTCTGTCATTGGTTCCCGCAGGATATCGATGATGAAGGCATTGATAGCACATCTGAATATCAAAAGTAGATAGTTAGGCTCTCCCTTGTTGAAAATTGTCATTAGCTGACCCTTATACTTTGCCAATATTATGTGCCATTCATCGGCTCGTATAAATGTTGTCTAGGTCCTACTGTTCAGATGAGGTCAATTTCATTTGCTGAGAAGTAGCACGTGGAATTAAATATTGTGCAGTTTTCAAGTGTATTCCCCATTCTGATCTTGTGATTGTAAACCATTTGGAACATACAAAATAGGAGCAGGAAGAGGTCATCTGGCACTTTAAATCTTCATTGCCATTCATCAAAATGATAGAACTAAGGTAGAAGAGCGCCTGTTTTATGGCACTGTCTCCATATCCTATCATTCTCTTAATATCCACAAATTATTGATCTTTGTATTGAACATAATCAGTAAATAAGGCTTCATAATCTTTCAGGATACAACACTGCAAAAATGCATAATTCTCCAAGCAATGTTTTCTCATTTCTCTCCTACATAGGCTATGCCTTGTAATAAGACTGTGACCACTGATTCCAGACTCTTCATTCAGGGGATGCCTCCTCTCTGAATCCAATCTTTCAAGCCCTATAAAAATGTTTAGTTTCAATGAGATTGCTTAGTTTTCTATAGAAAACCTTGTCCCAGCTGCACAATCTCTCCTCACTTGACAAACTTGTCATCTCTGAAAGGAGCCAAGTGAATCTTCACTGCATTCCCACAACAACAAGCATATCGTCTCTGAGATAAGGAGGCAAAACTGCGCACAATGTAGTCTTTAGGCAGGTTACATTGATCTTATACTTATTTTAAGTAGAAAACTAAGTGGTGCAACAGAATCACTGTGATTGACTTTATAGTAGGATGTCATTTGAACTCTTCTCCAAACTCTTCCTCTTCCCAGCCATTCTCAATTTTTTTTTTGTCTATGGCCCCCTTAGGACTCTGCTCAATGTTTATGGGTCCCTTTCTCTTGCGAAGCAGTCAAGTTTAGATGGTTTCTTCTGTACTTCTCTCCTACCGACTACACAAAAACAAAATATATCTTACTTCAGTCCATGCCCAAGTGGGCCCTGTTGAGAACGACTACACTTTCTCTGCACCTTTGGATTTTTCTCCCCTTCAAATATCTCTCCAGATTTTAATTCAAGAACAAATGGACAATGCCTCATTTTTATAACAGATCTCTCATTGCTGTGACCCCTTTCACAAAGCATCAAAATGATAGAACTAAGGTAGAAGAGCGCCAAGATATGAAGGAACTTAGCTTCAAACTTAATTCCAAACAGAGTATAATGAAAGAGCAAAAATGTTGCATGCCGAAGCAGCTTTTTTATTGATATTAAATGATTCATTCATAATCAAAATATGATTTAAATTATGCTTTCAAAGCATTACAAGTGCAACCTGGACACTTTATAAACTCTTATTAAAACGATCTGAAATTAACATCCCAAAATTCTACATTGGTAGATTTGCAAAATAACATTTTCTCCCCAAAGTCACCCAATGAGCAGCACACCTCAAAAAAAAACCAGCCAAAATATATTTATAGGATACATTCGACTTTCAGCATCACAACCCAGCCTGTCGATTATCTTATGCATAGCAAGCTCCCAGAAACAACAATAACCAATCTGGTTAGTGATATTAATGAGGGCCAAATGTATGTATTTAGAAGCCACCACTTTCAGGGGTGCAGCCCTTTATGGATGTCATCCAACAAAGTGTCAACCTATTCCATGGAGGGAATTTTTTGGAGTGCACCCTGAACCCAAAGCTTTCCAGCTGAAAATTAGGCTAGGCTTCTCGGGCACAGAAAGTTCAAGGACTCCTTCTCCCACAATAACTGGCCAAATGCTTGGTCGAGTATCGCCGACGATGTGTTGAGACGTGCAACAAGTTTCCGCTCCAGATATTATTGCGGAGAGAGAGATGTGATTTTAATAGAGCTGCGGAGATTGAAATGCAATATACAATAATGTTTGAAATGTCACCTTATCGTTTAGTCAGTCAGGGGAAAATACCAAGAAGGGATCATTTCGTGCACAGTGATTGCAATTACGAAGATAAACTGATTCACACAGCATTTGGATTCGTTAAGATAAATGAATTAAGAATTAGTTCTAGAGACCTTCGATGAACACTTACGGACGAGGGGTGTTTTGGAAGAAGAATGCATGGTGGTTGAGAACTGGGCAACATTTAACTGGTATTTCGAGCGGCACAAGTCACCATTTGTTGTGTGCAACCCACACAAAAGACACGAACGGTTCCATGAGGAAAGGAGTCCGCCTCTTGCAGCGTTTTTCGCGCCTGCCGTCCCCGGAGCGCGAGCTGCGCTTTTGGCGTTGCCCTGGAGACAGACGATGGGACGCCGCGCGGCACCGCCAGGAAAGCGAGCGGTGGCGTTGAGCGGCAATCGCCGCATCCTTGGCGCTGGCACGGCCGCCACCGAAACTCCGCCTCGCAACGAGCCCGCCCACGCCCACACACGCAGCATTGGAGGGCACTGTCCTCCCTGCCTCGCAGTCCCCGCGTCCGGATCCACTAACAGGAGACGAGGTGTTCCTGTGATACCAAGCCTAAACAATCCCTCTTCGTGGTGTCCCAAAACTTCATGTGAATTAAATTGCCACTGAACGCATAAAAAAGATTATAGTTTTGCTATTTCCAAGGGCTTTTCCAAAGTGCATTCTCTTTCCAGAGCAATTGTGGAGGCGAATTGCATTTCATCACAGTAGAAGTTAGTGCTACTTTTGAGGCAGCTCTTCTTGGATGATTGATGCCCTTTAGAAACATCCACAATGAGAGGTTAAAAATGCCCGTGAACGCTCAGGCTAGATGGTTGGCACAGATTTTCTGTATCCTGCCAGGGACGCTGTAAGGGCCTGATGCCCTGCAAGGGTCCACCCTCTGGAATGATGTTCTGATGTCGCCCTCAGAGACAGATATCATAGGGGTCCTCAACCTTTTCAGGGATTCTAGTAGGCACTGCTTGGTTCTTCTTCTCAAACCGGGCATAGAAAGTGTGCAGCTCATCAGGGAATGAAGCATCACAGCCATCTATATTGTTCACCCCCACTTTGTACACTGTAATGCCTGCACTCCCTGCCATAGCTGGAGTGTATCTGTCTGTCTCTAGCTTCCTCCAGAATTGCCACTTGGATTCAGAGATGGCCTTCCACAGGTCGTACCCAGACGTCTTGTAAAGATCCTGATCCCCAGTCTTAAATGCCCTTGTTCTCTCCCTCAGCAGGTTGTGAATTCTCTGATTCATCCAGGGCTTCTAGTTGGGGAATACCCATGTGGGCACACACTCATCCACTCAGGTCTTGATGAAGTCAGTGACACCTTTTGCATATTTTATCTTAAATCTGTGGATATATTGATGTAGTGAGTCACAAAAGACACCATGTTGAGGAAAGTGAGGATGCTTGGGTACCTACTATCCATTAGGCATTGTGGAAAGTATACTGATAGGTGCATCTCAGCCTGGTTTGGGAATTCAAGTGCCCAGGAATGAAGAAGGCTGAACAAGATCATAGCCATGTCCATCACAAGATCTGATCTCCCATCCACTGCCTCAAGAAGGCAGCCAGCATCATAAAGGACCCCATCACTGTAGTCACAATCTCTTATTGCTGCTACCCTCGGGAAGAAGACACAGATTCCTGAAGACCAGCTCCTCTTGATTCAAGAATAGTTTCCAATGGCTACCAGGTTCTTGAACCTCCCCTTACAGGGTAAATAAGTGGTGAAACAGGATTGTTCTGTGAGCCAAAAGAAACTTGATGGGTCAAATAGCCTCCTTCTATATCATAAGGAAACATGGACCACCCTAGTTAATACCATGTCTTAACATTACAAAGCCTTAAAGTAAGTCTGATCCTCAAAACTGTTACCCATTATTTAAAGGGATCACTTTATAGCCTCAATGTTAATTTTTGATTTATTTCTGCCACTTATTGACATTATTTTACAAGCAATCCATGATTTTGTGAGTTTTGGCATTTTACAGAGTGATATCTTGAAAAATATTTCCTCACCTGTGGTCTTCTGTAAGAATTACTTCTAAGCATGGAGCTTTAGGAGGTATTACCTTGAAATACGGAATAGCTGAGAGGATGAGCAGAGAGAACCAAAGAGGCAAGGCATTTGTTGGAAGATGAAGAAGTAAAAATTGAAGAAGGGTCCTCAGTGGTCAGCCACATCAACCCAAAACTTGGACCTCAGTTACTGAACAAATTACCTTTTCCTATTCCTGTTAGCTATGTTCATATTTTTGCAGATCTCACATCCTGTTTGGACTTTCAACAACTAACATGATTAATTACAACATCTTTACCTATATACTAATGTTAAATTCAATTTATTAAAGATCATTCTCAGTTATTCCAGGTTCAGACCCAGAATATTTTCCATCATTTTATTGTAGAATAACTCATACACCAAGCACCTCAATAAGTTAGAATTAATTTCAACACAAAGTTAAGATACTTTTGTTTGTTTACATGACAAAGGTTTGTCCACAATAGCCAGGAAGTGTGGGGATAACAGAGACCTCAAAGCAGGCTCCTATTATCTAATTCCTGAGCCACACTGGCAGGCCACATCTACATCTGTCCAGAAGGGGGCAGCGGAAATACTGACATGAAGTAAAACGGTGCTGAAATCTGAAAAATCACAGAAAACACTGGAAGTATTTAGAAACATGAAGCAGCAATGCAACATTCGTGAAGTGAGAAATAAAATTAATATTTCAGGACTGTAAGCCTTCATCAGAACACGAACGCAGACATGTTTTCTGTATTTTACATCTGCTATCTTCACCCTCCAGTTCTGGGCACACTACATCATTTTTAATGTACATTGAAAGCTATCCCTATCAACAACTCATTTAAAAATTATGCTATGTGCTTTATGAGATTTTCATCTATTTTATCATCATGTTGGACACATCACAGATGAATTATACAGCCAAGAAGCACATCTTGTTACAGGGAATTTTGTATTAACCTTCTCGTTCAGGGCAAACAAAAATGAATACTAGGCCAACAGATTTAGAAACATTCCAGGTAAGTTGAAAGATATTTGATATTATTTTGATCATATTTTACAAAGAAGTTGGAAGGTAAATTAAAACACAAGGTGTCCAAAGTGTAAAACAGTGCGATACAGGAACAGGCTTTTCAATCCATGATGTCATCTACTCTGATCATGATGCCGAATTAAACTAAACCTCTACTGCTTGCACGTGATGTAAGTACCTTTATTCCCTGCATATACAGGTTTATCTACTACTCCTGGCATCCTGTTCCAGACACCGACCACTTTTTGCGAGAGAAAAATACCATTATTCCCTCAGTGCTGGTCAAGAAGCTACAAACTCTGTACCTCTGTACCCCACTCTGTAACTGGATCCTTGACTTCCTCATCAAAAGACCACAGTCAGTACAAATTGGAAACGTCTCCCCCTCACTGATTATCAACAAAGGCGCTCTCCAAGGGTGTTCTACTTGTTATACACCCATGACTGTGTGGCAAGGCACAATTCCAATGCTATCTCCAAGTTTGCCGATAACACCACAGATGTCGGCAGAATCACAAACAGCAATGAGTAAGCATATAGGAGGGAGATAGATCAATCAGCTCGTTGAATGGTGGAATGACAACAACCTTGTGCTCAATGTCAGCAAAATCAAAGAGATGATTGTGGATTTCAAAAGGAAGTCAGGGGAACACGACCCAGTCCTCATTGAGAGCTCAGTAGTGGAGAGGGTCAAGAACTTCAAATTCCTGGTTGTCAACATCTCCGAGGATCTGCCCTGGAACCTCCATGTTGATGCAATCCCAAAGAAGGTTCACCAGTGGCTATCCTTTGTGAGGTATTTGAGGATATTTGTTATGTCACCAAAGACTCTCTCAAAAACTTCTACACATGTACTGTGGAAAGCATTCTGGCTGGTTGAATCACCACCTGGTATGGAGGCACCAACTCTCAGGACAAAAATAAACTCCAGAGGGTTGTTAACTCAACCTGGAACATAACAGGCACCAGATCACTCCATTGAGGTTACCTACATGAGGCAGTGTCTTTAAAAAGCAGCCTCTGTCCTCAAAGACCCCCCACCACATAGGCTATGCCCTCTTCACTCTGCTACCATCAGGGAAAAGGTACAGGAGCCTAAAGATGAGCATTTGAGGGCACAAGGAGAGCTTCATCCCCGCTGCCATCAGATTCCTGAATAATCAATGAACCAGACGCTGCCTTACTTTTTGTGCACTATTATTTTTATTTTTTATATTATTGTTGTAAGATGGTTATAATATAAATGTTTACACTCTGATGCTGCTGCAAAACACCAAATTTCATGGCATGTTCATGACAATAAATCCTGATTCTGATTCAACCATGAGCTGATCCATTCTCCCACAGAGCCCCATTCCACAACCTTCTCCCGTAATCTGTGATGCTGTGGTTAATCTAGAATCTATGAATTTCTGCCTAAAATGCACCCAATGACTTGGCCTCCACAACTGCCTGTGGAAAGAAATTCCATACATTCACCACCCTCTGGCTAAAGAAATTTCTCCGCACCTTTGTTCTACGTGGATGCCCAGAAAAGAGGATACCCTTCAATCCTAAAGTTGTGCCCTCTTGTCTTAGGCTTTCCCACCATGAGAAACAACCTTTTTATATCTACTCGGTCCATACTTTTCAACATTTGAAAAGTTTCAATGAAATTTTGCCCCCCCCCCATTCTCCTAAATTCCAATGCATGCAGGCCAAGAGCTGTTAAACATTCCTTGTATGATAACGCTTTAATTCCTGTTATCATCCTTGTGAACCTCTTCTAAACCATCTCTAATGTCAGCATATCCTTTCTTAAATAAGGTGCCCAAAACTGCTCACAATACTATGTGATGTCTCACCGGGGTCTAATGAAGCCTCAGCGATCATCACATCCCTGATCTTGTATTCTATTCCTTTTATGAATGCCTGCATCCCATTTGCCTTCTACACCATCAACTCAACCTGCAAGTTTACCTGCATGAGGACTCCCAAGTGCTGAGCAGAGAACTTCCTGTATCAGGCAAAGTAATATAATATAACCATATAACCATATAACCATTTACAGAGCGGAAACAGGCCATGTTGGCCTTTCGAGTCCGCACCGGTTCATTGATTTTGTGCGCCCTCTTCAGGCATTGGTACCGGTAGATCTTCATTCCTTGGTGATGAAATAATAAAAGATTTTAAAAAAGGAATGTTTTTTAATTTTTAAAATCTTCAGGAAAAATTTCTGCTTACAGATTGAGATTCTTCAGTGTTACTTTTTCCATTTCTAAGACTTCAATATTGTGTGGCTTTCAATATAAATCTCACTCTGAAGTGTGCTTACATTGTTAAATAATAGTCCTGACTTTCTGCTGACAGAATCTAATTGAATGTAATTTGATATAATGGCACAGATGTGCATTATCCTAAAATTGACTTGTCAAGTTTCAGTCCTTGTGAGACTAACAGCAGAACAACACAAAATTGTACAGCATTTTGTGGTGATCTTAACTTTGAGGGTTCTGGCTTCTCATTACAAGTTATTGGCCTATTTTAATTCTTATATCAGTGAGTACACTTACTTCGCTTATCGTCTCCTCAGATTTTGGGCCAATAATTGACCAGGTTCATTATGTTTCAAAATAATTTAATAAACTGTCTAAATACACTATAATTTGCTTCTAAACAGCAAGAATTATATACTTGCCACTTAACATTTTGATAAAGATGTGGTTATCGACAGGCAATGCTTACTATTGTCTCATCAAGATGTGAGTTGCCCAATGCTAACTTTGAGAAGGTGTCATATGGAAATGCCCTGACACTGAATTTGACAGCTGGCTACATCATGAACCCTAACTTTGCTGAATATATTCAAGCTGTGAGACAGCATTGAAGTATGTTCTAAATATTTCTTAATGTTTCTGAGTCAGAAGTATTCAAAAATATCTTGAAACTTAATAAATGAATAAGTTAAAAAATCTATTTTAAAAACGTATCCAATAGGAATGACTGCATGATGAGTGTACAGTGACAGCATTTTGCAAAGTGCATATTCCCGTAGTTGCAGAGTGGTAAAACAGTCGTAAATGGCATATTTAAACAGCTGGCCAGTTTCAGTAATTATCAGTCAACTATGGATATTGTATTTACACATATAAATCAATTAGTTTTATTTGCTAATGCTTTCAGTTTTCCTGGTACAGATTTCAACAAAAATACAGACTGGAGATTTTTTCACATATTATCGTCAGAGTGCATTTTTATTCTCATTTATTTAGTGTTTGATCCCATTAATCTGAAAATCTCCATCTTGATGCCTGATCTTAAAATGACGATGAATATTCTCAATGGGAATTGATTGTTTCTAATGACTGATGGCTGATTGGTAATAGCAGCTCTACACCTGGCACCAGAGCCATGTGTCTATACAGTTGCAATTGAAACTGAGATCATAACTATTTTCTGTCTTCTTGAAAGCCAGGTTATTTTCAATGCATGCTATCAAATAAATTAAAATGTACAATATTGAAAAGTTGAAAATTCCAATGTATGTAAGAAATAAGACAGTGATGTGTTGAAGAGTATAGTTTACAAACAGCAATAAGATGAATGATCAGGTAGCTGGATGATATATAATCTCTAGTTAACTTGATGTGAATGAAGAAGTGAAAACAAAAAACAAATATATTCTTGGATCAATCCTCCAGTTTGTTTTTGACAGAGTGAAATGCCATTTTATGTCCCTGGCTTTTCTGAGATTTGTTCATTCATCTTCAGAATGAGGTTCACCAGCAGGGCAAGATTTCATGTCCATCTATAATTCTCTTTTCAGAGAAAATAATGAATTTGCTTCTATACCACTATGGTCAGTTTGGTGAATGTGTTCCAGCAATGCTGTTTTAACTTAACTCAATGTCAGTACGGGAGAAGTGGTATGACTATGGTAGTGGTTGGTGCAATGCTATTAAGAGCCAGCAATCGAGTGCTGTCCATAAGGAGCTTTTACCTTCTCCCCGTGACTTGCGTGGGTTTCCTCCAAGTTCTCCGGTTTCCTCCAATCCTTCAATCCTTCAAAATTGTATGTAGTTTAATTGCTGTATTTATAGGAGCCACAGGCTCATAGGCCAGAAGACCCTGTGATTATTGCTGGATGTGTAAACCTTTACATCATACAAGTAGATAAAGTTTGTGGATTTTGGACCCACTGTTCAATAAAATATTGGTAACCTTGATGCATCTTGTACAATAGAGCCACAACATTCCAGTGGAGGAGGGAAAAGTTGCTGATGAGATGGGTGAAGTGCTAATTTGATAGAATCTTGGACTGCATTTTGTTGTGAACACACCAACAATTCCAATTTATTTTTGTAAACTCTTCTATTACTCTTGGATGTTATTATGCTATCAGGACATTCAACATTTTATCACCCAGGTAACTTTACCAGAAGATAATGTGCACTCAGTAATACAGCCTTCATGTATTTCAAGCCCAGATACACCACTAATGCAAAACTAAGGCAAACATTAGTGTAGGATGAAAATAGCAAAAAGCAGGACAAAATTTAACAAAGAGAAAAAACAGTAAAAGAAAATGGAAAGCAGTAAAAAATGACTTAAAATTCTGCTTAATTGAATAATTTTTACTAGTGCAATTCCTCTTGTATTGATACTACTGTAGCAATAGTTCCCAAAATAGTGATTGTATTCATGACTCTAGATCAGGGGTGGCCAAATATGGCCCATTGACTGTTTTTAAGTGGCCAGGGTGAATTTTAAAATTAAAATGAAATATGGCCCTTTAGAACATAGTCTTTAAAAATAAATTGCACTGTATGTACCTTCACTTCTTACTTTCAACACTAGATATCGCTACCATTTTGATCAAATACTAGACCGATCATTGCAATGTTACTCATCGATGAAAATGTTTAGCTCAGTTGATTAAACATGGCGGAACCGAAAAGATGGAAAATACCAAGTGACTGTCAAAAATTTAAGACACAGTGGGGAAAATGAATACTTTTTCACAGAAGTCAAGGGCAAATGTGTTTATTTTATTTGCAAGGAATCTGTTAATTATAATAGCCTTCTTTAAGAGCTTCTCTACAGATTTACACATTGCATCATAATCATTAAGGTGGACACTTAGGCCATGAACTGTATTCACTGAGAGTTGTGGAAGAATATGGGTGACTGCCTTGTCCCTTGATCTTTACTCCCATTCTTATTTTGCACCCAGCATAGTGGGCCGAACGGCCGCACAGCACTGTGGGCTAAATTGCAGCACACTAGGGAGTTAGGTACTCACCTACAAGATGGCACGGGACTCCCATTGTCTTTTCTTTAAGTCACGCGCCCTTCAGGTGAGTTGTAGGCATGAGGTGATGTCACTTCCGGTCCCAGGTGTCTGGGCTGGAGGGGATTTAAAAGAGGAGGCAAATTTGAAAGAAAGAGTTTTGCTGCTAACTAACCATTGTGTCTGGTGAATTGATTTAGTAGCTCTACTGGAGTAGTCACTACACCAGCTTTTAATTGTGCACTGCTTTTTGAATGAGAGTTTTTTGGTATTAATTTAAATTTAAGAGCAGCAGATACAGAAATGCCTCCCGTAATATGTGAGCACATCAATAAACTACTGTAATTTCAACAGTTATCTGTTCAATAGTATCTTATAGTTAGTTGGATAGAAAATCAATTTTCGATGGCGCAGGGGCTCTCTGGTCTAAAAACACTGTTTTTATTTCAGGGTAACTGGTTAAAAGCTGCCAGGGTTAATATTGTTTGGCCCGTGACTCCTTATATTTTTCCATATGTGGCCCATAACTAAAAATGTTTGGCCACCTCTGCTCTAATTTCTGTGATGTGACAAATATTTATTTTCTTATAAGTATCAGGCCCCATCCACAGAATTATGCAGAATCTAAATGAATTGAACCTACTCACGTTGTGAAAATGAATATGCAACAGAAATTCAGCAGGGCACATTTTGGAAGTTTTAAATTATACTGACCCAGAAAAACCTCGAAAATTGATGTTTGCTTTAATTTAATTTAAAATCACAATTTGCAAATGTAGTGAGTGGGACTATGACTTCAAATGCTTATTACCTTTTGAG
The DNA here is from genome assembly GCF_036971445.1 of Narcine bancroftii. Taxonomy (NCBI): domain Eukaryota; kingdom Metazoa; phylum Chordata; class Chondrichthyes; order Torpediniformes; family Narcinidae; genus Narcine; species Narcine bancroftii. Next base: position 80,643,026 of record NC_091471.1, read on the forward strand.
TTATCATGTTGAGCTACATGGAGTCATAGAGTTGTGCAGCATGGAAACAAGCCCTCTGGCCCACTTGTCCATGTCAACTAATTGTCTCTCTGAGTTTATCCCCTTTGCCTGAATTTGGCCCATATTCCTCCAAACATTACCTTTTTAATACTTTTTAATGCCATAATTGTACCTGTCCCTAAAGTTTCCTCTGCAGCTCGGTCCATCATGCTCCATATGAAAAGTCTTGAATAAAAAATTTCAATAGCAATAATAAAATAGTTTTAACAATAAATCATTAGTATGCAATCTTAACTTTTTTCCCCACCTCGATGCTGCCTGACCTGCTGAGAATTTTCAGCATTTTCAGTTGCAATTTCATTCTTTTCTTAACATTAATATCAGTTAAACAAAAATTACAGCTAATACAGTACTGGTTTGTCCTTCTCTTAGATCTTTATCCAATTAGAGTAATATTGCATCCTATTGATTTAAAGTGTGCCAAAATCTTAATGTGTCATTCCACATGATTGCCATAATTCAATAAGTTAACACTGTAATTTATAATCCACTAATTATTTGGTCATTTAACCTATTCCCAGAGCCATTTACTAATCTCCTCATCACACTGATGCCCCAGTATACTGTTACTCCCAGAGGGAGTATTTCTCTCTACCCAGACTACTTTACAATATCTAACTCACCTGACGCATATTATGATAAGAGGTGCATAAATTAAAAGTTATTGTTCTCTTTTTCCAAGAACTCTTGTACCTCTTGTACCAGTAACTGTACATCCTTGTACCACCAAAAATAATTCATTTGCCTATTCATTTATACAGAGAAACAATACTATGAATCTCTAAATGGCACCTAGCTCTTTTACCCAAACTCTTTGAACACCACACCTACCATCCCACCTGCTTCAATTCCCAAATGGAACCTATTTTACTGCCTAATCCTTCACTGCTTTATTACTTTGATTAACTCACACATTCAGAAAGATTGATGAAACCATGGGAACATTTATCATCTGTTCGGTGTTTTGCCATTACTTTCTTCTATGCCTCTTGAAAGATTATTTCTTTAACTTCTTCTTTGATTGATGGTGTTCTTACTTTTGGCCTCCTTACTACTGCTTTCTCATTCACTTTGTTCCGTGTGATCAGCTAGATGGTTATTCCCATTGCAACAGCCATAGGATCTTAAAAGTTGTGAGAGACAGCCGCTTGCTTTCCATCCCCAAGGATCTGTAAGGTAACACAAGAGGGATCTGCCTGTTGTCTGTTTTGTCCTTTTAATTGCTCTTGGGCCTGAAATGGAGGAGGAACCAACTGTCTTTTAGCTGTTTCTATAGGAGGGAAGCTGTTGGATGTAAACCATCTTGCGCCTACAGTGAAAAAATAGATTCCCTGGTGTAGCTAAAAATAAAGCTTGTAAAAACTCCTGATTCAGTCAGTCAATTTCTACACATTGGTCATGAAATTAGACTCCTTGGCACTAATTGGTTAGGTATCCTTCCGCAGTCGCACTTTAAAGGTCAGCATGGTTGGCGTAGCGGTTAGTACATTGCCTTTACAGTGCCAGTGATTGGGACAGGGGTTCAAATCCTGTACTGTCTGTACATTGGTACATTCTCCCCATGTCTGTGTGGGTTTTCACAGGAGCTTCATTTCCTCCCATTGTTCAAAACATACCTGGAGTGTAGGTTAATTGGGTGTAAATTGAGCAACATGGACTCGTGGGCCAAAATGGCCTGTTACCATGATGTACGTCTAAAAAAAATTATTTTTAAAATTTAGGATGTCAATACAACTGGTGCCAGCATATTAGTTAGAACAACATGTTATGCAGTAAATTAGTTACCATAGTAACAAATACATTGAGAGAACTATGTAAAGCAGACAGGTTAGTATGTCAAACAATGTAACCTAAATGGACTATGTGTACATTAAAGAGTGCCCAGGATTGTCAGTCATACAAGGAACAATTACTGGCACTACACTTAGCAGGGGAGGGAAGGAGCACCAATTAAGTTTGAAAGATAGGGAGGGAATGGCAAACCATCTGATGGAGATCAGATCAGCAGCAAGAACAGAGCGAAAGCTGAATAGGGTGCTCCATGAGGGGAATCGAAATAGAGAAAAGGCTTGGGAGAAATGGGAGAGAAGGGACCGTTGGTGTACTTGGCAGATTGTGAGAGAAGGGATTAACACTATATTTGAGGGATTGAGGAGAAAAGAAACCACTTAAAGGAAGAGAGTGACCATCTACTCAGGAGAAGGCGCTGACACTGTGATTGGTGGAACAGCGTTTTACTTGGTGGGGGAGTAAGAATGGGATCAGCTGCATTTGGGGAGTAGAGGTATGCAGCTTGGTGACAGAGAGTTGTTGAGGTAGAGGGAAAGTTGGCAGAGTGAGATGGGGAGAGTGGGAACCATGAATGTTGTCCTAAAAGCATTAGCAACATTCTCTTCACAGTGCTTCAGGTTTCAGATTTATTGTCAGATTACAAACATGACATCACATACAACCCTGAGATTCTTTTTTCCTGTGGGTGTACAAGAATTACCACTAATTGGTAGTGCAAAAAAAAACTACACAGTGCAAACATGTAAAGAAAGAACTACAGACAATGAATACAAACAAACTGGGCAATACACAGAGAATAAAAAAGAAAATCAACAAAGTGCACAAGTAAGAGTCCTTTAATAAATGTCTGATTGACTTTGTTGTTGAGAAGTCTGATGGTTCAGATGTTCCTGAACCTGGTGGTTTGAGTCTTGCGGCACCTATACTTTTTTTCCTGATGGCAGCAGCGAGAACAGAGCGAAAGCTGAGTAGGGTGGGTCTGATGATTGCTGCTGCCCTCCAACAGCAGCATTTCCCGCAGATGTACTCAATAGTGTGGAATGTTTTGCCTGTGATGTCCTGGGCTGTGTCCATTACCCTTAAGATGGCTTTACACTCTAGTATGGGTGTCCCCATACTAGACTGTGATGCAGCTGATCAGCATTGTTATGGGTTATATTATATTTTATATTATATATTAATGTGTCTTTAAAAGAGATAGATTGTGGGGGTTTAGAGTATAGGTCACTTCACAAACAGATACTTACACTTCACATCTCCTTTAAAATGCTAGAGCTTTGCCCCAACCAGATATCCAGGCTCTGAGTGCCTTTGCAAAGACAATGAAATTGTTTTGAAAGGAATTTTAAAAAGCAGGTCCAAATGGAAGAGTCCAGGCTCAAGTGCTGATAAAGATCTTTCAAGGATTGGGTTAGCCCTGCAAGAAGTTCTGGGTTTTACAAGCAGAGAGAGCAAGGAAAGAACAAACAGGATTTCTCTTAGAGAAAGGGAGAGAACTTAGAATCTGTCTTCAAAATGAGGTTTTAATAAGTCTGCTAGCTTGTCATGTTACAGCCTCAAAAGTTACTGCAGAACTAAGTTCTGACTTCAGCCTGCTGAAAATCCTTGTATTCCTTACAAGAGGAAATGGCTGGCTAGAGTGTTTGTCCTGAAATAAAGGAAATAAGAGGAACTCTGTGGTGACTTTTAAGAAGAGGTTATCATTTGGAAAACACACGATGGGGTAAGTTTCTTCGGCAAGACACTGAAGTAGATGATCGGAGGAAATCAGTTTGTGTGTGTCCAACAAGCAACAAATCTCTCTCTTAAACCAACTAGAACCTCCTGAGCAGTAACCATTTACCTTTCAGCATTAGAGCCTGGTGAAAATTCATAAATGTTAAATTCTGTGCACAGTTTAAGAATTGCCTGATACCGGTGAACTTGAAGGAGTGAGAAGTGAGATTGGACTGTGAATCAAAGAACTTTCCTGAACACATTACATACATGTGCACTTAGAATTAAAAGGTATCACAGATTATGTTATATTTTATATTGTATATAGATATGTTTTAAAGGAGATAAATTGTTGCAGGTTTTTTAGTGTATGTCACAAACAAACACTTCAACACAGATCTCATTTAAAATGCCAGAGCTCTGCTCAAGCCAGACAGTCTATGCTCCGAGGGCCTTTAACTTTGAAGAATGCCTATAAGGACTTCACAAGAAGGTGTTAATTGGACATGCTGTGGAGTAATGGATTATTGTTTTGGAAAGCAACAGATGAACGAACTCGAAAGATTAGGTCCGGTGCCGCAATCTGTCTGAATTGCAGTTTGCTGTTCTAGGAAGCTCATGCAGTTTTGCAAGCAGTGAGAGTCAAACAGGCTTTTTTCTGAGTGAGTGAGAGAGATTTGAAGATGGGTTGTGAGTTCTTTGTTCAGCATGTTCAAAGCTCTTGTGGTCTATACAAGAACAGATGGCTGGCTGTATAGTGTTTCACTTGGAATAAGGTAAACACCAAAACTTGGTGAAATTCATAAATTTCAATTCTGTACACAATATAAGAATTGCCTGATACCGGTGAACTTGGAGGAGTGAGAAGTGACATTGAATTGTGAATCAAATAACTTTTCTGAACTTACACACACATTACATACACATGCGCTTAGAATTAGAAGGAGGTTAAGTTAGGTTAAGTTAATAGTAATAAGTTAGAGTTTGATCTTGTTTTCATGTTTAAAGATAATTAAAAGCAACTTTTATTTAAGTAAACATTTGTCTTGGTGAATTTCTATTGCTGAGGGTTTTGGGGTCCTCTGGACTCATAATAGCACGCTTTCCACCACACCTCTGTTGAAATTTCCCAGGGTTTCGGGTGACATAGCAAACCTCCACAAACTCCTGAGGATGTAAAGGTCCTGACATGCTTTCTTCACAATGCCATTGGTGTGTTGGGTCAAGGAAAGATCATCCAAGATAGTGAATCCCCAGAACATAAATTTGTTCACTCTCTCCAACCCTGATCCCCAATTATCACTGGATTGTATACTTTTGACTTTCCTTTCCTAAAATCACCAATGTTGTTCTGACCAGGAACCATCATTAGCTAACATCAGAAGAGCCATTCTTTCATAGAGCTACCAGGGACCCAAGTCCCAGCCCAGCACTGGAAACCCAATCAAGGTCGACGCGCTTTAATTTTCTCAGCACCCATTATTAAATCCCCTAGCTACTTTCACCAACAACCCATTGTCCTCCATATAACCTCCCATTGGCCTCCCCCAGCTCTAATTTTGAAACCTAATCAATCATCCTGGGGCTTTGATCTTCAGCCAATCAATCTCTCATAGGTTCCAATCTCCATGTTCCACCTTCCCCAAGATTCTGATCCCCAAGGATCATGTCCAACCCTCCCCTTGCATGTGCTCTCGGCTCCTTTCTCAGCTCAAGCTCCAATTTTTGGCTAACCACCTCTCAGGCCCTGAAATTTAATCACCTGCCCCATTCACTACCCTCTAATCCACCCATGCCTTGTCCTTTGCTCCTCTCTTCAAACTCAATTCAAGATGGTGTATTTTCCTCTAGATGCACCATTTAGTGTGCAGGAAAGTATGAATATTTTGTGAATTTTGCAGCAGTATGCATATAGCCAAAGCACATGCCATGTGATCACCCTTCAGTATAAAGATGAGGACTTCCATTCCAAATCATCAGAGATGTCTTCCTTCTTCAAACAATGTGGCTTTCCTTCTACCACCATGAACACAGCAATCACCTGCATATCCTCCATTACCCATACCTCTGCCCTGTACCCCTCCACCCGCACGTGCAACAAGGACAGGATTCTTCTTATCCTCGCCTACCACCCCACCAGCCTCCACATCTAAATCTCCACCATTTCTGCCACCTACTACGTGATCCCACCACTAGCCATTCTCCTCTCCTCCCTTCCACAGGGGGAAATTTCCTTCCATGACTCCCTTGTCCTCTCCTCCCTCCCCACCAATCATCCCCTTGGGAATTACCCCAGTGACCGCAGGAGATGCTCCACTTGCGCCCACACCTCCTTCTTCATCACCATTTGGGGTCCCAAACTATCATTCCAAGTGAAGCTACAATCCACTCGTGAATCTGCAGTGGTCATATACTGCATCCAGTGCTCCTATTGTGGTCTCTTTTTCATCAAAGAGACTAGATGCAGACTGGGAGATCGCTTTGTTCAGCACCTCAGCTCTGTCTGCCACAATAGCATGGATCTCCCAGTGGCCACCCTTTTTAATTCTCCATCCCATTTCCTTGCTGACATGTCTGTTCATGGTCTCATATACTGCCAGACTGAGACCACCCATAACTTGGAACCTCATCTTCCGACTGGGCACCCTCCAACTGGATGGCATTAATTTCGACTTCTCTGGCTTTCGTTAAACCCCCCCCCCCCCCCCACCCACACCCCCACCCCCCCACCCCCGCCATTTCCATCATCAGCTTTTCTATCTCTGTCTCTCCATACTATCTCCTTTGGCACAAACATGATACATTCTTACCTCATCCCTTATCATATCCAATGAACACCTTTTGTTGGTCTGGATTCCTCCCCCAGCCAGCATTTCTGAATTCTGAGATATTCTGAGATTTCCTGCTCTTGGCTTATTCTTTGAAGAAGGGGTCAGGCCTAAAATATATCTTTGTCTCTTATAGTCACTGAAAGGGCCAACTGAGTTCCTCCAGCATTTCAGTCTGTTTTTACTACAATCACAGCTTCTGCAGAGTTTGGCGTTTTACTTTAACAGTGTTCTGTTTCTAAGCATTTCCGGAGAATGTTCAAAATGTCTGCGAAGCTTGGTGATAAAGATAGCGGCTACCCTAAAATTTTTACCATCCTAATAATCCAGGATATTTCTATCTATCCTCAAAATTCAAGTTCAGCATTACCACTTAGAAGGGATATTACTAAACCAAATTGCACTGTCCCCTAAACGTCCTCTCATATAGAGATGGATTAAAAGCTGAACAACCACATTTAAAATGTATCACCTTCTAATAATGCTTTCTTTACAACTGAAGGCAAATACGGTAACATAATTAATCAAAAATTATCAGCAGTTATGCAGGTGTACAATACGTAAAAGTGCGTGGTTTCATAATCAAGAGATAGGTGTCAAAGCAAACTACTTCCCATTTCTTCATCCAACTTTAGTTTTCAGTTTCCAAAAGAAATGAAAGGAAATAAAGAACTTTAACCCAGAATAAGCTGCTTTAGAAATTATTCTTTATTTTTCAAACTGTTGATGTCAAAAACTATCCTTGTTTCTTTATTGTGGTCAAGAACAAGATTGTATTGAAAGCAGAAATACATTCTAATTTATCTACAGAAAGTGTTCTTAAATTATTTTCTTTAACTTTTGTTTAATACAGGTATTTATAAATAGTGACAGCTGAATGCAAAGCAAAACACAGCAGACCAAGGAGAACAAAGACAGACACTGGAAGAACTCAGCATCTCAAGCATCATCTGTGGAGACAGAAGGTTTAAAAACTGACATTTCATGTTGAAACACTGCATCAGGACTCTGGTTGAACTCAGTGGGTTAAGCAGCAAAACGTTGTAAGTCAACGTTTTGGGTCAAGCCTCAATCTTGACTATGCAAAGGTGAATACAGATTTAGTACTTTTTGTAACATTTATTACATTTTTTAAACTTCCTTTGAACCCTAGATTTACTTGTAACTTCCTGTTTAAAAGATTATTTATGGTATCTTTTATTTCTTGGGTCATTTGATGAATCATGGTGTCTTGAAAATTAAAATATTTCAATGTAGGGAGAAGAATGAAACAATATTTAACTGATTCTTAAAAGTGAAGATGAGTTTTCTCATCATCATCAAAGCTAGTGGGTTGTATTAAAAATGACGATGAGTCAGCGTACAGGAGGAAAATTGAAAATGTGGCTTGATGTTGCACCAACAACAATCTCACTCTCAATGTCGCCAAAACCAAGGAGTTGATTGTTGATCTCAAGAAGGAAAAATCAGAGGTGTATGATCTAGTGATCATGGGCTGAGAGGGTGAGCAAATTTAAGTTCTTGGGAGTCACTATCCCAGAGAATCTTTCCTGGACCCAACACACTAATGGCATCATGAAACACATCAGCACCTCTATTTCCTCGGGAGTTTGACTGACATCATAACCCTGGCAAATTTCTACTGTTCTGTGGTGGGAAATGTGCTGATTGAGTGCATCATGGTCTGATATGGGGACACCAATACCTTTGAGCATAAAGTCCTTCAAAAGGTAGTGGACACAGCCCAGGACATCACAGACAAAACCCTCCCCTCCATTGAGAACATCTACAGGTAACACACCATCAGAGAGCAGCAGCAATCGTCAAGGATCCACACCAATCAGCACATGCTCTCTTCTTGCTGCTACAATCAAAAAAGAGGAAAAAAGTGCCACGAGACTCACACCAACTAGTTCAAGAACAGCTCCACTATCAGATTCCTCAACAACAAATTCAGAGACTTATTTAAGGACTCTTACTTTTGCCCTTTATTCATTTTTTTCTCTCTCTGTATTGCAAAATCAGTTTGTTTACATTTATTCACTTGTTTACATGGAAATGTATCTTCTTGAGTAGAGCTTTTTGCATTATCAAGAAGTAGTCATGTGGTATTAAAGTAAATATTAAAATAATTTTGAAGTATTAAAATGAATTAAAACACAAAATGGAAGCCTGATGTCTGGGAGATTAAGGGACGGCACCATTAATATAATGCAGACTGGTATGACCTTCATAAGGCACCAACAGAGAGCTTTGAATGCAGCAGTGTAGTTAAGAAATTAGTGCTTTTGCTGAATGTGGAGTCAATGCAACCCAGTGCTCTTATTATTCAACCTTGAAACAGGGATATAGGGGAGGGGACTACCGGGGGTGTGACTTACCTTGTATGTAATGATAATTTATCTTACATGAAGAATAATGATGTAATCTTCTAGTTTGACTTGTTTACTTGAGTATGTAAAAATTGATGCATCCCTTTGTCGGGCAGAGACCCCCAGAGACTACTTTGAAGGCTGAAAGCAGTAAGGGTTCTCTCAGGTTAACTTGGTCTTCAATAAAGAGTTAACTGAACAATTTCTGTGAGTCGTGTTCTTTGCAACGAGAAGCGGCAGTTTCAATACAACAGTAATACTGCCTCACCTGTAGCAAAAAGAATCTCAGGCTTGTGTGCGATGTTATGTATGCACTCTGACAATAAATCTGAACTTTGGGCACTGGGCACATGCAGTGACATGAAATGCCATAATACTCGATCTCAGTGAGGCTATGCACTTAACTTTAATATTGATCTCAATGGGTTCAAGATAAGCAAGGAAAATAGTTTTGGCTGGCTATTACTTTCTGTTAAAGTTTCGTGAAGTACAAAGCCTGCAATGTTTGGTTTTGTATAGTTTTAAGTATTTGCATTAAGTTTTCCTTCATAGGTAAAGTCAAATGAAAATAAAATCAATGCATGAATAATGGAAAGCAACATAATATAAAAGAAATTTGAAATATAAGGGAACTGACAAGGGACATCAATAAATACGTAATATAAAATATGCCACTCCTGAGAACCATCAATAAAAGGTGTATAATGTTCTGAGCAATTCCTCATCAAAGATGGAAACATAATTAAATGGAATTATAATGTTGAAGATGAACTCCCCTCTACAAACAAAACATATTCTTAGTATCTTTTAATATTTATTTAAGCCAATTTTAGAATAAATATCTTGATAAGTGACTAAACAATTTGGCCAAAATAATAATATTTGATATGAGAAGCAAGTATTCATATGGGCTTCATCCAACACACCTTTGTGTGCTATTTGGTCAATGAAATTGGCACTGAGAAAATGGCTTTGGAAAAGCCACATCTATTAGAATGTTTCATATATTTCATCCTTAAAATCACACACTTATTTCTAAAATCACAACAAGAAAGCATTCCCAAAGGTGCAATCCACAGCTCCTTTTACTTTATGAAAGCATTTCCCTTTACATCTGAAATCCTTGGGTTATTTTGATGATCGTTACAAAAGTTTGCGGGGGGCGTGGCAAGATGGCGTAGGGAGCGGACATGCATTCCCGGTCTCCCCCAGGCAGTTATATAAATACCCGTTTTAAGAATATTTCTTTTCTGTTAAAAGTCTTTGTTTTGTTTATCAATTGTTTTTAGTTTAAAATGGCAACAAAGATTAAGGAAAATAGAGTTCAAATACAGAACAAAACTACACTCTCCGACTTTGGAAGAAACTCGGCTTACTTGCCCAGACAGAACCACGGAGTCAAGGCTGGAATTTTCTTAAGAACGGAGCTCATTAATTGGACTGTCGGATAAGCTGGTCTTGGACACCCCTCTGAAAGATGGTGATGAATATTGATTTGAAATGTTTTATGAAGATAAATTGCAGTAATTGGCATTGGTTGCCCATGAGTTTTAAAAATCCAGATAACATTAAAGTTTATTAGTGATTTTTTTTTGGATGGAATATCAGAAGGATGAATTTATTATCTATAAATACAGAACAAATTACATTCTTTGACTTTGGAAGAAATTTGACCTATTTGCCCAGACAGAGCCGGAGTTGGTGCTGGAATTTTCTCAAGAACAGAACTTATTAAAGTTGATTTCGGACTCCTTTTTGAAAGATGGCAACGAATGTTGATTTGAAATATTTGAAATATTTTCTGAAGATAAACATATATATGGAACTCCTTGACCTGCAATAAGGTTTATCAGTGATTTTTTTTTGGATGGAATATTGGAAGAGTGTATTTATTATCTGTGAGTATGCATACATTACAAACAGATTTTAATAGTTTTGAAAAGGTTTTTTTTTTAAACTAAACAACAAGATCAGCTTAATATTGAGAAAATTGGAAAAAACGGAAACTTTATTATTAAATTTGGAAATTCAGTAGAAAGAAACTATGAACAAGATTGATGATTTATAAAATTAAAGTCGAAGGAGCAATGTCTAAGAAGAGTTAAAAATTTTGAATAAGTTTTTCTTGAAAATAAACAATAATTTCAACTTAACATTGAGAAGATTGACAAAGTGGAAAATTTGGTATTAAATTGGGAAACACAGAAGAAAGAACTTATGAATAACATTGATGCTTTAGAAGATCAAGACCGAAGGAATTATGTTCAAGAAAATTTTAAAAGATTTGAAAAAACTTTTTTTGAAAGTAAGCTACAAATTCAACTTGAGACTGAGAAGAATGGAAGATTCGGTGTTGAACTGGGATGTTCAGAGGTGTTTTAATTCAGTGGATGAAATTCAGGAAGACTTGAAAAAAAAATTTTAAAAAAGCTTTTATTGATTGTAAACAATGTTTAACTCAGTGTTGGGAGGGTGGAAAGGGTGCAAAATTTAATATCAAGTTTGGATTTTCAAAAAAAGAGTTTATGAATAAGATTGGTTAAATTGATGGACCGGGGTTTTATGGATATAAGAAATGATGATTTTTCGGTTTATACATGTATTTTGTCTGCCTGGGTGGGGGGGAGGGGGTGGTACTTCTGCTCCCGAAAGTCATATGCCACTTGTGGTTTATACCACACCCATTTGGGTTTTTGGGAATTAACCACCACATGGTGGTTTCCTAAGGGGTTAGGGGAGGTGGGGGGGTGAAAATTTGAAAATTATTTAGTATCTATTATGTAATATTATACTAAGTCAATTTGAAATGAATGTATAGAGATACTATAAATAAATTTCCGACAAAAGTTTGCACCTTCCTTTGTTCATTTTGAACAATGTGCTTGCTGTCAAATGATCACAAGATAATAACAGGTGAAGAAGGCAAACCTTAATTCACTAATTGCTTGCTGGGTTTTTTTTCAAGGCATTTAGCCACAAACCCTCCTCTCCCTATTTTGCCGCTGATCCCAGTCTCCTTCCCCCACCAAGCAAAATGCTGCTGCTTTTCTCTCTGACACTCAGCCTCATTTTACGATAACCAAATTCTCTAACTCCAGTCCAGCATCAATCAGTCTTGGGTATAAAATTCATGTATTTGCTTTGCTTCCAATGGATACATCTATCAGCACATGAAAACAGAAGGAATATAATTGACCTCAGCTTACTTAGGTGGAATTACCCAAGAGGCATGTTTATTTTAAAAATCAGAGGATGATAACCCACCCCTAACTCCTGTTAACATGAAAATATGCAAAAGATGATTCATGCATTGAGTTTTATGCACCAAATTCTCAACCACCTTTCTGCTTTCCCATCAGAGAGGGATGCAATGGTTGGCTGATTTATCTATATGCAATATGCTACCATGGAAAGTCAGAATGTCACTACTTGAAAGCACACATTGTGATTCTATTTCTTCTGACATGGAATTGCTCGGATGCTACATCAGATTTTTATTTTGTTTATTTTTTCAGGATCCAGCCAACGTGTTTCCCTCGAACCAATTGTCTTGCTGGGCTATTTACTAGTTGTACATGTGGTCTGGAGTCACAAATAGGAAATACCCACACAAGAAGCCTGCCAGCTAAGGCAGATGGCCTCAATGCAAGGATGGATACATGGGAATGGGATATTATAACTATTACAGAAATATGGTTGAAGAATGGGGAGGACTGTCAACTCAATGGAGTTCAATTGTTACAGGTGTAAAAGAAGTGAATGTAAGAAAGGAGGGAACATTGTGCTTTTGATAAAGGAAAAAAAATCACAGCAGTACTTCAATAGGATATTTCTGGGGATCATCCGTGAAACTACGTGGGTGAAACTCAAAAATAAGAAAAAAATGATCGCTTTAATGGAATTAGAGGGAAATTGCAGATTGCAGTAAGAAATACAGGCCTGTAATAGTAGATGATCTTAATTTCCCTGATACTGAATGGGAATGCTTTAGTACTAAGGGCTTCAATTGAATGTGCTTAGAAAGTTTTTTCAAGCAACATGCAGATTGCCCAACCAGAGAGGTAACAATACTGGGCCTCCTTTTGTGAAATAAGGCAGGGCAGGCGACTGAATTTTTATGATGTGACTTTATTTAAGAAGCCTGAAAGGATAAGCCAGGGTCAGTGAGCCTAACATTAGTGGTGGGAAAGTTACGGGAGGCAATTCTGAAAGACAGAACATACTTGACAAGAAATGATTAAGGACAGTTAGAATCACATCTCTCCACCACTACCCTCTGTCTTCTACCATCAAGACAATTTTGAATCCAATTGGCCAACTCACCTTGGATTCCATGTGATTAACCTTCTGAACTAACTTGCCATATGGGACATTATCTCAGGCATTGCTAAAGTCTATAAATATAATATCCACCTTACTGTCTCATCACTCCTTTTGGCGATTTGTGAAACATAATCTTCCATGCACAAAGCCTCCAAGCAGACCCTGACTATTCGCATGCTGGTAGATCTTGTCCCTCAGAATCACCCCCAGCAACTTTCCCAGTCCTGATGTCAGGTTTTCTGTCCTGTAATACACGGACTTGTCCTTGCTACCCTTTTAAAATATCACCGCATCATTAACTACCCTCCAATCATCCAGCACTTCACCCGAAGACAAATATTATGTATATTTATCTGCAAGGGCTCCCACAACTTGTTCCCAAGCTCCTCACAAGGTCTGAAGAAGCATTTCATTACTCTCTGGGTATTTGGCCACTCCATGCTCTCCAAGACCCCCAACACCTTCCTGGTCCAGAATATTGCAACTTGTTTGCTTCATTTCCTTGCTTTCCATCATTTTCTCCATAGCAATGACTAATATTTATTTAAAATCTTAGTTGTCTTCTGGCTCTACACTAAGGTCATGTTGACTTTTAATGGGACCATATGTGTAAAATCACCTGGGATTTTCATTTATCCTGCCTGGTAGATGCATCTGATGTCCTCTTTTTGCCTTTCAGATTTTTCCTCTTAACTGTACTCCTATACTTTTTATACTTATCAAGGGAATTATTGGCTCCAGGCTGCTTAAACGTGATGTATGCCTTCTTTCTCCTGCCCAGAGTCTCAATGTCCCTCATCACCAGAGTACCTTAAATTTACCAGCCTTACCCCATCCCTCTAAAAGGAGTATGCTGTGCGTTAACTTTTGCTATCCCACTTTCCAGCTAACCCTTTAACTGCAAACAATCACTCTCAATCAACCCCTGCAAGTTCTTGCCTACTGCCTCCAAAATTGGATGCCCCAGTTTAGGACCTTCACTTGTGGACCAGTCCTATCATTCTCTGTAACTACTTTAAAACCAATAGTGTTATGGTCACTGGTTCCAAAGTCAGGGCCAAATTATTGTAGTAGAGAAGGTAGCATACACTACTGGCCCCAGATTTTCAAGGGCCCCCGAGTTTATATACTATGAATTATGAGAAACTTTCTTGTTTTCATCTTTGTGCAGCAGCTATGAGATAGTCTGTGTTAGTAACCCCGATTAAAGGTAAGGTTAGCGATTTTAGCCAATTATCACCTTTAATCGGGTTATTACCACAGTCCATGGGTGTGGCAATGTTCATGGGTCATTGCAGGCTGCACAATTTTCTCAGGGAAGGGTTAGGGTTAGGGTGGGTGCAATTTCAGTGTAAGTGCAAAATGTTTAAGTAAGTTTTAACAGGTGGGGGGGGGCTACAATTTCAGTGCTGATAATCACTGAATACATAGTGATCTAAGAAATCTAGCATCATTTTCTTAAGAATAATTCAAGCTCACCAAAATAGACATGCAGGGTCAATGTCAGAAAATCTCTCGAGGGGGTGGGGGGGCCCTTCAGTCACATTTCACCCTCGCCAACCAGCCAGCCAGCATAATTTAGGACCATTTAAAATAAATGCTACAGGCCTGACTATGCCTTAATCCAGCACTGTCCAAAGTGCTCCTCACTGACATTTCAATCATGTGCACAATCTTGTTCCTTAAGTGGAGGTCCATTGTTCTGTCCTCTCCAGTAGGTCCCTCGATATATTGATTAAGGAAGCTTCTTGGCCACACTTAACTAATTTCACCCCATCCAAGTCATTTGTGTCAGTTCTGTGTCAGTTCTGTACATCAAACAAAAGAAAACCTAGACAACAAAAGCAAAGAAAAGAAATGCCTGGAGTTGTTTTGCAGATATATATATGCACTATATAGCCCCTCTCATAGCTTGGTACTAATGTAGACAGCACGTGCAGTCAATTCTCCACATATCTGTGCTTAAAAATCTGTAGTCAAGCTCCTACAATGGCAACAGACTCTAACATTTGAACAGCACTCACTTTAAACATATGAGCATGCTCTTGTATTATGTATGGGTTAAGTTAAAAATGGACTTAATGGAAGCAGATACTTTCAAGGTTTTTAATTTTCACTCACACCAACCCATTCGCTCCTACTGATTTCAAATTTCCCATTTCCTTTTTGTTTTGGCATGGTATAAGTTGTCAGTAGAGTATTGCCCACATGAATGTACCTGTTCTCTACAGGTCTATCACCAATGTATATAGTGTATATAGTTACAGTATCTAGACTGTGCTTACAGCGATTGGCTGAGAGCTAAGCCATGCCTACTGTCTGGGCCTTAAAGGGTTGTGTCCCTAGCCAGGTTGGATCATTCCGGACTGGTCGGCCACCTGTGAAGAGCTCCTGTCTTTTGCTAATAAAAGCCTTGGTTTGGATCAACAAATCTTTGATTCTTTCGATGAGCTCTACAACCTCCAACTTTCCATCTTGATTTTAGACCTCCAGTAGACACAATGTTCTTTTTCTCCATTTTTATTGCACTCTTTCTTTTGACTTAACTCATAGTGAAGTTCCAACATTTAACTCATTTTTAGATAGATTTGCAGTTGTTCTGATTCTGATGATAGCCTATTATCGACTTTTAACAGGTCTTTACATTTTTACCAATACTGTTGAGAAGTTTTGGAATGGATCTCTAAAAGATCAAAATAAATTATGTTTAAGCACAGGATTAGAAAATGTGGTTCATTTAAACTTTAATCATACACAGATCTATATTTAATTGTCTCCACTGATGTATAAAAAGCATAAGAAAACAATCATTATTTTAAAAATAATTTGCATTATACATCTCGATTTCTTCGGCTGTATGACATATTTAAACTGCTAGTGTGTTAAAATGCAAACAAAATTAAAATATTCTCTTATCAGCTATGTACAGAAAATAAGTTAATTTAATTCTACATGTTGAAATCCCTGAAGATTTATGCAAGATGTATTCAGTTGGTAGCAATTTTTGTGGTACATCCATAGAATTATCCAGGATTTGAACATCAAAAACTAGACTGATGATAATTTTGGTGGTCCTTTTTTTTCTGAACATGGTAAATTACATCTCCTTCTGCTCTCTCAGGTGGATATAAAAGACTCCATGATCCTACTTTAAAGAGTTATCCCAGATATCATGGAAATTTTATCTTTTAATCAATAGAATTAGCACAAATTATGGGGTCATATCTGCTTATAGATTTGTGATGTATGCAAATTTGCTACCACATTATTTACTTTACACCTATTTCCAAAGTACTTCATTGGCTGTCAAGTGCATTTGGACATCCTGCAGTGCTGAGTGTGATATAAAAATGCAAATCTTTCTTTTCTTTCCATTTCAGAACCCATTTTGTTTTGAAAATAATAGTAGGGCCATAAAGCATAGCATAGTGTAGACACACATGCCAATCTCCTTTACATTTATTTTATATTAACTGCAAAGTATTTGGTTGACCTGAAATAATAATTTTGAGGAAGATTTTAATCTTCTAAGTGTTGGCAGCACAAGAGTGGTGGTATCAGTCTTGGAATTTGCTTAATCTTGATGGTCACTGGTGATATTCATTTCTTTAATACTTTAGTGGTTGCCTTGATGGTTCTTAAAGCAACTTCTTTCTTGATAGTATTTGCGAAAGGAAAATTACACTGGTCAGTGTAGTTAGCTGATCATCTGTATCAATTCGGAATCCATCGAAATTTGAAACCACCACTGGGTGTCCTTGTGCTAAATGCATTTCCCTGAGGAAATGCTAATGTCCTTATTGTACAGTGATCACGAATTGAAGTCTTAAATGACACATCGTTGTCCAGCTCACTGCTACTTAAATTGACTCTATTGCAGATTCTGGATGTCTGAAGTCCATTGAAGCTTCCATACATGTTGATGGTTTCCTGCTCTTCGTTGCAAATTTCTCCTTCTAAATTATGATTTCCCTTAAGAAGTTTAGAGCTTGTTTCATTCAGTTTTTCCAGCGCTGCATTGCATTTCTCTGAGATGTCTCTTAAAATCTCATCCACTTTATCACAGTCTTGGTTAGCGAAATAGGTTGCCTCAACTTTTTGCCACTTACCTGGATTTCTTGAGGGAAAGCTCTCAGATGTGGTATTGTTGGTATTCTGCATGTCTTGATTCATAACTTTCTGATAAAAGAAAAAATTAACAATTCTCTTATTAAATCTCTATAAGGGAATTAGATATTGTATTCATTATTACTTCCAAAATTTTCCAAGGCCAGTAAATTCTTTGAAAACTTATCATCAACCTACAATATTCAAAGTCAGTTTGGGTTTAAAAATCAAACCTATCCTAGAAGTAAATCACAAAAATCTGTCAACACTTATGTTAAACATAAATTGCTGGAGAAACGCAGTTGGTCAAACACTGACCTTTATGTAACAAAGGTAAGAATACTTAACCGACGTTTCAGGCTTGAGCTTTTCATCAAGGTATGGAAGAGTATCGGTGAGCGTCCGAACAAAAGGATATAGGGGGGGTAAAAAGGGGGGGGGGGGGTGGCAAAGGCAAGAGATGATAGGTGAAAAAGGGAGGGAAGGGACAGCAGCGATCAGGGGGATCAGAGGATGAGTGGGACTTAATTAATTTTCTTTGTGTAAAGAAAAACTAAGAAAGTTGCTTTAAAAACCATCAAGGCTCCCACTAAAGAAGTGAATATCATGAGTGACCATCACTAAAGAAGTGAATATCATGAGTGACCATCACTAAAGAAGTGAATATCATCAGGGACCATCACTAAAGAAGTGAATATCATCAGGGACCATCAAGATTAAGCAACCTAACCTAACTATGACTGTAAATGCAAATGTGAATTCACACACAATAAAACTAAGCTAGTTATCCTGACCTCGAGAAACCAATGAGCCTGGTCTTCTGGCTTCGGAGGTTGAAATGTACATGGACAATTTGCAACAGACTTTGGAAGAATCACTACAACAGACCCTTAAAGTTATATCTGATAAAGTGACAGAAAATAGGGGTGCGATTGGCCAGATGCAGAGCACCTTAAACCAAGTGGATAAGAAACTAGAAGTTATGAAAGAAAGAATAAAAGGAAATGAATTTGAAATACAGCAATTAAAAGGTCAAGTAAAAAAATCTGCTAGCAGAGTAAAAAGTGATGAAGGAACAATTTAGTCAGAAGATGGATACTTAGGAAAACTATAATAGAAGAAATAACATTAAAATCGTGGGGCTGAGAGAAGGTGATGAAGGTCTGGATATGAAGAAATTTTTACAAAGTTGGATACCACAAGTACGGGGAATAGAAGAATTTAAAGGATACTTTGACATCGAGAGAGCACACAGAGCTTTAAGACCAAAACTGCAAGAAGGTCAAAACCCTCATCCAATATAGTCAATTTCCTTTGCTATGAGGTGAGAGAAAGTGTTCGAATTAGCGGCAAAATAAGCGAAGGCGAGACAAGCTTTAATGATCTACAATGAAAACAAGATTTTTTTTCTATCCGGATATAAGTTTTGAACTGTTGAAAAAGAGAAAGGAATTTAATGTCGTTAAAAATGTATTGAGGAAGAAAGTTTATGCATTTGTTTTGAGATATCCTGCTGTATTAAAAATTTTCGTTATTGATTGGTGTGTCAGAAAAGCTGAATTTTCTTGTAAATAAGATACATTTAGAGGCAAGTTAGCACAAGATTCAGGAGAAAATTTGAGAAACAAGAAAAGATAGAAAACCCCAAAAAAGGCACACATTATCAAAGTACCCTTTTCATCTCCCTTAGTTATTGGAGTAGTGGCCAAACCTACAACCGCACACATGATTCAGGGGAGCAAGGGAATGTTTGTCCAATAACTAAGGGAGATAAAAAGGATACTTTGAAAATGTGCGCCTTTTTGAGGGTTTTCAATCTTTTCTTGTTTCTCAGCTTTTCTATTTTCTACACATTTATTTGTATAATAAACCCAATGAACTATAATGCCTTTGTTATGTTAGAGGGGGATTTGGAAGGTGAAGGCTGGATGAAGGGATTTAATTTGACCTAAATTGATTGGGAAGATTAACTTTATGAGTTTTGATGTTAATGAGATACAAAATCAAATTAAACAAAAAAAATTATTGGTACTTATGAAAAAGAAGAATATATAGATACATCTTTTTTCTAAGAAACACATTTAGTGGAGAAGGAATTAGATAAATTACAAAGAAATTGGGTAGGTAAAGTCGTAGCAGCTTCATTCAATTCAAAGGCTCAAGGAGCTGCAATATTGAAAAATAAAAATCTACCAATAAAAATTTTAAGGCCCAGTAGGAAGGTATGTTTTAGTAGAATGTCAAATATACTCCTCAGAAAATTGGACCTTGTTGAATTTATATGCTCCAAATGTAGAAGATAATAAATTTATGTCAAATGCCAATAAGATTTTGATGGGAGGAGATTTTAATTTGACATTAAATTCAAAAATGGACTGATTGGGAAAATACACAGGAGATAGTAAAGTGTCTAAAGAATTAAAAGAATTAATAGTAGATATGGGATTGATAGATATTTGGAGAAAAATGCAGATGAATAATAGAGATTATTCATTTTATTCCTTTTGCCGTAAGACATATTCATGAATTGACATGTTTTTACTGACAGCTCAAGTTCAACCCAGAGTTCCACAGGTGGAAAATCTGGCATGTACTATCTCGGACCACTCTCCTTTATTATTGTCAATAGTATGTGAAGAAGAAGAAAAAGTTAGTGGATATAGGTGGAGATTAAATAAAGCATTGTTGAAAAGGAAAGATTTTTGTGATTTTGTAAGAAAACACAAAGTTTTTTATGGAAAATAAGAAAGATTTGGTAAAGAATAAATTTGTTATATGGGATACTTAAAAGGCATATTTAAGAGGACAAATAATTAGTTATACAGTAAAATTAAAAAAGGACTATTTAAAAGAAGTAGATCAATTAGAAAAAGAAATAACCAATTTAGAGAAAACAATACAAATTAGTCCAAATGAGGAAAAGAGGAAATTAATGCAATCATACAGAGTTAAAGGAGATATTATGTGAACTAAACAAAGGTATTATGAACTGGGAGAAAGAGCTCACAAGTGTTGGCATGGCAGTTAAAGAAAGAACAGGTATCTAGGACTATAACAGCAATGAAAGACAAAAATGGTCAGATGGTTTATAAGTCGAAGGAAATAAATGAAAATTTCTTAGAGAGTTTTATGAGAAATTATATGTCTGAGTTAAAAACAAGATGAAATTAAAGTTGAACAATATTTGCAACAAATTCAATTACCAAATTTGTGTGAAGAGGAGAAGAAATAATTATCTAATTCATTTGCTGAAGATGAGATATATGATGTTATGAAAACATTGCAAAATAATAAAGTGCCAGGAGAAGAAAGTTTCCCAGTGAAATTTTATAAAGAATTTAAGGAATTGTTGGTGCCAATTTTTAAAGGGATATTAGATTAGTGAATGATGTACCAGAATATTTTAAGATGGCACTGATAACAGTAATACCCAAAAAAAGGGTAAGATCCACTACAAGCAGCTTCATATAGACCAATATCTCAAAATGTAGATTATACAATGGTATCCAAATTATGGGCCAATCGTTTGATTAAGAACCTCCAAAATAAATCCGATGCAGTTTATTACAAAAAAAGATGGCTGATGAATATTACTCAAAAAAGGAAAGTTCCAGTGGTAGCAGTTACTTTAGATGCAGAAAAAGTGTTTGATAAATTAGAATGGAACTTTTTAATTTAAGCTATTATATAAGTTTGGATTTTATGAGATATTTATTAAGGAATAAAGGGCATTGTATAATGAACCAAAGATGAAAGTAGTAGAATATGGTCAAATTTCAAGCTTGATTAGATTAGAAGGGTCTTTAAGGCAGGATTGCCTACTTTCACCATTTCTATCTGCATTGGCAATAGGACCGTTAGCTGAAATGATGCAAAGAGATGAGGAAATTACTGGTTTTGAGTTAGGAGGTAAAGTTCATAGAATTACTATTTTTGCAGATGATGTTACAGTATATTTGACTAAACCAGAAATCTTATTGAATAGATGAAATGAAAGATTAATAGAATATGGATTAGTATCAGGACACAAGGTTAATGTGGATAAAAGTGAAATTATGCTGATGGTTAATGCAAATTATACATAATGTAAAAAGTTAGCAAAATTTAAATGGAAAAATTATATGGTTAAATATTTGGGGATAATAAGTAAACAATTGAATAATTTGTATAAATTAAATTGTTTACCATTTTTAAAAAGATTGTAGGAAGGTTTAAAAAGATGAAAATAATTACCAATAACATTAATAGGGCATGTGAATTGTGTTAAAATGAATATTTTTCCTAGAATTCACTATTTATTTCAAACATTACCAATTCAAGTGGCTGATATGTTTTTTAGATGATTATTAGAGAGTTTTATGGAAAGGAAAATCAATAAGGATAAGAATGGAAAAGTTAACATAAAAAAAGATCAAGGAGGTTTGAGATTATCAAATTTTTAAAATTATTATAAGGCAGCTCAATTGGGATTTTTGTCTTCTTGGTATCAAAGGAGAAAAAGTACCGTGGGTCTATATTGAGTTGAATAATATATTGAATAATAATGAGTTGAAGAAAGTCCAGAGCAAATACTGTATAAATGGAATGATGAAATTTTTAAAGGTAGAAAAGAAATACCAATTTTAAAACATTTGTTTCGAATATGGAATGGGATACATGTAGAAAGAGGAATAAGAAATTGTCAGTTGGCTTATTTGACTTTAAGACAAAATCAACTTCTTCCATTTACAATGAATAATTCTTTATTTGACATTTGGTATGATAAAGGTATACAGAAAATTTGAAATTGTTTTAGAGGTTTAATTTTCATGACATTTGATCAATTAAAAGAGAAATATGGGATATCGCAAAATACAATATTTGTATATTATCAATTAAGATCACATTTGAAGAAGAAAATAGGAACAGATTTGAGACTTCCGGTAAATAGTCAATTTGAATATGTTACCACAGATACTTTTATTATTCAAAGGTTTATAACCACTATGTATAATAAATTGCAAAAAACAAAGGAGAAAAAAAGATCTGTATAAAACTAAATTGAAATGGGAGCAGGACTTAAATATACAAATTCAAGAAGAAATGTGGATGAAATTATATAGAGACAATGTAACTAATACAATATCAAATGGTTCCATTTTTTTTTACATCAAATGTATCATACACCGTATAAGTTGAATAAATTTAACCCAAATTTTTCTATTCAATGTTTTAGATGTAAAAAAGAGGTTGGTGATTTTTTTTGCATTCAGTATGGCTGTGTGAAAAGGTAAAAGATTTTTGGAAAGAATTATGTAAAGGTTAAATTAGATCCAAGAATCATTTTATTGGGTAATAGATATGATAAAGATATTAAGTTTGGGTTAGACAAAATAGAGTTTTTTGAGTTTAGCAACAGCAGGTAGCGAGAAAGTGTGTCGCTAAAATGTGGAAAATGGGAAGTAATGTAAAAATAGAAGAATGGTTTAATGAAATAAAACATTGTCTCCCATTAGAAAAAATTACTTATAATATGAGAGATGATTATGACAAATTTTGTCAAATATAGGAGACATATGAGATTTATGGATATAGATTGATCCAGACCATCTAATACAACTCCCCTCTTGAGAATATGGTATTTACATCAAGAAATATATTATGGTATTATAAACATAATTATAAGTATTACTATGTATGTGTTCTTTCTTCTTTTTTCTATCTTTTTCTTTTTCTATTTGTAGGAGTTAGGTAAGGTGGGAGGTGGGGGGAAAATTGAAAATTATTTTGTATCTATTGTGTAATGATATTGCAAGCTTTTCAAAAAAAAATCAGAATATGTACCTACAAAATGGCTTAACTCAATATATATTGTTGGATTCTTTTAGATGGGTTATAGAAAATCACCTGGATTGAACATAAGATGTAGAAGATTGTCAATTATTATGTTCACTAAACTCAGCTCACACAACTGCCACAATAACAGGCCGTTAAACAACAAATACTCTACCATGATCTATAATATCTTCATGAGTACCATGTCACAAAGTCGTGTTAATTAACTTGTCCTGCCAACAAAAGAAACAACTTCCAATGACATTGGCACCATGGATCAATATTTCTGGAAATGGATCAAGCAAAGCCATTTAAAAAAATCTATGGTACTGCCTTCCATTGTGGGAAGAGGAGAGTGATGCTCTCTGACATGAATCAAGCTCCAAACTATCTCAGGTAAAGTCCGAATCTTCTATTCTCACCTAAAGTAGGCAGCCATCAAAGGTAAGCAAGGGTAAACCTGGTCCAGAAACAGGGAGGCTTCAATGTGCAACAACAATATCAGCTCTTGAGGGTTAATGACACCCCCTGTGCATTCTGTCACTCAGTGTTGCTAAAATACCTGTCTTACTGTCCAATTAAAGTTGGTCCAGTTTTTTTTTTAGTTCCCTCACTTCATTGGAGGCATGTATGAAGTAATTCCAATAATATCACTTAAAAGCTCATAAATTAAATTCTAACTTTTATTCTTATCAATACATTAATTGGTCATTTGTTATTCAGTATAGAGCTTGGTGTGGCTGTTTTGAGAGGCCTAAGGTTCAGTTTTGATGAGCTGACTGTGCCACATCAATAGGGTAAGCAGCCTGGCCAGTCCAGAATCCAACACACATTCCTCCACTGCTCCCAAGATTTCCAAAATCTTTAATGTGGCCATTCAATCAAATCTGTTCCTTCTTGATTTCTTAAAACAGGTATGCATTTTATGTGTAATTATGCCATACCCCTCTCATAAAAAATAGCAATAAAGTTGTTAACATTTAAAATACTTACATCGAGTATTGACGCCAGAAGTTTTGCCTTACTGGCAAGTTCTTTCAGTTGGACATTTCTCTCCTTCAATGTTAATATTTCATGGTGCTTTCGCTTTAAAGTAAATTGTAACTGCAATCGAGAACACTGATTAGTCACAAAAGCTTCATTCCAAAGCTTGAGCAGAATGATGCATCATATTTTCTAAAATGCTAGAACTACAATTATACTTTATAATTCATGATTTGAAAATACAACAATGGTATATAGAAATGAATAAATATATTCCATTAGAAAAAATAACTATAATTACAAAAATAAATTCTGGGACTTTTGAAAAGTTTAAAAATGATTGGGAAAGAGAACTCAACCTTCATATTTCTAATGAAAATTGGAATAAAATTCTGCGACTGGTAAACTCTTCTTCTCTATGTGCAAAACATTCACTAATAAATTTGTTCATAGAGCTCATATGTCTAAAGATAAACTCCATCGCTTTTATTCTCATATCGATCCTATATGTGATAAATGTCAATTGGAAATAGCTTCCCTTACACATATGTTTTGGTCCTGTCCCTCTTTACAGAATTATTGGAAGGAAATTTTTTCCATTATATCTACTGTTTTGAATATTGATTTACAACCACATCCCATTACTGCAATTTTTGGATTACCTATGATAGATTTGACTTATTTATCTCTTCCTGCGGATCGTATGATTGCTTTTCTTACACTAATGGCTAGAAGATCTATATTATTGAATTGGAAAGAGGTAAATCCTCCCACTGTTTTCCAATGGTTTACCCAAACTATACTATGTTTAAATTTAGAGAAAATTAGAAACTCTGTCTATGAATCCCCTTCTAAGTTTGAGTTAACCTGGCGACCATTTATTCAATATTTTCATTTGTGGTGAGTTGATCTGGCTCTGTTTTCTTTCTATGATTATGTATGATAATTGGGCTGTAAGATGAGATCGGAGTGATCGGCGTGGTTTAGCTATATCTGTAGGTTTTTTTTAAAGTTTTTTTTAAATTCAGATTTGTTTTTTCTTCTTTTTTGGGGTTTTTTTTCTCTTTTTTCATATATTGTTATTAATTATATCTTTTTTTTAGAGATAGTTCACACCCTAAACTGATCAAAAAATATTTTTTTATGATATATTTTTATTCTGTAATATTATTGTTTAATATCTCTGTATTAATTCATTACTTACTATGTATTTTTTTATATCTCTTTGAACTGTATGTGTTTATAAATTATAATAATAATAAAAAGATTGAAAAAGAAAGAAAGAAAAAATAACATATAGTTTAAGAAATAATATTGAAATATTTGAACAAATATGAGAGCCATACATGAAAAACAATAGAGAAAACCTACCGGGGACATCTACCACCTAAAATAATGAAAGGAGAAGGAAATGAAAAGAATTGACTCAATGGAATTTCTTGTGTATTTTTATTGAATCACAACATTGTTTGACTGGTTAATGTATCTTAGATTTTGTACTTTAAATGGATGGGGGGAGGTAGGGAGGGTGGGATGGGAGGAGGGGGGGAGAAAATGACACTGTATATATTTGAAAAGGAAAATGTATGTATCATGGTCAATGTGGTTTATGGTGTGAAAAATAAAAAAAAATTTTTTTTAAAATGGGAGACACCCAGAATTCTTGTTGATCTCATTAACATGTTTTATTTCATTCTTTTTTATTTCATTTATCTATCATTTTTTTAAACTTTGGAGTTCTCCCACCATGTATCTGACAGAGGATTCCAATTTTTAATAACTCAATAAAAATAATTCTGTCTGCCAATTTTTGGGGTTTTTTTTTTCATTTTAAAACCTTTTTTTAGATTTCTTGTTATTTTGTCAGTTTCAGTAGATTTGGGATTGGTAGCTCAAAGTTGTTTTTGTCTATAATTTCCCATTTTTTATATAATTTTTTTTTATCTATACATGGTATGCCTTCATTAACCATATAACCATATAACTGTTTACGGCGTGGAAACAGGCCATGTCGGCCCTTCAAGTACACGCCGGTTCACTTGAACAACTCCACTAGCTATGTTGAACATTTAGTGGGTAGGTAACCAATATTCTAGTTACATTCAATATACACTGTAACATAATAGAGAGGCCTGGCCCATTGAATTGGAAACATGGATTCAGATTGCACCATAACAACAGTAGGAAGTTAAATTCGAGTGATTAAACACATTGTCATCTAAAATGGTGTTGACAGTTCTGAATATGAAACTACAGGACTACAGTTAAAGAAAACAAATGTTGTTCACAATGTCTTCAGAGGAGACATCACTATGACTCAGGCCCAATCCAGTCCATTCAGGAGTAGTTTGGAGCAGGCAATAAGAACTGTAATTGAGTTCTTTTCATCTGAGCATGTGGTATGGTAAACATTATTTATTATAAATAAATATATTGAGATTTATGTTCATATAGAAGCAATCTAAGCCTCTCATACCAAATCTAATGAATCAGAGATAAAAGGAAATCTAATAAAAATTTTAAAAGAATGGTATACAATTTTATTTCTTTGGCTTGGCTTCGCGGACGAAGATTTATGGAGGGGTACGTCCACATCTGCTGCAGGCTTGTTGGTGACTGACAAGTCCGATGCGGGACAGGCAGGCACGGTTGCAAGGGAAAATTGGTTGGTTGGGGTTGGGAGTTGGGTTTTTCCTCCTTTGTCTTTTGTCAGTGAAGTGGGCTCTGCAGTTTTCTTCAAAGGAGGTTGCTGCCTGCCGAACTGTGAGGCGCCAAGATGCATGGTTGGAGGCGAGATCAGCCCACTGGCGGTGGTCCATGTGGCAGGCACCAAGAGATTTCTTTAAGCAGTCCTTGTACCTCTTCTTTGGTGCACCTCTGTCTCAGTGGCCAGTGGAGAACATGATCTTGGGAAGGCGATGGTCCTCCATTCTGGAGACGAGACCCACCCAGCACAGTTGGGTCTTCAGCAGCATGGATTTGATGCTTGCGGACTCTGCCAGCTTGAGTACTTCAATGTTGGTGATGAAGTCATTCCAATGAATGTTGAGGATGGAGTGGAGACAGCACTAATGGAAGCGTTCTAGGAGCCGTAGGTGATGCCGGTAGAGAACCAATGATTCGGAGCCGAACAGGAGCGTGGGTATGACAATGGCTCTGTACACGCTGATCTTTGTGTGTTTCTTCAGGTGGTTGCTTTTTCAGACTCTTTTGTGTAGTCTTCCAAAGGCGCTATTTGCCTTGGCGAGTCTGTTGGCTATCTCTTTGTCGATCCTTGCATCAGATGAAATGGTGCAGCCGAGGTAGGTAAACTGGTTGACCGTTTTGAGTTCTGTGTGCCCGATGGAGATGTGGTGGGGCTGGTGGTCATGGTGGGGAGCTGGCTGATGGAGGACCTCAGTTTTCTTCAGGCTGACTTCCAGGCCAAACATTTCGGCAGTTTCCACAAACAGGATGTCATGCGCTGGATAGCTGGCTCTGAATGGGCAACTAAAGCGGCATCGTCTGCAAAGAGTAGTTCACGGACAAGTTGCTCTTGTGTCTTGGTGTGAGCTTGCAGGCGCCTCAGATTGAAGAAACTGCCATCCGTGCAGTACCGGATGTAAACAGCGTCTTCATTGTTGAGGTCTTTCATGGCTTGTTTCAGCATCATGCTGAAGAAGATAGTAAAGAGGGTTGGTGCGAGGACGCAGCCTTGCTTCACGCCGTTGTCAATGGAGAAGGGTTCGGAGAGCTCATTGCTGTATCTAACCCGACCTTGTTGGTTTTCGTGCAGTTAGATAACCACGTTGAGGAACTTGGGGGGCGGCATCCGAGGCGCTCTAGTACTTGCCAAAGCCCTTTCCTGCTCACGGTGTCAAAGGCTTTTTATTTTACTTTATTTTATTATTTAATAGGAAACAAAACATAAGAATTTCTTCAAAATCATATTTCACTCAAGCATTTCTACTCGAGGGAAGAACCATTTGTTTAACAAAACTAGCCAGTCGTGCTAAATATTTGAATTTTGTACCTATACAGATATCTAGCAAGAACCAGCTGGTTTTGATCACAAGCATATCTTTTATTTAACGCCGAGATCTGAAGATGCGTTGACATTTATTACCATACCAAGTTGCCCTCAAGAAGATGATGATTCAGCTTCTTCTTAAACCTCTCCTATCTATGTTGCTAAACTCTGATCAAAATGGATAAATCCAGTTACATTTTCAGGTTTATTTCTTACATGTTCATTTTCTTCAAGAGCATCTCCCAGAGCTTTCTGATTTTCTTCTGCCACATCCCGCCAAAATAGCTCAGACGAATGCAAATGGCCTGCCTGCAGGTTCATTTCCATCAGAGAGTCATGCGCATCTGATATTGATGAAGAGATGCACGCGTCAAGATGAGACACATAGTCAGAAAGTGGCAGGTCAGTGTCTGTCATGGATAAGGGTTGCATCAAAGTTGCTGGATCTGTGGACAGAAGAATAAGCAATTCTAGCATGTGGGATATTGGATTATCGAAATAAAGCATTATGTACAAAACCAAAGAGATCTTTATAAAATCACATCTAGGCTGAAACACTGTGACAAACACTATACAGAAGGCTTTAAAATTAGCAGGAAACCCTTACAGAGATGAAGTAATTCAATTATGTGGGTGTGAAGAAGCTTACATTTTAAGAGGAAATAAAGCTAAGGGAGAAAGGCTTCAGAATGGGATGGACAAAGTAGATAGGGAGTAGTAGTTTCCACTGACTAAAGATGTAGTACCTAGAAATGATGGCTTGAAAATGTCTGGCAAAATAAAAATGCAGAAGGGAGTTGAGAATTTTGCAAATGGGCTACCTGCTGCCATTTCAGAAGCATTGCCCTAAAGTGTTATGGGAGCAGATTCAACAGAAGAAAACTAAACATGTCCTTTATAAGAAAACGTGGGACCATGGGAAAATGCAACACGGTGGTATAAAATGAATCAGTAAGGTCAAGGTGGGCTGAATGGCCTCCTCTGGTGTTATTTGTTTGTATTAAAATGCTACTTGATCTCACTGCATTGTACCTGTTTGTTACTCTGCATCAATCATCTTCCACCTACTCACGCTGTTTAAAAATTGTCCACTATTGCTATTTATTGCTAGCACTGTCCCACGGTCCCTTATAAAGGTTTATATAGATCGACACAAGAACAGGGGCTGATGGGCTCAGACTGTGCTGTACATAAAGCTTAATTATGTTATAATTGGGCATGATTCATTTTGTTCAAATACATTGATCAGGAATTAGGGCAGGTCCACCATCTCTCGATGCGTCATGACGTCACCAGTAGAAGGTAGAACAGTTCTAACCCCGGGGAGGGCTCCTTGCAAGTGTGAAAGCTTACATTGTCCCAGTTAGGAGTGGTCAAGTGTGATAAGCCAAACCCTCATTCCTATCCCGGGACAGTGAACGGCCAAGTTAATGGGACACAAGTGTGAAAGGGGTTTATGCTGAACAAGGAAGGTGGTGCGATGTGATGCAGTAGAATTTGAACGAGGTCTGCTGGTTGTCCTTGGGACACTCATAGCCACTCGATTTGTTGACACATCATTAGCCGCACTTCACTATTAACCGTGTCTTGATCAATAACCTGTGCTGACATCAATAAACAGCCTCGCGAATTCTACAATAATTAATCGCAATAATTAATTCTTTAGTCGATGCCGAGTTCGGTCGTGTTTCTTTTACTCAATGTGGAAGCTCTAAATGTAATAATAACCTTTTCCCATTCCGAATCGCTTCAAGCTTATTCGGCAGTGAACAGAGGCAGCAAAAGAAAATGAACACGGTTCATGTGAAAACCGTTTTGCGATGTTTTCAGAAGAAACCCCTATAAACGACATTCGTCACCCAAATATTCTAACTTCTCCAAGGTTACAGAGTTAATGGAACAGCAAAGGAATGATTCCTTATTAAAGGTGCCTCGGTGTGTTCCTTCGTTTCTAAGACGTGGGATTGGGAACAGTATAGAATTCCCTCGAAAGGCTGGGCATACTTTCTGATGGTTTCATAAGGACGAAATGGAATGACTTGTACTGACCGCACATGATATCAACATCCTTGAAATCCTGCAGGTCAAACTGTGATGCTTCATGCGACAGCAGACTCTGTAAAAAAAAAAGAACATAATTCACCGCAATGAAATTTCATCGCCCAAATCAAGACTATAATTTATCCTGTCGTTGTTGTTCACGATGAAATGCAAAGGTGCTCGATGTGTTGTAGGGCTTTCCATCAAAATGAATTAAATCACAGTGCCAAATTCAAACTGATTGTTTCTGATCAAGTTCTATTTTAACCTCAACCAGTCTTTCACTTAGGAGTCACGTGATGGAGTAGTGGCCGGTCAGGGAATTCCAGCCCTCTCCCAAAAAGTTTAAAAAAACACACAAAGCACAAAGGTACAAGATTAAAATTTATAATAAAGTAAAAATAAAGGTGAGAAGAAAATGGCAGCGAAGAGAGAAAAGTCGAAAACAACAGGAAGAAAAGAAGAAGAAAGAATGTCGGAAGAAGAAGGTGAAGGCCTTACCTGTCCGAAGAGGCTTGCCGCGGAGAGAGAAGCCCGCTCCCGCAGGTCAGTGGAAGTCCCGGGCTCGGGACTACAAAAATGGCTCGCAGAGCCGAGTAAAAGTGCGCAACCGCGCATGCACGACTCCTCGCGCATGCGCGATGCGCATGAAAAAAAACACACTGACGGGAGGGGGAACAGCTGCAGAGTCGATCTCCACAGCAGCAGGTGCAGAACACAGACAATAACGACAACAAGAAAGAAGAGGGTAAAAAGAAAACAAGGAAACAACAGATGGTCAATCCAGAGGAAGAAGAAGAAGAACAGAAAGAAGTGGAAGAAGAAGAGAAAGGCAAGATAATGGATGTATCTTTTTTTAAAGAATATATGGAATCAGTGAAAGAATGGCAATTACAAGAATTTAATGAGATAAAAAGAAGAATTAAGAATGCAGAAGAAAAAATGAATAAAATGGAAATGGCCATATCAGAGTTAGGAAAAAGAGTGGAAAATATGGAAGAACGAGAAACAATTGTAGAAATGGAAGTAGAAGACTTAAAAGAGAAATTAGAAGAATCTAATAAAAAAGTTAAAGAGACACAGGAGCTGTTAGCTCAGAAGATAGATATAATAGAAAACTATAATAGAAGAAATAATATAAAGATAGTGGGCCTTAAGGAAGATGAAGAAGGCAAGAATATGAGAGAATTTATAAAAGATTCCAGGGTCCTGGGAAGACCACAATTACAGGAAGAAATGGAAATAGAGAGGGCACATAGAACTTTAGCCCCGAAACCACAACCGCAGCAAAAACCAAGATCCATTTTAGTAAAATTCTTAAGATATACAACAAGAGAAAATATATTGGAGAAAGCAATGAAGAAAGTAAGAGAGGACAAAAAGCCACTGGAATATAAAGGTCAAAAAAATTTTTTCTATCCAGACATAAGTTTTGAACTCCTGAAGAAGAGAAAGGAGTTCAATACAGCGAAAACGATCTTATGGAAAAAAGGATATAAATTTAAGTTAAGGCACCCAGCGGTACTTAAAATAGTTATTCCAGGACAACAAAACAGACTATTCTCAGATCCAGAGGAAGCAAGGAAATTTGGAGAACAACTACAAAACAAGCAGAGAGATGAAGACATGTAATAAGAGTAAAAATGACCACGAACTATATGTATGTGTGTAAAGGGGTATATGTGTGTATATATATAGTGTGCATACATGAATGTATCTGTATTTAGAGGAAAATATATAGAGTATAGACAAGAATTAATAAGGGAGGGAAAGGGAATAGAGGGAATAAGGAGGGAATTAAAAGAGTGACCTTTATTACATATGAAAATTGAAATTTTTCTGGGGGGGCTGGGTGGGGAGTAGTTACGGTCACTACAAAATCAGCTGACGTTTGCGAGTGAATTCGCAAATCCAAATGGAGAGGGGAGATGTGGTTGTCCGACAAGGGATAAAGGGCAACTCAGGAGGGGGAGGGGAGAATGGGGTTAAAGAAGTTTTAAATAGGAGAATAAGGAAAATGTTTGATCTTTTAGAAATGTTGTCTTATAAAGTGTTCAAAACAAGAAAGCAGAAATGGATAAGAAGGAAAGGTGATGATGGAGAAACGGAAAGGGAAGATAAACAAAGTATGAAATGGCTACGCTGAACTATATGACTTTAAATATTAACGGAATACATAACCAAATTAAAGGAAAGAAACTGCTAAATTTACTGAAAAAAGAAAAAATTGATATAGCATTTGTGCAAGAAACACATTTAACTGAATTGGAGCACAAGAAATTAAAGAGAGATTGGGTAGGACATGTAACAGCAGCGTCGTATAATTCAAAAGCAAGAGGAGTAGCTATATTAATTACTAAAAATGTGCCAATTAAAATAGAAGAGGAAATAATAGATCCAGCAGGGAGATATGTAATGATAAAATGTCAGATATATTCGGAGTTTTGGAATCTACTCAATGTATATTCACCTAACGAAGATCAAAAGTTGATGCAAGATATTTTTTTTGAAGATAGCAGATACGCAAGGGAACATATTAATAGGAGGGGATTTCAACCTGAATTTGGATTCAAATATGGACAAAACTGGGAAAAAAATTAACAGAAAGAACAAAGTAACCAAATTTATAATTAAATCGATGGAAGAAATGCAACTTTTGGATATATGGAGGAAACAACACCCAAATGAAAAGGAATATTCATATTACTCGGCTAGACATAAAACATACTCAAGAATAGACCTATTTTTGTTATCAGCTCGTATGCAAGATAGAGTAAGAAAAACAGAATATAA
The DNA here is from genome assembly GCF_036971445.1 of Narcine bancroftii. NCBI lineage: Eukaryota > Metazoa > Chordata > Chondrichthyes > Torpediniformes > Narcinidae > Narcine > Narcine bancroftii. The sequence goes on from NC_091471.1 coordinate 80,675,863, forward strand.
AGCTAGAATATTATCGGACCATTCACCCTTGATATTGACAATAGAGTTAGAGGACATCCCTCCAAGAATGTATAGATGGAGATTAAGCTCCATGCTACTCAAAAGGCAGGATTTTAGAGAATTAATTGAAAGACAAATTAAAATGTATTTTGAAATAAATACGGAATCAGTGAAAGATAAGTTTATACTATGGGATGCAATGAAAGCGTTCATTAGAGGGCAAATAATAAGTTATGTAACCAAGATGAAGAAGGACTATAATCAGGAAACAGAGCAGTTGGAAAGGGAAATAGTAAATATAGAAAAAGAATTAGCAATGAAGGAAGATACAACTAAAAGAAGAGAATTGGCAGATAAAAAAATAAAATATGAAACACTACAAACATATAAGGTAGACAAGAACATAATGAAGACAAAACAGAAATATTATGAACTAGGGGAAAAAACGCACAAAATCCTAGCATGGCAGCTTAAGACAGAACAAGCTAAGAAAATGGTATTGGCATCAAGGAAAAAAGACAAACAAATCACATATAATCCAAAGGAGATCAAGGAAAACTTTAGAGAATTCTATGAACAATTATACCAAACTGAAAACGAAGGGAAAGAAGGGAAAATAGATGAATTTTTAACTAAAATTGAACTACCAAAATTACAAATAGAGGAACAAAATAAATTAACAGAACCATTTGAAATAGTCGAAATACAAGAGATAATAAAAAAATTACCAAATAATAAAACACCAGGAGAGGATGGATTCCCAATAGAATTCTATAAAACATTTAAAGATTTATTAATTCCTCCCCTCCTGGAAGTAATCAACCAGATTGGTAAAACACAAAGCTTACCAGATTCATGTAAAACAGCAATAATTACAGTAATACTAAAGCAATACACCAGCGTCATATAGACCAATATCATTACTTAACACAGATTATAAGATAATAGCTAAACTATTAGCAAACAGATTAGCAGAATATGTACCGAAAATGGTAAATCTAGACCAAACTGGATTTATTAAAAAAAGATGCACAACAGACAATATTTGTAAATTTATTAACTTAATTCATGCAGTAGAAGAGAGTAAAGCGCCAACAGTAGCAGTTGCTTTAGACGCAGAGAAGGCCTTTGTCAGAGTAGAATGGAATTATTTATTCAAAGTATTGCAAAAATTCTTGGATTAAAGCATTATATAAGGGGTCATTGGCGAAAGTGACAGTAAATGGATATATATCAAAGCAATTTAACTCAAGCAGGTCAACACGGCAGGGATGCCCACTATCACCCTTATTGTTCGCGTTAGCTATAGAACCACTAGCAGAATTGATAAGAACAGAAAATAATATAAAAGGGATAAAAATAAAAGACAAGGAATATAAAATCAGTTTATTTGCGGATGATGTTATAGTATACTTAACAGAACCAGAACTATCAATAAAAGAATTATATAAGAAATTGAAGGAATATCGAGAAGTGTCGGGTTACAAGATTAACGTAAATAAAAGTGAAGCAATGCCAATGAATAATGCGGATTTCTCAAAATTTAAGAAGGAATCACCATTCAGATAGCAAATGCAAGCAATAAGATACCTAGGTATACAAATAAATAAAAATCTCGGCCAACTATATAAACTCAATTATTATCCACTAATGAAAAAAATTACAGGACGATTTAGAGCATTGGAAAGATTTACCATTAACATTAATAGGAAGGATAAACTATTAAAATGAACATTTTCCCAAGGATATTATACCTATTTCAGGCATTGCCAATACACTTGACAGAGAAATTCTTCAAGGAGTTAAAGAAAATAATAAGGAAATTTTTATGGAAAGGGGGGAAACCGAGGATAGCATTAGATAAATTAACAGAATGGTATAAACAAGGAGGCTTACAACTGCCAAACTTTAAAAATTATTATAGAGCCGCACAATTAAGATACCTATCAGATTTTTATCAAACAAGGGAAAAGCCAGATTGGACTAGATTAGAATTAGATAAAATAGGGGAAAAGATACCTGAACACATATTATATAAATGGGATTAAAAATTGGTACAACATAGAAGTTCTCCAGTATTACATCATCTACTCAATATTTGGAAAAAGATTCATGTAGAAAGGAATAAAACAAATTATCAATTTCCAAAACTAATATTGACGCAAAATAAGTTACTCTCTTTTACAATAGATAACCTTTCCTTTAGAGAATGGGAGAAAAAAGGGATCAAAAGAATAGAAAATTGTTTTTCAGGAAATAGATTATTATCCTTTGAACAAATGAAAGATAAATACAATATAACTCAAGATACAGTGCTGGCATATTACCAATTGAGATCCTTCTTGAAGGACAAATTAGGAAGCAGTCTGAGGTTACCAGAGGGAAGTAACTTTGAATATGTGATTACAGATACAATAATAATCAAAAGATTTATAACAAATATGTATATTAAACTGCAAGAAAAGGAGAATGAGGAAACAAATGGTAAAACTAAACAAAAATGGGAACAAGATTTAAATATTAAGATAAAAAAGGAAACATGGGAGAAGTTATGTTCTGGAACGATGAGAAATACAATAAATACGAGGTTACGTATGATACAATATAACTGGAATCACAGGCTATACATTACACCTCAAAAGTTAAATAAATGGGACCCAACAGTATCTGATAGATGTTTTTGATGTAAAAAAGAAATGGGAACAACAATTCATGCAATCTGGACATGTGAGAAAGTAGAAAAATTTTGGGAAGATCTAAACCAAATATTAAATAAAATTACAGAAAACAATATACCAAAAAATCCAGAGATCTTCCTCATAAGTAACATAAAAAACAAAGAATTTGGAATTGATTTGGAGGATGCACAAAAAAGATTTGTTAACATAGCTCTAGCCGTAGCAAAAAAATGTATTATGTCAACCTGGAAATTGGAAGATAATTTGAAAATACAACAATGGTATATAGAAATGAATAAAAGTATTCCATTATAAAAAATTACATATAGTTTAAGAAATAATATTGAAATATTTGAACAAATATGGGAGCCTTGCATGAAACACAATAGAGAAAACCTACCGGGGACATTCACTACCTAAATTAACAAAAGGAGAAGGAAATGAAAAGAATTGACTCAGTGGAATTTCTTGTTTATTTTTATTGAATGACAACATTGTTTGACTGGTTTAATGTATATCCTAGATTTTGTACTTTAAATGGACGGGGTGGGGGGGGGGGGAGGTAGGGAGGGTGGGATGGGAGGAGGAGGGGGGAGGTAGGGAGGGTGGGATGGGAGGAGGAGGGGGGAGGTAGGGAGGGTGGGATGGGAGGAGGAGGGGGGAGGTAGGGAGGGTGGGATGGGAGGAGGTAGGGAGGGTGGGATGGGAGGAGGGGGGAGGTAGGGAGGGTGGGATGGGAGGAGGAGGGGGGAGGTAGGGAGGGTGGGATGGGAGGAGGAGGGGGGAGGTAGGGAGGGTGGGATGGGAGGAGGAGGGGGGAGGTAGGGAGGGTGGGATGGGAGGAGGAGGGGGGAGGTAGGGAGGGTGGGATGGGAGGAGGAGGGGGGAGGTAGGGAGGGTGGGATGGGAGGAGGAGGGGGGAGGTAGGGAGGGTGGGATGGGAGGAGGAGGGGGGAGAAAATAGCACTGTATATATTTGAAAAGGAAAAAGTATGTATCATGGTCAATGTGGTTTATGGTGTGAAAAATAATTTTTTTTTTAAAACTTTGGTCCGCTGTCATGCTTCTTCGTCTGACTCTCTGGCACTCTTCATTAATATGTCTTGCCTGTTTCCCGGTCCTAAAATAGACGACAGTGGCTTGTGTGTCAGTGGTGTGTGTTTCTGTCTGCATATATTCTACACACGTACACTGAAGGTAACAGAAACATACCTGGAATTCAAACCTCCATTGAGGAAATGGCATGGAACAGGTTTGGAGTGAAATTGCAAGAGCTGCCAACGCTCTCCCGTTTGTCTACAAAGATCTCTTGTTAAATTGCAATAGCCCAGCACAAACTGTCTGATTCAAGTAAATACAATTGCAATCGCCCTGATGCAACAGCGATCTTGCACGCCACAAAGATTAAAGAGGGAGTGATCCAAGAAGACGACGAAATAATGTTGAAGCTGCAAAGAGAAGTCACCACCGAAGTAATCAGTTCCCTGGCAGCTGTCCCTGTGGTGAGTTTGTGTCCGGGGCTGGAACATCTATCTGTCAATCCTGCCCGCGATGGTTTTTAGATGACACGAGTTTCGCCACTCGACCGCGGAGCAGCTACTATACAGCCAGCCCACTTCCTATTTATAAGCCAGTCACACGACCCAAAGCCAACCACAGCGCACCTGGAGCCAGCAAATACCTGCACACTTCAACGCAGTCAAATATTAATCCAGCTTGTGTCTCCACACTGATTGCGTGCAGCATTCCTGCCACACCCGGGATCTGTGTGTGCTCATCTTACATAATGCAAATTCTTCCAGACAAGGAAACGACACAAAACGTTTGAACGATTCATAATTACAACCCCCATGGGATGCGAAAATCCAATACTTTGGATTTTAAAATCTAGTAATTTGCTGACTCCGCATCCACTGGAAATTCTAAAAAAAATCTAACACAGAATTTCGCCTTTAACTCCTATCACAGAGGCTCATGTTTTTCCGCGGGTCCTTCTATCAATTTTAATCGTTACCTATTTCCCTTCCTTTGCTTCCGATGTGTTTTGAAGTAGCTTTTTTTAAAAAATGCAAGCTAACTGCTGGCAAGTCAGCATTTATGACCCACCCCGATTACCTTTCAGCAGGTGAGCATCCCTCTCTAAAGGAAACTCTAACGCTAACCATGTTGGGGTGAACGTGTGGGGCGGTGAACCTCCAAATGTGACACGAGGATTGCCATTCTGGTGAGACATGTGCAGCAGGTGGAAGAGACCTGCAGACCAACTTGGACATGGTGGTTATCCCATTCACCTGTGTTCTTTGTCTCTGTGGTTGGTGAATTTAAAAAAAAACTTTATTCACAATAAATTATTTACAAAAAGGAAAACCATTCAAACCCTTTTTACATCCTTATTGGCATATCTATACATTTCCATCAATGCACATCATTCTGTAATTACATCATTGCCACTACTATGGCACAGGCACATTTTCTTTATTCCCCCCCCCTTTGTTGTTTGAGGGGCTTCCCTTTGGTCTCAGCCCCTCAATGCTCAGTCCTTCCCTACCGCACCCCCTCGCATTGGCACCACCAAGCCTCAGTGCTACACTTAGCACGTACCCATGCTGCCTGGAATGTGCCAATTAGCAACATTCTGTGACTGGTGAATTCTGCCATTTCCAGTACTGTTCCTCTCCAGCTGTGCACACATCTGTACAGCTGGAGAGATTAGCGAGTTTCCCCTGATGCTGTTGAGGAAAGGGTGAGAAACAATGTTCATGTTGGGACTGGTATAAACTCACCAGTTCACTTCAGAAATAGAATCCAATCAAAAATTCAGGTAATAATCATAACTTTTCTGTTTTTTAAACTTAAATTCCTATTTTCTTTCAGCCACTCCAGATGGGGTCAACTCCTGTTCTAATAACTAATCTTCAGGGTAGATGTGTATAGTGAATATTGACAGGAATTGGATCCACATACATATTACCTTCTCCAGAAATTTTTGGGTTCTACACCACAGCTGATGATGGATGATAATCAATTATCTGAACCAAAGGTATTTTTCTCAATCCTCTTCAACAGAATTGATTCCAAAAGTAGAGGTAATGATTAGATCCCCTACATTAATAGAACTACTGGTGAGCCTTCATCTTTACTCTGCATGTGAAATGGCCAAAGTTGCCTGAAACTGAATGATAGAGGAACTGTGATTCAACCCTGATTAGGGTTGATTTATGTTATTTCAGACAGGCAGCAATGGTACTCTGTAAGTATCCCTAGATTTTTGATAATGAGTAACCAGTCCAGAACTCATCCAATGGCTCCGACCAAAAAATAGTAATATTAGTGTTTTGTGCCATCATCCTGACCAACTAAAATGTAAAATCTTCCCAGTTAATGCCAAACTTATTGTTCAAGGAATAGTGTTTTATAACTGAATTAAATATTTCCAGTGACCATCAAAGCAAAGATAGTTTGTCATGAACAACTTCCCACAGTTATCTCTATTTCAAGGTGAATGAATATTTATTTCTGCAAAATTGACTATATATCATGAATGAAATTCAGAAACAAGCTTATTAAAACTAATCTGTTAAACAGATCATTTAACAATTGATACTCTAGATTAAGTTGATATGAATTAATTCAACAAACTTGTTATGAATCATTCAGCAAATAGTTTTCAAGGTCTTTCTGTTCAATTTCCACTGATGTTCAATCAATGTCTAACTGTTTATGTCATCAGAATGCATTAATTAATTTATAAATAGCTATTTACTGCCTACATGGTCCCAACTGAGTAGGTTAGAGACATCACATGCTTTTGTTTTAGTAATTAGTTCTAATTAATTTGTTTGCTTACATGATGGAATAGTGGATGCTCCTCAGCGACGCATTGATAAAAAAGTGGGTCAAGTTAAAAATCTTCCTTCAAGCAAGCACAAGAACTGCCAGGAAAGTAGGATCATTCTCATTCCATCATGCAGGGGGGCTCATTTCAACCGATGTAAAGGGGACGAATGCTGTAAACTGTGTAGTTTCAATTTATGGATCTAAACCATTAATGATGTATAAATTTTGTGAAATCATCAGTGTTATATTTTAGGACACAGAACATGATTAACTTTACCTTTTATTTTGCTCCTAGTATTGAACGTTTATTTTGCTCCTAGTATTTAACGTTTATTTTCAAAAATCTATTACAGGGTTTACATTACATAAAATGAAAGCATCTTAGATGTTAACCATTTAAAATACAACCAGAGCAGTGATATTCTAATGTATTTTTTCTCTTTGTGAATGCTAAAATATCTTTTGCAAACTTTTAATATTAACTAAGTAGACAAATAATCATTTGACATACATAAAGAACTGTGAATGTTGTGATGAATTTTATATTCGTTGGACCATAATAGTCACACAAGCAATTTATCCCAAGTAGCAGATCCCTTTGCATGCAATGGCCCAAAATACTACCCTTCCTTTGACAAATAATATTTCTATTTTACCATTCACTCCAAATTCTCCAAATGTTAACGGTGATTCACAAAATAGATTCAGCCTACAATATTTTATAATTTATAGAAAAATAACAATAAAACTTCACATTCAACATTAGAAACCTTTCTTTCCACCAACCATAGACATAAAAATAGACATGGAGCTAAAATGGGTGCATGACATAAAAATATAAGAAATAGGAGCAGAAGGAATTTACTTGGCCTAATGAGCCTGCTCATGTAGACCTGGCTCCTTTTACCCACCTGTTCCCCATAACCCCAAACTCTACTTACTCTTCCACATACAACAATGTCAAATTACAGAAAATGCAATACATACTTAAATATTTTAAACATTATTTTCTACAATAACCATGCAAGCAAAGAATGAACTACTCACAAAGAAACAATAAATTCACTTTGTAATATATATCTCTCTCTCTCACACACACACACACACACACACACACACACACACACACACACACACACACACACACACACACACACACACACACACACACACAACATTTCTCAAATGTGCAAACTTCAGGCTCACCTTCCATACAAACAAGATAAATGAGCAATTCAATATAAATTCCCATGTTCTTTCTTTGGCTTGGCTTCGCGGACGAAGATTTATGGAGGGGGTTTTATAACTGAATTAAATATTTTGGGCCATTGCATGCAAAGGGATCTGCTACTTGGGATAAATTGCTTGTGTGACTATTATGGTCCAACGAATATAAAATTCATCACAACATTCACAGTTCTTTATGTATGTCAAATGATTATTTGTCTACTTAGTTAATATTAAAAGTTTGCAAAAGATATTTTAGCATTCACAAAGAGAAAAAATACATTAGAATATCACTGCTCTGGTTGTATTTTAAATGGTTAACATCTAAGATGCTTTCATTTTATGTAATGTAAACCCTGTAATAGATTTTTGAAAATAAACGTTAAATACTAGGAGCAAAATAAACGTTCAATACTAGGAGCAAAATAAAAGGTAAAGTTAATCATGTTCTGTGTCCTAAAATATAACACTGATGATTTCACAAAATTTATACATCATTAATGGTTTAGATCCCATGTACAGTACACACAAACATATGGGACCTTTCTAATTCACTCATATGCAAAATCCATTCATATAGTCATTCACAGATTCATTCACATTCCTATTTGGCTCTTTATGTATTTATACTCCTCCATTCTTATATACATTCTTTTATATATTTTTTGTTTGCCGACCCATATACAGTATTGACACACATGATATAAGCATTGACTCATTTAGGTTCACATTCACATACTCATATATAAACTCACTGATGCATGTTCATCCATTTAATATATCTTAAGCCTTCTTAGTTAATGTATACAACCATCATCAAACCTTCACATTTCCTCAAACCCATTTACTTTCTTACAAAGAAGATACATTCTCGACCCACTAATTCCTACATTATCATTCACACCCAGGCATCCATTCACACACAATAAATATGAATGAGAAAACAACATCCGCCACATACCTGTCGGATGGGTTCATTTGATGATTCATCCTGTAGCGTAGATGTACATTCTGCCAAATCGTGCCACACAGTTTCATCTATGGTCACAAATACTGAAATAAAAAAATCAGACGAGCAACAAATTTGGACTTTGAATACAAATAACACGAGCACGATGTACATCTGAGTTGTCAATATAGTCAAGTTAAAACACTGCCTGCACCTGGGTCTGGAGTCATCACCGCTGCTTCAGAATACACGGTCACCGGTGAGGTCGCGCCACACATGTCCTGTCGAATTTTCTGCGCATCACAGGAAAATAGCAATGTAAAGCAGTGCTGATGTCAATTTAATTTTGAATTCTAAAATATGACTTACATAAAACATAAGTCCATTGGAAATGAATAAAGAGTGAACATTTAAAATAAAAGCTAAAACTTGTAATCCTATCGTGAATGCAATGCAATAATGCAATCGATTACGTTAAGAATTGTCCCTTCGCATCTTATCTAAAACGTTAAAATGGTTTTAAAAAATTGACGAGGCTGTGCACTGTTTTAAATACAACTCGAGCTGCCATTGAATTTGACCGACATTATCACCCAAAATGAAATTCATACATCAATGTTCGAAAATAACCTCTGCCACAGAGTGACTTAACATCACGGACGAAGGTCTACCTTTTTATCAACTTTCGGCAGTTGTTTGCCAGAAGTGCGCATTGGTAACTCTGCCATCCTGTTCGGGTAAATTTCTCCAAAGACTTTCCTTCCATTTTGCATTTCCACTGTTTATTAATATAACTATTTATTTTCACCTCTCTGTGTCTCTCTCTGCAACTGTTTCTATACTCTGAAGACTTACATAAATATGTCATCATAAGTTGCCTATTTATAGCTTAAATAACCTCCAGGCAGAGGTTGGAAAGGTATTCCTCTTCCAGCGGGAATATGCACGTTATAGTGTTATCCAATCCAACCTTCTCTACTTCGTCTCTATGGGAAAAGCGTCCCTGGAGATGAGCAGGAAAGAGCAATTAATGTCCCTTGTAAACAGGCAGGGTGAGCGCCAGAGGTGGCGCCTTGAAGACCAGGCGATCTATGCGGGAGCGGGGCGCAAAATGAAAAGCTCCGCGATCTCCAGAGACCGTCCGTTTGTATTTTAACTGCGCCCTTTTCTCATTCATTGGCGCCTCTTCAAGTACCAAACTGCAGAAGTGTTGCCGGTGTGAAGTCCAAGTCCCTCAGTGTCCGTCCTGGAGAGACGGAAACCCTTGCTTGGTTTATGATCATTCTCACGACGTGACATTTATGTGAGTAGAAATTAATCCCACCGTGAAAGTTTTTCCAGCACCTGCTTCCTCCTTGTTTAACCAACGCACTTATTAAATTGATCAAGGCAACGAATTGTCCTTCATCTCGCAACTAATGAAGAATGACCGGACTGAATTATTCCTTTTCCGTTTCAATGTAACGTGTGTGAGTTGAAGAGGCAATTGAGAAAATGATTAAGTAATATTTGGGTTGTGATTATAAAATCAAAGAGATAGAAATTAAATATTCTCTGGAGACACCAAAACGTCGACAATTCTTTTTCTCCCACTGAAGCTGCTCGACTCACTGAGAGCCTCCAGCATCTGTTCATTTTATGGCATGGTCGATCAAGTGCAGAACATGACCAATAAAGTATGTACCAATAAAGAAATGGAGCAGGTTCGCCCTTTATTCCGTACGGAGTCGGAGACTGGGGAGAGATTTGATAGAGGGGTATAGATAGTCAATGAGGTGAGATGAGACAAGAACAAGCGGATATGGGTTGAGTGTGAATGGGTGGGAGGGGGGGCGGAGACATTAGAGGGATCGTCTTCAGGCAGAGTGCTGAATTCGGGCTACCAGCGGAACTGCTAGATGCGGTCTCAATTTCGACATTTAGTGAAAAAGTGGATTGGTACATGGAGGGTAAGGGTATGGAGTGTTATGGTCAATGAGACGATGCTGAATCCGCACGGACCACATGTTTCTGTGCTGCAGTGTTCTATGGTTCTTTGAATAAATGTGAGCTCTTGTGATTTTTATTCGCAAATAAGTGGGCTATATTTGGCACATTGAAAAATAAATTGAGAAGATTAATTTTTTTGGAGGGCACTTATAATTCTGTTAGCATTGATTCCTATTTTCTAATGAATAAGTAATATTGCAAAATTGTGCCAATCTCATTTTGAACAGAAAGTAACTGGAGCTGAATTTTCCTCCACTTTTTTTCATTTGTCCAAATTAGCCGATGTTGTGGGCAGAATCACAGGTGGCAATGAGGAAGCAGACAGGAGTAAGATAGATCAGACAGTTGAGTCGTGCCACAACAACAACCTTGCACTCATCTAGCAAAACTGATGGCGGACTTCAGGAGAACACTAGGGGTCAGCAGTGGAAAGGGTTTAGAACTTCAACTTCTTGGGCCCTCTATGTTAATTCAATCATGAAGAAGGCTCCCCAGTGGCCTTCATGAAGAGTTGAGATTTGGTATGTCACCCACCAAAGACATGTAAATTTCCACAAGTCCCAACCCCAACCAACCAATTTTCCCTTGCAACCGCTGCAATCGTGTCTGCCTGTCCCGCATCGGACTTGTCAGCCACAAACGAGCCTGCAGCTGACGTGGACTTTTTACCCCCTCCATAAATCTTCGTCCGCGAAGCCAAGCCAAAGGACCATGACTGGTTACATCACTGTTTGTTATGGAGCCAAAGAATAGAACAGTAAAAGACTACAGAGAGTTGTGAACTCAGCCAGTATTAGTCTTCACATTAAGGACATCTACAAGAGACTATTGTGACAGAGTATATAGATATATTTTTGGGAGATAAACTGGGAAAGGTTTGTTGGAATAGTTCACATCCAAACACTTTAAAACAGATCTTATTTAAAATACTGGAGCTCTGCCCCACAGTAGATATATCAGCCCCAGAGCTTTTGCAAGAACTTTGAAGAGTGCTCAAGAGACTTCACTAATGGATTGTTGTTTACAAAAGGCAACAGATGAAAGAGTTTGTTGGAGCCATATATTGCCTGGAGGAGAGCTTGCTGTTGTAAGAAGGTCATGTGGTTTTGCAAGCAGAGGGAGTCAAGCAGGCTTTCTCTCAGAGAGTCAGAGAGAGAGCACTTGTACAGTGTTACAGCCAGCAGAAGTAGCTGAGACTGGAACAGGACAAGCTGGCAAGCCCATTTGGAAGATGGCCTGGTCAAAGCCCTTATAGTTCATGCAAGAGGAGAGGACTGGCTGTCTAATGTTTCACTTGGAATAAGGGAAAGAAAAAGGAACTCTGTGGTGACCTGAAAGAAAGAGGTTATCACCTGGAAAATCCTGGTGGGGCAGGTTTCGTCAGCACGACCCTGGAGTGGCTGATGGAAGTACATCAGTTGTGGATGTCCTGGAACAACAACCCTCTCTCTGAAAAATTGACAAGAACCTTCCTGAGCAGTAACCATTTACCTTTCAAGCACCAAAGCCTGGTGAACTTTATCAATGTTAAATTCTGCGCACAGTATAAGAATTGCTTGCAACCAGTAAACTTGGAGGAATGAGAAGTGAGATTGGACTGTGAACCACAGAACTTTTCTGAACTTACACACACATTACATACACGTGCATGTAGAATTAGAAGGAGATGAAGTTAGGTTAAGTAAGTCAATAGTTAAAGTGTGATTCTATTTTCATGTTTAAAGATAATTAAAAACAACTTTTGTTTAAGTAACCATTTCTGTTTGTAAATATCTATTGCTGCTGGGTTTTGGGGTCCTCTGGGCTCGTAACACCATGTCTCAAGAAAACAGCATCTATCCTCAAGGACCCTCACCACTCGGGCCATACATTGGAAAGGTGGCATACCCAGTGACAACAAGGACATCTCTGGCTCTGTCTATAAGAAGTTCTCCCCATGTCTGTGTGGGGTCATAAGTTAAGGGTTCAGGGGCAAAACTTTAGAAGTAACATAAGAGGAAGCTTCTTCACTCAGAGAGTGGTGGCTGAGTGGAATGACCTTCCAGAAGAGGTGGTTGCAGCAGAGTAATTTTTGTCATTTAAAAGGAGGATGAATGAGTACATGGATGTGAGGGGGTTGGATGGTTATGGGCAGGGAGCAGGTAGATGGAACTAGTGGAGTTCACTTAAATCGGTGTGGACTAGAAGGGCCAATAGGGCCTGTTTCCACACTGTAATTGTTATATGGTTAAGCACCCACCCTTCAAAATGTACCAGGATGTAGGTTAATTAGGTGGGATGGCCTCATGGGTTGGAAGGGCCTGTTATCATGCTGTATGTCTAAAATGTTTTAAATGAAAATTTATTCCTCTCCATCATCAGATTTCTGAATGGACAATGAACCATAGACATATATCACTTTCTCTTCTTTTGAACTAATGTATTTGCTTTTAAACATATTTTATAGCAATATTTGCACTTGTAAAGCTGCCACAAAATGATACATTTCATGACATGTTCATGACAATAAATATTGATTCTGACTCTGATGTGGATTTATGAGTATGGAAAATGAGAGCATTAAGAACATGTGATTCTTTGCCAATTAGTTAGATTGTGACTGGTCTCCAAGTTCACTGGTCTACCTCTTATCTGGGTTCATTCTTATAACCCAAATCAGACTTCTTTACTCCAAAAGAATCCATTCAAAGTTTGGTAAAAATCAAAATACTGCAAAATACCAAAATAACTATAGAGAGCAAAACATGAGCATTGATCTGAAACCTTAAAGCTTGTTTCTCTGTACATTGACTGCCTGGCCTGCTTAGGAAATCCAGCAATTTCTGTTTTATTTCGGTAGAGAAATGGTTCAGACTCAGTGATTGGCCAAAGGGGACAAAAACTGTATTTTCTACATGAAACTCTAGTTGTGGCCAAACCAGTTGAGTAGTGTGCAATGCTGTATGCATGTTGTGTGAACAAATGTGGCAACATTCTGACCAGACCTTAATTCAACCTAACATTCCATGACATTATTTTGAAGACCAATGGGGGGGGGGGGGTGTCTCTATGTCTTTTCAATGGATATCCTTCAACCAACATCAATCAAACATTTGATCTTGAAATGTTTTGAAAGACATAGATATGATCATACAGAATAGAATAGGCCTTTGGCCCAACTAGTTCATGCCAATCAGAATGGTATTCTTGGCTAATCCTATTTGACTGCACTTGGTCCATATCTCGCCAAGCCTCTTGTCTGAATGTATTTTATTATGCCCACTTCTGCAGTTTTCTCAGGCAGGTCGTTCTAGATACAAACCATACTCTGAGTGAAAAAAGAATCCCCTTTGGACCCTCTCCAGTCTTTCCTCTCTTATCTTAGTTGTATAATTGTCTATCCTGGGATAAAGACTGAGGATTCACCTTATCAACGTCCTTCAAGAATTTGTAAATCTCTATATGATCACACCTCAGCTTCCTTTGTCTAAGGAATAAGCACCCATCATATCCAACCCCTCCCAATAATTCAACCCCTCCACTTCCAGCAACATCCTGGTGAATCTTCTGCATCCCTTCCAATTTAATGATGTCTTTCCTTTAGCTGAATGACCAGTACTCCTGTCAACTCAAATCATGACTTCCCAACTTTTGTGCTCTATATTCCATCTAGTGAAGGCCAGCTTGTTAAATTCTTTCTTCACTACCTTCTCCACCTGGATTGTGTAATGATTATATTATTTTGGGGAATTTGTTAAGATTTAGAGCAGGTCACATACATACACACATTTTAAAACAGATCTTATTTGAAAGACTGAAGAAATATTGAAGATCTCTGGAGAATGTTATGCATCTTACACAAGTAGGCGTTAATTAAACTAATGTCATAAAATGAATGACCATTGTTTGGAACTGGAGCCAGGATGGTACAAGTACCCTTTCTGCAAAGTGCTCACAGAAAGGTCACTCCTGGGTTTTGTTTATACTTGAGATAACAATTTGAGAGGAAGAACTCCTGTAGTTTGCTGGAGGTGGGGTTTTGCAAGTCACATGAGTCATGTGCTTTTTCTGGAGTTTCAGTTGGAGAGAGGACACAAGCTCTCTCAGTCAGTGTGTGGGTGTGTGTGTGTGAGACACTGAAAAGCAATCCAGGAAGCAGTGAATGGCTGGAAGTGCTATCTAACTGATGTTTCTCTTGGAATAAGAGGAACAGAATGGAGCTCTGTGGTGGCCTAGAGGAAGAGGTTACCATCTGGAAAATACTGATGGGGCAATTTTCATCAGTGAGGGATTGAGGTGACATTGTTGTGGAAATCCTGGAACAACAAATCTCTATCTGCAAACCCTACAAGAACCTTCCTGAGCGGTAAACATTTACCTTTCAAGCACCAAAGCCTGGTGAACTTTATACATGTTAAATTCTGTGCACAGAATAAGAGTTGCCTGCAACCAGAGAACTTGGGAGGAAGAAGTGAGATTGAACTGTGAACCAAAGAACTTTTCTTAAATTTACACACACATGCACTTAGAATTAAAGGGGGTTAATTTGGGTAGAGTTTGATTCTATTTTCATGTTTAAAGTTGCTTAAAAATAACTTTTGTTTTGAAAACCACTTGGCTTGGTGAATGTCTTATTGCTGCTGGGTTTTGGGGTCCTTTGGGCTCGTAACAGTTGTCACTTTCAAGGATACCCTCCCCAGAATCCACCACACTTCACTGTGCAAGTCCTGCCCCAGATTTGATTTATCAAAGTGAAATACCTCACACTTATCAGAGTTCGATTCCATTTGTTACTCCTTGGCCCACCTACCCAAATGGTCTAGACATTTTGTAAACCAGTATCCTTCCCCACTGTCCACTGCACTACCAATTTTGGTGTCATACGCAAATTTACTAAACAAAGGTAAAGTTTCAATTATTGTCATGTAATATATTTAGAATGTAACATACATTAAATTCTTTTAACCTTTTGTCTACTGTAAGGCAGAGTTGCCACTTTGTCCAGTGCCATTCTCAGAAATCTACTGCACCTGGTATTCCTACGCAGTCTCCCCTTCAACTACTGACCAGTCCAGAGCCTGCTTTGCTTCCGAGATCAGACTATTAGGTGCTGTCTCAAGTTAACTCTATTTCCATCCAAACCATTGATTTAGATGACAAAACAGCAGTGCACCCACTACCAAGGCCTCCAACTCTTCCTCTACAACACTTTAATGCCTCCCTGAATTCAGCCAGTTTTGAATCCAAGGAGCCAGATCACCTTGGATCTCATGTGATTTCTAGAATAACA
This sequence comes from Narcine bancroftii, assembly GCF_036971445.1. Taxonomy (NCBI): domain Eukaryota; kingdom Metazoa; phylum Chordata; class Chondrichthyes; order Torpediniformes; family Narcinidae; genus Narcine; species Narcine bancroftii. The sequence goes on from NC_091471.1 coordinate 80,691,812, forward strand.
TGCTATTCAGGATCTTGTTAATGGCTTTGCTAAAGTCCATATTTTACAATGTACACTATCCTACCCTGAATTCTCTTGGTCATCTCTTCAAAAAACTCAGATTCATGAGACACAATCTGCCATGTAAATATTTACTGGTAAACTGTGCATAATGGCTCATTACTTGCATTACAACGCTAAATGATCTGAAATGTGGAAACAAATAGCCATGAGTGTAAAACCCTTAAAAAATTAATGGACACAGCCCATGAGATCCCAGGCAAAACCATCTCCGCTACTGAGAACATCTACAGGAACGCTGCCGTCAGAGAACAGCAATCATCAAGGATCCACACCACCCAGCACATGCTCTGTTCTCACTGCTACATCATGAAATAGGTATAGATGCCACAAGACTTGAACCACCAGGTTCAAGAACAGCTGCTACCCCTCCTCCATCAGACTCAACTGCAAACTCAATCAAGGACTCATTTAAGGACTCTTACTTTTGCACTCTATTGATCTTTTCTGTCGATTGCAGTCAATTTATTCTTTTTATTTGTTTACATGTGTGCATTGGGTAGTTATTTTATACTCTCACTAACTGGTAATTCTGCCTCCAGCAGGAAAAAAAAGAATCTCAGGGCTGTATGTGATGACTTGCCATTTGTAAACTAGGTAGATTAGTTATTATCCTTCCTCCTGTGATCTGCCTCACAGGTGAAGGAATACCAGAAGGCTGTAGTGGGAATTATTGCACTCAGGAGAGGGCGTTCAATATATACCCACATAACACTTTATTTATTAAGGAAACATTTGTAATCGCGACCTTGCAACCATAAGGGAGAAATGCTGAGAGTTGTAAACATAAACATGAATTTGGATCATGATAATTCTAAATATTAAAACTAGTGAAAAATAATTTAATGGCTAGTCATGTGACACTACAATATCGCAGATTCAATTCCTTAAAATACATACAATATTCATGTACACTATTTACAGGTTGTGGTTTAATACAGTAAATAGCAGTGCATTTGGTGGTTGTACCAGGCTATTGTAACCAGCTTTCATTTATTTCCTGTATTTACAGTACATTTCGACATCATTCCAGTCTATAATTAGTAAACAATTTAACTAGCAGAGGTTTCAATGAGTACTATTCTTCAAAAATGTAAACTTGCATCCACATCAAATTCCACTTTGTTTTGCCACACCCACTTATGTTCACATTTGGTGCAGTTTTATTCAGCAAACATTGATGTGATGCTCTTGAGAAATAAGAGTAGGTACAGTACAAGGAAAGGTAAGAACACTTCATAATTCAGTGCTGAATCTATTATTTCTCGGTTCAAAGGCCTGACTGGATGCCAGTGACTCCTTGTTCAAAGACACCAGCACATTCAGCGTGTCCCTGCAGTCCTCCAGCACGCTGGGCGGGTAGTCACTGAAGTCCAGGTCGACAACGTCGTCAGGATGTAGCATACGATCGGCCAAGCTGAAGGCAGAGATGGCCAGCAGAGAGGGGGGATAACCGCTGAAGGAGTAATCGGCGAAGCTGAGCTCGGCAAAGCGCCTGGCCAGCCGTCCGGTCCCCGTAGCCCTTCTCTGTGGTTGATGGCGTTGCAGAATTTTATTGGTGAAATACTCCAAGAAGAAGTCCACGCTGGGTGCGGCCAGCTTGAAATTGAGCTTGAGCAAGATGATGCACTCCAGGTTACCCAGCTGCTCACGAGTGAAAGCATCACAACACAGAGCGAGTAGCTGTTTGATTCTCGGCGGGTAAACTTCAACCTGTGGGAAAGGGAGATAAAAGTAGGTGAAAATACGCGAGGTGTAGATTTATGTCGCCTTGTTGTTACCTTTTAGCGTTCGTTTGTCTCGGTTGGCAGTATCAGAATGGTGTGAATTTGAGTTCCAGTCTGGTGATCGTCATTCGCCTAAACCCACGTCCATTTTGCCCATTCTGGTGAACAGGGAGTTGCAATCAGATCCGTGCCCATTTAAGATTGAGATGGGGATGAATTACTTCTGTCAGGGAATTTTGAGTAATTGGAACGATCGATCTATGGGGGCAGATTCTTTGGCTACGTTTAAACCTGAGGTAAGCTGGTGTCCAGTCAATAATGGAGTCAAGGTTAAGGGGAAGGGACAGCAAAGAAAACTTTGGAAAGTAAAGCACAAAAATCTGTATTCACCGTGGTTGGAGTAAAAACACAAAATGCTGGAGAAGCTCAGCAGAGGTAAAGATACGTATCCGACGTTTCAGGTTTGACCCCTTCATCAAAGTATGAACTTCAACATAAAGGAGACAGTTTGACCTGCTGAACTTCTCCAGCATTTTGTGTTTTTACTGCAAGAAAACTTTTGGAATATCCCACTGAATGGAGGAAGAAGTGAATGATACACGGAACATTCCCTTTGTGCCAACTCGACCCTGCCGACCAAATTGGCAGTCTGGGCTAGTCCCATTCCATATTTCTGTCCAAGTGACTTTTGAAGGTTGTAATTGTACCCGCGTCCATAAGTTTCCTCTGACCGCTCCTCCCCCCCTGATGAAGTTTGGCCCCTTCAGGTCCCTCTTAAATTTCTCCTTTCTCACTTTAAACCGAAGCCCTCCAAGTTTCAGAATTTTCTACCGGGGGGGGGGGGAATAAACGGTGAAAATCTATTGTGTCTGCGCTCCTCATCGACCTCCATGAGGCCACCCTTCAGCCTCTTACGGTGCAGGGATGAAAGACCCAACTTCTTATAACTCAAATCCTCCGTTCACCGCAACATCCTATCGAATCCCCTTCTGCTTATTTCCCAACTTATGGACAACCTTGTAGAGAGCCGGAACTATCACTTCACCCTCGAAATGACGGTAACATCAGACCTAAATACTAGTTTACCCCAAAATGCCGGAGAAACTCAGCAAGGACGGCGCGGTTGGCGCAACGTTGTTACGAGTGAACAGGGTTCGAATCCCGCGCGTCTGTGTGGGTTTTCCCCGGCGGCTCCGGTTTCTTCCCACTCTTCAAAACTTACTAGGCCAAAAGGGCCTGTCACTGTACTGCATGTCTAAATAAAAATGCCAATATACAAATAAGTTGAACCTCGAGAAAACCACGAGTCGTTTCATTTGCACCGAAGTGCTGGACAATATCAGCAGGTCACGCACCATTTATAGGAAGTAAAAGGCGATCGGCTTAGGTCCTGATCGTTTTCATCCGCCCCGATTCAGGCTATCTAAATACAAGTGGGATGGATCGAGAGTGGAAAGGGTGGACATGCCTATTCATTACTGTCTCACTCACTTGTTTACACGCCAGAAGTAGTGAGGTTATTCCAACCAGTTGGAAACAATCCGATGCCACTGGTGTTGTTTGAAGGAACCGGTCCATTATGTTTACAGTGAGACACAGCGATTCAAAACAGAAGTTAAAATGTCTGTGAACCAGAATCAGCCAGCTGACGAGTTGACATCGGTCTTCCGCAGTTACCTGTGCGGAAAGATGAAGGAGTTAAATGGATTTATTTACATCAGGTTAATAAACAGAGGGCAGCATTCCTCTTCTAACTGAAGAAGTTACCCTGCCCTCCGGAACCATGTGAGCGAAACACAAGAGACATAGGCTGGTAAAACGCCGTTTACTGGCAAGTGATGGGCACGATCACACTGGAACTGGCCGCAATATTAGGTTGGTAGACACTAGCCACGTTCGGGTTTTGGAAGTAAGGCAATCATTAAAGTTTTCAAAAATAAATTGATTAATGCATGGGATGTTTATGTATTTTATTTCTTCAGATTGCTGCCGTCTTACTTACCTGGGGCTGTCGAGCTAAACAGTTCTGGGGATGGAATTTCTTCTCGGATTCTCGTTGACGGTGGTAACAATCCTCCCCATACTCTCTGAAAACCTGCCAATCAAGATTACTGATGAATCCGTGAGAAGAGCAACTGTTTCTCAGAGCGGGACTGTCGCTTACTGCGTCTGAAGGGCTCGAACCAGCGCAAAAGTCACTGTCACATCCGCTGGAAACGATGCCTGACTTTCGATGTCTGGGATACTTGGGTCTTTTAACCGGGGCCCTGGCGATGTCACGGCTTGTCTCAGCCCTCTCTTCGGGAGTAACGTCGTCATTGACGGCAGCCGGTCGCTTTCGTTGAGCGGGGCTGAACTGTCTCAGCGATGGTGGCAGAGAAAGCAATTTGCTCATTGCTTTTGCAACCATCAGTGTTGAGCTGAGGAGTTGGAGGAGACAAGCTTCACTCTGAGTCCTGAATTCGCTTCTCTCCAGCGCAGCCTCATTGGCATTGGTTCAGCGAATTGAAACGTTGGCAGATTCCCCCCCTCCCCTCCCCGTATCACCAATCCCAGCAGGGTGGCAGTTTTCCCGGTCAAATGACCGCTCTGTGCTCATTCCCCACCCCCCTTCGACTTGGATTGGCAACAGCAGTTCAATTTTCACAGCGCGCACCCACCTGTAACTTGGCAACGCGGGGAGTTGTCAATTTCGAATTCCGATTTTACTGCAAGAATTCCCGCACCGAGAATCATACAACGTTGTTTAATGGAGTATTGCAACATGCGATTTAAAAAATAATCAAGGACTAGATACCGGTCTCAATGTGATGGAACTGGATCAACTTCGTGGTGTAAATCAGATCTAGTTTCCAGATCTTGTTCCCGTTAAACAAAGTAGTGTTCAACAAAGATAGAACGAAGTCACGAGTGGTGAAATTCCTTCAGGATCATTACTATATAAATATCAGGAGCAAAGGGTCATAAATAAAAACTATTCGGCGTGTTTGAGTTTAAAATGGCACGATTAAAACGTGGTCATATAAACTATAAATTCCTTGTAAATTTACCTCGTAAAGTTTAGGCATTCGAAGCAGATTCACCCTAACCGAACATTTACAGGTGATTCTTGTGTGCGGGAATAAGACCCATTCAGATGACAAACTCCACTTAGGCTTTGCCCCTCTCTGTTGTTGTCTTGCACAATTTGAGATGTGCGCTCGTTCAAAGGGTAAACGATGGCAAATTGCTGCTATAAAGGCGCCTCAATGGGAGTGAATGAACTGCCTTAATCTACACACTTACAACTAAAAACACTTTGGGTTTCAACGGCCCCTAAAGTATGCATTGTTAGCTCAAAAGAGACTATTGAAATTTAGGGGTTCTGTTGTGCAAACAGCTTTCATCCGGTGACATTCAAAGTCGTGAATAAAAGAGGGGCGGGAGTTGCCGCGCTGGCTCAGAGAAAGGAGGGCTCCCCTGGAGAGTGATGTCAGACACCCTGAGAGAGTCGCGCAGTTTCTCTGAACAAACACAGTCGAGTCCGTGCACATTTCAAGCAAGCACACAAGGACTTGAGCGACAGAGAGCGACTAACCCTTTGCTGCACCGTAAACGCTTCACCGAGTTGATGGGATTACAGGGCAAGGGGAAACCGCACAACCTGTTTTTCAAACTGCGAGGGAAACAGTCGAACAAGTTTTTCCACCTTCCCTGTAACTCCTATTTTTATGTGATTGATCCAAAACTGCTCAATCAAACATAAACACGATCTATGTTACATGCTCTGTTAATTGGTCGGGCACAAAATGTTCCCAATGTTGATGGAAGTATCAGATTGGAAAACTCAATACTGTTAAGAATCCCATTGTTTAATAATACGCCATTTAAATTCAAATACTGCAATTAGTCAAATAATTTGCAACACTTAAATTTTATACATATATAGCAAATACAGAACGTAGCAGTGTGTGAACGAACAAATACATGGTTAAATAAAATACATGCAATGATTTATTTTGAAATAAATGAATGATGACGGGACCTGTTTTAACATTCCTTCCCGAAAAAAAATGTTTTATGAACTAAAATTCTTGATAAAGCAATAGTTTATTTTTCCCTTCTCCACGACCATATATTTTCACACTAGAGTCGTCGCAAAATACATGGAATACCAACGTTTTGCAGTATTCTGAATGTTTCAAGCATTGGGTCAGACCATTCTGAATTCAGCTGACTGCCTGAACCAACTGCATATGTGTCTCCCACACGTCTAACCTGGATATCCTGGAACACCTTGAGAAGACGATTGAACAGTTTTTAAAAATTGCTGCTTGTTGGAAAAATAACTACAAAGATGTTGAAAATATATATAGAGATAAATAATTGACTAATTCCATTCTTAAATAAGACCAAAATTGTTACATTCCTTGTTTAATACCTTTATACTTGATAGCTTTCTGTACTACTTGCATAAGGGCACCCCAATCTTTGACACCAACATGTAATTCTTCCTACCAATCCTTGCATCTGTCACCTTATTTTTTTCTTCTAATTTTTATATCTCCCTCTCTAACTTGGTATTTTCAGCAAATGTACATACATCAAAATTTGTGAATTTCTGGGGTCCAGCACTAATCCACAAGGATCCAACCGGAAATGATTCACTTATCCAAATGTTTTTAGTTTGTTGACTAATTTTCTGTTGATGCTAATATACTTAATCCATAATCCTTATCCTGTGGAATAATCAATTGTGTGGCACATTATCAAAAGCCTTTTAGAATTAAATCCTTTTTTAGAAATCCTTCTTTTGGAAATAACATTGGCCTGCAACATCACAGACACCAGACTTCCCTCCATTGAGGACATCTACATGAAGCAGTGTCTTAAAAAAAGCAGCTTCTATCCTCAAAGAACCCATCAACCAGGCCACAGTCTCTTCACTCAGGAAAGAGGGACAGGAGCCTAAAGATGAGCACTCAACTGCACAAGGACAGCTTCTTCCCCGCTGCCATCAGATTCCTGAATAATCAATAAACCACAGACAATGCCTTACTTTTCTTGCTCTATTATTTATTTTTCATATTTATTGATGTAAGATGGTTATAATATGAACGTTTACACTCTGATACTGCTGCAAAACCACTGAATTTCATAACTTGATCATGACAATAAATTCTGATTCTTATATATTGCATCTATTTGGTCCTCCACCTTTTCCACTTAAAGAACTCTAATAAACTTAGTAACACTGGTATCACTGGGGGGGGGGGGGGTTGGGGTTTCGGACTGTACCGGGTGACACCATCAAAGGGGGTGACACCAAAGAAACTGTCTAAAAAATTTCGCAGTGTTTCAGCAGAAACATATATTTTATAAAAAATATCCCTGTAGTTAGTTATAACAACAAAATCATTTTTCGTAAGCCAGCTTAGATGTATCAATATTCTTTCTTCTTTCTTCTCTTTGGCTTGGCTTCGCGGACAAAGATTGATGGAGGGGTATGTCCACATCTGCTGCAGGCTCGTTGGTGACTGACAGTCCGATGCGGGACAGGGAGGCACGGTTGCTGCAGTTGCAAGGGAAAATTGGTTGGTTGGGGTTGGGTGTTGGGTTTTTCCTCCTTTGTCTTTTGTCAGTGAGGTGGGGTCTGCGGTCTTCTTCAAAGGAAGTTGCTGCCCGCCGAACTGTGAGGCGCCAAGATGCACGGTTGGAGGCAATATCAGCCCACTGGCGGTGGTCAATGTGGCAGGCACCAAGAGATTTCATTAAGCAGTCCTTGTACTTCTTTGGTGCACCTCTGTCTTGGTGGCCAGTGGAGAGCTCGCCATATGATACGATCTTGGGAAGGCGATGGTCCTCCATTCTGGAGATGTGACCCACCCAGCACAGTTGGGTCTTCAGCAGTGTGGATTCGATGCTTGCGGACTCTGCCAGCTCGAGTACTTCGATGTTGGTGATGAAGTCACTCCAATGAATGTTGAGGATGGAGCGGAGACAACGCTGGTGGAAGCGTTCTAGGAGCCGTAGGTGATGCCGGTAGAGGACCCATGATTCGGAGCCGAACAGGAGCGTGGGTATGACAACGGCTCTGTACACGCTGATCTTTGTGTGTTTCTTCAGGTGGTTGTTTTTCCAGACTCTTTTGTGTAGTCTTCCAAAGAGGCTATTTGCCTTGGCGAGTCTGTTGTCTATCTCATTGTCGATCCTTGCATCAGATGAAATGGTGCAGCCTACAAGGCTAAAACTCCATGCTAATTTACTTTTTGAACTTTCTAATGTGCTCCAATCAGTGCTCCAATCAATTACAATGGTTTTGTCAGCAGGCGCTTAAAGCTTACGCTGTTGTTTTCATTGAAAGGTGTAAATTTAATTCTGCTAGTGTAGCGGCGGCTACACTGCTCCTGCAATTACACACGCAACCAGACGGGTTGAGCTCAGTGAGCAGACTAGTTTATTGCAGGCTGCTGTGCTGCACTTATACTCCCAGCCCGGACCTGGCTGAGAACCGCGCTGGAGAGCGCTGATGTCACCCGAGCATCACATGGTCCCCAAGCGCGGGTTTCTGAGCCCCGAACTAGAAGGAAGGGAAACCCCCGACGGCGCCATTTTGGTCGGCTGCCCCACCGTGTGGCTTACAAGCAGGGATGGTTTGCCTGCCTTGTGGTGAGCCGCCATACAGCCCACCCCAGAATCGGTACCAATGTCCTTTTTTGCTGGGCGGCCAAACTTCTTGAGCTAGTCAACGACTACGGGCTCGGTGGGACCGAGGTGCACTGGCTTCAGCCTGTCCATGGTAAACAGCTCATGACTGCCGCACGTCCAGCATGAACCTCGACCCGGAATGCTACATAACCCTGTACAGCCCCTCGTACGGTCACTGCAGAGGTGCTGCAGTCAGGCCCCGCCGAACGAAAACGAACTCCGTGGAAAGCAGCTCGCCAGGAATGTGAGATGGGCAGGTGCCATGCCTGGGCGATGGTGGGGGTTCGAAGGAGTCCAAGCATGCCCTGAGGTGAGGGAGTAGTTTGAGCGGCGACCGCTGGGGATTATGAGGTGTGTTGATGAACTCACCAGGTAGTGCCAGCGGCGCACCGTAGACCAGCTCAGCTGATGATGCCTGCAGATCTTCCTTGGGTGTGGAGCGGATGCCCAGGAGCACCCAAGGCAGTTCATCCGTCCAGTCGGGACCAGTGAGGCGCAGACGTTCATCCGGTACATTGGCCTGCAGGTGGTAGGCCGTGGTGTGGTTTAGCTGTATCCCCAACCTGTTGGCGAGCTGTGCCCAGAGCACAGATGTGAACTGGGTGCCCCGATCGCTGGTGAGGTGAGCCGGGATGCAAACCGGGTGACCCAATCGTGCAATAGGGCTCGGGAGCAGGAGTCGGTGGAGCATTTGGCAGCAGGATCACCTCGGGCCAGCGAGTGATGCAGTCCACCACCGTAAACAGGTAACAGTAGCCCCAGGAAATGGGTAAGGGCCTGACGATGTCCACATGAATGTGGCTGAACCACTCCTGGACGTGCTCAAACTCCTGTATGGGCGCCCTGGTGTGCCTGTGCACCTTGGATGTCTGGCAATGGGTGCATATTCTGGCCCAGCCCACGATCTGCTTCTGCAGCCCTTGACATACGAACCGTTCTGCCACCATCTGGTCCGTGGACCTGATGGACGGATGTGAAAGGTCGTGGATGTGACGGAAGACCTGCCTGCGCCTCTGCTATGGAACCACTGGGCGCGGGATGCCCAAGGAGATATCACACAGTATGGTGCCTTCGCCGCTCGGAGTCAGGAGGTCTCGGAACTGCAGGCCTGTGATGGCTGTCTCAAAGCCCCTCGGTTCTTCATCAGCTTCCTGGTCCTGGGTGAGCTGGTCAAAGTCGAGGCCGGGTAACAGCATGCAGATGGCTGGTTGCAAGAGTGCATCGGCAACCACATAGTCCTTCTCTGCCTTGTGCCGAATGTCAGTGGTAAACTCCGACACGAAGGAGAGGTGACGCTGCTGGCGGGCCAACCAGGGATCCTTTGCCAACGCGAGCGCCTGGGTGAGGGGTTTGTGGTCGGTGAAGATGATAAAAATCCTTCTCTCCAAAAAATGGTGGAAATGCCGCACAACCAGGTACATGCCCAGTAACTCGCGGTCGAAGGCACTATACTTGTGTTCCGGCGGGCGGAGCAGGCGGCTGAAGAATGCCAGCAGCTTCCAATGCCCATTCACCTGCTGCTCCAGGACGGCTCCGACAGCTGTGGTAGAGGCATCGACAGAGAGTGCCATATGCAGGTCGGAGTGCGGGTGGGAGAGTATGGCGGCCTTTGCGAGGGCATCCTTGGTGGCCTCGAATGCGGTGCAGGCTTCTGGATTCCAAGCGAGTCTTGTGCTTGGCTGCGATGAAGGCGAACAGCCGCTGCATGATGCACGCAGCTCCCGGGATGAAGTGGTTGTAAAAGTTGACCATACCCGCGAACTCCTGCAGCTGCTTGAGGCTGTTCGGGCGTTAGAACTCCCTGATGCCGGCAACCCTCGCAGTGGTGGGCATGTCTCCTTTGGTGTGATGGTATGGCCCAGGCACTTCATGGACGTTTTCCCGAACTGGCACTTAGCCGGGTTAATGGTAAGACCGAAGTCAGCTAGCCGGGAGAAAAAGGCACGTAGGTGGGCCTTGTGTTGCACCCGGTCCTTGCTGGCGACAAGGATGTCGTCTAAATAAATAAAGACGAAATCCAAATCCCTGCCCACAGAGTCCATGAGATGCTGGAAGGTCTGAGCAGCATTCTTGAGCATTCTTGAGCCAGAACAGCATGAATTCGATCAGGCCAAAGGGGATGATGATGGCCATCTTGGGTATGTCCTCAGGGTGCACTGAGATCTGGTGATATCCGCGCACCAGGTCAACCTTGGAGAAGACCCTCGTGCCGGGGGAGTCACGTGATGGAGTAGTGGCTGGCACGGGAATACCAGCCCTCTCCAGAAAAGAAGAAATAAAGTGAAGAAAATACAAAGTTCAAGAAATACAAAACTTAACAAATAAAAGATAAAGTTGTAGAGAAAAGAAAGAAAATGGCACCCAAAAAGGAAAAAGTAAAAACAATGGGGAAAAAAAGAAGAAAAGACGCTGGAAGAGAAAGGAGAAGGCCTTACCTGCATGAAGAAACAGGGAGCTGTCGTGGGGAAGAGAGCCCGTTCTCCAAGCTTGGTGATGACCCCGCAGAGTCGCGACCCCCCCCCCCAACCACTGGACTGCAAAAATGGCTCTCTGAGCCAAACAGAAGTGCGCTCACTAAGGAAAGGGAGAACACCGACAGGAGGGGGGCCCAGATGAGGAGCGGGCAAACACAACGCGACCACCTGAGGGATGCCTGACACCAGGACTCTTAGCTGGAAGAAGAGGAAAACGACAGGAAAAGGAGTGATAGGAAAGAAGAGCAGCAGCAGGAGGCCCAACAGATGAGTAGCCCAGAAGAAGAGGACTAACAGCAAGAAGCCAAGCAAGAAGAAGCCCAGCAAAGTGAGACAAGCAACTCATCAGGAAATTCAGAAGAGGCACAGATACAAGGAAGAGAAGAGGAAGACACAAACACAGGTGCAGACACAGAAGAAGAGGAAGAAGAAGACCAAGAGCTGCACAGAGAAATAGAAGGTAAAATAGATGGACAGAATATAGATAAAGTTTTTTTCAAGAACAAATGAGAGCATAAAAAGAATAGTTGACATTAGAATTTAGTGAAATGAAAAGAAAAATGAAAAGTACAGAAGAAAAAGTGAGTAGAATAGAGCTGGTCATGACAGAAATAGGGAAAAGATTAGAAAATGTGGAAGAATGAGAAATGGCTGTAGAAATGGAAGTGAATGACTTAAGAAGAAAATTGAAAGAAAGTGACATAAAAGTTAAAGAGTCACAAGAGTTGTTCGCTCAGAAAATTGATCCAATGGAAAATTATAGTAGGCGAAACAACAAAAATAATGGGTCTAAAGGAAGATGAAGAAGGCACAGATATGAAAGAATGGATCCCAAAGGTCCTGAGAATGACAGAAATACAGGAAGGAATGGAAATAGAAAGGGCACACAGAACACTAGCTCCGAAACCACAGACAGATCAAAAACCAAGATCCGTTTTAGTAAAACTTTTGAGATATATGACAAGAGAAAATATACTAAAAAAATTAGAGAAGACAAAAAGCCATTGGAATACAAGGGTCAAAAAATATTTTTTTACCCAGACACAAGTTTTGAACACTTAAAGAAGAGGTTGGAGCAAAAGCAATCCTATGGAAAAAAGGTTATAAATTTATTTTAAGATATCCAGCTGTGTTTAAAATATTTATCCCTGGGAAGCAAAACAGACCGTTCTCAGATCCAGAGGAAGCACGAAAATTTGCAAAATGCCTACAGGACAGAAGGAGAGATAAAGAGATGTAACAAGAATGAAAAACGGCGATAAAATACATATAAAGATGTAAAAATAATGTATATGCAAGAACTAAAAAAGGGAAAAAGAGAAGGGAGAAAGGAAGTAAGGGGGAAAAAAAGAGGGTGAGCTTTGTAATATGTGAAAAAAAAAGTCTTTTCTGGGGGGTTGGGTGGGAGAGAATAACCGTAACTGCAAAATCAGTTGACGCTTGCGACTGGGTTCACAATCCAAATGGAGAGGGGAGTTGTGGTTGCCCGGCAAGGTATAAGGGGCAACCCAGAGAGGGGGGGACATTTGGGGTTAAGGGAATATTGAATGAGGGAGCTGTTGAAGTATTTTATGTTTTAAATGTGTTGTCATACATTGAGTTTAAAAAGGGAAAACTGAGGGGGAGCAAACAGGAATGAGGTGTAAACTGGGTATGAGATGGCCATGTTGAATTATATGACTATAAATATTAATGGAATACATAACCAAATTAAACAAAAGAGGATATTAAATTTCCTGAAAAAAGAAAAAATAGACATAGCATTTGTGCAGGAAATGCATCTAACTGAAGCATAACATAATAAATTAAAGAGAGGCTGGGTAGGACACGTAATGGCAGCATCATATAATTCAAAAGCCAGAGGTGTAGTTATATTAATAAATAAAAATGTACCAATCAAAATAGAGGAGGAAATAATAGGTCCAGCGGGGAGGTATGTAATGATAAAGTGTCAGATATATTTAGAATTTTGGAATTTGATCAATATATATGCATCTAATGAAGAGGATCAAAAGTTTATGTAAGATATTTTTTTGAAGATTGTAGATACGCAAGGGAATATATTGATAGGAAGGGATTTCAAACTTAATTTGGATCCAATGTTGGATAAAACTGGACAAAAGACTAGCAAAAAGAATAAAGTGGCCAAATTTATGGTTAAATAAATGCAGGAAATGAAACTTATGGATATATGGAGGAGGCAGCACCCAAGGGACAAGGAATACTCATATTATTCGAGTAGGCATAAAACATACTCAAGGATTGATATGTTTTTGTTGTTGGCCCATATTCAAGGGAGAGTTAGGAAAACTGAATATAAAGCTAGATTGCTATATGATCATTCACCCCTGTTATTAGCAATAGAACTGGAGGACATCTCACCAAGAACATATATAGATGGAGGATAAACTCCATGCTAGTTAAAAGGCAGGAATTTAGAGAGTTTATTGAACGCCAAATTAAAACATACTTTGAAAGAAATACGGAATCAGTGAAAGACAAATTTATATTATGGGATGCAATGAAAGCTTTCATTAGAGGGCAGATAATAAGTTATGTAACTAAGATGAAAAAGGACTACAATCGGGAAATAGAACAGTTGGAAAGGGAGATAGTAAGTACAGAAAAGGAACTAGCAACAAGGGATGATATAACAAAAAGAAGAGAATTGGCGGACAAAAAAATAAAAAACGAAACATTACAAACATGCAAGGTAGAGAAGAACATAATGAAAATAAAGCAAAACTATTATGAACTAGGAGAAAAACCACACAAAATATTAGCCTGGTAACTTAAAACAGAACAAGCTAAAAGAACTGTATTGGCATCAAGGAAAAAAGACAAACAACTTACATATAATCCAATGGAGATTAATGAGAACTTTAAGGAATTTTATGAACATTTATACAAAATGAGAACAAGGGGAAAGATGAGGAAATAGAAGAATTTTTAGCTAAAATTGAACTGCCGAAATTACAAGAAGAGGAACAAAACAAACGGATAAAAACATTTGAAATAGAGGAACTACAGGATATATTTAAAAAAGCTGCCAAACAATTAAACGTCTGGAGAGGATGGATTCCCAATAGAATTCTCTTTCTTCTACTTTGGCTTGGCTTCGCGGACGAAGATTTATGGAGGGGTAAATGTCCACATCAGCTGCAGGCTCGTTTGTGGCTGACAAGTCCGATGCCGGACAGGCAGACACGGTTGCAGCGGTTGCAGGGGAAAATTTGTTGGTTGGGGTTGGGTGTTGGGTTTTTCCTCCTTTGCCTTTTGTCAGTGAGGTGGGCTCTGCGGTCTTCTTCAAAGGAGGTTGCTGCCCGCCGAACTGTGAGGCGCCAAGATGCACGGTTTGAGGCGATATCAGCCCACTGGCGGTGGTCAATGTGGCAGGCACCAAGAGATTTCTTTAGGCACTCCTTGTACCTCTTCTTTGGTGCACCTCTGACACGATGGACAGTGGAGAGCTCGCCATATAACACGATCTTGGGAAGGCGATGGTCCTCCATTCTGGAGACATGACCTACCCAGCGCAGTTGGATCTTCAACAGCGTGGATTCGATGCTGTCGGCCTCTGCCATCTCGAGTACTTCGATGTTAGGGATGAAGTCGCTCCAATGAAAGTTGAGGATGGAACGGAGACAAGGCTGGTGGAAGCGTTCTAGGAGCCGTAGGTGATGCCGGTAGAGGACCCATGATTTGGAGCCGAACAGGAGTGTGGGTATGACAACGGTTCTGTATACGCTTATCTTTGTGAGGTTTTTCAGTTGGTTGTTTTTCCAGACTCTTTTGTGTAGTCTTCCAAAGGCGCATTTTGCCTTGGCGAGTCTGTTGTCTATCTCGTTGTCGATCCTTGCATCCGATGAAATGGTGCAGCCGATATAGGTAAACTGGTTGACCATTTTGAGTTTTGTGTGCCCGATGGAGATGTGGGGGGGCTGGTAGTCATGGTGGGGAGCTGGCTGATGGAGGACCTCAGTTTTTTTTCAGGCTGACTTCCAGGCCAAACATTTTGGCAGTTTCCGCAAAACAGGACGTCAAGCGCTGAAGAGCTGGCCCTGAATGGGCAACTAAAGCGGCATCGTCTGCAAAGAGTAGTTCATGGACAAGTTGCTCTTGTGTCTTGGTGTGAGCTTGCAGGTGCCTCAGATTGAAGAGACTGCCATCCGTGCGGTACCGGATGTAAACAGCGTCTTCATTGTTGAGGTCTTTCATGGCTTGGTTCAGCATCATGCTAAAGAAGATTGAAAAGAGGGTTGGTGCGAGAACGCAGCCTTGGTTCACGCCATTGTCAATGGAGAAGGGTTCAGGGAGCTCATTGCTGTATCTGACCCGACCTTGTTGGTTTTCGTGCAGTTGGATAACCATGTTGAGGAACTTTGGGGGGGCATCCGAGGCGCTCTAGTATTTGCCAAAGCCCTTTCCTGTTCACGGTGTCGAAGGCTTTGGTGAGGTCAACAAAGGTGATGTAGAGTCCTTTGTTTTGTTCTCTGCACTTTTCTTGGAGCTGTCTGAGGGCAAAGACCATGTCAGTAGTTCCTCTGTTTGCGCGAAAGCCGCACTGTGATTCTGGGAGAACATTCTCAGCGACACTAGGTATTATTCTATTTAGGAGAATCCTAGCGAAGATTTTGCCTGCAATGGAGAGCAGCGTGATTCGCCTGTAGTTTGAGCAGTCTGATTTCTCGCCTTTGTTTTTGTACAGGGTGATGATGATGGCATCACGAAGGTCCTGAGGCAGTTTTCCTTGGTGCCAGCAAAGCTTGAAAAACTCATGCAGTTTGGCATGCAGAGTTTTGCCGCCAGCCTTTCAGACCTCTGGGGCGATTCCATCCATACCTGCTGCTTTGCCACTTTTCAGTTGTTCAATTGCCTTATATGTCTCTTCCCAGGTGAGGACCTCATCCAGCTCTAGCCTCGCCAAACGAACCCAGCTCAGCGCGGACATTGGCGACTTCAGGGGTTTTTACGAGGCTCTAAAGGCTGAGTATGGCCCCTCACCCCAAGTCCAAAGCCCGCTGCGCAGCTCAGATGGCAAAGTCCTCCTCAGCGACAAGACCTCCATCCTTAACCAATGGTCAGAACACTTCGAATCTCTTTTCAGTGCCAACCGCTCAGTCCAAGATTCCGCCCTGCTCCAGCTCCCTCAATAGAATTCTATAAAACATTTAAAGAGTTATTAATTCCTCCTCTCCTGGAAGTAACATACCAGATAGAAGAAACACAAAACATGCCAGATTCATGTAAGACAGCAATAATTACAGTAATACCAAGACGGGGAAGGATCCACTAACACCAGCATCATATAGACCAATATCTCTACTTAATTCATATTATAAGAAAATAGCAAAATTATTAGCAAATAAATTGGCTGACTGTGTACCAAAAATAGTAAAACAAGATCAAATTGGATTTATTAAGAAAAGACGAACAGCGGATAATGTCTATAAATTTATTAATCTAATTCATGCAGTTCAAGGAAATAAGAAGCCAACAGTGGCTGTAGCTTTAGACGCAGAAAAAGCCCTTGACAGGGTAGAATGGAATTATTTATTCAAAGTATTACAGAGGTTCAATCTACCAGAAAAATATATTAATTGGATTAAAGCATTATATAATGGACCATTGGCGAAGGTAACAGTAAATGGATTTAATTTAAACCAATTTAAATTAGGTCAACTCGGCAGGGATGCCCATTATCTCCCTCACTGTTCGCTTTAGCAATAGAACCATTGGGAGAACTGATAAGAAGAGAAAATAAAATAAAAGGGATAAAAATAAAGGTGGAGTATAAAATCAGTTTATTTGCAGATGACATCATAGTATACTTAACAGAACCAGAAATATCAATGAAAGAACTACATCAGAAATTGAAGTAATATGGAGAAATATCGGGGTACAAGATCAATGCAAATAAAAATGAAGTGATGCCAATGAGTAATGTGGATTATACAGAATTTTAAAAAGAATCACCATTTAAATGGCAAACACAGCTATCCGACACTTCGGTATTAGGTTATATAATAATTTAAGCCACTTGTACAAATTAAATTATCAGCCACTAATAAAGAAATTGCAAGGAAGACTTCGAAAATTGGAAACAATTACCGCTAACGTTGATAGGGAGGGTAAATTGCATTAAAATGAATGTCTTCCCAAGGATACAATACTTATTTCAATCATTACCAATTCCCTTAACAGAGAAATTATTTAATCAACTAAAGAGAATAATAAGGAAATTTTTATGGAAAGGGGGGAAACTGAGGATAGCGTTAGATAAATTAACAAAGAGGTACAACCAAGGTGGTTTGCAGTTACCAAACTTTAAAAATTATTACAGAGCAGGACAATTAAGGTATTTATCAGATTTTTATCAGACAAGGGAAAAACCAGATTGGACTAAGATAGAGCTAGATAAAATAGGGGAGAAGGTACCGGAACATATACTTTATAAGTGGGATGAAAAGTTGGTATGATATAAAAGCTCACCAGTATTGGATCATTTACTTAATAGATGGAAGAAGATCCACTTAAAAAGGTAAAAAACAAATTACCAAATACCAAAATTATTATTGACGCAAAATCAGCTAATCCCTTTTACAATAGATAACCTTTCCTTTAGAGCACACATGTCAAACTCTGGCCCGTGGGCCAAATTTGGCCCGCGATATAATTATATTTGGCCCGCAAGATCATATTAAATATATATTAGAGTTGGCCCGCTGGCCGCCGCGCAAGTAGAGCACATGCACAGCAGCAAGTACCACCATAGTAGTTTTTAGCACTTCCACAGCAGGCACAGCAGTCACCGATATAGTTAACAGGAAAGTTAATTAGATATTCACAGCGGCGCCGATACAACGGACCCGCCGCCTCGCTACAACGGACCCGCCACCTAGCTCCAACGGGCCCGCCGCCTAGCTACAACGGACCCGCTGCCTAGCTCCAACGGGCCCACCGCCTAGCTACAACGGACCCGCCACCTAGCTACAACGGACCCGCTGCCTAGCTACAACGGACCCGCCGCCTAGCTACAATGGATCCGCTGCCTAGCTCCATGTGGCTGGACGTGGGAGGTCACCTCTGCGTCTCCTTGAGCTTCATCTGTGGATGGGTGCTGCTGGGCATCGGACTTTCCGCTGGGGTGGAGGTTGCGGACGAGTTCCACCGCTCTCACGGTATTCCCGGTGAGATAGCGAGACCAGCGGAGACTCCTTGGGTTGTTGGCGGCGGAGGCAGGGGCAGAGGAGGGAGAGGGGGCGGGGGGGGGATGCCGCTTGGGCCTGCTGGCTGGGCTGGGGAGGGCTCCCTGCAGACCTCTGCTCCCTGGCATGCTTCTCGGCAACGTGCAATCCTTGGCAGGCAAAATGGACGAGCTGGAACTTCGGGTGGCTGATGACCGTTATGTTAAGAACTGCGGCGTTTTTTTTTGTTTATTTAACTTCCGTGGTGCTGTCTGTGGTTGAGTTGCTGCATTGGTAACCTTGAACTGCTGTCTTTTAATCTTGTTGTATACTTTGTACAATGACAATAAAGCTATTTGAATTGAATTTGAATTGAATCTCAGAATGCTTTGCAAATGCGTTGGCGCCCCCACCTCCTCTGTTTATTTTCATTAACATCTGCGAGGTCCTGTTGCCTAACTCACATCTAATAAACCCCTTACAAAAAATGGCCAAACGAAAGATAGAAAACAGGACCTTTCAAGACAGGTGGGAGGCTGACTATATGTTCACCATTTTAAAAGAGAAACCTGTTTGTCTTGTGTGTGGAGCCAGTGTGTCTGCGGTTAAAGAATATAACATAAGACGACACTATGAAACAAAACACCAGGACAGGTATAAGGATCTGAACGAGAAGCAAAAGCTCCAGAAGATGGAGGAGATGAAAAAAAGTCTGGTTTTACAGCAAACTATGTTCACCAAAGCAGAATTCCAAAGTGAGGCTGCTGTGAAGGCTAGTTTTATTGTGGCCGCAGAGATCGCCAAATCAGCCAGGCCCTTTACGGAGGGAGAGTTTGTTAAAAAGTGCCTCCTCAAAGTTTGCGATGTCATTTGCCCAGATAAAAAGCAAACATTTTTAAATGTGAGCCTGAGCAGAAACACTGTGGCTGCGCGTGCTTGTGAGCTTGCTACTAATCTACAAGAACAACCAAAGGAGAAGGGGAAAGATTTTATGGCATATTCACTTGCTGTAGACGAGAGCAGCGACACATCAGATACTGCCCAGCTATCAATATTCATCCGTGGAGTGGACACGAAACTTTCTGTTACAGAGGAACTTTTAGGATTAAAATCCATGCATGGCACAACCACAGGAAAAGAAATCTTCGAGGAGGTGTCCAAATGTCTCAATGAAATGATGCTGCCTTGGGATAAACTTGTGGGACTAACGACAGATGGTGCACCTGCGATGCGTGGTCAGAAAAGTGGACTGGTGGGCAGGATTCGGGAAAAGATGCAGGAGAATCATGCAGGTGAGCTTACAGTTTACCACTGCATAATCCACGAGGAAGCCTTGTGTGGCAAAGCCTTGAAAATGGAGCATATTATGAACACTGTAACTTGAGTAGTTAACTTCATAAGAGCCAAAGGTTTAAATCACTGCCAGTTCAAGTCCTTTCTGGAGGAGTTAGAGTCAGAATACGGAGACGTGCCCTATCACACAGAGGTGCGATGGCTTAGCCGAGGAAGAAAAGTAGTGAAGAGATGCTTTGAGCTGCATGAAGAAATATGTCTGTTTATGGAGAGCAAAGGCAAAGATACAACAGAGCTCAGGGATAAAAAGTTTCAATGTGAGCTGGCATTCCTGTGTGACATCGTGAGCCATCTCAATGCGCTAAACCTGCAGCTTCAGGGACGAGGGCTCATCATTACAGACATGTATAGTGCAGTGAGGGCTTTTAGAACTAAGTTGTGCTTGTGGGAGACTCAGATGCTGCAGGGAAACATGGCTCATTTTCTGTGCTGCCAAATTATGAAAGAACAGATCTCACCTGCCGTGTTGCCCAGTGCAGAGTTTGCTGAAAAACTAAGCGTACTTCGTGCGGAGTTTTCCCGACGATTTGCTGACTTTGAAGCCCAGAAATGCAGATTTGAACTACTCAGCAATCCGTTTGCGGTTGACGTGACAAGCGCTCCAAACAACCTCCAAATGGAGCTGATTGAGCTCCAGAGTAATGACACACTCAAGTCAAAGTATGACTCGGTCAGTGCTGCGCAGTTCCCACAGTTCCTTCCTGACACACTGCCCCAACTCCGTACACAAGCTGCTCAAATGTTGTCAATGTTCGGCAGCACGAATCTCTGCGAACAACTCTTCTCTTTGATGAAGATAAACAAAACACCACACAGGAGTCTTCTTACTGACGAGCACCTTCATTCAGTCCTGAGGATTTCCTCAGCTCAGAGTCTGACACCAGAGTTTGATGAACTTGCATCTAAGAAGAGATGCCAAGTATCTGGTTTAGATCAAGGTGCATCAGAGTAAATCACAGTGTAGCAAGCTAAGCTTGGATTAATATTTTCTTTTGTTAACTTTGGACTGTTCATAGTTGAAAGATTGGATTTTCATTGAAGCAAGTTGTTATTTTTTTGACTTGTTGGGTTGTGAAAAACAATACATTTAAAAGGAGCTTAAAGGCTAGAGAGAAATATTATTTATTGAATATTTTATTTCTTATTTGTTAATGCTTCTTTTGGAAAGAGTTTAACCAAAACTATTATTAAACATTTATTTTAATAAGAAAATGTTTTACATTACATATGTTGAGAGAAAACATGCAAATGTTGTTGAAAAATTTCAATAAATATTTAGTTCGGCCCTCGACTTAGTCCAAGTTTTTAATTTTGGCCCTCAGTGAATTTGAGTTTGACACCCCTGCTTTAGAGAATGGGAGAGAAAAGGAATTAAAAGAATAGAAAATTGTTTTTTGGGAAATAATTTATTAACATTTGAACAAATGAAGTACAAATATGGAACAACTCATGGTACAATGTTTGCATACCATCAACTGAAAGCCTACTTAAAGGATAAATTGGGAAACAGACTGAGATTACCAGAAGGAAGCCGCTTTGAATATGTGATTACAGACACAATGATAATTAAAAGATTTATAACGAACATGTATATTAAGCTGCAAGATAAGGAAAATGATGAAATAAGCTATAAACCCAAACAAAAGTGGGAAAAAGTTTTAAGCATAAAGATAAAAACTGAAGCATGGGATAAATTATGTTCTGGAACTATGAAGAATATAATAAACATAAGGCTATGCATGATACAGCATAATTGGTTACACAGGTAATATATCACGCCTCAAAAGTTTTAAAAAATGGGATCCAACATTATCAGATAGATGTTTTTGCTGTAAGAAGGAAATGGAAACAACAGTACATGCAATTTGGGCCTGTGAGAAAGTGAAAAAGTTTTGGGAAGATCAAAATCAGGTAGTAAATAAAATCACAAAAAGCAACATACCAAAAAATCCAGAGATCTTTCTTCTAAGTAATATGAGAAGTAAGGAATTAGGCCTCAAATTGGATGAAACGCAAAAAAGATTTATTATTATAGCCTTAGTTGTAACAAAAAAATGTATAATGTCAACTTGGAAAATTGAAGAGAGCCTGAGAGTACAGCAATGGTACATGGAAATGAATAAATGTATTCCATTGGAAAAAATAATATATAATTAAAAAAATAAAGTCACATTATTTGAACAAATTTGGGAGCCGTACATGGAACATAACAGAGAGGGCTTGCCTCGGACCTCCACCCCCTAAAATGATAAGAAGACAAAATGACTTGATCCAGTGTGTAAAAGTAGATGACACATTTTTCTTGTTTATTTTCATTGTGTGATGACATTGTTTAAGGGTTTTATTCTGTTGTATATGTTGAATGTTTATTGGTTTTGGAGGGGGGTGGGAAGGGGGAGGAATGGTAGGGGGGGAAAAAGAGGAGAAAATCCCACTGTGTATATTTAAGAGGGAAATGTTTGAATCTATTTTGGTTGATATGGTTCACAGAGTAAAAAATAAAAAATTATAAAAGGAGAAGACCCTTGCGCCGTGCAGGTTGGCTGTAAAGTTCTGGATGTGAGGGATGGGGTAAAGGTCAGGAACAGTTGCCTTGTTGAGCCGTAAATAGTCTCCACAGGGACGCCAGCTGCGGAGGCTTTCGGGACCAGGTGGAGCGGCAAGGCCCACGGGCTGTCGGACTGCTGAATGATCCCCCGCTCCAACAGGTGCGAAAACTCCTCCTTCGCTACCTGGAGCTTGTCATCAGGTGGGAGCCGGCATGCCTTGGTGTGAACCGGCAGGCCTTGGGTGGGGATGTGGTGGAACACCCCATGACGCGGTGAGGCAGCGGAGAACTGTGGCTTGAGGAGAGTCGGGAACTCATCCAGTATCTGCTGGAACTCGTCTCTGGGCGTGCTGATCGTGGCCATCTCTGGTTGCTCTGAGCGGGAGGCGTTGAGGCAAACGGCCTGGAAGGTACAGGCGTCCATCAGGCGCCTACCTCGAATATCCACCAGAAGCCTGTGTGCGAGGAGGAAGTCTGCACCCAGGATGGCAGTCGGGAGGGACAAGACGGTGAACCTCCACACAAAATTCCGTTGGCCAATCTGGAAGCGGACTGTCTTGTCTCCATACGTCCTGATTGCCATTGCGTTGGCCGCACGGAGGGGAGGTCCACAAGGTCGGTGTAATGGAGGATTTAGACCAGCTTATACATGTGAATCAGAAGAGATAATCTAAATTCCACCATGGGGCCCAGGGATGCAGTTGAATCAGTAGACATAATCTAATTTCCACCATAAGGCCCAGAGATGTATTTGAATCAGAAGACATAATCTAATTTACACCGTGAGGCCCAGAGATGATATGAATCAGTAGACATAATCTAATTTCCACCATGAGGCCCAGAGATGCAATTGTCTTTTGTTGGTCGCAGACTGTCAGGAGACCTTGAAGATAAGTAAATAATTTATTCAAAGAGATAAGCTATGAGTACACAATTTTTGGGTAATATAAGCCATGGTCCCACTGCTGAAGTTTGAGACTCTCTGAGGGGTGGAAGCATCTCTCAGCAAGAAGAAGAACTTCCAGACTCTAACCAACGTCCCAGTCAGGGGAGGTGGAGAAGCTGCTATCGGCACCCAGACAACCTACTACAAGTGTGGAGTCATTGCCTCGCTTCAGCAGTTGGGACCAGTCCAGGCATTGAAAGTATAATTGGGAAGGGCTTGCATATTGTATTTTGAAATCAGCTTTAGATTTAGTAATAAAGATTTGTATAAACTGAAGTGCTCTCGGCGTGTGTCTCTGTTTTCTTTCAGTAGCTCAAACAATGTGACCAATCTAAAATGAACAAAGTGAGAGATACAAGTTTACCCAGAACAGTCGGTTCCTGCATTCGATGGCCATAGCCGGTATAGCGCTGATCTGCACTCCAGTGTCAACGAGGAACCGCTGGCCACTGACTGAGTCCCGCAGGTAGAGAAGGCTGTGTCCTTGGCCAGCCGCTGCAACCATTAACAGCGGCCAGCCTGGTCATTTCCCTGGAACGAGCAGGGCTGACGACAGTTCCAAGCCTTGGCTCCCCAGCGCTGGTGGTAGAAGCAGAGGCCTGAAGGGGATGCTGTGGCCTTGGTTATGCTCTTGGGGACCCCTGCAGGGGCCAGGTGCTCTACCGCAGCACTAGGGTCAGGCTTGGCGTGGTCGTGCCCGTGCCTCACGATCTGCTGGACCACTGAGCCTTCCAAAAATTGTGTGAGTCATAGCTCTTCAGCCCTCTGGGCGACCTTCCTCGGGGCAGTGAAGTTCTCCTGAACCAGCAGTGGGCGGATGTCCCCAGGCATATGTTCAAGGAAGATGCACTCGAAAAGTGGGCAGTTGGTGTGCTCACCCATGAGCGCGAGCATCTCGTCCATCAGTTCCATAGGGGACCCGTCCCCCAGGGCGTCGAGGTGCAGCACCTGAGTGGCACACTTGTGTCTGGATAGTCCGAGGTACCCGGTAACCACTCGCTTGATGGTCTCGTACTTGTCCTCAGTGGGTGGGTACTGAACAAGGTGCAACATGCGTCTGGCGGTGACCTGGTTCAGGGCAGCAACCACATGGTAGAATTTGGTTGTGTCGGACAAAATCTGGCGGAGGTGAAAATGGGCCTCCACGTGTCCGAACCAGGTCTCCGGCTCCTGAACCCAGAATTCAGGCAGGTTCACGGCTATAGCGCTGATCCCAGGCTCGCTCATGATGGATTCAAAGACATTTGAACCAGTCGGGTCACCAATTGTAGCGGCGGCTACACTTCTCCTGCAATAAATAACACACGCAACCAGACGGGTTGAGCTCAGTGAGCAGACTAGTTTATTGCAGGCTGGTGGGCTGCACTTATACTCCCAGTCCGGACCTGGCTAAGAACCGTGCTGGAGGGCGCTGACATCACCCGGGTGTCACGTGGTCCCCAAGCGCGGGTTTCTGAGCCCCGAGCTGGAAGGAAGGGAAACCCCCGACGGCGCCATTTTGGCCAGCTGCCCCGTCGTGTGGCTTACAAGCAGGGCTGGTTCACCTGCCTTGTGGTGAGCCGCCACACTAGTTTTTATATCACTACTATTGGTGTTACATTCAGTGATATACGGGAATCACGACCTACAAGTAACATTAGTACAAAAAACATTACTAAGGATTCTGTATGGTCTAGTATGGGAGAATGACACCATGAGTTACCACACGGGGTGAAACCAACCCTAGTGACATTGTGAGAAACAGAAGTACCTTCACAGAAATTGCTCAAGACAAAAAATTGAGAACAAAGAACATTTATTTATATTTACAACATTGCAAGGTTGGGTACTCTCCCCTTACCTCGGGGAAAGTACCCCGAGGACGGGAAGCCTCTTTGTTTTTATACAATTTTCACTTCACCTCCCCTTACATTTGTCTTACGTTTGTCCTTCTTGGATTGGTTTGGCACTTTTCCCTATTCGTCTGACTCTTGACTGACTCCAACTTTCTCTTATCCCGTGCTCACACCTCCTTTCCCCATCCCTTATTAAACAAGCTCTTTGTGTGTACATGCATATTTCTATGTCTGCTTGAATTCCTCTGTTATCTTGTTTACTTTGTTCTGTTGTTTTTCATGTGCCATTTTACACAAAGAACATTTTAGCTTTTTCTTGCTTTTTCTTTCTACCTTCTATAACTGTTTCAGAACTCCTACCATTAAAATAATAACTGTTTCTAAACTCCTACAACATCATGACATCATGAACTCCTTTTCATTAAACCAATGGTGACTCCTAACTAATCATGTATTGCTTGTCTAAATTATGTAATCATTTCCACAATAGTGGCTTCCAACAAATTTATAACAAATGATGGAATCTTTATTGGCCCATAGTTCCATGTTTTCTTTTTTGATTTCCTTTTTGAACATCCTAGTTTCAAACACTGCTGATACATTTTTTAAATTTTGGGGATTTTGCAGACCCATTACCACTGCATTTTGGAATATAAAGCATCCAGGTTACAAACTCTTTGACTAGTTTTGGTTTTGACCAGTATTAATTCCTCTGGTGACATTAAGTTCCTCCTTCTTTTTTGTCCCTTAATTATCTACTTTTTTTTGTTAAGTGCCAAGTAGAAATGCAAAAATGAACCAACTTCCTGTCCATATCTGAAGCACAAATCGGAAAAAGTCTGATTCAATGTACTTAGCTTTTGTGATGTCAAATATAAGTGATGAATAAAATTATATTGTACCAAGCTCTACCTCACATTTACTGTGCTTTTCATACTTTCTCTACACATCTCAATTCGATTTGTTTATTCAAATCTACTTCCCGTCTTTGTCTTGAATTATGAACCTTTACTTTCTGAGAGATTATTACTCTTAATGGATCTACTCCCCTATTCCGAACAAAGGTCTTTTCTCACCCATTTCCAAACTTTACCCTTTATAAACACCATCTTCCCTTTTTCCATCTGCCTAACATTTTTTTTTAGTATCTAGTCTTGGTCACCTTGCAATATACATAAACATTTTTTTTAAAGTGGAAAGAGCATATTGGTCACTGGGATTCACTTCCACTATTGAATAGATCATGTTTGATTCAGTCTTCGCCTCAGTTACATTTTCTAGATTGTTTTTTTTTAACGTTCCCTTGTCGTCAAACGCCTGTTTATGTTGGATTTAAGAAATTAACTGGCATAAGTCTCCACTGCTCCTTACTTTGATCTTTTTGACTACACTAAATCCATTATATGCAGTTGGTTCTTTTCATCTAAACACTTTCTTTAATTTTTGCATTTCCCTTCATTTGCACCCTTCCTCTTATGTGCTTTAAAGTCTTTCCCATCACATGAGTCATTTCATATGGAGAACCTTTAAGGATAAATAGTTTTAGTGTGTGTTTATCATTTTGCAATGAAGAACGCTTTGCTGATCAAAACATCTGAAATAGCTTTGTGTTCTGCTGGGAATTCCTTACATTCTTGAACAGAGTCATTGTTCACAACTGAACAGGCATTTATAAAAAGAGAAAATTCTAGAAATGCTCATTTACTCAGCATTTTAAAAAAATAAAGTGAGTTTGTGTTTGTTGAAAACTATACAATGATAGAGTGTTGCATAGACCACAATTGAGATTTAATTTTTTAATTTTAAATTTAGACATAGAGCACAACAACAGCCCATTTCAGCCCACAAGTCCTGTGCCATCCAATTTACACTCAATTTCCCCTGGTACATTTCAAATGGTGGGAGGAAACTGGAGCCCCTGCGAAAACCCATGCAGACATGGGGAGAACATACAAAATCCTTACACACGGCACAGGGATTTGAACACCAGTCCTTATTGCTGGCGGTGAAAAGGCGTTGCGCTAACTGCTACGCCAACTGTGCTTCCCACAGTTATGCATAACTTTTTGGAACTAATTATTTACTTTGTTGACATGTTTTTCTGTGTTTTATTGCAACTAGCAACCAAGATGAAATAAATCAAAGTCCAGCTAAAATCTTTGCTTTGTTCCACTCAATGAAAAGTGACAAGTTTTTGTACAATTCTTTTAAAAAATTCTTTTTTCTGTTTCTTTTGAATTGTAATATTGCAAGATGCACCTAGTGTTAAATTATAACTTTATTCATTCACTTTCTATGCTACTGAAATACCCATCATGTTCAGCAAAGTCCAAACCTCTTCACTTTATTTGTTTTTCTGTATGCAGCCATCACAGTTGAGAGTAGGAGACCAAACAACTGGTCTGGACTCCAGACCCTAAAGTATGCCCTGAAGCAAAACAGATTTAACAATGACAAGCAAGTGTGAAGATGATCTTGCACCATTATCTTTTGTTAGCAAAAAAGAATACAAGACATTATCTTCGGCAATTAGCAGTACATCAAGTCCTGGAATCACGTCCTGGGGTGTCAAAACAATACTTCTGAGCATAACAACTAAAGGTGACACATTCCAATACCTTATCACATTAGGTCAAATGTAACAGTAGTCTAATTTTCCAAGTTTTGGCCTAGTGCATGATAAAAGTGTTTAGAGGACTTTGAAAAATAGTATGGGGAGCTAAACAGAACATGTACAGTACGTACTGTATCTCTCCAGTGAAGCAGATTGTGATGTTCTCAGATGGGAAAAGCAGATACAAATCTAAGTTGCTGTAGGAAACTACTGCAAACAGAGATGTTATTGTTGATTCAATTGATTTTTTGATATTTAAACAGTATTTTTTGACTTGCATTTCAGAATCAGAATCAAAATTTATTGCCATGAACTTTTGACAAAATTCATTGTTTTTCCGGAACATCTAATGTGTAAACATTGTTTCAAAATTACATTTAAAAATAAACACATTAGTGCAAAAATAAGAGAAAGTGAGGTAGTGTCAGTGGTTCATTGTCCATTCAGAAATCTGATGGCAGAGGGGAAGAAGTTGTCCTTGTGCCACTGGGAGTTCACTTTCAGGATCCTGCACCTCCTTCCCGATGGTAGCAGTGTGAAGAGGGCATGGTCAGGGTGGTGAAGGTCCTTGAGTATAGAGATTGCTTTAAGATACTGCCTCTTGTAGATTGTCCTTGTAAGAGTGGAGACTAATGCCTATGAGGGCATTGCCAATTTCACAATTCTCTATAGATTTTTCTAGTTCTGTGCATTAGCACCTCCAAATGAGTCAGTAATGCAACCAGTCTCCATGGTACACCTGTAGGATTTGGAAGAGTCTCCTGTAGGATTTGGAAGAGTCTTTAGGATTTTTCAGTTGCATTCTGTGCTAAGAATGCGCCTGAAGAAGCAGAAGTGGCCCTTGTGCTGTTGAAGCTCTTCAAAGTGAAAATCACATGGGTGCCATCAGGAGAAGGTTCCTGCAAGGGTTGAGGGCAAGAAGACAGCAATTAGCAGTCAAAAGGCACGTGGAGCGTAAGCGCCGCAGTCGAAGGGGAATGCTGCTGGTCAGTCAATTAGCTATGGTGACACATCGGTCTCTCTGGAGGGTGAACCGACCGCAGGGCACTAAGTTCTGGAGTTATGTCCTCGCCAAATTTGATGATGCTGAGAGGAGCAGACACTTTCGTATGTCGCGTGGCACCTTTCACTTCGTGCTGGTACTGATAGAACCTCACCTGAAGTCTCATAGACCAGATTTGCAGTGACCATTGGAGCCTGGACTTCGATTAGCTGTTGCCTTGTGGTGGTATGCCTCCCCTTGTGAGTATCGATCCATCAGTACCATCTTTGGAATAGATGTCAGCACCGTGTGCATGGTGGTGCAGGAGGTGACTGCCGCCTTGAGGAAGTTCCTCAGTAAACGTTTAATCTCCCTGCTGTGAGAAGCAGAGGTGCCTTCACAGATTTCACTCGAGACAAAAATTGAGAACAAAGAACATTTATTTTATAACAATGCAAAGTTGGGTGCTTCCCCTTACAATGGGAATACACACAGATACTGGGGCTTACCCAACTTTTTATACATTCCATTTCAGTACAGAGGTACCTCCCCCCTTAACATTCTTCTGCCTCCTGGATTGGTTTAGCATTAGGTAATTCTGCCTAGTGTCTTCTTATCAGTTTATCAGGAAGTGTCATGTCTTTGTTCTTATTCATTAATCAACCCTTGCTAAATCTATCTACTATAAGACCCCTTCACATATTCCATTCTTATTATTTAACCCATCATAATTTATTCCCAATTAGCACTTGCTTGACTCCCCATATTCCATTATCCCTTCACCCCATCCTAATTCATTTCTAATTAGCACTTGCTTGACTCCCCATATTCCATCCCTTACACTGCTGCCAAGTGGAACACGTCTCCAGGAGACCATTGATGGCTTCGCCCAAAGGCGATACCCAATGTGTGCTGGTGCCATTGATGGGTCACACATTCCCATTATCACACCCAGCATGGATGCTGCAGCTTACTGCAATTGCAAAGGGTGGCATTCAGTGGTTCTGCAAGCGGAGGTTGACCACAGATTCTGGTGAGTTAAGCCTCTATTGATGTACATCACATCACATTTCCAATGACTATAACTTCATTGTGTGATTTCCACTGTGATTTCCATTCATGTTACAGCTTCTCAGATGTATTTGGTGTGGTGTGGCCAAGCCACATGCATGATGCCCGAATGCTTGCCAACTCTCCTCTGTATAGAAAAGCTGAGGATCAGGGCGGATACCTCTTCCCACGTGACGTGAGTGTTCACTCTTCAAAGCTCCATGTTTCAAATGTTATGCCTGCTTGGCGTGTCAACGTTCAGGTGCATGAATTAACTACAAGTCTGCATTGTTGTGCCTGCAGGTTTCCAAGGATGTTGAGGGAATGGAGGTTCCAGCGCATCTTGTGGGTGATGCGGCATACCCCCTACGAAGCTGGCTGATGAAGGGGTTCACACAGCACTGAGTACTGGATCAGGATCAGCGAAGATTTAACAAGGCCCTTAATTCAGCAAGGATAGTGGTGGAACATGCATTTGGCTGTCTAAAAGGCTGCTGGCGATGCCTGTCCAAGCGTCTAGATATCTCTACCGCCTTAGTCCTAGATGTTGTGTTTGCCTGCTGTGTACTGCACAATATATGTGAAATAAACAAGGAAGACTTCCCTTCAGAGTGGACATTGGTTGAAGCAGATGGTCCAATAGTCAGATTGTGGTGATCAGCAAGGCCATGGGCACCAGGCCATCCAATCTTTCATCATGTCCATCCTGTAAGGGTATGTCCCTGCTACCCATCTCTCCATTTTCCACGACTTGTACCCCCACTTCGCCCTCCCCAGCCAATGTGGTAACATGAGCCTGCTGCCTGGCATGTTATGTGCTATCGCGAACGAAAGGGTGCATATAAATGAAACTTGTGACTTGTGTGCTTGTCCAAAATTTATTAAAAGACGTTATTTGAGAAATCATACTGCTTCATAAATATCTGAGGTAGATAACGCAATGTAAACATTTCACATCATTCTTAAACTAGAATGAAATCATGGAATGGACAAATAACAGTGCAAATCCACTCCACACTTGAACACAGCAGATCAAACACTAAAACAGTAAACAACAACCACCACCACCCGGCACCATAGCATCTCACTGCTGAATGTTTCCATCCTTAAAGTGTCGCACTTAACATTGCACTTATGAGGGGCTTCATGAACAACAAAAGTTAACATTAAGGATGTATATTCTGACACATACCTCATTTCAGCATTGAGAGGAACGAGTTGGAGGGGGGGGGGAAATGAGGAACTGGTACCGGACGCCAGCATCTCAGTCATGCCAAAGCGTCCACTACTGTGATGCACTGGTGTGGAATGAAATGGCATACTGGATGGAGTGGCCAGGTATATGGGATGAGGCTGACCATATGACTGTGGGAATGGGGATGGGGAGGCCTCCAATCACGTGACCAATCTGTTGAAGATGACTGACTGCCTGTCCATTGTGGCACTCAGTCCCCGCAGGGAACTGGCAAACTCAGACATTGACTGGGCAAGCTTCTCCACTTCAGAGCAGTGCGTTGCTTCCTCGTCCTCCCTCTGGTCGGCAAGCATGACTCTCTCGTGATCCAGCGCCTCCTCTGCACACTTGCGGTCTCTCTCACTGTCCTCCCTGTCAAGTGCCAACATCATCGCCTTCAGGTCCTTCGCGAGAACTTGACCCTACATCAGTCACTGGCGTTTGCGTCTGGGACCAAAGGCTATGGGTGGAAACAGGAAAAGTTCATCAGCATTGGACTTAAGTGCTTTTCCATAAACACAACCTCAATGCTACTTGTGAGAAACAGAAGTACCTTCACAGATTTCGCTCGAGACAAAAATTGAGAACAAAGAACATTTATTGTACAACAGTGCAAATTTGGGTGCTTCCCCTTACCATGGGAATACACACAAATACTGAGGCTCACCCAACTTTTATACAGTTCATTTCAGTGTAGAGGTACCCTCCCCCCCTTAACATTCTTCTGCCTCCTGGATTGGTTTGGCATTTGGTAATTCTGTCTGCCTGCGTGCAGTTTCTGTAAACTTGAAAGACCATGGGGTATCCTGTCTGGCTTCCATCATGTCATTGTCCTTATTTCTTGAATATGCCTTTGTCCTTAGTCACACATCTCAACCCCCAGGACTTACCAATTCTGCAGAACTTGCTAATTCTTTCTATCACTATAAAACCCTATTCTATTATACTTGTGTAACCCTTCCTCACACTCTTATCAGAATTCATCCTTACTCAGCACTTACTTAACTTCCTCTAATCTAGTCTAGTATTCCTTATTTCATTCATACTAGCTTTACTTCCTATATTCTATTATCTCTCACACTACTGTACCTGTGTTCTCTGTTGAGAACTTCCAGGGACAGTGACCTCTGTGCTTCCTCTCTTGGGGGCATCCAAATCCGTGGCTGCCAGGTCCTCGGCAGTGGCCTCCTCCTCCTGGACCAGCATGTCGGCATGTGGCATTGCTGCTGTGTGAACCCTGAGATCCCTCAGGGTTGAGCTCTGGGGATTCAGGGGTCTCCAGAGAATTGGCTACATTCAAGGGATTAGCTGAGCAGCTAGCCCCCCAGAGAGTGTGGCACTGGTCGAAGTACTGCCACTCCTTGCGTCCATTGCCGCTCCTCGTGTTGTGGTCCAGGACTGCATGGAATTTCTTCCTCATGCTATTCAGCTTCGTGACCACCTGGTTTTTACTGCACTTGTGCCCTTGTGCTACGAGTACTCCAGACAGCCGTTCAAATGTGGGACATGAGCTCTTTTCCTGGGATTCCTGAGTCAGATGTTCTAGAAGCAGTCTTACCTCTTCTTCAGACCAGTTACTAGTCTTTCTTAGAGCCATTGTTCAAATGCACTGTTTCCCTTCACTGCTAAACAAAACGACTGAATCTGCACTAGTCTGCCTGCACAATGTGTTTCAAGATTCACGCCAGGCGTCTCAGGCTGACGACGTCACTGCCATGTCAGTAGCCTGACTTTTTAACATCTGCTTTCAGCCAGCTGCATTCAGGTGGCTGGGGGAGCCACTGAGCTGAGCTGATTATTCCTCTCGGAGGAGGGTTACATAGCTCGCCTCAAGAGCGCCTCCTGCACATTCAGGTTGTCTCAAAACAGCCGCCTATTGCCTAAACATGCGGCTTTAAATGCGGGGCAATTGGCCACCTGAAAGTGCCTTCTGATGACATATCAAATCTCCTCAAACTCCTCACGAAGTATAGCCACTGCAAACTGCCAACAATACATCGCTATACGCTCTTTCAGGTGGCCAGAATACCCCAATGTAAAGCCGCATATTCTACCGCTGTGCGGCTCTCAGAAGAGCAGGAGGTGCCTCCGAGGTGCATTTTCTAACCCTCCTCTAGAAGGAATAATCGCCGGAGCACTGAAGTCCCCCTAGGCACCTGAATGCAGCTGCCTGAAAGCTACAATGGACAGGAGCCAGAGTGCGCTCCGGGAAGGCACCTCCTGTGCTGCTGTTCCTTTCAGGTGGACAGCGCAGCGCTTTTAGGGCTGATTCCAAAGCTCTGCATCCATTTCTTGGCAGAGAATGCACTTGAAAGCGGCTTATCATTCCACAGCAGATGCAATATCAATGATTCTCCACTCTACTCTGAATCACCCAGAAAACAGCAACTCATACATACGGCTGCTTTTCTTCGACTACAGCTCAGCCTTCAAAACCATTATTCCCTTAGTGCTAGTCAACAAGCTCCAAACCATGGTCCCAGGGCCGTCTTGATGCCAATTGGACCAATTGCTCCCAATTAGGCCCATGCCTAAGGGGGCCTAGCGCTAGTCTAGTCTTCTCTCGTCTTGTCAAATACACACAACGCATGGCAACATACACCTAACACCACATTGCAAGTTTTATAGAAAACAGAAATGAATTTTTTTTAAAGTGTTTATTTATACTGTACAGTAGAAATCCAAAATAACGACTTCCAAAATACGGGATCACCCGACATAACAAACTTTTAAAAACTCAGTCAGAATTTAGATTTAATGCCACTGTGCTCAAGTTTCGAACATGTGTGTGCTAATAGCACTGAATTAATGTCATGTAGGTTTACATGAATGCAATTTTAGATTAAAATGTGCTTAGATATATTTGGTCCATTAACTCACATGCAATTTTTAAACTCACATTTTGATTGATTTCCTTTCTTCCATAGAGATAAACTTCATATATATCTCTAAGATTTTACAGACCTTAACTGTGAACCTGGGCCCCATAAAAAATGTTTCCAATTGGGTCCCCTAGCTCCTAAGGCCTAGCTCCCCCTGCCTGGGCCTCTGCACCCCCTCTGCAACTGGTTCTATGATTTCCTCATCAGGAAAACACAGTCAGGATGAATTTGAAATGTCTCCTCCTCATAGACAAAGGCCCACTACAAGGTTGCGTGCTTAATCCACTGCTCTACTCACTCTAAACACATGACAGTGTGGCCAGGCACAATTTCAATGCTTATCTATAAAGTTGCCAATGACAACATGGTTGGCAATGATGAAGTGTAGAGGATTGAGAAAGATCAGCCAACTATTATTCAAAGTTAGCAAAACCAAGAAGATTGTGGACTTCAGCAGGAATTCAGAACATGAACCAGCCCTCATCGGAGGAGTCACGTGATGGAGTAGTGGCCGGACGGAGAACTCCAGCCCTCTCCAGAAAAGTCGGGAAAAAC
The DNA here is from genome assembly GCF_036971445.1 of Narcine bancroftii. Taxonomy (NCBI): domain Eukaryota; kingdom Metazoa; phylum Chordata; class Chondrichthyes; order Torpediniformes; family Narcinidae; genus Narcine; species Narcine bancroftii. The sequence goes on from NC_091471.1 coordinate 80,725,946, forward strand.
AAGAGAAAATACAAAGGCACAGAAATAAAAGTTAAAGAAAAGTGAGTATAAAGGTGGAAAGAAGATGGAGACAAAAGAAGAAAAATCAAAATCAACGGTAAGAAGAGAGGAAGAGAAGACAACGGAGGAAAAAGGTGAAGGCCTTACCTGTCCGAAGAGGCCCGCTGTGGAGAGAGGAGCCCGCTACCTCTGGTCGGTAGAAAAAGAACTACAACAATGGCTCGCAGAGCCGAGTAAAAGTGCGCAACCGCGCATGCGCGATGCGCATGAAAAAAAACACACCGACGGGAGGGGGGACCAGCTGGGGAGTCGATCTCCACAGCCGGCAACGAAAGCTGCAGAACACCTGCAGCAAGAAGAGACCACAGAAGACAATGGAAACAAGAAAGAAGAGGAGGAAAGGGCAGCAAAGAAACAACAGATGGCCAACCTAGAGGAAGAAGAAGAGGAAGAATACAGTGAAATAGATAAAGGGAAAGGCAAGGTAAAGTATATACTTTCTCTTGTTAGAGGATACATGGAGTCATTTAAAGAATGGCAAACACAGGAATTCAATGATTTAAGAAGAAGAATAAACAACACAGAAGAGAAAGTGAATAAAATAGATATGACCTTAACAGAAATGGGGAAAAAAATGGACACGATGGAAGAACGGGCAGTAGCAGCAGAAATGGAGGTAGAAGACTTAAAAAAGAAATTGGAGGAATCTAATAAAACAACTAAAGAGACACAAGAACTACTAGCTCAAAAAATAGATATAATGGAAAATTATAACAGAAGAAATAACATAAAGATAGTGGGCCTTAAGGAAGATGAAGAAAGCAAGAATATGAGGGAGTTTATAAAAGAATGGATTCCTAAGACCCTAGGATGTCCAGAACTACAGCAAGAAATGGAAATAGAAAGGGCACATAGAGCATTGGCCCCTAAACCACAACCACAACAAAAACCAAGATCTATTGTAGTAAAATTCCCAAGATATACTACAAGAGAAAAGGTACTGGAGAAGACAATGGAAAAAGTAAGAGAGGGCAACAAACCACTGGAGTATAAAGGGCAAAAAATCTTCATTTATCCAGATATAAGTTTTGAACTCCTAAAGAAGAGAAAAGAGTTCAATACAGCAAAGGCGATTTTATGGAAGAAAGGGTATAAATTTACACTGAAGCATCCTGCGGTATTGAAAATATTTATTCCAGGACAACAAAACAGACTGTTCTCGGATCCAGAAGAAGCACGAAAATTTGCAGAACAATTACAAAAATAGACTGAGGGATGAAGACGGGTAATGACAGTAAAAATGCTCACGATTGATATGTATGTGGGTGAAGACAAAAATAGACTGAGGGATGAAGACGGGTAATGAGAGTAAAAATGACCACGATTGATATGTATGCGGGTAAAGAGGTATAAGAGTGAATAGATACAATGGGCATACGTGAAAGTATCTGTAATTAGAGGAAAACATAGATAGTATAGACAAGAATTAATAAGGGAAGGTAATGGAATAGAGAGAATAAGGAGGGAATTAAAAGAGTGACCTTTGTGACATATGAAAAGTGAAATCTTTTCTGGGGGGGGGCTGGGTGGGGGAAAATAGTGGTCACTGCAAAATCAGTTGACGCTTGCGAGTGGATTCGCAAATCCAAATGGAGAGGGGAGATGTGGTTGTCCGACAAGGGATAAAGGACAACTCAGGAGGGGAAGGGGAGATTGGGGATAAAGAAGATAGAAATAGGAGAATAAGGAAAATGTTGGATGTTGTAGGAATGTTGTCTTGTAAAGAGTTGAAAATAAGAAAACAGAAATGGAAAAGGAGGAAAGGTAATGATGGAAAAACGGAAAGAGAAGATAAACAAAATATAAAATGGCTACGCTGAACTATATGACTTTAAATATTAATGGAATACATAACCAAATTAAAAGGAAGAAACTACTAAATTTACTGAAAAAGGAAAAAATAGATATAGCATTTGTCCAAGAAACACACTTAACTGAATTGGAGCACAAGAAATTAAAGAGAGATTGGGTAGGACATGTAACAGCAGCATCGTATAATTCAAAAGCAAGAGGAGTGGCTATATTAATTAGCAAAAATGTGCCATTTAAAATAGAAGAGGAAATAATAGATCCAGCAGGGAGATATGTTATGATAAAATGTCAGATATATTCGGAGCTTTGGAATCTACTTAATATATATTCACCTAACGAAGAAGATCAAAAGTTTATGCAAGATTTTTTTTTTTTTTTTAATTTTTTATTTTTCACACCATAAATCACAATAGCCATGATATACACTTTTTCTTTTCCACACATTTACAGTGACTTTTTCTCCCTCCCCCTCCCTCCTCCCAAGCCACCCCCCCACCCCCCCCCCCCCTCATCCATTTTAGGTATACAATCTAGGTTGCATTAATTCAGTTAGACAATGTTGTCATTCAACAAAAATACACCAGAAATTCTACTGAGTCCATTCTTTTCTTTTCTTCTCCTTCCATCAACTTAGGTAATGTTTGTTCCCGGTAGGTTTTCGCTATTGTATTTAATGTAAGGCTCCCATACTTGTTCGAATATTTCAATATTATTTCTTAAACTATATGTTATTTTTTCTATTGGAATACATTTATTCATTTCTATATACCATTGTTGTATTCTCAAATTATCTTCCAATTTCCAGGTTGACATAATACATTTTTTTGCTACGGCTAGGGCTATCTTGACAAATCTTTTTTGTGCATCTTCCAAGTCAATTCCAAATTCTTTATTTTTTATGTTACTTAGGAGAAAGATCTCTGGATTCTTTGGTATATTGTTTTCTGTTATTTTATTTAATATCTGATTGAGATCATCCCAAAATTTTTCTACTCTCTCACATGTCCAGATTGCATGAATTGTTGTTCCCCTTTCTTTTTTACATCGAAAACATCTATCAGATACTGTTGGGTCCCATTTATTTAACTTTTGCGGTATAATGTATAGTCTGTGTAACCAATTATATTGTATCATACGCAGCCTCGTATTTATTGTATTTCTCATCGTTCCAGAGCATAACTTCTCGCATGTTTCCTTTTTTATCTTTATATTTAAATCTTGTTCCAATTTTTGTTTAGTTTTACCATTTGTTTCCTCATTCTCCTTTTCTTGCAGTTTAATATACATATTTTTTATAAATCTTTTGATTAACATTGTATCTGTAATCACATATTCAAGGTTACTTCCCTCTGGTAAACTCAAGTTGCTTCCTAATTTATCTTTCAAGTAGGATCTCAGTTGGTAATATGCCAGCGCTGTATCTCCAGTTATATTGTACTTATCTCTCATTTGTTCAAAGGATAAGAATCTACTTCCTGAAAAACAATTTTCTATTCTTTTAATCCCTTTTTTTCCCCATTTTCTAAAGGCAAGGTTGTCTATTGTAAAAGGGAGTAGCTTATTTTGCGTCAATATTAGTTTTGGTATTTGGTAATTTATTTTATTTCTTTCTACATGAATCTTCTTCCATATATTGAGGAGATGGTGTAATACTGGAGAAGTTCTATGTTGTACCAATTTTTCGTCCCATTTATATAATATGTGTTCAGGTATCTTTTCCCCTATTTTATCTAATTCTAGTCTCGTCCAGTCTGGTTTTTCCCTTGTTTGATAAAAATCTGATAGGTACCTTAATTGTGCGGCTCTATAATAATTTTTGAAGTTTGGCAATTGTAAGCCTCCTTGTTTATACCATTCTGTTAATTTATCTAGTGCTATCCTCGGTTTCCCCCCTCTCCATAAAAATCTCCTTATTATTTTCTTTAACTCTTTGAAGAATTTTTCTGTCAGTTGTATTGGCAATGCCTGAAATAAGTATAGTATCCTTGGAAAAATGTTCATTTTAATACAGTTTATCCTTCCTATCAGTGTTAGTGTTAGCTCTTTCCAATGCTCTAAATCGTCCTGTAATTTTTTCATTAGTGGATTGTAATTGAGTTTATATAATTGGCCTAGATTTTTGTTTATTTGCACACCTAGGTATCTTATTGCCTGCGTTTGCCATCTGAATGGGGATTCCTCCTTAAATTTTGAGAAATCCGCGTTATTCATAGGCTTCACTTTTATTTACGTTTATCTTGTATCCCGACACTTCTCCATATTCCTTCAATTTCTTATATAGTTCTTTTATTGATAGTTCTGGTTCTGTTAAGTACACTATCACATCATCCGCAAACAGACTGATTTTATATTCCCTGTCTTTTATTTTTATTCCTTTTATATTATTATCTCTTCTTATCGATTCTGCTAGTGGTTCTATAGCTAGCGCAAACAATAATGGTGATAGTGGGCATCCCTGCCGCGTTGACCTGCTTAAGTTAAATTGCTTTGATACATGTCCATTTACTGTCACTTTCGCTAACGGTCCCTTATATAATGCTTTAATCCAATTAATATACTTCTCCGGTAAACTGAATTTTTGCAATACTTTGAACAAGTAATTCCATTCTACTCTGTCGAAGGCCTTCTCTGCGTCTAAAGCAACTGCTACTGCCGGTGCTTTATTTCCTTCTACTGCATGAATTAAGTTAATAAATTTACAAATATTGTCTGTTGTGCGTCTTTTTTTGATAAATCCAGTTTGGTCTAAATTTACCATTTTCGGTACCTGTTCTGCTAATCTGTTCGCTAATAGTTTAGCTATTATCTTATAATCTGTGTTTAGCAGAGATATTGGTCTATATGACGCTGGTGAGAGTGGATCTTTCCCTTGTTTTAGTATCACTGTAATTATTGCTGTTTTACATGAATCTGGTAAGTTTTGTGTCTCATCAATCTGGTTGATTACATCCAGGAGGGGCGGTATTATTAGGTCTTTAAATGTTTTGTAGAATTCTATTGGGAGTCCATCCTCTCCTGGTGTCTTATTATTTGGTAAATTTTTTATTATCTCTTGTATTTCTACTGTTCCAAATGGTTCTGTTAATTTATTTTGTTCCTCTATTTGTAGTTTTGGTAGTTCAATTTTAGTCAAAAATTCATCTATTTTCCCTTCTTTCCCTTCGTTTTTGGTTCGGTATAATTGTTCATAGAATTCTCTGAAGTTTTCCTTAATTTCTTTTGGATTATATGTAATTTGTTTGTCTTTTTTCCTTGTTGCCAATACCATTTTCTTAGTTTGCTCTGTCTTAAGCTGCCATGCTAAGATTTTGTGTGTTTTTTCACCTAGTTCATAATATTTCTGTTTTGTCTTCATTATATTCTTCTCCACCTTATATGTTTGTAATGTTTCATGTTTTATTTTTTTATCCGCCAATTCTCTTCTTTTGGTTGTATCTTCCTTTATTGCTAATTTTTTTTCTATGTTTATTATTTCCCTTTCCAACTGCTCTGTTTCCTGATTATAGTCCTTCTTCATCTTGGTTGCATAACTTATTATTTGCCCTCTAATGAATGCTTTCATTGCGTCCCATAGTATAAACTTATCTTCCACTGATTCCGTATTTACTTCAAAGTACATTTTTAATTGTTTTTCAATAAATTCTCTAAAATCCTGTCTTTTAAGTAGCATGGGGTTTAATCTCCATCTATACATTCTTGGAGGGATGTCCTCTAGCTCTATTGCCAATAACAGGGGTGAGTGGTCCGATAATAGTCTAGCTTTATATTCCGTTTTCCTAACTCTCCCTTGAATGTGGGCTGATAACAGGAATAGGTCTATCCTTGAGTATGTTTTATGTCTAGTCGAGTAGTATGAGTATTCCTTTTCTTTTGGGTTTTGTTTCCTCCATATGTCCACAAGTTTCATTTCTTGCATTGATTTAATTATAAATTTGGTTACTTTGTTCTTCCTGTTAATTTTTTTCCCCGTTTTATCCATATTTGGATCCAAATTCAGATTGAAATCCCCTCCTATTAGTATGTTCCCTTGCGTATTAGCTACCTTCAAAAAGATATCTTGCATAAACTTTTGATCTTCTTCGTTAGGTGAATATATATTAAGTAGATTCCAAAGCTCTGAATATATCTGACATTTTATCATAACATATCTCCCTGCTGGATCTATTATTTCCTCTTCTATTTTAAATGGCACATTTTTGCTAATTAATATAGCCACTCCTCTTGCTTTTGAATTATACGATGCTGCTGTTACATGTCCTACCCAATCTCTCTTTAATTTCTTGTGCTCCAATTCAGTTAAGTGTGTTTCTTGGACAAATGCTATATCTATTTTTTCCTTTTTCAGTAAATTTAGTAGTTTCTTCCTTTTAATTTGGTTATGTATTCCATTAATATTTAAAGTCATATAGTTCAGCGTAGCCATTTTATATTTTATTTATCTTCTCTTTCCGTTTTTCCATCATTACCTTTCCTCCTTTTCCATTTCTGTTTTCTTATTTTCAACTCTTTACCAGACAACATTCCTACAACATCCAACATTTTCCTTATTCTCCTATTTCTATCTTCTTTATCCCCAATCTCCCCTTCCCCTCCTGAGTTGCCCTTTATCCCTTGTCGGACAACCACATCTCCCCTCTCCATTTGGATTTGCGAATCCACTCGCAAGCGTCAACTGATTTTGCAGTGACCGCTCTTTTCCCCCACCCAGCCCCCCCCAGAAAAGATTTCGCTTTTTATATGTCACAAAGGTCACTCTTTTAATTCCCTCCTTATTCTCTCTATTCCATTACCTTCCCTTATTAATTCTTGTCTATACTCTCTATGTTTTCCTCTAATTACAGATACTTTCACATATGCCCATTGTCTCTATTCACTCTTATACCTCTTTACCCGCATACATATCAATCGTGGTCATTTTTACCCTCCTTACCCGTCTTCATCCCTCAGTCTATTTTTGTCTTTACCCACATACATATCAATCGTGATAATTTTTGCTCTCATTACCCGTCTTCATCCCTCAGTCTATTTTTGTAATTGTTCTGCAAATTTTCGTGCTTCTTCTGGATCCGAGAATAGTCTGTTTTGTTGTCCTGGAATAACTACTTTCAATACCGCAGGATGCTTCAGTGTAAATTTATATCCTTTCTTCCATAAAATCGCTTTTGCTGTATTGAACTCTTTTCTCTTCTTTAGGAGTTCAAAGCTTATATCTGGATAAATGAAGATTTTTTGCCCTTTATACTCCAGTGGTTTGTTGCCCTCTCTTACTTTTTCCATTGTCTTCTCCAGTACCTTTTCTCTTGTAGTATATCTTGGGAATTTTACTACAATAGATCTTGGTTTTTGTTGTGGTTGTGGTTTAGGGGCCAATGCTCTATGTGCCCTTTCTATTTCCATTTCTTGCTGTAGTTCTGGACATCCTAGGGCCTTAGGGATCCATTCTTTTATAAACTCCCTCATATTCTTGCCTTCTTCATCTTCCTCAAGGCCCACTATCTTTATGTTATTTCTTCTGTTATAATTTTCCATTATATCTATTTTTTGGGCTAGTAATTCTTGTGTCTCTTTAGTTTTTTTATTAGATTCCTCCAATTTCTTTTTTAAGTCTTCTACCTCCATTTCTGCTGCTATTGCCCGTTCTTCCATCTTGTCCATTTTTTTCCCCATTTCTGTTAAGGTCATATCCATTTTATTTATTTTCTTTTCTGTGTTGTTTATTCTTCTTCTTAAATCATTGAATTCCTGTGTTTGCCATTCTTTAAATGACTCCATGTATCCTCTAACAAGAGCAAGTATATCCTTTACCTTGCCTTTCCCTTTATCTATTTCACTGTATTCTTCCTCTTCTTCTTCCTCTAGGTTGGCCATCTGTTGTTTCTTTGCTGCCCTTTCCTCCTCTTCTTTCTTGTTTCCATTGTCTTCTGTGGTCTCTTCTTGCTGCAGGTGTTCTGCAGCTGTCGTTGCCGGCTGTGGAGATCGACTCCCCAGCTGGTCCCCCCTCCCGTCGGTGTGTTTTTTTTCATGCGCATCGCGCATGCGCGGTTGCGCACTTTTACTCGGCTCTGTGAGCCATTGTTGTAGTTCTTTTTCTACCGACCTGAGGTAGTGGGGTCTTCTCTCCACAGCGGGCCTCTTCGGACAGGTAAGGCCTTCACCTTTTTCCTCCGTTGTCTTCTCTTCCTCTCTTCTTTCCGTTGATTTTGATTTTTCTCCTTTTGTCTCCATCTTCTTTCCACCTTTATACTCACTTTTCTTTAACTGTATTTCTGTGCCTTTGTATTTTCTCTTGTTTTTCCCGACTTTTCTGGAGAGGGCTGGAGTTCACCGTCCGGCCACTACTCCATCACGTGACTCCTCTCCAAGATATCTTTTTGAAGGTAGCCAATACGCAAGGGAGCATACTAATAGGAGGGGATTTCAATCTGAATTTGGATCCAAATATGGATAAAACGGGGAAAAAAATTAACAGGAAGAACAAAGTAACCAAATTTATAATTAAATCAATGCAAGAAATGAAACTTGTGGACATATGGAGGAAATAAAACCCAAAATAAAAGGAATACTCATACTACTCGACTAGACATAAAACATACTCAAGAATAGACCTATTTTTGTTATCAGCTAGTATGCAGGATAGAGTAAGAAAAACAGAATATAAAGCGAGAATGTTATCGGACCATTCACCCTTAATACTGACAGTAAAGCTAGAGGACATCCCTCCAAGAATGTATAGATGGAGATTAAACCCCATGCTACTTAAAAGACAGGATTTTAGAGAATTTATTGAAAAACAATTAAAAATGTATTTTGAAGTAAATACGGAATCAGTGGAAGATAAGTTTATACTATGGGACGCAATGAAAGCATTCATTAGAGGGCAAATAATAAGTTATGTAACCAAGATGAAGAAGGACTATAATCAGGAAACAGAGCAGTTGGAAAGGGAAATAGTAAACATAGAAAAAAAATTAGCAATGAAGGAAGATACAACCAAAAGAAGAGAATTGGCGGATAAAAAAATAAAACATGAAACATTACAAACATATAAGGTGGAGAAGAATATAATGAAGACAAAACAGAAATATTATGAACTAGGTGAAAAAACACACAAAATCTTAGCATGGCAGCTTAAGACAGAGCAAACTAAGAAAATGGTATTGGCAACAAGGAAAAAAGACAAACAAATTACATATAATCCAAAAGAAATTAAGGAAAACTTCAGAGAATTCTATGAACAATTATACCGAACTGAAAACGAAGGGAAAGAAGGGAAAATAGATGAATTTTTGACTAAAATTGAACTACCAAAACTACAAATAGAGGAACAAAATAAATTAACAGAACCATTTGGAACAGTAGAAATACAAGAGATAATAAAAAAATTACCAAATAATAAAACACCAGGAGAGGATGGACTCCCAATAGAATTCTACAAAACATTTAAAGACCTATTAATACCGCCCCTCCTGGATGTAATCAACCAGATTGATGAGACACAAAACTTACCAGATTCATGTAAAACAGCAATAATTACAGTGATACTAAAACAAGGGAAAGATCCACTCTCACCAGCGTCATATAGACCAATATCTTTGCTAAACACAGATTATAAGATAATAGCTAAACTATTAGCAAACAGATTAGCAGAACAGGTACCGAAAATGGTAAATTTAGACCAAACTGGATTTATCAAAAAAAGACGCACAACAGACAATATTTGTAAATTTATTAACTTAATTCATGCAGTAGAAGGAAATAAAGCACCTGCAGTAGCAGTTGCTTTAGACGCAGAGAAGGCCTTCGACAGAGTAGAATGGAATTATTTGTTCAAAGTATTGCAAAAATTCAGTTTACCGGAGAAGTATATTAATTGGATTAAAGCATTATATAAGGGACCGTTAGCGAAAGTGACAGTAAATGGACATGTATCAAAGCAATTTAACTTAAGCAGGTCAACGCGGCAGGGATGCCCACTATCACCATTATTGTTTGCGCTAGCTATAGAACCACTAGCAGAATTGATAAGAATAGATAATAATATAAAAGGAATAAAAATAAAAGACAGAGAATATAAAATCAGTCTATTTGCGGATGATGTGATAGTGTACTTAACAGAACCAGAACTATCAATAAAAGAATTATATAAGAAATTGAAGGAATATGGAGAAGTGTCGGGATACAAGATAAACGTAAATAAAAGTGAAGCAATGCTTATGAATAACGCGGATTTCTCAAAATTTAAGAAGGAATCCCCATTCAGATGGCAAATGCAGGCAATAAGATACCTAGGTGTACAAATAAACAAAAATCTAGGCCAATTATATAACCTCAATTACAATCCACTAATGAAAAAATTACAGGACGATTTAGAGCATTGGAAAGAGCTACCACTAACACTGATAGGAAGGATAAACTGTATTAAAATGAACATTTTTCCAAGGATACTATACTTATTTCAGGCATTGCCAATACAACTGACAGAAAAATTCTTCAAAGAGTTAAAGAAAATAATAAGGAAATTTTTATGGAGAGGGGGGAAACCGAGGATAGCACTAGATAAATTAACAGAATGGTATAAACAAGGAGGCTTACAATTGCCAAACTTCAAAAATTACTATAGAGCCGCACAATTAAGATACCTATCAGATTTTTATCAAACAAGGGAAAAACCAGACTGGACGAGATTAGAATTAGATAAAATAGGGGAAAAGATACCTGAACACATATTATATAAATGGGACGAAAAATTGGTACAACATAGAACTTCTCCAGTATTACACCATCTCCTCAATATATGGAAGAAGATTCATGTAGAAAGAAATAAAACAAATTATCAATTACCAAAACTAATACTGACGCAAAATAAGCTACTCCCTTTTACAATAGACAATCTTTCCTTTAAAAAATGGGAAAAAAAGGGATTAAAAGAATAGAAAATTGTTTTTCAGGAAGTAGATTCTTATCCTTTGAACAAATGAGAGATAAGTACAATATAACTGGAGATACAGCGCTGGCATATTACCAACTGAGATCCTACTTGAAAGATAAATTAGGAAGCAATTTGAAGTAACCTTGAATATGTGATTACAGATACAATGTTAATCAAAAGATTTATAACAAATATGTGTATTAAACTGCAAGAAAAGGAGAATGAGGAAACAAATAGTAAAACTAAACAAAAATGGGAACAAGATTTAAATATAAAGATAAAAAAGGAAACATGGGAGAAATTATGTTCTGGAACGATGAGAAATACAATAAATACGAGGCTGCGTATGATACAATATAATTGGTTACACAGACTATACATTATACCGCAAAAGTTAAATAAATGGGACCCAACAGTATCTGATAGATGTTTTCGATGTAAAAAAGAAAGGGGAACAACAATTCATGCAATCTGGACATGTGAGAGAGTAGAAAAATTTTGGGATGATCTCAATTATTAAATAAAATAACAGAAAACAATATACCAAAGAATCCAGAGATCTTTCTCCTAAGTAACATAAAAAATAAAGAATTTGGAATTGACTTGGAGGATGCACAAAAAAGATTTGTTAAGATAGCCCTAGCCGTAGCAAAAAAATGTATTATGTCAACCTGGAAATTGGAAGATAATTTGAAAATACAACAATGATATATAGAAATTAATAAATGTATCCCATTAGAAAAAATAACATATAGTTTAAGAAATAATATTGAAATATTCGAACAAGTATGGGAGCCTTACATTAAATAAAATAGCGAAAACCTACCGGGAACAAACATTACCTAAGTTGATGGAAGGAGAAGAAAAGAAAAGAATGGACTCAGTAGAATTTCTGGTGTATTTTTGTTGAATGACAACATTGTCTGACTGGCTTAATGCAACCTAGATTGTATACCTAAAATGGATGAGGGGGGGGGGGGGGTGGGGGGGTGGCTTGGGAGGAGGGAGGGGGAGGGGGGAGAAAAAGTCACTGTATATGTGTGAAAAAGAAAAAGTGTATATCATGGCTAACGTGATTTATGGCGTGAAAAATAAAAAATTTAAAAAAAAAACAAAAAAAAAACAGCCCTCATCAAGGGGTCAGCAGTGGAGAGGGTCAAGGTTTCAAATTCCTGGGTGTCAACATCTAAGAAGATCTGTCCTGGGACATGCATGTCAATGCAATCACAAAGAAGGCTCACCAATGACTATACTTTGTGAAGAGTTTGAGGAGATTTTGTATGTCACCAAAGAACTGAAAATTTCTACAGATGTACTGTGGTAATCATTGTGGCCAGTTGCATCACCGTCTTGTATGATGTTGCCAATGCTCAGGACAAGAAAAAACTCCAGAGGGTTGTTAACTTAGCCTGCGACATCATGGGCACCAGTCTTCACTCCATCGAGAGTATCTACAAGAGGCAGTGTCTTAAGAAATCACCCTCCATCCCCAAGGACTCCACCACCACCCAGGCCTTGCCCTCTTCACTTTGCTATCATGGGGAAAAAGGTACAGGTGCCTGAAGACCTGCACTCAGCTGCACAATGACAGCTACTCTCCTTCTGCCATCAGATTCCTGAATGAACAATGAACCATAGACACTGCCTTATCTTGACTTTTTCTTGCACTATTTTTATTTATTTTGTAAGATGGTTTAATATGTTTGTACTGCCATGCTTCTGCAAAACAACAAAGCTCGTGACATGTTCATGAGAATAAAATCTGATGAGGACTAGTTAGTGTTTTTAAGTGGACCTTTTATGATTCCTCCTTCCTGAAGACCTTGATCAGCTCCTTTGTTGTGCTAACATTTAGTGGAACGATGTTGTTGGTGACACCACTCAACTAACTGATCTATCTCATTCCTTTATGCTTCCTCATTGTCGTCTGTGATTCTGCTGACAACCGTAGTGTCATCAGCAAATTTGTAACAGCATTTAAATTGTTCTGGCCACATAATCATGGGTGTATAATGAGTAGAGCAGTGAGCTAACCACGCAACCTTGAGGTGAGCCCGTGTTGAACGTTAGAGAGGAGGAGATGTAGTTTCCAATTCCTTACTGAATGTGGGCTTCCAATGAGAAAGTCAAGGATCCAGTTGCAGGGTGGATGTGGCTATGCTGAGGACCTAAACTGATGAGTTTTGAAAGAGCTCTCAATAAAAATAATTAAAAGACAGTCTGAAAGCTCAAAAAACAGAATTTTATCATCGAAAATGGAAAAAGTTAGTGCTAAACAACCAAGGCAACCAAAAACAAAAGAAGCAATTGTTCAGCCAGTAACATCGAGTTAAAGCCTAACGAGGAGTGGCTCAGAAGCGGCCTTGGGACCAGCTGAACCCAACAGAGCTGGGGCGGGGGTCAGCTCGAGATATAATCACCATCCTGAACAAGATGGAAGCTTTGTGCACCCATTTCACAAGTGTTGAATAGGAACATAGGAACATAGGAAGTAGGAACAGGAGTAGGGCAAAAATGGCCCATCGAGCCTGCTCCGCCATTCAATATGGCTGATCTAATTTATGACCTAACTCCACCTACCCTGCCTTCTCCCTATATCCCCTAATTCCTCTATCATGTAAAAATTTATCTAACTGAATTTTAAATATGTTTAATGAGGCAGCCTCAACCACTTCCCTGGTTAGAGAATTCCAAACATTCACTACTCTCTGGGAAAAACTATTTTTCCTCATCTCTGTCCTAAATCTACTCCCCCGAATCTTGAGACTGTATCCTCTCGTTTTAGTTTCCCCAGACAGCTCAAAAAACCTTCCTACATCTATCCTATCCATACCCTTCATAATCCTATATGTTTCTTTAAGATCTCCTCTCATTCTTCTGAACTCGAGCGAATACAATCCTAGATGATTTAATCTTTCATCATAAGTCAACCCCTTCATCCCAGGGATCAACCAAGTAAACCTCCTCTGGACTGTCTCCAAAGCCAGTACATCCCTCCTCAAATATGGAGACCAGAACTGGACACAGTACTCCAGGTGTGGTCTCACCGTATCTTGTACAGTTGCAACATTACCTCCCTACTCCTGAATTCAATTCCTCTAGTGATGAAGGCCAACGTTCCATTTGCCTTCTTAATAACCTGCTGCACCTGTAACCTAACTTTTTGCGATTCATGCACAAGCACTCCCAAGTCCCTCTGCACTACAGCATGCTGTAGTTTTTCACCCTTTAAATAATATTCAGCTCTTTTATTTTTCTTGCCAAAGTGGATAACCTCACACTTACTAACATTGTACTCCATCTGCCAGACCTTTGCCCACTATATCCCTCTGCAGACTCTCCACATCCTCATTACAATTTGCTCTTCCACTTAATTTGGTGTCATCCGCAAACTTGGCTACACCACATTTTGTCCCCTCCTCCAAGTCATTAATGTAAATGATGAACAGTTGTGGGCCTAACACTGACCCCTGCGGCACCCCACTTACCACTCTCTGCCAACCTGAAAAACTCCCACTTATCCCGACTCTCTGCCTCCTGTCAGACAACCAATTTTCAATCCAGGCCAATATACTTCCCCGGACTCCACTTTCCTGTAACTTACTGATAAGTCTCTTGTGCAGCACCTTATCAAAAGCTTTCTGGAAATCCAAATATACAACATCAACCTGTTCCCCTCTATCCACTGCACCCATTATATCCTCAAAGAATCCTAACAAGTTTGTCAAACAAGATCTTCCCTTTCTAAAACCATGCTACGTCTGCCTGATTGAACCCTTACGTTCCAAAAGTTTCACTATTTCATCTTTAATGACCGCTTCAAGCATTTTTCCAACTACAGACGTCAAGCTAATTGGCCGATAATTTCCAGTCTTCTGCCTACATCCTTTCTTAAAAAGTGGCGTGACATTTGCTGTCTTCCAGTCTGCCGGGACCTGCCCAGAATCCAAGGAATTTTGGTATATGACCACCAATGCATCAACTATAACTTCTGCCATTTCCTTCAGAACCCTTGGATGCATATCATCAGGACCAGGTGATTTGTCTGGCTTTAGTCCCATTAGTTTCTCCATCACTACTTCCTTTGTAACAACTATTTTATCAAGGCCCTCCCCAACATTCACATCCTTAACTCCGCACTTGGGCATGCTGGACGTGTCTTCCACCGTGAAGACTGACACAAAATATTTGTTTAATGCCTCGGCCATTTCCTCATTTTTTGCTACCAGTTTTCCTTTCTCATCCTCCAAGGGTCCTATGTTAACTCTGGCCACCCTCTTCCGTTTTATATATTTATAAAATTTTTTGCTTTCTGTTTTTATATTTTGTGTCAATTTACTTTCATAATCCTTTTTCCCATTTCTTATTACCTGCTTTGTAACCCTTTGTTCTCTTAAAGTTTTCCCAATCTTCCAGTTTCCCACTGCTCTTTGCAGCTTTGTATACTCTCCTTTTATACTCTCCTTTATTTCCTTTGTTAACCACGGTTGATTTTTCCCTCTCTTGCTGCCCTTTTTCCTGACCGGAATATATTTTTGTTGAGCATTACGAAATATTTCTTTGAAAATCTTCCACTGTTCCTCAACTGTTTCATCAATTAGCCTGTGCTCCCAGTCCACTCTGCCCAATTCCTCCCTCATCCTATGGTAGTCACCCCTGTTTAAGCATAATATATTAGTTTTAGATTTAACTATTTCCCCTTCCATCTGAATGAGAAATTCAATCATACTATGATCGCTATTTCCCAGATGGTCTCTGACTATTACATCATTTACTCTACCCATCTCATTGCACAACACTAGATCCAGGAGAGCATTTTCTCTTGTGGGTTCCTTAACATGCTGCTCAAGAAAGCGATCGTGGATGCATTCTATGAAGTCCTCTTCCAGACTCCCACGACCAACTTGATTTTCCCAATCTATGTGGAAGTTAAAGTCCCCCATGACTACTGCCATATCATTATTACATGCCTCACTCATCTCTCTCTTTATTTCCTGTGCCATTAAACTATTGTTATTTGGTGGGCGATAGATAACACCCACCAATAATTTTTTCCCTTTGTTATTCTTTATCTCTACCTAAATGGACTCAACATTATGCTCTAGATCTTATATCATTCCTCACTACTGCCTGGAGCTCATCTTTGATTAAGAGTGCAACTCCACCTCCCTTACCATCCTGTCTATCTCTGCACCACCTGGTACCCTTGAAAGTTTAATTCCCATTTAGGGTCACCTTGTAGCCATGTTTCCGTGATGGCTACCAAATCATAGGCATGGGTACCGATTTACGCCTCAAGTTCACTAACCTTATTTCTAATACTGCGGGCATTCAGATAAAGTGCCCTTATGCTCTTTGTCCTTTTAATATCTAGTGACTTCTGTAACCTTTTCTTTTGATTTTTCTGCCCACTATTTTTCTTTGTAATTTTCTTAACACTATCATTGACCCGAAAACTCACTGCACCATCTGATTTTTTACTTTCTCCTCCCAACATTACTTTTCCTATTTTACTTTTCCTGGCCATTACTTTATCTTCCCTACCCTTTTCCCTATCACTCTGGTTCCCATACCCCTGCCAAATTAGTTTAAACCTTGCCCCACTGCTGTACCAAACATACTTGCCAAAATGTTGACACCTTTTGGATTTAGGTGCAACCCGTCCCTCTTGTAAAGATCATGCCTTCCCCAAAAGGGATCCCAATGATCCAAGAAGCCAAATCCTTGCCTTGTACACCAGCACCTCAGCCACATGTTCATTTTCCTTATCTTTACATTCTTTTCATCACTTGGATTTGGAACAGGTAGTAATCCCGAGATCACCACCCTAGCATTCCTGTCTTTCAGCTTTCGTCACAGCTCACTGTAATCCCTTTTCATTACCTCCTCCCTTTTCTTGTCAATGTCGTTTGTACCCACATGTACCAAGACATCAGGCTGCTCTCCCTCTCCTCTCAGAATATTTTGGACTTGATTTGTGATATCTCGTACCCTTGCACCAGGGAGGCAGCACACCATGCGGGTATACTTATATGGCTCACAGAACCTCCTGTCTGTACCCCTGACAATGGAGTTCCCAATAACTACTGTATTTCTCCTTTTCATTTTCTTTTGCACCACTCTGTCAGGGTCATTGCCATTGACCTGGTGCCCATGGCCATCTTCTGTCCGGTCATCTCCCTCAACAGAATCCAACACGACATAACTGTTGCTGAGTGGGATAGTCACTGGTGTGCTCTCTGTTTTTCTCGCTTTTTTCTTTCCCCCCCTGACGGTTTCCCTTTTACCTGACACGGGTTCTGGAGTATTTATCACCCTGAAAGTTGAGTCGATTAACTCCTCACTCTCCCTTACAAGCCACAGGTCATCAACCTGCAACTCCATATCCCTAATTCGCTCCCTTAGTAACTGCATCTCGGTACACCTGGTGCAGATGTGGTCATTTGGGAGGGTGGAGGTCACACATTGTTCCCACATATGACACCCAGTACAGAGCACTAACCCTATTGGCATGACTCTGAATACGAAGGCAAATAACTCAGCTTACCTTTTCTCCTTGCCTGCTTTCGCCGAAGCCTGATAAGCCAAAGCCAGGAAGTCTCACTCCTTCAGCCACTCCTCGCTGGCCGCTCCCTCCCCTTTCATTCCTTTTATTGGCCCCTTGACCAATTAACCCTGCCACTTTCAGCAAGATCCTCCTCCTCTGACTCACAGCCCGACTCTCTCCAAGCTCCTCCTCCGACTCCCAGCCGAACCAAGTAGAATCAGCAATAAGAAAATATATCAGAAATGAAATAAATTATGGAAGATTTTACAGAATGAATTACTCAAGTGGAGGCTGACATGGACAAAAAAAAAAGACAGACTAAAGGCTCTAGAAGGAAAAGCAAAAATATGGGACATAGACAGAAAAGGAATGATGGACAAGATCGATCATCAATGACCCGGTGCGGACTCAAAAGGCCAACATGGCCTGTTTCCACTCCGTCAATGGTTATATGGTTATATGAAAATTTCAACAGATATAACAATGTAAGAATCATTTGACTGAGAGAAGGAATTAATGGAAAAGACCTGGTGAGCTTCTTTGAAACATGGATCCCACAAATGGTGGGACAAAACAAGTTAAAAGCAAATTTGCAAATTGAAAGGGCTCACCATACCCTCCGAGCCAGAAGAATCAGCAAACAGCGACTACAACCAGTCCTTGTAAGACTTATACCTCACTGGGAAAGTGGGAGAAGTAATGTTTGTTTCAGGAATTCAGCCCTGCTTGGTCAAACAAAGAAAGGAATTTGATGAAGAAAAGAGACAATGATCTAAAAACTTTACTTTCTGAGACATCCACCCATTGCTGGGTAAGTCATTGAATATTTAATCAATGAATTTTCAAGACCAAAGAAGTGGAAGAATTTTTAAGAAAGTTATGAAAAGATTAAAGTCACCAGATGAAAATACCATTTTAAAATGGGACTAACTGAAAGACAACTTTTTTTTATAATTTTTTATTTTTCACACTGTGATCCATATCAACCAAAATATGTACAAATGTTTCTCATTAAATATACACAGTGGCATTTTCTCCCTTTTTTCCCCCTTTCCCTCCCTCCCCTCTTCCCACCCTCCTCCAAAACACCATAAATATTCAACATATACAATATTATAAAACCATAAAACAATATCTTCACACAAAGGAAAATAAACAAGAAAAATGCGTCATCTATTTTTACACTCTGAATCAAGTCGTTTTGCCTTCTTATCATTTTAGAGGATGGAGGTCGGAGGTAAGCCCTCTCTGTTATGTTCCATGTATGGTTCCCAAATTTATTCAAAAATGTGACTATATTTTTTAAATTATATGTTATTTTTTCCAATGGAATACATTTATTCATTTCCATGTACCATTGCTGTATTCTCATGCTCTCTTCCATTTTTCAAGTTGACATTATATATTTTTTTGCTACAGCTAAGGCTATCATAATAAATCTTTTTTGCACTTTATCCAATTTGAGGCCTAATTCTTTACTTCTTATGTTACTTAAAAGAAAGATCTCTGGATTTTTTGGTATGTTATTTTTTGTGATTTTATTTAATATCTGATTTAGTTCTTCCCAAAATGTATTCACTTTGGTACATGCCCAAATTCCATGTACTGTTGTTCCCATTTCCTTCTTACAGCAAAAACATCTATCTGATAATGTTGGATCCCATTCTTTTAATTTTTGAGGCGCGATTTATAACCTGTGTAACCAATTCTACTGTATCATGCGTAACCTTGTGTTTATTGTATTCTTCATAGTTCCAGAACATAACTTTTCCCATGCTTCATTTTTTATCTTTATGTTTAAATCTTTTTCCCACTTTTGTTGAGGTTTATAGCTTATTTCATCATTTTCCTTATCTTGTAGCTTAATGTACATGTTCATTATAAATCTTTTAATTATCATTGTGTCTGTAATCACATATTCAAAGCTGCTTCCTTCTGGTAATCTTAATCTGTTTCCCAAATTATCCTTTAAATAACCATTCTTTTAATGACCTCATTTGTTCTTCAAAAAAGGCTTAATCTATATTATATCCATCTGTTTTACCTTCTATTTCTCTGTGAAGATCTTGGTCTTCTTCTTCCTCTTCTTCTGTGTCTGCATCTGTGTTGTCTTCTTCTCTTTTTTGTGTCTGTGTTTCTTCCTGATGAGTTGCTTATATCTCTTTGTCGGGCCTCTTGCTACTGGTTCTCCCCTCCTGGGTTGCCTGTCTGTCGGCCTCTTGTCTGTCACCCCGCCATCTTTCTCCCTTGCCTGGTTCCTCGCTCCCTCCCCTGCCACCATCCTCATCCTCCAGCTGAGCACCCTGGTGTTGGGCGTCCCTCAGCTGGTCGCGCTGTGGCTGCCCTCTCCTTGGCTGAGCCACACGCCCCCCCCCCCCCGTCATTTTTTTCTTTTTCCTTTGATTGAGCACTTTTGTTTGGCTCCGAGAGCCATTTTTGAAGTCCACCGGTCAGGAGGTCATGACTCCGCAGGGCAGGCACCAACTTCAGGGATCGGGTGCTCCTCGCCACCACAGCTCCCTGTTCCTTCGTGCAGGTAAGGCCTTCTTCTTTCTTCTCCAGTAACTTAACTTCTTTGTTTCTGGTTGTTTTTACTTTCTCCTTCTTGGGTGCCATCTTATTTCTCTTCTCTGTAATTTTATCTTCTATTTCTTGTATTTTATATTTGTTGAGCTTTGTCTTTTCCTGACTTTTTTTCTTTTTTGCTGGAGAGGGCTGGTTTTACTCGACCAGCCAGTACTCCATCATGTGACTCCTCCACTGAAAGACATCTTTAAAAATTTATATTTAGTAGTACTGAACCATCTTGTTTTTTCTGCTAAAATAAAAATCATTGTAATTTACATGGAGAACACTGGAAAGAAAGGAAAGTGGTGAATAAAGAAGTAGGGTGAGAACTCCGATTTAAGGGTGAAAAAGGCACTGGGAAAGAAGCGGTTATAAAAGATCGCACTAAAGATAAGATTCTGATGGCTTTTTTTGCAGGCTTCAGGGTTCTATGGCTAACATCACTGTCAGAGCTAGGGATATGTGTGTGTTTCTTAAAGGGGAAATGTGATGTTTCTTAAAAAGGAAATGCTGCTTAAAAGGGAAATGTTTCTTACAAGTGAAATTAAAAAGGAAATGTTTCTTATGAGGGAAATATCTCAAAAGAGAAATGTCACGGTATTTTTAAAAATTGAAAAGATTTTATTTTTATACAATATTTGTTTGAAAAATGGTATGGATGAAATGCTAAAATTTATTAGTCTTAATATTAAGATGAAATTATAATCCTTTTGCAGGAAACACATCTTTCCAAATTGGAACATGATAAATTAAAAAGAAGATGGGTAGGACAAATAATATTGTCTTCCTCTGGTTCAAAGACAAGAGGGGTAGCAATTCTAATTAATAAAAATACACCAGTTTTAATAGAAGATATCTCAATTGATCAAGCCAGAAGATATGTAATTGCACACTGTAAAATTTATGGAGAAGCATGGACATTTATAAATATTTATGCTCCAAATTATGACAATGAAACCTTTATGAAGGATATCCTCTTAAAAACATCAGAGGAAAGACAAAATATATTGGTTGGAGAAGATTTTAATTTTTGCTTGGACCCAATACTAGATAAATTTGCAAGAAAAGTAATGAGGGCAAAAGCAGCAAAAATCACAATTTAATCTATGAAGGATCTAAAGCTTATCGATATATGGAGGAAATTAAATCCCACAGAGAGAGACTATTCCTTTTACTCAAGGGTGCACGATTCACATATGAGGATTGACTTATTTTTAATGTCTGCCCAGTTAAAAAGTAGTGATAAAAACAGAACATCTAGAAAGGCAACTCACCACTAACATTAATTACTGCAATAATAGAAAAGCAAGAAAATGTATACAGATGGCAGATTACTGCAAATTTATAAAGAGACAGATAGAGATATTTTGTGAGACAAATCAGCCATCTACTAACAATAGTTTTTTGATATAGGACATGCTCAAAGCATATTTGAGGGGACAAATTATATCCTGTACAAAGAATATTAAGAGAGAATATATGGCAGAAGTAAATAGTCTGGAGAAAGATATTATAGAATTAGAAATAAATATCAAAGAACAGGACTACAAGAATACAGACTGGAGAATAAAAAGCTAAGATATAATATAATACAAATATAGAGCATAAAAAGTTATATTAAAAACTAAATAACAATACTATGAGTTGGGTGAATGGGTGTAAAAAGTTTTCTCTTGGCAAATTAAAGCAGAGGAGTCATCAAGAATGATAAATGCCATAAAAACAGAGACAGACACTTTAACATATAAACAAAAGGAAATCAATGACATTTTTAGACAATAATACACGCAATTATACAAATCTGAATTATTAGGAGACAAGAATGAAATGGAAGAATTTTGTTGAATGTTGAACTTGCAAAACTACAAGAGAGAGAAAGGATAGAGCTGGACACCCCTTTACGAGGCCCTGGGTACTCTACAGGCTAATAAATCACCAGGAGAGGTTGGATACCCACCTGAGTTTTACAGTCAATTTAAAGAACTATTAATGCCCCTGTTAATGGATGTTCTGGACCAAGCAGTAGAAACACAGACCCTTCCAGAATCATTCCCAACCACAATTATTACAGTGTACCAAAAAAAGGGCCATTAAAAACTTTGTCATATAGACCAATATTCCTGTTAAATGCTGATAAGAAGATACTAGCAAATGTGTTGGCTAATAGGTTAGGACAATATTTACAAAATTGATACATACAGATCAAGCAAAATTTGTTAAAGGAAGACATTCATCAAATAGTCTAGGAAGATCAGTTAATGTAATACACTTGGCAAAATTCAAACGGCATCCAAGTATTACAGTCTCCCTGGACATGGAAAAAGCATTTGACCACTGTAAATGTGTGAAAAAGAAAAAGTGTATATCATGGCTATTGTGATTTATGGTGTGAAAAATAAAAAATTTAAAAAAAAAAAAAAAAGCATTTGACCATTTGGAATGGCATAGGCACAACCTTTAGAAATTGGATAAAACCTTTATACCATATACCACAATCTAAAATTATAATCAATAATCAGAAGTCAGCGGTTTTCCCCTTAAGTAGATCGAGTAGACATGGATGGTCCCTGTCCCCAGCACTTTTTATTCTAGCAATTGAACTGCTGGCAGAGATAATAAGAAGGGATCCGGATATAAATGGCTTTAAAGTTGTACAAGAAGAACATAAAATTAGTCTACTTATCAGACCCAGCTAAAGCTTTGGAAAAATTACAAGGAACACTAGAAAAATATGGAAGAATATCAGGCTACAAAATAAATATGGACAACGGCGAGATAATGCCATTAACAAATTTTGAATATGAAAGATACCAAAAAGGAAGTAAATTTAAATGGAAGACGGATGGAATAAAATATCTTGGAAGAGTGACTGACAACAACTTACAAAATCTGTATAAACTATGTTCCTCTTCTTGGAAAGATAGAAAAGGACCTACAGAAACTGAGAAACTTACTGATCACTTTAGTGGGAAGGGTTTATTGCATCAAAATGAAAGTAATGCCAGACTGCAGAATCTTTATCAATCACTGCCTATTCTGCTACCTAAAAACTTATTTAAACTACTAAACAATCATATTAGATAGTTCCTATGGAATAGTAAAGCACCAAGGGTCGTACTGGAAAAACTGACATGGGACTATGGGCTGGGAGGACTATCAGATTTTTAAAAATACTACTTAAATGAACAGGCTAGATTTCTCGCAGCCTTCTTTATTGAAGACAACTCCCCTCCCCCATCCACTTTTTGGATTCAGATGGGAATGGGAGGAGGATTTAATATATAAATGGAGTGTCAAGTCAATAGAAAAAAAAGACAGATAATCCTATATTAATACATATGATCAGAATGTGGCAAGAAATTAATTAATGTATAGGGGAAAAAAGTAAGGATATCAATAAAAGCAACATTGTGCAAAAATGTGTTATTGCCTATGAACATGAGCAATAGAATATTAAATTCATGGTATGACAAAGGTATAAGATATATTGAAGGCTGCTACATGGAAGAAACTCTTTTGTCATTCAAGCAATTAAAACACAAATACGCAGTGGCCAATGGGACCTTCTTCTGTTTTCTCCAGCTTAGAACATTCCTAAGAGAAAGGTGGGGACCAACGTTGACCCCACCTGAAATTAGTGAAACGGAACGAATAGTCTGGATGGGGAATACACCCAAATTTATAACAAAAATGTATTATGCTCATCAGATTGAAAGTGCAAAACCAGGATTACAGAGGTCAAGAGAACAATTGGAGACAGTCTTGTGTCTTTCAGAAAGAAGCCGGTCAGATTGGTGTAAGAACAGCATGACATCAATTGTAAATGCAAGATATGGATTGGTTCAGTATAATTTTTTACAGCAATTATATCTTACCCCACAAAAGTATCATTGATCATAAGTAGAAATATCAGAAATTTGTTTCAGATGTGGGACTGAGGCAGGAACTTTTTTTACATGCTACAAGGTCGTTCGTGAAGTTGAGGCCATTTTGGCAAGAAATCACAAAAAAAAAACCCACGTTAACAGGAGTGACCTTCAGGGGTGACCCAGAGCTATATCTATTAGGACATTTTATGGAAGTAAGCAACAAATTGGATAAATATCAAATCTCATTTATAAAAATAGCACTGGCAGTAAAAGTATTGCAATCACTTGGAAGTCCAAGTCCCCTCTACTTATAGCACGATGGACTGTGGAAATGAACAGCTGTATACCTATGGAAAAAAATCACTTAAAGAATAAATATGACTCTGCTCAACATTTGGAAGAAGATTCACGTAGAAAGGAAAAAATACAAATGATCAACTACCAAAATTAATATTGATGCAAAATCAACTAATCCCCTTCACAATTCCTTTAGAGGATGGGAGAAGAAAGGGATCAAAAGAATAGAAAATTGTTTTTCGAGAAATAAATTATTATCTTTTGAACAAATGAAGTGCAAATATGGTATAACTCACGGTACAATGTTTGCATACCATCAATTGAAAACCTACTTGAAGGACAAATTGGGAAGCAGAATGAGGTTACCAGAAGGAAGCAATTTTGAATATATGATTACAGACACAATGATAATTAAAAGATTTATAACAAACATGTACATCAAACTGCAAAAGAAAGAGAACAAGGAAGCAAACTGTAAACCCAAACAAAAATGGGAACAAGATCTAAACATAAAGATAAAGAATGAAACATGGGAAAAGCTATGCTCCGGAACTATGAGAAATACAATAAACATGAGGTTACGCATGATACAATATAATTGGTTACACAGGCTATACACCATGCCCCAAAAGTTAAATAAATGGGACCCAACAGTATCAGACAGATGTTTTCGCTGTAAGAAGGAAACAGGAACAACAGTACATGCAATTTGGGCATATGAGAAAGTGGAAAAGTTTTAGGAAGATCTAAATCAGGAATTAAGTAAAATCACAAAAAGCAACATACCAAAAATTCCAGAGATCTTTCTTCTAACTAATATAAGAAGTAAAGAACTTGGACTCGATTTGGATGGAGCACAAAAGAGATTTAATATGATAGCCTTAGCTGTAGCAAAAAAAATGTATAAATGTCAACCTGGAAATTAGAGCCTGAGAATACAGCAATAGTACTTAGAAATGAATAAATGTATTCCATTGGAAAAAATAACATATAATTTAAGAAATAACATCACAGTATTCGAACAAATTTGGGAACCGTGCATGGAACACAACAGAGAAGTCCACCACCTAAAATGACAGAAGGAGAAGAAGATGGAATGAACTGACCCAGTATGTAAAAGTAGATGACACAATTTTCTTGTTTATTTTCATTGTGTGATGACTTTGTTTAATGGGTTTAATGTATCATATATGTTGAACATTGAGTGGGTTGGGAGGGGGGTGGGAAGGAGGGAAGGAAGGGAGGGGGGGAAGGGGAGAAAATAACACTGTATATTCAAGAGGGAAATATTTGTGTGTATTTTGGTCAGTATGGTTCATAGTGTGAAAAATTTTAAAAAATTAAGATCTGGCAGCTATACCTGGACTACATAGGGGCCCAGGCACAGTAAAAATAAAAGAAAAAGGACTATAAATACAACTATTATATATATTTAAATATGGTTTCCCTAATTGGGTTCTCTATATTTAAAAGATATAAGCTCTGATGGAGTGCAGATTTGTGTATATGAAAGGGGGAGGAACTGTTTTATTTTTGTTTGTTGTTGTTCATAATAAAAAGTTTAATATATTGAGATATGGATAATTTTATTATGTATATTTTTGAAAGAAATCAAAATTAAAATATTTTTAGAAAGGATCTAGTTGCAGATTACGGGGTGGGGGCACAGGTGGAGGGGTGCAGAGGCTCAGGTTTTGGAGCTTGTTGAACAGCACTGAGGATCTGATGGTGTTGAAAAATTACCTGTCGTCAACAAAGAGTAGCTAATGTGTTTGTTGCTGTAGTGCAGTGGTTCTCAACCTTTTTCTTTCCATTCACATTTTTTCTTTGGCTTGGCTTCGCGGTCGAAGATTTATGGAGGGGGTAAAAGTCCACGTCAGCTGCAGGCTCGTTTGTGGCTGACAAGTCCGATGCCGGACAGGCAGACACGGTTGCAGCGGCTGCAGGGGAAAAATGGTTGGTTGGGGTTGGGTGTTGGGTTTTTCCTCCTTTGCCTTTTGTCAGTGAGGTGGGCTCTGCGGTCTTCTTCAAAGGAGGTTGCTGCCTGCCAAACTATGAGGCGCCAAGATGCACGGTTGGAGGCGATATCAGCCCACTGGCGGTGGTCAATGTGGCAGGCACCAAGAGATTTCTTTAAGCAGTCCTTGTACCTTTTCTTTGGTGCACCTCTGTCACAGTGGCCAGTGGAGAGCTCGCCATATAACACGATCTTGGGAAGGCGATGGTCCTCCATTCTGGAGACGTGACCCACCCAGCGCAGCTGGATCTTCAGCAGCGTGGACTCGATGCTGTCGACCTCTGCCATCTCGAGTACTTCGACGTTAGGGATGAAAGCGCTCCAATGGATGTTGAGGATGGAGCGGAGACAACGCTGGTGGAAGCGTTCTAGGAGCCGTAGGTGATGCCGGTAGAGGACCCATGATTCGGAGCCGAACAGGAGTGAATGTTGCCATTCACATACCACTTTAAGTAATCCCTATGCTATCAGTGCTCTGTGATTAGTAAGGGATTGCTTAAGGTGGGATGTGGGTGGGAAGGGAAGGTTGAATCACTGCTCTAGACCCAATTGTTACTTAAATAATTTGCTTGAGAAAAAATTGCACAGGCACATAACGATTAAAACAGTGGTTTTCAAAATTTTTCTTTCCACCCACATAGTGAAACAATCCTTCACTAATTATAGAGCACCCATGGCATAGGGAATACTTAAAGTGGTATGTGAGTGGAAAGAAAAAGGTTGAGAACCACTGCACTACAGCAATAAGTACACTGTTGTAGAGTATCTGATCCAGAGCTGAGTGGAGAGCTAGTGACATTGCATCTGCTGGAGAGCTGTGGCAAATTGCAGTAAGTCCAAATCTTCACTTAGGTGTGAGTTAATTCTGGCTACGACAAACCTCTCAAAGCATTTCATCACAGTAGATGTGAGGACTACTGGGTGATAAATATATTGAGACAGCTCATCCTTCTTGGACACTGGGAGGATGAAGCAGGTGGGAACCTCCGGCCGCAGATTGAAATAAGATTTCATTGAAACTCAGCTTGTCAAACCGAGATAAAATCACAAAGCCAATGTTTCAGGCTTGAGGTATGACAAAATGTCGGCATGGTGGTGTTGGGGGAGGGGCAGGAGCACAGTTCCACAGACAGGAGATAATAGGTGAATAAGGGAGGGAGGGCACACCAGCAAACAGGGGGAGGGCTCTGTGAATGGAGAGGGAGGAGTGTTGAGAGATGTAGGAAAGAAGACAGAGGGAATGGGAAGGGAGGGAAAACAGGGAGTAGGCCATCAGAAACCAGAGAAGTCGCTGTTAATGTCATCTGGTTAGAGAGTGCCCAGAAGGAAAATTGGGTGTTGCTCTTCCAATTTACTGGTGGTCTTGGATTGGCTCCTCCCCTCCACCATTTTTTTCAGACCCCTGCCTACATTTTGTCCGTGCCTTGATGAATGGCTCAAGCCCGAAACGTTGGATTTGTATCTTTATCTTTGTTTGACCTGCTGGGTCTATGTTGTATTTCCTGTTTAAGCAGAGTTATTGAGAAATTCCCATCATTCCCTTTTTAAGAAGAAAAAGTCGGGGATTGCCAACAGAGAAATTTGAGAACTTGGTGATTGTGAGTTGTGGTGCAGTTTGTCAAGCTCATTCTGGGACAGGAAAGAACCAAAGAATCCAATGTTAAGTTACCCCATTAAGCATATGGATATCTAATAGTTGTTTATTGCCAGTTAAGCTTGAGAAAACATATTAGCTTTTATATTAGTGAAAACCTTTACAAAGGTCGCAGGCCCAAAAGTGAGTATCAATTAATTGAATGATTTTATCATCTCAATTTATTTTTTACTGTATGGTAAAAAGGGTTCCTAGTGCAGGAGGGGACACTTTACTTTTACAAGCAAGCTGAATTTAAAACTACTGATGTGAGATGAGAGCTGCCTTCAGAATAAGCAAGGTGCCAGGAGCTCCCAATAAACAAGACATGAAGCCATTAGGGAGGCTGTGCCTACAGTAAATCCAAAAACCAGTTAAACTATAGGCCATTTCATGTTGGGCCTCTGCCTTGAGACTAGCTATGGAGCAGATAGAAAAATTGGAACTTACCTTTCAGACAGCAGCTCTAAAAGGCTCCTCCAGTGTCCCATTCATATCCAGAGGTGCCTCATAGCGCCCTCCAGATCCAACGGAGGTGGGGTGACTGGTGCCGTAATGCCACCCATCATTAATATGCAGCAGAGCAATGGCCGTCTTCCCTACCCATAATCCCCCACACAGCTGAAACCACTCTATGGTTCCCAGAACAGTTCCAGCTGCACGGTGGATTATGGGTTGGGAAGACGGCCATTGCTCTGCCGCATTTTGAGCTGCAAAGAGTGGCCCGAAGGCCAAAGCAGACCGGTGTGACTCTCCCAGCCCGTACTGGCCGCCCCGACTGCCCCCGCTGCCCCGCCGGTCCCTGCTGCTCCGCCAACTCCTGCTGCCAGCTCTCGCTGCCCCAACGGTACCTGCTGACAGCCCCCGCTACCTCGAGGGCTCCCCGCTGCCCCTGACTTGGAGGGAGAGGGTAAGTGGGGAGATGGGATGAGGGCTGATGGCATCATCAGCCCGCCCCTAAATAGCTGCTTAGCATGGCTATACATTCAGATTGATTGGGGGAGGTCTGCACTGCGGAGATTATCCCTCTCAGAAAGGGGTTAGAATATGTGGCTTGGAGACCACATTCAGAGAGGTAGGTGATTATGCATTTGGGCAGAGTTTCTCCGCCTTTACATCTCAATTTT
Source organism: Narcine bancroftii (assembly GCF_036971445.1). Lineage (NCBI taxonomy): Eukaryota > Metazoa > Chordata > Chondrichthyes > Torpediniformes > Narcinidae > Narcine > Narcine bancroftii. The sequence goes on from NC_091471.1 coordinate 80,754,805, forward strand.
TTGGCACTCTGAAATGGCCTAGTGTTAAATGGCTGATTGATCCTGGGAACTGATAAGACAGATTAAGCTAATCTTATTAAAACACTTAAATATGGTAAAAAGACTGATTGAGTCATTGAAAGATTCAGACCAGTGTGAGAGTACAGATCTATCACCAATGTATATAGTGTATATAGTTATAGTATCTTGACTGTGCTTACAGCGATTGGCTGAGAGCTAAGCCACGCTACTGTCTGGGCCTTAAAGGATTGTGTCCCTAGCCAGGTCGGATCATTCTGGACTGGTCGGCCACCTGTGAAGAGCTCCTGTCTTTTGCTAATAAAAGCCTTGGTTTGGATCAACAAGTCTTTGATTCTTTCGACGAGCAAAAGACAGGAGCTCTTCACAGGTGGCCGACCAGTCCAGAATGATCCGACCTGGCTAGGGACACAACCCTTTAAGGCCCAGACAGTAGGCGTGGCTTAGCTCTCAGCCAATCGCTGTAAGCACAGTCTAGATACTGTAACTATATACACTATATACATAGGTGATAGATCTGTACTATCACAACCAGACACTATCAGACACATAACAAGGAATCTGAAAACAATCAAGCCAGATTAAAGATTCATCAGACACAGGCTCCAGGAATATGTGCTAAGGGACACACAGAGGCTTGGTGCAGCTAATGCAAAGGCGCTGTTGGGAAAGATCACAGTTTGGAGTCCTTCCAATACTGGGCATTGAGGGGCTGAGACCGAGAGGAATTCCCTCAAACATGGGGTGAGGGGTGGGGGGGGGGGAGAAGCAACAAGGTGCCATGGGGATGCTAATTGTATATTTAGAGAACAAATGTAACAATGATGGGAATGTATAGTATGATTGACAGTATGGGTGGGAAAAGACTGAACGGTTTTCTTTTTTGTAAATAATTTACTGTGAATCAAGTATATTTAAAAAAAAACATCAGGCCAGCTCGTCTTGAATTTGGAACCGCTGAAATTTAGAGTTTTGAGGTGGAGCTCTCCATGAAATCATGTAAATAAATTCTTGAAGTGCACCTTGTTCTCTATATTTGAGTTAATTTCTGTGACACTGAGAATGGAGCAATGGCTGCAATCTGTACTGTGGAACTTCTGCAGTGCATGACACTTTAGGATCCCTCAATGTACCTCCCAATTTTTGGAATGTCACAAAGAGAATGTAAAAATTCCATATAGGTCAGAATTTAACCTGGACATTAAGCAGCAGCTTCAATCTAAGACACAGTGCCGGCATTCACCATTTATGATTGAGATTAAGTGCACCTTCCTTTCATGACGATGTATTTTTCAGAATTCTGCACCTTTCAGACTTGTGAAAGTTGAGGGAGAAAATACATTTAATGCCCAGATAGATGGATTAGTGAGCTATAATGAAACTAATATGATTTTTACACAGAAATAAAGAAAAATTCTGTTAAGAAATTTGCATACTTACATCTGGAGTAGTCATTTACACAGCAACTTTCCTAAGCACTTTTATGCTGCCTTCCTGCGTTGCGGAGTTTGTTGGAGGGTGAATGTTGTATTCATTTGCCCAGTTTCTTAAGGAGTGCCTGCGGTCAATTTAGACTGCAGCCGCTCCGTAAAAAACATATAGGGGTCCTGGAGGAAAAATTACGGAATGGAATTTAGCAAATAAATTCCGTCAGGTGTTGGAATATAGGGGTTAATTAATCATAGAAAATATGTAGAATATATGTTTATGTACTATTCATTTTGTATACATGAATCTATGTAACAATTTAATATTTATCTCATGGTGAAGGGAAAGAGTAATGTAAGTAAGGGGCAGCCACAGTATGTAGCAAAGTTGGCTGATTACAGTAGGTTTAGAATTGCCTGCTCCCGAAATACAAAAGAGAGGATATGTATGAAACAATTTAGTAGGTAGGTTAAGGCAAAAGGAGGTGTTGATTAGCACAGGAGACGATGGCCAGACAAGAACAAAGAGAATCCTGACAGAGACTGTCAGAAACAAAGAGAATGGAATAACTCAGTAAGAAGGCAGAAGGAGGTGTTGAGTAGAACAGAAGAACATGGCCAAATGAGAACAAAGAAATAATTAGAAATATCTGGGGTATTAATTCATTTCTGATCAAAACAACAGGATATTCTGGCCTTGAGGATTAAGATGGGAGCTCTACACCCCAGATATCTGCAGAGCAGGAAATTACTTGTGATAAATCTTATGCAAAATCTAGCAAAGAAAGCCAACTTTTGTTCTGTATGATAATGAGATCTAGCAAAGGAAGCCAACTTTTGTTCTGTATGATAAGGTTGAGCTATATAAACTGTAGAGACTGGACAGTAGAGGTCAGTCTTGGGGAATAGATCACTGTCCAGGTGACCTATGAACTAACGACTGAACCAGAGTTCTGTTAAGCTTTATTCTTGTGCTGTGTAATAAACTGATTGTTGAACCGAATACCTTCTCCTATCACTTCATTCAACGAGCACGCTAGACTCAGACGACACATAGACTAAATTGAGGGTAGGGTAAAGCCAGAGTCCGACACAGGACATTTTTACACTGCCTGGGTGGCTGTGTAAAAGTGCCTTTAAGAGTATCGGAGAGCAGACAAGATCAAGGAGTTGATGAAAAAAGTTGAATCAGCCATAAACTCATCAAACAGTAAAGTAGGCTTGGGTATCTGATTTTTTATTTTCAAAAGCATCACCCCAAGAAAGAAAAATGACAGAAAAAAACTAATCCATCAATCAGATAAATAAAACCAAATAAAAATTTCAATGTCAATCTCTTTATACACTGACTGAAAAATAAGATGAAATTAGTATTTGGATATTGGACAACATTGCTAAAACATAGCTTGCAGTCTCCACATTCTCCAGTTGATGGGAACAGAACAGTGTTGAAATGGCTGCAATTATAAAAGGAAGTTCAAATACTCAACAGGAAATATCATTACACAAACACTGTTTGGTTTGGCTGCCTGTGGGTTGATTATGATAATTAAAACAATGTTTTTTTTGCATCTTCCTTAAATTAGAAAGTTGAAACTGATTAGAAAATGTAAGATTTTCTGCTCCAGTACTGAAAAACGCCAAAAGATCATGGGGTGGGAAGCAGAAGATTAAATCAGTAAAGGGACAAAAGTAGCTGGCAATGGGGAGGAAGAGCTACAGGAGGTGGGACTAGAGGAGATGCGTGAGAGAGTGGCAGAGTTATTGACTGCAGTCGTGTTCTTTGTTTACACTTTGTAGGATGTCAAAGATGAGGATAAAGATGATAGAGAGCTGAACTGAAATGACCAGAAGCTCAAGTTGACACTTTCAGACACCTATTTCTTGGACCATTTTCGGTTCAGCACAATTTTCTATTCATTGTGTGAAGTTTTTCCAGATATACTTCCATACAGTTAAATCAGATTATGCCCAACTTTATTTCTCCTTTCATTGTGAAGGTTGCAATGTCCCGCAATCTCAAAGGGATCAGAATCAGCATTTATTATCATGAACATGACAGAAAATTTGTTGTTTTGCGGCTGCATCATAATGTATAAACCACCATTAAAAATAAATGAGAATAGTGCAAGGAAAAAAAGTCCAAGTAAGGCAGTGTCTTTGGTTCATTGATCATTCAGCAATCTGATGGCAGCCTTAATGGTGCTGGGGAGCTTCCAGAGAAGTTGACTGCTGTCCTTGTGCCACTGAGCGCTGGTGTTCAGGCTCTTGTGCCTTTTCCCTGATAGTAGCAGAGTGAAGAGGGCGTGGCCTAGGTAGTGGGAGTCCTTGAGCATAGAGGCTGCTTCTTTAAACCACCGCCTCTTGTAGATGGCCTCGATGGAGTGAAGCCTGGTGTCCATGATGTCACAGGCCAAGTTGACAACTCCCTACAGCTTTTTCTTTAGCCTGAGCGTAGGAAATTCCATAGCAGACAGCAACACAGCCAGCCAGAATGCTCTCCACGGCACACCTGTAGAGGTTTCTGAGAGTCTTCGGTGACATACTCAATGTCCTTAAAAGTAGAGCCTTTTTTTTAAATGCACATTCCAGATTTTATTCAAGGTTATTGGTATACATTTTGGTTTGACCATGTAGAAATTACAGAACTTTTTATAAATAATCCCCTCATTTCAGGGCACCATAATATTTGCGACATAGCAATGGTTAGTATATTAAAATGGTCATGTTTAATGCTTTGATGCATATCCTTTACATTGCAATGACTGCTTGGTCTGTGATTCATAGATATACACAGGTGTTGAATAAAAACGCAATGCTGGAGAAACTCTGAAGATCAAAAGGTGTCCTTTATATAGCAAAGAAAAAAATATTTAACTGACATTTGGGCTTGAGCCCTTCATCAAGGTATGGAAAAATGTTGGCAGGCATCTGAATAAAAAGCTAAGGGGAGGAGCATGGTGGCAAAGGCAGGAGGTAATAGGTGGAGAAGGGAGGGAGGGCACAGCAGCAAGCAAGGGGAGGAGAGATGGCTGAGTGAATAGTGAGGGAAGGGGGTGGAGAGCTGAGGAAAGAAGATGGAGAAGGAAAAGGAGGGGGGGGAGGGAGAGCAGGTTAGTAGAAACCGGAAAAGTCAATGTTAATACCATCTGGCTAGACAGTACCCAGACAAAAAAAATCAGGTGCTGTTCCTCCAATTTACGGGTGTTTTTTGAGGCTATGAATAGACATACGAGTATGGGAGTGAGACGCAGAACTGAAATGAATTGCCACTGGGAGGTCCCCATCACTGGTGAAAAGTAGAGCCATTGATGAGCCTTCTTCATGATTGCATTGGCATGAAAACTCCAGGATAGACCTCAGAGATGCTGACACCCAGGAATTTGAAGCTCTTGACCCTCTCCATTGCTGACCCCTTGATGAGGACTGGTTTGTTTTCTCCAGATTTCCTCCTGAAGTCCACAATCATATCGGGTTTTGCTAATGTTGAGTGCAAGGTTGTTGTGGCACCATTCAACTAGCTGATCTATCTCACCCCCCGTACACTTCCATATTGCCATTTGTGATTCTACTGACAACCATTGTGTTATCTGCAAATTTGTGGATAATATTTGAACTGTGCCTAACCACAGTCATAGGTGAACCGTAGAGTGAATGGAGCAGTGGGCTAAGCACGTATCCTTGAGGTGCACCTATAATGATTGTCAGTGAGGAGGAGATGTTGTTTCTAATTTGTACTGACAGTGGTCTTCCGATGATAAAGTCAAGGATTCAGTTGATGGGGGTGGGGGGGGGGGTGAGGTAGGGGTGACCAGCACTGAGGCAATAATAGTGTTGAAGGTTGAGCTGTAGTCTATTAAGAGTAGCAATATGTATGAGTTGTTGCTGTCTAGGTGTTCTCGAGCTGAGTGGAGAGCTAGCGATATTGCATCCGCTGTGGAGAAATTGTGTAGGTAGGAAGGTTACTTAAGTACATATTAATTCTAGCCATGACCAACCTCTCAAAGCATTTCATCACAGTAGATGTGAGTGCTACTGGACGATAGTCATTGAAGCAGCAGGATGATTGATGCCATTTTCAAGCAGATGGGAACCTCTGACTGCAGCAGTGACAGTTTGAAATGTTCGTGAACACTCCAGCTAGTTGGTTTCCAGGTACGTCTTCAGGGCCTGATGCCTTGCGAGGTTTCTCCCACTTAAATGGTGTTCCGATGTCAGCCTCAGTGACAGATATCACAGGGTCTTCCACCTTTGCAGGGATTCTTGTAAGCACTCTTCTTCTCAAAGTGGACATAGAAGGTGTTCATCTTATCCGGTAGAGAAGCATCAGCCTTTTATGGTGTTCGCCATCGCTTTGTAGGATTAAATGAGCTGCGCTCCCTATCATGGCTGGCGAGCAGCTTTCTCCAGAACTGCTTCTTTGTTGCCAAGATAGCCTTCCACAGGTTGTACCTAGACTTTTTGTAGAGATCTGGATCTGGCCTTAAACGCCCTTGATCTCACCCTCAGCAGGTTGTGAATCTTCTGATTCATCCAAAGCTTCTGTTGGGGAACTCCTGGTATGTGCACATGGGCACACACTTGTCCATGCAGGTCTTGATGAAGTAGATGAAACAAAGGTTGGTGCAACACAGTTTTATGCACCAATTATACCTTACTCCACAAAAATCACATGGTTTAAAATCTGAAATTCCGGACTTGTGTTTTAGGTGTGGTATAGAGATTGGAACTTTTATATGTTGAAAATAAAATTCTTTTGGTATGACTTGGCAGAAATTTTGACAAAAATTATAGAAGTTGATTTTCCATTGGAATCAGAACTATCAAAACATCAAATACAGTTCGTGAGGATTACACTAGTGGTAGCCAGGAGATGTACAGCTGTTACAAGAAAATCTGACTCCCCCTTACTTATTACTCATGGGAATATGGAAAGATAACATCTTAGGAAGAAATATAACATGCTTGTTAAAATATGGAAACCTTATTTTAATCCTACACCACTAGTCACTTCTGTGGCAGGACAACAAGTGTCCATTTTTCCTTTAGCTACCTTCAAATTCTCTTGAGCCAATTCCCAGATGTAACATAATTAACTTCTCCGAAAAGGTTTAAATAATATAGTTAGGTTAATAGTATTGAATTCCTGAATATCAAGATATGGACTAATTAATGAAGGCATGCTCAAACACCCCTTCTTTTTTTTTATGTTAGTAGTTGGGGGGGGGGGTAGACTGTAATTTAAAATACTATTTATGTAATAAATTTCTATGAGTATTGGAAAAATTAAACTAAAAATAAAAAAAAAAGACATGTTGCATATTCATTCAGGTCTAAGGAGTTGTCCTTGAATATGTTCCAGTCTACTGATTCAAAGCAGGTGCTCCTCCTTCTGCCTTGCTCACACTTCCACCACGTTCATCATTGGTGCTGTAGTCCTCAGTCTCTGCTTGTATGCCAGGAGTAGAAATACAGCCAGTTGATTAGACTTGCCGAAGTGTGGTCATGGGATGGCTCGGTAGGCGTTCTTCATGGTGGCGTAGCAGTGATCAAGTGTGTTAGCTCCTCTGGTCTCACAGGTGACATGCTAATGTTAATTTGTAAGAGACTTCTTCAAGTTACCCTGATTGAAGTTCCCTTCAACGATCAGGAAGGCATCAGTGTGTGCTAGCCTGATAATAGCCTACTAAGTTTGTCTACTTAATGGACTGAAGCATTGACAACCTTGTCCACTAAGTAGAGAGTGTATAGGCAAAAAGCCTTACTACTGTAACAGTACTGATGCATGACAGCTTGCAAATTCTGGAACAGACTGTGACAAACCTTTCCTCCATTCTTCCAATGTATTGAATTATTGCCAGGCTGTGACTTAAGTTGTGCTTGTGTGAAATGTTAAATTTTAAACTGTGACCATTCAGTCCCTCCTGTCAATGCTATCCTTTACAGTGATAATTCCATTTCACTAAATTAGGAGCTTGTAATACCTCCCTGAACAAAGAAAAATTTGAGCTGTAAGAGCAAAATTTTTTAACTATAAGCTATAACATTAAATAATACCTTCATTATTGTTATATAATATAATACAGACAAGTAACATTCTTTTAGAGCGTATATAATTACTAAGTTTCTTTTTGCTGAAAAGCATTGCAAACTTTGCAATCTGGAAAGGCAATCAGCAATTACATCAACTTTGCCTTTAATGCAAGTATCATTAAATTATATTCTTGCATAATTAACTCCAGTTTAATAATCTTCAATTTTTGTTTTTCATCTTACTTAAGAACACTCGGCCATTATGGTCAGTATATGCAATAATTGGTCCCTGAGCTGTACAGATATAAACATCGAAGTGCTACAAAGCCAGGACAAGGGACAATAGTTCTTTCTCTATGTTAGAATATTTTTATTTTTTATTTTTTAAAAAGTTTATTTATTCATTCAAAAAACAAATAATATGACGTATACGGCAATTAAACGTGAACATGAACATTTTTTTCTATATATAGAAAAAAAGAAAAAAGAACACCCCCCTTCAGCCAACTCTCCTAAGGAGAGCCATAAAAAAAGAAAAAATAAAGAATATTTTAAAAAACTTAAATATACATATTAAAATCTAATCAATATAAATTGAAATGTAAATATTCCAAGTATAATAGCCACTTATTAATAAAAAATTATAATTATCATGCAAAGCATATGTAATTTTTTCCATTATTAAACAATATTTCTTCTCATTATGCCATCTATTAATATCAATCATATTTGTATCTTTCCACGTACTAGCAATACATTTTTTTGCTACGGATAAAGCTAAATATACAAAAGCAAGCTGGAACTTATCTAATCCCAAACCTTTCAAAGATTGCAAACTACCCAATAAAAATACTGTTGAATCTAAAACTATTTTAATCTTATACAGATATTCTAAAAACGATTGAATTTTCTTCCAAAAATTTTGTATGTATACATGACCAAACAGCATGAAGAAAAGTTCCAACCGTATCACCACATTTAAAACACAAATCTGATTCATTAAAACCATATTTTTAAAATTTTTCAGGTGTCAAATATAATTGATGTAAAAAGTTGTAATTAATCATTACATAACGTGCATTTATCAGTCTAGTTACACTATCATAACAGATATCTAACCAATCCTCTTCAGAAAAAAAATAAAACCAATATCTGCTTCCCATTTAATTTTAGATCTATCCCAACCCTTTTTATCCATACCATCCTGTAATATTTGATACATAAATGAAATATACCCCCTCTCTGGTATCTTCATAAGAAAAGTCTCAAATTTAGTCATTTTAGGAAAAATCATTTCTCTACCAAACATACATTTTACCAAAGATAGAATTTGATAATAAAGAAATAAAGAATTCTTATCAATACCAAAATCTTCCCTCATCTGATTAAAAGATGAAAACTTACCCTCTTTAAAACAATCTCCCAAATTTTTCACACCTTTAAATCTCCAATACAATAAACTTTGATCATGTATTGAAAAGGAAATAAGTTGATTATTATACAATGGAGTCAAAGCCAATAATTTACCCCTAGAACCTATCATTTTATTTTTCTTTATCCATAACTTCATTAAATGTTTCAGTATAGGCACATTATATTGTAACATTATTTTGTACCAAATTCATATTCCACCTAAACAAAAATTGATGTATTTCAAATTCAGAAATACTTGCCATCTCAATTTTAGCCCAGCTAGGAGGCTGTACCAAATCCATCAATGAGCTAATAAATTTAAGTTGGGCTGCCTCATAATAATTTTGAAAATGTGGTAAACGTAATCCCCCTAACTCATATTTCCAAGTTAATTTATTCAAAGCTACCCTCGAAAATTTACCCCTCCATAAAAACTCCCTAACCATTTTATTTAAATCTCAAAAAAAATTATCAAGTAAATATGGAATAGATTGAAACAGATATCGTTTACGCGGAAAGATATTCATCTTAATTGTATTTATCCTTCCCACTAAATTAATAGGTAAATCTTTCCATTTAATCAAATCAGTTTTGATTTTCTTCATTAACGGAGCATAATTTAATTTATATAAAGATTGATAATTAATATTCAAAATTATACCCAGATATTTAATTCAGTCAGTCCACTTCAAATTAATAATATTCTTATAAACTTCACTTACCGGTAATATTTCACTTTTTTCCCAGTTAACCTTAATTCCAGAAAGATCCATACTGTATTAAACACTCCTTCAAATGTAAAAGTGACTGAGCTGGGTTTGTTAAGTACACCAATACATCATCAGCAAATAAATTAATTTTTAAAAGTTTTAAAAGTTTTATACCTTAGAATATATATTTTTTTGATGTTCATTGAATTTCTTGGAAAAGTAACCCACTGAATGACCAATACCATCAAAATAATTCTTTTGGAATAACACTGTTCCTGCAGTCTCTTCACTCGTATCCACACACAGCTAAAGAAAATGGTTTGTCCAAATCAGGAGATTTTAAAACAGGGCTATGGCACAATAACTCCCTTAAATTTTCTAAAGCTCTCTGACAAGATTTTGTCCACACAAATTTCTCCCCCTTCTTCAGAAGATTGGTTAAAGGAAGAGCAATTTCTGTAAAACTCTTGCAAAGCTTTCTATAATATCCTGTCATTCATAAAAACCTTCTCAGTGCTTTCTTGCCATTGGGAATAGAGAATTCAGAAATCACCTGCATCTTTGCTTGAATAGGCACAATTTTGCCCTGACCAACTACATGTCCTAAGTATGTTACAGTAGCATGTCCAAATTCACTTTTAGCTTAATTGACAGTTAATTTGCTTCAGATAACCTTACAATTTCTCCAATTCCATCAGATGTTCTTCCCATGAGTCATTTTTCCTCACCAAATCATCAAAATAAGCATCTGTATCATCCTTTGGAATATTGCTGGGGCATTTTTCATGCCAAAAGGTAGCACATTATATTCGTACAAGCCTGATGGCATCACAAATGCAGAAATATCCCTTCTTCTTTCAGTTAGTGGCACACACCAGTAACCCTTCAGCAGATCCACCTTAGTAAGAAATGTAACTTTCCCAATTTTATCAATACAATCATCAATTCTGGGAATGGGATAAGCATATGTTTTTGGTTACTGCATTAACCTTTCAGTAAACAGTAGAGAATTTAACAGTTTCATCTCTTTTAGGTACCAGAACAGAAGGAGAACAATTTGAGTTTGAAGGTCTAATAATATCATTTTCCAACATGTATTCCACCTCCTGATTAATTATTTTATTCTTTTCAATGTTTATTTGATAGGGGTGTTGTTTTATGGGACAAGCATCTCCTACATCCACATCCTGACAAATCACCAACAGTCTTTCAGGCACATCTGGAAACAAATTTTTAAATTTTAAAAGTAGCTCTTTCAATTCTTCCTTTTCCTGGGACTGGAGATGATTTAACTTATCATCCAGATTCTGCAAAATGATTGGATTAGACAGCTGAACTGGAACAGTGTTTTGTTTAAGTGACCCTCACAAGAGACAGCTCATGATCCATAGATTCCTTAATCTTGTCACAAACCGGAGGAATCACGTGATGGAGTAGTGGCCAGCAGGGGAATACCAGCCCTCTCCAGAAAAGAAGAAATAAAGTGAAGAAAATACAAAGTTCAAGAAATACAAAACTTAACAAATAAAAGATAAAGTTGTAGAGAAAAGAAATAAAATGGCACCCAAAAAGGAAAAAATAAAAACACTGGGAAAAGAAGAAGAAAAGACACTGGAAGAGAAAGGAGAAGGCCTTACCTGCATGAAGAAACAAGGAGCCATTGTGGAAAAGAGAGCCCATTCTCCAAAGTTGGTGACGACCCCGCAGAGTCACGACCACCCCCCCCTCCCCCCGACTGCTGGACTGCAAAAATGGCTTTGAGTCAAACAAAAGTGCGCTCACTAAGGAAAAGGAGAACACTGACAGGAGGGGCGCCCAGCCCTAGTGTCGGGCAAACACAACGTGACCAGCTGAGGGATGCCCGACACTAGGGCTCTCAGCTGGAACAAGAAAGCGACAGGAAAGGGAGTGAAAGGAAAGAAGAGAAGCAGGAAGGGGCCTAACAGATGAGTAGCCCAGAAGAAGAGGACCAACAGCAAGAAGCCAAGCTAGAAGAAACCCAGCAAAGTGAGACAAGCAATTCATCAGGAAAGTCAGAAGAGAGACAGATACAAGGAACAACAGTCTTTCAGGCACATCTGGAAACAAATTTTTAAATTTTAAAAGTAGCTCTTTCAATTCTTCCTTTTCCTGGGACTGGAGATGATTTAACTTATCATCCAGATTCTGCAAAATGATTGGATTAGACAGCTGAACTGGAACAATGTTTTGTTTAAGTGACCCTCACAAGAGACAGACACAGAAGAAGAGGAAGAAGACGACCAAGATCTGCGCAGAACAATAGAAGGTAAAATAGATAGACAGAATATAGATAAAACATTTTTTCAAGAACAAATGAGAGCATTAAAAGAATGGTTGACTTTAGAATTTAGTGAAATGAAAAGAAAAATGAAAAGTACAGAAGAAAAAGTGAGTAGAATAGACAGAAATAGGGAAAAGATTAGAAAATGTGGAAGAATGAAAAATGGCTGTAGAAATGGAAGTGAATGACCAAAATGCCCTAAAAGTTAAAGAAATGGGATCCAACAGTATCAAATAGATGTTTTTGCTGTAAGAAGGAAACGGGAACAATAGTACATATAATTTGGGCATGTGAGAAAGTGAAAAAGTTTTGGGAAGATCTAAATCAGGTATTAAATAAAATCACAAAAAACAACATACCAAAAAAATCCAGAAATCTTCCTTCTAAGTAATATAAGAAGTAAAGAATTAGGCCTCAAACTGGATGAAGCACAAGAGATTTATTATGATAGCCTTAGCTGCAGCAAAAAAATGTATAATGTCAACTTGGAAATCAGAAGAGAGTTTGAAAATACAGCAATGGTACATGGAAATGAATAAATGGATTCCATTGGAAAAAATAACATATAATTTAAAAAAGTCACATTATTTGAAAAATTTTGGGAGCCGTACATGGAACATAACAGAGAGGGCTTGCCTCGGACCTCCACCCCCTAAAATGATAAGACAAAATGACTTGATCCAGTGTGTAAATGTAAATGACACATTTTTCTTGTTTATTTTCATTGTGTGATGACATTGTTTAATGTTTTTATTGTATTGTACATGTTGAATGTTTAATGGTTTTGGAGTGGGGTAGGAAGGTAGGGGGAAAATAAAAGGATAAAATGCCACTGTGTGTATTTAAGAGGGAAATGTTTGTATGTATTTTGGTTGATACGGCTCACAGTGTGAAAAAAAATCTTGTCACCAACCAACACCTTACTTACCTTGTACCTTACTAACACCTAAATTCCATAATATGGCTTCAACATATTTACATGACAATTGTGTTTTGCATCTCCAATCAGGTAATCGACCACATAATCGACTTCATTAATCTTTGAATCTCTTTCATATGGTCCTGAAAATCTACCCCTACGTGGATTAGAGTTTATTGGGAAAAGAATGAACACTATCTCCCTTCTTAAAATTCCTCACTCTAGCTTTCCTATCATTTCAGGTTTTCATTTTTCCTTTAGCTACCTTCAAATTCTCTTGAGCCAATTCCCAGATGTTCTGCAACCTGTCTTTGAACTTAAAAATATAATCCAATAAATTTAACTGCATATCCTCATTAACCCATTGTTCTTTCGACATTAAAAGATCTCTAACTTGATATCCAAACACCACCTCAAAAGGACTGAAGCCCAATGATTCCTGTACAGACTCTCTTACTGCAAACAGAAGCAAATGAACACCCTCATCTCAATCCTTGTCATTATCACAGCAATAGGTCTCAAAATGCTTTTGAGTGTCAAATGAAATCTCTCTAAGGCACCTTGAGTTTCAATATGATATGCAGATAATGTAATTTGTTTAACTCCCAATTTATAAATAATTTGTTGGAAAAGTCCTGACAAAAAATTACTTCCTTGATCCGACTGAATTTACTTAGGCAATCCCACTAATGCAAATAATTTAACCAAAGCTTTCGTTATGGATTTAGCTTTTATGTTCCTAAGTGGAATAGCTTCTGGAAATCTGGAAGTTGCACATTTTGGTTCAGCTTCAACTAGCTCCAAATGTGGCAAAATGCCTGCTGAACCCCCAATTTTGTTACGAACTGAGTAACAAGTAACAAAAGACAATGAACCAGACAGTGTTTAATTTTAAAACACAAATTTTATTTCTTACTCTTAAACTATAGTTTTAACTTAATCTATCCTTAACACTAAATCTATCCCCAGCTATGCGTAGGTGTCTAGTGTATGTGTGTGTAATATACCCAAACTATTGCAGTCCAAGCCAAAATCTAGAAAGTTACTTCAAAGTTCAGTCTTTTAAATTCAGAGTTGAAGTGTAGTCCTTTGAAATTTGATGCCCAGAATTAATGTTGAACTGATGGGGAGACAGGAGTCGTGGCTGCTACAGACTCAAATTCTCCTTGCATTGTCCTTGACGAAATGTCCACCCACACGAGCTGTGGTCATAACACTCCTGGTCTTTTTGTAGGCAAGACTCAATCAGAGCTGCCTCCACGAAGCTTCCAAGATCCTGGCACCAGTCTCTCCAAGTAACTTCACTGTTAGTCACACTTAAAATGAAGCAGTCTCTCCAAATGACTTCCACTGTCAGACACAATCAAAATGAAGCACTTTGCTTCCCAAAGGTCCATCCTGGCACAGGTCAATCCTCCAAAAAGGATCAGCCACTCACAGAGCATGTTTTGCTTTGAATTCCACAAAAATGGCTAGCCAAAAGAATGGCTTTCCAAAAGGCGTTATCTTCAGCAGTCAGAATGGTTCACCCTTTGCAAAAATCACAATGTCTTTGCAAATGTATCAAATTCTGGAACAGACTGTAACAAACCTGCTGATTCTTCCAATGTATCAAATTATTGATGGACTGTTTCTTGTGTTGTTCTTGTGTGAAATGTTAAAGGTTAACTATGACCATTCAGTCCCTCCTGTCCATACTATCCCTTAGAGATAATCACATTTTACTAAAACAGGAACTCATAAGTGTGCACACACACACTATTATGAGCTACTCTATTTCTGTCTTTGTGTGCTTGCACTGTTTTGAACAATGGACCAAAAAATGTTCTTTTGTCAAGTTGCTTTAGTATAATCAGATAAATAAGCTTGAACTTGATATAGGAACAGTAAACTCTTCTGAACAAGATCAACTATGATCTTAATGAATGGCAGAGTATGCTTAAAAAAACTAGATGGCCTACTCTACTCCCGCTCTTATATCTTGTGTACATACACAAGTTGCATCCAGTATAATCCAGAATCGCCATGAAGACAAATAAATAATTATTCTGTTTGGGTGCATGAATGGAATCCAGGATACAAGCAGGGTAGTGGTTTGGAATATTACATACAAGGTGTTATACATTTAGGAAGCTAATCAGTTCTCTTTGGTTAAATGGCAATCTGAAGTATTTCCTGCAGCAATTGCACAATTATCTTATTTAATTTTAAAATGAATAATTTTTGGGATGAGTTTCTTAAATCAAAGAGTGCATGCACTTTTAAAAGAACAAAATTCAGTATCCAATTTAACAAATTCTTCTTGATATTATAAACAATTCACTTGACAATGTTTTGTGTAACTTTAATGTTGAGATATTTAATTTTGGTAACTACTAAGGTCCAAGGGTTGAGTGGACCACAAGACAAATATTCAAACTCACGCATTTACATTACACTTCATATCAGTCACCCCTTCCACCCCGCTCCAGTCTCAAACACAAGAAAAATATGCAATTATAATGTATATTCTGTAATTTCAAGAGTTCAACAAATCTGGTGTTATCCTGCCACCTACTGTTAAAATTATCCTATACTATTAGTCACCATTATTGTTTTAAAAGGCTCAATTTTAATTTGGTGCATTTAAAATAATACATAACGACAGGCTTTCTGAAGTATCATTGAAAATTCATTGCTACTTTGGCAAGGATATCCAACATATTTCATAACATAGAGGAGAGAGTGTGCAAATCTTTTGGAGTGAAAGATAACATTCCAAAAGTATAAAATCTGTAATCAACAAAACAGCAAGAGCCATGTTATATTATTTGATGCAGTGGTAGTCATATATAATGTAAATAAACTTCAGCATAAACTCATTCTAAAGTTTGAATTTTCGTTGTGTCAAACTAAAACGTCCAAGTCTCAAATATCATTAACAATGAAACATTAAAAGCTTTGCTAAATCATTCTGGTTCTTCCAGGACATATATTAATCATCAATCCTCATAACCTAAGTCAACCTTTCCTGTACTATTTCAGAGAGCTTGTTGTAGGATACTCTCGTGTGATGTTGCCTTCACCTGGGAGCAGGAAGGGGGAGCGAGTGAGAGGGAGGGTGAGAGTGCTGGAGTGAAGATGCGGAGGCCCATGGGGTCAGGGTCGCTGCCATCACCCAGCATTGTGAGAGTAGCCATCTTTTCTGAGTGTTAACTTTTAATCATGATGTTATTACCAAATATTAATTTGACTCCAAATCCTTTTCTTCCTCTCTTTGGAATAAGTGGGCCAACAGGTTTGATGTTGACTGCATCACAATCCCATGTAGTTGCCCTTGCTTCCTTCATCATCCGAAGGGCCATATTGATGAGATGGAACAATGCTGTCCCTCCCACTCATACTCAATGGTTGTCTTGATATGATGGCTTGTCTGTCTTTGGAAAAAATTAGATGTTCCACTACTCAAATTAATCTTAAGTTTGTTTTTTTTATGGGGTTCTTTTCTCAATTAATTTCAAAATTTGTAAGATTAACTATTTTCTGGTTTATGACCCCATTGGTTACCTTTTTTAAAAAATTATCAGTAGTGGTCTGTCCATGTTTAGGCAACAGCCTCTGTAGGGTGGGGTGGGGTTAGATAAATAAAATAGTAGTTTAGTTTATTTTTCCACTTCTTTTTAATGTAACATAGGTTACAATGCCATCTGTAATATTCTATTTTATTCTCATGTACACCGATGTAACATTTATACAATGAAACTAATAAAAATATTGAAAGAGGATGATATGATCATATGTAGTTACTTTTATTACTATGTCTTCTCTCTTTGGCTTGGCTTCGCAGACGAAGATTTATGGAGGGGTAATGTCAGCTGCAGGCTCGTTTGTGGCTGACAAGTCCGATGCGGGACAGGCAGACACGGTTGCAGCGGTTGCAAGGGAAAATTGGTTGGTTGGGGTTGGGTGTTGGGTTTTTCCTCCTTTGCCTTTTGTCAGTGAGGTGGGCTCTGCGATCTTCTTCAAAGGAGGTTGCTGCCCGCCGAACTGTGAGGCGCCAAGATGCACGGTTTGAGGCGATATCAGCCCACTGGCGGTGGTCAATGTGGCAGGCACCAAGAGATTTCTTTAGGCAGTCCTTGTACCTCTTCTTTGGTGCACCTCTGTCACGGTGGCCAGAAGAGAGCTCGCCATATAACACGATCTTGGGAAGGCGATGGTCTTCCATTCTAGAGACGTGACATACCCAGCGCAGTTGGATCTTCAGCAGCGTGGATTCGATGCTGTCGGCCTCTGCCATCTCGAGTACTTCGATGTTAGGGATGAAGTCGCTCCAATGAAAGTTGAGGATGGAGCGGAGACAAGGCTGATAGAAGCGTTCTAGGAGCCGTAGGTGATGCCGGTAGAGGACCCATGATTCGGAGCTGAACAGGAGTGTGGGTATGACAACGGCTCTGTATACGCTAATTTTTGTGAGGTTTTTCAGTTGTTTTTCCAGACTCTTTTGTGTAGTTTTCCAAAGGCGCTATTTGCCTTGGCGAGTCTGTTGTCTATCTCATTGTCGATCCTTGCATCCGATGAAATGGTGCAGCCAAGATAGGTAAACTGGTTGACCGCTTTGAGTTTTGTGTGCCCGATGGAAATGTGGGGGGGGCTGGTAGTCATGGTGGGGAGCTGGCTGATGGAGGACCTGTTTTCTTCAGGCTGACTTCCAGGCCAAACATTTTGGCAGTTTCCGCAAAACAGGACGTGAAGCGCTGAAGAGCTGGCTCTGAATGGGCAACTAAAGCGGCATCGTCTGCAAAGAGTAGTTCACGGACAAGTTGCTCTTGTGTCTTGGTGTGAGCTTGCAGGCGCCTCAGATTGAAGAGACTGCCATCCGTGCGGTACCGGATGTAAACAGCGTCTTCATTGTTGTGGTCTTTCATAGCTTGTTTCAGCATCATTCTGAAGAAGATTGAAAAAGAGGGTCGGTACTGCATTGTTATCTTCCACACTCATTCTCGACCAAAGACATATATTTGTTTAATTTTCTATAATAACTGGCAATGAATTGGAAGCTGTTTTGCATTGTTAGCTGCATTACAGACAAAAGCTATTTTTATTCTATCCAGATAATTAACTTCATTCCAGGCTCTCACAAATCAAAAACAAATGCATTCACAGAATGTTGAGGTCACATTTACAATGATTTATGACAGTAAACTAACTAAAACTCTTTAATCTGAATGCTGCTTATGAGATAATATTTCTTCCTGACAATAACTATGCTAAAATAGAAAGGCAAACATAATTTGCTTCAACATTTCCCTGGCCATGTGACTAGATAAGATTTTATGTCGATAATAAAAAAGAAACACACATTTCTAAATTACTAGATTGAAACCTGCGGAATTTGGACACCAGTGATAAAGATACCTCAAAAGCCAAAAGTATCACCACAGGAACATTTATTGACCATTAGACATATTATAAAATAACAAAAAAATGCTGTATTGTTCACTTTAGTATTTAAATTTAGTCTTCAAGGGAAACTTCTTTTGGCATATGTACATATTATATCAAGGTATTAGGAAGCCATATTTTTCTTCAATCACTGTATTCACTCTTGATCAGTTTCACAATTAATTGGATCATCTCATCATCTGAAAATAAAAAAAAACAATTATAGATCAATTCATTTCAATTACTCACCTAATCTGCTATCTTAAAAAATGTTTTGGAAACCAGTTAAATGAAATACATTTCAAGATGATATTCCTAAATCCTAGGTTTCCCAAGGATTTGGCCAACAATTATTCCTCAACAGCTGATTTAGATATGTGGGAGTCTATTATGTACAAATTAGTTGGTATGCTTTCTATATCAAAACAGTGATAATACTTCAGCAGTTCTTAATCATCTTGATACTTTGAAACATTTGGTGTCATGAAAAAATGTGATATTAAAATATTTTTTAAAACAAACTCAAACTTCAATAATTACATTTGAATTTTTTTTCTGTAAACCCTGCCAAGACAATTCTCATAGTCAAATTCAACACAAGACAAAATTGTGAGATATTGAGCTTTCAGATCTATAAATTAAAGTCATTATTACCTTCCATGTCACTACTTTTTTCTCTTACATCTATCTCCCTTACATAATTGTGTTGTTCGCATCCAGCACTTTTTATTGGTTGAAATATTTCAATAAAACATGCTAATGGTTCTTTGTTTTTGCACATTTAGTAAGAGCCGATTCTAACTTCTCGAGGTCTTATATGAATCAGATCAAAAATTCTTGTCACACTCCAGGGACTTTAGCAAAGATCCAAATAACTCACAAGTGCATAACTAACATGGATGAGATTTAAAGAGAGGCCCTGTTTTCCATTTCATACAGTCATTACAGATGAAAGTGACATATAGCTGACCCAGTATTCTAAACCATACTTAATTCCTCAAATAAAGTCACAGAAGTAGATTCTCTGCAATGAGTGAAAGTTGTGCAAGGAGGGAATTAGGGTTGAGAGGTAAGTGAGAGTTGGCAAGGCCTATACAACAACAGATCTGGAGAAGTTCAAATTGTTAAGTTGATACAGCAAAGTACAGGTTCTTCTGGCCTACAAGCCCATGCTGCTCAAATACACCAATTAACCTACAAACCCTGTACATTTTTGAAGGGTGGGAGGAAACAGGAACTCTAAGAGGAAATCCAAACAGACACGAGGAGAACGTATAAACTCCTTACCGACAGCGCCAGATTCAAACCCATGTTGCTGGCTCAGTAACAGCATTGAGCTCATCACTATACTAAATGTGCCCCCTGCTTATTTAAGCTTTATGCTGTTTTAAAGACACATATTTCCTAAAAAAATGAAGTAACTCTGAATTTAAATGGTTTCATCAATACATTATTCACTCTAGACATCTATTTAACTTGCAAAACATTACATAAATACTGTACAAAACAAAATAAATAGACTGAAATTACTTTCAATTGACATTTTCGGATCTTCAAGTTTCTTCAGCAGAACCGAATCAATTAAGGCTCGTAGCTCTTTAAAAATTATTCCTGTCCTTACTGGAGCCTGAAAAATAATTGATAGATATGAAAGCCTTGAACATTTTGGATGAAGATGTACAATTCTATGACGATTTGGATCCTGTCTCTCTTCAAAACCACAAACAAGCATATTTTGTTAAAATCTTATACTTGTCTTTAAAATGGTGGCTACTTATTTATATGGAATTCCACATCAGGAATCAAGATCAATTTGAACATTCAATTGATCAAATCGAACATTTTATTTATGAGAACTGAAATATTGACTTTATTCCACTTTGCATAAACGCTACCTGACCTGCCGGGTGATTTTCTAGAGTTTTCTGTTTCAATTTCTATTCCGGATTTTTACTATCATTTATTTTAATTTAAATTTACTGAAGGAGTTGTTCACAAATGAGAAAGAAGAACATGTATATTAGGTCAAAGGAGTCAAAGTATGGGAGGAGAGAGGAGGAAGGAGAATGTGCATTGGTGTAACTTAACCAAGGAGATGTGATGTGGATCACTGATGTGGATTCATAAAAAAAAATTTGTCAAGAGCATACAGCTCAAAACTATTATATGCGTGAAAGCTTCTCTTGAAGAATCAAAATTTGCAAGCTATTGGGAATGAGTTGATACTAGATGAAATTCCAGGGTATAGGCCAATGTGGATATGGCCATCAACAGTAAAACACTGAAAATCAGGGGGGGTTCAGGAGAAATGATAGAGGAATCTGAGACATGGAGAAGGTAACTAGGTCAGAATATAGCAAAACCATTTCAAAAGAATGAAATTTTAAGAGCCAAGGCATTGCCAAACCAGCAGCCAATATAGATCAGTGTGCATGGAGCTAATAGATGATTTAGTTTTAGCACAAATTAGAACAAGCAGTATCCTGAATAATCTCAAGTGTAAGAAGGGGATAGGTGAAAGCAGAGGGGATGAGTAAGAAGAAACTGCATAGAGCTGAGGAGTGCAATTAAATGTGAGAAAGTGTAGAACAATAATCAAATATACTCACCTGGAAATATATCCAATCATCAACTGAAAGTAGTCTTTCACGGTGCATCACCTCTATCTCACCACCAAAGAGCAAGATTGGAAAAGGTGAAATCAATGTAATATCTCGCACATATACCTTGCTGTATTTGACCTTGTTTGTCAAAAAAGTGGGAATAATCCATCAGAAAATGAATTTGTTAACACACAAAAAAATTACAAGTTTAGCTCCAAGAAACAACATACCCTATAAAATGATTCATTTCTTCTGTGTATGAAGATCTCACACACACAATAGTACGAATCTCCATACTGTACATGATATACATTAAATATGACATTTTTGTGCAACATTGCCTAAAGGTATGTATAAATAAACTGAGAAATATTAATTTTATGAAGATCTATTAGTCTAATGTGCAAATCTGTTCAATAAGAAGGTATACCTGTAATTTAAGGTAGGTAACATATTGAATAGCCAGTTTATACCATGACCATTAAATGCTTTCATCAGCCATTTAAAAAGATTTATGACGCATCAACTTTGATAGAAAAATAAATCTTTTTTAAGATTGCAGCATATTCTTGTATGTAAACTTAATTGTGCACAATTGCTAGGAGTGTACTAACTACACTGTGATCTGGCACGTAGCCATGGACATCTCAGAACCACAGTCAACCAACTGTTTTTTGGTTTTGAAGTGCTGGGATGGGGGAAGGAAATGGTTTGTGTCAGACACTTAAAAGTTTCTGCTATTCAAAACCAAAGTTATTTCAGATCAATATTGAATCAAGCTGTGACTGTGAGGTGGTCTAACAATGCTGGAGACCACAAGCTGATAAGCCAAGGCAGAAGTGGAGTTATTGAAAGCAGCTGTCAACTGGAAGCTCAAGGTTACATCTGCAAACTCAATGCAGATTCTCCATAAAGCAATCACCCAATCTGCACTTGATTTCTCCAATGTGAAGCAACAATTCAGGAAGAAGAGAGGCACCAATGCAAAACATCTCATCATTGGAGTCAATGTAGTATGCTAAATTACAAGAATTGCTGTTTAGCCTGCTGCTTGGGTCACTGGATGGTAGGAAGGGAAGAAGTGGAAGAACAGACATTGCACCTTCTGCACTGGCATGGGAAGTCCCATGAGAATTTGGTTGATGGGTGTCACAAAGGGAACAATCCCTTCAAAATGTTGAAAAGGGAAGGGAATGTGGTAGAATCTTGTTGGAGATGACACAAATTGAGATGGATATTTCAATGAATGTGGAAACTGGAAGGTAGGAAATTCAGGCAGAAGGGAAGCAACAGCACAGGGAAGACAGGCACCTATGCAAAACATCTAGTCATTGGAGTTAAGTGCAATGGAATGGAGAACATCGGAGAAAGGGTTGGACATGAAGTCACAATAACAAAGCGAATCTGAGCTCAGAATGGATGCTTATTGCCACCCTACAATGAGTCGGATAGATCTGAAATAAAATTGAGGGAGTGGGGCAGAGTATGATTGAAACAAAGACTATTTCACACACCAGAATGGCCTAATGTTACATTTTTGATCTGATGGAAGTATACAAAGTTGAAAGGAAAGTTCTATAATGCAGGAAGGGGTTCAACAAGACAGATGAGTGTGCTGATGGAGGGGAATTAGCTGGGTCTCTATTCAGGGAAGAAATGGAGAGCCCTTACACCCTCCTGATTTTGAATGCTAGTTGGATGGATTGTACATTGATTGTGATGGTGAACCAATGATGGTGACCGATGAATTGGAAATCTGACTCGGGGAAGAAATGCTGGGTGAGATAAGAGTAGGCTTAAACAAAGGATCTGTCAGTTGGTCACGTTTGTGGATCTTGGGCAGAAGAAAGAAATGAGCTGTGTGGGGTTCGGTAGTACAAAGTTCAGAACCTATGGTGGGAATCTCTCTCAAGGGAATGGTCTGTGACTGGGTGGAAGACAACAACCTGATGTTTGACGGTGGGACCATGATCTAGGGGGAGGTATGAGGATGAGTCTAAGAGTCAGACCATTACACCATCACTCTTTTTAGTAGGTTTGATAATGATGTCAGCATTAGTAGAGATGAGTACTGTAAGTTCAGAAGGAGTTATTTAGAGTGAGCAAAAAAAATCAACATCCCATTAGTAGAGAAAATATAAAGCCAGAGATGAGGTCCAGGTAGATTGGGATTTCTGGACCTATGGCTAAAGAAATGGGCATAAAGTTAGAGGAAAAAGAGTTCAGTGATCTCTCAGGATTGGAACTCATTATGACAAGAACAGAGGTGGACAAAGCGGAGACCTGTGCTGTTGATGGACCTTTTGGGATTAGAGAAGAGAGGATCAGAAGGGACGGTGAAAACATGGGAGGATTTGTAACTGGAGGAAGAGATGATGTCTGAAAAAAATGAAGCCGGAGAAAGGCCAGGAGGCTGGAATCCAAGAACTATTGAAGGTTATGATCTCTGGTGCTTCTTCTGCAAAGACTAATTAGAAAACTTGAAAGAATTGATATTGCATTTCATGGAGTTGTTATGAGTACATTACATTTTCTAACTTTCTTCTCGGAGTCCATCAGGACTGACTATTTCTGCTCGAAGTCTTCTGTCTGTGACATCCATACACATCAGCATAACCTGACCTGTCATTTGCAACATATCACACTTGTGTGAGAGATGGGAAAATTGATCTAAAATTATGAACATGGAAGAAACTGAAGTTCATCAGTAAAATGGCTGAAACCAGTTCAAACAGGATAAGCTTGGGGCTTAGGATGCAGGAAAGCAGAGTCAGCACGATTAACATAACAATCTTCTAGTCTTTGTGACAAGACCATAGGACTAAGATAAGGAATGGTAAGGTACAATACAATGTAGGAAGTTGAGGTAGTCTGGATCAGATAAGGGTCTCCTAGCCCTGGACAGAAGTACCAAGTCATACATTTCTAATTAGCTAACCATACACAGATTTATACATATGAAATTAGCCAACCCTAGATAGAATGAGTCAACTCTGCATATTAAGAGACTGTAGCCCAGAGAATCAGGAAGGTGTGAATAAGGACAATGACATGATGGGGCACCCACAGGATACCCCCTGGTCCTCCAAGTGTACTGAAACTGCACGTAGGCAGGAAGGATTACCTATGCCAAACCCATCCAGGGGGGCAGAAGAATGTAAGGGGGAGGGCATTCTGATACTGAAATTGACTGTATAAAAGTTGGGTGAGCCCCAGTATGTGTGTGTATTCCCAGGGTAAGGGGAAGCACCCAACTTTGCATTGTTGTAGTAATAAATGTTCTTTGTTCTCAATTTTTGTCTCGAGCAATTTCTTTAAAGGTACTATAATTTCTAACAAATGGGGGCTCGTCCGGGATCACACTCCCTCCACTGACAGAGTACCCCGACGACGAGAGTAGGTGCACCCCGGCTGATTCAGCTGGACTCACGGGCGGCGGGTGGCTGGTCAGTGGAAGAAGCGAGTGATATCCGAGAAGAGGCATTGAGAACAAACGGCGGAAGGACGCGCGCTAGAGCAGTACTGCTAGAACTCGGTAAGAGTATTTTACTTGTTCCTAAGCATGGGAATAGCGGGCAGTAAAGATGAGAGTCCTGACACAGGACGTGACCACCAGATAGCTACGTACAGCCCGCTTGGGTTGATGTTATCTGAGTGGGGCACAGGAAAGACCCGTGGTAAAGAGAAACTGACGACGGTCAGGTATTTTACTTGTTTCTAAGCATGGGAATAACGGGCAGTAAAGAGGAGAGTCCTGACACAGGACGTGACCACCAGATAGCTACGTACAGCCCGCTTGGGTTGATGTTATCTGAGTGGGGCACAGGAAAGACCCGTGGTAAAGACAAACTGACGATGGTCAGGTATTGTTGTAATGAATGGGTTAAATACCCGGTTAAAGGGAGCTCCGTGTACTGGCCAAAATTCGGATCCGAGGATGAATGGATGTGTAAAGCTTTGAACCTATGGCTCTATCAAAACCAGAAAGACAATGTTGAGAGCAGGGAATATGCAGCCTGCTGGCTCAAGGGATCCATTGAACAGCTGGTTTTGAATGAGAAAGAATTCAGGGATAAGAGAGAGGAGGAACCTCTTGTCCCTGAATCACAGGGTTGGGATGTGTTACATTCCCTCCCTCCACCTTATGTTCCTCCTATGCCAGCTCCTATCTTTCCTTCCCCTCCTATGAACTACCCTTCTGCACCTTCCCCACCTCCCCCACCACTAGAGAAGAGAGAAGAGAGCAGGAGTGGTATGATAACTTGCTCACAAAGCACTCGATTACCACCTCTGTTGACAGGAGAGAGAGGTAACTTTAATTCAGAACAGCGTGAGACTCTTCAGGAAGAAAGGGCAGAACCCTTTGATTCATTTCCCAGGGAGCAGGAACCCAGACCTAATAAGCTAAGAAACCAATTGGATGAGACCACTGCGGGAAGTTCCCATGGGAGAGGGTCTCGGTTTCGTAAATGTGCCCCTGACCAGTACTGAAGTGCATAACTTTAAGAAAGAACTGACCTCCCTGATAGAAGATCCCCAGGGATGTGCCGAACAGTTAGACCAATTTTTGGGACCATATATATATACAATATGGGGGTCTCGACATAGAATCCCCAGCAGGGGAAAAATTGGTACTAACAGGTTTTGTTACCAACTCAGCCCCAGACATTAGGAGAAAATTACAAAAGACAGAAAATTGGCATGAGCAGGGAATAACCCAGCTTCTACAGATCACACAAAAAACATTTGTCCAGACATCTGAGGATAAGCAGAAAGCAAAGGCTAACATTTTGATGCAAGCAGTTAAAGTAATAGTAGATGAGTAACATGGAAAAGGCAGGGACTGTGTGCCAGCTCCTGAATGTTGGGAGAAGTGCAGGGAGTGGGAGAGTAGAGACCAGAGATAATTTCATAAATCACGACTTCCCACTTCAGTCACTGACCAATATTGATTAAAATTCATGCTAAAAATTAAATGTCATAAATGATCGTTTTTCAATACTGTAGAATTAGCGAATTTAACTACCAGTTAATTCCAATTTATGAAATAAATTGTATTCAAATGTGATTTTGCACAGGGAGTACCTGAGTGTTGTGATGTTATAACATTTGCAGGGAGAAATGTTTGCGCAAATAGGGTGAGTTCTACACGTCTTATTTTAAGTGTATGTAAGATAAAGAAAGGATCTGATGTGTAAAGTGGCTGGATCAGCCAGTTGAAGGGGGAGTGTGCATGTCCCTTTAAGTGCACTGTGGCACTTGAAATTGAGGCTTCAGGCTCTTGTCTTGCAGTTAGAGGTATGGAGCCCTATCAACAGATTTAGTACATTTCTTCTACACATTCAGCAGTCAAGGTCCGTGAGTTGAAAGATCACCCACCTCTGGAGAATAAAGATACCTCTGGGGATTCCTATGGGGATTCCTCTAAGTTTAATCATTCATTTCTCTGGTGCATTTTCCTCTGGAGTGAAATTAATGCCTCAGCACAATTTCTCTGTATTGCCGCTGTTATTTAATTCATGATAACTTTCCCCCATTCATCAGGTTTATATTTAAATCCGGTAGTGCGGAAGTTACATTGTAAATAATCATGGAGGTAAACCCTGCGCAACTGGATTCAACTTAATGGAGAAATAAACCTGCGAACTGGTCTATGGTGCTGTGTGAGTACTGCAATAGGTGGAATATGATTTAAATTGGTGGCATAGTTCAGAACAATTGGGTGCATAAGAATAATATCATTAAGAACTCACAGATCTTGTACCAGATGCTATTCAGTACATCTTGACTTAAGGACTGGAGAAATTGGCATGTTAGAATGAGATTGGCATGGTACCAATATTTCTTGATTCAATAATGACTCCACAAGCTCCAGGATTCATGCAGCAGAACTTTTAAGTGGAATATAATAGAAACTAGCCTGTACTTAAATTATTGTGTGTGCAATCTTCATAAGAACATCTTTTAACTTTTTTTGGTGCCTGTTTTACAGACTTTTAAATAAGGCCAGCTCCTGTGAGCTGTGGCACAAGGCATTTTACTTAAGGCAGAACTAAAGGTTGAATATGTTTCAAGTTCTCTTGCAGGGGCTCTTGTGCTACAATGTCTGTTATGTACTCACTCTAACAAATTGGAGGGTTGTGCCCCATACAGACAAGCAGCTCCAACTGCATTTTAATAAGGTCTAACATATTCAAAACCCATGCAAATATGGTTTGTGTTTCATTTTACAATTTTTACACTAACACAAAGGAAAGTCAGATT
Organism: Narcine bancroftii; assembly: GCF_036971445.1. NCBI lineage: Eukaryota > Metazoa > Chordata > Chondrichthyes > Torpediniformes > Narcinidae > Narcine > Narcine bancroftii. The sequence continues at coordinate 80,781,918 of NC_091471.1, forward strand.
GTTATTCATTTTATTAAAATCTAGTGATTGGTTATATGTAAAAGCATGGCAAGAGGATCAACTAAAACCTGCCTGGGATGGTCCCTTCTGTGTACTTTTAATTACAGACACCGCAGTAAGAACAAGAGAGAAAGGCTGGACCCACATTCAAAGAATTAAACCAGCTTCTGAACCACAACATCACGACACACAGATTCAAACCCCAACCTGGCGTGCAGTTCCTTATCCATCAGACCTGAAACTTACACTGCGCCGTGACAAAGTGCCGTAATGTTACAATTTTATTCGTTTTTTTAATGGTTTCTTCAGTTTTGTGTATTTTATTGCTGTTTTCAATGAGCTTTACATTTATGGTGGTTTATTCAGTTATTGTTGTTTTTTTGCTGCTTTCAATGGGTTTTACTTTCATTGTTGTTTACTCATTTTTTGGAATATTGTTCGTTAATGTTTTAAGTCCCCCTGGAATAGGGGCAGCAGAGGTTACAATTGTGCTCCTTTAGAATGTAGACAGGGCATAGATTTAATGTATAGTCATAGTGGGATATAAGGGATCCCAATACGGACCAGGGGAACTGAACAGCTTTAGTGGAGTACATCTAATTTGTATCGTAAGACAGACAGAATGGTAGTCAGGATTGTACATGTAGCAGAGAGAGAGAGAGTTGACACATATGCTAATGTACACAGACAGGCTGCAACTCACAAGTTCAATGATACATATGCTAATGTTAGCAGACAAGCTGCAACACACAGTTAAATCACAAGAAACAATCCCCCCCCAGCTTGGTCACTTTTCATCACCCCGTGAAGGGGAGCACCAGTTACCAACAACGTGAGCTGCTTGACACTTTAATATCAGGCTCCAAACAGCCTTCGGAGATCGGTGGCCCTAGGGTTCGGGGCTGAAGAGGACATCAGATACTAGCCACAATTCAACGGAACCGCCTGACTACTGCTACTCGTTCGCTGCTGAAGGCAGCGCTTCTCACAGACTGCTACTCGTTCGCTGCTGAAGGCAGCGCTTCTCACAGCTACTTGTTCACTGCTGAAGGCAGCGTCTCTCACAGACTTCGTCAGGACAACGCTTACAAAAGTCGGGTGGTTCAAAGACACTGCTTCAATATTTCAACGTGTGGGATGGACTAGACTCTTTACTGAGAACTGGAGCCTGATACTCGAAACCCTAATAAGCAGCTGGACTCGCTACTCTGACCTTCATGGTGCTCCCCTACCTAAAGACTTTACACAGACATTACAATTCGGTTATTGACCAGCTGGGTAAAACTACACCTTACACTTATCAGTGTTACTGATCTAAAAGAAAAGTGAGGAAGGGGGGGGGGGGATCAGTCACACTGACACTAGTAGCCAAAGATCAGTAACACTGATCATGGTGAAAGATCAGTATTACTGATCTAAAAGAAAAGTGAGGATTGTGAGAGATGGGAAAATTGATCTAAAATTATGAACATGGAAGAAACTGAAGTTCATCAGTAAAATGGCTGAAACCAGTTCAAACAGGATAAGCTTGGGGCTTAGGATGCAGGAAAGCAGAGTCAGCACGATTAACATAACAATCTTCTAGTCTTTGTGACAAGACCATAGGACTAAGATAAGGAATGGTAAGGTACAATAGAATGTAGGAAGTTGAGGTAGTCTGGATCAGATAAGGGTCTCCTAGCCCTGGACAGAAGTACCAAGTCATACATTTCTAATTAGCTAACCATACACAGATTTATACATATGAAATTAGCCAACCCTAGATAGAATGAGTCAACTCTGCATATTAAGAGACTGTAGCCCAGAGAATCAGGAAGGTGTGAATAAGGACAATGACATGATGGGGCACCCACAGGATACCCCCTGGTCCTCCAAGTGTACTGAAACTGCACGTAGGCAGGAAGGATTACCTATGCCAAACCCATCCAGGGGGGCAGAAGAATGTAAGGGGGAGGGCATTCTGATACTGAAATTGACTGTATAAAAGTTGGGTGAGCCCCAGTATGTGTGTGTATTCCCAGGGTAAGGGGAAGCACCCAACTTTGCATTGTTGTAGTAATAAATGTTCTTTGTTCTCAATTTTTGTCTCGAGCAATTTCTTTAAAGGTACTTTAATTTCTAACACTTGCATACTTCAATTTTTAAAAAAAATCACATCACTAACAAAGTCCCACTGACAAGCTGAAGAGTCTAAAATAGTCTATAAAGATCAAACCAAACATGGTACAAAAAAAAATGTGATGAGTTACCTTCTCCTGGTACAGAATCCAACCATTGGTTTGAAGATCTCTGTTGATAGATGAAGGGTGCGCTTGTGCTTTACCTTGTGCAGTTTCTATGGAACAAATCACCTTGTCAGCGATGTCCACTGATGGAGTATAAATAATCTTCCCAATATTATCATATAGTCCTGCTGTTAATACAGCTTTAAGAAGTGGGACATCCTGATTGGATAAGCTCTGTTTAGAGTCCTCTGGCAAGCAGCTTCGATGGTTAGTTCCTCTGGTTCTTGGTGATGCAAAACCCACTGCCTCCATCAGCTTGATGAGTTCTTGCTTAACATCCTGCAAGTTTATTTTCATGAAACACATCATAAGTTACCATTCTGTTTATGGTTTCTTTACGAATAAAATTTTAATCTTATTAAAGATTATTCTTTAATAAGAACTTATTCTTTCATATAATTTTTAAACAAAAAGCTCAACAATACCATTCTCTAAACTAGCCTTTTCATCATGAGAAAACACATACCTAAAATATCTGATAAGGCATTAAATTATTAATCCAAAAACCTGAATGAAAATAACAAAATTAGAAGAAACACACAAACCTCCATTGTCAAAAGTGCAGTCCTACTCAAGAAGTGTTTCTTGCAAAACATAATTTCAGCACGGTATCCTTCACTTCGCACATTCTTCCATCTAAACATGTCAACAAAAAATTGTTTATATACAATGGAATCAATTAATTGAAGAATATTTGATCTACAAAATTAAGTTGATGAAAAAAAATTACTAAAATTACTAATTTAATTAATAATGCACAGAACAATAACAGATTAAGACATACCCTAAATATGCATTGTAAATAGTCAGATGATCAGAATTAGCCAGTGACATGGCTGCCTTTGCAAAGTTTGCTTCATCTTTTCCATTCACTGGAGTAACAAAGGGAGATTTCTCTGTCATGGCAGCAGCAATGGTTGCCTGCAAACAAATCATATCTTTTTATCCCAGTATTTGACACAATGTAAATGTTTTCAATGATTCACAATTTTGCAGAGGTGATCTTTCAAAATGTGAAAGAGTTATTAAGAAAAAGAACCACTGATTTTGTTTTTAATACAGAATTCCCTAGCTTTAAAACCTGGGTTGAAAAAAAACATGTATGTTTACTAAGCAACTTACTGCTTCTTCCAGACAAACCACGGATTAAACTAATTATTCAAAGCCATCATCCAAAGCCATTTCCTAAGATAAAGCTTATAAAGGTGCTAATGGCTTTGACAATTGGGCCAAAACTGTAAAGATAGCACTCCCATTCATAACTGGTTCCTGGCAGAGACAGCTAGCTGTCTGAGCCACTACAACTATTAAACCACAAGATAGTGATCTGACAGAATCTGTTCCCATCTGATTAACTGCTGACTTAGCATCTCAGTATGTCTTTCTCTCTGACGTTGAGCAAATGTTTCTTTCCTTTGAGTTTCTTAAAGATTCAATTATTTCCTCAGATTGATAAATTTACATGTGATAATTAAAGTCTAAATCTCAAGCATACAAAATGCAGATGTTAAAGTTTATTGGAACTGGACCTCCTAGACATTAGGTATTTTCAGGTGGCCAAAATCCCCCATTGTAAAGCCGCATATTATGCTCGTACGGGGCTGTCGGGAGGCCACAGGAGGCGCGTGCGAGGCGAACTTTGTAACCCTCCTCCAGGAACACTGAGGTCCCCCCTGCACATGAATGCAGCCATCTGAAAGCGTCTGCTAAGGGGATGACAGTCAGCTGGCGAGCGCCTGACAGCTCCGCTTCCAGCTGCCCCTGCCCCTCCTGTTCGGGACGTCAGGGCAGGGGCAGCCAGTGTGGGCTGTCAGTGCGGGATGTCCCCACACTGATACAGCTGCCCCATTTTCCCAACAGCCCAACATGAATACCCACACTGATGCCACTGCCCCGCTCTCCCAATGGCCTGACATGGGTCCCCACGCCCACTCTCCCAGCATCCCGATGTGAGTCCCCACACTGTAGGAGGCCAGCACAGCCAGTGAGTGTGGGGACGTCCCCCGGCGGTCCAACATGGGTGCCCGCGCCTGCTCTTCCGGTAGCCCGACATGGGTCCCCACACTGTGGGACGGCTGGCGCAGGCTGTTGGTGTGGGGACGTCCCACGTGGAATGTCCCCATACCGCTGCCCAGCTATCCCGGTGGCCTGACGTGGGTCTCCACTCTGTGGGACGGCTGGCGCAGGCTGTCGGTGTGGGGACGTCCCACATGGAATGTCCCCATACCGCTGCCCAGCTCTCCCGAGGTCCTGACGTGGGTCCCCGTGCTGTGGGACGGCCGGCACGGGCTGTTGTTGTGGGGACGTTCCGCACAGGGTGTCTCCATGCTGGCGGCCTGTGCCGGCCGCCCCGCGGTGTGCGGGATCATGTCAGGCTGTTCGGAGAGCTGGACGGTGATATTAGTGTGGGGATGTCCCCGTGGTGATAGCCTGTGCCGGCTGTCCCAGCTCTGACAGACAGCCATCCCAAACCTGACAGCCCAAAGGAACAGGAGCCAGAGTGTGCTCAGAGGCGCTGGCCACCTGAATGGCAATTCAAAGGCCGCTTCTGCTTCTGCAGGCGCATTCTTGGCAGAGAATGAATCTGAAGAAGCCTATTAACTCAGAAAAGTAAGGATAAAAGGAAAAGGGTGATAGTTATAGGGGGATTCAAGTATCAGGAGGACAGACAAGAGGTTTTTGTGGACGTGATAAGGAAAAGCACATGGTGGTTTGCTTCCCTGGTGCCAGGGTCCGAGATGTGACTATGCGCATTCAGTACATCCTAAAAGGGGAGGGTGAGGGAGGTTGTGGTACATGTTGGTACCAATGATGTTGGAAGGAAGGAGGAAGTGGTCCTGCAGAACGAGTACAGGGAGTTGGGTAGGGAGCTTAAAAGGAGGACCACTAAGGGGGTAATCTCTGGAATTCTTCCTGTGCCACGTGACAGTGAGGGCAGAAATAGAATTAGGTGGAGGTTAAACGGGTGGCTAAAGGGGTGGCGTAAGAAGCAGGGTTTTTTCTTAGATCACTGGGACCTTTTTTTGGGGAAGATGGGATCTATACTGTAATGATAGGTTACATCTTAATCCCAGAGGGACCAGTCTGCTAGCGGGGGCATTTACTAGGGCTGTCGGGGGTGGGGGGGGGTTAAACTAGTATGGTTGGGGACGGGGTTTCAAGTTAGGCAGGACAGCAGGGTGAGGGTTAGTAGGCTAAGGAAAGAGACAAGTTTGAATAATTTGAGGGAGAAAAAGCAGGAAGTAGTAAAAATATGTTGTAGTGAAAATTGTGAGAATGGAAGAGAGGAGGATATGTAGAAGCTAGGATGTAGGAGATCCTTGAGATGTATTTATTTTAATGCGAGGAAGCTGGATGAGCTAAAGGTATGGATTGACATGTGGAATTATGATATTGTGACCATTAGTGAGACGTGGTTGAAGGAAGGTTGTGACTGGCAGTTGAATGTTCCAGGATTTCACTGCTTTAGATGTGACAGAGTTGGTGGTTAAAGAGAGGGGGGAGGTGTGGCAATACTTGTCAGGGAGGATATTACAGCAGTGCTGAGGCAAGGTAGACTGGAGGGCTCGTCGAGAGAGGCAGTGTGGGTCGAGCTGAAAAATAAGAAGGGTGAGGTTACTATTAAGGGGGTATATAATAAGCCTCCAAATGGGGAAAGGGAATTAGAAGAGGAAATGTGGAAGGAAACAGATGAGATGTACAGGAGAAATAGGGCGGTGTTGGTTTGGGATTCCAAACATAGATTGGGAAACGCAGTCAGTAAAAGGGCAGGATGCATTGTGTTCAGGATTGCTTTTTGCAGCAATATGTTTGAGATGCCAACTAGAGGGGGAGCGGTTTTAGATCTGTTGTTTGGGAATGCAATGGGGCAGGTGATGGAGTAAGCGTTGGAGAGAACTTCGGATCCAGTGATCAATGGTCCATTAGCTTTAGCTTAATGATGGAAAGGGATAGGTCGGGTCCAAGGCTGAAGGTCTTCGAGTGGGGGAAGGCCAGATTTGGAAAAATGAGAAGGGATTTGCAGAGAGTTGTGTGGGCTGATCTTTTTGCCAGAAAGGATGTAGAGGAAATTTGGGGAAATTTAGGGGTGAGATTTTGAGAGTACAGGATCTTTATGTTCCAGTCAGGCCGAAGGGGAAGACTAAAGGTTCGAGGGAGCCGTGGTTTTCTGCTGAAATTAAGAAGTTGGTTCGGGACAAGATGGAGGCCTATACCAAATATTAAAAACAAGGGATTGAGGAGATGTATGGTCATTGCTTAGATTGCAGGAAGAACCTTAAGAGGGAAATTAGAAAGGCAAAAAGGTATGAGTCCATAGTTAATAAGGCGAAGGTGAATCCTAAGGGTTTTTACAGATATGTGAACTGTAAAAGGAGGGTTAAGGATAGAATAGGTCCACTGGATGATGGGACCGGTGAACTATGTCAGGAACCGTATGAGATGGGGGAAATATTGAACAATTTTTTCTTGTCCGTATTCACAAGGGAAAAGGACATTGGCCTATATGAGATAAGAGAGGCAAAGGGCTTCGTTATGGAAAGGATAGGGATTAGTAAAGCGAGAGTTTTGTAGCTTCTAGGGTCAATTAAGGTGGATAAGTCTCCTGGTCCTGATGGGATTTTTAAGGTAGGTCAGGGAACAAATAATGGGGCACTGACAGTGATTTTTCAAAGATCACTGGAGGAGGGGGTAGTACCACAGGAATGGAGGGTTGCAAATGTTGTTCCATTGTTCAAAAAAGGCAGTAGGTGTAGGCCAAGTAATTATCAGCCAGTAAGTTTGACTTCGGTGGTGGGGAAAGTTATGGAGGATATTCTTCGAGATAGTAGGGATTGATTAGGGGCATCCAGCATGGGTTTGTGAAAGGAAAGTAATGTTTGACGAACCTTGTTGAGTTTTTTGAGGAAATGACAAAAAAGGTGGATGAAGGTGGAGCAGAGGATGTGATCTATTTGGATTTTAGTAAGGCTTTTAACAAGGTTCCGCATGGAAGGTTAATAAGATAGGTTGAGTCACTAGGAATTAGTAGAGTTTGTAACATGGGTTCAGAGGTGGCTGGGAGATAAATAGCAGAGAGTCATGGTGGACAATTGTATGTCAGGTTGGAAGCCTGTGACAAGCAGGGTAACTCAGGGGTGGGTGCTGGGTCCCTTGTTGTTTATCATTTATATTAATGATTTAGAGGACAGTGTGGTTAACTGGATACACAAATATGCAGATGATACGAAAATAGGGGGAGTGGTGGATAGTGAGGTAGATTTTCTTGGATTACAGAGGATTTGGTTTGTTTGGAAGAGTGGGTTGAAAGATGACAGATGGAATTCAATGTAGACGTGTGAGGTGTTGCATTTCGGTAAAAATAACCAGAATAGGACATATACAGTTAAGGGGAGGGCATTGAGGCACTCAGAGGAGCAAAGGGACCTGGGGGGGGGTTATGGTTCAGAGTTCACTGAAGGTGGATTCCCACGTAGACAGGGTGGTTAAGAAGGCATATGGTATGCTGGCCTTCATAAATCATAGTATAGAGTATAGGAGCTGGGAGGTGATGCTGCAGCTGTTTAAGGCATTGGTGAGGCCAGGTTTGGAGTACTGTGCTCAGTTCTGGTCTCCAAATTATAGAAAGGATATAGATAAGGTGCAGAGGGTGCAGAGAAGGTTTACAAGATGTTGTCTGGCTTACAACATCTAGATTACAGGGAGATTAAGGAGACTGGAACTTTATTCATTGGAATGTAGACGACTGAGAGGGGTCTTGATAGAGGTATTTAAAATTATGAAAGGAATAGATAGACTAGACAAAAACACTCTTTCCCCTGAGGGCAGGGGAGGTTAGAACAAGAGGCCGTGAGTTAAGGGTAAGGGAGCAACACTTTAGGAGAAATATTAGAGGTGGCTTTTTCACTCAGCGAGTGGTGGCAGAATGGAATGAACTTCCGAATGAGTTAGTTGTGTCAGGGTCCCTTCTGTCATTTAAGGTTGGATGCGTACATGGAGGTGAGGAAGTTGGAGGGTTATTGGCGGAGAGCGGAAAGTTTGAGCTAGTGGAGTTGTTCTAGTGAACCGGTGCGGACTCGAAGGTCCGACCGACATGGCCTGTTTCCGCTCCATAAATGGTCATATGGTATGTAAGAAATGAAATCTATTTGAATCGACTTGTTCACGTGAATACTTGTTTGATGCCAATAATTTCCATTTCTTAAGAAAGTACACTCTGATGTGTTAAACTAAGAAATAAAACAATGTACAATACCGCAAACAAATTCAAGGAGATATGCTTATCAATTTGTAAGAGACTGACATTAAAATCGTCATATATACTGCACCTTCTCACTTGTGTTCTTTGAATGAGGTTCTGGTATTACTACTTAAGGTGACCTTGCCTACCTGACCTTAACCACTCATTCCTGTAAGCGTAATTGTACTAAAGGTGTTTGTATTGCTCTATGGTTCTTGTACTTGTCTTTCTATCTTGACAACAGGTCAGACTATCACAGTGAATCTTTAAATTGTGAGCATTCATGCAAAGAGCATACTGCTCACACCTTCCTCATGTGCACTGTTCTGTCATTCGCTTACATCCACATAACAGGAAGTCCAGAGAAAATGTATGTTAACCTGAAAAATTCTAGGTTAACCAGAATCTCAAACAATGAAGCTGATTTTACAGGAGATAAAAATATTGGGGGGGTATAGGGGGTTTTAGTTAGATGGGTTTGTTTTTTTTTTGAATTTTATTTTTAAATAAACTTTTCAAAAAAAAATTGAAGATTTTACATCAGAATCCAAGGCAGAGATGAATCTTTGATAATCAAGGACAAACAGAGAGGATATACATGTTAGCAATTTTATGAATTGTTAATTAACTTTCTCTGAATGCCCATTCAGAGCCAGCTCTTCAGCGCTTGACGTCCTGTTTTGCGGAAACTGCCAAAATGTTTGGCCTGGAAGTCAGCCTGAAGAAAACTGAGGTCCTCCATCAGCCAGCTCCCCACCATGACTACCAGCCCCCCCACATCTCCATCGGGCACACAAAACTCAAAACGGTCAACCAGTTTACCTATCTCGGCTGCACCATTTCATCAGATGCAAGGATCGACAACGAGATAGACAAAAGACTCGCCAAGGCAAATAGCGCCTTTGGAAGACTACACAAAAGAGTCTGGAAAAACAACCAACTGAAAAACCTCACAAAGATAAGCGTATACAGAGCCATTGTCATACCCACACTCCTGTTCGGCTCCGAATCATGGGTCCTCTACCGGCATCACTTACGGCTCCTAGAACGCTTCCACCAGCGTTGTCTCCGCTCCATCCTCAACATTCATTGGAGCGCTTTCATCCCTAACGTCGAAGTACTCGAGATGGCAGAGGTCGACAGCATCGAGTCCACGCTGCTGAAGATCCAGCTGTGCTGGGTGGGTCACGTCTCCAGAATGGAGGACCATCGCCTTCCCAAGATCATGTTATATGGCGAGCTCTCCACTGGGCACCGTGACAGAGGTGCACCAAAAAAAAGGTACAAGGACTGCCTAAAGAAATCTCTTGGTGCCTGCCACATTGACCACCGCCAGTGGGCTGATATCGCCTCAATCCGTGTATCTTGGCGCCTCACAGTTTGGCGGGCAGCAACCTCCTTTGAAGAAGACCGCAGAGCCCATCTCACTGACAAAAGGCAAAGGAGGAAAAACCCAACACCCAACACCAACCAACCAATTTTCCGCTGCAACCGTGTCTGCCTGTCCCGCATTGGACTTGTCAGCCACAAACGAGCCTGCAGCTGACGTGGACATTTACCCCCTCCATAAATCTTCGTCCACGAAGCCAAGCCAAAGAAAGAAGAATTAACTTTCTCATTCCAAGCTTGAATGAAATCTATTTTCTGACGAGCTGTCAATTACAAATAAATCAGCCTGATTGCTCAGAAAGACCAAGAAAGGATCACAAGAAAATAATTGGAACAATTTACAAATTACTGATTTGAGATTTGAAAACTTCAGGAAACTATTTGAAACACGTTTTGTCTCAGTCTTACTTTAGATCCTAATCAGAGATTTTTAAAATGCAAAATTGCACTTGGATTGAAATCTTAATTTGTTTCCAATTTACTTACCACAGGTTCCAAACAGCCAAAAATAGCACCAAAAATCAACATTTTCCCAATTTTTACATTTACTGGAAGAGCAGCCAGATGCTGTCCCAATGGGGTCAATATTGGTTTGTTGATTTCACAGGCTCCAATTTTCCTCAGCAGATTCATAGCATTAATAATGACTTGATTTTGTGGTGGATCTAAAGCTCTGGCAAGAAAATCTTCTGGAGACCCATGATCACATTTCTAAAACAGAAACATGAATGAGAAATTAAAATTATAGCACATCAAATTTTAAATTCATTACAATTAGACATACTGCATGGTAACAGGCCATTTTGACCCACGAGCTCTTGCTTTATACCCAATTAATTAACGTCCCCGGTACATTTCAAATGGTGAAAAGAAACAGAGCTCCCAGGAGAAACCCACACAGACATGGGGAGAATGTACAAACTCCTAACAGACAGCACAGGATTTGAATCCCAGTCCCGATTGGTGGCGCTGGTAAAGGCGATGCGCTAACTGCTACATCAACTGTGCCATCCTGGATAATTGCCACATAGGATAATTATGTATGGAATTCAACGAATGAAAGCAGAAATAGAATGTTATCCAATTTTATGGAGACACAACGAGGTGACTGCAGATCCTAGAATCCAAAGCCAAACAATCTGCTGGAGGAACTCAGCAGGTGAATAAAGCAGTAAGTCAGGAGTTATGGCTTGAAGGTTCAACTATTCTTTTTTGCCACGTGATGTTGTTTGACCTGTTGAATTCTTCCAGCAGCTTGCGTTGGTTATCCTTTTTCACTTACTGTTATGTCATTTTTGGGTGCCATGGTTAGCTTAATGGATAGCACAACGCTATTACAGCATCAATTACACAGGTTAGAAGCAAGCAAAATTTCCAAGGAGTTTGTATGTTCACCATGTGACCTGCGTGTTTCCTCTGCATGCTCTGGTTTCCTCCCAATTGATGTACGAGGTTCATTGGCTAATTGGTCACATGGGTGTATTTGGGCAGCGCAGGATAGTGGGTCATAGGGGCATGTTTCCATGATGTATCTCTAATATTAAAAATTATTGATCCCACAACCATCAATATCAAAGTAAAAGAAGCAAGTCAAAGGGAGAAAGGGTTGAAGGTTGACAAAGAAAGATAATGAACCAAAACCAATGCCATATATTTCAGCTCCAGAGAGAACATAGAAATTTACAATGAAGTTCAGGCCCTTTGGCCCATGATGTTGTACAGACCTATATAAACGGACTTAACAAACTATAACCTATAACCTGTTAAAGATGCACTTCTGTCAAGGTATTAAAAGGTACAGTAACAAGCCACCATGTCCAAAACACAGTCATTATTGAGTCACACCAGTGGGAATGAGGGGTACCAATAGTGGGTAGACAGAGTCACCTCACTAGAACAGTTTGAACCTCATTCAAATAATCCAGGGCAAGGGAGCAATATTTAAGGACCATTCTTGCATACAAGAGATGTTACAGGCAATATCAGCATATTTCTATACACAGGAAAATAGTTGCCACCAAATGGCCATGTACATGTCATAATTGAGATATGAATTTAATAGCATATATAATGAAAACAGTCTGAGAGGCCAGTTACAATATACAATGATTTCCTTGCTTAGTTTGTCTGAGCTCAATCTCTAATCAGCAACGGCTGGTTTCACATCAATTTGATGTTATCAAGGTTAACAATGAACAATACTAAATTGGGATGGAGCTGGTGCCACTATGTCCCTGGGTTTGTTCTTTAGCCTTTGACATTTAAAATAGTATCTGACAGGTTCTGCACTCACTCTAGCTAAATTTGAGAGGGAAGCCAGTTTATGAATTGGGAGGCTGTCTGACAGGTATTGGGATCAAGGCATTAGCTTCTTATGTCTAGAGCATGGGGGTGGGGGGGGGTTCATTATTACCTTAGGGCAGAAGAGATGATTGATTCTAATTTCTTGTCTGGATTACTCTCTCCCAGCTTACTGGCAAAGTCTGTGTGATGATTTCTTCTTCATAATTCCCACACCTAGTTATTTTATAGTTTTTATAGAGTTGTACCCTCTGCAGTACAACTCCAATTATCCGAAATGGTCAGGACCAGGCCTGTCAGATAAATTTATTTTTCAGAGAAATGGTCATTTTTTAAAAACAGCCCAGTAGCAACAGCAAATCACTTGCATTAATAGCCTCTTTCATGCAGAGAAAAAGCCATTAGTTGCTATTACATGGGCAAAAAAGGAAAGTCAAGGAATTTTTTTAGTCAATTCATTTACCTCAGGACCGCTACTATTTTTTGGGGGAAACCTGCAGTCTAAAGGATCTTTCAGGTAGACCAAACACTCATCTGTGAAGGCAGAGGTTCTTCACTCTTACGGCGAAAGACATACCTTCCTGAATGCACCGTGGTCGGCTCCGAGGAGCAGATTCCAACCCTTCTCGAGAAAGGATAATCAGCGGAGCACTCCTGACCTGAATGTACAGCCACTGCAAGCAGCTAGTTAGGGGCAGGCTGATGAAGATGCCATCAGTCCACGACCCATCGCCCCACTCAACCTTCTCCCTCCAAGGCAGGGGCAGCGGGCAGGAGCCGTCAGGGCAGGGGAGCTGTCAGCTGGGGCTCAAAACACAGCAGAGCAGTTCCAACTGCATGTGGGATTATGGATAAGGAAGACAGTCATTGCTTTGCCACATATTTATGACGGGTGGTACTACAGCAACAGTTGCCCTGCCTTCATCGGCTCTGGTGGGCGCTACGAGGTGCCTCTGGATAGGAATGAGATGCTGGAGCTGCCTTTTAGGGCAACTGTCTGAAAGTTAAGTTCTTAGTTTTCCATTCACTCAAGGTGGAGGCCAACATGAAATGGTTTTAAATCTCACTGCAAAACTCACCTCAGCTGATTACTTGCTCTATGTAAAAGCACTGGGACCAACACACAGATGAACTTAAATGATCACAAGGTGAGTAATTATGTTAAATTTTTCAGAGATTTTTCCAACATTTGCTGGGGAAAAAAAAACACTCCTGTCTCCTTTCGCACAGACATGATAGATTCTACTTTAGTCCCTTATCTCATCCAATTAACATCTTCTATTAGTCTGGATTCCTCCCCCATTGTTTGAATTCTGAGCCTTCCTGATATATCCTGCTTTTGCTTTTTCTGATTTTTCCTTGAAGAAGGGTTCAGGTCTGAAATATCGGCAATATATCTTTGTCTCCTTTAGATGCTGAACAGACCAGCTGAGTTGCTCCAGCATTGCGGTGCTTTTACTGTAATCGTAGCACCTGTAGCCTATCGTGTTTCTCTCAGAAAGAAAATGAAGGTTACGTAGAATGACCTTATGGTTTTCAGGGAGCCACACAGCTGAAGAAAGCCTTATCACTATATAGTCACAATTAGACAAGCTGACTACATTGTCTACCAGAGTGAGCCCATTTGCTTACATGAAGAACTCTGAGTGCAAGTCCAAAAGGATCCCTGAAAGTGGCCAGATAGGCAGATAAACTGGAAATAATGGCAAATAGGATATCTTACCTCCCTTATAAAGAGTAAGGTGGTTATGGTACAACTTCAGAAATCATTGATTAGGTCATTTTTGGAGTACTTTGCATAGCTCTGGTCATGATACAATGGGAAGAATGTGATCACACTGGAGAGGGTTCAGGGGAGATTCACCAGGATGTTCGCTGGGATAAAGTTTTCCAATTACGAGAAGAGGGTTAGATTGACTGTTTGTTTTCCTTGAAGTGGAGGAAGCTGAGTGGAAATCCTGATAAAAGTGTCAAAATTATGATCAACTTGGAGTGGTTAGAGACGAGAAAACATTTCCATAGGTGTCAAAAACTAGAGGGCATAAGTTATGACAACAACAGAATGCAGATGAGCATTAAGTTTGAATATTGATCTACTCAAAGCAATATTCACCTAAATTAAATATTTAAATCTATTACGCACAGCAATGCCGAAGTGAACAGTAAATTCTGAAATCTTTCCATGCAGACATTACCATGATATGAAGGCAAAGCTCTTCCAAGGGTACTCGTAAGATTTCTGGGACAGAGTAATCTACAAAACTGTCATATCTGGAGAAAGAAAACAAACATTATTTTCTTTAAAAAAAAAGGTTCAACTTTTAAAATGTAATATTAAATTTCAAAGATTAAACGTTTTTCCAAATTAAAATAAATGTGCATTGTGCAAGAGAATTAATTAACAAAATAATTTATTTTAAAAATCTACTAATTGATTGATTTGCACTATTTAACAAAATTATCCAACTCCAAGCTTCAGATAATTAGCAGCAAATGAAAAACTGTTTAAAATCCAAAAAATCAATGGCCAACTTAATTTAACAAAAAAAATCAATAAACTCATTTAGACCAATGCAATTGCTTTATTCTCAGCTAATATTGTGTATCTGAGTGTTTCCAGAATGAAGAGTTTAATCTAAGTGTACATAACATTTTGGATATTGACCAAGTCCTATATAACCACCATCCATAAAGTAAGTCTTACTCATGGTCACCAATATTTCATTATACTAGACAAAATGGAATTTAAAACAAGAAGCCATGATTGGTGTATTAAAAAAAAAACTTTAATAATGGACATTTGTTTTGAAGCTTGTGAACAGTTTGATGCAGAAATCAAACACAATTTTGCTTATGGCTTAAAGCAGTGGTTAACAACCACTTTAAGTCATCCCTATGCCATCAATGCTCCGTGATTAGTAAGGGATTGCTTAAGGTGGGAAGAGAAGGTAGAGAATCACTGCTCTAGACCAATTGATACTGAAATATTTTGCTGGAGAAAAATTGTCATTGGCCCATTTCCTTTTAAGTTATGAAATCGTGCACATAACGAGTCAATTAGATACGATTAAAACAGTGGTTTTCAAACATTTTCTTTCCACCCACATACCACCTGAAGCAATCCCTTACATAATCACAGAGCACCTATGGCATAGGGAAAACCTAAAGTCATATGTGAATGGAAAGAAAAAGGTTGAGAACCCACTGGCTTAAAGCATGATCATCCCCCTCAATTCCAAAGCTACAAGAAATCCAGATGCATCATGTACAAATACTTTTGATAGAAGCATTCAAACTGTTTAATTGGAAAAAAAATTATGCTTTGAACATCCAATATAACAAGCAAATCAAATATAATTATGCACAAGGATTTAATATTTAATCTATTAATAGGGACAATATGCTTTTTTTTTTGCACAGAAACATTGTCAAACAAGCCAGGAAATTAAACTCAAAGTCAAGCCTAGAAGTGATTACATGACCCCACACCAAAATCATCCAGGGAGTTCTTCTTCAAACCTCTAGTGAAAGAAAGACAGATTTGTTCAAGATTCAATTTATTGTCTTTGTAATAAAACTGTCACATTACATGAAATTGCTTTTGTCTGCTGTAAGGCAGACAGATTCACCATCAGCAGAATTGCCCGAAGCGCCTCTTACAGAGAAAGAGAAGCAAAAGGGAGTCTCCCCAGAGTCACTGAGCGTCCGTGGATTCGCCTCCATCGCTTCCACAGCCATACAGAATCCAGTCCAAACCACTGGCGA
Source organism: Narcine bancroftii (assembly GCF_036971445.1). Classification (NCBI taxonomy): domain Eukaryota; kingdom Metazoa; phylum Chordata; class Chondrichthyes; order Torpediniformes; family Narcinidae; genus Narcine; species Narcine bancroftii. Next base: position 80,797,896 of record NC_091471.1, read on the forward strand.
CCCAAACTCCAGATCTGAACGTCTGACACAGTCAGAAACCCTTCAGTGCCTTTGGCACCTCCTCTCATCCAGGATCCAATACATCGTACCCCTTCAGCCAGTTTCAAGCCAGTCTCCAGCAGTCTGCAACCTGACATGAGTCTCCTGACAGCAGTCTCCAGCAGCCTATAGCCTCTGTGGGTTCCTCACCTTGAGTCACCTTGCGGCTCGCCACATGCATTGGTCTTTCAGCCACAGAGTCCCTTCACTAGTCTGCCACCATGGTCACCATTCCGTGGGTGATCTCCTTTGCTTCTCCCTCTCACACAGGGGATGATCCCTGTTTCCCTGGAGTCTGCAACCCACGTGGCTGTTGCTGATAAGAGGTGTCGCCATCTTGGGCGCAGACCCCAAGGTCACGGGATTTTAAATAAAACTGCCGTCAGCTCCTTTAACGGGCTGTTCAAAGCTTGTGCAGAGCTGACAGCAGTTGACTGGGTGCTTGGACCCTGCGGGAGTGCTGTATCTCTAGTCCTTGTAGGTCCGGACCAGCGCTAGCACTGCCGTTACAGCATCACCATTTTCTGTAAGTAAATTCATCCTAGGTTTAATTTGATGTTCTTTTTTCTCATCTGGATCCCAATCCATATCCTTAGCTTTCTTCCCGTCCCCCTGACCCTTCCTGGTGCCTCATTCATGTTCTGTTCCTGTGCTCCTTTTTATTTGCCTAGTTGCTCTATTTGTCCAGGAACAATACCATCAGAGAAATTATTTTGCTGACAATATCACATTTTCAATAAGTAAAATTAGGGGGGTGTGCCACGTGAAGACGTGGGGTTAGACTGTAAATCCCTACTCTCCTCGACACAGTTGAAAAAAAGTGACAAAGGTTATGAAAGTTATATAAAATAGAAGAAAAAAGTGTTTAAAGATACACAGAACAGATCAACATGCCACCAAAGAAGGATAAAGCTGCTTAGTGACACAAGAAACTGAATACAAAAAAGAGCAAGATAAAGAAGAAAGGCCTACCATAAGGAAGGATCTTGAAGCTGTCCGGAAGATAACATCCAAGGGAGACAGGCCAAAAGCTGGGGAGACCTTGGACACTGCTGCGCAGGGTCTCCTCTGACAACGGCCAACTGCATTGGGAGAAGAACTGTCTCACAAAAAAAAAGCAGAGGAAATTTTAAAAAAAGATTCCTGAAGTCTCCAGCTCCAGTGAATGAGAAGACAAGGAGGAGCAAGAAAAATATTCAGAACAAGAAATTATGAAGAAGGAAAAAAAATTACAGATATTTCTATGCATACAGCTGAAATGATAAAATATATGGACATTTTTTGCAGTCTATGATGACATTAGCAGATAAAGTTTAAAAAAGAGAGAAAATTGAAAAATTAATGCAACAGGTTGACAGGAGATTTGAAGTAGTAAATGGAAAAATTAAAGGAACGAGTTTGAGATTCAAGGCATTAAAGAACAGATGAAGAAAGTACAAGCTGAAGCTGCTGCAAAAACTGAACAATTAATGCAAAAAATAGACATTTTGGAAAACTTTAGTAGAAGGAATAACATCAAGATTGTTAGGCTTAAAGAAGGTGATGAAGGTCAAGACATTAAAAGGTTTTTGCAACGTTGGATACCGGAATCTTTGGGACAGGCTGAATTTCAAGGAAATCCAGAGATTGACAGAGCCCATCTAGGACTGAGACCAAAGCCACAACCTGATCAAAGGTCTCGTCCAATACTTATTAAATTCCTTCAATATGAAGCAAGAGAGAAGATATTGGAACTGGCAGCAAAGCAAGCCAAAGAAATATGATCACCTCTGATTTATAATGGAAATAAGATTTTCTTTTATCCAGACACAAGTTTTGAATGGTTAAGAAAAAGAACAGAGTTTAATCCAGTTAAAAATGTGTTGTGGAAGAAAACTAGATGTTTTGAAAGTTTTCTCCCAGTTGGGAGAAATAGATTTTTTTTAAAAACGGGTCCCAATGAGGCAAAGGTGTAGCCCATTCATTGCCTGAAAGAGAAAGACAGGTTGTTGCTGATATTTGAAGTGTTTATATGACAGAAGTAGTTTTGCTGTAACTGGGAAAAAAAATAAACATGCTTCAAGAGAGGTTAAATGGGGAGGAGGTTTTAACCTATAAGTGATCTATATATATATATTTTTTTAAAATCTATGATAGAATCTGAATCGAGGATTGTATGGCATATTGAGCGAGTTAGTGGGGAATATGAAGCTAATTACTGCGAAGTCACGTACATGAGTGTGATTTTGTGATCACATCCCGAATAGATCAGGGAAATAGAGATGAAATAACATCACACGCCTCGGTTGGAGGGGGGTTCTTTCTTTTTTCTCTTGGTTCTTTTTTGTATCTTTTTCTTTTTTGAGCCTGAATTGATTAAGGACATTGTAACATATGTTATTAATATAATGGGAATGAGCAGAGTGGGAGAGGGACAATAGATAGATAGAGGATTTAATAATGGTACTTAATAGCAGGAATATTGAATTTTATTAGCATTAATATTAACGGAAATCAGAATCCAATGAAACAAAAAAAATTACTAAGTTATATGAAAAAAAAACTTGTGGATATAGCTTTTTTGAAGGAAACTCATTTGACAGAAATAGAACATGGGAAGTTAAAAAGAGATTGGGTTGGAATGGTATTATCTTTGTTTAATTCTAAGGCCAGAGGAATACCTATATTAATAATTAAAAGTTTACCAATTAAAATATTAGATACAACTATAGATAAAACAGGAAGATATGCAATGATTGTCAAATTTATTCAGAACATTGGACCTTAATGAATATATATACGCCAAATATAGATGATGGGAAATTTATGTAAGATTTTTTTAAATTTTACTTTTGACTCGAAATTAGATAGATCCAGTAGAACTACTGTAAGGTAGTTATAACTGTGACAACTTTTATGAAGGAGATGAAGCTCAATGATAGTTGGAGATAAATTCATCCTAATGATAGGGATTATTCATTTTATTTTTTTTAGACGCAAGACGTATTCATGTATAGATAAGTTTTTAGTTTCTACACAAATACATGCCAGAGTCCAAAAGATTGAATATCAAGCTAGAATATTATCAGATATTTCACCTTTAGTTATGTCAGATATATTAGAGGAAGAACAAAATGTAGGTTATGGATTGAGATTTAATACTGCTCTTTTCAATAGGAAAGATTTTTGCGTATTTATAAGACAACAGATAAAGTTTTTTGTTACTAATGAATACTCAGTAACAAATAAATTTATTATATGGGATTCTATGAAGGCCTATTTAAGAGGAGAAATAATAAGTTATACATCTAAAGAAAGAGTATATGAGAGAAGAAGATAACACTGGATAAGGATATATTGCATTTAGAAAAAGAATTGCATGTTCAGAAAAATTATGAGAAACAATGATTATTAGAATCAAAAAAATTGAAACTTAATACAATTCAATCTTATAAAGCAGAAAGAGATACAACGCGTACACGACAGAAATATTATGAGTTGGGGGAAAGAGCCTATAAAGTCTTAGTGTCGCAATTAAAAACTGAACAATTGCCAAGGACAATAATAATTACAACAAAGACGGAATCTGGTCAACTTACCTATAAAACACAGAAAATCAATGATGATTTTAGGAATTTTTATGAAAAAACTATATCAATCTGAGTTTCTGAAGGAAATATTTATCGTAAGTTATATTACCTGAATTAAATATGGAGGAAAAAATTGAATTATAAAATTCCTTCAACACGTTGAAATATGACACTGATATCTTTGTCAAATAACAAGGCTCTGGGAGAGGATGGTTTCTCTTCAGAGTTTTATAAAGAGTTATTAATTCCTGTTTTTATGGGATTATTGGATCAAACAAAATATTTTATGGATGTACCAGAAATGTTTAAAACAGCACTAATAACAGTTATTCCAAAAAAATGGAAACATTTGTTACCATCTTTTTATAGACCAATATAACTTTTAAATACAATTATAAAATTGTATCCAAACTATTAGCTAATCGATTAGCTAAATGTTTACCTAAATTAATAAATATGGATCAAACTGGCTTTATTAAATATAGAATATCTGCGAACAATATAGTTAAATTTATAAGTTTATTATAAGCCCAGAAAAAAAAGATACTACCAGTTGCAGTGTCTCGAGACGGGGAAAAAGTGTTTGATAGATTAAAGTGGAACTTTTTATTTAAAGAGTTAAATGTTTTTGGAAATCCAAATACTTTTTAAAATTGGATAAAAGCTTTATATAATCATCCAAAAGCCAAGGTGGTCACAAATAGGCAAATATTTAAGCCTATTCTATTAGAAAGATCATCTAGGCAAGGATGGCCATTATCACCATTCTTATTTGCATTGGCTATAGAACCATTGGCAGAAGTAATAATGAGATCAAGGGTTTTAAGACAGAAGATAAAGAACACAAAATTAGTTTGTTTGCAGATGATGTTATACTATATCTCACAAAACCAGAAATATAATTGAAGAAAATAAATGTACGATTTGCAGAATATGGTTTAAGATCAGGCTACAAAGTTAAAGTAGAAAAGAGCGAAGTGATGCCTATGAATAGTGGGGATTATACTCAAAGCAAGCAGGTGATAAAGTTTAAATGGCAAAAGGAAGCAATTAAATATTTAGGAATTAATATTGATAGGAATTTAAATAATTTACTTAAATTGAATTATTTACCATTATTTTAAAAAATTAGTGAGGATTTAAAAAGATGAAAAGATTTACCACTATCTTTAATAGGAAAGATAAATTGTGTAAAGATGAATATTTTTCAAAGGATACAATATTTATTTCAATCATTATTAACCACTGTACCAACAAAGTTTTTTCAAGAATTAAATAAAAATGTAGAAAAATTTATTTGGCGAAATAAAATGGCAAGAATAGCCATAGAAAAATTGATTTGGAAATTTGATGAGTGTAGAGCGCGTCGAAAGAACTAAAGACTTGTTGATCCAAACCAAACCAAGGCATTTATTAACTGAAAGATTGGAGCATATCACATGTAGGTCGACCAGTCCAGAATGACCTGGTCTGGCTAGGAGCAATCCTTTAAGACCTGCCAGTCGGTGTGGCTACACTCTCAGCCAATCACAGTCATCCTACACTACAGTCTGTACATATACACTTTGGTGACAGAATCTATCACAATGAGGGAGAACTAAGAGGCCAAATTTTTAAAATTATAAAGCAGCTCAATTAAGATTTTTGTCCTGTTATCAATCTGGGGAAAAGACAGCATGGGTACAGAATGAAATGAATAAAATAGAAGAAATTAATCCAGAACATATTTTGTACAAATTGTATGAAGAACCTTTGAAAAGGGAAAAAAAGTACCAATTCTAAAGCATTTGCTTAAGATATGGAATGGAATCCATATGGAAAAAGGAATAATGAACTATCAAATAGCTAAGATTATATTAAAGCAGAACCCACTTATTCCTTTTACATTAAATAATCCTTTTTTTGATATTTGGCATAATCATGGGATAAAGAGGATAAAAGATTATTTTTAGGTTCCTTTTTTCTGACTTTTGAGCAAATGAAAGAGAAATACAATATACCAAATAATACTATTTTCTCATATTATCAGCTCAAATCATATTTTAAAAAGTTAGGTGCAATTTTAGACTTCCAGAGCAGAGTCAATTTGAATTGATAACTGATAATTTAATAACTGATACATTTATATAGAAATTTATTACTAACATGTGTATAAAATTACAAGACACAATGCAGAAAAAGGAATTATATGTCAAAACAAAGGTAGGAAAGAGATTCAAGAAGAGGTATGGTCAAGATTGTGTCCTGAGAGTGTAACCAATACAATCAATGTCAGATATCAAATGGTAAAATATACTTTTTTTTCACCAGCTATACCATACTCCATACAAATTACATGGGCTTAACTCAAATTGTTCTGATAAATGCTTCAGATGTAATAAGGAAATAGTAACTTTATTGCATGCAGTTTGATTGTGTGGAAAAGATGAAAAATTTTGGGAATATTTGAGTATATTAATGGGATGAATTATGAAGATACAAATACTAAAAGATCCCAGAATATTTCTGCTATGTGATTTATATGAAACAGACATTGAATTGAAGTTAGATAAGTATCAACAAAAGTTTTTGAGTGTCACAATAGCGGTGGCAAAGTGTATGGCAGTAACGTGGAAGTCAGACAATATTGTAGGGTTGGATAGATGGCATGTGGAAATACAAAAATGTACACTGTTAGAAAAAATTACTTATAATTTAAGAAATCAACCAAAGAATTTTTAAATGATCTGGAAATATATGGATTTCATTGATAAAAGTCCATCCGTATCATCTGTTACACCTGCTCCTCCCAATTAATGGATTTAAGATAGAATTTATATGTTAGAATATATAAATAGTGAATGATATATAATACATACAGGTGGGCTTTCTTTTTTCTTTTGGGGAGGGATGGAAGGATAAAAACAAAATTATGTATAATTTTGCATCACTTTTATTATAATGTATTATTCAAGATGAAGAAATAGATGCTTGTATTTGATGCAAATGGAAAATAAAATTTTCAAAAAATAGTAAAATTAAAAATCCATCAGTAAAACAATCACAAAGTCACATACTCTTTCAGGTATGAATAATATTATAGATTTTCCAAATATTCACCTTGCTTTTGTGTACAAGCGAAAACAGAATCCCTCTCGGACACGACCAGCTCGACCTTGCCTCTGAAGTGCATTTGCTTTGCTGATAAAAGTCTCCACCAATGAACTCATTTGGCTACTTTCACGATACCTACGAAATTTATTATATAGTAACATAAAAACATTTTATAAGATAATGACAAAAACAAAATCAGTATGCTAAATTAATATTTCATTCAGTTGAACATTGCAGAACTGATAAATTTAATATCAAACATTGAGTTTTGTGCAGTAATTTTGCTTTATAATAGTAAGAATTAAAAAATATTTTATAACTATCAAACTGTGGCGGCTCACCACAAGGCAGGCGAACCGGCCCCGCTTGTAAGCCACGCGGTGGGGCAGCCGGCCGGCCAAAATGGCGCCATCGGGGGTTTCCCTTCCTTCCAGCTCGGGGCTCAGAAAGCTGCGCTTGGGGACCACGTGACGCCCGGATGGTGTCAGTGCCCTCCAGCGCGGTTCTCAGCCAGGTCCGGGCTGGGAGTATAAGTGCAGCCCAGCAGCCTACAATAAAGTAGTCTGCTCACTGAGCAGTATATTGCCGTCTGGTTGCATGTGTTATTGCAGGAGCAGTGTAGCTGCCGCGACAAAACTATGAAATCTGAAAAGCAGTTACAATCTATTTATTAATTAAAATAATCTCGACTTAATAACAAATTCTAAACAAACCTATTTTCTTTAGTCTTTCCAGCATCAATGACAAAGACTACATCAGGTATTGTGATTCCTGTTTCTGCAATATTTGTTGCCAATACAATCTGAAAGTGAAATTAAATAATCAGGTGCAAAGAATTTTTCACCTTTCCTGCTTTACGTTTTAATTGATAACATCATACCATGGCCATCAGTTGTGATAATAAAGCTAGAATATCATGTGATTTGTTTTGCTGGATACATTTTTGAATTCAGAACCAATAAATGACCTGAGATTCAAATTTGATATATCAATTCAATTACCTTTCCTACCACTTGAAATGGTACATCATGTTCAATGTTCCTTCAGTATTGTTTAAATATACTATCTACCACATTAAATTACATCCTGAATAATAATTAATACCGTTGGGAAAGATAATTTAGTTCTACTCCTTCAGTTCAGATGTGAAAGACCGAGTTAGCACCTCATTAGAAAATGCACTGATTTCGGAATTATCTTTGGGAGAAATATCTGAACACATACATTCTCAGTCCAAGTTGAAAAAGTGCTTTGCTGGACCTGGTGCTTGCATTCATAGTGCATCTATACCCTCTTAATCAAATCCTCCTTTGCTGAATTCCAAACTGGTCCCAAACCACTGCCTTAAGCTTTATCAGGCAATTTGATAAACCTTGTCTTTAGATAAGGTTATCCTCAGTTTCCTTTGTAAGCCACAGTTGAAATCATTTTCTTGACATTTTTAAATATGAATGAATAATTGTTGCAATTTTTTTTAAACAGAGATGACATTAAGTTGGAGAACATACAGAGCATAGGAAGTTGTAGGTAGATTTGAAGAAGTGTACAAGGTTGTGATAGATGTATTATCAAAAGCTGATTTTTGGCAACACTCCAATCACAACCTTGTACACCTCTAATATCTTATGTCGTTTCAACCCATTTCCCCAAATCATTTAGATTATGTGAAGAAAACAGAATCTGGCAGAATGACCATTTCTATTACCTTCCTTACTCCTGGTGGTGGGACTATGAAAGCTGAAGCCTGATCTTGTGATGAAAGGATAGAGTGCAAAGCAATCACTTTGTACCTACAAATTTAGCAACATAAAAATAAAATTACACACAAATATCATTTCAAAATAAGAAAACCAAGCTAAAGAAAAATACCATTAGGTTCATTTGAGTGAAAAGATTGAATGAAAGATAAAAAGATAATACAGTAACCCACCAATTTCACCACAAAAATACAAAATCCTTTCATTCTCAAACTAACACCCAATTTTCCAATTTCCATACTGTCTCATCACACTAGCAATTGTATATCACACTCATCACTTGTGTCTGCCAAATTAAAAATCACACAGTAAATTAAAATTTGTGTTGGCACTCAGATCATTTTATTTTGCATGGTAAACAACAACCAATAAGACACAAAGAGAACCCAAGAGGCCAAAGCTTGCCACCCAGACAGATACATTCCATAATTTGCACCACATTTTGCACGCAACAGCTAGATAATGGGGAGTAGAAAATTAGAAAACCATTTACAAGGTTGGAATTCCGTGGTTGTCAGAAATTTTTCATCCCAAGAAAACAACCCTAATGGAGTGGGTAGGTGTGCATTTAAATAAGAAAGTAGAGTGCATCAACATTAAGTGCATTGTTCAGAAAACATCTGTGATTGACATTATCTTAATGACAAACTTTACCAAATATTCAAAACAGACAATGGAAACAAAAACTGTACCTTCTTCTATCTTGAAACATTTTGTCTGTAGTTAAAAGATCATGAAGATGCTGAATATGAGCCAGACCTGGTAAGAATACTAACACTGCACCATCAATTGCTCGGTACTGGCTATTCCTTTCTGAAATGTAATAATTGTTTGTCAATCAAACAACTTACTGCATTAAATAAAAATCTGGTCAATATCAGACTTACAGAGTAATTTTATTTCCTGCTGGATTTAAATGTCTGTCCCTCACTTGACATGGTACACTCTGATAACACCTGCACAAAAACAGTAAACATTTATCTATGTGCTATGCTTCTTTCAACCCATTTCCTTTGTGTTATATTAGTTGCCCAGAATCCTATCTTGGGGAAATGTTAACCTCCTTCAATGCTAATAAGCAGAATATCAAAAATACTATTTACCCCCTCAACAGCCTTGCCAATGAAGTTTCTTTTAAAATCACTATTTTCATTTGAGAGTGGCTTCAGATAACTTCAATCTTCTACATAAAAGTAGACCCGCTTTCAAGTGGAATCACCTGCTCCGGAGCAGGCTGCAGGTGTCTGCGAAGGGACATTCAGGTGGTAGCGCTGAAGGAGGTGTTCTGCCACCTGAAAAGTCTGAAGCAGGGAGAGGGGCCGCAGAACAAAAGCGGGCTCTTGAGTCCAGGCAGGGGCAGCAGTTTGACAGTTTTAAGTATCTGGAACGATGCGTTAATTTTTATTTGATGCTGTGGTTTGAAAGAAAGCTTTTACACTCCCATTTTTAAATTTATTGATAATGCTGAAAATTTGCAAGCCTTTAAACTTGTAGAAATTCCCTCCTATCCATGATCACTATTGTTGTAAGTCTGAACTGCATTAGTAGAGTGACCTTATACGATACATCATCGTTCCTACAATCCACGCTCCCATTTCAAGTATGCTCCTTCACAGTGACTAATGCTGGCATGTGCAATATTAGTCCGGAGAGTTACAGCCACGGACTGCTCTGTTTGGTTCACCACTGCTTTCACCTCTCCCCGCTGCCTGAAAGCCCCTGGCATGGGACTGCAGCCCCAGCCCCGCTGTCCCATGTCGGGGGACTGTCAGGCAGTGGGGAGGGTCGGTTTTGGCAGCAGGGAGGGTTAGGTTGGTAAACCTCCTAGCCAGGTTCTCCACTTTCAGGTGGCCACCTGACAGCCGCATAGGAGTACAATAGGCTGCTTGACAGTCGGGTATTGTGGCCACCTGAAAGTGGCTTATCAGAACACAGGAACAGGAGTAGGCCATCTGATCTTTAATAAGATGGTGGCTGATCTGCCCATGGACTCGGATCCAACTTCTTGCCTTTTCACCAAAACCCTGAATTCCCCTACTATGCAAAAATATGTCTTAAATATATGTGTTCCTGCTTCCTCAGGCAGAGAATTGCACAAGTTCACTGTCCTGTAGGAAAAGCTGCTTCTCCTCATTTCACTCCTCAATCTCTCCCTGAATCTTGATGCCATGTCTGATAGTTTTACTTACCTTCCAGTGGAAACAATATTCCTGCCTCTTTTTTAAAAATCTTTCATAATTTTATCTGCTTCTGTCAGAAACATTCTGAATTCTAGCAAGTACAGTTCCAGATGATTCAAAGGCTAACCCTCTCATCTCTGCAATCAACCTGGTGAGTCTCATCTACATCACCTCCAAAGGCAATACATCTTTTCTCAAGAAAGGTGACCAGAACTGCTCATAGTACTCTAGGTCCAGCCTCACCAGTATCTTGTACAGTTGCATTGGCACCTTTCTGCTTTTAAATTCAGTCCCTCCAATAATGAAGGGCAACATTCTATTTGCCTTCTGGATTACCTGTTGCATCTGCAAACCAACCTTTGCAGTTCATGCACAAGCACTCCCAGTCCCTCTACACATCTTGCGTAATCTTTCACTATTTAAATAATAATCTGATGTTCTGCATTTCCTTTCAAAGTGCTTGACCTCATATTCACACCATTCTCCATCTGCCAGACTCTTGTCCACTCACTAACCTATTTACATCTCTGAATCCTCTGCACAATTTGCTTTTCCACTTAGTTTAGTGTCTTCAGCAAACTTTGATCTACTATACTCTATCCCCTCTTCCAATCAATGTACATTGTGAACAGTTTCAAACCTAGCACTCACCCCTGCGTCATTCAGCTCACAACTGCCAACTAGAGGAACACCTACTTATCCCAACTCTCTACCTTCTCTTGGTTAACCAATCCTCTATGCATCCTTAGCTTCTGGATGTCTTTGGTGTGGCAGGTTATGAAACACCTTCTGGAAATCCAAGTATACAACATCTACGTGCTCCCCTCTACCCATTGTGTTTGTTTATATCCTCAAAGACACCTATAGTTACCTGCCTTTTTCTTACATACAATTTTTAAAAAGTGACACGACATTTGCTGCCTTCCAATCTTCCTGGACCCCCCCAAAGTCCAGAAAATTTTGGTAAATTTACACACAACTGTAACATGCTATTTCTTTCAGACCTGGGATACATTCCATCAGGATCAGGGGACTTATCTACCTTTAGATTCATTAGTTGCTCAGCACTATCTCTTTAGTAATCACAATTGCATTGAGGTTCTCACTTCCCATCACATTCTTAACATCTCTCTTTGGCACTTTAAATGCATCTTCTACTGTGAAGACTGACACAAAAATTGTCAAGACCTCAGTCATTTCCATATTACTCAATATTAATTTCCCCTTATCGTCTTCCAAGGGTCCTTCATTAACTTTTGGTACCCTTTTGTAATTTAATTACAAAAATGATGTTTTACAGTACTTAATATATCTTGTACCTTTGTCATATGACACATTTAATATTCTATTGCCCATGTTCATAGGCAATAACACATTTTTACACAATAGTGCTTTTATTGATATCCCTATCTTTTTTCCTATGCATTCATTAATTTCTTGCCATATTCTAATCATATGTATTAGAGTGGGGTTATCTGTCTTTTCTTTAGTGATTTGAAACTCCATTTATAGATAAAGTCCTTTGCTTCCCCCTCCTCCATTGAGTACATTCTCATTTGAACCCAAGACGAGGACTGGTTCAGTATAATTTTTTTTAAAACACCAATGAAATCTTACCCCACAAAAGTCACAGCTCAAAAGCCAAAATTTCAGAGATGTGTTTCAGATATGGGACTGAGACAGAAACTTTCCTACATGCCACATGGTCGTGTGTGAAAGTGAGGGCATTTTGGCCAAAATCGCAGAAAAATTAACTCGGATAAAATGAGTGACCTTAATGGGTGACCCAGAGTTGTATCTATTAAGAAATTTCATGGAAATAAGCAACAAATTGACCAAATATCAAATCTCATTTATAAAATTAGAAAACTGGTGAAAAAATGTATCACAATCACTTGGAAGTCCAACTCCCCTCTACTTATAGCACGATGGACTACAGAAATGAACAGCTATGGAAAAAAAAAATCACATATAACTTAAAGAATAAATATGACACTTTTGTAAAGGTCTAGCAGCCATATCTGGACCACATAGAGGCCCAGGTACAGTAATAAAAAAAACAAACAAAAAGTATAAAAGTAACTAGAAATATGTAGTTTCTCCAACTGTAGTCTATATACTTAAAATATATGTAAGCTGTGGCGAAGAACGGATCAGTGTGCATGGAAGGTGAGGAGGGAGGCACTGTTTATGTTTGCAGCGTTTGTGAGCAAAAGTTTAATATATTGTATATTTAAAATATCACTATGCATAATTTTTGGAAAAAAAAACAAAAATAAAATATTCAAAAAAGTTTTAAACCATGTTTTTATATTTTGTGCTGGTTTACATCATAATCTTTCTTTTCTCTTTGCTTGCTCTGTGGTGATGGAATCTACTCCCCCAATAGTCTATTCCAGCTTCCTGTGATAGGAGAAAAATTATACAAGGTATTCTTGAGAAGCTGTATAGATAATGATAATTTTCTGTCCTTTGATCATACATTCATTTATTGTCATAACCAATTTATTAAGATATTTAAACAAAGTCAGTGCTATACTCAAGCTAAGATTTGGTCACATGTAACTGTGCAGCACTATACAATTCTACGTTAGATAGATCATTGGTAAAGGAGTTAAGGGTTATGGGGATAAGGCTGGAAAGGGGTACTGATGGTAGTGATCAGCCATGATCTGTAAAATGGCGGTGCTGGCTCGACGGGCTGAAGGGCCTACTCCAGCTCCTATTGTCTATTGTCTATCTACCAAATGGCCTGTTGGCACAAAATGAAGCTAATAATGATCAGGTTTATGATGTAACAACTGCTTCCCACATACAGTTTTTCTTTTGTCCATACAAAAGAAGTGAAAATGTTATTATCTCTATCTACAATTAACTCCAAATTTCAAACAGATTCTTGCTAAACTTTGAGTCTTTATTGAGTGAGACAATATTAAAAATTAGAATAATTTGTCAATATAGCCATTAATGTAAAATAGAAACCTTTAAACCTGAGCTTGCTTTTTAAACAAAAGCAGCCCTGCCTCATTTTTGGTAAACAAAATATTTTCAGAGATTTAAAAAAAATGCTGTGATTGTTTGTGACAAGTAACAAAAGAATTGCTTGGCTAGTAGCACATGCAGCAGATAAAACCCAAGGACAGGAATAGCTATTAGAGTAGAGAATACAAAATATAATTTTTCACCTACCCAAATAGGTAATCAGTTCTAGAATGAGATCTACATTTATTTTAGTTGGATTCATGCACTGAATAGCATGACGTGTTCGACCACTGTACAGTTCAAGATCAGTTGTCAAATTATGGCTGGGTATGAGCCCTTTCATAAAATATTCCTGAAATAAATAGCATCAGTAACGAATTAAAAGATGATGCCATTTGAAGGGGAAAGAGAAAAGACATGTCAGTATTTAAAAATTCTAAAACTGGAACTATCAGAATTGTAATTTTATTAATTGCAAACAATTAATTCAGACAATGTTATATACATAAATGAACATTTTTATTCTTGCATCAAAACCACACTGCTATCTTAATCAAGCAAACATGTCCTTTACTCACCTTCAGGATGGTATATTTATTTGATACTAAAGGCATCATTATGAGGATTGGATTGGATTTAATTTTGCAGGCCTGCTTTCAGCAGTATACATCACTGCAGCATTCCTCAATCACTCATTTTCAGAAGCATTGCCCAAATAGACAACATAGCCAAATGAAAGAGTTCCAAACTTTCCAGTAACAAAGATAAAACTTGATCACAGCATGGAGATACAGGGAGTCCCCGGGTTGCAACAACTTGTACTTACAAACAAATTGTGTCACCAAATTGCACATGTGCATAATGTTTCCTCACGAATACCCCCTTCCGATATGCAAGACATTGATGGAACAAGTATAAGTGTTAAATTTTAATCATGATCTTTTTTTCTTTTTTCCTATCTAAACTGTTTTAAGAACTGTTTCTTTAAGACAAACATTTGACTAACTGATGCTAAATAAGACTTATCTATAAATTCAACTTAAAGACAGACATAGGAACGGATCTTGTTCATAACCCAGGGACTCTCTGTACTGTAGATATCATTTTCATCTCACAACAACTTCAACAAAAATGCAGGGAACAACACGAGCCATGATTCAACCCATGATTCAAGCCATGATTGACACCAACAATCAAGAGGGACTGTGAAGTATTTTCCTCAAATTTCACTGCCAACAGAAATTATCCCCATTCCTTGACAGTAATGTAATGCATGATACTAAATAAATCTCAGTGAGGGTCAGTCAAGTGAGGCAGTGTTATTGCCCCAGCACTTTCTCGCAGCATGTTCGACTTCACCTCCAACAAATCTCCTTTGTAAATGGATCTACTATTCAGAACAAATGGAGAACTATTTAACCTGCAGCAACCACAATCAACACCCAATAACTCAGAACTAAAGACCATAGAGCCTGAGATAAAAATTTGCTCATTCACACCTACAAGAAGAAAGATGATATACTGAACATCTGCAAAACCATGGTCCTCTATTAACCTGTCCTTTGTGGAATATTGTCTTCCAACAATGAAAATTCACACCAAAAAAACTGACTAACTGCCCATTTCTTTGGAGCCATCTCTATAAAGGCAAACACTGATGATAAAATTCACATCCCTTCAATATGTCAGCATAATGGTTGGTTGATTGAGAAATATCATTTGAAGATCTGGCATAGCCCTCATGAATCCTGCCTTTCTCATGCTTCTAAGACCTGACCACCAACAGAAGGTATTGGAAAAATACCAGTGCTTGCGAATCTTTAAATTTCAAGTTGGAGTTCAAGTTTATTTATCATCTGATTGTTCATGTCTTCTTTTCTTTGGCTTGGCTTCGCGGACGAAGATTTATGGAGGGGTAATGTCCATGTCAGCTGCAGGCTCGTTTGTGGCTGACAAGTCCGATGCGGGACAGGCAGACACGGTTGCAGCGGTTGCAAGGGAAAATTGGTTGGTTGGGGTTGGGTGTTGGGTTTTTCCTCCTTTGTCTTTTGTCATGATTGTTCACGTACAACCCAACAAAACAGCGTTCTCTGGTCCTCGGTGCAATTCACTGCAAACACACATACAGACATACATAGCACATCTACAGAAAAACATGAACTAACATCAGCCTCAATATCAATATGCACCCAAATGATTTGAGGTCATAATTATTTTCATTCCCAACTTGGCATGGACCACACTGCTTATATGTCTTACTCCCAAAACAGGCACTCAATACCAAATGCAATTGTGGGTGAAGATTTGAAGGAATTGAGAGAAAAAGATTCAAAGTTTCCTTAATGAAAAGCAACATTTCCAATTTCCTGTAGAGAAAGAGCATTCTGAATTGTAGTGTGAACCTGACTGAAGCCCTTCACAGAAGAAATACACCATCTCAAAACCTACCCTCTCATCTGCTCCATCAACCATCTCCTGTCTTGTTTGAGGAAGAGTTAAGGGTTCCTAAATTGATCTTATTAGCCAGAGTGGAATCAAGATATTGCCTTAGAAAATAATTCTGCACATCTATTTTAAGTTATAGAATGCATTTTCAGTTTATAATGAACATCCTCTATTTGTAGCCACAGCGATTTATGAACAACCTGATGTTGATAGGTTCTTCCTCCTTTGTCAGTGATAGTCACATTAATTTCTTCCTCCTCCTCCAAAACTGGCTGGTAATATTCAGAATCCTTTTCCAAAATGTAGCCTGTCTCTTCTATTACATCCTCCAAATGAAAAACCTGCACATAATTGCGGGAGAGGAATTTACGTTAATCTAATTTTAAAGAGCAATGGTGTAAAAGCAGTCTATATTTCGCAAGAAGTTCATAAAGTAATTAATTTTTAAAAAATGCAGATACAGTCTGTTAAATATGTCAAAATCCACTCAGTGGATAAAAAAATAAATTCAAAATTTTCTTCATTCTTACCTGCACTGGATAAATTCGTCCAGGGATATTAATAACAGGACAATGTCCAAAGTAATTAGCAAACTTATCACTGTCAACAGTTGCACTCATCAAAATCAGGTTCAGATCTGAGCGTTTTTGCATCATGTCCCTCAAAATGATCAACAGAAAATCTGATTGTACACTTCTCTCGTGAACCTACAATATAATGAGATAATCAGCAAATCTATTTTGACAACTTTTCAACAATGGCTTTATTGCAGAAATATACATGACCATGTTTTGCACTACAGCATCAACAAATAAAAATTAAGTGGAAAAAAAATTAAATAGCAGTGCAATATTCGTATTGCAGAGGAAGAATCTGATTCTTTCAAAATTCTTGGGTGCCTTCCACATTCCAAAAGATATATGAGATTAGCAGATTAATTAGTCACAATGGTGTATTTGGAATATTGCAACCTCACAGGCCATAAGGGCCTGTTAACATGCTGTATCAGTAAATTAAAATAAAATTGTTAAATATCTCTGGGGAGAGAAATCACAGAAGAGGACAAGAAAATAAAGTAGAAAATTCAGTCAAGATTTTGTTGAGTAGCTGTGCATGCTTGAGGGGGCCAAATAACCTACTCCTGCTTTGATTTTTAATATTTTACGGTGGATCTGGACATGAAGAATTGGATCTAGACAATCACAGCATACTCTATTATGATCCAGAAATTTGTAAAAATTGACTTTTTCTAACCTCATCCACAATTACATGAGTCACATTGGTAAGAAATGCATCTTGTTGTAGTTTTCGCAGTAGAACACCTGTGGTACAATATAGAAGTCTGGAAGATTCTCCAACTTTTGTTTCCAGTCTGATTTGATAACCGCAAAGAGATTTCTACAAACAGAGATATTAAGCATTTTTAAAGACACTTCTTTGCAAGTGTGTTTTATACTTGAGAACTAAAGTTACTATGGTTAGGGTAGTGGCTAGCAGAACACTATGCCAGCGACCCAGGTTCAAATCTGGTGTTGTCTGCAAGGAGTTTGTAGGCAGTACAATTAGTGTAGCAATTAGCACAATGCTATCACAACACCAGCAACTCAGGCTCAAATCCGGCAATGTCTTTAAGGAGCTGGTATGTTCTCCCCGTGTCTGTGCGGGTTTCCACTGGGTGCTCTGATTTCCTCCCATATTTCAAAGACTTATGGGGTCAGTAGGTTAATTGGTCACATGGCTAGCATGGGCTCATGTGCCGGAAGTGCCTGTTACTATGTTGAACCTTTAAATTAAAAAAAACTTAAATTAAAAAAAAAGAAATCTAGCCCATAAATTTCAAATTGATATGATGGAATTAATGACCATCTCCAATAAGAAAATAACTACCTTCTCTTAATATTACCATTGCTAAATTCCATGCCATCAAGATCTGTCACCCTCTGAATAGAAACTATACCAGATCAGTTGTATTTATGTGAATGGTATACTCTTACTGTTTGATACAATGACAAACAACCTAAAGCTTATTTGCAATATAAAGAAGTTAAGCCTGGAGAAGTACAACACTCAATTTGCTCAATGTCAAGCAGAACAAAGTCAACCACTCGATGAGCACCCCAAATACTAATCTAAATTTTTGTTCTGTGGTGCAAATTTTAAACAAAGTAAATAGTTACTCTCCAAGATTACATGGAAAACATCACTTTTATCTGGGACCTCTACCACTGACAATACTGGCTCCAACAGTTAAAGGTAAAGGTGTGGTGGCTCACCACAAGGCAGGTGAACCGGCCTTGTTTGTAAGCCACGTGGCGGGGCAGCCGGCCAAAATGGTGCCGTCGGGGGTTTCCTTCCTTTCAGCTCGGGGCTTAGAAACCCGTGCTTGGGGACCATGTGACACCCGGATGACGACAGCACCCTCCAGCGCAGTTCTCAGCCAGGTCCGGGCTGGGAGTATAAGTGTAGCCCAGCAGCCTGCAATAAACTAGTCTGCTCACTAAGCTCAACCTGTCTGGTTGCGTGTGTTATTGCAGGAGCAGTGTAGCCGCCACTACAAAGGATCAACTATTGTCATGTAATACTACACTTAGAATGTAACATACACAAAATTCTTTAACTTTGTCTACCATAAGAAAGACAAAGTTTGTCCAGCACCCCTCACAGAAATGATGCCCCAGCGGGGAATGAACTTGATTTTCAAGACCAGTGTTCTAACCATTGAACTATTAGAGCCTCTAAATGTCTTACCTCTCCAAACACCTTACAAGGGGAATGAGGACAGCGATTTAGTGTTACAAATTGAAATATTCAACTCATCCTCATGAGGCCATCAATTACAGAAGTTCTAAATTATAACTTTTTCTTCATCTATTGAAGGATTTCTTAGATTTTAGTTCTATGTGAACTATGCGAGGAAAATGGAGGCTTTGTCATGGGAGGAATATCTGAAAAAAGAGACTATTTAGAGAGACCACATTTCTATAATTGTGATGAAATATTTACCAGATTTATCTCATTATTAAATTTAAAATTGTGGATTCTTCTTTGAAGATCTTAACTTTCCCTTCTGAATCTATATTTCAATTAATTTTAAAATCATGAATGAAGGCTATAAGGCAAGGTCTCCCCACAAAAAGTTAGCGGCTTCCAAACAAACTCGTGCATCTTTTATTCTGTCATTGTGTTTTTTTGAAAACTTCTTAATTCCATTTAATCAATAATGCATTAATGTTTGTCCTTCGTAAATTAAATTTTCAAAAGGAACCTAACCTAAAGCATCTTTAGTGCTGGCTTTTCTATGCTAATTTGAGGTTGTATTTTTTTTTAAAAAAAAGATAGTGGTGGGCATGCAAGATTACCCCTTCTGAAGTTAGCATTTATTAGATTCTTTAAGTATGCAAGATGAATGAAATCATCTGAAGAATTAAAAATATTTAAGGGTTATCATCATCTACGAGGAGGCCAATTAAATCGATACAGGGTCTACCATGCAGCACTCTGTCAAGGAATTGAACTTTTCTCTCAAATATGGGAGTGGGGTCATTTGAATTTTTGGCACTTCAGCACCATACTGGAGACACCAATCATACTCTTTCAAGCTAATTTCTTTCACAGTATCTTAGAATAACAAACTCTTAAACTCACTTAGCTTTTTCATCCACCTATCATCCTAAACCAAACACATTGGAACTTAATCACTAATGGCCCTGATTGTTACTTCCACAACAATGGCAATAGTGGACAATTTTTCAACAGCATGGCAAAGATGGTAGTGCCATCATGTACAATTTATAAATACCTTGGGGAAAAAAATGACCCTCCCAGAAGGCTGTGCAGCAGAGAAACCCTTCTATGAATGCTCCATGGATATAACCATTTCTCTGCCGCATGGCCTTCTGGGAAGTCATGTCCATCATTGTTTTCTCCCATGGTCTTTATTAATTGTGTGCTATAGCACTACTAACTTTCCCACTCTCCTTTAAAAACTGTCCGATATTGCTATTTTTTCCTCCCTCTTCTGCTGCGACTTTCCAATGGCAAAGTTTATACCTTTATTTTAATCTTTTATTCTTTCAAGTTCCTGCACTCATGCAAAAACTTGGGTCATTTCAATCCCACAATGCAATTGCCAATTCTATACTCGCCTGATTGCAATGCCAGCATCTGCAGATGCTGGGCATTGTACTTGGAGTTGAGGTCATCAATCCTGGGTGTAAGATGACATCATTTGACGCCAGCATTGAGAAGATTTTCCTTTCACATGAGACACGTAAAGGCCAATTGGCCATTAATTCCTGGGACCACTTGCAAGTACGAAAGGGGCTTTAGTGAGGATTTTAGGGACTGGGACCACACACCTGTTTGCATGGATGGGACAGAGGTGGAGAGGATAAGTACTTTCAAGTTCCTGGGAGTCCTTATCTCAGAAGATCTCTCCTGGAACCAGTACTTCAAAGCAACCATGAAAAAAGCCTCTATTTTTCAAAGAATTCTGAGAATTGGCATGTCATCAAATACTTATTATAGCTTCTACAGATGCATGTACAGATGCATCATAACCACGTTTGGCAATTTGAGTGTCCTAGAATGCCACAGAAGGTAGCAAACATAGCCAGGTCAATCACAGACTCAGACTTCCCATCCACTGCAGACATCTATGCGAGGTATTTCCGCGAGGCAGCCAATATCATAAATGACCCCCATTACCCTAGTCACAACCTCTTTTTGGTATCTTTGGGAAGAAAGTACAGAAAGAAGCCTGAAGATCAGCACCTTTACATTCAAGAATGATTTTTTCCAATGCCTATCAGGCTCTTGAACCTCCCTTTGTTACACTAATCATAGACTGCTCTGACACTATAGAGGACCTTCTGTAGAATAGTAATGCTATTTTTTTCTTGGACTGTGGTAACTGTGACTACTCATTATCCATATTTTGTATTTATTATCTCTTTTCAATCTAATTTAACATATACTATTAAAGTTGTATTTTTAATGAAGTACCTGTTGGGCTGCAACAAGTAAACATTTTGGTACATATGTACTTGTACAATACATATGACAATAAACTCATTATCATTATCTTACTTGTCCTCCAGGGCCTTCTTCACAACCAAGTTCCTCACAAACTCTTGTTGCCAAACTCACTGCTGAAATCCTTCGAGGCTGCGTACAAATAATATTGCATTTAGTTGTTTTACTTGATAGTAAATCTTCCAACAGAAACTGAGGTATTTGAGTGCTTTTCCCACTGCCAGTTTCACCTGCCACGACCACAACTCGATGTTTCCGCAGGGTTTCAAGAATTTGCATTTTATGTTGAAATACAGGTAAGAGCTGTCTA
Source organism: Narcine bancroftii (assembly GCF_036971445.1). NCBI lineage: Eukaryota > Metazoa > Chordata > Chondrichthyes > Torpediniformes > Narcinidae > Narcine > Narcine bancroftii. The sequence continues at coordinate 80,819,305 of NC_091471.1, forward strand.
CTTTTTAAATGTTTTTGAAACTTGATAGAGCTATGCAAATTTTTTAAAATAATCTTTGATGACTCTAAATTATCGGTCTTCTCTTTTTCAAAAGGTAAACTTTGAAAGTCATCTTCAGTTATCAAATTCTCCCAAGAGTCTTCTGGATCTTCTGCTGACACAGAAACACAAGTCGATGGTTGCTGTTTGAGTGTATTTAACAATTTGCTGATAAATTGTTCACGTGGTTTATTCTTTTCCATCTGTCTTTTCTCAGTTTTCTTTTTTTCAGCTTCATTCCATTCAATCCACACGTCCCGATATGTAGGTGGAAGCAACTGATGTACAGCCTGATTTTTAAAAATAAAGTGTTAAGTTTGAAGCATACCAACTTGAAATAATTATTTTTGCACAGTATGAATGAGATTTCTGTGAGTTCATTACAACTAATTCATTCTAAGTGTTGCATTAGTATACAATACCATTATTTGATGGCTACTTTGTCAAAATTTTGAAATTCCATACATAAAATCACCGTAGAAAATTAGAAGCTGTAAAGTTCCTTCACCCCTTTTCCCAAAAATAATTTGTAACAAGCAACGAATGTAATTTGGTCTGCATCATCCATACCCTACTAAGAAATATAGAACACATACAGTTTAACAAATCAACAAGAGATACACGAGAGACTACAGATGCTGGAATCTGGAGCAACAAACTATCTGCTCAAAGAATTCAATGGGTTGAATTGCATCAGTGTAGAAAAAAATTGTTGACCATTTTGGATGAAGGATTCCAGCCTGAAAATTGACCATTTTTTTCTCTCTCTATTGCTACTCGACCTGCTGAGTTCTTCCAGTAGAATGATGTAACAAACCAAAATGTTTGCTGAAGAGTTCCAAATTTAAATCAATGAGAAATGATCTGTTTACAGAGGACCACATAATCAATATATAAAGAAACAAAGCAATCAAACAGAATGCTAACAAAGAACACAGTAAAGTGCATTTATAATTCACCATAGTCAACTGCTGATTTTTCTCAATTCCTTTTCCATTCAGTTGATTTTAAATGACTCCGCAACCTTAAGCATTCTTCACTACCTCACAGAAGTGCCCATTCCAATGCATAATACTCATTCAAGCCTTAAAATCCACAGCGAAGCCAGAGCATGGCTTTCTCCAACATCCACATACAATTTCAAATAAAAAGATGTCAAGGTAGTTGGTGCTACATGAAAATCTTTCTAGTCCTTAAAGCATTAAAAAAAAACATAACGAATGGATGTGTACTGGTTGATCTTACCTGTCCTCTTACCAAATGCCACAGAGCCAATGTAGATGCCAGATGTTGGGCTTGCATGGCATCTTCAGTCAGAATTGTGGGACACACTTCTAGTATTCCATCTTTCTGTCGATTTACTCTTACACTGAATAGTAAAAAGAAACTGCATTTAGCAGGAAGACTATCAAAGTGTATGACCACAATCAAATTAGGCAACAGATATACCATGTTTCATTTATCCCAAATACTATACAACTCTGACAATCTCATCCCAATAGTTCAGAAATACTGATAGCTTGGCATTGGCTCACAAGATGCTCATTCCTTTGTTCCATTTGACACATTGTGGTGGTGCACATCACTGACCACTGGGAAACTGCTCTGCGTGTTATGTTTGCAGCAGTAGAGCAGCCGTGTCAAGATGATGGCGCCAGGGTCGTCTTTTCTGCCGGCCCGTCAGGTCTGCATGCGCATGGGACAACATCATGACGTCGTTTCTAGCAGGAGGGCAGGACTTACCCATAGCCTTATAAGGCGCAGCGCGGCAAGTTTCAATAAACAACTGGAGTGCAAATGAGCCCACCAACTACTAGTCTCGTTCTTCCTGACTCCATTTTGGTCTCACTACAACATCTTGCTTTCATTAGCACCTTGGGACCTGATTCTGTCATTCCTATTAACACACTAACGACATGATTCTCTTACTTACATTAGTTTACTAATTTTACAGGGAAATCTTTTTAATAATATCATGTATCAACTAACAAAAGTGAAGAATGCTGCAATATCAACAAATACAATAGACCATGAAATCTGCCCATGTGATGTCAAAATCTTGAGTGTTTAGGATTAACAGTTTTACTAAAAAAACCTTGAGCATGTGTGTGAGGCCAGGATAAAACCCTGGCCCTGGAGAGACAATTTACAAAGGCCAATTAATCTACCAGGATATCCAGATGTTGGAGGAAATCACAGCATACAAACAAAACCCACGTAGTAATGAGAAGAAAAGGCAAACTCCAAAAGGTAGCACTTGCCAGTAACATGATGCTTTGGAATTATAGAGTCAAGGAATCTATGTTTAGAAATATTGGAATTGTTTTCTCCCCACTGCAGCATTGATCAGTTCTTTGCAATGATTAAAACTGCATAACAAAAGCATAAATCAACAACCATGATATCTGTCAGATCCAACACTATAAAAAAGCGGAATACTTTGGTTGGAGTTGCTTATTTGAACAGTTAAGTGCTACAATTTCACAACGCCAGAGGCCTGCCTCTCACTGGTTTCCTCCCTCATCATACTTTGCCATCATCTCTGAGTATGGTTTATCTGTTAGTATAACATATAAAATACTAAGAGATAATGGATTATTAGACCCAAGGGAAGCTAACGAGCAAGTAAAACAAGAATACTAGAAAAAGTGGGAAACTGGATGGACGCGATGGGCTGAATTGCCTACTTCTGCTCCTATATCTTTGGTCAAATGGAATTGTGATGGGCTGAACTGTTTTTTTGGATTATAACAATACAAAAAAAAACAAGTTAGAAATAAAGTAGGGGAACACAACAGATAAAATTACAGAGCCACTTGATATTATTACAAAAATAAAGAATACTGTCTTTATCCTTCATGGACAGTATTTTATTTCAGCTATTAAAAGGGAATGGTGCCTACAATTCAAATGACTCAAAGAGAACAAAATAAGAATTTTTACTTGGGATTATTTAAGATAAAGATGAAGGAATGTGGATGAAATAAGAAGCAACCCCAGAAAGATGCTCGAGAGTGAAAGCTGTTCGTCAAAACTCAGAGAGCAAAAGCAGACCAAGAAACAGCAAAAGTTCCTGCCAATTATTTGGACTGAACAGAAGTGTTCTTCAATCTGTATTTAGTCTCTCCAAAGAAGAGTCTCATTATGAAAGAGGGTGATACAACAGTAATTCTGAGCTCCCAACTGTTTGTTACTTTTATTCTCATTCCACATACCCCATTGACTTTTTTTTTAGCCATTGCTGTTCTAATTAACATCACTGTAAGCTCGAGAAACAATAGCCCATCTTCAATCCAGGTCAGTTATGATAAAAGAACATCCAACTGTAACATTAACACAGTTTACCTTCCTTCACAGATGTTATCTGATATTAGTATTTCAGAATTCACTTTTATTTCAAATTTCCAACAACATTTCACAATGAACAAAATTTTTTTGTAGATTTAGAGATACAGCTCTTCTGGCCCACGAGCCATGCCGCCCAAATACACCAATTAACCTACAAAGCCTGTATGTTTTTTGGAAGGTGGGAGGAAACTGAAGCACCTGGAGGAAACCCATGCAGGCCACGGGGAGAATAATTCAGAGAGCACTAGAACCTAACACCTAACCTGGAACACTGGCGTTGTAATACTTTTGCACTAACTGCTACATGAACCTTGCTGCCCTTAGAGCAGACACAGTCAATGGTAGGACCCTGAGTGCTGTAGAACAGAAGAATCTGGAAAAAGATACATCATTCGATGAAAGTGAAGTTGCAGGTAGAGAGGGTCATAAATCAAAGTACTGAGTACAGGAGATGAGCTATTATGGTGAAATTGTACAAAACAATGGTAAGGCCAAATTTGGAGAATCTTGTTATACCAAAATCTGTTCACTCTAACCTGCCTTCACAACCAACAGCAGACTTGCGTTTCAGCCTTCTGATTTGTACTTCACAGAAACACTTCCTTAAAATACAGGGTTTCTCTCATCACGAATCAACTTGGCTGTTTTTCTTTAAATACAACTGAAGCAAAATAGCTTCATGAAACTATGATCTCTTCACTGGATTGATGCCAATGACAAGAATTGCAGAAGAACATTCCTGTTATCCTTCATCTAGAATTTTAAATTCTAGATCAGTGGTTTTCAAACTTTTTCTTTCTACTCACATCTTCTTTCTTTGGCTTGGCTTTGCGGACGAAGATTTATGGAGGGGGTAAAAGTCCACGTCAGCTGCAGGCTTGTTTGTGGCTGACAAGTCCGATGCGGGACAGGCAGACACGGTTGCAGCGGCTGCAGGAGAAAATTGGTTGGTTGGGGTTGGGTGTTGGGTTTTTCCTCCTTTGCCTTTTGTCAGTGAGGTGGGCTCTGCGGTCTTCTTCAAAGGAGGTTGCTGCCCGCCGAACTGTGAGGCGCCAAGATGCACGGTTTGAGGCGATATCAGCCCACTGGTGGTGGTCAATGTGGCAGGCACCAAGAGATTTCTTTAGGCAGTCCTTGTACCTTGTAAAAGGTCTACTCACATACCACCTTAAATAATCCCTATGCTATAGGTGCTCTGTGATTAGCAAGGGATTACTTGGGTGGTATGTGAGTGGAAAGAAAAAGTTTGAAAACCACCGTTTTAATCATCCCTAATTGACTCATTATGTGCATGGTTTCATAACTCCAAAGGAAATGGGTCTATAACAATTTTTCTCAAGCAAAATATTTTAGTAACAATTAGGTCAAGAGCAGTGATTCTCAACTTTCCCTACACACTCACATACCCTTTTAAGTAATCTCTTACTAATCACAGAGCACCTATGGCATAGGGATTATTTAAGGTGGTATGGAGCGCTTACATCCCTAACGTCGAAGTACTCGAGATGGCAGAGGTCGACAGCATCGAGTCCACGCTGCTGAAGATCCAGCTGCGCTGGATGGGTCACGTCTCCAGAATGGAGGACCATCGCCTTCCCAAGATCGTGTTATATGGCGAGCTCTCCACTGGCCACCGTGACAGAGGTGCACCAAAGAAAAGGTACAAGGACTGCCTAAAGAAATCTCTTGGTGCCTGCCACATTGACCACCGCCAGTGGGCTGATAACGCCTCAAACCGTGCATCTTGGCGCCTCACAGTTTGGCGGGCAGCAACCTCCTTTGAAGAAGACCGCAGAGCCCACCTCACTGACAAAAGGCAAAGGAAGAAAAACCCAACACCCAACCCCAACCTACCAATTTTCCCCTGCAACCGCTGCAATCGTGTCTGCCTGTCCCGCATCGGACTTGTCAGCCACAAACGAGCCTGCAGCTGACGTGGACTTTTTACCCCCTCCATAAATCTTCGTCCGCGAAGCCAAGCCAAAGATGTGAGTAGAAAGAAAAAGTTTGAAAACCACTGATCGAGAATTTAAAATTCTAAACATTTTTTTTTCAAAAATATAACTGTAGACTGAAAGTTAAGCACAAAAACATCACTTTTAAACTTGTCCAAAATAGACAAAGATTCATGAGGACTATTTCAAAATAGGGCCATCATTAAGAATGGTAGAATAATCAATCTTTCATGCATTTAGAATTACATCCACTGATTTGTTATCAATAGAAACCTGTCAAACCTGCACTTTACAATTAAAATAAATGAGATCAAATAAAGGCTTCAATATCTGATAGTGTCACTAAATGGATGCTTGCATAAACTGGTGAAGGAACAACAATGAAAAAAGATCATAAAAGAAACACTAGAATGAAGAACAAGTAAAAAAAATGAAAGAAAGAAAACTGCTCTAATTTATGTTCTATGAGAAATAAAGGGTGAAATGGTTTTAAAAAGTTGTGGTGTGACACAGACAATTATAATTCTTTTGAATACTCAAGTAAAACAAACAAAAATGTGTTGGCTGAGTGAAAGAAAAATTGTCTTTAAACCATAATTATAATGATGGGTGAGGCTTTGTTAAGATATTAATTCTTACAAAAAAAATGTAACATAACACACAAACCTACACTTCCAGAATCTACCCACAGGTATTTTGCGATAGTTAGGAGCTGGACCAGTCAGAATGTTTTTACGGCACCAATCAATCAGAAACTGCTTGGGAGATTTGCCTGTCCAACTTCGTGAAGTGTAGTCAAAGTTCCGCACATCCTTTGGCTCATGTTTTACTGTAAAGTTTAACACAACAAGTCATTTAAAGTCCATACCAATTCCAAAATATATTCTAAAATATAGTATTAAGTTACAGACACTGTTCATTTACTTACTTTCCTCTTTTATTTTTGTTGCAGAATCTTTTACTTTTGTTGCAGAATCTTCGAGTAAATTTAAGTTAAGGGTACCATTATGTGCTTCATCAGCATGACGAGTTGAGCCTTTGTCATTTTTTTTAAAGTCTGTCATCTTTATTGAAAGATCAAAAGCAGGGTGCTTCTCCAGCTGTTTAATCTCTACACCAGTTAAAAACAGAGCATTTTATTGTAAAGGAAAAATGTCAATGCCAAACTAGAGTGACTAATAATTATGTAAATTCACTTCTGTAAACATACGACAGAATTCAGCAAGAACAATTCATCAACAAGTTGCGAATAGTTTTGATATTATTGAACTTTTTTTACAACTAACCTTTTCACTTTTCTACCTGTCTTTCAAATAATTACTTGCAATTTAATAATTTATTTTTAAAAAAATAATCTGAAACCAATTTGTTTCTAGACTATTGACCAGCCAAGACTGTCTTCTTAACTCTCCACACCACCAAAAATTGGTAGTGTTGTGGATAGTGAGGTTATCTCAAGTTACAGGAACCTAATGATTAACTAGCAAGTTGGGCAATCAATAATGGAATTTAATCCTGATAAATGTGAAGTGATGCTATTTAGGAGATCAAGGTTAAGACATTGTACAATGAATGGTAGGACCCAATAGAAGTTTGAGAAAAAAAACATTGAGGTACAAATCTATCTGGAGGTACATCACAGATAGGGTGGCATAAGGTATATGCTGGCCTTCATTAGCCAAAGCTCACAAGAGTAAGAAAATCATAGCAGATTGCTGAAGCCACATCTGGACTATTACGAGCCCATCGTCTTGAAAGTACACAAGTGCCCTGGAGAGGATGGAGAGGAGATTCAGCAAGATGTTGCTTGGGATGGTATATTTCAATTATGAGCAGAGTCTGAATAAACTGTTTTCCTTGAAATGTACAAGGGTGAGAGATGACCCGACAAAGGTGTACAAAATTTCAAGAAAGCTTTGGGTAAAAATTTCTATGCAGCAAAGGTATCTTTAATTGGAGGGCACAGGTTTAAGGTAAGCAAGACGTTTAAAGGAGATGCAATCATTTTTTTCAACGAGAACGTAGTTAAAGTTTGAAATGTGACAAATAGACATATTACTTTCTACTGATAGATATTAGTTTGTCTATATAATTAATAAAGTAGTACATTAGTACCTTTATATTCTTTGGCTTGGCTTCGCGGACGAAGATTTATGGAGGGGGTAAATGTCCACGTCAGCTGCAGGCTCGTTTGTGACTGACAAGTCCGATGTGGGACAGGCAGACACGGTTGCAGCGGTTGCAGGGGAAAATTGGTTGGTTGGGGTTGGGTCTTGGGTTTTTCCTCCTTTGCCTTTTGTCAGTGAGGTGGGCTCTGCAGTCTTCTTCAAAGGAGGTTGCTGCCCGCCAAACTGTGAGGCGCCAAGATGCAGGGTTTGAGGCGTTATCAGCCCACTGGCGGTGGTCAATGTGGCAGGCACCAAGAGATTTCTTTAGGCAGTCCTTGTACCTTTTCTTTGGTGCACCTCTGTCACGGTGGCCAGTGGAGAGCTCGCCATATAACACGATCTTGGGAAGGCGATGGTCCTCCATTCTGGAGACGTGACCCACCCAGCGCAGCTGGATCTTCAGCAGTGTGGACTCGATGCTGTCGATTGGGTGAAGTTGAGCTGTTCCTTTCTTTCTGTTATTAGGTAAGGTAATGTTCTTGCTTGCTATATAGTTTAATAACCTTGCCTTTTCTTTATTTTCCTATTTAGTTTAATTCACTTTTTTTGTACTTTATTTTATTAAGGTTGACTTTAATTTTCTACTTCTGTTATTCATTTGTCAACATGGAAAACACTATTTGCGCATGGTTCATTTTACATATGGGAAATCTTCAAATAAGCGTACATAGATTTTGGATATTTGCTTAATTGAGCCTGTTATGCTAAATATGCAATGTTTGTTGGTCTTTATAATGTTTGTGTTCTTTTTACTATTAATAGTTTGGTATTACTTTAACCCCACTATCTAGTAGTTTTTGTGAATTGAATGCGTTAGTGTGTGGCGGCCCGCAACCGTGGAAATTGGGCCAGTCCAACGCACAGTAATAAACAGCAGCGTGACTCACTAATGCGACCCCTAGCATAGTGAACCAGCAAAGTTGGGGCAGTACAAGACCAGCAGCCCTAAAATGGCACTGGCCAGGCTGCACAGCTAACAGAGCAACACTAGGCTAGAGAAGAAGGGTATTCATATGCAAGAATGCTCCCAGGGTAGGATCCTGTTTTTGTTATTCATGCGGCAGATGTCAGCCAATCAACCAAGCGGTGGGAACTCCAACTGTATAAAAGGAGTATTTCCAGCCTAAATAAAGTCAGAGCTTAACCTCCCACACTGCGAGCGTATGTATTTCTTCGTAGCAGATGGCTACAATTGGTTACCCCGACAAGTTAGATGGAATATAAACCCAGTGATGTATAATGAAGCAGCGATCAGCGCAGTTGGCCTCAAGCTCCCGACCTTCTGGACAGTTCGACCCAGTGTGTGGTTCGACCAGGCTGTGGCTCAGTTCCAGATTTGGGGCATAACATCTGAGACCATACAGTACTACCATGTAGTCAGCGCCCTGAATCCAGAGACTGCAGACAAAGTAGCCAACTTCATCCACAGGCCACAATCAGAAGGCACTTTCACTGCCTTCAAAGAGCTATTAACCGAAACCTTCGGACTCTCGTGGCGAGAGAGAGGGGCACGCTGCTCCACCTGGATGGGCTAGGGGACAGATCCCCGTCAGCGCTCATGAATGAGATACTGGTCCTCCTGGGAGACCATGAACACGGCATTATGTACGACCAGGTGTTCTTAGAGTAGCTGCCCAAAGACATCCAACTGCTCTTGGCTGACACGGATTTCAGTGACCCCCGGAAAGACACAGCATGGGCAGATATTCTGTGGAAGCAGAAACAGAAGTGCTCGGCTCCCGTGGGGCTCGTCAAAAAGTCTCGCAATCGGGGGGGCGTGGCAAGATGGCGTAGAGTCTAGACGTGCAATCTCGACCCCTCTGGCAAGACTTTTAAATAGCCGTTTTTTAACCCCTTGTTTCCAAGTTTAAACTTTTTAAATTTTAGTTTAAAGTATTAAGGAATTATTATGGCCACTAATGGTAAGAAGACTAAATCTCAAGTTTAAAAGAAGATACATTTTCGAAGTGCTGAAGATCTGGGGCCTTGACGACTTGAAACAGCCCCAGGCTGTGTTGCCGTCTATCCACACTGATTGTGATCTGCAGATCAGGAAGTTAATGATTCAGATGCCTAAAGAGGGCTAATGAGACCCATTTCTAAGAGTTTGGAACTATGGCGAAAAAGGCAGAACTAGAGTCAATAATTAGGAGTCTGAAGATCCAGCTGCGCTGGGTGGGTCACGCCTCCAGAATGGAGGACCATCGCCTTCCCAAGATCGTGTTATATGGCGAGCTCTCCACTGGCCACCGTGACAGAGGTGCACCAAGAGGTACAAGGACTGTCTAAAGAAATCTCTTGGTGCCTGCCACATTGACCACCGCCAGTGGGCTGATATCACCTCAAACCGTGCATCTTGGCGCCTCACAGTTTGGCGGGCAGCAACCGCCTTTGAAGACCACCGCAGAGCCCACCTCACTGACAAAAGACAAAGGAGAAAAAACCCAACACCCAACCCCAACCAACCAATTTTCCCCTGCAACCGCGTCTGCCTGTCCCGCATCGGACTTGTCAGCCACAATCGAGCCTGCAGCTGACGTGGACTTTTACCCCCTCCATAAATCTTCGTCCGCGAAGCCAAGCCAAAGAAGAAGAACTGTCTCCCATTACTTTCTGTGGTAAACTTCATGATCAACGTGAAAATCAAGCAAGTTCTTACAAACAAAGGAAAACTAAACTATTTGAAAAGCATACAGCAGTGGTGAGTTAGTTGACCAACAAATTTTGGATACTTAAAACATGCTATTTTTTCTTAATTTAAATCTGGAAGCTGTTTTTTGTTTCATTAAAACAAAATGAAAAGAGGTGAACAACTCAACTTCGGCCCACTGTTGTTTCAGCAAAATCCAAATTATTACAAATAACAATACCAAATGTTTATCTATATATACGACCATTGCCTTCCCAACATTGTGTTCTATGGCGAGCTCTCCACTGGCCACTGAGACAGGGGTGCACCAAAGAAGAGGTACAAGGACTGCCTAAAGATATCTCTTGGTGCCTGCCACATTGAACACCGCCAGTGGGCTGATCTCGCCTCCAACCGTGCATCTTGGTGCCTCACAGTTCGGCGGGCAGCAACTTCCTTGGAAGAAGACCGCAGAGCCCACCTCACTGACAAAAGACAAAGGAGGAAAAACCCAACACCCAACCCCAACCCACCAGTTTTCCCTTGCAACCGCTGCAAACGTGCCTGCCTGTCCCACATCGGACTTGTCAGCCACCAACGAGCCTGCAGCAGACGTGGACATACCCCTCCATAAATCTTCGTCCGCGAAGCCAAGCCAAAGAAAAGAATATACAATCGTACTGATATGCAACAAACATTGATATCTGCAATCCAATGAAAACTTGGTTTGTTAGATTTGCTCTTGCTTTCCTCAATATAATCGTGTTTTTCCTGTTTCAGTTTAAATAATGCTGTGGAAGCTTTGAGATTCACATGAACCAAGAATGCAAAATAGACAATAGACAATAGGAGCTGGAGTAGGCCCTTCAGCCTGTCGAGCCAGCACCGCCATTTTACAGATCATGGCTGATCACTACCATCAGTACCCCTTTCCAGCCTTATCCCCATAACCCTTAACTCCTTTGTCCACTAGAGTCTTATCTAACTCTCTTTTGAACAATCAGCGAATCTGCCTCTACCACCCTCTGTGGCAGAGCATTCCACAGATTCACACTTCTCTGGGTAAAAAAATGGTTTTCTCATCTCCGTCCTAAAGGGCCTATCCTGTATTCTTAAACTATGCCCTCTAGTCCTCGTCTCCCCCATCATTGGGAACAAGTAATCCGACTTCACCCTGTCTATCCCCTGATAATTTTGTATACCTCAATCATGTCCCCCCTCATCCTTCTAAACTCCATCGGATACAAGTCCAGTTTTTCTAGCCTTTCAGCATATGTCAACCCCGCCATCCCTGGAACTAACCTTGTAAATCTGTGCTGCACACCCTCTATAGCTAGTATGTCCTTCCTCAAAATTGGAGACCAGAACTGGACGCAATACTCCAGGTGGGGTCTCACCGGGGCCCTGTACAACTGCAGAAGGGCGTCACTGTTCCTATACTCCAATCCCCTCTTTATGAAACCCAACATGCCATTAGCCTTCTTCACAGCTTTCTGAACCTGCATGCTAGTCTTCAGTGACCGGTGAACAAGTACTCCCAGATCCATTTGCTCCTCCCCACTCCCTAGCTTGTCTCCATTTAAATAATACTCAGCTTTCCTATTATTGCCCCCAAAATGGATAACCTCACATTTGCTTACATTGAACGTCATCTTCCATTCAGCAGCCCACTCCCCCAACCTGTCCAAGTCCCTCTGCATTTTCCTGACATCCTCCTCACACCGCCACCCAATTTCGTGTCATCTGCAAATTTGCTCAAGTTATTAATAATCCCCTCATCCAAATCATTTACATAAATTACAAACAACTGAGGACCCAATACCGATCCCTGCGGCACTCCACTCGTCACATCCTGCCATCCTGAAAAAGACCCGCTTACCCCAACCCTTTGTTTCCTATTTCTTAACCAATTTCCTATCCATGTCAGCACCTTACCTCCAATACCATGCTCCCTGATCTTGCCCACTAGTCTCCCGTGCGGTACCTTATCAAAGGCCTTCTGGAAGTCCAAATACACCACATCCACTGGCTCTCCCAAGTCCACCCTCTTTGTCACATCCTCGAAAAATTCCAGAAGGTTAGTCAAGCATGACTTACCCTTAAGGAATCCATGCTGACTAGACCTTATACTATTATTACTGACTAAGTGTTCTGCTATTTCTCCTTTTATGATAGACTCCAATATCTTCCCCACCACCGACGTCAGGTTGACCGGTCTATAATTTCCTGTTTTCTCCCTCCCTCCCTTCTTAAAAATCGGCACCACATCAGCCACTCTCCAATCCTCAGGGACCTCCCCCGAATCTATGGAACTTTGGAAAATGTCGACCAGTGCTTCCACAATTTCCATAGCAACTTCTTTAAGCACCCTGGGATGCAGCCCATCAGGCCCTGGGGATTTATCAGCCCTCAGTCCCAACAATTTACTCACAACCTCCTGTTTCTGGATCCGGATATCCATTAGATCCCCTACTTCCCCAGGAAAGTTCCCCAAGTCTCTTGATACCGCATGACCACTACCCCCTAACTGACCATAACCTATATCCTCCTTGGTGAAGACAGTTGCAAAGTATTTGTTAAATCATAAACAGAGCATTTTATTTTATAAGATAGGACACATACATGGTCAGTTACTGAAATCCAATAAAGTACTTTTGGAGGAGAATCATAATAGAACATTTCATGGAGCATATGTATTTGTTCACTTTCACAGAATTTTTAACAAAATTATTTCTTCAAACTTACCCTGCTGGAGAATCTTAATTCTATCACCTGCTTCTCTTTGAGCATGTTTGTTATTATTATGCTTGAATGAAAGTGCCCGCTCTTTGATGTCAAGTAGTTTTTCTGTCAGTTCTAAGTACAGAGCATTCTGTTTAATAAAAGTGAGAAGCCATTAAATTACCTTCAAAAGACTTGGTCTCTTGCTGTTATGTTTATAAGAACAGAAGAAATAGAAGGAGGAGTAATCCACCTCGTCCATTGAACCTGCCATTAATATGATCATAGCTCCACTTAGCCATCTGTTCCCCATCAACCTTAATTCATCTACCAGTCAAAATTTTATTTAATGAAGCTGCCTCTACCTCTTTATTGAGGACATAATTATTCCAGATTCACTTCTCTCTGGGACAAGTAGTTCCTTCTTATGTCCATCTTAAATTTACTTCCCCATCTTGATGCCATGTCCTCCAATTTCAATATCTGCCAGTAGAAAATCCTCATAGTTTCTATCTTATCTATTCCATTGATCATTTTATGCTTCCATAAATTCTATAAATGGGGCCTCCATGTTGATGCAATCATGAAGAAGGCTTGCCAGTGGCCAGAACTTGGTGAGAAGTTTGAGATTTGTTATTTCACCAAAAAATCTTAGAACTTTCTACAGATGTACTGTGGAGAGCATTCAGACTGGTTGCATCACTGTCTTGTATGGAGGTGCCAATGCACAGGATATTATGTTGTGTATTAGAAAGAAAGCATAAAATGGATTGAATTTCATGTTCCAATAAACTAGAATCTTATTTTTTAGCATGAATTTTGTTTCTTTACTTGTTACAAAATGATTTTCGTACTCACTGGATCGAAGTGCTCTTCTTTTTCATATTTTTTTTCAGATTCTTTTTCATCCTGATCGATTTCATCATCTTCACTCCCACTACCTGCTTCTTCAGCATATCGTAAAATCCAATCCTTCATGCTAATTTGCGACCTTTGACTTTTAGCTGTCTATCATTAAGACAATATAGCAACTTAAAATTTATTGGATTGACCTAGTTTTGAATCCTAACTCTGTCCTTTACAAAAAAAGAGTCAAAAAAGAGTCCTACAAGGTGGAATACAAACAATCTTTGATTTGAAAATGAAATTGAGGCATAGAATAAAAACTACAATAATGAAAAAAAAATGCTAAAAGTCACAGAAAATGCTTTCACCTGGGAAGAGCATATTTGTCTCCATAAGAAATTAAGGAATTCAGAAGATAACTTAACCCAAGGAGTGGCAAGAATAGGAAAAATACAACTGCATAGTTGAGGAAGTAGGATGCACTTCATGGAAAACTCCAAGAATATTTAAGAAAGAAAGGAATAGTGTGATTAGTCAGGGTTGAAAAGGTACACAGAAAAGAACAAGTAGAAATTAAAGTGCAACAAAAAGTGACACAGGCTGGAATGAGAGGAAACACTTGAATCAAGCATTAGGCAGTATGGTTAGCAGTGCGTGGCATGGTTAGCATTGGGACAGCAGTTAGTGTTAGCAGTTAGCTCAATGTTATTACAACGCCAACGACCTGGATTCAAATCCAGCACTATCTGTAAGGAGTTTGTAGGTTCTCCCCGTGTCTGCGTGGTTTCCTCTGGGCCCTCCAGTTTCTTCCATCGTTCCAAAATGTATGGGAATGGGGCAGTAGGTTAATATTTGGGTGGAACAGGCTTGTTGGCTGGAAGGGCCTGTTACAGTGCTGTATGCATGCTGCTGCATGTATAAATAATAATTTTTTTTAAAACCCCTTTTCTAATAAAAAAAAACAGAAAAAAGTTTAGTATTCTCACCTTGGCCATGGGTTTCTCATCACACTTTTTTCTTTCAGATATTTCATGGTTTGTTGTACATTTTACAGGCATTTGAAATTTGGGCTTGTTTTGGGTCTCTTCCTCCTGCAGCTTCTGACTGAATCCATCAGGTAACGAATCTTGGACAAGACATTTTAAATTTTTCTAAATGAACTTTTCTTGCAACCTAATTGAAATTATTTTAGTTTTTCATGCTATAATTCTCATTACTTTGCAAAATCCACTGAATAAAAACAGAAAAGGCTGCATAGATAATAACTAGGATGTTGCTTAATATAATCAATGCCTAAATGCCAATATCTTAAATTCAATTGCTGCAAATACAGGCTCTATTTTTTCCCTGTGCTTTTTTTTTTAAAAGCCAAAATAATTGGGAATAGGAAGAGCAAGACACTGGTCCCAAAGAGCTTCTGTTATTGGATTATATCCACGGTGCTTAATTTTAAATACCACATTCAAGATAAGATGAATAGCTTTAAGAGAGTGAGACAGAGTTCAAAATATTCACTAACCTCCAAGTGAAGAAATTTCTCCTGACCGCAGTCTGAAATAGCTGTCACTTATAAATTTGTGACCTTAACCCTTAATTCCAGACTCCTTCATGACATAAATACTTCCCAGTATCTACCTTATTAAATGATTAATACTGTGTATGTTTCAATTAAATCATCTCTCATTCTTCTAAATTCTAAGGAACATTGGCTTACTCTATTTGCTCTATTGCACAATATTTCCCTTACCCCAGACATCAGGATGCTGCAAATATAGCCTTCATTAAGTAAAAATAGCAGAATTCTACAAAATATTTCAGATCTTGATTTAAATATTTAGGCATAGGAATTAGGAGATCTGCAGATAAAATCTTTAAATTACATCAAATTATTGAATCGAGTTAAATTAGATCTACAGAAATAGAGGGAATTGCCATTATCTTTAATTGGAAGAGTGGACTTAATTAAAATTAATATACTCCCCAAATTTCTATATTTATTTCAATGTGTCCCAATAAAATTCCCAAAAGTCTATTTAAGGAATCAAACAAATCAATGTCCAGCTTCTTATGAAAAGGTAAAATTCCCAGAGTCAAGCTCTCAACACTTCAGGCCTTTTATGCCAAGGGATGATTAAATCTTCCTAATTTTAAATGTTACTACCTTGCAGCTCAATTCCATCCAATATGGTGTTTGTTTATATGGTTATGGTTATATGGTTGCACTCTGAGGACAATGAGGCTAGATGGCTTCCTATTGAACAACATCAATTAAAGAATGTTCCTTTAAAAAAAGGGGTTCCCATCATGGGGTACATGTACCCCCAGTGGTGCATTTGCACTTTTCAGGGGGTACATTGGGTCTGAGAGAATAATCACTACTGTACAATACATGGTATTGTAATCCGGAGTCAGACTGCAGAATGTCGTGTTTTTTTTAATCTTTAATTTTTAGGGGTACACGGGAACCTATAAAAATGCCCAAGGGGTACAGAGGAACAAAAAGGTTGGGAACCCCTGCTTTAAAAGTTTTTCCTTTTTTAACATCTAAGAACCTTATAATTATAAATTATTTCGCAGTATGCAAGACGCTCAAGCAGTTATTGGTATAAATACTTCATTATTTCAGAAAACTCCTCTGTGGAATAACCCTAATACCCCCCACCTGATTGCAGATGGAATTCTAAAAAATTGGGTTAATAGTGGTATAAAAACAGTTAAAAATTTATATAGCCAAGATAATTCAGCCAATTTTCAACAAACGTCTGGTAAATTCAATCAATCAAATCAAAACTTATTCAAATATTTTCAGATTAGATACTGGGCCTGTAACAGTTATACAGACTATCTTCAAGTTCCAACAGAATCAATGTTTGAAAAGCAGTTGTTTAGTGAACCCCTGCACACTACAGAGGGTCTAATGTCATCTATTTATATTATAGTTAAAAGTAGCTTGTCAATCCATACTGAATTATATTAAAAATAAATGGGAATCAGATCTTGAATGCAATTAGGATGATGCTGATTGGTGTATTATCCTTCAAATATCTCAAACTGTATTAATCTTAACTAAACATAGACAAATACAAATTAACACAGGCATATAATCCTTTATCCGGAACCCTTGGAGAACAGTGTGTTCAGAATTTGGGATTTTTCTGGATTTTGGAAAGCCAGATTTCAGCCCGCCCGAATTGTGCTGCCAGTCTCTTGCCCTCGCCCGGCGCTGCCGGTCTCTTGCCCTCGCCCGGCGCTGCCGGTCTCTTGCCCTCGCCCGGCGCTGCCGGTCTCTTGCCCTCGCCCGGCGCTGCCGGTCTCTTGCCCTCGCCCGGCGCTGCCGGTCTCTTGCCCTCGCCCGGCGCTGCCGGTCTCTTGCCCTCGCCCTCATGACTCACACTGGTGGTCTCTCCCCCCACCTGCCGGATTTAGGAGCTTTCCGGATTTTAGATGTCCAGATAAAGGATTGTGTACCTGTACTGTATCTTTAACCCCCCTCCCCCCACCCCCTCCCAATTGTCAGAGATGTAAAACTTGAAACAGAGATTTACTTCATATGCTTTGGAATTGCTGTCATCTGGAAGACTTTGGGAAATACATTGTTAGAATAATCTCAAATATTATTTTTAAAAATTTTCATTTGATCCTAGAGTTTGGATTTTGGGAGATCTACAAGGTCTTAATGTGAACCACAATTAAAAAAAATACTTTATATTGCTTGTGGCCACAGCTGGGAAAAGGTGCATCCTACAAAATTGGAAATCTGAATTTCTTCCTTCAGAGGCAATGGTTAAATGAGTTAACATTCTATAGTACACCTGAAAATATCTTGTACAGTGCAAGCAGGAAACTAGCAACATAAAAAAATGTTTTTTTTTTGCCTTATTACCACCATTACACCTCCTCAGGTACTGAATTAGTTGGAATACCTGTCTTCCTACTATTGCTTAATGTAGTAATATATACCATTTTGATATATATTAAGACATCATACAATTATTTGTATCTGTTTATAAAAATTTGGCTATTTTGATTCAATAAAAATATCTTTTAAAAAATATTCCAGATCTTGCTGTAGTAAGGCTCTGTATAATGGCAACAAGTCTTAATTAAATTACACAATAATCCCCTTGAAATAAAATTTAATTTCTCTCGCCTAATCATTTGTTGCATCGACTAGTTAGCTTTCTAGAATTCATGCAGAGGTCCATATTCTTCTGATTAAGATTTCTCTATCTGTTACTATTAAAAAAGTTTCAAAGTTTTTCCCAACCAAAATTACTGTTTCCTCTCATGTTCTTTACAACACTTTCTTGCCCATTTGATTAACATCTATATTTCTTTTACAACCTCTCTGCACTAAACTCTCTACTGTTCCACATACTTTGTATTAAATACTCCTCACATACAAGATCTTTGTTAGGTATCATAAACAAAGAAAGTCCAAGTTCAGCAATGAATTGCCCATCAGAATATTCCATATAAAATTTTTTAAAAAAAAATAATGTCCAAGATAAAATGACTTAGGCCAAAAAATCTCCGGAATTGAAACCATATACGTAGTGTATGTTTAGCCATTGGATTATCAATTTGTTTATATAATTTAGTAAGAGTAAAAGGGAGAGCAGCTCCCAAAATAGAGCTAATTGAAAAATTTTGTATCGGTTTAATTTCTAAATTTACCCAATGGGGATTTAGAGATAATTCTGAATAATTCAACCAATACCTTAAGTAACTAATATTAATTGCCCAGTAATAAATTCTAAAGTTGGGTAATGCCAACCCTCCCTCTAGTTTAGATTTCTGTAAATATTTTTTCCCCAATCTAGGATTCTTGTTTTGCCAGATATACGAGGACAATTTAGAATCAAAAAAAGATTTAGGAACAAAAATAGGTATAGCTTGGAATATATATAAAAATTTAGGTAAGATCATCATCTTAATAGCATTAATTCGGCCTATCATGGATAGGGATAATGGTGACCAATTGGTAAGTAAACTGCCGATCAGGTCCAATAGAGGGAAAAAATTAGTCCTAAACAAATCTTTATGTTTTTTAGTTATCTTAATCCCTAAATATATAAAATGGTCTCTAGCTATTTTAAAAGGTAAACTATGATAAATAGGGACCCATCCATTAAAAGGGAATAATTCACTTTTATTTAAATTCAGTTTATATCCCGAAAAATTACTAAATTGGGCTAATAAAGATAAAACTGCAGGAATAGAATTTTCAGGATTGGAAATATATAACAATAAATCATCTGCATATAGTGATACTTTATGAATATCCCTGCAACGAATAATACCAGTAATATTGGGTGCTTCTCTGATAGCAATTGCCAAAGGTTCTAAAGCTAAGTTAAATAATAAAGGGCTAAGGGGGCACCCTTGCCTGGTGCCCCGAAATAATCGAAAATATGGCGATCTTTGGGTATTAGTAAAAACCGAGGCAACTGGGGAATTATAAAGAAGTTTAATCCAAGATATAAATATCGGACTAAAATTAAATTTTTCAAGAACTGTAAATAAATAAGGCCATTCTACTCTATCGAAGGCCTTCTCAGCATCTAGTGAAATAACACATTCTGAAGACTTATGTGAAGGAGTGTAAATAATATTCATCAATCTTCTAATATTAAAGGAGGAATAACGATTTTTAATGAATCCAGTCTGGTCTTCAGAGATAATATATGGTAATATCTTCTCTAGCCTTGTCTCTAGAATTTTAGGGAAGATCTTAGAATCAACATTCAACAAAGAAATAGGTCTATAAGAAGAACATTCGGTCGGGTCTTTATTTTTTTTCAAGATTAGAGAAATCGTAGCTCTGTAAAATGATTGTGGTAGTTTACCCAATGTGATAGATTCATCAAACATCTTAATCAGCCAGGGAGAGAGAGTAGAAGAAAAAGCTTTATAAAATTCCACAAAATATCCATCGGGACCTGGTGCTTTCCCCGAGTTCAGTGAGAAAATAGTATTATTGATCTCCGAATCTGTAATGGGTTTACTTAATTCTAAGTTATCTTGAGGTAATAGTTTTGGGAATTTCAAATGTTCTAAAAAATTAAACATATTACTAAGGTCTTGAGGGGATTCTGTACTATATAAGGATGTATAAAAATTTTGGAAAGATTGATTTATCTCTTCCTGGTTAACAGTCAGTTCTCCATTCTGTTTGCGAATCTCCACAATTTGGCGTCTAGCTGAAATATTCTTCAGATGATTAGCCAACAGTTTACCCGATTTCTCACTATGCACATAAAAATCAGATTTAGATCTAATTAGCTGGTTTTCAATCGAAGATGTAAGTAACAAATTATATTCCATCTGCAGTTCAATTCTTTGTTTGTAAAGTTCTTCAGTAGGATAAGTCACATATTTCTTATCAATGTCTTTAATCTTCTCAACCAATAGATGAATCTTGGAAACTCCTATTGTACTAAATTTCCTTTTTCATCCCTCTCTAACTGATCAAGCTTATTTACTCTGGAAAGTTAAAGGTATAACATGCTTTTTGGATTTATTCTTGGATAACTCTTTCATGTCATTTGAACAATTATCCATGAAATATGATTTACCTCGATCTCATTTCTTTTGATATTTGCAGATTAGGAGTTTCTTAGTTTCGACTTTACCCTCTTTTCCCAATCGGGAGACTACGACTGTTTTAGAGGATATATTATATTCAAAATTCCCTCCAAAAGGTGTTATATCTAAATTATATAATATAATTACAAAAATAAATTCTGGGACTTTTGAAAAGTTTAAAAATGATTGGGAAAGAGAACTCAACCTTCATATTTCTAATGAAAATTGGAATAAAATTCTGCGACTGGTAAACTCTTCTTCTCTATGTGCAAAACAGTTTAAAGTTGTTCATAGAGCTCATATGTCTAAAGATAAACTCCATCGCTTTTATTCTCATATCGATCCTATATGTGATAAATGTCAATTGGAAATAGCTTCCCTTACACATATGTTTTGGTCCTGTCCCTCTTTACAGAATTATTGGAAGGAAATTTTTTCCATTATATCTACTATTTTGAATATTGATTTACAACCACATCCCATTACTGCAATTTTTGGATTACCTATGATAGATTTGACTTATTTATCTCTTCCTGCGGATCGTATGATTGCTTTTCTTACCCTAATGGCTAGAAGATCTATACTATTAAATTGGAAAGAGGTAAATCCTCCCACTGTTTTCCAATGGTTTACCCAAACCATACTATGTTTAAATTTAGAGAAAATTAGAAACTCTGTCTATGAATCCCCTTCTAAGTTTGAGTTAACCTGGCGACCATTTATTCAATATTTTCATTTGTGGTGAGTTGATCTGGCTCTGTTTTCTTTCTATGATTATGTATGATAATTGGGCTGTAAGATGAGATCGGAGTGATCGGCGTGGTTTAGCTATATCTGTAGGTTTTTTTTAAAAGTTTTTTTTTAAATTCAGATTTGTTTTTTCTTCTTTTTTGGGGTTTTTTTTTCTCTTTTTTCATATATTGTTATTAATTATATCTTTTTTTTAGAGATAGTTCACACCCTAAACTGATCAAAAAAATTTTTTTATGATATATTTTTATTCTGTAATATTATTGTTTAATATCTCTGTATTAATTCATTACTTACTATGTATTTTTTTAATATCTCTTTGAACTGTATGTGTTTATAAATTATAATAATAATAAAAAGATTGAAAAAGAAAGAAAAAATAATGTCGAAACCTGATAATCCTTGATGAGACAATTTCAGCAAAATTTAATACGGTACAAGGAACAATCAGTAATTTCAAGAGGTGGTGTAGTATCAACCTATTACTTCATTCTTATCACAAATGCAGTAGCATTCAACAATAAATTCTGATACAATTAACCTACCATCGGGAAGATTTAAACATAACCAATCCAGAGCAGAGTGAAGGTCTCCACCATAAACAACAGTGTTTATCATAGCTTCTTCAATGTCTTCCGTCCGAAATGAAAATTCTTGCAAAGCTGTATATAGATCCTGCAAAGATAAGCCCCAGTTAACAGGTACACCTAAATAAACAACTGCTCTTTTAATTTTCAATCAACATTTAAATTAAATACAAAATTAATAATTTAAGACTCAAAAGACCTTAAGAGAAAGTTATAATCTTGTAGGAATGTTCACTGAAGTAACAGACAATGCCAGTGAAGCAGATGATGCCACAGATCACCTCCCAAGTCAAACACCATCCTAACTTGGAAACATACAGAACTTGGGGATGCAGTGTGCATTTTCCAAAATGTTGGATGTTATTCCTATTAACACTCATACATGCTATTACTTCATTTTTTTAAAGATGCAGAAGGAATAAAAATATATTTACAGATGAATATGCTGGGTTTAAAGGGGACAGGAAGCTTGCAAGTACTCTAGACTAGTTATAACATAACATAACAATTACAGCACGGAAACAGGCCATTAGGACCTTCTAGTCCGCACCGAACCAAACACCCCTCTCTAGTCCCACCTCCCCGCACAATGCCCATAACCCTCCATCTTCTTCTCATCCATATACCTGTCCAACCTTTTCTTAAATAATACAATTGACTCCGCCGCCACTATTTCTCCCGGAAGCTCATTCCACACGGCTACCACTCTCTGAGTAAAGAAGTTCCCCCTCATGTTACCTCTAAACCTCTGCCCCTTAATTCTTAACTCATGTCCTCTTGTTTTAATCTTTCCTCCTCTTAACGGAAATAGTCTATCCACATCCACTCTGTCTATCCCTTTCATAATCTTAAATACTTCTATCAAATCCCCTCTCAACCTTCTACGCTCCAAAGAATAAAGACCTAATCTGTCCAATCTCTCCCTATACTCTAGATGCTTAAACCCAGGTAACATTCTGGTAAACCTTCTCTGCACTTTCTCCACTCTGTTTATATCCTTCCTATAATTAGGCGACCAGAACTGCACACAGGACTCCAAATTAGGCCGCACCAACGTCTTATACAATCTCAACATCACCTCCCAACTCCTATATTCCATGCAATGATTGATAAAGGCCAGCATACTAAAAGCCTTCTTCACCACCCTATTCACGTGAGTTTCTACCTTCAGGGAACGATGTACCGTTACTCCTAAATCTTTCTGCTCTTCTGTATTCATCAATGCTCTCCCATTTACCACGTATGTCCTATTCTGATTCTTCTTACCAAAATGAAGCACCTCACACTTATCAGCATTAAATTCCATCTGCCATTTTTCAGCCCACTTTTCTAAGCAGCCCAAATCCCTCTGCAATCCTTGAAAAGCTTCTTCATTATCCACTATTCCACCTATCTTAGTATCGTCTGCATATTTACTAATCCAATTCACCACCCCATCATCTAGATCATTAATGTATATAACGAACAACAATGGGCCCAATACAGATCCTTGAGGCACACCACTGGTCACCGGCCTCCAACCTGACAGATAATTATCCACTACCACTCTCTGGCCTCTCCCTTTCAGCCAATGTTCAATCCATTTGACTACCTCAAAATTTATACCTAAAGACTGCACCTTCCTAACTAACCTTCCATGTGGTACCTTACTGAAGTCCATATAGACAACATCCACTGCGCTACCCTCATCCACATTCCTAGTCACCTCTTCAAAAAATTCAATCAGATTGGTCAAACATGACCTTCCTCCCACAAATCAATGTTGAGTTCTCCTGATCAGACCCTGTCTATCCAGATGTTTATAAGTACTATCTCTAAGAATTTTCTCCATTAATTTACCTACCACAGATGTCAAACTTACAGGCCGATAGTTGCCAGGCTTCCTCCTTGAACCCTTTTTAAATAACGGAACCACATGCGCAATGCGCCAATCCTCCGGCACTATCCCCATATCTAATGACATTTGGAAAATTACTGCCAGAGCCTCTGCTATTTCCTCCTTCACTTCTCTCAATGTCCTGGGGAAGATCCCGTCTGGTCCCGGAGACTTATCCACCTTTATATTCTTCAAAAGCCCTAAAACTACACCTTTTGTAATCTCTATATTCCCCATATTTACCCAATTTGCTTTTTTTAATCTCACATCTCCCAATATCCTTCTCCTTAGTGAATACCAAAGAAAAGAAACTGTTCAATATCTCTCCCATTTCTCTAGGCTCCACACACAGTTTTCCGCTCTGATTTTCTAAGGGACCAATTTTGTCTCTAGCTTTCCTTTTACCATTAACATATTTGTAGAACTCTTTTGGATTAGTTTTCACCCTGCTTGCCATAGTTTCCTCGTACCTTCTTTTAGCTTTCCTAATTCCTCTCTTAAGATTCCTCTTACATTCAATGTATCTTTCAAACATCTCCTTAACTCCATGCTTCTTATATCTAATGTACGCCTCCCTTTTTCTTCGAACCAAGTTTCCAATATTCCTTGAAAACCATGGCTCTCTCAAACCTTTTGCCCCTCCTTTTAACCTAACAGGAACATAAAGCTTTTGCACTCTCAAAATCTGATCTTTAAAAGACTTCCATCTCTCTACTACATCCTGCCCATAAAACAAATTGTCCCAATGCACACCCTGCAAGTCCTTTCGCATCTCCTCAAATCTAGCTTTTCCCCAATCAAAAACCTCAACCCTTGGCCCTGACTTCTCTCTTTCCATAATGACATTGAAGCTGATGGCATTATGATCACTGGACCCGAAGTGCTCGCCAACACTAACCTCCGTCACTTGACCCATCCCATTTGCCAACAGTAGATCTAACACTGCTCCTTCTCTGGTCGGCACCTCTACATATTGTTGTAAAAAACTATCTTGCACACATTTCACAAAGTCTAACCCATCCAGTCCTTTCACAGGATGTGTTTCCCAATCTATATGTGGAAAATTAAAATCTCCCATAATTACAACCCTGTGCTTATCACAAATATCTACTCTCTCCTTACAGATTTGCTCCTCTAGGTCTCGGTCCCCTCCAGGTGGTCTATAATACACCCCTACAAGTGTAACCTCTCCTTTCCTACTCCTCAGTTCCACCCAAATAGCCTCCGTGGATGTGCCCTCTAATCTATCCTTCCTAGGCACCGCTGTAATATTTTCCCTGACAAGCAATGCAACCCCACCTTCTGTTGCCCCCTCCGACTCTATCACACCTAAAACAACGAAACCCAGGGATATTCAGTTGCCAATCACATCCCTCCTGCAACCATGTCTCACTAATCGCTACCACATCATACTTCCAAGTATCAATCCACACGTTCAGCTCATCCACCTTTTTTTACAATACTCCTGGCATTAAAATATATGAATTTCAGAGATTTCCCAATTTTTAATCCCTGTTTTCCCTCATCTTTAATAACAACATTATTTACTTTTCCTGCCAATTGCCCTTCATCTTCTTCCAGAGCATTTCCCTTCTCTATCACCTGCCCATCCATATTCAAATACTTACTACAAACTTTCTTTGTTTGCATTCTAACCTTCTCCTTACTGCTCTGCACTATTTTGTTCCCGCCCCCCCCAACCATTCTAGTTTAAAGGATCCTGAGTAGCCCTAGCAAATACCTCTGCCAGGATTCTGGTCCCCCTGGGATTTAAGTGTAACCCGTCCTTACTGTACAGGTCACATCTCCCCCAAAAAAGGTCCCAGTTATCCAGAAACTTAAAACCCTGCCCCTTACTCCACCCCTTCAGCCACGTGTTAATCCTCCACCTCATTCTATTTCTATTCACACTGTCACGTGATCCTGATGCCTAGTGTTTCAGACCCGAATCTCAACTCCAGCTAAGCATGCATTTCATAGTCCAGACCACAGCCATGGTTGAAGTATGGAGCACAGCTCTGACCACACACTCAAGAAGAAAACTGTATTCTGGGCTAACATTCCACACTAATGGATGAGGTAGATGCCAGACCATCAGGAATTCCAAATATCAGATGCCAGATTATTGTTTTCCTGCATTATAATTCTTTTATTAGTTCATTTTCTAAATCCTAGAACTCCCTGCATAACTATACTGCAAAAGACAATCAGTCACTTCAATCACAGGAAAAATACCAGTAACTGGACAAGCAAATTTTCAGGACTATTGGATGTTACTATTAAACCAATACACTTTAATAACAACAAAATTTTTTAAAAAATGATGTAGGAACTCAGCAGGTCACGCAGAAGGATGATCAATGTCTTGATTCTCCATCTAATCTCCAGTAATCACCATCCAGTTTCTGCCTCCACTTTCATGCTCCACTCCTTCCACCTGGGTCAATGTGCCGCTTTTTTCCCCTGTCCTTAGCTATTTTTACCCATCACCCACAAGCTGCTATCTCCCAACTCCACCGTCCCACACTTGATCCAACTGCCCATCATTCCCCTCTTCAACTACTTCCATTTATTGTCTGCTTGACCCTGCCTCTCACCTTTTTATGTTGGATATCTCACCTCTGCATTCTGTCCTGATAAAGGAAACACTGATCATTCCTCTGCATCCATTGATGATGCCTGACATTCTGGGTTCCCCAGCAGTGTTTTTTGTTCCAGAATACATCATGTGCAATCTCTTATCTCTACACTTTAATTACATTATTTTAAGCATTTCACCCAGCTGCATAATATATTTTCCAGTAAACATAGTGACTGAAGAGAGTGAGAAACAGACATCTAGTAATTTAAAGGAAGCCTTGGATTACAGAACTTTATGAATTTCAGACTGTTATGTTTGAACTTTCTGTGGTCTACCAAAAACAAATGCACATCAAATGCCAAACCACTGATATTTCTGAACAATTGGATCGTGGAATAATGATTGGAGTTTTATTGTATTTCACAAACAAATTGGCACTATTTTGCATGAACTTAAAATTATCTTGCTAAATATTTTGCGTACAATATTTTTCTTGTGCCAAAATAAGGGCATTTGTAATTAAGCCTACAATGTATTAAGAAACTATTTTTC
Source organism: Narcine bancroftii (assembly GCF_036971445.1). NCBI lineage: Eukaryota > Metazoa > Chordata > Chondrichthyes > Torpediniformes > Narcinidae > Narcine > Narcine bancroftii. The sequence goes on from NC_091471.1 coordinate 80,845,945, forward strand.
TTTGGCTTGGCTTCGCAGATGAAGATTTATGGAGGGGGTAAAAGTCCACGTCAGCTGCAGGCTCGATTGTGGCTGACAAGTCCGATGCGGGACAGGCAGACACGGTTGCAGCGGTTGCATGGGAAAATTGGTTGGTTGGGGTTGGGTGTTGGGTTTTTCCTCCTTTGTCTTTTGTCAGTGAGGTGGGCTCTGCAGTCTTCTTCAAAGGAGGTTGCTGCCCGCCGAACTGTGAGGCGCCAAGGTGCACGGTTTGAGGCGATATCAGCCCACTGGCGGTGGTCAATGTGGTAGGCACCAAGAGATTTCTTTAGGCAGTCCTTGTACCTCTTCTTTGGTGCACCTCTGTCACGGTGGCCAGTGGAGAGCTCGCCATATAACACGATCTTGGGAAGGCGATGGTCCTCCATTCTGGAGACGTGACCCACCCAGCGCAGCTGGATCTTCAGCAGCGTGGACTCGATGCTGTCGACCTCTGCCATCTTGAGTACTTCGATGTTAAGGATGAAGTCGCTCCAATGAATTTTGAGGATGGAGCGGAGACAACGCTGGTGGAAGCGTTCTAGGAGCCGTAGGTGATGCCGGTAGAGGACCCATGATTCGGAGCCGAACAGGAGTGTGGGTATGACAATGGCTCTGTATACGCTAATCTTTGTGATGTTTTTCAGTTGGTTGTTTTTCCAGACGCTTTTGTGTAGTCTTCCAAAGGCGCTATTTGCCTTGGAGAATCTGTTGTCTATCTCGTTGTCAATCCTTGCATCTGATGAAATGGTGCAGCCGAGATAAGTAAACTGGTTGACCGTTTTGAGTTTTGTGTGCCCGATGGAGATGTGGGGGGGCTGGTAGTCATGGTGGGGAGCTGGTTGATGGAGGACCTCCGTTTTCTTCAGGCTGACTTCCAGGCCAAACATTTTGGCAGTTTCCGCAAAACAGGACGTCAAGCGCTGAAGAGCTGGCTCTGAATGGGCAACTAAAGCGGCATCGTCTGCAAAGAGTAGTTCACGGACAAGTTTCTCTTGTGTCTTGGTGTGAGCTTGCAGGCGCCTCAGATTGAAAAGACTGCCATCCGTGCAGTACCGTATGTAAACAGCGGCTTGTCATTACAAACACTGTTTCAGCAGAGGGACAGCCTGAAGACTACCTGGATGCATCCCCGATCCAAACACTGGCACCTCCTGGACTACGTCCTGGTGAGAGAAAGAGACAAACGAGATGTGCTCCACACCAGGGTCATGCCCAGCGCGGAATGTCACACTGACCACCGGCTGGTTCGCTGCAAGCTCAACCTTCACTTCAAGCCAAACCCCATGAACAGCAGAGCCCCTAGAAAGAGGTTCAATGTCGGAAACCTGCAGTCAGACAAAGTGAGAGGAAACTTCCAGGCAAACCTCAAAGCAAAGCTCGACGATGCAATCCGCCTCACGGACTCGTCCCCTGAAACCCTCTGGGATCAGCTGAAGACTACCATACTGCAATCCACTGAAGAGGTACTGGGCTTCTCCTCCAGGAAAAACAAGGACTGGTTCGACGATAACAGCCAGGAAATCCAGGAGCTGCTGGCAAAGAAGCGAGCTGCCCACCAGACTCACCTTACAAAGCCTTCCTGTCCAGAGAAGAAACAAGCCTTCCGTCGCGCATGCAGCCATCTTCAGCGCAAACTCCGGGGGATCCAAAATGAGTGGTGGACTAGCCTTACCAAGCGAACCCAACTCAAAGCGGACATTGGCAACTTCAGGGGTTTCTACGAGGCTCTAAAGGCTGTGTACGGCCCCTCACCCCAAGTCCAAAGCCCGCTGCACAGCTCAGACGGCAAAGTCCTCCTCAGTGACAAGATCTCCATCCTCAACCGATGGTCAGAACACTTCCAATCTCTTTTCAGTGCCAACCGCTCAGTCCAAGATTCCGCCCTGCTCCAGCTCCCTCAACAGCCCCTAAGGCTAGAGCTGGATGAGGTCCTCACCCAGGATGAGACATTTAAGGCAATTGAACAACTGAAAAGTGGCAAAGCAGCAGGTATGGATGGAATCCCCTCCAGAGGTCTGGAAGGCTGGCGGCAAAACTCTGCATGCCAAACTGCATGAGTTTTTCAAGCTTTGTTGGGACCAAGGAAAACTGCCTCAGGACCTTCGTGATGCCATCATCATCACCCTGTACAAAAACAAAGGCGAGAAATCAGACTGCTCAAACTACAGGGTAATCACACTGCTCTCCATTGCAGGCAAAATCTTCGCTAGGATTCTCCTAAATAGAATAATACCTCGTGTCGCCGAGAATATTCTCCCAGAATCACAGTGCGGCTTTCGCGCAAACAGAGGAACTACTGACATGGTCTTTGCCCTCAGACAGCTCCAAGAAAAGTGCAGAGAACCAAACAAAGGACTCTACATCACCTTTGTTGACCTCACCAAAGCCTTTGACACCGTGAGCAGGAAAGGGCTTTGGCAAATACTAGAGCGCATCGGATGCCCCCCAAAGTTCCTCAACATGAAAACCAACGACACACACAGACACCCCGTCTGGAGATCAGTGGCAGCGGGCTCGTCTCCGCATCTTCCGATCGCGCCTCCGGGTTCAACGTGATTATCACTCCTTCCTGCAGGATATGGGATTCCTCTTCGTTATTTATAGAAACATACAGTACAAAAGCAAGGAAGAAGTTCAAGGCAATGACAATAAAATTCTGAATCACTTCATTGTTAGTCCCCTCTGCATCGATGACCTCTCCCTCCGACGACATTAAAAGAAAAGGAGGAGTCACGTGATGGAGTAGTGGCCGGACGGTGAACTCCAGCCCTCTCCAGAAAAGTCGGGAAAAACAAAGGAAAACACAAAGGCACAGAAATAAAAGTTACAGAAAAGTGAGTATAAAGGTGGAAAGAAGATGGCGACAAAAAAAGAAAAATCGAAAGCAACGGTAAGAAGAGAGGAAGAGAAGACAAAGGAGGAAAAAGGTGAAGGCCTTACCTGTCCGAAGATGCCCGCTGCGGAGAGAGAAACCCGCTCCCTCAGGTCGGTAAATAATGGACTACAAAAATGGCTCGCAGAGCCGAGTAAAAGTGCGCAACCGCGCATGCGCAAAGTATGCGAATGAAAAAAATACACACCGACGGGAGGGGGGACCAGCTGGGGAGTCGATCTCCACAGCCGGCAACGACAGCTGCAGAACACCTGCAGCAAGAAGAGACCACAGAAGACAATAGAAACAAGAAAGAAGAGGAGGAAAGGGCACCAAAGAAACAACAGATGGTCAACCCAGAGGAAGAAGAAGAGGAAGAGGAAGAGTACAGTGAAATAGAAGAAGAAAAGAAAGGCAAGGTAAAGGATATACTTGCTCTTATTAAAGGATACATGGAGTCATTTAAAGAATGGCAAACACAGGAATTTAAGGATTTAAGAAAAAGAATAAACAACACAGAAGAGAAAATAAATAAAATGGAGATGACCTTAAAAGAAATGGGAAAGAAAATGAACAAGATGGAAGAGCGGGCAGTAGCAGCAGAAATGGAGGTAGAAGACTTAAAAAAGAAATTGGAGGAATCTAATAAAAAAACTAAAGAGACACAAGAACTACTAGCTCAAAAAATAGATACATTGGAAAACCATAACAGAAGAAATAACATAAAGATAGTGGGCCTTAAGGAAGACGAAGAAGGCAAGAATATGAGGGAGTTTATAAAAGAGTGGATCCCTAAGACCCTAGGATGTCCAGAACTACAGCAAGAAATGGAAATAGAAAGGGCACATAGAGTATTGGCCTCTAAACCACAACCACAACAAAAACCAAGATCTATTGTAGTAAAATTCCTAAGATATACTACAAGAGAAAAGGTACTGGAGAAGACAATGGAAAAAGTAAGAGAGGGCAACAAACCACTGGAGTATAAAGGGCAAAAAATCTTCATTTATCCAGATATAAGTTTTGAACTCCTAAAGAAGAGAAAAGAGTTCAATACAGCAAAGGCGATTTTATGGAAGAAAGGGTATAAATTTATACTAAAGCATCCAGCGGTATTGAAAATATTTATTCCAGGACAACAAAACAGACTATTCTCGGATCCAGAAGAAGCACGAAAATTTGCAGAACAATTACAAAAATAGACTGAGGGAGGAAGACGGGTAATGAGAGTTAAAATGATCACGATTGATATGTATGTGGGTAAAGACAAAAATAGACTGAGGGATGAAGACGGGTAATGAGAGTAAAAATGATCACGATTGATATGTATGCGGGTAAAGAGGTATAAGAGTGAATAGAGACAATGAGCATACATGAATGTATCTGTACTTAGAGGAAAATATAGATAGTATAGACAAGAATTAATAAGGGAAGGTAATGGAATAGAGAGAATAAGGAGGGAATTAAAAGAGTGACCTTTGTGACATAAGAAAAGTGAAATCTTTTCTGGGGGAGGCGGGGTGGGGGGAAATAGCGGTCACTGCAAAATCAGTTGACGCTTGCGAGTGGATTCGCAAATCCAAATGGAGAGGGGAGATGTGGTTGTCCGACAAGGGATAAAGGACAACTCAGGAGGTGAAGGGGAGATTGGGGATAAATAAGATAGAAATAGGAGAATAAGGAAAATGTTGGATGTTGTAGGAATGTTGTCTTATAAAGAGTTGAAAATAAGAAAACAGAAATGGAAAAGGAGGAAAGGTAATGATGGAAAAACGGAAAGAGAAGATAAACAAAATATAAAAGGGCTACGCTGAACTATATGTCTTTAACTATTAATGGAATACATAACCAAATTAAAAGGAAGAAACTACTAAATTTAAATGAATAAATGTATTCCATTAGAAAAAATAACATATAGGTTAAGAAATAATATTGAAATATTCGAACAAGTATAGGAGCCTTACATTAAATACAATAGCGAAAACCTACCGGGGACAAACATTACCTAAGTTGATGGAAGGAGAAGGAAAGAAAAGAATGGACTCAGTAGAATTTCTGGTGTAATTTTGTTGAATGACAACATTGTCTGACTGGCTTAATGCAACCTAGATTGTATACCTAAAATGGATGAGAGGGGGGTGTGGGGGGGTGGTTTGGGAGGAAAGGGGGGGGGGGGGAGAGAAAAAGTCACTGTATATGTGTGAAAAAGAAATAGTGTACATCATGGCTAATGTGATTTATGGTGTGAAAAATAAAAAATTTTAAAAAAAACAAAAAAAAAACATGAAAACCAACAAGGTCGGGTCAGATACAGCAATGAGCTCTCTGAACCCTTCTCCGTTAACAATGGCCTGAAGCAAGGCTGTGTTCTCGCACCAACCCTCTTTTCAATCTTCTTCAGCATGATGCTGAACCAAGCCATGAAAGACTTCAACAAATGATTAAGAAACTATAATTGGTGGTGATATATCAGTAACAAAGAAAACAACAATAGTGCTTTTGTGTTCACAAGAAGAAAAGACAAATATACTTGGCTGCATTAGTTGCGGTAAAATTGTAACTTATCAGCACTAAATCTGGAGAAATATTCCCTTTGGTTTATAAACTGCACAGTAATAACAATGCAATTATTATCTAACGATTTCTGAAACACTTGATATATCAATTAGCATAAAATGATGAGCCTTTACCTGTAGCTTCTTAGCTGTGAGCCTTCCCGATATTGTTCCTGATTTGCTATGTTGCATTTTGAATTGGTTGATCAATCTTATAACGTTTTTCTCCAATTCAAGTTTAATTGCCACCTAAAAATTTTGAAAGTTCTAATTAACAAACTCGATATTATTTCTTTCAACATGAGAGGGTAATAAAATATTAAATCTTCAAATACCATTAAAAGTTTATAATTAACACAATAATACATCGTCAATAGTACAGTTTAGCCATATAAGTAAAATAGCGAATGAAATGAAAAAAACAAATTGTGACTGAAAATAATAAAGTGCCTCAAGAACACCTTGATATAGCCATTGTTATGATAAATAACAACTATTCTCATATTTACCATTAAAAACAATAGCAATTTTTAAACACAATTTGTTGCAAATTATATGCTTATTGAGATAGTAATTATCACAAAAATAAATAAATGACAACACCATGATTGCTTAATACTGTCATTTATGAAAATGCAATTGTTTTCCATTCTAGAATGAACATAAGCAATTTACACCACGCAAATGTTCTATTTCTTCTCTAGAGGGGAAGAGAAAAAATTCATTCTGCCCTTTCATTTCAAATCTAGGTGGAATTTGCACAACTCAAACAATGCAAACACTTTTTTTCTCTACTGGCACAAAATCAACATGCATTTTTGAGTAAGTCTTCAGCATGAAAGCTTTCAAAACTGATCTAAACTGAAATACAAATCATTTATCTGAAAAACACAAACATCTACAAGGTGTAGCCAGATTGGAGGTCTGGATGCAACTATTTAGACAATGATAATGTTAATGACCTGATTTTCATAAATATTTTATGAAAATGTACATATGCATTCAAATTCTTACTTGTTGACTTTGTGCCACTGCAAGCCAGAATTTTCAAACACTGAACAAAAGAGCATGGCATGCAAATTAAAATATAAATATAATTCACAGTTCATGCTCATCATTCATAAAATAAAGTTTAAAAAAAGTTATTTCCCACACAGAATAGATAGACTAATCCTCCAGAGATATATGCAGACTAATTCTCCAGAGATATATGCAGATTCTTACAAAGCAGAATTTCTGTCCACGTGATAATCTTTGTACTTTGAGAAGTTGAGAAAAATGCATTATGATTGAAATGTGTCTTGGAATCATGCAATAAGTGTGACACCAAGCAGCACATGTACCATGGTACTCCACTTCAGTTAATAAAATTAAATTTAAACAAAAACCACATCCATAACTATATTGCACACTTAGTTTATGTGTAACCAAGGAAAAAATTTCTGTACCATGTTACTCAATTTTTAAAAACCTTGCTTTCACAATTGTTTATTATTACCTTAAGAATGGATCGGTCCAAAGTTCCCACAGCACCAAGTTCATTTGTGGAGGATGCCCCCAAGCTATAAGTTTTTGGACCTAAGAAAAAAAGTAAAAATAAACTAATAATTTGGCAAACACTGGTTGGAAGCCTGCTACATGACTACAGAGGACTTTGTGATCTAGAAGTCATCAAAGTGAACAGTTAATAATCCAAACATCTTCCACTAGCTAGCACTGGAATAGTCTATAATGACTGCATAACTAACAATTCCCACTAACATACAAATACAATTATTGCTGCCAGCCAAATCACCTGGTATGAGGGGGTGGAGGAAGTTGTAATGGCAATAAGAAATTTCATTAGCCTACTCATGTGAATAGTGTGGTTACAAAGGGAAATTAGAGGTGCATATTTGTTCATGAGTAGGGGTTTTTAGACTGCAGTTATGTAATGGTACAATCAAGGAATTATGCTGCTACATGAGCAATCAAAAAAGAAATGTGCAGGAATTATGAGTCAATTACTGCACCGCGATTTATCCTGCAGGTCCCCTATAACTTTTTGGAGGAAGTCTGCAAAGGAAATCATAGCAGAAAAATTTGTTGTCTGTTATTCACTCGGCTCCATGTCCAACCACCGGGACTATTGCACTCAGGTGTGTGCAGTCTGAAAAGATGTCAAGTATGAACGACCACATAGGCAATAATTATGTTGATTTTTTTCAGCGATTTTCCTGACATTGCAGGCTAAAAAACAATTTGACTCCCGATAAACTTTCTGCCACATACATGGCACTATTTAAAAGGACAACGAATATTCTTTACTCCTCTGGATCAGTGCAACATTCTCTCTTCTCTTTGGCTTGGCTTCGCGGACGAAGATTTATGGAGGGGGTAAAAAGTCCACGTCAGCTGCAGGCTCGTTTGTGGCTGACCAGTCCGATGCGGGACAGGCAGACACGATTGCAGCGGTTGCAAGGGAAAATTGGTTGGTTGGGGTTGGGTGTTGGGTTTTTCCTCCTTTGCCTTTTGTCAGTGAGGTGGGCTCTGCGGTCTTCTTCAAAGGAGGCTGCTGCCCGCCAAACTGTGAGGCGCCAAGATGCACGGTTTGAGGCGTTATCAGCCCACTGGCGGTGGTCAATGTGGCAGGCACCAAGAGATTTCTTTAGGCAGTCCTTGTACCTTTTCTTTGGTGCACCTCTGTCACGGTGGCCAGTGGAGAGCTCGCCATATAATACGATCTTGGGAAGGAGATGGTCCTCCATTCTGGAGACGTGACCCATCCAGCGCAGCTGGATCTTCAGCAGCGTGGACTCGATGCTGTCGACCTCTGCCATCTCGAGTACCTCGACGTTAGGGGTGTGAGCGCTCCAATGGATGTTGAGGATGGAGCGGAGACAACGCTGGTGGAAGCGTTCTAGGAGCCGTAGGTGGTGCCGGTAGAGGACCCATGATTCGGAGCCGAACAGGAGTGTGGGTATGACAACGGCTCTGTATACGCTTATCTTTGTGAGGTTTTTCAGTTGGTTGTTTTTCCAGACTCTTTTGTGTAGTCTTCCAAAGGCGCTATTTGCCTTGGCGAGTCTGTTGTCTATCTCATTGTCGATCCTTGCATCTGATGAAATGGTGCAGCCGAGATAGTTAAACTGCTTGACCGTTTTGAGTTTTGTGTGCCCGATGGAGATGTGGGGGGGCTGGTAGTCATGGTGGGGAGCTGGCTGATGGAGGACCTCAGTTTTCTTCAGGCTGACTTCCAGGCCAAACATTTTGGCAGTTTCCGCAAAGCAGGACGTCAAGCGCTGAAGAGCTGGCTCTGAATGGGCAACTAAAGCGGCATCATCTGCAAAGAGTAGTTCACGGACAAGTTTCTCTTGTGTCTTGGTGTGAGCTTGCAGGCGCCTCAGATTGAAGAGACTGCCATCCGTGCGGTACCGGATGTAAACAGCGTCTTCATTGTTGGGGTCTTTCATGGCTTGGTTCAGCATCATGCTGAAGAAGATTGAAAAGAGGGTTGGTGCGAGAACACAGCCTTGCTTCACGCCATTGTTAATGGAGAAGGGTTCAGAGAGCTCATTGCTGTATCTGACCCGACCTTGTTGGTTTTCGTGCAGTTGGATAATCATGTTGAGGAACTTTGGGGGACATCCGATGCGCTCTAGTATTTGCCAGAGCCCTTTCCTGCTCACGGTGTCGAAGGCTTTGGTGAGGTCAACAAAGGTGATGTAGAGTCCTTTGTTTTGTTCTTTGGCAGTTTGGCAGAGAGTTTAGTGCAACATTCAACAAGCTTGAAATTATTTGAAAAAGGTTCCAAACACCCTACTCAAACATCCACAATAAACTTTACTGCATTGCAATATCAACAGGCTGCTCTGTAACATCATTAAAAGTTTATCACTTTTATTAAAAGTTTGCAGCATGCAGACTTGCAGTTTTGACTTTCCAGTGGGTTTCGGATGCATACGGACACCAATGAACAACTTCAATTTATTCAGATATACATTTTCAACGTTCTAAGTTCAGAATTATTGTCATAGTACATACATGACATCATATACAACTGAGATTCTTTTTTCCCCACAGACGAGGCAGAATTACCTCTTATTGGTAGTGCAAAAACCTGTACTGAAGATAAGTGTACATGTTAATAAGTAAAGAAATGCAAACAAACTGACTGCAATACAGAGAAAAAAAATCAAACGCAAAAGAGTCTGATTGAGTTTGTTGTTGAGGAGGGGAAGGGTAGCAGCTATTCCTGAACCTGGTGGCACAAGTTTTATGGCACCCAAGCCTTTTTCTTGATGGTAGCAGCAAGAACAGAGCACGCGGTGGGTGGTGTGGATCCTTGATGATTGCTGCTACTCTCCGACGGCAGCATTCTCTGAAGATGTTCTCGATGGTGGGGAGAGTATCACTTGTGATGTGCTGCGCTGTGTTTTCTCTACCTTTTGTAGGGCTTTCCACTCAGGGCTATTGGTGTCCCCATACCAGGCCATAATGCAGCCATCAGCACACTTTTCACCACACATCTGTAGAAATCTGCCAGTGTATGTAAAAGCAAACCTCCACAAACTCCTGAGGAAGCAGAAGTGCTGACATGCTTTCTTCACGATGACATAAGCGTGTTGGGTTCAGGAAAGATAGTGACTCTCAAGAACTTAAACTTGTTCACTCTCTCCACCTCTGATTCCCCCTAAAATCAATCTATTGTACATGTCTGGTTTTCTCAAGTCAATAATCAGTTTTGGTAACATTGAGTGTGAGTTTGTTGTTGGTGTACCACTCAACCATGTTTTCAATCTTCCTCTTGTATGCTGACTCATCACCCCTTGTTATACAACCCACTACCACAGCATCATCAGCAAATTTGTAAATGGTGATGTCATACTGAGCAACACAGTCATAGGTGTATAGGGAATAGAGTTGGTGGCTGAGAAGCAGCCCTGTTGTTATCTGGTACTGTTGAAGATTGTGAAGAAGTTCTTACCAATCCTCACTGATTGTGGTCTAGAGATGAGGAAATCCAGGATCCAATTAGACAATGGGACTGAGGTCCAGGTCTTGGAATTTGCTGATACATTTTAATTTAGACATACAGCACAGTAACAGGACCTTTCAGCCTGGTACGTTTTGAACAATTAGAGTAAACCAGAACATTGGGAGGAAACCCATGCAGACAGAGAGAGCACAGGATTCGAACCCCAGTCCCGGTCGCTGGTGCTGTAACTGCGCTAACCATGCTGTCCTTTAGAGGGGATGAGGTGAATGCCAGTCTGTAGGTGATAAAGAACATTCTGATATATGCATCGTTGCTGTCCAGGTGTTCCAGGGCTTTGTGTAGAGCTAGTGATATGGCCGTAGACCTGTTGCTATGGTAGGCAAATTGGAACGGATTCACATCACCACACAGACAGGAGGGAATAGCTTCAACACCAGCCTTTCAAAACATTCCATCACTGTTGATGTGAGTGTCATTTAGGCATACTCTTCTTGGACACGAGTAGAATTGAGGCCTGTTTGATACAGGTTGGACCATGCCCTGCTAGAGGGAGGTGTTGAAGATATTCCTAAATACATTGGCATGTTGGTCAGCACAGATTTTTAATATTCGGCTGAATGCTCCATTTGGATTCACCCCCCTGAAAGCAGCCCACACATCACCCTCAGATACAGACAGGAGAGAATCATCAGGGTACATGGGAGACCCACAGTGGTGGTTCTTAAAGTCATAAACAAATTTTACATTATCCATGCTGCTAACAATTATTCTTGGTTTTTGCTAATTCCTGGCTACAGCTCAAACTCCCATCTGCCAATTACTAACTTTTTTTTTGTGGGAAGTAGGAGCAGGACCATTAGGCCCATTGAGCCTGTTACCTGGGCAGAGTATTCCACAGATTCACTACTTTCTGGGAAAAGCAATTCCTCTCAGTCCTAATTAGGAGGCATACAAGGGATAATTTGGAGGATAATTCTTATGGCAACCATAAGAACATCTACCTCTCAACAAAGTAAGAGGCATTAAACGCTGTGACTCAGAAAAAAAGTTATATTCTCAAGGTGTTGATTTGTAGTAGGTACCTTCAAAGATAATAGATTTTATTGTCCTGTTGAAAAATCAACTACTTAGTTAGATGTGTTTTTTTCCCTGAAGTGTAAACAGATGAACATTGTTACTGACCAATGTATCCAACATTTTTGTGGCCATAAAAACATTATACACTTGGAATTGTATTGTTTCGTTCTTCATCACGATGCTGGGACTGGAGCACAATATCCCCGAACTGTGAAGGCTGACGAAACGCCCTCTAAACCGGTAACATTTCCCACGGTTCTCCAAGCTCTCCCGACGGCGCCTGTTCCCACCACGGCGCAAGAAAGTGCGCGGTCGCCGAGGTTGCGCCGGGCCTGGGTTCACCCGCGGTGCCGCGACTCAGCTGCGGTACCTGTTTTCACTTTATTCTCCTTGGTGGCCGGTTTGGCGACAGTTGGCCGGGGACTCTGATTTTTCCCATGAGTCGCCGGCTGAGCTGTCGCCGGTCGCTGGAGTCGAGTCGCTGCCACCACCGCGGCCGCCTCACTTCTCCTCTTCTTCTTCCCCCCCATCAGTCCGCCCGCCTCCAAGGCCGCTCACGCTCTTCGGAGAACCCACACCAAAGCCTCCGACCGCTGCACGCATGCGCCCGAGTGACGTCACAGGGCTTCCTCGCGTGATTGGAGGCCCACACAGAAAGCAATGCACCCTCTGCTGGAGGAACTCGGGGCAGTTTGAGGAGAGGAACGGTCGGCGCTTCGAAGTGAAACCCTTATTTAGGTGGAGTCTCCGCTAAGAACGCGCCTGAAGAAGAGAAAGCGGCCCTTTGATTTGCCGTTCAGGTGGCAGCGCTAAAAGCTCAGCGCTGGCCACCTGAAGGGACAGTAACTGAGCGCACTCCGGTTCCTGTCCCTTGAGCTTCAAGTTAGGGTGGCGGGCTATCAGCACGGGGACATCCCCACACTGATCGCTCTGCCGCCCCCCACCCCGCGGGGGAGAAGGGGGGCTGGGGCAGCCGGCGGGGCAAAGGGGGGCTGGGGCAGCCGGCGGGGCAAAGGGGGGCTGGGGCAGCCGGCGGGGCAAAGGGGGGCTGGGGCAGGCGGCGGGGCAAAGGGGGGTTGGAGCAGCCGGCGGGTGAGTTTGGCGCTCGAGTCGGGTACCGGGATTGTTTTGGCCAGTGCCCTTCTCTCTCGCCGGCCGCTCTAGCCCCGCAGACCCCGCGCTGACAGCCCAGCCAGCTGCCCCTGCCCCGACGTCCTGTGCCGGGGGAAAGGGGCAACTGGGAGAGGAGCTGTCAGGCGTTCGCCAGCTGACTTTTCCCGAATGCAGCCGCTTTTAGGTGGCTGCATTCAAATGGATGGGGAGGCCACTGTGCTGCGGCGATTATCCCTCTTGAAGGAGGGTTACAAAGTTCGCCTTGCAAGCGCCTCCTGCACGTTCACGTGGCCTCCCAATAGCCGCATATTGCCAAAATATGCGGCTTGACAAGCGGGGCAATTGGCCACCTGAAAGTGCCTATCGAGACTAGAGGAATGTTGTAGAGAAGTCAGGGTAAAGTGTGCAGCGTGGGACAGGATGTTCTGTATGGGACTGGTGAATACTCATACCCGAAATCAGACCCAACAGTGTGGGGACTGCCTGCGCCGGCTGCCTGACGGTGTGGGGACTGATTTCGTGAGTGGGGAGAGAGAAGGGCAGCAGGATCAGTGTGGGGACATCCCCGCACTGACAGCCCGCGCCAGCCGCCCGACAGTGTGGGGACTGGGAGAGGAGCTGTCAGGCGTTGGCCAGCTGACTGTCATCCGAATGCAGTCACTTTTAGGCGGCTGCATTCAGATGGCTGGGGAGGCCACTGAGCCACAGGGAATTATCCCTCCTGGAGGAGGGTTACCAAACTCGCCTCGCAGGCGCCTCCTGCACATTCACGTGGCCTTCCCGCAGCCGCATTTTGCCAAAATATGCGGCTTTACAAGTGGGTCAATTGACCACCTGAAAGTGCCCAATGAGTCTCTCTCTTTTGTTCCCCTTCTGCTCTTCCCCTTCATTTTTTGTCCCCTGTATCACCCAGCTATCACACATTCTGATAATTCCTTATTTTAATATTTGATTTTTGATTTTTTTTCTCAAAAATATACATAATAAATTTTTTAATATCACAATGTTAACTTTTACAAACAAAAACAAAACAGTCCCTCCCTCCCTCCCCCTCCATACATAAGAATCTGCACACCATCAATGCTTACATATCTTTTAAATACAATTGGGGAAACTGTTTAAATATATATAATAGTTGTATTTACAGTCTTTTTTTATATTATTCTATCTGAGCCCCTATGTGGTCCAGGTATGGCTGCCAAATCTTTACAAAAGTGTCATATTTATTCTTTTAAGTTCTACGAGATTTTTTTCCATAGGTATACAGCTGTTCATTTCTGCTGTCCATTGTGCTTTAAGTGATCATGATACATTTTTGTTGGTACTGCCAGTGCTATTTTTATAAATGAGATTTGATACTTATTCAATTTGTTGTTTATTTCCATAAAATTACCTAGTAGATATAGCTCTAAGTCACCCATGAAGGCCACTCCTGTAATCCTTTTTGTGATGTGCCAAATTGGCCTCACCTTCATGCATGACCATGTAGCATGTAAAAAAATTTCTTGTCTCAGTCTCACATGTGAAACACATCTCTGTAATTTTCATCCCTGTAATTTCTGTGGGGTAAAAAATTATTCTGAACTGATCCATATTTTGCATTTATAATTGATGTCATGCTGTCCTTACACCAATATAACTACCTTCTTTCTGAAATCACCACATTCAAGTCCATCCCCAATCTTTCTCTTGACCTCTGTAGTCCTGGTTTTTCATTTTCGCTCTGGAGAGCATAGTACATTTTTGTTATAAATTTAGGTATATTCCCCATTCAGAACGTTCATTTTGTTTCACTAATTTCAGGTGGGGTAAATGCTGGTCCCCATCTTTGTCTGAGCTGGAGAAAACAAAAGAAGGTCCCATTGGCCACTTTGTATTTGTGTTTTAATGTTCAAAGGACATGAGTTTTTTTCTGTGTATCAGTCTTCAATACATCATATTTTTGTCATACTATGAATTTATTATTCTATTGCCTATGTTCATTGGCAAGAAAATTTTTTCACAATGGTGCTTTTTATTGATATCCCTTCTCTTATACATTCATTAATTTCTTGCCACGTTCTGATCATATGTATTAGTATGGAATTATCTGTCATTTTTCTAGTGATTTGACACTCCATTTATAGTTAAAATCTTTTGCTTTCCCCTCCTCCATTGATTCCGTGGGGAGTGGGGGGGGGGGTTTGTCATGATAATGAATATGCATGATATGTATTAACCTGACCGGAAGTCAGATGGTATGCACTGGAGGTGGAAGGTACAGGATGATGAAATAAGGGAAGCAGGAAAATAAAAAGACACTGAGATGTTCAACTGGTAAAGCATGTGGTGATGGTGTTATTAATTTCACATTTTGGACCACAAATGTGACATTGGCGACGAGGATAAACATTTTGGATTTTAAATGTGATAAACATTTTGGATTTTGAATTGGTGGCTTTGAGCTGGAAGGTTTTCTTCATGGAAGTCACAGGAGCTGAATTTCGAGGTGTTCCTCATTTTGACCCGACGGGTGATGCAAGCACTGTGAGTGTGAAGTGGAAGGCATGGCTGGAAGAATTTGAAGCCTACGCTGACAGTCGTGGCCTATTTCTCGATAGCAGTATGGCGGAACAGAAAGCGCAGCGGAGGGCGTTACTTCTCTTAACCGCAGGACCTGCAGTTCGGGAAAATTTTAAGACGCTTTCGAATACTGGAAGGAAGGAGGAATACCAGAAAGCTGTAGATGCATTGAATGCACACTATGTGGTGACACCGAATGCTACATTTCAACGTCATTTGTTTCGCAAAACAAAACAAGAAGATGGAGAAACGGTTGCCCGGTACATGATGAGATTGCGACAACTGGCTCAAGGAAGTGGCCATTCAGATAGCAGATGCTTTAAGAATTATTTTCCAGAACTCGATAGACTCAGGATCAGTACCCATGGATTGGAGAGTAGCTAATGTTACCCCACTATTTAAAAAGGGGGGTAGAGAAAAAGCGGGGAATTATCGGCCTGTGAGCCTTACATCAGTAGTGGACAAAATAATGGAATCCATTATTAAGGATGTAATAACGGAGCATATGACTAGCAGAGAAGGGATCGGATGGAGTCAACATGGATTTACAAAAGGTAAATCGTGCTTGACAAATCTATTGGAATTCTTTGAGATGGTGACAGGTAAAATAGATGGGGGAGAGCCAGTGGATGTGGTGTACCTGGACTTCCAAAAGGCCTTCGATGAGGTCCCGCATAAACGACTGGCTTCCAAAATCAAGGCTCATGGGATTGGGGGCAAAGTTGTTGTTTTTTTTTCTTGTTTTTTTTTTGGTATTCAACTGAAGATTTTTATTTGGACAATTAAAAAAAATACTTCTTTACATGTTGGGAGTCCAATTTCCCCCTTTATCAATTGGTCAGCAGTTAATATTCCTGAATATTTTCAGCATTGGGTACCACAGTCTAAGAACTTACCATTGGTATTTGAAGTCTTAGCAATTTTGAACAAAATAAGAGACACTTACATTGTTGCTTTTTGCCTTACAATACATGCCTGACGATGATGTCCTCATTCTTCTAACTTGTGCCTCATGCTTTTTGTTGCCAAGGCTAATGAAGGCATGCTAAAAGCCTGATGAGACTTGAACTTTGATTTAAATCATTTAAGCAGAGATTATTCAAGATAACTGGTTTATTCCTTCAGAAAAACTGCATGAATTGATATTGATATAGTCTTCTATAATAACTGGATAATATGTACGATATAGAAAGGTGTGTATATTGCCCTCGTTAGCCCTGGGTTAAAAAGATTCACACGGTTATTTTCCCTGAATTTCCACTTTGGGTTTGATTGCAGACTGATTTTATATTCCCTGTCTTTTATTTTTATTCCTTTTATATTATTATCTATTCTTATCAATTCTGCTAGTGGTTCTATAGCTAGCGCAAACAATAAAGGTGATAGTGGGCATCCCTGCCGCGTTGACCTGCTTAAGTTAAATTGCTTTGATACATGTCCATTTACTGTCACTTTCGCTAACAGTCCCTTATATAATGCTTTAATCCAATTAATATACTTCTCCGGTAAACTGAATTTTTGCAATACTTTGAACAAATAATTCCATTCTACTCTGTCGAAGGCCTTCTCTGCGTCTAAAGCAACTGCTACTGCAGGTGCTTTATTTCCTTCTACTGCATGAATTAAGTTAATAAATTTACAAATATTGTCTGTTGTGCGTCTTTTTTTGATAAATCCAGTTTGGTCTAAATTTACCATTTTCGGTACCTGTTCTGCTAATCTGTTTGCTAATAGTTTAGCTATTATCTTATAGTCTGTGTTTAGCAAAGATATTGGTCTATATGATGCTGGTAAGAGTGGATCTTTCCCTTGTTTTAGTATTACTGTAATTATTGCTGTTTTACATGAATCTGGTAAGCTTTGTGTTTCATCAATCTGGTTGATTACATCCAGGAGGGGCGGTATTAATGTTTAAATGTTTTGTAGAATTCTATTGGAAATCCATCCTCTCCTGGTGTCTTATTATTTGGTAATTTTTTAATTATCTCTTGTATTTCTACTATTCCAAATGGTTCTGTTAATTTATTTTGTTCCTCTATTTGTAGATTTGGTAGTTCAATTTTAGTCAAAAATTCCTCTATTTTCCCTTCTTTCCCTTCGTTTTCAGTTCGGTATAATTGTTCATAGAATTCTCTAAATTTTCCTTAATTTCTTTTGGATTATATGTAATTTGTTTGTCTTTTTTCCTTGATGCCAATACCATTTTCTTAGCTTGTTCTGTCTTAAGCTGCCATGCTAGGATTTTGTGCGTTTTTTCCCCTAGTTCATAATATTTCTGTTTTGTCTTCATTATATTCTTCTCTACCTTATATGTTTGTAATGTTTCATATTTTATTTTTTTATCCGCCAATTCTCTTCTTTTAGTTGTATCTTCCTTCATTGCTAATTTTTTTTCTATGTTTACTATTTCCCTTTCCAACTGCTCTGTTTCCTGATTATAGTCCTTCTTCATCTTGGTTACATAGCTTATTATTTGCCCTCTAATGAATGCTTTCATTGCGTCCCATAGTATAAACTTATCTTCCACTGATTCCGTATTTACTTCAAAATACATTTTTAATTGTTTTTCAATAAATTCTCTAAAATCCTGTCTTTTAAGTAGCATGGGGTTTAATCTCCATCTATACATTCTTGGAGGGATGTCCTCTAGCTTTACTGTCAATATTAAGGGTGAATGGTCTGATAGTATTCTCGCTTTATATTCTCTTTTTCTTACTCTATCCTGCATACTAGCTGATAACAAAAATAGGTCTATTCTTGAGTATGTTTTATGTCTAGCCGAGTAGTATGAGTATTCCTTTTCTTTTGGGTTTTGTTTCCTCCATATATCCAAAAGTTTCATTTCTTGCATTGATTTAATTATAAATTTGGTTACTTTGTTCTTCCTATTAATTTTTTTCCCCGTTTTATCCATATTTGGATCCAAATTCAGGTTGAAATCCCCTCCTATTAGTATGTTCCCTTGCGTATTAGCTACCTTCAAAAAGATATCTTGCATAAACTTTTGATCTTCTTCGTTAGGTGAATATACATTAAGTAGATTCCAAAACTCCAAATATATCTGACATTTTATCATAACATATCTCCCTGCTGGATCTATTATTTCCTCTTCTATTTTAAATGGCACATTTTTACTAATTAATATAGCCACTCCTCTTGCTTTTGAATTGTATGATGCTGCTGTTACATGTCCTACCCAATCTCTCTTTAATTTCTTGTGCTCCAATTCAGTTAAGTGTGTTTCTTGGACAAATGCTATATCAATTTTTTCCTTTTTCAGTAAATTTAGTAGTTTCTTCCTTTTAATTTGGTTATGTATTCCATTAATATTTAAAGTCATATAGTTCAGCATAGCCATTTTATACTTTGTTTATCTTCTCCTTCCGTTTTTCCATCATTACCTTTCCTCCTTTTCCATTTCTGTTTTCTTATTTTCAACTCTTTATAAGACAATATTCCTACAACATCCAACATTTTCCTTATTCTCCTATTTATATCTTCTTTATCCCCAATTTTCCCTTCCCCTCCTGAGTTGTCCTTTATCCCTTGTCGGACAACCACATCTCCCCTCTCCATTTGGGTTTGCGAATTCACTCGCAAGCGTCAACTGATTTTGCAGTGACCTCTATTTCTCCCCACCCAGCCCTCCCCAGAAAAGATTTCACTTTTCATATGTAACAAAGGTCACTCTTTTAATTCCCTCCTTATTCTCTCTATTCCATTACCTTCCCTTATTCATTCTTGTCTATACTATCTATATTTTCCTCTAAGTACAGATACCTTCACGTATGCACATTTTATCTATTCACTCTTATACCTCTTTACCCACATACATATCAATCGTGATCATTTTTACTCTTATTACCCGTCTTCATCCCTCAGTCTATTTTTGTAATTGTTCTGCAAATTTTCGTGCTTCTTCTGCGTCCGAGAATAGTCTGTTTTGTTGTCCTGGAATAAATATTTTCAATACCGCTGGATGCTTTAGTATAAATTTATACCCTTTCTTCCATAAAATCGCCTTTGCTGTATTGAACTCTTTTCTCTTCTTTAGGAGTTCAAAACTTATATCTGGATAAATGAAGATTTTTTGCCCTTTATACTCCAGTGGTTTGTTGCCCTCTCTTACTTTTTCCATTGTCTTCTCCAGTACCTTTTCTCTTGTAGTATATCTTAGGAATTTTACTACAATAGATCTTGGTTTTTGTTGTGGTTGTGGTTTAGAGGCCAATGCTCTATGTGCCCTTTCTATTTCCATTTCTTGCTGTAGTTCTGGACATCCTAGGGTCTTAGGGATCCAATCTTTTATAAACTCCCTCATATTCTTGCCTTCTTCATCTTCCTTAAGGCCCACTATCTTTATGTTATTTCTTCTGTTATAATTTTCCATTATATCTATTTTTTGAGCTAACAGTTCTTGTGTCTCTTTAGTTTTTTTAATTAGATTCCTCCAATTTCTTTTTTAAGTCTTCTACCTCCATTTCTGCTGCTACTGCCCGCTCTTCCATCTTGTCCATTTTCTTTCCCATTTCTGTTAAGGTCATATCTATTTTATTCATTTTCTCTTCTGTGTTGTTTATTCTTTTTCTTAAATCATTAAATTCCTGTGTTTGCCATTCTTTAAATGACTCCATGTATCCTTTAATAAGAGAAAGTACCTCCTTTATCTTGCCTTTCTCTTCTTCTTCTATTTCACTGTACTCTTCCTCTTCCTCTTCTTCTTCCTCTGGGTTGGCCATCTGTTGTTTCTTTGTTCCCCTTTTCTTCTCTTCTTTCTTGTTTCCATTGTCTTCTGTGGTCTCTTCTTGCTGCAGGTGTTCTGCAGCTGTCGTTGCTGGCTGTGGAGATCGACTCCCCAGCTGGTCCCCCCTCCCGTCGGTGTGTTTTTTTTCATGCGCATCACGCATGCGCGACTCTTCGCGCATGCGCGGTTGCGCACTTTTACTCGGCTCTGTGAGCCATTGTTGTAGTCCATTATCTATCGACCTGAGGGAGCGGGTTTTTCTCTCCACAGCGGGCCTCTTCGAACAGGTAAGGCCTTCACCTTCTTCCTCCGTTGTCTTCTCTTCCTCTCTTCTTACCGTTGCTTTCGATTTTTCTTTTTTTGTCGCCATCTT
The DNA here is from genome assembly GCF_036971445.1 of Narcine bancroftii. Taxonomy (NCBI): domain Eukaryota; kingdom Metazoa; phylum Chordata; class Chondrichthyes; order Torpediniformes; family Narcinidae; genus Narcine; species Narcine bancroftii. Next base: position 80,866,240 of record NC_091471.1, read on the forward strand.
CTTTCCACCTTTATACTCACTTTTTTTTCACTTTTATTTCTGTGCCTTTGTGTTTTCCTTTGTTTTTCCCGACTTTTCTGGAGAGGGCTGGAGTTCACTGTCCGGCCACTACTCCATCACGTGACTCCTCGGGGGCAAAGTATTGATGTGGATTGAGAACTGGCTGGCAGGTAGAAGACAGAGAGTTGGGATAAATGGCTCATTTTCTGAGTGGCAGGCGGTGACCAGTGGGACCCCAGCTGTTCACAATTTACATTAATGATCTGGATGAGGGGATTGGATGTAGTATCTCCAAATTTGCAGATGACACTAAGCTAGGAGGGGTTGTGTGCACGGAAGAGGGGGTCAGGAAGCTCCAGTGTGATTTGGATAAATTGAGGGACTGGGCAGATACATGGCAAATGCACTACAATGTGGATAAATGTGAGGTTATCCACTTTGGTAATACAAACTGGAGGGCAGATTACTATTTGAATGGCAATAGATTAAGAGATGGGGAAGTGCAGAGAGACCTAGGGGTACTTGTACACCAGTCTCTGAAGGCGAGCATGCAGGTACAGCAGGCGGTTAAAAAAGCAAATGTTATGTTGGCCTTCATATCAAGAAGGTTTGAGTATAGGAACAAGGATACCTTACTGCAGCTGTACAGGGCCTTGGTGAGACCACACCTGGAGTATTGTGTGCAGTTTTGGTCACCTTTTCTAAGGAAGGATGTTCTTGCAATGGAGGGAGTGCAGAGGCGATTCACCAGGCTGATACCTGGAATGGCAGGAATGAGTTATGAGGAAAGATTGCACAAATTGGGATTGTACTCACTGGAGTTTAGAAGATTGAGAGGGGATCTCATAGAGACATATAAAATTCTGGCAGGACTGGACAGAATGGATGCAGATGGGATGTTTCCATTGATGGGAAAATCCAGAACCCGGGGCCATGGTTTGAGGATAATAGGCAAACCATTTAGGACCGAGATGAGGAGGAATTTCTATACCCAGAGGGTGGTGAATCTGTGGAATTCATTGCCACAGAGGGCAGTAGAGGCAGGTTCATTAAATATATTTAAGAGGGAATTGGATATATTCAGTATAAGGGTATTAAAGGTTACGGAGGGAAGGCGGGGACGGGGTACTGAACTTTAAGATCAGCCATGATCTCGTTGAATGGCGGAGCAGGCTCGAAGGGTCGAATGACCTACTCCTGCTCCTATCTTCTATGTTTCTATGTACAGTTCCCAAATTTGTTCAAATAATGTGACTTTATTTTTTTTAATTATATGTTATTTTTTCCAATGGAATACATTTATTCATTTCCATGTACCCTTGCTGTATTCTCAGGCTCTCTTCCGATTTCCAAGTTGACATTATACATTTTTTTTGCTACAGCTAAGGCTATCACAATAAATCTTTTTTGTGCTTCATCCAGTTTGAGGCCTAATTCCTTACTACTTATATTATTTAGAAGAAAGATCTCTAGATTTTTTGGTATGTTGTTTTTTGTGATTTTATTTAATACCTGATGTAGATCTTCCCAAAACTTTTTCACTTTCTCACATGCCCAAATTATATGTACTGTTGTTCCCATTTCCTTCAGAAAACATCTATCTGATAATGTTGGATCCCATTTTTTAAAACTTTTGGGGCATGATATATAACCTGTGTAACCAATTCTACTGTATCATGCGTAACCTCGTGTTTATTATATTCTTCATAGATCCAGAACATAACTTTTCCCATGTTTAATTTTTTATCTTTGTGTTGAAATCTTTTTCGCACTTTTGTTTGGGTTTATAGCTTATTTCAGCATTTTCCTTCTCTTGCAGCTTGATGTAAATGTTTGTTATAATTTTTTTTATTATTGTTGTTTCTGTAATCACATATCTTTACCTTGTATTTCTCTTTTTTTTTAAATTTTTTATTTTTCACACCATAAATCACAATAGCCATGATATACACTTTTTCTTTTTCACACATTTACAGTGACTTTTTCTCTCCCCCCCCCCTCCTCCCAAGCCACCCCCCCACACCCCCCCCCCTCTCATCCATTTTAGGTATACAATCTAGGTTGCATTAATTCAGTCAGACAATGTTGTCATTCAACAAAAATACACCAGAAATTCTACAGAGTCCATTCTTTTCTTTCCTTCTCCTTCCATCAACTTAGGTAATGTTTGTCCCCGTTAGGTTTTCGCTATTGTATTTAATGTAAGGCTCCCATACTTGTTCGAATATTTCAATATTATTTCTTAAACTATATGTTATTTTTTCTAATGGAATACATTTATTCATTTCTATATACCATTGTTGTATTTTCCAAATTATCTTCCAATTTCCAGGTTGACATAATACATTTTTTTGCTACGGCTAGGGCTATCTTAACAAATCTTTTTTGTGCATCTTCCAAGTCAATTCCAAATTCTTTATTTTTTATGTTACTTAGGAGAAAGATCTCTGGATTCTTTGGTATATTGTTTTCTGTTATTTTATTTAATATCTGATTGAGATCATCCCAAAATTTTTCTACTCTCTCACATGTCCAGATTGCATGAATTGTTGATCCCCTTTCTTTTTTACATCGAAAACATCTATCAGATACTGTTGGGTCCCATTTATTTAACTTTTGCGGTGTAATGTATAGTCTGTGTAACCAATTATATTGTATCATACGCAGCCTCGTATTTATTGTATTTCTCATCATTCCAGAACATAATTTCTCCCATGTTTCCTTTTTTATCTTTATATTTAAATCTTGTTCCCATTTTTGTTTAGTTTTAATTTGTTTCCTCATTCTCCTTTTCTTGCAGTTTAATATACATATTTGTTATAAATCTTTTGATTAACATTGTATCTGTAATCACATATTCAAGGTTACTTCCCTCTGGTAAACTCAAATTGCTTCCTAATTTATCTTTCAAATAGGATCTCAGTTGGTAATATGCCAGCGCTGTATCTCCAGTTATATTGTACTTATCTCTCATTTGTTCAAAGGATAAGAATCTACTTCCTGAAAAACAATTTTCTATTCTTTTAATCCCTTTTTTTTCCCATTTTCTAAAGGAAAGGTTGTCTATTGTAAAAGGGAGTAGCTTATTTTGCGTCAATATTAGTTTTGGTAATTGATAATTTGTTTTATTTCTTTCTACATGAATCTTCTTCCATATATTGAGGAGATGGTGTAATACTGGAGAAGTTCTATGTTGTACCAATTTTTCATCCCATTTATATAATATGTGTTCAGGTATCTTTTCCCCTATTTTATCTAATTCTAATCTCGTCCAGTCTGGTTTTTCCCTTGTTTGATAAAAATCTGATAGGTACCTTAATTGTGCGGCTCTATAATAATTTTTGAAGTTTGGCAATTGTAAGCCTCCTTGTTTATACCATTCTGTAAATTTATCTAGTGCTATCCTCGGTTTCCCCCCTCTCCATAAAAATTTCCTTATTATTTTCTTTAACTCTTTGAAGAATTTTTCTGTCAGTTGTATTGGCAATGCCTGAAATAAGTATAGTATCCTTGGAAAAATGTTCATTTTAATACAGTTTATCCTTCCTATCAGTGTTAGTGGTAGCTCTTTCCAATGCTCTAAATCGTCCTGTAATTTTTTCATTAGTGGATTGTAATTGAGTTTATATAATTGGCCTAGATTTTTGTTTATTTGTACACCTAGGTATCTTATTGCCTGCATTTTCCATCTGAATGGGGATTCCTTCTTAAATTTTGAGAAATCCGCGTTATTCATAGGCATTGCTTCACTTTTATTTACGTTTATCTTGTATCCCGACACTTCTCCATATTCCTTCAATTTCTTATATAGTTCTTTTATTGATAGTTCTGGTTCTGTTAAGTACACTATCACATCATCTGCAAATAGACTGATTTTATATTCCCTGTCTTTTATTTTTATTCCTTTTATATTATTATCTATTCTTATCGATTCTGCTAGTGGTTCTATAGCTAGCGCAAACAATAATGGTGATAGTGGGCATCCCTGCCGCGTTGACCTGCTTAAGTTAAATTGCTTTGATACATGTCCATTTACTGTCACTTTCGCTAACGGTCCCTTATATAATGCTTTAATCCAATTAATATACTTCTCCGGTAAACTGAAATTTTGCAATACTTTGAACAAGTAATTCCATTCTACTCTGTCGAAGGCCTTCTCTGCGTCTAAAGCAACTGCTACTGCAGGTGCTTTATTTCCTTCTACTGCATGAATTAAGTTAATAAATTTACAAATATTGTCTGTTGTGCGTCTTTTTTTGATAAATCCAGTTTGGTCTAAATTTACCATTTTCGGTACCTGTTCTGCTAATCTGTTTGCTAATAGTTTAGCTATTATCTTATAATCTGTGTTTAGCAGAGATATTGGTCTATATGACGCTGGTGAGAGTGGATCTTTCCCTTGTTTTAGTATCACTGTAATTATTGCTGTTTTACATGAATCTGGTAAGTTTTGTGTCTCATCAATCTGGTTGATTACATCCAGCAGGGGCGGTATTAATAGATCTTTAAATGTTTTGTAGAATTCTATTGGGAGTCCATCCTCTCCTGGTGTCTTATTATTTGGCAATTTTTTTTATTATCTCTTGTATTTCTACTGTTCCAAATGGTTCTGTTAATTTATTTTGTTCCTCTATTTGTAGTTTTGGTAGTTCAATTTTAGTCAAAAATTCATCTATTTTCCCTTCTTTCCCTTCGTTTTCAGTTCGGTATAATTGTTCATAGAATTCTCTGAAGTTTTCCTTAATTTCTTTTGGATTATATGTAATTTGTTTGTCTTTTTTCCTTGTTGCCAATACCATTTTCTTAGTTTGCTCTGTCTTAAGCTGCCATGCTAAGATTTTGTGTGTTTTTTCACCTAGTTCATAATATTTCTGTTTTGTCTTCATTATATTCTTCTCCACCTTATATGTTTGTAATGTTTCATATTTTATTTTTTTATCCGCCAATTCTCTTCTTTTGGTTGTATCTTCCTTTATTGCTAATTTTTTTTCTATGTTTACTATTTCCCTTTCCAACTGCTCTGTTTCCTGATTATAGTCCTTCTTCATCTTGGTTGCATAACTTATTATTTGTCCTCTAATGAATGCTTTCATTGCGTCCCATAGTATAAACTTATCTTCCACTGATTCCGTATTTACTTCAAAGTACATTTTTAATTGTTTTTCAATAAATTCTCTAAAATCCTGTCTTTTAAGTAGCATGGGGTTTAATCTCCATCTATACATTCTTGGAGGGATGTCCTCTAGCTTTACTGTCAGTATTAAGGGTGAATGGTCCGATAGCATTCTCGCTTTATATTCTGTTTTTCTTACTCTATCCTGCATACTAGCTGATAACAAAAATAGGTCTATTCTTGAGTATGTTTTATGTCTAGTCGAGTAGTATGAGTATTCCTTTTCTTTTGGGTTTTGTTTCCTCCATATGTACACAAGTTTCATTTCTTGCATTGATTTAATTATAAATTTGGTTACTTTGTTCTTCCTGTTAATTTTTTTCCCCGTTTTATCCATATTTGGATCCAAATTCAGATTGAAATCCCCTCCTATTAGTATGTTCCCTTGCATATTAGCTACCTTCAAAAAGATATCTTGCATAAACTTTTGATCTTCTTCGTTAGGTGAATATATATTAAGTAGATTCCAAAGCTCCGAATATATCTGACATTTTATCATAACATATCTCCCTGCTGGATCTATTATTTCCTCTTCTATTTTAAATGGCACATTTTTGCTAATTAATATAGCCACTCCTCTTGCTTTTGAATTATACGATGCTGCTGTTACATGTCCTACCCAATCTCTCTTTAATTTCTTGTGCTCCAATTCAGTTAAGTGTGTTTCTTGGACAAATGCTATATCTATTTTTTCCTTTTTCAGTAAATTTAGTAGTTTCTTCCTTTTAATTTGGTTATGTATTCCATTAATATTTAAAGTCATATAGTTCAGCGTAGCCATTTTATATTTTGTTTATCTTCTCTTTCCGTTTTTCCATCATTACCTTTCCTCCTTTTCCATTTCTGTTTTCTTATTTTCAACTCTTTACAAGACAACATTCCTACAACATCCAACATTTTCCTTATTCTCCTATTTCTATCTTCTTTATCCCCAATCTCCCCTTCCCCTCCTGAGTTGTCCTTTATCCCTTGTCGGACAACCACATCTCCCCTCTCCATTTGGATTTGCGAATCCACTCGCAAGCGTCAACTGATTTTGCAGTGACCACTATTTTCCCCCACCCAGCCCCCCCCCCAGAAAAGATTTCACTTTTCATATGTCACAAAGGTCACTCTTTTAATTCCCTCCTTATTCTCTCTATTCCATTACCTTCCCTTATTAATTCTTGTCTATACTATCTATGTTTTCCTCTAATTACAGATACTTTCACGTATGCCCATTGTATCTATTCACTCTTATACCTCTTTACCCGCATACATATCAATCGTGGACATTTTTACTCTCATTACCCGTCTTCATCCCTCAGTCTATTTTTGTCTTCACCCACATACATATCAATCGTGAGCATTTTTACTGTCATTACCCGTCTTCATCCCTCAGTCTATTTTTGTAATTGTTCTGCAAATTTTCGTGCTTCTTCTGGATCCGAGAACAGTCTGTTTTGTTGTCCTGGAATAAATATTTTCAATACCGCAGGATGCTTCAGTGTAAATTTATACCCTTTCTTCCATAAAATCGCCTTTGCTGTATTGAACTCTTTTCTCTTCTTTAGGAGTTCAAAACTTATATCTGGATAAATGAAGATTTTTTGCCCTTTATACTCCAGTGGTTTGTTGCCCTCTCTTACTTTTTCCTTTGTCTTCTCCAGTACCTTTTCTCTTGTAGTATATCTTAGGAATTTTACTACAATAGATCTTGGTTTTTGTTGTGGTTGTGGTTTAGAGGCCAATGCTCTATGTGCCCTTTCTATTTCCATTTCTTGCTGTAGTTCTGGACATCCTAGGGTCTTAGGGATCCACTCTTTTATAAACTCCCTCATATTCTTTCCTTCTTCATCTTCCTTAAGGCCCTCTATCTTTATGTTATTTCTTCTGTTATAATTTTCCATTATATCTATTTTTTGAGCTAGTAGTTCTTGTGTCTCTTTAGTTTTTTTAATTTGATTCCTCCAATTTCTTTTTTAAGTTTTCTACCTCCATTTCTGCTGCTACTGCCCGTTCTTCCATCTTGTCCATTTTTTTCCCCATTTCTGTTAAGGTCATATCTATTTTATTCACTTTCTCTTCTGTGTTGTTTATTCTTCTTCTTAAATCATTGAATTCCTGTGTTTGCCATTCTTTAAATGACTCCATGTATCCTCTAACAAGAGCAAGTATATCCTTTACCTTGCCTTTCCATTTATCTATTTCACTGTATTCTTCCTCTTCTTCTTCCTCTGGGTTCGCCATCTGTTGTTTCTTTGTTGCCCTTTCCTTCTCTTCTTTCTTGTTTCCATTGTCTTCTGTGGTCTCTTCTTGCTGCAGGTGTTCTGCAGCTGTCATTGCCGGCTGTGGAGATCGACTCCCCAGCTGGTCCCCCCTCCCGTCGGTGTGTTTTTTTTCATGCGCATCACGCATGCGCGACTCTTCGCGCATGCGCGGTTGCGCACTTTTACTCGGCTCTGTGAGCCATTGTTGTAGTTCTTTTTTTCTACCGACCTGAGGTAGTGGGCTCCTCTCTCCACAGCGGGCCTCTTCGGACAGGTAAGGCCTTCACCTTTTTCCTCCGTTGTCTTCTCTACCTCTCTTCTTACCGTTGATTTTGATTTTTCTTCTTTTGTCTCCATCTTCTTTCCACCTTTATACTCACTTTTCTTTAACTTGTATTTCTGTGCCTTTGTATTTTCTCTTGTTTTTCCCGACTTTTCTGGAGAGGGCTGGAGTTCACCGTCCGGCCACTACTCCATCACGTGACTCCTCCCTACCTTGTATTTCTCTGTGCAGATCTTGGTCTTCTTCTTCCTCTTCTTCTGTGTCTGTACCTGTGTTTGTGTCTTCTTCTTCTCTTCCTTGTATCTGTGTCTCTTCTGACTTTCCTGATGATTTGCTTGTGTCACTTTGCTGGGCTTCTTCTTGCTGGGCTTCTTCTTGCTGGGCTTCTTCTTGCTGGGCTTCTTCTTGCTGGGCTTCTTCTTGCTGGGCTTCTTCTTGCTGGGCTTCTTGCTGGGCTTCTTCTTGCTGGGTTCTTCTTGCTGGGCTTCTTCTTGCTGGGCTTCTTCTTGCTGGGCTTCTTCTTGCTGGGCTTCTTCTTGCTGGGCTTCTTGCTGGGCTTCTTCTTGCTGGGCTTCTTCTTGCTGGGCTTCTTGCTGGGCTTCTTCTTGCTGGGCTTCTTCTTGCTGGGCTTCTTCTTGCTGGGCTTCTTCTTGCTGGGCTTCTTCTTGCTGGGCTTCTTCGTGCTGGGCTTCTTCGTGCTATTGGTCCTCTTCTTCTGGGCTCCTCATCTGTTGGGCCTCCTGCTACTGCTCTTCTTTCCTTTCACTCCCTTTCCTGTCGCTTTCCTCTTCTTCCAGCTGAGAGCCCTGGTGTCGGGCATCCCTCAGCTGGTCGCATTGTGTTTGCCTGCTCCTCTTCTGAGCCCCCCTCCCATTGGTGTTGTCCTTCTCCTTAGTAAATGCACTGCTCAGTTTGGCTCAAAGAACCAATTTTGCAGTCCAGTGGTCGTCACCGACCTCGGAGAATGGGCTCTCTTCTCCATGACGGCTCCTTGTTTCTTCATGCAGGTAATGCCTTCTCTTTTCTCTTCTGGCATCTTTTCTTCTTTTTTTCCCATTGTTTTTACTTTTTCCTTCTTGAATGCCATTTTCTTTCTTTTCTTTTCAACTTTATCTTTTATTTGTTATATTTTGTATTTCTTTTACTTTGTATTTTCTTCACTTTGTTTATTTTCTGGAGAGGGCTGGTATTCCCCTACTGGCCACTACTCCATCACGTGACTCCTCTACGTGCATGAAGATGGCAATATGCACGAGAGGGTAGATAATCAAGGGTATGTGATCTTAGGTTTGATTAATGTATAAACACATCGAAATGCTGGAGGAATTCAGCCAGTCTTTCCAGCGTCCATAAAATGTACAGATATACTGCTGACTACTTTGGTGTGTTACGAACCACGCATAATGAGCTGCAATAGACAATGAACCAAACAGTGTTAAATTTTAAAACACTAATTTTATTTCTTACTCTTAAACTATAGTTTTAACTCTTAAACTATCCTTCACACTAAATCTATCCACAGCTATGCGCAGGTGTGTGTGTGTGTGTGTGTGTGTGTGTGTGTGTGTGTGTGTGTGTGTGTGTGTGTGTGTGTGTGTGTGTGTGTGTGTGTGTGTGTGTGTGTGTGTGTGTGTGTGTGTGTGTGTGTGTGTGTGTGTGTGTGTGTGTGTGGTCCAGGCCAAAATCTAGATAATTGCTTCAAAGTTCAGTCTTTCAAGTTCAGTGTTGAAGCTTAGGCCTTGAAATTTGATACCCAGAATTAATGTCAAACTGATGGGAAGACTGGAGTCGTGCCTACTACAGACTCGTGAATTCTCATTGTGTTGCTTTTGAGGAAATGCCCGCCCACACAAGCTGTAGTCATAATGTGAGAAGTGCCTTCGCATTCACAAAATATGCTCGAGACAAAAGTTGAGAACAAAGAACATTTATTTATATTTACAACATTACAAGGTTGGGTACTCTCCCCTTACCTCAGGAAAGTACCCCGAAGGCGGGAAGCCTCTTTGTTTTTATACAATTTTTACTTCACCTCCCCTTACATTTGTCTTACGTTTGTCCTTCTTGCATTGGTTTGGCACTTTTCCCTATTCGTCTGACTCTTGACTGACTCCAACTTTCTCTTATCCCGTGCTCACACCTCCTTTCCCCACCCCCTATGAAACAAGCTCTTGTGTGTACATGCATATTTCTATGTCTGCTTAAATTCCTCTGTTATCTTGTTTACTCTGTTCTGCTTTTTCATGCACCATTTTACACAAAGAACATTTTAGCTTTTTCCTTGCTTTTTCTTTCTACCTTCTATAACTGTTTCAGAACTCCTACCATTTAAATAATAACTGTTTCTAAACTCCTAGAATAACATTCCTGGTCCTTTTGTAGGCGAGACTCAAACTGGGCAGCTTCCACGAAGCTTCCAAGACCCTGGCACTGGCCCTTCACTGTTAATCACAATCAAAATTAAGCACTTTGCTTCTCAAAAGATCCTTTTGGCATAGGTCAATCTGCCAAAAAGGCCCAGTCATTCACAGAGCATGCTTTGCTCTGAATTTCACAAAATGGCTGGCCTCGAGAGCTGCTTCAAAAAAGCTGTTTTCTCTTCAGCGGTCAGAATGGTTCTCCCCCTTGTAAAATCATAATGTCTTTGAAATGTATCGAGTTCTGAAACAAGCCTTCCCTCAGTTCTCCCAATGAATCGAATTGTCACTCGGCTGTGACTTGTGATGGTCATGTTAACTGTGACCATTCAGTTCCTTCTGTCTATATTATCGCTTACAGTGATAATTCCATTTTACTAAAACGGGAGCTCGTAATAGTTACTGCCTCATGCACCATGATAAGCTTGTTGACTTTGTGAGACAAGCTCTCAACATGCATCTTCTACAGAGCCACAAACTCCCACATCTATCTCGACTACACCTCTTCCCACCCTGGATTCCATATTCTCAATTCCTCTGTCTTCATTGTATCTGCACCCAGGACAGGACTTCCATGCCTGATCATCAGAGATGTCCTTCTTCATGCAACATGGCTTTCCTTCTACCACCATCAACTCGGCGCTCACCTACATATCCTCCATTATCCGCACAACTCCCCTGGCCCTCTGCGCCCCCACATGCAAATAGGACAGGATTCCTCTTGTCCTCACCTACCACCCCATCCTCCTCCGCCATTTCCATCATTGACTACATGATCCCACCTCACCGCCTTCTTCAGGGACCGCTCCTTCCATGATTCCATTGTCCACTCCTCCCTTCTCAACAATTATTTCCTTAATAACTACTGCTGTGCCGAAAATAATTCTTCCATGTGAAGCAACATTTCACTTGTGAATCTGCAGGGGTTATCTACTGCATCTGGTGCTCCAGTTGTAGTCTCCTCTACATAGGAGAGACTGGACGCAGACTGGAAAATTGCTATGTTCAGTACCTCAGCTTTGTCCACCGCAATAGAGTGGATCTCCCAGTGACCATCCATTTCACAATTTCCCATCCCATTTCCTTGCTGACATGTCTGTTCATGGTCTCATGTGAGGCCAGACTGAGACCACCCATAACTTGGAGGAATAACACCTCATCCCCATCTGAGGAGAAGCAGAGGAGATGGCCAATGGCACAGTGACCATGGTAGTTGACCAGTGAGAGGTCTTTGCCACTGAAAGACCAATCCATGCGACGGGCTGCTGGCGACTTGAGGCAACGAACCCACAGATGTTGTGGGCTGCTGGAGATTGCTGTCGGGAGACTCGTGCTGGGCTATGGACTGCTGGAGACTCACTTGAAACTGGCTGAAGGGATACAGTTATCAGAACCGGGATGCGAGGAGGTTCCGAGGGTCCTGAAGGCTTCCTGACCGTGTTGGAGGTTTGGATTGGAGTCTGTGTGACTGTGGGGTCTGTGGAAGGACTGGAGGTGAATCAATGGACATAGTGACTCTGTGGGGACTCCCTTGCTTCTCTCACTGACAGTAAATCTGACTGTAAAGCTGCTTTCAGTTGGAATTGCTGGGAGAATGCGGCTCTGGAGCCGGTGTTGGAATATAGGGGTTACTTAATCATAGAAAATATGTAGAATATATGCTTATGTACTATTCAGTTTGTATACATGAATCCAGTACTATGTCTTCTTTCTTTGGCTTGGCTTCGCGGACGAAGATTTATGGAGGGGGTAAAAAGTCCACGTCAGCTGCAGGCTCGTTTGTGGCTGACCAGTCCGATGCGGGACAGGCAGACACGATGTAACAATTTAATATTTACCTCATGGTGAAGGGAAAGAGTAATGTAAGTAAGGGGCAGCCGTAGATTTAGCAAAGTTGGCTGATTACAGTAGGTTTAGAATTGCCTGCTCCCAAAATACAAAAGAGAGAATATGTATGAAACAAGGCAAAAGGAGGTGTTGATTAGCACAGGAGACGATGGCCAGACAAGAACAAAAAGAATCCTGACAGAGACTGTCAGAAACAAAGAGAATGGAAACTAAGTCAGTAAGAAGGCTAAAACAGAAGGAGGTGTTGAATAGAACAGAAGAATATGGCCAGATGAGAACAAAGAAATAATTAGAAATATCTGGGGTATGAATTGATTTCTGATCAAAACATCAGGATATTCTGGCCTTGAGGATTAAGATGGAGCTCTACACCCCAGATAACTGCAGAGCAGGAAATTACTTGTGATAAATCTTATGCAAGAAATCTACCAAAGAAAGCCAACTTTTGTTCTGTATGATAAGGTTGAGCTATATAAACTGTAGAGACTAGACAGTAGAGGTCAGTCTTGGGGAATAGCTCATTGTGCAGGTGACCTATGAACTAATGACTGAACCAGAGCTCTGTTAAGCTTTATTCTTGTACTGTGTAATAAACTGATTGTTGAACCGAATACCTTCTCCTATCACTTCATTTAACGAAGGTAGGGTAAAACTAGAGTCCGACAATTTGGTGACCCCGACGTGATGAAGATGGAGAAGTGACGGAAGAGAAAGAGACGAAACAACGGTCAATTGTGGTGTGGTGATAACAACAAGTGGCCACTCAACAAAAGGAGGTAAGCAGACGCCTGATTAAACGAAGGTCTGCTATTGGCAATGATAAAATTGTGTGTTGTCATCACTCTGCAAAAGTCCTAGTAGAAGCCAATGAATAAAGCTTAAAAAACCCAGGGGTTAGAGTCCCCTGGAGAAAATGGGGACTAGAGGCCCCCTAGAGAAACAGGGGTTAGAGGCCCCTGAAAAACCCAGGGGTTAGAGTCCCCTGGAGAAAACAGGGGTTAGAGGCCCCCTAGAGAAACAGGGGTTAGAGGCCCCTGAAAAAATAGGGGCTAGAGTCCCCTAGTAGAGACATAGATATAAAAGTTAGAGTTCTTGGCCAAATAGATTTAGTGAACATATTGTATAATAGTTACGTTTTTTAGTAGTGTGCTAAGTTTTCCTTGTTCAATATTGTATAATAGTTACATTTTTTAGTAGTATGCTAAGTTTTCCTTGTTCAATATTGTATAATAGTTAGTTGTTTTAGTATTGTGATAAGTTTTCCTTTTGTGTTTGTAGGAAAGTGTGAAAGTTCAAGGTAAATTGAAGGGAGGCGAAAAAGGAGGTACAGGAACATGAGAAATAGGGACAAGGGTCTATCTTGAATAGAAGAAAATTTAAACAACAGAAGGAAGCAAAGGAGTTAGAGGATGAGGAGATCTCGACCTTTTCGAGTCAGTGTAAGGAGAGTTGGACGGATAAAGCAGGAGTACACCCAGCCACAGAACCCTCGCAGACTACACTATTTAAGTCTGCAGTAATGAGCGGGCTGCCAGCTGTAGTCAGAGAGGCATTAGAGAATAACCCTGATATTCCTGGTTGCTCAACTGAGCAATGGGAAAAACATTTGATCCATCACATGAAGCGTTATAGGGCTAAGCAAAAGGAAGACAAACAAATTACGGAGTCTGCACAAGTGCAACTCCTTAAGCTTCAATTGGAAGAGGCTAGGAAAAAGGCAAATGAGGCAAAAAAGAATCCCTCAAAGGGTGCGAATCAGATGATTCAGCAGCCACTGCAGCCACCACAAGGGAATAATATGAATTGGCACCCGGCCCCAAATTGGGCACCGGGTCCCACCTATGGGGGCAGGACTGGAGGTTCAATGGGGGGATTCCGAGTAAGAGGGAGAGGTTAGGGTGTTCCACGAGTGCAGCCAGCCATATGTTTTGGATGTGGTCAACCAGGACACTGGAAGAGAGAGTGCCCCCTAGCATGGGGTCTTCAAGACACTGGGGGAAAGGGATATGGACCACCACAATATGAGCCTTGGGTCCAGCCCCAGAGATCGTCAGTGCCACCCCCGGTACATCAGGCACCCCATGCGGCTCTAGCTCCGACGAGACAATTCCCATTGCTGACGGAGGAGGAGCAATGTTACCCACAGTGACGGGGCCCGAGCACTCAAAAGCAGGTTAGGTTGGCAGACCCCTTCCTGAAGATTAAAGTGATGGACATGGAAGTATCTTTTTTAGTAGATACGGGTGCCAGATTTTCAACATTTACCAGCGCTGAGTTTCAATCTAAAAGATCATCCTCTAGCGTCCAGTTGATAGGGTTCTCGGGTACACCAGAAAATCTGCCATTTTCTACACCACTAGTCACTTCTGTGGCAGGACAGTCTTTTGCACATCAATATATTCTGTCGGCAATGTGCCCTCCTAATCTTTTGGGCAGAGATCTGCTGGTCAGGTGTGGAGCATCGATCCTTTGCGGACCTAGCGGCATAGAGGTCACCTTTCCAAATGGATATTCATTGAACTGTTCATTAACTACGCTTTGTTCCAGTTCTCAGATGTTGTTGTCAGCCGCTGGAGGATCCGCGTCTGAGGGACTATGGGCCGACATTTACTGGGGGCTGCTGGAACCAGAGGACCCACAGAAGGGAGGGCTGCTAAAGCTTTATAATCAATGGAAGCTGTGGATCCAGATGTTACACCCATATACCCCTCCCTCGGACCCCCTCCATGTTACCCTCTTTTATGATAGAGATGGGGATGAAATTTATCAGCATTCCTTTTATGAAGAGGTAGAGGGCATGCAATGGGAGATTAATTCGGACTACATAGTGGTAGGAAAGGAGGGAGTGGCCGCTACGGTTGCATTGACATCTGAGCAGCTGGAGTGGTATGTGCTGGCCGGTGAGGCCATTCCTCATGTCACTCTTGCAATTGGCACTAATCACCAGGCAAAAGATTTGGGACCGATGTGTCAGACCTTGATGTCCTTGAGGGACTGGTCCGACACTCAATTACCAACAGTGCAGATCTCTCTATCTGGTCAGGCGTACAGGATTTTGTACCCTGCAAATGATCGAGTCCTCCTTGAGCACAGACAGATTGAACGTTTTCATGGTAGAGAAAGGATGGATCATCCCGACTCTGCCCCTATTTTAGATTCTATCCCTGAGGACCTTTGGTCAGTGGGACCAGCAGACGTGGGTTTTTGCCAGCAGGTTGATCCCATAACATTTGAACTTTCAGATTATACTCCCATTTGGCAGACACAGTATCCCCATAAACCCGAGGCTGAGGTGGGTCTGGCAGATACCATTGATGGCCTTATGTATTCAGGGGTGTTGGAACATTCGTGTTCAAGTTGGAATACACCCATCTTACCTGTTCCAAAACAGGACACGGGCAAATTTCGGATGGCCCATGACTTAAGGCGCATTTATGGTATTGTGCGAACACCCACAGTTCCAGTACCGAACCCATATACCGCCATGACTGCTTTAACTCCAGTCCACAAGTGGTTCTCTTGTATAGATTTAGTGAATGCATTCTTTTGTTTGCCGCTGGCAGAACAGTTTAGAGATGTGTTTTCCTTTACGTATAGAGGCATAAAGTTACGTTATACTCGACTCCCGCAGGGCTTTATCTTATCCCCAGGGATTTTTAATCAGGTTTTGAAAGAACAGCTGGGGGGGCTAGTACTGCCATGTGGGGTAGTTCTGATCCAGTACGTAGATGATATCTTATTGGCAGCACCTGAGCCTGTCTCCTGTTTGGAGGCCACAAAACTCCTGCTTGTGCAGCTGTTCAAGGCAGGTTTTAAAGTCTCTCGTTTAAAGTTGCAATGTTGTAGACAAGTGGTCTTCTTTTTAGGAAGAATGGTCTCAGTGAAAGGTACAGGGATATCCCCTGTGCATCGTACAGCGATACTACATCATCCAAAACCTAAGATAGTTAAGGAAATGCTTTTGTTTTTGGGTTTGACAGGTTATAGTAGGCAGTTTATCCCATCGTATGGTGAGTTGACACATCCACTGCGAACTTTGGTGAATGAGCAGGGGATGAGGAATCTGGGAGCTACACTTGATTGGACTGCACAGGCTGAGATGAGTTTTATTCTATTTAAGCAAGCTCTTATAACCGCTATAGATTTGGTGATTCCAAATTATAGACACCCTTTCTTTTTGGATGTTTCTGAAAAAGCACACACGATTGTTGGTGTCCTTTTTCAGAAAAAATGGGGTGGAAGATGTGTGCTCATGTATGTGAGTATAACACTAGATCCGACTGAAGACAGACACCCACCATGCACGAGACATGCAGCGGGGGTAGCAAAGATTTTACAAAAGGTGGCACACATAGTGATGGGACATGCCCTGACGGTATTAACAACACACAGTATTGTAGCATTTGTGAGCTCGATAGCATTTACAATGACATCACTGAGGCAGACGAGACTGGAAGATTCTGAATGCTGCAAATATTACATTTACCCATGAAGGCATTAATATCGCAGACAATATGGGAGAGGGAGAACCACACTGTTGTGAAAGGAGGGTTCTAAGGGATATTAAAATAAGACCTGATTTACAGGCTTCACCCTTGAGAGGACCAGATGAAACCTTATTTACAGATGATTGTTGTTACAGACATCCTACGGACAGATTAAAAGCCACCTATGCAGTAGGTCGGAGAACCACAGAAGGATTTGAAGAAATTATTACAGGGACAGTGAGAGGAAAGGAGTCAGCACAACTGGCCAAACTACAGGGAATGATAGCAGCATTAGAATGGGCAGAAGGAAAGGAGGTAAATATATATACAGATTCGGCATATGTGGTAGGGAAAATACAGGTTGAGCTGAGTCAATGGATTAGAAGTGGGTTTTTAACAGCAGCAAGGACCCCAATTAAACACGAGAAGGATGTTAGGAAATAGGCTGAGACCCTCTTGAAACCAAGGGCATTAGCAGTTATTATATGTAAGGGCCATGATAAAACAGATACGATGGTAGCTTGGGGAAATCAGGAAGCAGACACGGCCGCAAAAAGGGCAGCAGGGTATGGCCCTCAGTTTATTATGATGCAGGCAGATAGAATGGCACATGACTTATTGCCACCTTGTGAGGTAGGAGTAATAATTCAGGAACAACTGCAGGCATCACCCCAGGAAATGATGGTATGGAAAGAAAGGGGGGCAACCGAAGATCAAGGACTGTGGAGATCAATGGACGGTAGGCCAGTATTACCATCTGGACTCATGAAACCCCCCTCCTGGAGGAGGCGCATGGGTTAACCCACTGTGGGAAGAAACAGATAATAAGGTATTTGGTACATTGGTGGCACCCCTTCCTGCCGGCGATGGTGGAGAAACATATCAGAGAGTGTAAGGTATGTATAACATATAATGTCAAGGCGACTATGAAACCTCACGAAGGACAGTTTCTGTTGCCTAAGTTCTTTCTTTCTTTTCTTTCTTCTTTGGCTTGGCTTCGCGGACGAAGATTTATGGAGGGGGTAAAAAGTCCACGTCAGCTGCAGGCTCGTTTGTGGCTGACCAGTCCGATGCGGGACAGGCAGACACGATTGCAGCGGTTGCAAGGGAAAATTGGTTGGTTGGGGTTGGGTGTTGGGTTTTTCCTCCTTTGCCTTTTGTCAGTGAGGTGGGCTCTGCGGTCTTCTTCAAAGGAGGCTGCTGCCCGCCAAACTGTGAGGCCCCAAGATGCACGGTTTGAGGCGTTATCAGCCCACTGGCGGTGGTCAATGTGGCAGGCACCAAGAGATTTCTTTAGGCAGTCCTTGTACCTTTTCTTTGGTGCACCTCTGTCACGGTGGCCAGTGGAGAGCTCGCCATATAATACGATCTTGGGAAGGCGATGGTCCTCCATTCTGGAGACGTGACCCATCCAGCGCAGCTGGATCTTCAGCAGCGTGGACTCGATGCTGTCGACCTCTGCCATCTCGAGTACCTCGACGTTAGGGGTGTGAGCGCTCCAATGGATGTTGAGGATGGAGCGGAGACAACGCTGGTGGAAGCGTTCTAGGAGCCGTAGGTGGTGCCGGTAGAGGACCCATGATTCGGAGCCGAACAGGAGTGTGGGTATGACAACGGCTCTGTATACGCTTATCTTTGTGAGGTTTTTCAGTTGGTTGTTTTTCCAGACTCTTTTGTGTAGTCTTCCAAAGGCGCTATTTGCCTTGGCGAGTCTGTTGTCTATCTCATTGTCGATCCTTGCATCTGATGAAATGGTGCAGCCGAGATAGGTAAACTGGTTGACCGTTTTGAGTTTTGTGTGCCCGATGGAGATGTGGGGGGGCTGGTAGTCATGGTGGGGTGCTGGCTGATGGAGGACCTCAGTTTTCTTCAGGCTGACTTCCAGGCCAAACATTTTGGCAGTTTCCGCAAAGCAGGACGTCAAGCGCTGAAGAGCTGGCTCTGAATGGGCAACTAAAGCGGCATCATCTGCAAAGAGTAGTTCACGGACAAGTTTCTCTTGTGTCTTGGTGTGAGCTTGCAGGCGCCTCAGATTGAAGAGACTGCCATCCGTGCGGTACCGGATGTAAACAGCGTCTTCATTGTTGGGGTCTTTCATGGCTTGGTTCAGCATCATGCTGAAGAAGATTGAAAAGAGGGTTGGTGCGAGAACACAGCCTTGCTTCACGCCATTGTTAATGGAGAAGGGTTCAGAGAGCTCATTGCTGTATCTGACCCGACCTTGTTGGTTTTCGTGCAGTTGGATAATCATGTTGAGGAACTTTGGGGGACATCCGATGCGCTCTAGTATTTGCCAAAGCCCTTTCCTGCTCATGGTGTCGAAGGCTTTGGTGAGGTCAACAAAGGTGATGTAGAGTCCTTTGTTTTGTTCTCTACACTTTTCTTGGAGCTGTCTGAGGGCAAAGACCATGTCAGTGGTTCCTCTGTTTGCGTGAAAGCCGCACTGTGATTCACAAACTCAATGCTCACAAACTCAAGCTAGCATGCTGGAACATCAGAACCATGCTAGATAAGACTGACAGCCATCGACCTGAACGTCGGTCTGCCCTCATTGCACATGAACTCCTCAGACTTGACATCGACATAGCCGCTCTCAGTGAAGTCCGCCTGGCAGATGTAGGCAGCTTCCAAGAACGCGGCGCGGGCTACACGCTCTACTGGTCTGGCAAGCCTTCGGATGAACGACGCCTATCTGGTGTAGGCTTCATGGTCAAGAGCTTCATTGCCTCCAAACTCGAAAACCTTCCGACAGGCCTCTCGGACCGAATCATGTCCATGCGACTCCCACTTCAAAACAAGCGTCACATCACCCTCATCAGTGTCTATGCTCCAACCCTCCAGGCGGAACCAGCAGAAAAGAACAAGTTCTACACCGACCTGCGCAACCTCATCCAACGTACCCCTACAGCCGACAAGGTTGTCATCCTGGGCGACTTCAACGCTCGTGTCGGCAAAGACTCAGAAACCTGGCCAGGAATCCTGGGCAAGCATGGCGTCGGCAAGTGCAACGACAATGGGCGCCTCCTGTTGGAGCTCTGCGCAGAACAGCGGCTTGTCATTACAAACACCCTTTTTCAGCAGAGGGACAGCCTTAAGACCACCTGGATGCATCCCCGATCCAAACACTGGCACCTCCTGGACTACATCCTGGTGCGAGAAAGTGACAAACAAGATGTGCTCCACACCAGGGTCATGCCTAGCGCGGAATGCCACACTGACCACCGGCTGGTTCGCTGCAAGCTCAACCTTCACTTCAAGCCAAAGCCCAGGAACAATAAAGCCCCCAGAAAGAGGTTCAATGTTGGAAAACTGCAGTCAGACGAAGCGAGAGGAAACTTCCAGGCAAACCTCAAAGCAAAGCTCGACGTTGCAACCCGCCTCACGGACCCGTCCCCTGAAACCCTCTGGGATCAGTTGAAGACTACCATACTGCAATCCACTGAAGAGATACTGGGCTTCTCCTCCAGGAAAAACAAGGACTGGTTTGACGAAAACAGCCAGGAAATCCAGGAGCTGCTGGCAAAGAAGCGAGCTGCCCACCAGGCTCACCTTACAAAGCCGTCCTGTCCAGAGAAGAAACAAGCCTTCCGTCGCGCATGCAGCCATCTTCAGCGCAAACTCCGGGAGATCCAAAATGAGTGGTGGACTAGCCTCGCCAAACGAACACAGCTCAGCGCGGACATTGGCGACTTCAGGGGTTTCTACGAGGCTCTAAAGGCTGTGTACGGCCCCTCACCCCAAGTCCAAAGCCCGCTGCGCAGCTCAGACGGCAAAGTCCTCCTCAGCGACAAGATCTCCATCCTCAACCGATGGTCAGAACACTTCCAATCTCTTTTCAGTACCAACCGCTCAGTCCAAGATTCCGCCCTGCTCCAGCTCCCTCAACAGCCCCTAAGGCTAGAGCTGGATGAGGTTCCCACCCTGGATGAGACATATAAGGCAATCGAACAACTGAAAAGTGGCAAAGCAGCAGGTATGGATGGAATCCCCCCAGAAGTCTGGAAGGCTGGCGGCAAAACTCTGCATGCCAAACTGCATGAGTTTTTCAAGCTTTGTTGGGACCAAGGTAAACTGCCTCAGGATCTTCGTGATGCCACCATCATCACCCTGTACAAAAACAAAGGCGAGAAATCAGACTGCTCAAACTACAGGGGAATCACGTTGCTCTCCATTGCAGGCAAAATCTTCGCTAGGATTCTACTAAATAGAATAATACCTAGTGTCGCTGAGAATATTCTCCCAGAATCACAGTGCCTAAGTTACCATGGCAGGAAATTGTAATTGATTACATGGACATGATAGAGAGGGCAAGGGGATATCGATACCTCTTAGTAGCAGTTGATGTGTTCACAGGGTGGCCGGAGGCAATCCCTGCCAAAAGAGAAGATGCAAAGACGGTAATTAAGTTCCTATACACGGGTTTCCTAGGAAGATCAGGTCAGATAATGGAAGTCATTTTAAGAATGAAGATTTACAGGAGGTAGAAGTGATGTTGGGGTTAAAACATGCCTTTGGAACGGAGTATCATCCACAATCCCAAGGAAAAGTGGAGAGAATAAACCAAACAATAAAAGGTAATATCGGGAAAGTACAGGCACGGACCAAATTAAATTGGGTGGATGCGCTGCCCCTGGCATTGATGTCAATAAGGAGTTCGGTAAGTTATGTGACAGGATTTACTCCGTATGAACTACAAACGGGGCACCAGTTTCCGGGACCTGGAGCCGGGATTCATACCACAAAGGAAGAGGTAAGTCCAATGAGATGTAAGCTTTATTGTATCAGCTTTTTCACAACAGGTTACAAGTACCAAACGGAAAGGTGAAACCCCAATACCATCAGCCGCGGAGTGGGTTCTGCTAAAGGTGATCAAGAGAAAGTGGTCGGAGCCCAGGTAGACAGGGCCCTACAGAGTGGTGGAAAGAACGTCCCACGCGGTTCGACTACTGAGAAAAGGAGAGACGTGGTATCATTGGAGTCAGTGTGCAGCAACGGACCCACCTACACGGACACTGGAACAGATTCGAACGGACATGACTGAGACCCTGTGAAGAAACTACGGACTAAGAACTTTTTGAACGGGTCCCTTTGAAGAGACTATTGGATTACAGTGACTGTATTTCAGTATTTAAAGTGATATTTCTATATTGAAGTCAACAGAATTTAGTGGGCTGTGATGGAAACTATGTGGGGACTATGGGTGATGTTGTTCCTAGCCCTTGAAGCGTCTGGAGAAGGAAACAACTGTATAAAGTGTTTGCGGTCAGCCTGGGAGGCCCATAACGAACCGAAACAGTACTTTGTGGATTGGACTGACTTTCCTGAACACTGTGTTGGGGCCCCCACTGGACTGAAGTGTGTTCATAATGGCCAAGTGTATGAAGTTAAGTTTAATAAGGGGTCGTGGATGCCAGTCTTTGCCAAAACTCCTGAGGTCCCATAAGTTAACTGGTGGTTGGTCTCATTTTCATGAGACCAAAAGGGGGACTGTTGGAATATAGGGGCAGCCGCAGTATGTAGCAAAGTTGGTTGATTACAGTAGGTTTAGAATTGCCTGCTCCCAAAATACAAAAGAGAGAATATGTATGAAACAATTTAATAGGAAGGTTAAGGCAAAAGGAGGTGTTGATGAGCACAGGAGAATAGAACAGAAGAATATGGCCAGATGAGAACAAAGAAATAATTAGAAATATCTGGGGTATGAATTGATTTCTGATCAAAACATCAGGATATTCTGGCCTTGAGGATTAAGATGGAGCTCTACACCCCAGATAACTGCAGAGCAGGAAATTACTTGTGATAAATCTTATGCAAGAAATCTACCAAAGAAAGCCAACTTTTGTTCTGTATGATAATGTTAGAAATAGAAGTACCTTTAAAGAAATTGCTCGAGACAAAAATTGAGAACAAAGAACATTTATTACAGCAACAATGCAAAGTTGGGTGCTTCCCCTTACCCTGGGAATACACACATACACTGGGGCTCACCCAACTTTTATACAGTAAATTTCAGCATCAGAATACCCTCCCCCTTACATTCTTCTGCCCCCTGGATGGGTTTGGCAGAGGCAATCCTTCCTGCCTACGTGCAGTTTCAGTATACTTGGAGGACCAGGGGGTATCCTGTCGGTGTCTTCTTATGCCACTATTCCCATTGTCCTTCTTCACATCCTAGCCCTTGTCCCCATTCACACCTTCCCGACTCTCAGGGCTACAGTCCCTTCATCTGCAGGGTTCGTTAATCTTGTCTAGGGTTTACTAGTTAAATATGCATACTTGAAAAATCTGTTGTATGGCTTACTAATTATATATGTTCTTCTTTCTTTTCTTTGGCTTGGCTTCGCGGACGAAGATTTATGGAGGGGGTAAAAGTCCACGTCAGCTGCAGGCTCGTTTGTGGCTGACAAGTCCGATGCGGGACAGGCAGACACGGTTGCAGCGGCTGCAGGGGAAAATTGGTAGGTTGGGGTTGGGTCTTGGGTTTTTCCTCCTTTGCCTTTTGTCAGTGAGGTGGGCTCTGCGGTCTTCTTCAAAGGAGGTTGCTGCCCGCCAAACTGTGAGGCGCCAAGATGCACGGTTTGAGGCGATATCAGCCCACTGGCGGTGGTCAATGTGGCAGGCACCAAGAGATTTCTTTAGGCAGTCCTTGTACCTCTTCTTTGGTGCACCTCTGTCACGGTGGCCAGTGGAGAGCTCGCCATATAACACAATCTTGGGAAGGCGATGGTCCTCCATTCTGGAGACGTGACCCACCCAGCGCAGCTGGATCTTCAGCAGCGTGGATTCGATGCTGTCGACCTCTGCCATCTCGAGTACTTCGACGTTAGGGATGAAAGCGCTCCAATGGATGTTGAGGATGGAGCGGAGACAACGCTGGTGGAAGCGTTCTAGGAGCCGTAGGTGATGCCGGTAGAGGACCCATGATTCGGAGCCGAACAGGAGTGTGGGTATGACAACGGCTCTGTATACGCTTATCTTTGTGAGGTTTTTCAGTTGGTTGTTTTTCCAGACTCTTTTGTGTAGTCTTCCAAAGGCACTATTTGCCTTGGCGAGTCTGTTGTCTATCTCATTGTTGATCCTTGCATCTGATGAAATGGTGCAGCCGAGATAGGTAAACTGGTTGACCGTTTGTATAACTTGCTAATACTATCTAAGGTCTTCTAATTATTTATGCAAGCCTTGCTAATTCTATCTGGGGCTTGGCGACCCTTATCTCATTCAGACTAACTTTACTTCTATTCTCAATTGTCTGTCCTTCTCTCCTTCATTCAGTGAACTTGCTGGTGTAGGAGATTCTTATCTTACTCAGACAGTGTCAGCTTCCTGCCTTCTAATATCCATGTCTCATGTTGTTTGCACTGGCTTCATTCATTTACTTATGTATCAATTTTATTTTCTTCATTTCTTCATGTTCATATTGCAATGTCAGTTTTTCTCATCTCTCACAATCCTCACTTTTCTTTTAGATCAGTAATACTGATCTCACGCAATGATCAGTGTTACTGATCTCAGTGTTACTGGTCTCTCACAATCCTCCGTTTTCTTTTAGATCAGTATCACTGATGCAGTAGAGTGGAACATGTTGGTTTTCCCAGCTGGTCAATAAACGGATAGCAGTTTCCATGTTCTCAGAAGATGTTGGGAATTGTACATTCTTTGGGTGTAAGTGTTCTGACAAAAGGGTTGATGAGTTAAACGATGTGTAACAGTCTGTATGTAGGGAAGCAGTAAGATGGTGAGAGTAATAAGTCCAGCTGTTAAAAGGGTTGCGATGATCAGACTCCAGTAACCAGTGAAAAGTCCAGTCCATCCCGCAGAGGACCGAGGTTGCAAAGTCTGTCCCTGGGCATGGGAAGTTTTTCGACGTCCTGAAGAAGTGTTCTTAACCGCCTGCCTATTGTGAGTAGTGTCTTTAAGGAGTCTTTCACAAGTGCTGCGTTCAGCAGCGAAGCTGTAATCGAGAGGCAGGCGGTTTTGTTGAAGTGTGTCTGTTAAACGTTGTTTATCTTCAGCCCGTAACCTCAGGGCCAGTGTGTTGTGTTGGATGATAATGCCCAAGGCTGCATGGAGTCTGATTAGATGTTTCAGATGGCAAGGAGCGTTAGCGATCTGTAGCTGCTGTTGCCGTTTATAACTGGAACTTCCCTTAACGATGCAGTAGAAAGGATTGTGAATGCCGGCGGAACCCAAAGGATGTTTGAGAAAAGACCAGTCTGGGAAGGATTGTGTATTACGAGCAGAGATGTGTGTAACAGTATGAGTAGAATTGAAGTTGTGAGTCGAAGCCTACTGTGTACATTAGCAAACGTCTTTTCTTTCTCTCTCTGACAGGTGCATTGGTTACTAACATTCAGTGTGTCTGTGTCATATCGCTCTCTTTGTGCTACAGATTTAGAACTGATACCTTTAATATCTATGTGGGAAGTTAAGTGATGGTCTCTATAGCTGTTCTGATCCCCTGGTCCGTATTGGAATCCCTTATTAAAACATATCTTACTATGGCTAAAAACTAAATCTACACCTTGTCTAAACTCTAAAGGAAAAAAATTGTGACCTCTGCTGTCCCTATTCCAGGAGGACTTAATACATTGTGAGTAATTAAGTGATGTCCCAGAAATGGGGAAGCAACAATTAAACAATACAATAAAGAATAAAAACAACATTACGGCACTTTTTCACGGCGTAGTGTAAGTTTCAGGTCAGAAGGATGAGGCACTGCACGGCAGGTGGAGGGTTGAGTTTGACTGTCGTGATTCTGTGGTTCGGTAGCTGGTTTAATCCGTTGGATGTGGGTCCAGCCTTTTTCTCTTGTTCGCACGGCAACGTCTGAAATCAAAAGTACACAGTAGGGACCATCCCAGGCAGGTGTCAGTTGGTTATCTTGCCATGCTTTGACATAAACCCAATCACCAGGTTTAATAGAATGGATAGGAAATTCTAGGGGTGGCGTTTGGGCTAATAATCCCTTCTGTTTCAGGTCGTGTAGAGAAGTAGAAAGATCCTGTAGAAATTTGGAAATGTATTGATCATTAGCCTCAGGGATAGGGGTATCAGTGTGGAATCCCATAAATGGAAGTCCAAACATCATTTCGTATGGTGAGACTGCAAGGTCTTTACGAGGGGCTGTGCGAATTCTAAGCAGGGCTAATGGTAAAGATTTAATCCAAGAGAGGCCAGTCTCTTCATGAAGCTGAGTGAGTTGATTTTTCAAAGTTTGATTCATTCTTTCAACTCGACCTGAACTTTGGGGGTGCCATGGGGTATGTAGTTGCCAGTTTATTCCCAGTCTCTTGCAGACACCCTGGAGAACCTGAGAGGTAAAATGTGTTCCTCTGTCTGAATCAATGGTTTGAATCAGACCATATCTTGGAATTACAGATTCAATAAGTATTCTGATTACAGTGAGAGCTCGATCATTCGGGGTGGGGAAAGCTTCAACCCATCATGTAAAATGATCTACCATGACTAGAAGATATTTGTAAATACCAATTTTAGGAAGTTCTGTAAAATCAACTTGTATGCGCTGAAACGGGCGAACTGCGATGTCATGACTGCCAGGCAGTGCAGGGCGCATAGATTTCTTATTGATTCTCTGACAGATTGGACAGCTGCGAGTGGTAAGTTTAGCAATTGTGTAAATACCGGAGCAGTAAAAAGATCGTTGAAAGGCATCCACAAGCGCCTGAGTTCCCCAATGTGTCTGTTGGTGTAGCTGATCTATCACTTGGCGGGTTAATGCTTTAAGGACTTGACGTCCGTCTACTGTCCACCACAACCCGTCGGCAGTTTGGCGAAATCCCTGATCTTTCAATGAGACCTTCTCTTCCCGTGAAAAGATGGGGGTTTTTTTAATCTCTAGTGGTGTGGGCAGCAATAGGTGGATGTGAATATTTTCCGTAAGTGCAGCCTGTTTGGCAGCTGCATCAGCCTGTCTGTTGCCGTTAGCTTCAGGACTGTCACCACTTTGATGTCCTCGGACATGTACTACGGCTATTTCAGTCGGGAGCGTCAGAGCATCTAGGGACTGGACAATTAAGTGTTCATGGGCTAACTTTTGTCCTTTACCAGTTATCATTCCCCGTTCTTTCCAGATCTTCCCAAAGGTGTGGACTACACCAAAAGCGTACTTAGAGTCAGTGTAGATAGTGCCTATTTTGCTCTCTAAGCCGTGGAGTGCTCTACATAGGGCGTATAATTCACAGGATTGCGCTGACCAATGACCAGGGAGGCGACCGGCTTCAATCACTAGTCCTTGCTTCCCATCCACTACACTGTACCCACTATAGCGAGTTCCTGCAATGCATCGTGAAGAGCCGTCAATAAACCATCTTTCACCTTCTTTTAAAGGGACATCAGTTAGATCTTCCCTAATCTTGGTTTGTAGGTCTATGACTTCTAAGCACTCATGTTCTAATTCATTTGTGGAATTGTCCAAATTAGGAGCAACGAGGAAGGCTGCTGGGTTAAGGGCTTTAGTCATGAGCAGGGTCAAATCATCCCTATCCATTAGGATCGTTTCATATTTTAAAATTCTAGGGTCCGTGAGCCATCTCCCAGCACGTTGTAACAGAATAGTGCGGACTGTGTGAGGGGTGTGAAATATCATAGGGGCGCCGAAAGTAATCTTCCGTCCTTCCTCAACTAAAACAGCAGTGGCTGCGATGGCTTGTACACATTCTGGCCAGCCATGACAAACGGGGTCTAAAATCTTTGATAGAAAAGCAACTGGTTGTCTATAGCCTGCCCTGTCCTGGGTTAGTACTCCGGTGGCTACACCTCCCTTGGCATTAGTATATAAATCAAAAGGCTTATTTAAGTCGGGTAGTGCCAAGACTGGGGCACGCGTAAGGCTATGTTTAACGAAGTCAAAATCTTTGATCTCATCGTCTGTCCAGACTAGAGGTTCGGTCTCCATAGTCGTGAGTTTATCGTAAAGAAATTTGACAAGGCTAGAATAATTTTCCATCCAGATTCTACAGAATCCCACTAAGCCAAGGAATTTCCTAAGTTCCTTGGCATTTTTGGGAGGGGGAATTTGCAGAATACCACGTATCCTCTCTGGACTTATTTTCCTAGTTCCCTGACTTACCAGATGACCTAAGTATTTAACTTCTGATTGAACAAATTGTAATTTGGATTCGCTCACTCTAAGACCTTTCTTTTCTAAAAAATTTAAAAGTGCAACAGTAAATTCTTTAGCCAATTCGTATGTTCTTCCCGTAATTAACAAGTCGTCTACGTATTGTATTAGCTGACAATTGTCTCTCCGTGGAGCCTCATCTAATATCTGTTCCAGGACTTGACCGAATAAATTTGGAGATTCTGTAAAGCCCTGAGGAAGGACAGTCCACCGGTATTGATTTTTACGTGAATGGGTTTTCCCATTCAAAGGCAAACATGTCTCTGCTTTCTGTTGCTAAGGGACAGGTCCAGAAAGCATCTTTGAGGTCAATCACACTAAACCATTTATTCTGGGGATCGATTTTACTCATGATCGTATAGGGATTAGGTACAACAGGGTGACGGGTGAGAATGATTTTGTTCAACTCCCTTAAGTCCTGTACTAATCGATAGGTACCGTCAGGTGTCTGGACAGGTAAAATTGGGGTATTAAAGGGTGACATACAAGGTTCGAGTATACCATCCTTAAGCAGCTGGTCAATTACGGGCTGCAGACCTTTGTGGCCAGCCATAGGAATTGGGTACTGTTTTCTTCTAATTGTTTGTTGCGAGTCTTTTAAAGTAACTTGGAGGGGAGGAATGTCTAAAACTCCTCTATTGCCTTTTACTGCCCATACTCTTGGATTGATAAGTTCTCGATCTTCCTCGCTTAAAATATAAAATTGAACCCCGATGCCTGATTCTAGTGGTCTGGTACCGATAGCCAATTAGTCCTGTAAGTCTCGTCCTAATAAGCATACCCCAGCCTGGGGAAGTAGTAGAAGATCCTCTACTATTACCTTATTTCCCATTTGGATTCTGACCTCTCTTAATACAGGGACTGTGAATTCTCTTCCTCCCACCCCTGAAACTATAATTGTCCCTTCGATTGTAACCCCCTTTGGTTGGTGTAAGATACTAGATCGGGCTGCTCCAGAATCAACTAAAAATATCATGTTGTCACTGTGGGGTCCTATGCATAAATTAACTAATGGTTCTCCGTGCAGCCCCACAGTGTGTATTGACTGAGAACCGTGACCCCCCTATTCATAGTCTGCTTCCATCAGGGCATAGGATCGTGTGTCCCTGGCTCGCAGTGGGCAATCCTTTTTAAAGTGTCCTTCCTTTTTACAATGGAAACAGACAAATGTTCCCGTTTCCCAATCTCTACCTGGGTTTCTAAGGTGCCCTGGGAAGGGTCGTCGTCCCCGGAATCCTCCTCTACTCCTCCATCCACTGGGGTCCGCACTTCCCCACCCGTGGCTTCCCTCACGGCATACAGGAGCTGGCACACAGTCCCTATCCTTTTTAGGTCGCTCATCTACTACCTCTCTGACTGCTTGGATTAATGTCTTTGCCTTCCCTATTTGCTTATCTTCAGACCTCTGGACGAATGCTTTTTGTGCGATCTGTAGAAGCTGGGTTATTCCCTGCTCATGCCAATTTTCTGTCTTTTGTAACTTTCTTCTAATGTCTGGGGCTGAGTTGGTAACAAAACCAGTTAGTACCAATTGTTTCCCTGCCGGGGATTCTATGTCGAGACCCCCATATTGCTGTATTGCCGTACGTAATCTGTTCAGAAATGCGGAAGGGGTCTCGTCGGGACCTTGGGGAACCTCAAAGGCTTTCTTGAAATTCTGTCCCTTTGGGACAGATTCCTTGATTCCTCTTATCAAATTAACCCTGTATTCTTCCATCAATACCCGACCATCATTGGTATTTTTATCCCAATTAGGTCTTGCCAAGGGGAATTTAGTTTCTCCTGGTACCGCATCTAGTCCCCCTTGGTGATCCCTATCCCAGACTTTAATCCCTGCCTGGCGGATCATCCCACGCTCATCCAAAGTAAACAGGGTCCTAAAGATAGATGTTAACTCCTCCCAAGTATATAGATTTGGTCCCAAAAATTGGTCTAACTGTTCAGCACATCCCTGGGGATCTTCTATCAGGGAGGTGAGTTCTTTCTTAAAGTTACGCACTTCAGTACTGGTCAGGGGCACATTAACAAAACCGAGACCCTCTCCTACGGGAACCTCCCGCAGGGGTCGCTTCCAGTTGGTTTCTGGCTGATTAGGTCTGGGTTCCTGCTCCCTGGGAGATGGATTGGGGGGCTCTGCCCTTTCTTCCTGAAGAGTCTCACAATGTTCTGAATTAAAGTCTCCTCTCTCTCCTGTCAACGGGGGTGGTAATCGAGTGCTTTGTGAGCGAGTCATCATACCACTCCTGCTCTCTTCTCTCTTCTCTAGTGGTGGGGGAGGTGGGGAAGGTGCAGAAGGGTAGGTTATAGGAGGGGGAGGAAAGATAGGAGCCGGCATAGGAGGAACATAAGGTGGAGGGAGGGAATGTAACACATCCCACCCTTGTGGTTCAGGGACAAAAGGTTCCTCCTCTCTCTTGTCCCTGTACTCTTTTTCTTTCAAAACCAATTGATCAAACGATCCCCTAAGCCAGCAGGCTGCATATTCTCTGCTCTCTAGGTTATCTCTCTGGTTTTGATAGAGCCAGATGTTCAATGCTTGACACATCCAGTCATCCTCGGATCAGAGTTTTGGCCAGTACATGGAGCTCCCTTTTATCGGGTATTTAACCCAGTCCCTACAACAATACCTGACCATGGTCAGTTTGTCCTTTCCATGGGTCCTTCCCGTGCCCCACTCAGATAACATCAACCCAAGCGGGCTGTGTGTAGTTATCTGATCCTCACATCCTGAACCAGGACTCTCTTCCTTGCTACCTGTATTTCCCATACTGAAAGGCAAGTAAAATTCCTCTTACCGGGTTCCAGTAGCAAGGTTCTACCGCGCTTCCTTAACGTTTCTTCCGTCGTTTGTTCTCAATGCCTCTTCTCGGATATCACTCGCTTCTTCCACTGACCAGCCAGCCGTCGTCCGTGAGTCCAGCTGAATCAGCCGGGGTGCACCTACTCTCATCGTTGGGGTACTCTGTCAGTGGAGGGAGTGTGATCCCGGACGAGCCCCCATTTGTTAGAAATAGAAGTACCTTTAAAGAAATTGCTCAAGACAAAAATTGAGAACAAAGAACATTTATTACAGCAACAATGCAAAGTTGGGTGCTTCCCCTTACCCTGGGAATACACACATACACTGGGGCTCACCCAACTTTTATACAGTAAATTTCAGCATCAGAATACCCTCCCCCTTACATTCTTCTGCCCCCTGGATGGGTTTGGCAGAGGCAATCTTTCCTGCCTACGTGCAGTTTCAGTATACTTGGAGGACCAGGGGGTATCCTGTCGGTGTCTTCTTATGCCACTATTCCCATTGTCCTTCTTCACATCCTAGCCCTTGTCCCCATTCACACCTTCCCGACTCTCAGGGCTACAGTCCCTTCATCTGCAGGGTTCGTTAATCTTGTCTAGGGTTTACTAGTTAAATATGCATACTTGAAAAATCTGTTGTATGGCTTACTAATTATATATGTTTTTTTTTCTTTGGCTTGGCTTCGCGGACGAAGATTTATGGAGGGGGTAAAAAGTCCACGTCAGCTGCAGGCTCGTTTGTGGCTGACAAGTCCGATGCGGGACAGGCACACACGATTGCAGCGGTTGCAAGGGAACATTGGTTGGTTGGGGTTGGGTGTTGGGTTTTTCCTCCTTTGCCTTTTGTCAGTGAGGTGGGCTCTGCGGTCTTCTTCAAAGGAGGTTGCTGCCCGCCAAACTGTGAGGCGCCAAGATGCACGGTTTGAGGCGTTATCAGCCCACTGGCGGTGGTCAATGTGGCAGGCACCAAGAGATTTCTTTAGGCAGTCCTTGTACCTTTTCTTTGGTGCACCTCTGTCACGGTGGCCAGTGGAGAGCTCGCCATATAACACGATCTTGGGAAGGCGATGGTCCTCCATTCTGGAGACATGACCCATCCAGCGCAGCTGGATCTTCAGCAGCGTGGACTCGATGTTGTCGACCTCTGCCATCTCGAGTACTTCGACATTAGGGGTGTAAGCGCTCCAATGGATGTTGAGGATGGAGCGGAGACAACGCTGGTGGAAGCGTTCTAGGAGCCGTAGGTGGTGCCGGTAGAGGACCCATGATTCGGAGCCGAACAGGAGTGTGGGTATGACAACGGCTCTGTATACGCTTATCTTTGTGAGGTTTTTCAGTTGGTTGTTTTTCCAGACACTTTTGTGTAGTCTTCCAAAGGCGCTATTTGCCTTGGCGAGTCTGTTGTCTATCTCATTGTATATGTATAACTTGCTAATACTATCTAAGGTCTTCTAATTATTTATGCAAGCCTTGCTAATTCTATCTGGGGCTTGGCGACCCTTATCTCATTCAGACTAACTCTACTTCTATTCTCAATTGTCTGTCCTTCTCTCCTTCATTCAGTGAACTTGCTGGTGTAGGAGATTCTTATCTTACTCAGACAGTGTCAGCTTCCTGCCTTCTAATATCCATGTCTCATGTTGTTTGCACTGGCTTCATTCATTTACTTATGTATCAATTTTATTTTCTTCATTTCTTCATGTTCATATTGCAATGTCAGTTTTTCTCATCTCTCACAATCCTCACTTTTCTTTTAGATCAGTAATACTGATCTCACGCAATGATCAGTGTTACTGATCTCAGTGTTACTGGTCTCTCACAATAAGGTTGAGCTATATAAACTGTAGAGACTAGACAGTAGAGGTCAGTCTTGGGGAATAGTTCACTGTGCAGGTGACCTATGAACTAATGACTGAACCAGAGCTCTGTTAAGCTTTATTCTTGTACTGTGTAATAAACTGATTGTTGAACTGAATACCTTCTCCTATCACTTCATTTAACGAACACGCTGGACTCAGACGACACATAGACTAAATTGAGGCTGCGGGTGTCTGCGAAGCGTTCAGGTGGCAGCGCTGAAGGCACTGTTCTGCCACCTGAAAGGTCCGTCGCGGGGAGAGATGCTGTGGAGCAAATGCCGGCTCCTGAGCCGGCGCGGGACCTCAGGGCAGGGACAGCCGGCGTGGGATGTCAGGGCTCTGGCTGCCCCAGACCCGTAGTCCTGTGCCGGCCGCCCCACCTCCGATGTCCTGCGCCGGGGGGCTGTCAGGCAGCGGGGAGGGGGGCTGTTGGGTGCAGAGGGGCTGTCAGACACGGGGAGGGGGGGCTGTTGGGTGCAGAGGGGCTGTCAGACGCGGGGAGGGGGGTTGTCATCAACTCTCTCCCTGCTAAATACCTGAAAGCTACTAGCTGCTTTCAGGCTACTGCTTTCAGCTGCCTGGGGGGAGTGCTTGGAAGCGGAGTATATACCTCCCAAAGGTGGGTTGAGTCCTCAGGGACGGGCTTTCTGCTTTCAGGTGGCCTCCCGACAGCCGCGTTAGGGTATTTTAGGCGGCTTTATATTTGGGTCTTCTAGCCACCTGAAAGCGGCTTTAAGAGGCACTTAGGCAGTTCCTGCTGGTGGCAAACCTGTCTGCCTTGCAGCAGGCTTAAAGAAAGTTCATGTCATACGACACTTTTATTAATATGAAAATAAATTGAATCTTTTTATTGTCACTGAAAAGACCGGATGAGGTCCTCCAGAGTCCAGCATGTCGTGGCGTTTTTACTACAATCTCAGCGTCTGCAGACTTCCGTGTTTCACTTGGTTTGATTAATATACAAACTCTTCTTTCTTTGGCTTGGCTTCGCGGACGAAGATTTATGGAGGGGGTAAAAAGTCCACGTCAGCTGCAGGCTCGTTTGTGGCTGACCAGTCCGATGCGGGACAGGCAGACACGATTGCAGCGGTTGCAAGGGAAAATTGGTTGGTTGGGGTTGGGTGTTGGGTTTTTCCTCCTTTGCCTTTTGTCAGTGAGGTGGGCTCTGCGGTCTTCTTCAAAGGAGGCTGCTGCCCGCCAAACTGTGAGGCGCCAAGATGCACGGTTTGAGGCGTTATCAGCCCACTGGCGGTGGTCAATGTGGCAGGCACCAAGAGATTTCTTTAGGCAGTCCTTGTACCTTTTCTTTGGTGCACCTCTGTCACGGTGGCCAGTGGAGAGCTCGCCATATAATACGATCTTGGGAAGGCGATGGTCCTCCATTCTGGAGACGTGACCCATCCAGCGCAGCTGGATCTTCAGCAGCAGGTACGTTATGTTGAACCTTTATAAAACTCCAGTTGGACCGGGATAAATTATGCATTCAATTGACTGAAGTCTCCTTCGTTGCCATAAGAGATTTGCAGGAGCTGCCCCGTTGCGATCATTTTGTATGGGAAGTGGGAGAGCGCAGTCGATTTTTGTTCCTTTCCAGCCACCGTTCCGAGCTCAAGGGATTCTGGATCCGCGGGCCAAGATGGCGGACGCTTTCGGAGATGATCTCTTCAGCGTGTTCGAGGAAGATACGTCGAAAAAAGCCAAAGGATCGGATGGTGCTGGAGGGAAATCGGAGTAAGAAAGGTTCGCTGCTGATGCAGCGGTGTTAATAAAGTATAGTTAAACATAACGGCGAAATTAACCCAACACAGCGCGCGTGTAAACTCAACCAGAAACCTGGGTCACGATGTTCTAGCGGTGTACGGTCCTGGTTGATTGAAGTGCTCTTTAACAAAGAGTAATAAATCTGATGGATACTGTATCGCAAATTAATCTGTAGGGCGGAGAGGACATGTTAGGTACCTCTATGTACAACATGATGTAAGCAACTACAGTCAAATCCTTTAAGAAAGAGCGAGTGTGGGGGGGAGTACTTATGGAGGAAATTAAATTAGAGTAAACAAGAAATCTTCAGATGCTGGGTCTAGTACAGTACGTAAACGTGCTGGAGAAACTCGGCATCCATATAAAAAGAAAAGGCAATCAACATTCCGAACTTCAGGAGTGCTGATAATCAGGCAGACATCTGAACAAAACGTTGTGGGGGGGGGGGTGGGGAGGGGGGGGGAGAACACAGGCTAATAGGTGGATACAGAAAGAAGCTGATAAATGATTGAAACAGAGTCTGTGGGGAGCTGGAGGAATGGAAACAGGAATAATGGAAAGAGAGATGGGGTGGTGGTTAATGGAAGAAGTTTATATTTGACGTAGTCTGGATGGAGACTGCCAAGATGGAATACAAGAGGTGTTTCCTTCAATTTGTTGGTGGCCTCAACTTGACAGTACGAGACAATGGACAGACATGTCAGAGTGAGTTCAAGATGCTAATGTTGCAGCTCTATAAAACTCTGGTTAGACTACACTTGGAATATTGTATTCCGTTTAGGTCACCTCATTTGCAGGAAGGAAGTGAAGCGAAGCTATGGAGAGATGCAGAGGAGATTTATCAGGATGTTGCCTGGATTGGAGAACTTGTCTGATGAGGCAAAGTTAATAGAGCAAGAGTATTCTCTTGGGAGTGAAGAAGGATGAGAGGAGTCTTAATAGAGGTGTACAAGATTATGAGCGACATAGATAGGATGGACAGCAAGCACGTTTTTCCTGGGCCAAGAGTAGAAATCACCAGCAGACATCTGTCGAAAGTTAGCGGAGACATCAGGGCCAAGTTTTTTGCACAAAGAGTAGTGGATGCCAGGGCAGTAGAGGAGGTTGGAACAATAGGGACATTCAATTGAAAAAGTCTTTAACAAGGCATATAGATGCAAGAAAAATAGAGGGTTCTGGATGTGAAATAGAGAAGGTTTAGTTTGTTGAGTAGGTTTATATAGATTAGATCAACATCTTGGGCTGAAGGGCCTGGTGATGTAATGTTCTATGCATTCATTAAGGTGGAGGATGGTGAGTTTAAGATTCAATTTACTCAAATAGCGTCCGTGCATGCGCCTCCAGTGAAAGTCACTTGCAGTTTATACAAATGACTTGATCAAAGGCTTGTTTGATAAATTTGCTAAGGCCAGAGATAGGTATTCAGATAGGTATGAAGCGGACATATGAAGACAACAGGTATATGGGTCAATGATGGGGGGTGACATTGAGGTCAAAAGTCTGCCAAATGGAGTGTGAAATTGGTATTTGTGAAATTGCCATTTAGAGCAGGAGAAGTAATAAAGGGACACATTTTTCAAATGGTGAGAGACTAAAGGGATCTGAGATGCAAATGGATATTAGTGGCTTTGTCCATGATTCATAAAAGACCATTATGAAGTTGCATAACACATGACAGAATGTTGTTACTGGTAGGGAAATTGAAATAGGGAGGTTATACTTTGGATATAAAGAGGATTGATAAGATCACATCTGGAATAAGTTTCTCTAAAAATAAGATGTATTTGGAAGGCAAGAATTGATAAAAGATTGCATGGGAAATTGTATCTCATGAATTTGTGCAGTTTGAGGAGGTGATCGAGAATATTAATGACCGTGGTACAGTAGATGTTACCTGCATGGTCCTTAGTAAGACCTTTGACAAACAAGGTCCTGCCTGGTAGGCTGGTCTGTAAGGTCAGATTGTGTGGGATCCAGGGTGAGCTGGATACAGAGTTGGCTTGATGGTTGGAGACAGGGTGGTTGTCGAGGGTTGTAACTCAGATATGAGGCCTGTGACTCATGGTGTGGTGCAGGGACTGTTGTTGGGTGCACTATTGTTTGTCATCTATATTAATGACAGTCTGATTAGCAGGACTCGAAAGTTTGCGAATATTGGTGGTATTGCATTCGGTGAAGAATGTTATCTAAGTTCATCAGAATCTCAATGAACTGGAAAAATGGGTCTTTGAATTGCAGATAGAATTTAACTCAAAGTGCATGGCGCAGGACTTGCACTGTCAATGGTAGACTTTGGGGAGTGTTGTAGAACAGAGACTTGGGGGAGGGGGTGGCAAAGGAAGTAGACAGGGTGGTGAAGAAGGTCTTTGGCAAGTGGCCCTCTTTGGTCACGGCATTGAGTATAGGACGTCATGATGCAATGCAATAGTTGGTGAGACTGTACTTGGAGTATTGTGGACAGTTTTGGTAACCCAGCTATAGATAATATGAAATTAAGCTGGAAAGGATGCAGAGTAGATATTCAAGAACGTTGCTGGAATTGAGGAGCTTGAGTTTTGAGGAGTGGATGGATATGTCGTGACTTTTATCCCTGCAATGTTGAAAGCTAAGGTAAGACCTAATAAATGCTTATAAAATAATGAGGGGTTTCACTATTTTTCTTAGATTACCGGCATAGATTTAAAGTGAGGGGGAAATTTGAGGGGCATCTTCACATAGATGGTTGTAAGTACGGTATATGGAATAAGCTGGCAGAGGGGGAGGTAGAAGCGGGGACAGTTGTTCAAAAGACATTTACACAGAACATGGATAGGAAAGGTTGAGAAGGCGATGGGCCAAATGCAGGTAAGTGATATGAGATGTGGAACATTTTGTACATTATAGTCCCCTTATTTAAGGAAGAATGTCAATGCAATAAGCAGTCAGAGGAGGTTTACTTGATAAATGCCTGGAATGATCAGATTGTATGAAGAAAAGTTTGTCAGGCCAGTTTTGAACGTGTTCAGAAAGTGAGAGGAGATGTATCGGAGAGGTAATGGTTGGTTGGGGGGGTGGGGGGGGGGGGTGGAGGGGTGGAATTGTCTTCCTTGGGTAAATATTCAAGGAGAACTCACCAGCATGTTCTTGAGGGAAAGTGGAAATAGACATGCTAGCATGCCAAAAAATGAACAAGTTGAAAAATTCTGTTGGATTAACAAGTGTTTGGATAGCTTTACCATGTATTTTGAATGGATCACTGAGGAATATTTAAAGTTTTAGTGTCCCAATATCATTTGTATCCAAAGATTCATAATATTCCTTTTGTTCACAGTCATGTGATAATATTCAGAAAGGTTGCTCCCATCTGTATATTGAGAAGATTATGTGGCCAATATTAATTTCTAATTCCTTCAATTAAAACTATTTTTAATACATTGATCCTGTTTTGATTTGTGCTGTACAGGAAGGACACTGCTGGAGCTTTTCGGGATGCAAGTACAATTTCTTCATTGAAAAATAAGCGTGATGTTGATATTGATATTCCAGAAGATGTAACATTTGGAAAAAAACCCAAACTTGAAGCCATATCTGCAGAGGAAATTAAGTAAGGTTTTAAAATGTGGATTATAAAATTAGTTAATATTAAAGGCCAAATGTTTTGAAAATATTATATAATATTTATTCAAAAAATAGTACAGTGCAAGCAAATGAGATGAGGTCCTTTGACCTACCATGATTCAGATTTAAACTAATCACATTTGCCTGCACATGATCCATACCCTTCATTCCCTGCCTGTTCATGTGCCTGTCAAAATGGCTCTTAAATGTTGCATTCCAGTAATTTACCACCCTTTGTAAAGATGTCTCCTCCTCATTGTGGACTTAAGGAAAGGGAAATTAAGAGAACACAAGCCAGTTCTCATTGTGGGGTCAGCTATGGAAAAGGTAAAGAACTTCAAATTATTTGGGGTCAACATCTCTGATGTCTGTCCTGGGGCCTTAATGTCAATGCAATCATGAAGAAAATTTGCCAGCAGCTATACTTGAGAAGTTTGAGGAGATTTTGTATGTCTCCAAAGACTTGCAATTTTCTTCAGGTGAACCCTGGAGAGCAATTTTGGCTGGTTATATCTGACTGGACATGACAGGAAAATGTTACAGAGAGTTGTGAATTTGGCCAGGACCATCATGGACATTAGTTTTCACTTCATTCACTCTATCTGCAAGAGGCAGTGTCTCAAGAAAGCAACCTTTAACATCAAGGGCCCTCAGCCCCCAAGCCATGCCCTCTCTTCACTGTTACCATCAGCAGGGAGATACAAGAGTCTGAAGACGAGCATCCAATGGTACAAAAATAGCTTTTTCCTCTCTGCAATCAATGAGCTATAGACACCTCTCTTTTTCTCTTTTGTACTTTTTAAAAATATGTAATTTATGGCAACTTTTGCACTACAAGTTGATAAGTTAGTTAAGATAGTTAAGAAGGACTATGGTATTCTGGGCTTCATGAGTTTAGAAGTCGTGAGGTGATGTTGCAGATCTATAAATCTCTTGTGAGACCACACTTAGAATATTATGTTTGGTTTTGGTCAGTTATTAGAAGAAAGATGTGGAAGCTATGGAGAGGGTGCAGAGGCGATTCACCAGGATGTTGCCTGGATTCGAAAATGTGTCTTATGAGGCAAAGTTGGCAGAGCTAAGGCATTTCTCTTTGGAGCAAAAAAGGTTAAGAGGTGATTTAATAGAGGTCTACAAGAGTATGAGAAACATATACATATAATGTTTGAGATCAAGACACTTTTTTTCCTTTCTTTGTTGAGGTGCTTTGCAGTTTTAAATTTGTAATCAAACAATGTGATTAAAATGCACATTCCAGATTTTATTTAAGGTTATTTGTGTACATTTTGATTTGACCATCCTGTTTCTGTGGCCAACACGTTGTTTGCATCTTCACAAGTTAAAGGAGCAGAAGGAGGCCATTAGGCCCATCGAGTCTGTTCCGTGACTATACTAAACTGAATTATGCTTACACCTTGTTCCAATTTCCAACCTTTTCCTCTTATCCCTTGATACCCTTACTAATGAGATACTTATCCATATCCTGTTTAAATACACCCAGTGATCTGGCTTCCATGGCAGTGAGTTCCACAGATCTAGGAGCCTCTAACTAAAGAAGTTCTTTCTCCTCTCTGTTTTAATAGAATAACTTCTAATTTTAAGACTATGACCTCTTGTCCTCAATTCACCCATCAAGGGAAACATCTTATCCGCATTCACACTTATCAAAACCTTTCAATATTCAAAATGTCTCTATGAGATTCCCCCCTCATTCTCCTATATGCCAATGAATACAACCCAACAGCTGTCAAACACTTCTCATACGCTAGCCCCTGCATTCCAGGAATCATCCTAGTAAATCTCTGCACCCTCTCCAACAACATCACATCTTTTCTAAGATAGGGGGCCCAAAACTCTACACAGTACTCTAAATGGGGTCTCACCAGTGCCCCATAGAGTCTCATTAACACCTCTCCACTCTTGTACACTATACCTCTTGAAATGAATGCTAGCATAGCATTCACCTTCTTCACTACCAATCTTACCTGGGCATTAACTTTTAGATTACTCTGGACAAGGATGCCCAGGTCTGTTTGCACTTCCGAGAATTGAATTTTCTCCCCACATTGTTCTTCATCTGCCATATTTTTGCCCAATCTGTCTATATGCTTCTGCAATTTTACAGTTTCTTCAACAGTTCCTGCTCCGCCACCTATCTTTGAGTCATCCACAAATTTGGGCACAAAGCCACTCATTCTACAATCCAAATCGTTAATATAAATTGTAAATACCAGCGGCCCAAGACCGACCCCTATGAAACACCGCTTGTTAGAGGCAGCCATCCTGAATTGGATCCCGTAATTTCAACCTTTTGCTTTCTGCCTATCAGCCAATTTTCTATCTAGTCTAATAGCATCCCTGTAATTATCAGCTTAACATGTGGCACCTTATTACAAGCCTTTTGAAAATCCAAATATACAACATCCACAGTTCCCTTTGTCTGTCCTACCTGAGATTTCTTCAAAAAACAAATAGGTTAGTCAGCATGATCTACCCTTTAAAAAAACAATGCTGACCAGGACCAATCCTGTCATGTATTTCCAGGTATTTCATAACTTCATTCTTGAGGATTGACACTAATATCTTCCCAACCACCAAGATCAAACTTACAGGTCTTTAGTTTCCTTTTTTCTGTTTCCCACTTTTCTTGTGCAACGGGACCACATTTGCAACCTTCCAATCCCCTGGAACCATGCCAGAGATTATTGATGTCTGGAAGATAGTCACCAATGATTCTATAATCTCCAAAGCCACCTCTTTCAAAACCCGTGGGTATATTTTGTCCGCTCTATTCATGAAGTCTTCTGTGGACGGAAGTCATTGGCACATCTACACCTGCCTCCAAAAGAGTGATTCTGATCTGTCAGATGGCATTTGGGGATTTTTCTTCATTTTGATGAGAATTCTTATGTCAGCAGTGGAGTTCTTCATTGGTCTACCAGTCCCTTTACAATTACTGAGCTCACCAGTACATTCTTTTTTTAATTTTTTTAAAATTTTTCACACTGTGAACCATATCAACTAAAATATATACAAACGTTTCTCATTAAGTGGCATTTTCTTCCTTTTTGTCCCCCTACCCTCCCTCCCCCCTTTCCACCCCCCTCCAAAACCAATAAATATGCAACATATACATACAATAAAACCATTAAACAATGTCATCACACAATAAAAATAAACAAGAAAAACGTGTCATCTACTTTTACACACTGGATCAAGTCATTTTGTCTTCTTATCATTTTAGGGGGTGGAGGTCCGAGGCAAGCCCTCTCTGTTATGTTCCATGTATGTTTCCCAAATTTGTTCAAATAATGTGACTTTATTGTCAGAAATAAAACTTCTCACACATGAGTCTCTTTAAAACTGATGACACGACAAGCTTTATTTACAAGTCTGCAGAGTTGGACTCAACTGGTTTCTCACCAGTTAAGCCCCGATACATACAGTGCATTGATTTTTATACCCTTATTGTTTGCCCTTCCCCTTCTTATTAATACTGTTTTAATTGGTTAGTATTACAAAAGCATTCTAAGTATAACTGCATTTTTAATTATCACGTTCGTTACGTACGCTGTGAACTCTACATACACTAAATTCTGTTTCTCACCCTTCTTATCAATCCTTTGTCTCCTGCATGTCTCTCACTATGACCATGAAAAGATAGGTTTAAAAAAACATATTCAGCAGATGCTTTTGTCCTTGACTACTAGTAAACTCCCTGTCCGTTCTGGCTTCCCTGTTTATGATTAATCATCACATTTTAACTTAAGTCATTTTAACCTAAATTCTCTATATAACAATCCACCCCTTTCTCTCTTTAAAATGTGTTGAATATATATATAGATATGAATGGGGATTTTAACCTAGGGAAAAGAAACGTTTTATGATTCATTAATCTCACGCTGAAATAAAAGTCTTACAGGGTCTCCCATTCCCCCTGGTTGCATAGCTTGTTGGACCATGGAAATCACCAGGCTGCGTAGACAGGGAATAATACAGGGCAAAATAAGTAGGAGGAATAAAATACCTCCGATGACCCACAAGAAGGTACGCCACCAGGTTCCTCCAAACCATTTGTCCATCCAATTTAATTGTGGGAAAGGATGCCAGGTTTGAACCGGTACATGGGACAATGTACGAATATTATCAGCGATTTTTCGAATGGCTTTGCCATTATCATCAATCTGTAAGCAGCAGTTAGTCAAATTAAGCTTTCCACATACACCTCCTTCCGTGGCTAGGAGATAGTCTAGGGCCAGACGGTTCTGATATATAGCAGAGCGCATTTGACCTTGCTGGGATGCAAGTAATTGCAGGGCTAGAGCTGTTTGATTTGTAACTATTTCAAGGACTGCTTGTAAGCGAATTATGCGATTTAACATATATATAGGAGTACGATAACCCCAGGATCCATCTTGAGCCAATGTAGCAGTACCATAATATTGAATTATGCGTTCTGGAGGCCAATCATCTCCCCATTGTCCCAAATGTACCGTGGTAGAGCGGGGTTGACGGTGTAATGTATCAAAAACCTTCACGCCTAATTTATGACCATGATCGTGGGGTAGGAGGAAAAATTCTGGGCGGATTATTCCTAGGAAACAAGTTCCACTCCACTGTGATGGAAGACGAGTATAAGCTTTATTACCACATACCCAGAATAATCCATTTGGGGAAACTCCATACCCCCTTTCCCAAACTCTTTTAAGAACGGGATTTGATTGGTATGGTCCTGTGATGGTGGAAGTGGTACAATTCCAAAACTGAATACTGCTATTAGACAGGGGTAGGCAATTAGTTTTAAAAACAGTGGATAAGAACCAAGTCTGGGGTTTAGGAAACCAAGTGAAAATACCAGGCGAAATGCGAATCCATACAGCCTTGCAGGGACTTTCTCCTACTGGGTATTTGCCGGCTCGTGAGAGACAATAAAAACCAGAGGGGACGTTAGAGAGAGACCAAGTTTCTCTTGATCTCGTTCGGTTAGTTGTCCAAATTCGGGAAATAATGGTCAATGAATTGAGGGGCTCCCCCCACCAAGGCCATTGCTCTGACATCCGTGGACCTCCGCAGACCCAACAATTGGTTACATTAAAAGTTCCTGCAATTTTAGTTGCCAGATCTACAAAAAGGTTATCTCCCCCAACTGCATTACCGAAACTTACATGGTTATTTGGATGGACTCGAACTAAGTCCGGCTGTCTTAAAGGGACAGGCATTTTCGAGTGTGGAGTGTAACTTTTCATTGGAACAGTACGCTGGTGTATGCAAAACCAGAGTCCATCAGGGCATGGTGGGCTTGAGTCACCCTTCCAACCGTTAAGAGGGAAAGGAGTGGTATTAGGAATCTGTATATAATGACCCATATTATTTCCTTCTTTTTCCACACAAGGGGTATATGGATGTTGGGTGGTATTTTCTGCCCAGCATTTCTCAGGAACTGAGGTATGGGAAATGAAATTACCTTCCTTTCTTCCCCAAATGTGGTCCTGAAACAGGACCACTGTGTCTCTGCATTTCTTACATTTCACACTTAATAAAGACATAGGCAAACTAAGAAAAATCAAAGAACATAACAATAACATTGTGAATTAAGTTTTTTTTCGAAATCGTAAGGTAAGAGGTTTTTCTCCAGGAACACAAGTCCAATCTGAGTTCGTATCAGGGTCCTGAGGCGCCTCTACAGGTCCCTTAAATCTGGATGCGTGCGTCCACCCCTTCTCTCTTGTTCGTGCTGCAGCCTCTGTAGTTAAGAGAACTTGGTATGGACCTTCCCACTGGGGCTGGAGTTTTTCAGTCTTCCAGGTCTTGATGAGAATCCAGTCTCCTGGTTCCACTTTGTGTAAAGAAAAGTCTAAAGGCGGTGTTTGTGCCAATAGTCCTCTCTTTCGTAAATCTGTAAGAGAGCGTGACAGTGCCTGTAAATAGTTCCTAACAAATATATCCCCTTCCCCCAAGGTGGGACACCCCTCAACTGTACTCCAGAAGGGAAGCCCAAACATCATTTCATAAGGGGACAGCCCTACATCTTTTCGTGGGGCAGTACGAATTCTCAATAAAGCCAGGGGCAGACACTTTATCCAAGGCATTTTAGTTTCCACCATTAACTTTGTCAATTGCATTTTTAGTGTTCCATTCATACGTTCAACCCTCCCTGAGCTTTGTGGATGCCAAGGGGTATGTAATTTCCAAGAGACCTGTAATGCATTACAAATCAATTGCTGGATTTTTGAAGAAAAATGTGGACCCCTGTCTGAGTCTATAGAATCCATTATACCATATCTGGGGATTATCTGCTCTAGGAGGAGGCGAGCTACTGTAGAGGCTGTAGTATTTATTGTTGGGAAGGCTTCCACCCATCGGGTAAAGTGATCTATTATCACCAACAGATATTTCCATCTTTGGACTTGAGGTAACTCTGTGAAGTCGATCTGGATACGTTGAAAAGGGCGTATGGCTAATGGTTGACCTCCCATGGTCCCTGTCCTCATTACCTTCTTATTAATTTTTGTGCATAGGTAACAATTCTGCACCTCCTGTTGGGCCAAGGTGTAGATTCCCTTACACACATATTCTTGAAGCACTGTGTCACATAAGGCTTGGGTGCCCCAGTGGCTCTGATGATGCAGGTGTTTTAAAATATTGCGAGTTATTTCTTTATTTAGAACCATTCTTCCATCTGGTGTCTTCCATGTTCCATCAGGCAACTGGCTTGCGCCCAGCTGATCCATGTCCTTTTCTTCCTTAGCAGTGAAAATGGGAGCCTTCTTTATGCCTTGCCTTATTGGGATTAAGGTCAGCAAACGGACTTCTTGTTGCATGGCTGCCCTTTTGGCTTCTTCATCAGCCAGTCTGTTTCCAATTGCTGTCGGGGTATCTCCCCTCTGATGGCTTGGTATGTAGACCACTGCTATTTCCTGGGGTAATGTCGAGGCTTCTAAAGTCAGAGTAATCATCTGTTCGTGTGCCAATTCCTTTCCTCTTGATGTAATTAGACCACGCTCCTTCCAGATCTTACCAAAGGTATGCACTACCCCGTATGCGTATTTGGAATCAGTGTAAATCGTTCCAAT
Organism: Narcine bancroftii; assembly: GCF_036971445.1. Lineage (NCBI taxonomy): Eukaryota > Metazoa > Chordata > Chondrichthyes > Torpediniformes > Narcinidae > Narcine > Narcine bancroftii. The sequence continues at coordinate 80,910,926 of NC_091471.1, forward strand.
TTTCTTTGCCAGTATTCTGAGGGCTCTCTGCAAGGCATATAGTTCACAGGATTGTGCTGACCAGCTTCCGGGTAGTCTCGTGGATTCTACTACTTTCCAAGTTTTCCTTCTATTATAGCATATCCACTTCTTCTCATTCCGTCAACACATCTGGCGGAGCCGTCAATGTAGAATTCATATCCTTCTCCCAGCGGAGTATCGCAAAGGTCTTCTCGGGTCTTGGTCTGAAGATCTGTCAACTCGACACAGTCGTGCTCCACCTCTCTCTCTGTTTCACTGCCGTATAAAAACTGAGCTGGGTTGCAGCTATTAATCTTTGCAAACTGTAGATCTTCTCCGACCATTAAAATAGTTTCATACTTTAATATGCGAGAATCAGTCAGCCATTGATGGGCAGTTTGTGTTAATAAAACACTCACAGAATGGGAGGTGTACACAGTCATCTTTCCTCCAAAAGTAAGTTTACGTGCTTCCTCTACCAACAGAGCAGCAGCCGCTACTCCCTGGATACACGTCGGCCATCCGCGAGACACTGGGTCCATCATTTTGGAAAGGAAAGCCACTGGGTGTCGCTGACCGCCTTTTTCCTGTGTTAAAACTCCCACAGCTGTTCCTTGGTTATGAGTGACAAATAGCTGGAAGGGCTGTTTTAAAGAGGGCAGAGTGAGTACTGGGGCTCGTGTCAGGCGATGCTTCAAGTCCTCGAACCATCCCTCCTCCTCCTGGGTCCATTTCAATGGATATTCATTTTCATTTGTCAGTTTTTCATACATAAACTTCACCAAAGCTGAGTAGTCCTCTATCCATAACCTACAGTAACCTAAGAGTCCCAGGAATTGTCTTATTTCCTTCTTATTACGGGGTAACGGCATTCTAGTGATTCCCGCAATCCGTTCAGGGGTAATCCGTTTCTGTCCTTTACTTATCTGGTGTCCCAGATATACCACAGTTCTCTCAACAAACTGTAACTTGTTCCTGGACACCCGTAGACCCTTTTTCCCCAGATAATTCAAGAGTCTAATTGTATCTCCCCTCATTTCTTGTTCCTTGGGTCCTGATAATAGTAAATCGTCCACATACTGCATTAGTTGGGAATCATCAGATTGTGGATAGTCCACCAGGATTTGTTCTAGCATTTGTCCAAACAGGTTCGGAGATTCAGTGAACCCTTGGGGCAATACAGTCCACCGAAACTGTCTCCGTCTACCTGTCCATGGATTTTCCCATTCAAACGCAAACAAATCTCTACTTTCCTCTTCTAATGGACATGTCCAGAAGGCATCCTTCAAGTCGATAACACTAAACCACTCATGGTCTGGGGGAATCCGACTCATAATAGTATAGGGATTAGGCACCACTGGGTGGCGGGTCTGAACAATAGCATTCAAACTTCTTAGATCCTGAACTAGGCGATAGGATCCATCTGACTTTTTCACTGGGAGTATAGGGGTGTTATAAGGTGACATGCATTCTTCTAATAGTCCGTCTCGTATTAAAGTCTCAATTACCGGCTGTAGCCCTTTTCTCCCTTCCAAAGAAATAGGATACTGACGTTTCCTTACCGGCTGATGACCTGGTATTAATGTGACATGTAAAGGTGGGATGTCCAGACCTCCTCGATTTCCCTCCTTATACCAGACTCTCTCGTCAATCTGCCGTTCATCCTCTTCCTTTAAAGCGCAGAGGTGGACTCGCACTTCTCCGTCCACAGGGAGAGCACCCAAACCTAGGAGAGCCTGTAAGTCCCTTCCTAGGAGGTTAAATCCAGCCGACGGTAATAACAAGAGGTCTTGTACCCCTTCTCTTTCTTCCAGTTTCACTGTTACTTGGGGAATTATTGATACCATTCTGGGAGCCCCTTCTATCCCAGAAATTGTCAAATTACTTTTTACAGGCTCAGTTCCGATTGGCACAGTTATTACACTACTTCGTTCCGCTCCTGTGTCCACCATAAACACCACCTCTTCTCCCTTGGGACCAATTTTTAGTTTTACCAGGGGTTCCCTCTAATATTTGGTCCCTAACATTTGGAACCCCTGACACCCCTAATCTTCTTCCATAAGTTCGAGGGCACGCAATTCCCTCTTGTATCGGGGGCATTCCCTCTTAAAGTGTCCTTCCTCATTGCAGTAATAGCACTTAACGAACCTCCGGGGTCTTCCCTCTCTTGGATATCTTGGATTGTTTAGAGGAAGGTTTTGTTTTCTTTCCCCTCTGGATTCAGCATTCATCTGTCGGATAGTCTGTACCATAACCTTTGTCGCCCTCTTTTGATCTTCTTCTTCTCTCTGCACATATACTTTTTGTGCCTTTTTTAACAGGTCACTTAGGGGTTTTTCGCTCCAGTCCTCCTCCTTTTCTAGTTTCTTTCTAATGTCCTGCCATGATTTGGAAACAAATTCAATTCGAATAAGCTGTTCACCCATTGGTGTACTAGGGTCCACGCCAGCATACTGTTGGACATTCTTTCTCACCCTCTCCAAAAAATCAGTAGGGGACTCGTCTTTCCCCTGGTGGTTCCCAAATGCCTTGGTAAAATTGTGACCCTTTGGCACAGCCTCCCGTATCCCTTTAATTGTCCACTCTCTATATTGTCTCATACTTGCCAATCCCTCGGGTGTTCGTTTGTCCCACCTGGGTTCATTTAAGGGATATTTTTGTTCATGAGGTCTAGGGTCCCCAGGTTGTTCATATTCCCACATGAGGAGGGCAGCCCGTCGAATCATCTGCCTCTCCTGGGGTGAGAATAATGTTCCCATTATTGCCTGCATCTCTTCCCACGTATATGTGTTTGGTCCCAGGAATTGGTCAAGCTGTTCAGCCAGTCCTATAGGATCTTCTAATAACTTTTTCATTTCTTTCTTAAATCCCCGCACCTCTGTACTAGTTAGGGGAACATTCACATATCCCGTTCCCCCTCCCGGTCCTCCCATAGGAACTTCTCTCAGGGGATTTAGGCTTATTGAAAACTTTGATGGTCCTGGACCAGTCTGGGATCTTGTCCAGGGTCGGTTTACCGGTGGAAGTTTAGGGTCCGACTCCCTTAATTCATCCTTTTTTTCCCGGCCCCCTTCGGGGCAATCAGATTCATCACCTTTCCCCTCCGGTAATAAGCTTTCCTCGGGCGCAGTAGGCACCGGGGGAATATAAGGAGGGGGAAGGTTGTCCAGAGGTTCCCATTTCTTTTCTCCCGCTACCCTCAATTTAAAACATTCTGTTAAGGATCCTGGCCAGGGAACCCAACAAAATGCATATGCTGACTCTTCTTGATTCACCTTTGGTCTCGAATTTACATATATGTTTAATGCTTGTCTAACCCAATCCTCATCAGATCCAAATTTCGGCCACCAGACCGAGGAACCTTTAATAGGTTGTTTTGACCAAAGGAGACAATATTGGACCATCTTTTTCTTGTTTTTGTCCCGATATCTTTTACTATCCCAATTTTCAAACATTCTCCCCAAAGGGCTGTCAAGGGGTACTCCCAGGAATTGTCCTGAATTTTCAGACGAGCCCTTAGATTTTGATCCTCCCATTTTCCCACCTAGATCTGTTTATCGTTGCTGAGGACCCTCTCGTTCTGGACCCTACTCCCTTCTTCTCAGACGCCTCGTCGGAGGTACTGTCCCTCCTTCGGTTACCGCTGAGGTTTTCCTGGGGTTGACCCCTCTCTTCTCGGCACTTCGTCGGAGGTGCTGTCCCTCCTTTGGTTACCGCCGAGGTTTCCCTGGGGTCTATCCTAGAGTCCCGCGACAGGGTCCTCACGCTACGACAAAAGATCTATACCTAATCTATTACGTTAGGTTTTTATCCAAACAGGTGTATCCCGTTACACCTGTTACCCAATCCCCACACCACAATCGTAAGTCGTCACTTACCGGTGTCTTCCCGGGGATTGAACCGTCACCCTTCTCCTCTCCGTCTTGTCGTGTCACCTTGTCCGGATACCACTCGCTCAAGCCGCCCGAAGCGACGAGCAAGGGACTAGGAGCCGCTGAACTCAGCGGGGTGCACCGCCTCCGATGTCCCTCTTCTCGCCTCCCCTCACGGCCGGAGTGTAGATCCCGGACGAGACCCCATTTGTCAGAAATAAAACTTCTCACACATGAGTCTCTTTAAAACTGATGACACGACAAGCTTTATTTACAAGTCTGCAGAGTTGGACTCAACTGGTTTCTCACCAGTTAAGCCCCGATACATACAGTGCATTGATTTTTATACCCTTATTGTTTGCCCTTCCCCTTCTTATTAATACTGTTTTAATTGGTTAGTATTACAAAAGCATTCTAAGTATAACTGCATTTTTAATTATCACGTTCGTTACGTACGCTGTGAACTCTACATACACTAAATTCTGTTTCTCACCCTTCTTATCAATCCTTTGTCTCCTGCATGTCTCTCACTATGACCATGAAAAGATAGGTTTAAAAAAACATATTCAGCAGATCCTTTTGTCCTTGACTGCTAGTAAACTCCCTGTCCGTTCTGGCTTCCCTGTTTATGATTAATCATCACATTTTAACTTAAGTCATTTTAACCTAAATTCTCTATATAACATTTATTTTTTCCAGTGGAATACATTTATTCATTTCCACGTACCATTGCTGTATTCTCAGGCTCTTCTATTTTCCAAGTTGACATTATACATTTTTTTGCTACAGCTAAGACTATCATAATAAATCTTTTTTGCACTTTATCCAATTTGAGGCCTAATTCCTTACTACTTATATTCTTAGAAGAAAGATCTCTCGATTTTTTGATATGTTATTTTTTGTGATTTTATTTATCAGATATAATAATATCTGATTTAGATCTTTCCAAAACATTTTCACTTTCTTACATGCCCAAATTGCATGTACTGTTATTCCCATTTCCTTCTTACAGTGAAAACATCTATCTGATAATGTTGGATCCCATTCTTTTAACTTTTTAGGCGCGATATATAACCTGTGTAACCAATTCTACTGTATCATGCGTAACTTTGTGTTTATTATATTCTTCATAGTTCCAGAACATAACTTTTCCCATGTTTCATTTTTTATCTTTGTGTTTAAATCCTTTTCCCACTTTTGTTTAGGTTTATAGCTTATTTCATAATTTTCCTTGTCTTGGAGCTTAATGTTCATGTTCGTTTAAAATCTTTTAATTATCATTGTGTCTGTAATCACATATTCAAAGCTGCTTCCTTCTGGTAATCTTAGTCCGTTTCCCAATTTATCCTTTTAAGTAGGCTTTCAGTTGATGGTATGCAAACATTGTACCATGAGTTATTCCATATTTGTACTTCAGTTGTTCAAATGTTAATAAATTATTTCCCAAAAAAGAATTTTCTATTCTTTTGATTCCTTTTCTCTCCCATTCTCTCAAGGAAAGGTTATCTATTGTAAAAGGGATTAGTGGGTTTTGTGTCAATAACAATTTTGGTATTTGGTAATTGGTTTTTTTCCTTTCTAAGTGGATCTTCTTCCATATATTAAGTAAATGATGTAATACTGTGAGCTTTTATATTGCACCAGCTTTTCATCCCACTTATAAAGTATATGTTCTGGTACCTTCTCCCTTATTTTATCTAGTTCTATCTTAGTTCAGTCTGGTTTTTCCCTTGTCTAGTAAAAATCTGATAAATACCTTAATTGTGCTGCTCTATAATAATTTTTAAAGTTTGGTAACTGCAAACCACCTTGGTTGTACTTCTCTTTTAATTTATCTAATGCTATCCTCAGCTTCCTCCCTTTCCACAAGAATTTCCTTATTATTCTCTTTAGTTCATTAAAGAATTTCTCTGTTAAGGGAATTGGCAACGATTGAAATAAGTATTGTATCCTTGGGAAGACATTCATTTTAATGCAATTTACCCTCCCTATCAATGTTAGTGGTAATTCTTTCCAATGTTCTAAGTCTTCCTGCAAATTCTTTATTAGAGGCTGATAGTTTAGTTTGTACTGGTGGCTTAAGTTATTATCTAACCTAATACCTAGGTATCGGATTGCATGTGCTTGTTTGCCATTTGAATAGTGATTCTTTTTTAAATTCTGTATAATCTGCGTTACTCATTGATATCACTTCACTTTTATTTGCGTTGATCTTGTACCCCAATATTTTTCCATACTACTCCTTCAATTTCTTAAGTAATTCTTTTATTGATATTTCTGGTTCTGTTAAGTATACTATGATGTCATCTGCAAATAAACTGATTTTATACTCCTTTATTTTTATTCCTTTTATTTTATTTTTTGTTCTTATCAGTTATGCCAATGGTTCTATTGCTAAAGCGAACAATGAAGGGGATAATGGACATCCCTGTCTAGTTGACCTACTTAATTTAAATTGGTTCGATACATATCCATTTACTGTTACCTTCGCCAATGCTCTATTATATAATGCTTTAATCCAATTAATATTTTTTCTGGTAGATTGAACATAAATTAAATAAATAGTTCCATTCTACTCTGTCAAAGGTTTTTCCCGTGTCTAAAGCAACAGCCACTGTTGGCTTCTTATTTCCTTGAACTGCATGAATTAGATTAATAAATTTACAGACATTATCCGCCGTTCGTCTTTTCTTAATAAATCCAGTTTGATCTTGTTTGACTATTTTTGGTACACAATTGGCCAATCTGTTTGCTAATAATTTCGCTATTATCTTATAATCTGAATTAAGTAGAGATATTGGTCTACATGATGCTGGTGTTAATGGATCCTGCCCCGTCTTTGGTATTACTGTAATTATTGCTGTCTTACATGAATCTGGCAAGTTTTGTGTTTCTTCTACCTGGTTCATTACTTCCAGGAGAGGAGGAATTAATAATTCTTTAAATGTTTTAAAAAATTCTATTGGAAATGCATCCTCTCCAGGCATTTTATTGTTCGGCAGCTTTTTTTAATATATCCTGTACTTCCTCTATTTCTAATGGTTTTATCAGTTTGTTTTGTTCCTCCTCTAGCAATTTCGGCAGTTCAATTTTAGCTAAAAACTCTTCTCTTTTATCATCTTTCCCCTCGTTCTCCGTTTGGTATAATTGTTCATAAAATTCCTTAAAAGTTCTCATTAATCTCTATTGGGTTATACGTAATTTGTTTGTCCTTTTTCCTTGATGCCAATACAGTTCTTTTAGCTTGTTCTGTTTTAAGTTGCCAGGCTAATATTTTGTGTGTGTTTTCTCCTTTATTTTCATTATGTTCTTCTCCACCTTGTACATTTGTAATGTTTCGTATTTTATTTTTTTGTCCGCCAATTCTCTCCTTTATGTTATATCATCCCTTTTTACTAGTTCCTTTTCTGTATTTACTATCTCCCTTTCCAACTGCTCTATTTCCCGATTGTAGTCCTTTTTTTAAATCTTAGTTACATAACTTATTATCTGCCCTCTAATGAAGGCTTTCATTGCGTCCCATAATATAGATTTGTCTTTCATTGATTCCGTATTTATTTCAAAATATGTTTTAATTTGGCGTTCAATAAACTCTCTAAATTCCTGCCTTTTAGGCAGCATGGAGTTTAACCTCCATCTATATGTTCTTGGTGGGATGTCCTCCAGTTCTATTGCTAATAACAGGGGTGAATGATCGGAGAATCTATCTCTATATTCAGTTTTTCTAACTCTCCCTTGAATATGGGCCGGCAACAAAACATATCAATCCTTGAGTATGTTTTATGCCTACCTGAATAACATGAATATTCCTTCTCTCTTGGGTGCTTCCTCTTCCATATATCCATAAGTTTCATTTCCTGCATTGATTTAACAATAAATTTCACCACTTTATTCTTTTTACTTGTCTTTTGTCCAGTTTTATCCAACGTTGGATCCAAATTAAGGATAAAATCTCCAACTATCAATATATTTCCTTGTGTATCTACAATCTTCAAAAACTATCCTGCACAAACTTTTGATCCTCCTCAGTAGGTGCATATATATTGAGCAAATTCCAAGATTCTGAATATATCTGACACTTTATCATTACATACCTCCCTGCTGGATCTTTTATTTCCTCCTCTATTTTGATTGGTATATTTTTATTAATTAATATAGCTACACCTCTAGCTTTTGAATTATATGAGCTGCCGCCATGTGTCCTACCCAGTCTTTCTTTAATTTGTTATGTTCCACTTCAGTTAGATGCGTTTCCTGCACAAATGCTATATCTATTTTTTCTTCTTTCAGTAAATTTAATAGCCTCTTCCTTTTAATTTGTTTATGTATTCCATTAACATTTATAGTCATATAGTTCAATGTGGCCATCTCATATCCTGTTTACACCTCATTTCCACTTCCTCATCACCACCATCCCCCTTTTCCCCATTTTCATCTTTCAGTTTTCCCTTTTTAAAACTCAATGTATGAAACACATTTAAAACATAAAATACTCCAACAACTCCCACATCCAATATTACTTTAACCCCAAATACCCCTCCCCCTCCTCAGTTGCCCCTTATCACTTGCTGGGCAACCACAACTCCCCTTTCCATTTGGATTGCGATCCTGCTCACAAGCGTCAACTCATTTCGCAGTGACAGTTATTCTATCCACCCCCCCCAACCACCCCCAGAAAACCCTTTTTTTTTACACATGTAACAAAGTTCTTCCTTTTATCTTCTTTCCCTTCTCTTCCCTTCTTTAGTTCTTTACATATACATTGTTTTTACATCTTTTTATATACTTTATCATCGTTCTTCATTCTTATTACATCTCTTCATCTCTCCTGTACTGCAAGCGTTCTGCAAATTCTCGTTCCTCCTCCAGATCTGAGAACAGTCTGTTTTGCTCCCCGGGGATAAATATTTTAAGCACAGCTGGATGTCTTAACATGAATTTGTAACATTTTTTCCATAGAATCAATTTTGCTATATTAAACTCCTTCCTCTAAGAGTTCAAAACTTATGTCTGGGTAAAAAAAATATTTTTTGACCCTTGTATTCCAATGGTTTATTGTCTTCTCTAATTTTATTCTTTGCCCACTCCAGTATATTTTCTCTTGTCGCAATCTTAAAAATTTCAGTAAAACGGATCTTGGTTTTTGATATATCTGTGGTTTTGGAGCTAGTGCTCTGTGTGCCCTTTCTATTTCCATTTCTTCCTGCATTTCTGTCATTCCCAGGACCTTCGGGATGCATCCTTTTATAAATTTCTTCATATCTGTGCCTTCTTCACCCTCCTTCAGGCCTACTATTTTTATGTTGTTTCACCTACTATAATTTTCCAACATCAATTTTCAGAGCTAACAACTCTTGTGTCTCTTGAATTTTTTTACCACTTTCTCCCAATTTTCCTCTTAAGTCACTTACTTCCATTTCTACAGCCGTTTCTCGTTCTTCCACATTTTCTACTTTTTTCCCTATTTCTGTCATGACCAGTTCTAATTTTTGCATTTTATCTTCTGTTCTTTTCATTTTTCTTTTCATTTCACTAAATTCTAATGACAACCATTCTTTTAATGCTCATTTGTTCCTCAAAAAAAGCTTTATCTATATTCTGTCCATCTGTTTTACCTTCTATTTCTCTGCAGATCTTGGTCTTCTTCTTCCTCTTCTTCTGTGTCTGTACCTGTGTTTGTGTCTTCTTCTCTTCTTTGTATCTGATTTTTCTGATGAGTTGCTTGTCTCACTTTTTCAGGTCTCTTTTTGCTTGGCCTCTTGCTGCTGGTCCTCTCCTTCTGAGTTGCTCATCTGTCAAGCCTCCTGCTGCTGCTCCTCTTGCCATTCACCCCGTCGACTTTCTTTCTCACCTGGTACTTTACTCCCTCTCCTGACACTTTCCTCATCTTCCAACTGAGAGCCCTGGTGTCAGGCGTCCCTCAGCTTGTCGCGCCATGGTTGCCCGCTTTTCGGCTGAACCCCCCTCCTGTCGGTGTTTACCGTAGATTTCGCACTGCTCATTCGTGACTCCTCGCGCATGCACAGTTGCGCACTTTTGTTTGGCTCAGAGAGCCATTTTTGCAGTCCACCGGTCAGGGAGTCGCGACTCCGCAGGGCTGACACCAACCTCGGAGATTGGGCGCTCTTTGCCACCACAGCTCCCTGTTCCTTCGTGCAGGTAAGGCCTTCTCCTTTCTTTTCCGGTGTCTTTTCTTTTTTCCCCTTTGTTTTTACTTTTTCCTTCTTAGGTGCCATCTTCTTTCTTTTCTCTGCAACTTTATCTTTTATTTCTTATATTTTATATTTATTGAACTTGTCTTTTCTTGACTTTTTTTCTTCTTTTCTGGAGAGGGCCAGTTTTACCCTATCGGCCACTACTCCATCACGTGACTCCTCCAGTATACTCTTTTTTCTTAATGACGTTCCAAACAGTTGATTTTGGTAATCCTATCATTTGGACTTCTTATGTTTTATTCTTGCTTTTCAGCCTCATAATGGCTTATATAACTTTAAAAAAATTTATATTTAGACATATAGGATGGTAACAAACTATTTCAGCCCACGAATCTGTGCCACCCAATTTACATAGTTTTAACCTACACCTCCAATACGTAGCAAATGGTGGAAGGAAAGTGGAGCTCCCCGGGAAAAACCACACAGACACGGAGAATGTACAGACTCCTTACAAACAGCATGAGATTTAAAACCCAGTCCCAATCGCTGGCGCTGTAAAAGCATTGCGCTAACTACTACGACATCCTCATTGGCAAAACTGGTGCGTCTGTTGAAAAATGGCAACTACAGACTCCTGCACTATACCTGAACTATTGAAGAAATTAAACTTAAATGAATAATCACAAACGCCTGTGAAGTTAAATGTCCCAAACATTATGGTGCCCTGAAATGGATAAAGTACCAGTATGTATGAAAAGTGCTATAGTTTCTACATAATCAAACCAAAATGACTACAAATAACCTTGAATAAAATCTGGAATGTGCACTTTAATTACATGTGAATTGCTTGATTACAAATTTAAAACTGGAGCCCGGGGTAAATAAAGGAAAAACATGTCTTTGTCCCAAACATTATGGAAAGCCCTGTATAAGATAGATAGCCAGCACTTTTTTCCTAGAGCAGAAGTTGCAAACACCAGAGGACATTCAAGTTCCCATTCAGATTTATTATCATTCGATTGTACAACCCGACAAAACAGTGTTATCTGGTCCTCGGTGCAAAAACATGCAGGCACTCAACTGGACATAACATACACACCGACAAACAATACATATCCGGGTCAAATATACATAATGTAAAATTAAATAATTAAGTATTGTTTAGTTAATATTTGTTTGGGATTGTTATTGTGAGCAGTTCCTTTGGTTGTTCAGCATTCTCATTACCCGTGGGGATAAAGCTGTTTCTCAGCATGGTGGTGCTGGCTCTGATACTCTTTTTACCAATGGTAGTAGCTAAAAGATGCTATGTGAAGGATGGTAGGGGTCCACAACGATTTTACGCACCCTCTTCTGGCAACAATCCCAGTAGATAATGTCGATGGGGGGAGGGATACCCCATTGACCTTCTCTCCCACTCGTGTTCCATGGATTGATCTCGGATCCAATTCTCTACAACAACTGTACCTATGATGCAGCAGGCCAGGACATTCTCAATAGAGCTCCTGTAGAAAGTTGATGTGATGGTGGTCAGTAGCCTTGCCTGCTTCAGACTTCTCTAGAAGTGTTGTTGCTGTTGTGCCTTCCTGACAATTGAAGATATGTTGTGTGTCTTGGATATGTCACATATTAAGTGGACTCCAAGGAACTTGGTGCTCTCAACTCTCCCCACTACAGAGTTATTGATGTGTAGTGGAGGGTGGTCATTCCTGGTCCACTATCATCTCCTTAGTCTTGTCCATATTGAGACTCAAGTTGTTATTCTTGAACCGTATCATGAGATTTTCCACCTCTTTTAGTACAACTCATTGTTGTTGCTGATTAGGCCAACTACTGTTGTGTCATCTTCAAACTTAATGACTCTGTTGGAGATAGATCTGGTGATACATCTGTGGGCCAGTAGTGTAAACAGGAACGGGCTGAGCACACAACGTCATTGCTCAACATGATGGTGCTCACTGTTCTGCTGGTGACCCGGACAAACTGTATTCTTTTTGTTAGGAAATCGACATTCAAGGAGAGGGGTGTTAAGTCTCAGCAAGGACACCTTCTCCACCAGCGTCTGGGAATGATTGTATTAAATGCTGAGCTGAAGTCAGTGAGGTGTCGTTCTCCAGGTGGGTCAGGACAGAGTGGAGGGACAAGGCTATAGTATCAATAATGGAATGGTTTCTTCTATAGGCAAATTGAATGGGTCCAGTGTCCCTTGGAGGTGTGCTTTGATGTGTTCCAACAGCAGATGGTCGAAGCACTTCATAATGCTGGAGGTCAGTGCAAAGTGGCAGTAGTCATTGAAGTCTGTGACTGTTGCCATTACATCTGTACAAAGTAAAGGGAGGAAGGATTGGGGAGACATGAGGGGTAAGTTTTACTGTGGATGCTTAGAATGCATTGCCAGGGCATGTTGGAGACTGAACAGTAGGAGCATTTAAGAGATATGGATGAAAGAAAAAGTAGACGTTTGAGGTAGGAAAGGTTTAGTTTTCTTTTAGGTGCATAGGTGAGCACAACATCCTGGAGTGAAGGCCTGTAATGTGCTATAATTTTCTATGTCTCTTTTAAAAAAATTTTAAAAATAACTGAGTTTTGATTTATTCACCATTAAGATTTGAAACATGAATTTGCAGGGAATAAAAAGATACGTATCATGTGCAAGCAGCAGAATTTTAATGTGGTCTGCGCTGAACAGCATACCACCATGGGCCTAAGAACTGTTTCTGTGCTGTACTGCATGTTGTAGCAAGTTATGTGTGCCCATTGAATTTGGTTATTTAGTCTTGCAGATTTGATGCCCAAGGTGAAGGTGGAACAAGTTGAAACAATAGAAGGGTGTAACCACGAGGTAAAGTGCTTTAAATAATTGTTTTCTTTAACATTCTGAACTTTATGGTGAAATGTACCATATAAAATTGTGAAATCCCTGTGAATTGTCCATGTGGTTCCTTACGCATCTAATTAAAGATCAATTGCTCAATTCATTTTTGTGTTTTACTGCTCAGTTACATCTGATGCACAGACATCTTTTTCCAAAGTTATATTCTTAATACTATTATCTTCATAGATGAATCACATTGCCTTAAATTATGGGAGAATTTGAATTAGTTTGCTCCTTTATTTTCTATCCTTGTCAATAATGCAGGAAAGAGTAACTGCAGACATTTTTAAATGATGCAAGCATGAATAATAAATCAGTAGATTGAGTTTATTCTGAATTTACTTCATGAAAAAAGATGCACTAAAAAAGCAGTGCAGTGTTGGTGTGGGAAAGAATGAGGAGGGAATTCATGGGATTTTTACAGTGTCAGGAACAGTTCAGGTAAATTGAGCAATTTTTGAAGGTGATTGTAATTATTGATGCATGATAACAGATCATTTAGCATTTGTTCATTATGCAGGTGAGCAGAAATTGTAAGGTGTAAAATTTCCCAGCACATAACCAGGGAAGTAGTTTAGAATGGTGCTGTGATGGTAACTGCTTATCAGATATTATGCCTTTGTAAGTTTTGGACATAATGTGTTTCTATTACTCTAGTAGTATCTTGGGTTGTGTTAACTTTATGAATGATGTTCCAGATCAGACAAGGCTTTTACATTCTGAATCATTTTGTTTTTTAATCAGGTGTCCTACTTTTTATTTCTTACATGTAGACTTTGAAGTAGACTTAAATCATCCATATTCTAAAGTAGAATTATTGTAATAACTTCCAGGTGGCCATTCCATTGCATGATGAATATCAGCAGCTGAAACCTCGTGTCGGAAAAGCAGCAAAGGTACTGTCCACCTGAACTAACTAGATGGTTAAGCTTTTGTTCTTCTTGCATCCTGCCAATGAAGATGAATTTTTTTGTGGGGGCTGTCAAAAAACACTTGTAACTAAGACTGGACTAATTTTTGTACAGTACAAGGCAACAACTACTGTTGTAAAATATTGAGAGATTACTTAGGAGAAAACTTGGTATCTACATTTAGGTGATAGTTTTAAATAGCTCACAGCCCTTGGGCATTGGTGATGTCATTTTCAGTCTGAGTTCCTGTCTTCCATGCTGTCCTTATTGTGAATCTTTCACGTGCTTAGATTTATCCCTGCCTTCTCAGGGGTTTTATTTTTCACTAAGACCGTGTCATATGGCGAGCTCTCCACTGGCCATCGTGACAGAGGTGAACCAAAGAAGAGGTACAAGGACTGCTTAAAGAAATCTCTTGGTGCCTGCCACATTGACCACCAGGCTGATATCGCCTCAAACCATGTATCTTGGCGCCTCACAGTTCGGCGGGCAGCAACCTCCTTTGAAGAAGACCGCAGAGCCCACCTCACTGACAAAAGACAAAGGATGAAAAACCCAACATCCAACCCCAACCAACCAATTTTCCCCTGCAACCGCTGAAACCGTGTCTGCCTGTCCCGCATCGGACTTGTTAGCCACAAACGAGCCTGCAGCTGATGTGGACATTTACCCCTCCATAAATCTTTGTCTGCGAAGCCAAGCCAAAGAAAGAAAAAAACAGTACTTAGTACTGGCCACAGGATGGTGCTATGCCAGTACATTTCCTCAGCATAAGTCATTTTTATATAAACCAATCAGTTATATTATTGAACAGCTGTGGAGTCAGTTCTCATTCCCTTGATATCTTGGACAATATGTTTTCAGGAGAACTTGGCCTGATTTCCATTGCTATGACCAAGTTTAATGCAGCATTCTGTCGTCAGCAGCTGCCATTTCATCAGATCAACAGGAAACCCACTTTTAGCTGCCACTGTTAGTTTTGTTGGATTGTGTCACATGCTGATATATAAAAATAAGGAACAAATATATTGCTTTTAAATTAGTTACATGTGCTCTGCTGTGTTTAGCCCAATCCTTCGCACATTTGCTTTTGAATGGTTCAGTAGTTTTGGCAATTGAGGTGTATGAAGAAATATATAAAAATTTGTGAACCTTTTATTAATGATTTTCTCTGCACGTTATTCATCACTACATTTTCATTTTTTCCAGCATTTTTCCTATCCACATACCTGTCCAAGTGGCTTTTAAACGTTGTAATTTTACATGTCTACTACTTCCTTTGGCAGCTTGTTTAATCTCCTCCCATTTAAATCCTCCTGTCTCACCTTAGTTTTAGGCTACCTACTTTAGACTGTGACAATCTAGATCCCTCGTGATTTTATAAACCTTTATCAGGTCACCCCTCAGCCTCCTTTGTTCCGGAGAAAACTGTTCCAGCCTGTTCAATCTCTCCTCGTAACTCAAGCCTTGCAGTCCTGGCAACATTCCTGTATATATTTTCTGCACCCACTTTAGCTTAATCATATCCTTCCTCTGGTATGGTGTCCAGAACTGAACATGAAACACTCAAGTGCTGTCAGAGTTAGGTCTTACACAGTTGTAACATGACCACCCAACTCTTGTTATTAATGCCATGACCAATGAGGGACATGCACTGTAGGTCCTCTTCATTTTCCTGTCTGTATATTGCCACTTTCAGGGAACTATTTTCTTACACCCTGTTGTATAACATTCTCCATACCCTGCCAATCACTGTGTATATCCTGCCATTTTTAATGTAAGTACTTTATTGTCGTTGCAAAAGAAAGCACAATGAAATTAAAAAATGCTACCCGGAGTACTCATGAATACAACATACAAGAGCATATAAAAAAAAAACTAAAAACAAGAACAAAAAAATAGTAGCATAAAAACAATACAAAAATACAGTAATTGGTGGAGTTTAATTTTCAGAATGTTCTGGTTTAGAAACCGTTCTTGAGTCTGTTCATCTGTGATTTAATTGACCACTTGTCGTGGGCCGAGCGACCGTGTGAGCAAACGGGCTGAATCGCCGCAACACATGGCCGGTTCAAGATAGCGCAGGCTCCCCTTCACTGCTAAGAAGGAGCCTGCGCCTAGTGCCACATGCGTATCGGCCAGGCGGATGGAGAGTGACACCGCGATGCGATGATGCAAGTCGGGGGGAATGTCACTGGAAATGGGTGGGCCAGCGAGCACAGTCGGGGAATTCAAACTGGTAAAGCCAGTCTTTGTTTTACACTCACCTTTTTAGATGTCTCTTTATTTGGTAGCTCTGCCGCAGCAGATGATACAGTTGTAACCCCGACTATTCCAATGTTTTGGAACCAGCATCGATAACAAGAAAATATATCAATGGGCAGAATCCACAGTCGTAGTGCCTGCGACCAACGCGGTGGGTGTACATCTCCTGCCTTTCAGGGTTGCAGCTGGCTGAGTCCCAGTTCCACATCAGAGAATCGTTTTATAGGACACCAAGTTCTGGCATGTTGTCAGTGTCCTGGACGCCACCACATCTGCCAAAATAAGCTCCTTCATAGAAAACCACCAATAGTGCACAAGAACAAGCAGTTCTGACATTTCCTCCTGGACACCCTAGAGTTCAGCTGGCATGAGTGTGCCATCAGAATCCTCAACATGTGGGGCCTGGGTGACAGAAACCCCACTGAGCTAATTCATGAGATGGTAGCCCTGGCAGATGGGCATACAGACTGTTTCCTGCTCGAGGCCCTATTCCTCTCGAAACTACCAAATGCACGTATCCTCAGCAGTTTTGGAGATGGATTTCAGTGTCCCACACTGAAGTGTCAGTTTATGAAGTAGACAAAGATGATGTGGTCAAACAATATTCGTGGCTTTTATTAGCAGAAACTCATGGTACAATAATGAAAGACAATTGATGCATATACAATTATATCCAAGGGGAGTGTCCTTAACAGTAGAGATAATGCACAGCCAATGTTAGTACAGCAAGGCTCGCCAGAGGGGAGACAGGCAGCTTGGCAGACATTCACCACACACACCTCATAGCCAAGGAAGCAGACAGGCTTTTCTGCACTCCACAGCAGAGTTCCCACCATATGCAACCAGTCTACGCAATTGGCACTGCCACCCCATCCATCCCACCGGAGTCACCAATGGGACCTGCGGCTCAGCGGCAACGTGAAGGGCACATGGAGCAGAACAACGAGAACTGTTTCTACCACCACCGATGGGGCAAGAATGCCCGGTGGTGCACCCCCCCCCCCCCCCCATGCTCGTACCTCACTGCCAGAACCAACATGGCAACGGGAAACGGGCACAGGCTGGCTGCCGATAGTGGCCTCGGTGGTTGGGACATAAAAAGGCCTACTCTACCTCAGAAATTAGAGAACCAAGAGGAATTTCCTTGAAGACATGGAGACAGGCACGGAGATTAGCTTTATCCTGCCCATGCACTTTTAGGCGAGAAATAACAGCAAGGGTTTTCCCCTCCAAGTGGCAATGGATCCTCCATTCCCAGCTATAGCACCCGCCTGGTCACCATCCACGTCACAGATGCTTTTTTTCAGTGGGGAGTGCACCATCACGACTGTGGGACAGGCACTTCTCGGAGCAGATTTCCTCCGGGCTCATAAACTGCTGGTGGACATGACAAGATGCCGGTTAGTAAATGCCACAATTTTCCAGTCTTTCCCCCTCACCCTACGGAGACACTCTTTCCTGCCACTGGGAATCCACGCCCTGGACCAAGACAAGTATGCCTCCCTACTGGCCAAATACCCGGCTCAATTGGCACCGAACTTCCACGACTCCAACATGCCACATGGTGTGGAGCACTACTTAAAGACTGCTGGTCTCCCGGTGTACGCATGAGCCCGGCATCACCTGCCAGACAAGCTCCAACAAGCCAAGGCCGAGTTTGCCACCATGAAGGAGTTTGGGATCATCCGTCTTCCAACAGCCCGTGGGCCTCCCAGCTCCACATGGTACAGAAGAGCTCCAGCGGTTAGCGTCCGTGCAGTGACTCCTGACGTCTAAGTGAGGTGATGGTCCCGGACAGGTACTCCATCCCACATGTTCAGGATTTTGCCATGAGAATACAGGGCTGCAGGGCATTCTCCAAGGTGGACCTTATGAAGGGGTACCACTAAATCCCAGTACACCCCAGCGATGTCCAAAAGATGACCATCATCACAAATTTTCGCCTCTTTGAATTCCTAAGAATGCCTTTCGGACTCAAGAAGGTGGCCCAGACATTCCAGCAGCTAATGGACATGGTCAGCAGGAACGTCATCTTCATTTTTGTTTATCTAGATGACATCCTCATCGCCAACCTAGACACCAGCACCCATGGGGATGTACCTCATCTGTCTGTTCGACAGATTGCAGCAGTTCAGGCTCACAGTGAACTCAGCCAAGTGCCAGTTTGGCCTGCAAACTATAGACTTCCAGGGGCACCACATCACCCCAGAGGGTGCCACGCTGCTGCTACCCGACAAGGTGGAGGCCAAACAGAACTTCTCCAGGCTGAACATAACCAAAAGGCTACAGGAGTTCTACCACCGTTTCCTCCCAGGAGCGGCCACTCTCATGCAGCCCCTGTTCGGCATCATCAAACTCAGTGATAAGATGCTGCAGTGGACGCCAGAGCCCACGGAGGCTTTCCACGCCATCAAGGCAGCACTGGCAAAGGCCACAGCAATGGCACACCCGGATCCTTCCTCCCCCCAGCTATCATCAGACGCTTCAGACAGAGCAGTGGGCGCGGTGCTAGAGCAATAGGTTGACGAACACTGGTGACTCCTCACCACCTTCAGTAAGCACCTCCAAACACTAGAGCTCAAATACAGCACGTTTGACTGTAAATTGCTGGGCTTGTACCTGGCGATATGGCACTTTCGCTACGTGCTAGAGGGGAAATTGTTCACCATCAACACAGACCACAAACCATTGACCTAAGCGTTCGGCCAGGTCTTGGACCCATGGTCGGCAAAACAACAATGACATCTCTGCTACGTATCGGAATTCATGGACATCCGCAATGTCGCCGGCAAAGCCAACATAGTAGCCGACGTGCTATCCAGGCCCATGGTCGCTGAAACCTTGGGAGGGCTCAATATCGCCCAGATCACAAAGGACCAGAGGGAGAATGCAGACGTCCAAGCATACTGGATGGCCATCACAAGCCTGAAGGTCAGAGATATCTACCCCTCACCTGGAGAACCGACCCTGCTGTGTGACATCTCCACTGGATCCCCAAGGCTGATCCTACCCGTGTCCTGGCGACAGCAGGTTTTTGACCAGATACATGGTTTATTGCATCCCTCCATAAGGTCCATGGTCCACCTGCTCTCGGACAAGTTTGTGTGGCCTGGGCTCTGCCGAGACATTACCCTGTGGGCTCGAACCTGCTTACAGTTCCTGCACACCAAGGTGCACTGATGCACCAAAGCCCCCCCTACAGACTTTAGAGCCGGCACAATGCAGGTTCGATCATGTCTACGTTGACATCGTCAGCTCCTTCCCAGTGAACCAGGGTATGAGGTACCTGTTCACGACCATCGACAGGTTCACCCGCTGGCCAGAGGCGATACCCATGGCTGCGTGTGACACAGAGATGTGACCCGGGCTTTCCTCATCACCTGGGTCACGCGTTTCAGAGTCCTGACCCACATCACATCGAGGGGAGCAGTTCATCTCCTCCTTCTGGTTCAACCTGGAAAAATTCTGCACCAGCCAGGTCCACCATATGACAGCCTACCATCCCCAAGCAAACGGACTGGTGGAACGGTTCCACTGCCACCTGAAGGCCATGTTGAAAGCCCGGCCGTCTGGGCCGAACTGGATGGATGAGCTCCCATGAGTGCTGCTTGGAATCTGCACGGCACTGAAGGAGGACCTACCAGCATTGTCTGCAGAGATAGTGTACGGTGCACCACTTACCATCCCAGGTGACCTGGATTTCAACATCCCCAACCCGCAGACCAGCACGTTAGAAGTTCTGCACAGGCTTTGAGACCAAGCGGGTGAATGACCCCCCCCCCACCCCCACCACTGGCCAGACACGGCTCGCCACCCAGCCACATTCCAGCAGATCTGCAATCCACAGAGGACAGCAAGAGACCCCCTTCAGTGCCCATACAAAGGCCCCTTCAAGGTACTGCAGAGAGACGGTGGGGTGTTCACATTGGAATCGGTGGCCGACAGGACATATTCACAGTCGACCGCCTCAAAATAGCACACCTGGACTCTGACCTGCTGGCTCCAGACCCCCGGGTCAAGCACAGAGGTGGACCGCGCCCAGAGACTGTAATTCAGACCACTCACAGAGCGGTGGCGATTCTTTTGGGGGGGGGGGGGGGGAGAGATAGTGTAGTGGGCCGAGCAAACAGGCCAAATCGCCGCAACATGTGGCTGGTCCAAGATGGTGCGGGCTCCCCTTCATTTCCGAGAAGAAGTCCATGCCTAGTGCCACGTGCAGGCTAAGGGAACCCTTCACTTTCGTTTAGCGGCCAGTCGGCTGGAAAGTGACACTGCCACACGATGATGCCACTTCTGGAAGTCGGGAGGTATGTCACTGGAAGTGAGCGGGCCAGCAAGCACATGGGGGGAATTCAAACCAGTAAAGCCTGTCTTTTACACTCAAATAAATGATGGCCCAGGTGAATATCCTTAAGGATATTGGCTGCCTTCCCTATACAGCGAGATCAAAATAAATCCTCCAAAGAGGACAAGGAGCATCCAATAATCTGGGCCATTGATAATCCTTATCTAATGCTGTACAGCTGGCAAACTACCAGGAATGCAGTAAGTCAGCATGCTTTGAATAGAGCAGTGATTGAAGGACGCTAAGAACTTCTCCTGAAGACTGATTTTCCAAAGGATTCTCAGGAAATGGAGATGTTGATGTGCCTTCTTGACTAAAACGGTAGTATTAATAGTCCAAGAAAGATCCTCAGCCATATATGTTCCCAAAAACTTGAAAGTCGTGATCCTTTCCACACAGACCCCAATAATATACCATGGAGCTGGGGCCATACTCTTCCTCCTGAAATTCATTTCGTGCTCTTTCATCTTCAAGGAATTCAATACCAGTTTGTTTTCCAAACACCACATTGACAATCTGTGGACTTCGTTCCTATAGGCTGATTCGTCACCCCTTGAAATAAGCCCAACCACACTTGAGTCATCCACAAATTTAATGATGCTTTTAGAGGAATACATGGAGACACAGTCATAGATATAAAGAAAATACAACATTGGGCTCAACATAGCCCTGCAGGGAGCTAGTGCTAAGTGTGAGAGTAGGTGAACAATGAGTGCTTATTTTTACAGTCAGGGAATGATTCGTTAAAAAGTCATTGATCATTAGACAAATAGATCTGAAAAATCCTAAGTCAACAAGTTTGACAACCAGTCTGCCTACAATAACAGAATTAAAAGCAGAACTAAAGTCCTTAAAAAAACAATCTCACATAGCATCCCTGTTCTCAGGGAGTTAATGCTAAGTGAAGAACAGTGGCAATAGACCTATTAACCTTGTAAGCAAACTGGTATGGAATGAAGGTAGGTGGGAGACTGGCTTTAATGTGCTGCCAAACAAGCCTCTCGAAGCACTTCATGACAACTAGTGTTAAAGCAACTGGACGGTAATTGTTGAGGCCCTTGGTAACCTTTTTAAGGAGTGAGATGATTGTAGCAGACTTTCGACAAAGTGGGATGATAGATTTTGATAGGGATCTATTGAAAATCTTCTTGAAGACCTCAGAAAGATGTTCACACATTCCTTCAGCACCCTGCCTGACATATATTGGGGCCAGAGGCTTTCCTTGTATTCACCACTCTAAGCACCAGTATCACCTCATGTTTTTTTTATTTTTTTTTTATTTTTCACACTATGAACCATATTGACCAAAATACACACAAACATTTCCCTCTTGAATATACACAGTGTCATTTTCTCCCCTTTTCCCCCCTCCCTCCTTCCCACCCCCTCCCCTCCCACTAAACGTTCAACATATCTGATATATTAAACCCATTAAACAATGTCATCACACAATGAAAATAAACAAGAAAATTGTGTCATCTACCTTTACACACTAGGTCAGTTCATTTCATCTTCTCATTCTGTCATTTTAGGGGGTGGAGGTCCGCAGTAGGACTTCTCTGTTGTGTTCCATGTACGGTTCCCAAATTTGTTCGAATACTGTGATGTTATTTCTTAAATTATATGTTATTTTTCTCCAATGGAATACATTTATTCATTTCTATGTTCCATTGCTGTATTCTCAGGCTCTCTTCTGATTTACAGGTTGACATTATACATTTTTTTGCTACAGCTAAGGCTGTCATAATAAATCTTTTTTGTGCTCCATCCAAATCGAGGCCAAGTTCTTTACTTCTTATATTACTTAGAAGAAAGATCTCTGGATTTTTTGGTATGTTGCTTTTTGTGATTTTATTTAATACCTGATTTAGATCTTCCCAAAACTTTTCCACTTTCTCACATGCCCAGATTGCATGTACTGTTGTTCCTGTTTCCTTCTTACAGCGAAAACATCTATCTGATACTGTTGGGTCCCATTTATTTAACTTTTGGGGCGTGGTGTATAGCCTGTGTAACCAATTATATTGTATCATGCATAACCTCGTGTTTATTGTGTTTCTCATAGTTCCGGAGCATAGCTTTTCCCATGTTTCATTCTTTTATCTTTATGTTTAGATCTTGTTCCCACTTTTATTTGGGTTTACTGCTTATTTCCTCGTTCTCTTTCTCTTGCAGTTAGATGTACATGTTTGTTATAAATCTTTTAATTATCATTGTATCTGTAATCACATATTCAAAATTTCTTCCTTCTGGTAACCTCAGTTTGCTTCCCAATTTGTCCTTCAAGTAGGTTTTCAGTTGGTGGTATGCAAACATTGTACCATGAGTTATACCATATTTGTCCTTCATTTGATTAAAAGATAATAATTTATTTCCCAAAAAACAATTTTGTATTCTTTTGATCCCTTTTCTCTCCCATTCTCTAAAGGAAAGGTTATCTATTGTGAAAAGGATTAGTTGATTTTTGCGTCAATAATAATTTTGGTAGTTGGTAATTTGTTTCTTTCCTTTCTACGTGAATCTTCTTCCAAATGTTGAGCAGATTGTGCAGTACTGGTGAATTCCTATTTTGCTCCAGCTTTTCATCCCACTTATATAGTATATGTTCAGGTACCTTCTCCCCTATTTTATCGAGCTCTAATCTGGTCCAATCTGGTTTTTCCCTTGTTTGATAAAAATCTGATAGGTATCTTAATTGTGCTGCTCTATAATAATTAAAGTTTGGTAGATGTAAGCCCCCTTGTTTGTACCATTCTGTTAATTTATCTAGCGTTATCCTCTGTTTCCTCCCTATCCATAAGGATTTCCTTATTATTTTCTTTAGTTCCTTGAAAAATTTCTCTGTTAGGTGAATTGGTAATGATTGAAATAGGTATTGTATCCTTGGGAAGATATTCCTCTGAATGTTAATGGTAAATCTTTCCAATGTTCTAAGTCATCTTGAAGTTTCTTCATTAATGGCTGATAATTTAATTTGTATAGATGGCCTAGATTATTATCTAGTTGTATACCTTGGTATCGGATTACTTGTGTTTGCCATTTAAATGGTGATTCTTTCTTAAACTTTGTGAAATCTGCATTATTCATTGGCATCGCTTCACTTTTATTTGTTTTGATCTTGTACCCCGATACTTCTCCATATTCCTTCAATTTCTTATGTAATTCTTTTATTGATAATTCTGGTTCTGTTAAGTATACTATGACGTCATCTGCAAATAGACTGATTTTATATTCCTTCTCTTTTAATTTTATCCCTCTTATTTTATTTTCTGTTCTTATCAGTTCTGCCAAGGGTTCTATAGCTAACGCGAACAGTGAGGGAGATAGTGGACATCCCTGCCTAGTTGACCTGCTTAATTTAAATTGGTTTGATATATATATATATATATATATATATATATATGAATATATATATATATATATGTGAATATATATATAAATGAATATATATATATATATATATATATATATATATATTCATTTACTGTGTCTTACCTCATGTTCATGCATAGTGAGGACATGACCGTTAGGGGTCAGTGAGTGTATTGTGTCCTTCTCTTCCACTTCCACCTCAGATCGAGCGAAGAAACGATTGAGATCCTCGGCCAGCATAGCATCAACAGTCATACCTTTGTTGTTTTTATAATTGGTGAAGTGCTGGATGCCCTGCCACATTTGCCATGGTTCATTATCGTTTTTTTTTTAATTAATTTTTTTATTTTTCACACCATAAATCACATTAGCCATGATATACACTTTTTCACACATATACAGTGACTTTTTCTCCCCCCCCCTCCCTCCTCCCAAGCCACCCCCCCACTCCCCCCTCTCATCCATTTTAGGTATACAATCTAGGTTGCATTAAGCCAGTCAGACAATGTTGTAATTCAACAAAAATACACCAGAAATTCTACTGAGTCCATTCTTTTCTTTCCTTCTCCTTCCATCAACTTAGGTAATGTTTGTTCCCGGTAGGTTTTCGCTATTGTATTTAATGTAAGGCTCCCATACTTTTTCGAATATTTCTATATTATTTCTTAAACTATATGTTATTTTTTTCTAATGGAATACATTTATTCATTTCTATATACCATTGTTGTATTTTCAAATTATCTTCCAATTTCCAGGTTGACATAATACATTTTTTTGCTACGGCTAGGACTATCTTAACAAATCTTTTTTGTGCATCCTCCAAATCAATTCCAAATTCTTTGTTTTTTATGTTACTTAGGAGAAAGATCTCTGGATTCTTTGGTATATTGTTTTCTGTTATTTTATTTAATATCTGATTGAGATCATCCCAAAATTTTTCTACTCTCTCACATGTCCAGATTGCATGAATTGTTGTTACTGTTATTTTATTTAATATCTGATTGAGATTAGGTTCATTATCGTTGAAGTAGTCCTCAATCCTCCTCCTATAGGCCGCTTTAGCATCCCTGATACCTGTCCTCAAGTTGGCTCTAACTTTCAAATGAGCATCATTAAATTCCATCTGCTGTTACTTTGACCACATTCCCAGTTGATTTAGATCCAGTTGTAACGATAGATAAGCTTCATTGTCCACAACACCACTAATTAAGCCACCTGTGTTCTCATCCAAATTGTACTAATTATTTCTCGCATTTATTTTCAAAGTCCTTTAAAATAACTTTTCTTTTTTTTTCTCATGGTTGCTACAATGTTTTTTGTCACATTGCTTGTTTATAATGATGGGGAAAGCAGTTTTCTTTGGCAGCTCCGATAATTTGAAATACGTCATTTAATTTTACACTTATATTTTTGGCTGCCATATCACCAGAAGAGCCTGGACACCACTCAGGCTTTTAACTAATAATTGAATGTGATGAAATTCAAACTTGATCAAATAAGAATTGGTCAGGAGCTTACACTTTGGACTGCAAAAATGCACTGGGTTTGAAATTAATCTCCAAGTTTCCTACTCATTTGCTCATTTCTAAATGCAAAATCTCAGTGCCAAGTGCAGCAGAGTTTAATACAAATATTACATAAGAAAATTGGATAATAAAATATTGGTTTAGATACTTTAGAATGGTCATAATGTAGGTTAGTTCTGACAAGTCCAGAATGATGTGTCAAAAATTCTTCATCCATACCTTGACTACTGTTGGTTCATAATCTTAAATTAACAGATTTAAAAAAAAATAGAATCTCACCATTATTTGCTGCCCCCACCCTTTCCCTTTGCTTCCACCTATCACGGTCTCCCAACTTCACCCCACCTGGTTCCAATTGTCTCGTTCTTCACTGCTCCTTCTTCCACATATTACCCACCGATTCCTCCCCTCCTGTTTCGCACTACCAGTCTGACCTCTTCTATCTCAGCCATGAAGCAGGATTTCATCTGCCCATTTTTTTCAATGCCTGACCTGTTAAGTTCCTCCAGCATCTGCAGTCTCTTGTGCTATTTGCTAGAACATTAGTGAACAATCATTAATTTATTAATAATTTTAAAATAACTTTTACTAATTGACTTTGTGCCAAAAATAAGATCAATTTAAACAGGACCTCCTCCTAGGCCTGCAGAAAGAATAAAGCTGAAAGTCCCCATGGCTATCAGCTGATATGTGGTATGGCTAATTTTTTTTTGGCATACATGTTGCAAGTACATTGTTACCTTAAAGCAAGGGAAAATTTGAAGTGTAATTTGTTTTGTGCTTCAGGTTCAGAGATCTATTGCAGAAGTTTGACAAATTTGGGGATTTCTTTTAGTGAAGTCCATCACAAATAAGGCTGAAAAAAAGAACATGGGAGACGAGCAGGAAAAGGCAATTTTGCTCCTTGTGCCTGCAAGAATAATGGAGGATGAATGTGTGGCTAAAGGGGTGGAGTAAGGGGCAGGGATTTGAGTTCTTGGATCACTCGGACCTTTTTTGGGGGAGGTGGGACCTGTACCGAACAGATGCGTTGCATCTGAATCCCAGAGGGGCCAGGATCCTGGTGGGAGCATTTGCTACGGCTACTAAGGAGGCTTTAAACTAGTATGGTTGGGGGTAGGGGTCCATATAAAGGAGAACAGCAAAGGGGTGGTTTGTCCGCAAATAGAGAAGGCTTGTAGACAAAGTTTGGGTGTGGAAAGACAGGTGACTGAGAAGGAAAATGATTGATGAAGTGATGGAAGGGGGATGAGGGTAATAAATAATAGAGTTGACCATAAAGATAGGAACAAACAGAGGGAAAGATGTGGGAAATCTCTGAAATGCATTTACTTTAATGCATTGTATTGTAAGGAAGGTGGATGAGCTGAAGGTGTGGATAGACACTTGGCTGTATGACATGGTGGCGATTAGTGATACGTGGTTACAGGAGGGTTGAGACTGACAGCTAAATGTTCTGGGATTTCACTGTTTTAGGTGTGGAAGAATTGGAGGGGTAAGTGGGGGTGGAGTGGCTTTGCTTGTCAGAGAAAATATTACAGCAGTGATGATGCGAGCTAGAATGGTGAGCTTGTCAAGGGAGACGGTATGGGTGAAATTAAAAAATTGGAAAAGAAGGGGTGTATTATAGACCACCTAGTGGGGAGCGAGAAATAGAGGAGCAAATGTGTAAGAAAATAACAGAGATTTGTAATAAACACAGGGTTGTGCTAGTGGGGGATTTTAATTTTCCTAATATAGACTGGGAAACACATTCTGTGAACGGGCTGGATGGATTAGAATTTGTAAAATATGTGCAGGATAGTTTTTGCAGCAAAATGTTGAGGTAACCACGAGAGAAGGGGCAGTGTTGGATCTATTGTTAGGGAATGAGATAGGGCAAGTGAATGAGGTGTGTGTTGGGGAGCACTTCAGATCCAGTGATCATGGTACCATTAGCTTTAATATAATTATGGAAATGGATAGGAGTGGGGGAAAGCCAGATTTGAAGAAATGAGAAGGGATTTGCAAGGAGTGGTTTGGGCTGATTTGTTTTAAGCAGAGCCAAAAGTTCGAGAGAGCCATGGTTTTCAAGGGAGATTCAAAAGTTGGTTTGAATTAAAAGGGAGGCCTACATTAAATATAAGAAACAAGGTATAAATGAGATGCTTGGAAAATACATGGATTGCAAAAGGAAGCTTAAGAAAGAAATCAGGAAAGTGAAAAGAAGGTACGAGGTGGCTATAGTGAACAGAGTGAAAGTAAATCCAAAGGATTTTTACAAATATGTAAATATCAAAAGGAGAGTGAAGGATAAAATTGGTCCCTTAGAGAATCAGAGCGGACAACTGTGTGCAGAGCTGAATGAGATGGGGGAGATATTGAACGAGTTCTTATCTTCGGTATTCACTAGGGAAAAGGATATGGAATCGTGTAGGATAAGAGAAGCATAAGGAGTGATTATGGAAAATGTAGGGATTAGGAAAGAGGGGATGTTAGAACTTTTGAGGCATATAAAGGGGGATAAGACTTCAGGTCCAGACGGGATTTTCCCCAGGACCTTGAGGGAAGTCAGGGAGGAAATAGTGGAGGTTCTGTCAGTGATTTTTCAAAAGTTACTAGAGGGGGGCATGGTGCCGCAGGATTGGTATATCGCAAATGTGGTTCCTCAGTTTAAAAAGGGCTCCAGCTGTAGGCCCAGCAATTATAGGCCAGTCAGTTTGACGTAGGTGGTCGGTAAACTAATGGAAAGTATTCTTAGAGATAACATGTATAAGTATCTAGAGAGGCAAGGACTGATCAGGGACACCCAACATGGGTTTGTGAGGGGAAGGTCATGTTTGACAAATCGTTGAATTTTTTTAGGAGGTGACTAGGAAGGTTGATGAGGGTAGAGCAGTACTCTATATAGATTTCAGTAAGGCCTTTGATAAGGTTCCACTTGGAAGGTTGGTAAGGAAGGCTCAGGTGTGAGGTATTAATGTTGAGGTAGTCAGATGGGTTCAACGGTGGGTAGAAGATAGATGCCAGAGAGTCATGGTGGATAACTGTCTGTCAGGATGGAGGCCAGTGACGAGCGGTGTGCTTCAAGGATCGGTCTTGGGTCCCTTGTTGTTTGTCATTTACATTAGTGATTTGGATGATGGAATGGTAAATATGCGGACAATACAAAAATTGGGGGAGTTGTGGATAGTGAAGATGGTTTTCAGACTCTGCAGAAATATTTGGACTGCTTAGAAGAGTGGGCTGAAAGATGGCAGATGGAGTTTAATGTAGATAAGTGTGGAGTGCTTCATTTTGGGAAGAATAATCAAAACAGGACATATGCAGTGAAGGGGAGGGGATTGAGGAATGTAGAGGAACAGAGAGATCTTGGAATAATGGTTCATCGTTCTTTGAAAGTGGAATTTCATGTGGATAGGATGGTAAAGAAGGCTTTTGGTATGCTGGTCTTTATTAATCAAAGCATAGAATATAGGAATTGGGAAGTGGTGTTGAGACTATTCAAGGCATTGGTGAGGCCAAATTTGGAATACTGTGTGCAGTTCTAGTTCCCAATACTGTATGCAGTTCTAGTTCCCAAATTATAGGAAGGATATCAATAAGGTATAGAAGATGCAGAGAAGATTAACTAAAATGTTGCCTTGATTTCAGTATCTAGAATACAAAGAAAGATTGATTAGAGTGGGTCTTTATTCATTGGAGCATAGAAGATTGAGGGGGGGTATTTGATAGCGGTATTTAAAATTATGAGGGGGATTGATAGAGTAGATGTGAATAGGCTCTTCCCCTTGAGGGTAGGTGAGATTGGAATGAGGGGTCATGAGTTAGGGTTAGGGGGCAAAAGTTTAGAAGTAACATGAGAGGGAACCTCTTCACTCAGAGAGCGGTGGCTGAGTGGAATGACCTTCCAGAAGAGGTTGTAGCAAGGCCAATTTTGTCATTTAAGAAAAAGTTGGATAGGTGCATGGATGAGAGGGGATTGGAGGATTATGGGCAGGGTGTAGGTAAGTGGGACTAGAGAAGATCACTTAAATCAGTACGGACTAGAGGGGCCAAGATAGCCTGTTTCCATGCTGTAATTGTTATATTGTTATATGGTTGTATGTTATATGTGTTCTTCCTTAAATATGCACAGTACACTTGGAAAGAGAATTCCAAACCTTCATCATATCTTGGAGAAGTTAATTATTCTTATCTCTGATTTTACTGGCCAGCCATTCAATGTTTACTTTCTGTCACTCTATCAATTAGCTAGACAGCTTGTACTAGAAATCTTACTTGAAATGTATGCAAAATCAGCCAGTGATCATTATTCTTTTTTTTCCAATTACAGGAATACCCTTTTATCCTGGATGCTTTTCAGAGAGAGGCCATTGCTTGTCTTGACAACAATCAATCTGTATTGGTGTCTGCACATACATCAGCTGGCAAAACAGTTTGTGCTGAGTAAGTAGTCATCAATTGTCTGAATCTTGGTGCTGGTCAAATGAGAAATTATTTTCATGCATTTTCCTTTCAGTAAATGTGTAAGAACTGTGTGGGGATGTTTTAATACCCTTATGTTAAAATCTCTTTTCTTTTAAACGACGTCTGAACTAAAAGTATACATCCTGAAGTTACCAGGATTGATGGGCACCCTCTTAAAATTAAGAAATGTAGTTGGATCACTAGCCTTTGCAATCAGTTTATTTCAGGTTTCTAATATTAATTTTTTTTTCTATATTTGTTGGCTTTATTTCTTTTAATGCAGTTAGTATGAAATAAAGCAGGAACTCCTATTTACATGCCTTAAAAATAACATTGGATAGAAATATTCTTATCCTGTAGGTATGCAATAGCCCTTGCTTTACGTGAGAAGCAAAGAGTTATCTTTACCAGTCCCATCAAAGCATTGAGCAATCAGAAGTATCGTGAAATGTATGAGGAGTTCCAGGATGTGGGATTAATGACTGGTGATGTCACTATCAATCCAACAGCTTCCTGCTTAGTTATGACAACTGAGGTAAAGTTTTTCTATATATTGATATTTATCCATGTTCCCTTGACACTTGCTTTAGAAACATAATGGTCAGAATTTGAGAATAGTAAAAATTATTCATTATGTTTATATCTATCTGAAAGTTTTTAGCAAATTTTTGAATAATCATCTCAGTTAATTAAACAGCTCTTAAGCAGCACACTCTTCATTGTGGAAATGGGACATTCACGAACAAAAATATCAAAAAAGAGAAAAATAGAAATGCTAAAAAAAACAGCAGTTAATGATTCAGGTTGAAAGGCCTTTCTCTGTGCTGATAGAGGGAGGAATGTTTCAAGGTGCAGAGATGGTGAAGGAAGAGATGGATAGGTAAAGGGAATATCTGTAAGTGGGCAAGGCCTCTGCTGGATAAAGGATGAGTTGTCAAGTCTAGTGGGTTTATGGGGACAATTAGAAGTTGTTAACAAAGACAGTAAATGTGGTCACACACCCCAGCAGTTAAAATGTTCTTAAACAGTTTTTCAGTTTAATGTATCTTAAGGCTGGCTTTATATTTTTGGGCAGATTTTAAGAAGTATGCTGTATAGAGGATCAGAGGTTATGAGAGAAGTAGCCTGGGTTATCTTTGATGAAATCCATTATATGAGAGATGCCGGTAAGTAAACATTTGATAGTACTTTTCCTATGCTATATACATGTATATCCTCTGCATCTCTGTATGGTGCTTGCAATAACTAGATACAAATGCCAACAAGACAATAAAATTGAAAAAGTTCCATCTTGAGCTGTACTTAGACATTTTTGTAGTGTTTTTAATAAAAGAAACAAAAATGTGTGGTGGCTTGAGATTGCGTGTTGTGTGGATTGGTGAACTGACCACCAGGTGGTGCTAATTTTAAATTTTCGTATTTTTACCTACTGTATATACTTGCGAAATCACAAAATTTTTTGGACTAAATTTTTGGGTCATATTTGGGGGAGGTCAACTTTTACACGGGTCGTACATTTGACCGCGGTAAGTACCTGCGTTCTTCAAGGCATCAGGTGCTTGAATGGCCAGGGCCAGTTGGTGAGTCTGTGTTCGGGACATTGGGAACTTGGATGGATGGGAGGTGGTTGGGAGCTCCAGTGAGTGAGTGGCTAGGGTGAGGATTGTGGTCGAGGCATTGGGAACTTGGATGGTTGGGTGGCCGGGGCTTCAGGAGCTCTGGTGGGGGGCAGCTGGGGCAGGGATTTGTAGTGTCTGGAACTTTGGTGGTCGGCTGGGATGAGGATCCTCTGTTGGGAAGTCGGGAGCTTAGGTGGGTAGGTGGTCATAGCGTCAGGAGCTCGGATGGGTGGATGGTCGGGGCCTAAAAAAAAGAAGGGTTAACTATAACACAGTTCATATGAAAACACACGATTTTTGAATCAAAAAAGGGTTTGGGGTTGACTATTACACAGTATTGATAATTACACAAATATATACATTATTTATTTTCCATGATTTTTATTTGCTGGTTGCTTGAATTCTGGATAATGGACATTTTACTGCTTATCTGCTGAGGGTGATATGAAAGTAACAGGAAAAAATGAAATGGTTTAAAAATATGGTATTGCAGTGTAGCTGACTTTGTCTGGTTCTTAAGTGGAAATTTCTGGACTGATGCGATATTTTCCAATGGTGAATGTTCTCATTGTGACTACATGAAACCAAGAAGAATTTAATAGTTTTCATGGAAAACTAAAGTTTATTTTACTGTATTTTACTTTCAGAACGAGGTGTTGTATGGGAGGAAACAATTATTCTTCTCCCAGACAATGTTCATTA
The DNA here is from genome assembly GCF_036971445.1 of Narcine bancroftii. Taxonomy (NCBI): domain Eukaryota; kingdom Metazoa; phylum Chordata; class Chondrichthyes; order Torpediniformes; family Narcinidae; genus Narcine; species Narcine bancroftii. Next base: position 80,943,017 of record NC_091471.1, read on the forward strand.
TGTATTCCTTTCTGCAACTATACCCAATGCACGCCAATTTGCTGAATGGATTTGCCATCTGCACAAACAGGTAATTAAGTATAATTTTATATTCTTTGATTTTAAAAAATGCAAAATTCCTTCATTGTATTGTAAAGGTTATATTGTTGAAATACTGTCATATGGAGGCCCCATTTGGAAAGGCGTATTAGATGGTTATCTCTTTGTGTCTCAGAATTTGTTGGAAGGGAAGAGACTGACAGTAAAGAGAATACATGCTGCATCTTGGGCTGTGAAATCTGGAGTAATGGAACATTAGTGTTTGACCATGGGTAATCAGTCACTTAGAGGTATGAATAGACACTAAAAGGGTAAGCAGAGGCACAGTTGTTTATGTAGGTAGTAGCTGGAAATTTCATGGGAGATGCAGATTTGAAACAGAAAACTATCAAAAGTTTATTGGGGAAGTTCAGAACGGGGTGGGGGCAAAGTGTTAAATTGGAGCCCAATCAATCCAGAATGAATTTGAGAAGGATTTAATTAGGGATTGCAAATACTGACTGCGTAAATTGCAGATTTACAGATTAAGAGGCTGATTTACCTTGCAAAAGAACATCAATTTTAAAGGTAGCAAAATTGATGATGTGGATTAGCAGTGGTGCCTGCATAATTTGATCATCAAAGTGGGATTCAAGGAAGTATAGGTTGTTTTGTGTGTGTTGAGGTGCAATTGACAACAGATTACTGGCTTTCATTGACTGGATTCTGTAGATGCAGAGCCAGGAACACTATTTGGCTGTTTGTTTCCTTGGTTGAAATTAAATAGTGGAAGCATCATAGCTTGCGTATCTTGACTGGCAAACATGCAGGTAAATAGTTGTGGTGTTTTCCAAGGTTGAAGAATCTAAAAACATAAATCTAAGGGGAAAGATTGAAAAGGGACCTAAAGGATACCTATTCACAGAGGGTGGTGGGTATATGGATGACACGACTAGAGGAAGTAGTAGAAATGGGAATGTTCAAAAAGTTTAGAGAGATGTGGGCCAAATGCAGGCAAGTGAGAATAATTTTGTTGGTATGGACAACTTGGGCTTAAGGGCCTGTTTATTGCTGTAGAACAGTGGTTCTCAACCTTTTTCTTTCCACTCATATGCCACTTTAAGTATTCCCTATGCCATAGGTGCTCTGTGATTAGTAAAGGATTGCTTAAGGTGGTATGTGGGTGGAAAGAAAAAGTTTGAAACCGACTGTTTTAATCGTCCCTAATTGACTTGTTTATGTGCACAGTTTCATAACTCCAAAGGTAATGGGCTAATGACAATTTTCCTCAAGCAAAATATTTCAGTAACATTTGGGTCTAGAGCAGTGGTTCTCAACCCTCCCTTCCCACTCACATCCCACCTGAAGCAATCCCTTAATTAATCACAGAGCACCGATGGCATAGGGATTACTTAAAGTGGTATGTGAGTGGGAAGAAAATGGTTGAGAACCACTGCTGTAGAACTTTATGACTGACATCCTCTCAAAGAATTGCCTGTGCTTCAAAAGAAATTTAAATTTAATGTGAAACAGTTTGAATTTTTCCAAAAGGTACATTAAATTTATTTGCAAAAGCAACTTTTGCTGTTTTCTTTTGATTGCTAGTAATCAAAAAGATTTTTTTTCTCAAAATGTATTAATAAATAAGATTTAAAAAAAAAAGCCATCGCTGAATTCTGTACGGAATGGCAGTTAATTCTGTTAAACCAATATTCTTTTGCTTTATCGTTTAATTTTAAAATGATGCATTCAACTATAACAAATCAAAACTTTTGAGCACATATAGTAGATTAGAGTCAGAGATATGCAGAATAGCAGCAGGTCCTTCAGCCCAGCTCATCTATGCTAATTAAGATGCCTTCCTGAGCGAGTCCCATTTGTCTGTATTTGGCCCATATCCCTTTAACTTTACCCTGTGGCTGTAAGAGGTGCCATACTTGTGCCCACACCTCCTCCTTCACTTTGGTCTGGGGCCAAAACAGGCCTTTCAATTGAAGTAACACTTCACTTGTGTATCCACAGGGTTGGTTTACTGCATGCAGTGCTCCCTCTGTGGCCTTCTCTACATCGGAGAGACTGGACACAAATTGGACATTGCTTCGCTGAGTACCTTCGCTCTGTCTGCACCAGTGACAGAGACCTCCCAGTAGCCAACCATTTTAGTTCTGTGTCACACTCCCACACTCGCGTGTCAGTCCATGGCCTAATGCACAGTCCCACCAAGTCCACCTACAAATTGGAGGAACAACACCTTATTTTTCCATCTGGGCATTCACCAGCCAGATGGCATTAACGTCGACATTTCGGTTTCTGCTCACCTGCTCTTCTCTTCCCCCCTTTCCTGTTCTCCTTCCCTTCACCTAGCTATCCTTCTTTTTGATCGCTCCTATCCCCTCCCTCCCTTCTCCACCTATCACCTTTGCGATTCCCCCCTCCCTCCCTCCCCACTCTTTCGTTCGGATGCGTGCCAACATTTTTCCATATCTTGATGAACGGCTCAAACCAAAGTGTCGGTTTTGTATTTTTTACCTTTATTTTATAAAGGACACTGTTTGACCAGCTGAGTTTTCCAGCTTTGTGTTTTTACTTCCACCACAGTGCCTGCAGATTTTTGTGTTTTACTTTTTTTAATTTCCTTTTATCCTTGTCTATTTATGTATCTAGCTAATGTTTTTAAGCATAATTTTAATGGATGAACATCATTTAACTTGAGGGGTCTGGATGTTTACCCATTATGCCAAGCCTTTCCCACATCCTTCAACCGTCTCTACCTCACTAATATTTGCAATTTGAGAAGTGGATTAGTATAACTTTTGTATCTTTAATAATTTGCAACATAAGTATGTGCTACAATAAGAAATATCTATTTTTGTATGATTTATTTCAGCCTTGTCATGTAATCTACACAGACTACAGACCAACACCTCTACAGCACTATATCTTTCCAGCAGGCGGTGATGGATTGCACTTGGTTGTTGATGAAAATGTGAGTGAAGTTCATTATTGAAAAGCACTGCATTTCTCAAAAAAGTTGATTGTTGATGTAGTGCTTAAAATGTGTAAATTGAATGAGAATAGTGGCGAGCTTAGATAATTGTAGCTGTGTGGGATGGGGGGATCCAAGTGCCACCTTCATGACATCGCCTATCTTTGTAAAGCTACAGGCAGTCCTGTAAACAACTGAGAAGGTACCTGCTTCTTTGTAGAACATTGAATACCGAAAACGTGACTGACACACCTGAGTACAAAGGGAAACTGTGCTGTCAGGGTGCAATTCTTGGGATGTGGTTTTACACTGAAGCCATATGTGGTGTTTCAAGTGAGGTTAAAAGACCCCACACTTATTTTGAAGAAGAACATGGGAATTTCACCCTTGGTTTTTTTTTCTGTGGGGTTTATGGAGTTCCATCAATACCTCACTGCAGTAGTCCATCGTCCCCATGGGTTTCAGTAACAGACCTCAATTTCTTCTGCCCCATAGCACTGACCACCATTGTGAAATGCTTTGAGCATCTGGTGATGGAAAGCGTCAGCCACCTCCCTGAGAGACTGGACCCATTTGAATTTGCCTATAAAAGAAACCATTCCATTGATGATTCTATAGCCTGTCCCTTCACTCCATTCTGACCCACCTGGAGAACGATGCCTTGTACACCAGGCTGCTGTTCATTGTAAACATGAGAGTCTCACAAGGTTAGTCTGAGAAGTTCCTTTGGCCATTCAACATTCTCAATGAATGTGGGAAGAAGCTGTTTCTCAGACTGGTGGTGCTAGCTCTGATACTTCTGTATCTCTTTCCCAACCGGAGTAGCTGAAAGATGCTGTTTGCTGGGTGGAAGAGGTCCTCAATGATTTTGCGCACCCTCTTCAGAGGACAATCCCGGTAGATCTCATCGATGGCAAGTGAAGGAGACTCCATTGTTATGGTCCTAAGGATTGACCTCTGATCCATTTATCTACAGCAACCGTACCACAATGTGAAGCAGCCGGCCAGTACGCTCTCATTATAGCTCTTGTAGAAGGTTGACATGATGGTGGCTGGTAACCTTTCCTGCTTTAGTCTTGTTAGTATATGTGGCTGAATTGTTTGCTGCCTTCACCCAAGACTAGCAAATGAATGATCTTTCAGGGTCTCCTGAAAAGTCCCCTAGCTTCATAGAAGTTATTCATCTGACAAACAATCCAGTTTGTTGCATCTATAAAGAGAAAATAGCCTGTACGCTTGAAGTAGTAACGCTGTAAGCCTTAACCACATCCTAGCTTAGTGTTGAAAATTTAACCTTCAAAACCAGCCAAGACTGGTTAAACAATTCTAGCCAGCAAAGTGGGGAAAGTAGTCATTTTTATCTGTCCTCAGAAAATGCTACAAATTCAAGCAAGCTTTTACGTTTTCTGTAGCATGCAAGTACAATGGAAAATCTTTTCATAAAGGATGTTGCAATTATATACTAGAAATTGAAAATAGGAGAGCCATTCTTTATGGAAAATAATAAACCTGCCAGAATTTTGATGGGTATCCTTTGTTGGAATTGGAGCAAATTATTTTTTTTGTTCGCTGGTTTTAATCAGAAAATTGTTTTGAGGTTACATTTTGATAAATGATTTCTACTATGACAAATAAGCAAAAATCATCAATCCCTTCTCCAATCATAGATAATTGTGATATCAATGACTTAAGACACATATTCTTTTTTAAAATTTTATCTTTTTTCATAGGGAGATTTCAGAGAAGACAACTTCAATACATCCATGCAGGTTCTTAGAGATGCTGGTGATCTTGCAAAAGTTGATTCAAAGGGGCGGAAAGGAGGAACTAAAGGTATAAAGAAAGGAACTAACATGATTTGTTTTGTCTGTTGTAAAAAAAACAATTTGCCATCTTTACAATTGATTTGGATAAGAAACCAAAGGCAATACAATATATCCAAGGCAGTACAAGGTAGGTTAGAGTCTAAGTATTGAAGAAACCCAGGGGTGTCAAACTCAAATTCACGGAGGGCCAAAATTAAAAACTTGGACTAAGTCGAGGGCCGAACTAAATATTTATTGAAAATTTTCAACAAAATCTGCATGATTTCTCTTCTTTCAACATATGTAATGTTAAACTTTAGGATATAACTTTAGGAGGATAATGTTACAGGTCAGGAGTAGGTAGCTCAAGTTCACTCTTTGCTTGACCTGAGGGAAACCTATTTGGTCCCTGTGGAGCATTCACAGGCTGTGTCCATTTTGGCCTGCATCAGGACTCAGCATTTCCTGCTCACTCCTCAGGCTCTAGGCCTCTATTCACCCTCGACCCACCATCCCTCTACCTGACCAGTCCTTTACCCAACCTCTACTCACCCCTCACTCCACTCGCTCTGCCTCTACCCACCCCATCCTATACACACCCCTCTACTGCCTCTCCCCTCAACCTGTTCCTCCCTCTACCCGTCTCTCACCTTCTAATCACCCCTCCCCTACTCGCCCTGCCCCTCCCCTTTTACCTCTTCCCTATCCACCCCTCCTTCTACTCATCCCTCCCTCTAACTGCCCCTCGCACCACCATAACTTCCCCTGCCCATTACTCCTCACCTACACCCTCTGCCCACCCCTGCTTACCCACCCACTCAGGCCCAGCGCGCTGCCGATCAGCCTTTGCGGACAGCCACCATCTCTCTCTTCACGTGCAGGGCCGAACCAGCCGTCCCTGGGGTCTGCGCGGGTGCAAGCGCTGAAGGCCGTGGCAACCGGGAGAAGTGCGCTCGCACTGTGGAAGGGCCGTCCGGTGCCAGTCGCGTGGGGCTCGCGCTGCCTGGGGGCGGTGTGCCGCCTGCCATGCCTGTCGCGCCGACAGGAAATCACAGGCGCTCGCCAATCCGCCGCACCGCTCGACAGGTGGGAGAGTGACTGGTTGTGCGGGGAGCCTCCCAACTGGCTTGCCGGCTGATGACATCGACAGACTTCTCGTGTTACAATTTCTCGTGTTACAATGGGGAAGGATGTGCAATGAAGGGGGAGGATGGTGGGAGTGACATTAACAAAAACAGCATCGGCTCTCGCTGCAGGGCGGGCCACCTCTAATACATTTTTGAAATGATCTTGCGGGCCAAATATAATTATATCGCGGGCCAAATTTGGCCCGCGGGCCAGAGTTTGACATGTGTGGTCTAACCAAACTTAGCCAGTTCCATCAATGACACTGATCTGCTGTCCCTCACTTCTTTGTGAGGCGCTGCCTTAAAACACTCACATCACCTTAGACACAATTTCTTGGGAATGTTAACATCAGGCAAAAGGGAGAAAAAATTGAAGTCTAGCACCTCAAGATTCAAGAACGTTTTTTTCTCCCCCCCCCCCCCCCCCCCCCCCCCAAACAGCTATCAGGCTTGTAAACCTCCCCAAACTACCATAGCCATCAACTACTCCAGGACCACCAAAAGATTTGACTGGACTGTTGAAACATCACTTTTTTTTTTTCGCACTAACTGCAATTGTGAATATTTATCTATTTTGCATATTTCTCGTTGCATATAATAGTAATTTAATTTATGCTATTGTTGTTGGTCTAAATTACGTATCGATGTGTGGCTGCAACAAGAAAGAATTTCAGTTCTATACATTTTACATGTATATGACAACAAGCTCTCATAATAAAGTTGTAGTCATAGTGTACAGAAATTCCCATTTGACCCTGCAATGACCATCAAGCATTATTTGCATTATTCTCATTTATTCAACCCATATTCCCATATGATCCTCTCCAATTTTCCCATTTACTTGCATACGAGAGGCAGTTTAAAATGACTGATTAACCCATCAGCTATATGTTTAGGATGTTGGAGGAAACTGGAGTATTTAGAATAAACCCTTCAGTCACGGAAAAGGTGCAAACGCCAACTAACACTAGAGGTCAGGACCGAATGAGTTACTGGAGTTATGATACTTCAATTAACATAGCTGTGCCATTAAGCCATTTAAAGTGGTTGATAAATGAAGTGTTATGTGAACAAGTGTGAAAGTATCCATATTTAAATAGAATGCACTTATATACGAACATGAGAGACTTTTTAAATTGGTATAAAGCTTTTGAAATAATGGCTTAAAAAAAATTAAACAACATCACAATTTTCAAAATAACTGCTACAACTAAAATGACATAGCCAGGCATTTATGATTATCAATTTAAATATGCTAACCTAGTATAATTACTATCCAATACCTGTAGCACAATGAGTGCTTGTATAGGGAAAGTTTAATGGAGCAATCATTTTGGATGAAAACATTTCTATAACTAACCAAATCAGTTACTATGAAGGAAACAAAATCATTCTCCATTAGAATGTTGCATAAACTTATTGGAGGATTGAACTACCTCTTCACTTCTGTTGATGTTTTGTATTTAGAAGTTTGAATTTTCAGTTTTTAAATATCTTGCATGGAAAATGTTGATATTTACTTTCAACATTCAAATCAATGCAAAATAAAAGATTAAAATTATGTTCAGAATTTTTAAATACATAATATAAATGCGTATGTTTGTATGTATTTCATAAATAATAATTTCTCTCAGGTTTACCACAGACATCTTTTACTATTTTGTAGCTATGTACTTGCATGCAACCTTGTTGCAGACTTTCTTGGATACCTCTTCTTACTGATGCCTCCTTAATGGAGAAGACTTTCCACCTAGGCTGGGATTTCTTGCATTCAACCCCCATTCACATTCACAATCCAGAAGTAGGTGACGTAGTTGAATTTGAGGTCCACATTGCTCTTCTGTGAGGTTGCAGCCTGGATGGTGCGGACTAGAAGGGCCTAATGGCCTGTTTCTGTGCTGTAATTGTTATGTTATGTGCCACATGGGTGTACTCAAGCTTTGAACTTGGTACCTACTTTCCTGTTACCTTCTACTTCAAATTAGGGCTGCATTATTATGCATGTCTAAGTTATTGTTATTCTTACTTGCAGGCCCCTCAAACGTCTTCAAGATTGTAAAGATGATCATGGAAAGAAATTTTCAGCCAGTTATCATTTTTAGCTTCAGTAAAAAAGAATGTGAAGCATATGCTCTGCAGATGACCAAACTTGACTTTAATACAGGTAAAAATGACCTGATTCAGTCATGTATTTTAATTTTAGAGCAATTTTATAATTGTAAAAAGCCTTTTCTCATGAATCATTAACATTAATTTTTAAACATTGGTTTTCTATAGTCATGATTGATGCAACAAGATCAGCGGTAATAGATCAAGAATAAATAGAGAAATTCAGCAGGTCACGTAGTGGGAGAAAAAGAATTGTCAACGTTCGTGAGTTTCCCCAGCAGGCTGTATTTTGCTCTAGAGTTCATGTTAAAGTTGTGTAAGACATTGATATGGCCAGATTTGGAGTATTGTGTGCAGTTTTGGTCAACTAACTACAGGGAAGATATCAATAAGGTAGAAAGAGTGCAGAGAAAATTTACTAGGATGTTTCCTGAACTTCAGGAACTGAGTTACAGGGAAAGATTAAACAGGTTAGGACTTTATTCCCTGGAGGGTAGAAGAATGAGGGGTGATTTGATAGAGGTATTTAAAATTATGAGGTGGTTAGACAGTAAATGTAGATCGGCTATTTTCACTGAGGCTAGGTGAGATACAAAGCAGAAGACATAGGTAAAGGTGAAAAGGAAAAGGTTTAGGGGAAACATTAGGGGCGGAACAGAGAGAGGTGGGAGTGTGGAATGAGCTGCCAGCTGAAGTAGTAATTGCAGGCTCTATCTTAACATTTAAGAAGAATTTGAAAGTTACTTGGATAGGAGGGGTATGGAGAGCTCTGGACTGGGTGTAGGTTAGAGGGAATAGGCAGAAAAATAGTTTGGCAAGACTGGAAGGGCAGAAGGGCTTGTTTCTGTGTTGTAATGTTCTATGGTATAAGAATTTGTGTAGATCGCCTAAGGATATATGTTTCTCCTCAGGTGATGAGAAAAAGCTGGTTGAAGAGGTATTCAACAATGCTATTGACTGCTTGTCTGATGAAGATAAAAAACTTCCTCAGGTAAATATTTGTTTACAATTCTGATGTATTGTTTTGAAGGAAATTCGGAAAATCTGCATGTTGTATGGATTATAAATATTGAGATAACATTGTGGTTGCAAAAATGTCAAGGTAAAATAATACTGTAGATGGTATTATCCATGTTAAATTTGATAATCAATCCAGAAGAAGCCAAGTTTTGGATTTTTGGATACAACTGGAATATCTAATGTGTGCAGTTTTTTTGTTTGGATAGTTCCTGGAACAAGTAATTGACAATACAGACATATTTATTCTCTGCCAAAATTTTGTATTGTTTCCACAGTTCCAATCATTATGACACCAATCCTAGTGTAACGCTTTTCACACCACCTTCTCTTCTTATCATTTTGCTTTCTGTTCAACTATTTGCTTATCTACATATATATTTTTTACCTTTGCCATTTATGTCACTCTCCAAGGTGAAATTATATCGTGGAGTGAAAATAGAGTAATAAAAAAAAGTTAATGTTGTTCAGCAATGGCTTTCATTTTCGTGTTATGTCATTTACAGTATAATACATTACAATCTTATAGAACGGAAAAAATGATTATGAGAAATAAGAAGATATTTGGAACTGTGGGAATGAGCACATAAAGTGTTAGCGTAGCAATTGAAAACAGAACAAGAATCAAAAGTTATTGCAAATTGAAATGAGACACATCACATATCTTATAAACCCCAGGATATAAATAATAGTTTGAAGCAATTTTATACAAAATTATATAAATCAGAATCTATGCAGGATGGTAACAAAATTTATAATTTTTTAATTCAAATAAATTTGCCTAAATTAAGTATGGAAGAACAGAAAATATTAGGAACCTTATTTACAGTTGGAGAGGTATATCTTCTTTACAAAATAATAAATCCCCTGGTGAAGATGGATCTACATAAGAATTTTATAAAGAATTTAAAGATGTCCTGATTCCTCTATTTATGAAAGTTTTAATACAATTGGAAGAAACTGGAAATTTACCTGATTCTTTTAAGACAGCAATTATAATGGTAATTCCAAAAAAACAGATAAAGATCAATTAATGCCATTGTTATTGAATGTGGATTTCAAGATAATGGCTAAATTATTGGCAAATAGGTTGGAATTTTTTTTAAACCAAAACTAATTAACAAGGATCAAACAGGATTTATTAAAAAAAAATGTAACTAGGTTGATTAGTTTAATTAATCTAGCCCAAAAGAAAGACAATTTAAATGTAGTGGTGGCTTCAGATGCAGAAAAGGCATTTTATAGAGTAGAATTGAACTTTTTTTTAAGACACTTGCTAAATTTGGCTGAGGACAAACATTTATAAATTGGATAAAAGCATTATATATTGATCCAAGAGCAAGAGTAGTGACAAATGGTCTTATGTCTTATTATATTAAATTAACAAGATCAACAAGACAAGGTTGTCCATTATCACCTGCCCTTTTTGTATTAATAGATGAACCATTAGTTAAATTAATTAGAACTGATTTAGATATTGAGGGGCTAACGAACATAAAATTAGTTTATTTGAAGATGATGTAATTGTTTATTTGACAGATCTGGAAAATTCGCTAGGTAAATTGCATATGCAATTAGAACAATATAGAGCAGTTTCTGGATATAAAGTTAATTAGGATAAAAGTGAAATCATGCCTTTGTCTTTTGGAGACTATACCCAATGAAGACAAAGTACAAAATTTAAAGGCCTGAACGTGGTATAAAATATTTGTGATATAGAATTGATAATCAGTTAGGAAATATTTTTAAAATTAATTATGGACCATTGTTTAGGAAAATTGAAGAGGATTTTATAAAATGGGTTGATTTACCGAGTTGAATTAAAATGAATATTTTTCCACGGGTGCAATATTTATTTCAATCTTTATTGATATTCCTAAAAAGTATTTTAAGGATCTAAATAAAATTAGAAGGAAATTTTTTGTGGAAAGGCAAAATGTTGAGGATTTCTATGGAAAAATTAACTTGGAGATTTGAATCAGGAGGTCTAGAGCTTCCAAATTTCGAGAATTATTATAAAGCAGCCCAATTATGTTTTCTTTCTTCTTTTTTCGAGGTCAGAGAAAAAGTAACTTGGGTAAATATAGAAATATATAAGATACGTGAAAAAGAATCTGAAGAATTACTATATAAATGGAATGAGGTATTATTAACTGGAGAAATAGGCACACCAATATTAAAACATTTGGTTAGAATGTGCATAAGGTACATGTGTTGATAGGAGTTAAGGGGTATACATTAGTGAGGATGCCACTGGTGCAAAATAAATTGATCCTGTTTACGTTAAATAACAAATTTTATTAACTGGTCAACAAAAGGAATAAAATTTATTAAAGACTATTATCAAAGCAGATATTTAATAACATTTGACCAATTGAAAGCAAAAGACCAAAAAGTTAAAAAAAAAATTATATCGATAGTGGGGGGAGGGAGGGAAGAAGGGAGTTTATATTATTGATGCCAGGACAACTGAAACCCTATCTGTGGGTTATGAATGATTGGGAAATACAAGTGGTCTGACACGGAAGAGTTGAGAATGCACAATGGGTTTATTGCACTAGCGGAATTGTGACAGTGTAGTGTAGTGGGTCCTTGGGGTTTGGATAAAGGTCTAATGGGTAATGTGATGGATTATGTTTTATTTTATATTGTATATAGAAATGTTTTGAAGGAGATAAATTGTGAGGTTTTTTTAGTTAGGTCACAAAGATACAAACACTTCAAAACACAGATCTCATTTAAAATGCCAGAGTTCTGTTCAAGCTAGACAGTCCAGGCTCCAAGTGCTTTTGCAAAAACTTTGAAGAATGCCTATAGAGACTTAACAAGTAGGTGTTGATTGGACATGTTGTGGAGTAATGGATTATTGTTTTGGAAAGCAACAGATGAAAGAACTCAGAAGATCAGGTCTGGTGCCACAGACCTGAGGGTCATGTGGTTTTCTCTGAGAGAGAGAGAGAGAGAGAGAATTCAGTTCTACAGTTCAGCAGCAGCAGCTGGGACTGGAACAGGACAAACTGGCAAACTTGTGGAAAAAACCCACTTTGAAGACGGGTTGTGAGTTGTTAGTTCAGCCTGGTCAAAGCCCTTGTGGTCTATATAAGAGGAGATGGCTGGCTGTATAATGTTTCACTTGAAATAAGAGAAACAGAAAAGGAACTCTGGTGACCTGAAAGAAAGAGGTTATCATCTGGAAAACTCTGAGTGGTAAAGAAGGGTTTTGGTTATGCTGGTCTTTATACATCAAAGCATAGAATATAGGAGTTGAGAAGTGATATTGGCCAAATTTGGAATACTGTGTGCAGTATTGGTCCCCAAATTATAGGAAGGATATCAATAATGGAGAGAGGGTGCAGAGAAGATTTACTAAAATGTTGCCTGGATTGCAGTATCTAGAATACAAAGTAAGATTGATGAGATTGGGTCTTTATTCATTGGAGCGTAGAAGGTTGAGGGGGGGATTTGATAGAGGTATTTAAAATTATGAGGGGGATTGATAGAGTAGATGTGAATAGGCTTTCACTTGAGGGTGGATGAGATTGGAATGAGGGGTCATGAGTTAAAGGTTATGGGGCAAAAGTTTAGAAGTAACACGAGTCAATTGTATTATTTAAGAAAAGGTTGGACAGGTATATGGATGAGAAGAAGATGGAGGGTTATGGGCATTGTGCAGGGAGGTGGGACTAGAAAGGGGTGTTTGGTTCGGTGCGGACTAGAAGGGCCTAATGGCCTGTTTCCGTGCTGTAATTGTTATGTTATTATGTTATGTTATGAGAGAAAGCTTCTTCACTTAGAGAATGGTCGTTGAGTGGAATGACCTTTCGGAAGAGGTGGTTGCGGCAAGGTCAATTTTGTCATTTAAGAAAAAGTTGGATAGGTGCATGAATGTGAGGGGATTGGATGGTTACGGGCAGGGTGTAGGCAAGTGGGACTAGAGAAGATCACTTAAATTGGTACGGACTAGAGGGGCCAAGATGGCCTGTTCCCCCAAAGTTCCTCAACATGATTATCCAACTGCACGAAAACCAACAAGGTCGGGTCAGATACAGCAATGAGCTCTCTGAACCCTTCTCCATTAACAATGGCGTGAAGCAAGGCTGTGTTCTCGCACCAACCCTCTTTTCAATCTTCTTCAGCATGATGCTGAACCAAGCCATGAAAGACCCCAACAATGAAGAAGCTGTTTACATCCGGTACCGCACGGATGGCAGTCTCTTCAATCTGAGGCGCCTGCAAGCTCACACCAAGACACAAGAGAAACTTGTCCGTGAACTACTCTTTGCAGACGATGCCGCTTTAGTTGCCCATTCAGAGCCAGCTCTTCAGCGCTTGACGTCCTGCTTTGCGGAAACTGCCAAAATGTTTGGCCTGGAAGTCAGCCTGAAGAAAACTGAGGTCCTCCATCAGCCAGCTCCCCACCATGACTACCAGCCCCCCACATCTCCATCGGGCACACAAAACTCAAAACGGTCAGCCAGTTTACCTATCTCGGCTGCACCATTTCATCAGATGCAAGGATCGACAATGAGATAGACAACAGACTCGCCAAGGCAAATAGCGCATTTGGAAGACTACACAAAAGAGTCTGGAAAAACAACCAACTGAAAAACCTCACAAAGATAAGCGTATACAGAGCCGTTGTCATACCCACACTCCTGTTCGGCTCCGAATCATGGGTCCTCTACCGGCACCACCTACGGCTCCTAGAACGCTTCCACCAGCGTTGTCTCCGCTCCATCCTCAACATCCATTGGAGCGCTTTCATCCCTAATGTCGAAGTACTCGAGATGGCAGAGGTCGACAGCATCGAGTCCACGCTGCTGAAGATCCAGCTGCGCTGGATGGGTCACGTCTCCAGAATGGAGGACCATCGCCTTCCCAAGATCGTGTTATATGGCGAGCTCTCCACTGGCCACCGTGACAGAGGTGCACCAAAGAAAAGGTACAAGGACTGCCTAAAGAAATCTCTTGGTGCCTGCCACATTGACCACCGCCAGTGGGCTGATAACGCCTCAAACCGTGCATCTTGGCGCCTCACAGTTTGGCGGGCAGCAACCTCCTTTGAAGAAGACCGCAGAGCTCACCTCACTGACAAAAGGCAAAGGAGGAAAAACCCAACACCCAACCCCAACCAACCAATTTTCCCCTGCAACCGCTGCAACCGTGTCTGCCTGTCCCGCATCGGACTTGTCAGCCACAAACGAACCTGCAGCTGACGTGGACTTTTTACCCCCTCCATAAATCTTTGTCCGCGAAGCCAAGCCAAAGATATGGGAATACTTCAACCATTTCCAATGTTTTGCCTAGGTTATTTCTATTCAGTATAATGATGAAGAGTTCAAGGCAAGTTGTTGATTCTGATGAATCAGAACTCGTCTCTTGTATAGATCCTGAACTGGTGATAGGAGGTCAAGATTCAAAATGTGAAATGGGATTAGTACATTGGCTTCAGGAAATGAGAGCTAAAGGAAGGAAAAAACTGCTTCGTAAATTTCATTTTAGCATCTTTTATTGCTGTCCTACGTAACATCTTTTCAATGCTGTTGATACTTTATTTTTTATTTAATAGGTTGAACATGTTTTGCCTCTTTTAAAAAGAGGAATTGGAATTCATCATGGAGGCTTGCTTCCTATACTAAAAGAAACCATTGAGATTCTTTTCTCTGAGGGATTATTGAAGGTATGTTCACACTCTCCAAAATATAGTTGATGCACTTGTGCCACATATGAGCCAATATTTTAGGTGAGAATAAGATAGTAAGTGAGCAGGACTTAAACTATTATTGATGCATGGAGTAGTGATCAAAATGGACAGGATTAGGGTTTTGGGATCCAATGAGAAATGTATAGATGTGCCTGGTAGATGATGAATTGAGCCATTATTTTTTTCCATATAGTTAGCAAGTTATAAAAGTTCAAATCAATATCTGTAATGTTTTATTACATACTTGAGAAAGCAGACTTTGCTCATTTCCTTTATCCTAAAGCAGTTAAACTTTCTTGTTATAACTTCAAAAACAATTATTGGAAGTATTGCTGGCAAATTGAGTATCATTGATTGCCCAGAAACTAATCTAATATGGTTGGTGTAGAGAAGAAGTAATTTTATGTGATGGTCTGGTGCAATAGGTAGCTTGTAGGTCATTATTTAAGATCTTATGAGAAATTCAGTTCTGATTAATAGGTTCTACTGAAAATGCTAAATTATTATTTACATGATTTATGCTTGTATACCAATGTTTGTATTTAAATATTTTTTTCTTTTAGGCATTATTTGCAACAGAGACCTTTGCTATGGGTATCAATATGCCAGCAAGGACTGTTCTATTCACTAATGCGCGCAAATTTGATGGAAAAGATTTCCGCTGGGTACAGAGAAATTTTATGTATATTGTTTACAGCTTTGCAGCTATTTAATTAACATCAGAAAATCTACAAAGTATATTTTTAATGATAATATAAATGAACTTGGCTGAGTTAAAGTAGGAAATAATTCAAAGGTAAACCATGGTTGCATTCTATAATTAAATGTGATTTTCAGTGAGTATGTTTGGTTTGGTTTATGATACCTTTTGGGAATTATCACCATTTCCCATGAGGAGAAATGAATTGCAGGATAATCCAAATAGTGAAATGGCATTGAGAGTAGAAAAAAATTGCAAAGTGCTAGATACAGCATTGCTAGGACCTTAATATACTTTGTTGGTCCATTGTGAGCCAATTTTGATTTAAATCTCAATTTATCAAAAAAAGTCTTAATTTCTTTTTGCCACCACCCACCTCTCTAATTATTTAATTGTATATGCTATTTGATTGTTATTTTTCACAAAATTGTTTTGATTTTTAAAAAGTTGTATATCCAAATTATGTTGTCAGTCGTCTTTCTGTTAATTGGTTCCTCATCATCTGCTCCTTTAACCTTACTGAAGAGCCTATCTCCCTAAAAGTGCCTTTCTAACAATGGATAAAATATTGGCTTTATTTTTATTTGGTTTACATTTCACACAAGGTACAAGATTACACTCCAATTTATTAAAAATTGCATAATTCCTATTTCTATGTAACCTAATTTATTTCATGTGTCCACCAATTCCCCAAATGTTCTCCATCCAACCACCTACTTTTCGAGCTTTTGGAGCAGTAAATTAACTTATCAGCACATCTTTAAAATATGGGTGCAAACAAGTACACAAAATGGAAACCAAGTTGAATTTGGGAAGAACGCACAATCTCCATGGAAACAACTGAGACAGTGGCATTAATTGCTGAGCCACTGTGCTCTTTTTTTCCTTTTACACATTATGTTTATTTAAATGTTGGTGTCCTTTCAAAATTACTGTTCAAAAATTGCTCTCTTTTTCAATACAGATTTCTTCAGGGGAATACATTCAAATGTCTGGTCGAGCTGGTAGACGTGGCATGGATGAAAGAGGAATTGTTATTCTCATGGTAGATGAAAAGATGAATCCAACAGTAGGAAAACGGCTTTTAAAGGTGACAAATTCTGTGTAAATGAGTTTTTTGTTAAATTAATGTAATTGTTTTGGTGAAGATTTTAAATGTTCATATTTCATTGCATGGTGTCATTCTTACTTGAACGGACAATTAATAATGAAGTCATATTTTCCAATTAACTTTCTTTCATCTCACTTTAGGGCAATGATTGTGCAGATAAAGCACATTTATGAAAAGCCTTCAAATGATGATTTCTGGAAGCATGTTTATGGCAGTCATGTAAAAAGTTGGATTATTTACTGCTAACATAGTATTTTTAATAAAGTTGCAGAAAATAGCCAAAAATTACATTTTTAAACCTAATTGCGTGTTGTGATTTTAAGATTAGATAACATCAAGTTGTCCAAGGACCAGCAAACTTGAGAAAAAAAATAGTAGGCATTAACTCTGCCTTTAATCGAGTTGCTTTTCTATATCTGTAATATTTTCTTGTATGTATCCATTATCCTTTGACTCCTTTTGAAAATTTTTAAAATTTTTCACACTATGAACCATACTAACCAAAATACACACAAACATTTCCCTCTTGAATATACACAGTATCATTTTCTCCCCTTTTCCCCCCTCCTTTCCTTCCCTCCTTCACCCCTCCCCCCACCCACTCAACGTTCAACCTATATGATACATTAAACCCATTAAACAATGTCATCACACAATGAAAATAAATAAGAAATTTGTGTCATCTACTTTTACATACTGGGTCAGTTCATTTTGTCTTCTCCTTCTGTCATTTTAGGTGGTGGAGGTGCATGGTAGGACTTCTCTGTTGTGTTCCATGTACGGTTCCCAAATTTGTTCGAATACTGTGATGTTATTTCTTAAATTATGTGTTATTTTTTCCAATGGAATACATTTATTCATTTCTATGTACCATTGCTGTATTCTCAGGCTCTAATTTCCAGGTTGACGTAATACATTTTTTTGCTACAGCTAAGGCTATCATAATAAATCTTTTTTGTGCTCCATCCAAATCAAGTCCAAGTTCTTTACTACTTATATTTACTTAGAAGAAAGATCTCTGGATTTTTTGGTATGTTGCTTTTTGTGATTTTATTTAATACCTGGTTTAGATCTTCCCAAAACTTTTCCACTTTCTCACATGCCCAAATTGCATGCTCCTGTTTCCTTCTTACAATGAAAACATTTGTCTGATACTGTTGGGTCCCATTTATTTAACTTTTTGGACGTGGTGTATAGCCTGTGTAACCAGTTATATTGTATCATGCGTAACCTCGTGTTTATTGTATTTCTCATAGTTCCGGAGCATAGCTTTCCCATGTTTCATTCTTTATCTTTATGTCTAGATCTTGTTCCCATTTTAGTTTGGGTTTACAGCTTGTTTCCTCGTTCTCTTTCTCTTGCAGTTTGATGTACATGTTTGTTATAAATCTTTTAATTATCATTGTATCTGTAATCACATATTCAAAATTTCTTCCTTCTGGTAACCTCAGTTTGCTTCCCAATTTGTCCTTCAAGTAGGTTTTCAGTTGGTGGTATGCAAACATTGTACCATGAGTTATACCATATTTGTCCTTCATTTGATTAAAAGATAATAATTTATTTCCCAAAAAACAATTTTGTATTCTTTTGATCCCTTTTCTCTCCCATTTTCTAAAGGAAAGGTTATCTATTGTGAAAAGGATTAGTTGATTTTTGCGTCAATAATAATTTTGGTAGTTGGTAATTTGTTTCTTTCCTTTCTACGTGAATCTTCTTCCAAATGTTGAGCAGATTGTGCAGTACTGGTGAATTCCTATTTTGCTCCAGCTTTTCATCCCACTTATATAGTATATGTTCAGGTACCTTCTCCCCTATTTTATCGAGCTCTAATCTGGTCCAATCTGGTTTTTCCCTTGTTTGATAAAAATCTGATAGGTATCTTAATTGTGCTGCTCTATAATAATTAAAGTTTGGTAGATGTAAGCCCCCTTGTTTGTACCATTCTGTTAATTTATCTAGCGTTATCCTCTGTTTCCTCCCTATCCATAAGGATTTCCTTATTATTTTCTTTAGTTCCTTGAAAAATTTCTCTGTTAGGTGAATTGGTAATGATTGAAATAGGTATTGTACCCTTGGGAAGATATTCCTCTGAATGTTAATGGTAAATCTTTCCAATGTTCTAAGTCATCTTGAAATTTCTTCATTAATGGCTGATAATTTAATTTGTATAGATGGCCTAGATTATTATCTAGTTGTATATATAGGAATCGAATTGCTTGTGTTTGTCATCTAACTGGTGATTCTTTCTTAAACTTTGTGAAATCCGCATTATTCCTTGGCATTGCTTCACTTTTATTTGCGTTGATCACAATGGAACACAATAAGTACCCCGATACTTCTCTATATTCCTTCAATTTCTTATGTAATCCTTTTAATGATATTTCTGGTTCTGTTAATTATACTATGACGTAGACTGATTTTATATTCCCTCTCTTTTATTTTTTATCCCTCTTATTTTATTTTCTGTTCTTATCAGTTCTGCCAGTGGTTCTATAGCTAAAGCGAACAGTGAGGGAGATAGTGGACATCCCTGCTTAGTTGATCTGCTTAATTTAAATTGGCTTGATATATATCCATTTACTGTCACCTTTGCCAATGGTCCCTTATATAATGCTTTAATCCAATTAATATATTTCTCTGGTAGGTTGAACCTTTGTAGTACTTTGAATAAATAATTTCATTCTACTCTGTCAAAGGCTTTCTCTGTGTCTAAGGCAACTGCCACTGTTGGCGTCTTGTTTCCTTGTACTGCATGTTAAGTTAATGAACTTAGAGATATTGTCCGTTGTTCGTCTTTTCGTAATAAATCCAGTTTGATCTTGTTTTACACAGTCGGCCAATCTGTTTGCTAATAGTTTAGCTACTATCTTATAATCTGTGTTAAGTAAAGATATTGGTTCATACGATGCTGGTGTTCATGGATCTTTCCCCGTCTTTGGTATCACTGTAATTATTGCTGTTTTGCATGAATCTGACGTGTTTTGTGTTTCTTCAATCTGGTTTATTACTTCCAGGAGAGGAGGAATTAATAAGTCTTTAAATGTTTTATAGAATTCTATTGGGAATCCATCCTCTCCCGGCGTTTTATTGATCGGTAGTTTTTTTTAATATATCCTGTATTTCCTCTATTTCAAATGATTTTATTAATTTATTTTGCTCCTCTTCTTGCAATTTCAGTAGTTCAATTTTAGCTAGAAACTCATCTATTTTGTCTTCTTTCCCTTCGTTCTCAGTTCAAAATAGTTGCTCGTAGAATTCATTGATTTCATTGATCTCCGTTGGGTTATATGTAATTTGTTTGTCCTTTTTCCTTGATGTCAATACCGTTCTTTTAGTTTGTTCTGTCTTAAGCTGCCAAGCTAGTATTATGTGCGTTTTTTATCCTAGCTCATAATACTTCTGTTTTATCTTCATTATGTTCTTCTCCACCTTGTATGTTTGTAGTGTTTCATATTTTATGTTTTTGTCCGCCAGTTCTCTTCTTTTTTTTGTATCTTCCCTTATTGCTAATTCTTTTTCTGTACTTGCTATTTCCCTTTCCAGCTGTTCTATTTCCCAATTGTAGTCTTTCTTCATCTTAGTTACATAACTTATTATCTGCCCTCTGATGAATGCTTTCATTGCATCCCATAGTATAAATTTATCTTCCACTGATTCCGTATTTATTTCAAAGTACATTTTAATTTGGCGCTCAATGAATTCTCTAAAATCCTGTCTTTTAAGTAGCATGGAGTTTAATCTCCATCTATACCTTCTCAGTGGGATGTCCTCCAACTCTATTGCCAATAACAGGTGTGAGTGATCCGATAACAATCTAGCTTTATATTCCGTTTTCCTAACTCTCCCTTGGATGTGGGCTGACAACAGGAACAGGTCTCTCCTTGAGTATATTTTATGTCTACCTGAATAATATGAGTATTCCTTCTCCTTTATGTGTTGTCTCCTCCATATATCCAAAAGTTGCATTGGTTACTTTGTTCTTTCTGCTAGTCTTTTTTCCAGTTTTATCTATCTTTGAGTCCAAATTAAGGTTAAAGTCCCCTCCTATCAGTATATTCCCCTGCGTATCTGCAATCTTCAAAAAGATATCTTGCATAAATTTTTGATCCTCTTCATTAGGTGCATATACATTGAGGAAATTCCAGAGTTCTGAATATATCTGACACTTTAATCATTACATACCTCCCTGTTGGATCTATTATTTCCTCCTCTATTTTGATTGGTACATTTTTATTAATTAATATAGCCACTCCTCTGGCTTTTGAATTATATGATGCTGCCGTTACATGCCCTAACCAGTCTCTCCTTAATTTCTTGTGTTCCACTTCCGTTAGATGTGTTTCCTGCACGAATGCTATAGCAATTTTTTCTTTCTTCGGTAAATTTAACAGCCTCTTCCTTTTGATTTGGTTATGTATTCCATTAATATTTATGGTCATATAGTTCAACATGGCCATTTCATACTTTCTTTACCTCTCATTTCCGCTTCCTCATCACCTTTCCTCCTTATCCATTTCTGTTTTCTTTTTTAAAACATAAAATATTTCCACTATTCCCACATCTAAAATTCCCTTAACTCCAAATCTCCCCCCCCCTCTCTGAGTTGCCCCCTGTCCCTTGGCAGGCAACCACAACTCCCCTTTCCATTTGGATTGCGAACCCGCTCGCAAGCTTCAACTGATTTCGCAATGACTGTTATTCTCTCCCACCCAGCTCCTTCCAGAAAAGACTTTTATCTTCACATATAACAAAGCTCACCCTCTTAATTCCCCCCTTACTTCCTTTCTTCCCCTTCTTAGTTCTTACTTATACATTATTTTTCTTCTTTATATGAAGTTTGTTGTCATTCTTGTTCTTGTTACATCTCTTCATCTCTCTGTCTGTTTTGCAGGCGTTCTGCAAATTCTCGAGTTTTTTCCGGATCCGAGAACAGTCTGCTTTGCTGCCCCGGGATAACTATTTTATGCACCGCTGGATATCTTAACATAAATTTATAGTCCTTCTTCAGGATCGATTTTGCTGCGTTAAACTCCTTCCTCTTCTTCAGGAGTTCAAAACTTACGTCTGGGTAGAAAAATTTTTTTTGACCTTTGTATTCCAGTGGCTTTTTGTCTTCTCTCATTTTTTTCATTGCCTTCTTCAATATATTTTCTCTTGTTGTATATCTCAGGAATTTTACTAGAATGGATCTTGGCTTTTGTTGTGGCTGTGGTTTTGGGGCTAATGTTCTGTGTGCCCTTTCTATTTCCATTCCTTCCTGTATTTCTGGCATTCCTAGGACCCTGGGGATCCATTCTTTTATAAATTCTTTCATATTTTTGCCTTCTTCATTTTCCTTAAGGCCCACTATCTTTATATTGTTTCTCCTATTATAGTTGTCCATTATATTCATCTTCTGAGCTAACAACTCCTGTGTTTCTTTAACTTTTTTTTATCAGATTCTTCCAATTTCCTTTTTAAGTCGTCCACTTCCATTTCTATGGCTGTTTCTCGTTCTTCCACCTTGTCTACTCTTTTCCCTATTTCTGTCATGACCATCTCTAATCTACTCACTTTTTCTTCTGTACCTTTTGTTCTTCTTTTTATTTCATTAAATTCTCAAGTCTGCCATTCTTTTAGTGCTTCCATATATTCTTCAAAAAATTTTCTATCTATGTCCATTCCCTTTATCTTCTATTTCTCTGTGCAGAGCTTGATGTTCTCCCTCCTCTTCCCCTGTGTCCACTCCAGGATCTGTGTCCTCTACCTGTCTTCCTTGTATCTGCATCTCTTCTGACTTTCTTGTTAGGCTGTTTATCTCAGTTTGCTGGGTATTTTTTTTTAATGGTGTCTTGATGTTGGTCCTCTTTCTCTGGGCTGGTCATCTACTGTGTCTCTGATTTATTTTTTTCATTCTCCTCCCTCCCGTTCCCGTTATTTTCTATATCTTCCCCCTGGGAGCCCTGCTGTCGGGTCTTTCTCAGCTGTTCAAGCTGTAGAGTTCCACTCCACAGCTGGTCCCCCCTCCCGTCGATGTTGTCTTTGTCGTGCGCATCGCGCACATGCGATTCTTCGCGCATGTGCGGTTGCGCACCTCTGTTTGGCTCCGTGAGCCATCCTTGTAGTCCTGCGTGCGGTGGGTTGCGACCCTTTGGGGTTTCCACTGACCTCAGGGAGTGGGCTCCTCTTTCCACGGCGGGCCCCTGCTTCTTCGTACAGGTAAGGCCTTCACCTTTCTCTTCCAGCGTCTTTCCTTCTTTTCTTCCCATTTTTGGCTTTTCTTATTTTGGTGCCATTTCCTCCACACCTTTATTTTTTATTTGTTGTGATTTGTGTGTCTGTGGCTTTGCTTTTTCTTTACTTTTTTCCTTCTTTTCTGGAGAGGGCTTGTATTCTCCTATCGGCCACTACTCCATCACGTGACTCCTTCCATCCTTTGACTCCTTTAATGTCAAGAAAGCTGTTGATACCTTTTCAAGCTGTCATGGTGTCTGAACCTGCCCTTTAGAGCAGTGAGCTCTTTGCAATAGAAAAATCCCCCTCATCATAGTCTGAAATGGCTTACTAATACTCTATATACTGAGATGGGGACAATGTATTGCAAAGTGCTGGATCCATTGTGGGAAGGTGGGGGGATGGTGGGGAAATTCAATGCCCAACGTGGCAGAGCTCATACTTGGCAGCCCAGACCTTGAGGATTACAGGGTCCAGGAGAGCAATGTACTAGTGCAGGACACCAGAGCAATAGAATCCCTTTCCCCACCCCACTCCATCCACCTTCCCAGAAGGAGAAACCTGACGAGGAGCCTGTTGGATAAGAAACCAGTGCAGAGCTTGGTGCACAATTGCCTTGCACCCAGCCACAAGTTGTGTGAGACTGACTTCTGGGAACTTTGATGGAGCTGATGGGAATCAGGTTTTCCAAAGGGCCTTAGGAGTTGACAGCTTCTTAATTGTATCAGGAATCACGGAGAGTAACTTGAATGTCTTGAAATTGGGTTTATTGCTGGACCTGACGCAAGGCTGTGCAGTTATGGTGGTTGCAGGAGCTGTCTCGATCCATGGATACATTAAGCCTCTGAAGAGGCTCATTTTTCCTTCTCTTTTTTTATCTTGATAGTTGAGCTGGCATAGTAACACTTCTCTGTGTTTTACGTGGACCTCTCTTTTCACAAGCAATGGCATCCCCTTTTTCTATAAAATAATGGTAAACTGAAATCAAATGAGTTTATGTTACGGCCCCAATTCACCATCTTCTCTTCAGTAAAGACTGATCCAATCCAGTCATCCAATACAGAAATGGATGAATAGCTTCATATCCTTTAATTTTCTCTGCCAGTGAATATGCCATCCATGCACACACTGGGTATTATCTTCAATCTTGTCAGGTTCTTGTAATGCAAATTATCCAATGCCTGCTATTTTCTGAAACCCTGAAAAGACATTGGTACTTTATCAGTCTGCATCAGGCTTTGAATATGATCCACCTCCAATTACTATCCAGGAGGACTCTGGATAAGTTGAGCACTTATCTTACCTCACAATCCATGTACACTTCCTTCTAATGGAAAGATACTTTGACACTTCTTCACTGATTATAACTAAGGCAGGGCCTGTAGTTGCCATCCCTGTACACTCTGAAGGATACTAAACAGAAGTGATCTACCAAGCACATCTGCAGTTACTAAAATAATGTAATCATGTCTGTATTTGGAACATTCTGCCCATTGTGGGAAGATAGTCATAGAAATGTTATGTGTATGATTTGATGGATAACAATAATCAAAATTCCAACTGAAACCAGTATCAATCAAACACATGCACCAACTTGGCTTGTCTTGACATTGTGTCCAAATATGAGATTCTAACTTTCCCAAAAAAGTTCTCTACTCCCAACTCAATCTGATCCTGTGTTGGCCAATAGAAATAATTTTATGACATTTTGCTTAAAAAGAGGATAAATGTAAACATCACAGTCTTAAGAGGAGCAGGCTAGTAGCAGGTCACAATGATGTCACATCCTACAAATGGGAGTGGCCCACTTTGAGGAGAAGTGCTCTGCAATTGGAGAAAGAGAGAGGAGGAAGTCAAGGGGAAAAAAAAGTAGATAAGTGTCCTGCAAGGAAATATTTGTATCTTCCATGGTGGGTTTGTTGTTCCAGGATTGATCAATTCAGTTATCTCTGGATTTGTAAGTAAACATTTGGTGGAGGTCATCCTTGAACAGTGGGAAATCACAGACAGTGACAATTATGCATTACCTGACATGTCTTCTTTGGCTTGGCTTCGTGGACGAAGATTTATGGAGGGGGTAAAAGTCCACGTCAGCTGCAGGCTCGTTTGTGGCTGACAAGTCCGATGCGGGACAGGCAGACACGGTTGCAGCGGCTGCAGGGGAAAATTGGTTGGTTGGGGTTGGGTGTTGGGTTTTTCCTCCTTTGCCTTTTGTCAGTGAGGTGGGCTCTGCGGTCTTCTTCAAAGGAGGTTGCTGCCCGCCAAACTGTGAGGCGTCAAGATGCACGGTTTGAGGCGATATCAGCCCACTGGCAGTGGTCAATGTGGCAGGCACCAAGAGATTTCTTTAGGCAGTCCTTGTACCTTTTCTTTGGTGCACCTCTGTCACGGTGGCCAGTGGAGAGCTCGCCATATAACACGATCTTGGGAAGGCGATGGTCCTCCATTCTGGAGACGTGACCCATCCAGCGCAGCTGGATCTTCAGCAGCGTGGAATCGATGCTGTCGACCTCTGCCATCTCGAGTACTTCGACGTTAGGGATGAAAGCGCTCCAATGGATGTTGAGGATGGAGCGGAGACAACGCTGGTGGAGGCGTTCTAGGAGCCGTAGGTGATGCCGGTAGAGGACCCATGATTCGGAGCCGAACAGGAGTGTGGGTATGACAACGGCTCTGTATACGTTTATCTTTGTGAGGTTTTTCAGTTGGTTGTTTTTCCAGACTCTTTTGTGTAGTCTTCCAAAGGCGCTATTTGCCTTGGCGAGTCTGTTGTCTATCTCATTGTCGATCCTTGCATCTGATGAAATGGTGCAGCCGAGATAGGTAAACTGGTTGACCGTTTTGAGTTTTGTGTGCCCGATGGAGATGTGGGGGGGGCTGGTAGTCATGGTGGGGAGCTGGCTGATGGAGGACCTCAGTTTTCTTCAGGCTGACTTCCAGGCCAAACATTTTGGCAGTTTCCGCAAAGCAGGACGTCAAGCGCTGAAGAGCTGGCTCTGAATGGGCAACTAAAGCGGCATCGTCTGCAAAGAGTAGTTCACGGACAAGTTTCTCTTGTGTCTTGGTGTGAGCTTGCAGGCGCCTCAGATTGAAGAGACTGCCATCCGTGCGTACTAATGTGAAGCTTTTGAAGAGGTTGTTGTCTGAGGGACAAAACACAAAATGGCCTTTCATTCCAGATTGATTTGTACTGTAGTTCCATTAGTTTCTGATACTAGAACAACTGTGTCAATTAATTTTGCCTTATACACTGTTGAGAGTATTTTAATTTAGTTGTAATTTCATGGGCTTCAAAGAAGACCTTGTTAGTGTAGTGATTAGTGCAACACTATTACAATTGCAGCAGTACAGGTTCAAATCCAGCACTGTATGCTTTCCCTGTGATCTCACAGATTTCCTCTGCGTGCATCTGCTTTCTCCCATTTTCCATGGGTAAAATTGGACAGCATGCCTTGTGGGCCAGAAAGGCCTGTTACCATGCCGTATCTACATTTTTCTACATTTGTTTTTACAAAAATTAGCTAGTTTGCTTTAGAGCCGGTAAGAGCATAAACCCAACTAACATTTTTGTGTACTGCAGTCTATTTTGCCATTTTAACTGTATGTCATTGGAATATGGGAACAGTTTATTTCTATTACATATTTGTAATAGTTAAAAACTACATAATTTATTTGTGTTCTTCTCCCAGTGACAGTCTTGTGCAATTCAATGATTTCTTGGAATAAACCTTCCAAGAAATTATGTGAAAATATCTGGGACATCATGACGCTTTGTATAAGCTATCCAGCATGACGAGAACTATTGATATTTTGACTCTGAAATGAAAAATTGTCATGAATCTTATGGTTAAACAGCAATTTGAGAAATAGAACAGTTTGTATACATGCCAAAACTTAATCCCAACTGTATTATATAATTATAGCTTTGATGAACTGTGCAGTGCTCAAGAAAAATTAACAGGTTTCCGCTCTGTTAAATTTGCTCTGTACCTTGGCTTGAAGTACTATGTTAAGTGAGTTTTAATTTAAAGCTTCCATAGAATGTATACATTTTTAATTGATTCATTGCTTTGTAGCAACCTTTTCAAAGTTGTTCATGATGGAGTAATGAATCTTTACTGCCTCTCATTGATAAGAACTTGAAAGCCAAAGCACAAGTTATGGAAAAACACAAAAATGCTGGAGGAACTCAGTAGGTAAACATATATAACTGAAGTTCCAGGCCTGTGCCCTTCTTTAAGTGAAAAGCAGGCAAGTGCATGAATAAAAAGGCTGGGAGAGAAGGGAATAAAGGCAGGGGAAGGAGCACAAACCAACAGGGGGGTGGCTCTATAAATGTGGACCTGGAGGAAAGGAGAAAGAAGGAATCAGAAGAGAAAAGGAGAATTAGATAACAGGTGTGGAATGGGCTGGCTAATGGAAACGAGAAAAGTCGATGTTCATACCATCTAGTTGAAGGGTGCTCAGGCAGAACATGAGGTGCTGTTCCTTCATTTGGCAGGTTGTCTGATAGTGTAGAGACTATGGGAATGGGGCAGGGAATTCCCCTTTTCTTCACCTACTGCTCCACTAGCCTCTTTCTTCTTTGGCTTGGCTTCGCGGATGAAGATTTATGGAGGGGGTAAAAAGTCCACGTCAGCTGCAGGCTCGTTTGTGGCTCACAAGTCCGATGCGGGACAGGCAGACACGGTTGCAGCGGCTGCAGGGGAAAATTGGTTGGTTGGGGTTGGGTGTTGGGTTTGGCTCTACACCCAAACATACCATCCATCCCCTGCCATTGCTGTCACCTACTACGTGATCCCACAGTCATACACATTTTACCCTCTCCGCCATCTGCAGAGATCACTCCCTCCACGACATCCTTGTCCACTCCTCCCTTCCCACCAATTGCACCCTTCGCACCTGCCTCTGACCACAAGAAATGCTACACTTGCACCCACACCTCCTCGCTCACCACCATTCGAGACCTCAAACAGTCCTTCCAAGTGAAGCAACAATTCACATTAATCCATAGGGGTCATCTACTGCATCTTGTGCTTCATTTGTGGTCGTCTCAACATCAAAAAGGCCGGGTGCAGACTGGGAGTTTGCATCGTTGAGCACCTTCTCTCTGATGCAATAATGGGGTTTTCCCAGTGGCAACCCACTCAATTCCCTGCCCCATTCCCATGCTGACGTGTTTGTCCTCAGTTTTGTGCACTGCTAAACTGAGACCACCTGCAAATTGGAGGATCAAAACCTCATATTACATCTGAGCACCCTGCAACGAGATGGCATTAATATCGACCTCTCCGGTTTCTGTTAGCCCACCCCCCTCCCCCATCTTTCCTCTTCCCCATCCCTATTTTCCTCTAGCTTGCTCTCTTTGTCACTCTCTTTCTCTTTCCCTCCTTTCTTCGAGCTCTGCATTCACAGAGCCACCTCTTCCCCCAATCATTTCTCATCTTCCCTCACCAGTCCTCCCATCGTCTCCAATTATCACTTTTGTCTGTTGGCCTGTGTTCTTCTGTCTGCCTTTCTTCCCTTCTCCCCCAGCCTTTTTATTCAAGTGCCTGTCTGCATTTTGCTTACACCTTGAAGAAGGGCTCAAGCCCGAAAGGTTGGTTATATATCTTTATCTCCTGTGGACACTTCAAGAACTGCTGAGTTCCTCAAGCATCTCTGTGTTTTCACCATGATCCCAGCATCTGTAGATTTTTGTGTTTCACACAAGCTTTGGAGTTGGATTTCACACATTTTTAAAATGGTTCATTTTTCCTTCATCTGGATCGTGAGTCTGCTGCATCAGCCTGACTCTAGTGTCTCCCAGAATCCATATTTCTTTTTGTGCAGTTTACCTTTTATATCTAGCCTTATTCACCACAACCTGAGTTAACTCACTTGTATGTTTTCCATAAAGTCCTCATGCAGGACTGTCTTGGACTTTGTTGTTTTATCCTGCTCTTGTCTCATAGATCATAGTTCTCCCCCCCCCCCCCCCACCACTATGATTCTGTTCTTTCTCTCCTCCAGACGCTTTACATTTACATCTGTAATACCTTTGATCCCAGAAATTTAATCTCAGTAACTGAAAATCAAGAAAACTAAAAGATGATTTTTTTTTCATAATTATAATCCTCTAAATCCTGAATCTAATACTCTTCTGTTGTTCCATCTCTATTTCTGTAAATGGGGATTGCAAATAATGTTCCAAATCCCATAAAACCAATGTACAAATTTGTTCTTAACGAGGTTTTATATTCTTAAAACCTGAAACCTATTGAAAATCAAATAAATGGCGTAGCGGTTAGCACAAGGCCTTTACAGCGCCAGTTATTGGGGCCAGGGTTTGAATCCCGCACTATCTGTAAGGAGCTTGTACATTCTCCCATGTCTTCGTGGGTTTTCTCCAGAGGCTCTGGTTTCCTCCCGCCGTTTATTGGGTGTGATTGGGTGGCATGGGCTCATGAGGCAAAATGGCCTGTTGCATGCTGTATATCTAAATTTAATTTAAAATTAAAATTTAAAATCTAAAATGCACTGAAAAGCACTCCATATGCGAGATAGCATCTGCAGAAATAGGAACCGACTTAATGTTTCCAATCTATTTCCCTTTATCAGAATGCTGTGAAAATCCAATCCTGGCACCTCAGAGAGTCTTTCTTTCTTCCTTAAAGAGAGTTCTAAGCATGTCTTTCTATCTTTCATTATATAATATCTTTTTCAACCTGATTTACTTTTTTCTGAGATAAGTCTGTCTTTTGTGGGGTACTAGATCGTCTCTGTTTCAGTTCAACTCTGGCTTCTTCCCTCAGATCTTTTGATGACTATTAATATTGCATTCTTAGATAACTTCAAAGTTTCTTTACATTTGTTGCCTATTTCCAGCCTGCTTAATCTAATCTGGTTCTGTTCTATCTTGATATCCTAATTGGGAGAATAACTAATAATCCTGACATTTCTACAGACTTTGATTGCTATCTTAACTGAATATGCACTTGGCTTCCAGTAAACATTCTTTTGTTTGTGGTCTCCATTTTAACTGCTTTTATGACAATGCAATCCACACTCGTCTTCAAATTTCCTTGGTTTCTGCTCCCCTAGTTTCAACTATATTTCCTCCATTTCCCACACTATAGTTCTAACCTATACTTTGTCCCAGGCAGTGTGAGAATAGGGTTTTCCACGTCCTCAACTTTACTCAGCCAGTTTCTACGTTCAATGGGGATCATCCTTGGTCAACTTGATCAAAGTCCTCCAGCAGGCAAATATTCCCCTCCTTTCCTCTTTCATCATTCTTAGGGGATTCCTTTATACCTTTCCATATTTCCACAAAGTCCTCATGCAGGACTGTCTTGGACTTTGTTGTTTTATCCTGCTCTTGTCTCATAGCAGCACTTTCCAATGCAACCCCAGGAGTCGTAACACCTGTTCTATAACAGCTTCTTATTTTACCATCCGAGGAACCACATAGTTCTTTCCACTGAAGCAGCAATTCACTTGTACTATTTTTAATCTGCATGTTGCATTTGGTCTTCATCATATGGGTTCCTCCCCATTGGAAAAACCAAGCGCACATTGCAAAACCTTTTTTTTGGCAGAACATTTGGACTCCAGGTAGGAGTTAAAGCAAAATTGCAAGATGTCTTCTTTCCTTGTACAGTTTCAAATATGATTTTATTTAGAAAAGCCCACCTTGAATATGACCTAATTTTTTTAAAAAGTGGATTTTATTTTTTCTGATAAATTGAGGGGAATATCTTTTGAGATTTTTGTGCCTTTTTTGTGCAAATCCACTTAAAGAACTAAGAGTCAGTTGAGATCAGTTTCTTTTTCCAACAATTTTTTTTATATTGCAGGGTTCAGCTGATCCTCTAAACAGTGCTTTTCATCTGACTTACAACATGGTTTTGAACTTGCTTCGTGTTGAAGAGATCAACCCTGAATACATGTTAGAAAAGTCTTTCTACCAATTCCAGAATTACAAGGCAATCCCTGGATTGATGGAAAGTGAGACACTATTATTTTCTTAATGTTTTTGTTGTAACATCAAATTGTTTTTTTTTCCTGATAGGTTAAAAACAGTAGAACTAACTTGTGCACATATTTTACATTGGACACAACATTTTTAAGGTAAACAAGGGAGACTGCAGATGCAGGAAAACTTGAGCAAAATTCAGAAAGAAATCCTTTTTTTGGCTCAAAATATTCACCATCTTTTGCCTTCCATGGATGATGCCTGACCTGCTGAGTTTTCCTGTATTTTGTGCATTGTAGATTTTTAACAAGTTTGAAAGCCGCTTATTTCCAGAAAGCCAACTTCCTGAGAGATCCTCACTAGTGTCATTCTGATGTGATTGTGATGTTTGAGTCCTCAGTTTCCCAGTAGTTACACTGGGAATTATGGATGCCAATAGATGTCGCCCAAATTCAGTGAAACCATTCATTTCAATGCACACTTTTGACCCAGCAAGATGGAAGTTTCAGGTCATTTGCTTTTTTTAAATTAAATAACAAAAGTACTTTAATGTATTTCATTGTTTTCTCATCTACATGTTGCTGCAGGTAAGTGTGAGGATTAATAACTTGTTGCTTATTGAGGTGAGCTGAACAGAACTATGCTGTGGATCAGCCATTCTCAATGTGGGCAATAAGGCCCCCTCCCCCTGGGGACCACAGCACATTTAAGGGAACCATGAACTGAAATCAGAAAATATTTTTGTTTTATGTAATTGGTGGGAGATAAGAACAGAAGAAACCAATTAAACTTTACTGCTTCACAGGGAATGGGGCCCATAACCTTTGGGGAGAGTCCAAAGGGATCGATAACAAAAATGGTTGAGAATGGCTGCGATAGATGATGTGCTGTGCATCACATAGATTTTCAGTTATGGATCTATTTTGTTACAATAGATACATAGGTTTTAAAGAATTAAAATACATGCATATGTCTGGATCATATCTACAAAATGAACATTCAATATCTCTTTATTGTAGAATCTACCCATTCCACATTCATGTGGAATCATAGTACAGCACAAAATCAGGCTCTTTTGGCTACTTTGTCCATGTCCACAATGATACCTATCAATACTAATCCCATTTCCTTTCATTAGGCCTGTAAACTGCCACACCTTCTCCTGTCTTAAGTACAGTAAAATCCCCATTATCTGACACCTGTCGGATATGCAAATTTTCCAGGTGACACGCATTAAAAATACACCTTTTAAAAGACAAAAGACAGAGCAAAATGTAATTTGAAAAAAAAAATCAGTATTGTAGTCTTTAATTAAGTAAAGTTCACTTTATTCAGTTAATTACCGTAATTTACAAAATTTTCATTCACATTGACCACCGCCAGTGGGCTGATATCGCCTCAAACTGTGCATCTTGGCACCTCACAGTTCGGCGGGCAGCAACCTCCTTTGAAGAAGACCGCAGAGCCCACCTCACTGACAAAAGACAAAGGAGGAAAAACCCAACCCCAACCAACCAATTTTCCCTTGCAACTGCTGCAACCATGTCTGCCTGTCCCGCATCAGACTTGTCAGCCACAAACGAGCCTGTAGCTGACGTGGACATTACCCCTCCGTTAATCTTCGTCCATGAAGCCAAGCCAAAGAAAAAGAAAAGAAAAATTCAAAACCCAATCACCGTGCTGCCATCATAATTAATTTTCTCCCCTCCAGCTGACAACCAGACTCACCTCCACGCAAGTGTCCGAGTCAGACCCTCGGTGCAACCCGACTCACCTCCATGGAGGTGTTGCAGTCAGACCTTCGGCACAACCTGTCTACCTCCACACCAGTGTTCTGGTCAGGTCCTTGGCACACCTTGCTTTAATTCAAACCCCATTCACAAGCTCTATAACAGCATTGTGCTAGCTGTTACGCTAACCATACAGCCATCATAATTAACTCCCTTCCCCAACTTTACAGATAAAGCCTTACTGATAAACAAAAATATACTAATAAATACTCTTTCCAGGCAGAGATAGGGAGACACTTTGGGAGGGTCACCCCAGCACCGACGGCCACTTCATCCTGGGCAACGCCATTTTATTAAAACACAACTTTATTGAAACTTTATTCAAACTGCTGCTGCGGATGGGGCACAACCCACAGTGCCAGAAACACATGTTCAATTTGAGTTTGGGTGCTGTTATGTGGAGTTTGCCGAATTCTTTTGATTGTATGGGTTGCCCTCCAGGTACTCTGGTTTCCTTCCACATGTGAAAGGATGGTAGGTTAATTGGCTAATGTAAGTTGCCTTTAGTGTGTAGATGATTGGTGGAACCTGGGGGAATTGATAAGAATGAAAGGCATACAAAAAAAATGTATGATTAGTGTAAATTGGTGACTGAGAGCCTGCACCTTGTGGGCTGAAGGTTCTGTTTGTGTGCTGTATCTCTCTGACTATCCTGTGTTTACATCAACAGTCACAGAAGCACGTCAGTGACTGTATGTTTCCCTAAATATTGTCTCCTGTATTTTCAAACTAATTAAACCTGAGATTTTGCATGAGATGTATTTTACTTTAATGTTTGGGTTGAATATAATGTATATTGAATATTGTGTAACTGGAAGCCCTTTAAAGTAAAAAAAAACACTTTTCTGAATTATAAAAAATACATAATTTTCTTTATATTCCATATTTGATGGCATTTCAGACCCATGGACATTTCAGCCCACCCTCCCCACCCCCCCATTTCAGCTGGGAATATTAAGATTTTAATACTAAGCATTAAAAGATAGGTAAGCATTTAACTTCACATACAAGACCTGGGTGGAGGGCGGTGGTTTGGTATTTTTAAGCTATTTTTGGGGGGAAAAATTGGGTCTTGTATGCCATCAAATACAGTAATTTCTAAATTGACAAATGTAACATTCATGACATGACAATTCTTTGAATGGAATCCAAAAGAGTTATGGATGTTGACAAATATGCAGGTAATCAGTTATGGGATTCTTCTGATAGCTGCCTTTGTAGCTGTTGATTGGTCCATCCCATGCACACATTGTTGACAACAGTCTAGTGAAGTGGATCAGTTGCACTTCATTCCATATCTGAAAAGGCTAAGTCAAATGCATGTACTAAATAAATAAATGTCCATTGACAACATTGTATCTCAGCTGAGGAATTGCAACAGGACAAGCTTTGTGATTGGGCTCAGAGCGAAGAATATTGGGCAGCACAAAGGACACTATACTCAGCAAGCCAGTCTTTTTAAAATGGAGGAACTAAATTTATGGTGGGAATTACAGAAATGTTCGAAATAAATAGAGTAATTTTTGCCTTACTATTGTGTGTAAATCAATCCCAGATTCTTAACACCAATCTGTGAATAAATAGATTTCTCATTAAATGCAGCTAATGCATAAATGGTGACACAAGATTTAATGTGAAAGTAAAATTAAACAATTTTCCATGACTTCACATTTTCTTATGTTCGTCTGTTTTTTTTTTATAAACTTTGATTTATTTGGGCCATTTATAGTTTATATTTTGTATCCTTATCTGTATTTGTAAGGGTTAAAATCCAGATTCTGTAAGAAGTCTGTGAAGGCATTGTTGACATTCTTTGAGTGTCTCCATAGAAATGTATTCTTAGCCAAGGTCCTCTCTCTGTGTTTTAAGAAAAGTTCAGTTTTGAATTTTCTTCTGTTGAACAAAGATGGAGGGATTTGAAATAGACTGATAACTTTTATTGACTGTTTTAAGTTTCTTTATAAGCATCATTTAATCATATATCAAAGATGTAATAATGTAGTAACCTATATAAGGTTCAGTAAACCGTGGAAAACTTATTTCAACTTTGGTACAGATCTTTTTTTGAACGAGTATTAAACAGCCATATTCTAGTCTCTCCAGCGACTATAAAGGAAGATAGTTGCATTGATTAGTCAATAAAAGAGGAACCATTGACTCAATAGTTAATAAAAGATGGAATTTAAGACTATAGAAAGTTGGAAATTGGATTTGGAATTTGGACTAGATCGATTGGACTCTGTTCAGAGTATTTTAAACAAGGAGGCACAATCATCAACAGCACCAAATAGCATAGGCTACATCAATGACTACCACCCAGTAGCACTAACTTTTACTGAGATGAAATGCTTCGAGGGGCTGGTCATGGCCAGAATTAACATGTACCTAAGTAAAGAACTGGACCCACTGCAATTCGTCTATTGTCACAATCATTCAATATTGCTGGCTCTCCAATTAGCTCTGGATCACCTAAAAAAACAGCAATTTGTACATGTGGCTGCTCTTCATCGACTACAGTTCGGCCTTACAATACTCTTACTGCTGGTCAAGAAGCTACAAACTCTGGATCTCTGTACCCCACTCTGCAACTGACTTTCTCATTGGAAGACCACAGTCAGTATGAATTGGAAACAATGTTTCTTCCTCACTGATCATCAACACAGGTGCACCTCAAGGATGCATGCTTAGCCCATTACTTTACTCATTATATTCCCATGTCTCTGGCCAGGCACAATTTTAATGCCATCTATAAGTTGGCCAATGATACCACAGCTGTCGGCAGAATCACAAACGGCAATGAGGAAGTGTGCAGGAGGGAGATGGATCAGCTCCTTGAATGATGTAAAGACAACAGTCTTGTGCTAAATGTAAGAAAACCAAGGTGATTGTAGACTTCAGGAGGAAGTCAGGGGAACACGATCTTGTCTTCATCGAGGGCTCAGTAGTGGAGAGGGTCAAGAACTTCAAAATTCCTGGGTGTCAACATCTCTAAAGATCTGGCCTGGAGCCTCCACGTTGATGCAATCACAAAGAAGGCTTATCAGTGGCTATACTTTGTGAGGTTTATGAGGCAATTCGGTACATCACCGAAGACTCGTGTGAACATCTACAGGTGTACCGTGGAGAGCATTCTGAAGGTTGCATCACTGCCTGCTATGGAGGCACTAACTCTCAGGACAAGAATAAACTCCAGAGGGTTGTTAACTCAGCCTGCGACATCACAGGCACTAGACCACTCCATCTACATGAGGAGATGTCTTAAAAAAGCAGCCTCTATCATTCAAAGACCCCACCACCCAAGTCCTGCCCTCTTCACTCTGCTACCATCAGGGAAAAGGTACAGGAGCCTATAGATGAGCACTTGAGGGCACATCTTCCCCGATGCCATCAGATTCTTGAATGATCAAGGAACCAAAGACACTGTCTTACTTTTTGTGCCCTGTTATTATTTTTTAATGTTATTTTTATAGTAATGTTGTAAGATGGTTATAATATGTATGTTTGTACTGTGATGTCGCAAAATACCAAATTTCATGACTTGTTCGTGACAATAATTTCTGATTCTGAAGAAGCGGAAAGCCTTACTAATGGATTCCTTCTGAGTGTTTATTGCAAGTTGGAACACAGTTTGGAGAAACTGCCGCTTGTCCTTTGAGGACTGTTTTGGTTTTGGAATTATTGTTGTGAATGTTTGGTGCCTGAGTGCGATGGCTGAATGGATAAGATTGCAGCTGCTGTACTTGTAGAGCTATGTGTCAAGAAGATAAAGGTCACAGATCTTAAAGAAGAGTTGCAAAGGCGGCAATTAGATGCAAGTGGAAACATACTGATTCTTCAAGCAAGACTGAAGGATGCTGCTGGGGATACAGATCCCACAGAATTACTGCAAAAAACATTAATAGAAACTAAGATCAACCACAAGGTAATGGCTGAAGCTGAGCCACAAGATGGTGGTGAGGAGGATGGGCAATTCAAAATGGAGACAGAGTCAGATATTAAGGCTGACATACTGAATGAAATAGGACCTAAGGATAGTATGTCAAATGCTGAAAGCAGGAGAAGTAAGAGGAGTTCTAGATCAGGCTCCAGAGGTTCAAGTACTGAATCTATTCATCTAAAGATTCAGGCAGACATGGTAACACTTGAAGCAGAAAAATAACAATGTTTTTAAATCGAACTTAGAAGAGCGGGAGGCGCAGATAACAATAACACGAGAAGAGGATCAGCTGCGAATGTTACATCAGGGATAAATTACAAAATAATTAAAGGCAGAAAAAGCTAGTGTATAGTAAATATTCTCATAATGTGGTCAGAGAATAAAAATATTCATAATTGATTTCAATTTTAAATAAAACGAGATGTCATTAGTAGCAAAATGGCATTTTTCCTGATCTATTACTTAAATTAAATATATTCTTCAAGCAAACCCTATGAAACGAAGCTTGCTCCTTTGCAATTAAAATTTCAAAATAATTTATTTTGATGACATTGTCTGTATGTGTATATTCTTTAACTCATTCTTCCTACCGAGATCTAATTTATTATTTGACCTTATTTGCCCTAACAAGTACTCGAACAATCACCTGAATTCCAGCAATCTATTTTTGTTACTCCTAGCAGTTTGATAAAATTGAGTGGCTTGGTAGGCCATTACTGAAAACAGTGAAAAGTCACCCAATGCTGCACTGTTACCTGGGATTGTAAATTTGCTGCCTGGCTTTATGGGAAAATTGTGAGAATAAGCCCAAGGTCAGGCTTCATCTTCAGGCCAAGAGTATGAGTTACTGATTCTTACATTGTTATTTAGTTTATGGAATCATTTTAGTCCACATTCAGGAGGGTAGTTCATGATTTGTTCATAAGCATTACATTAACAAATTTTGTGCTAGATTCTTGAAATGATCCCTTAACAGTGTTTGGACTTTAAGCTGCACACTCTACAACTAGTTCAATACTATAGTGAGAAGTATTTAAGAATATGCTGATATGGCAAAGTTTGGCATAGATCAAGAATGGAATGCAAAGATTTTGTTTGGAAAGTAAA
Organism: Narcine bancroftii; assembly: GCF_036971445.1. Classification (NCBI taxonomy): domain Eukaryota; kingdom Metazoa; phylum Chordata; class Chondrichthyes; order Torpediniformes; family Narcinidae; genus Narcine; species Narcine bancroftii. The sequence continues at coordinate 80,980,598 of NC_091471.1, forward strand.
AGAAGCAACATCTTGTGTTTCCCAAAATTGCTGATGTCAGTACATTTTTGATATCACATGGTGAATGGAGTTTTGGTCATTCGAAACATAACCAGGAGGAGATTCTCATTGTCATTTTGGATGTGTCCTGGCAGTTACTTTTCATATTTCAAAGCTAGGCTTTGAAACATTTTTTGTTCACTGTGCAAGGTTTTATGGTTCGATTAACTTAAGGTAATACATCGATGACATTGAATTTATACTATGTGAACTCTCAAGTTTTCAAGACAGCTGGTTCTCTGTTGTGCGGTTAGATGAGTCTTAAAAGAGTTGGTAATCCCAAAAGTTGGGATTCTTCTTATTCAGCTATATTTGAACTGCAAGTGCATTTCCTAATGGATATTGTGGAACTGACCACTTCTTGGTCTTTTAGCTAAGATCAAATGTAGGATATGGTGGAACTGCATAAATAATAATCAAGAATGTTCCCAGTGATTGTTCATTGTAAGCAGTGGAATTTTAACCAGTTAACTAGAGTCATAGCTCAATGATGTCCATTGGTAAGCCTGTAAATTTTATCTGGAGAGGTGATATTCGGTGAGAGTAATTTCTGATTGGATTTTCTGCATGGTCTATTTTGAAACTATTAAGCATGCAGTGGGGATTTGACATGCCTGACTGGAAAAAAAAAAGTTGTATTACCAAGAGCACTACCGTGCTGAAAACCTGATGTGAACTCTTCACTGCTCTGCTACAAACTAGGCTTTTGGGAACCTAGCACAAGCCTCTGGCCATTCTGTTGCTACATGCTGTTGTTCCAGGAACTTTGCTCAAATCCAATGATGAACTGCTCATAGCTCATTGTTGAGAAACTACTTATGATGCCTAGTGTTTGGTTGACTAGGTGAGTGGTGCAGCCTTGTTAGCAAAGGAAAATACCTGGGATGGGGAAATTGTGCAAGCAAACAAAAGAGAGGGGAGGCAGCAACTTTCATGACATCCAAGAGGGAAGTATTGAGGGAGACACAAGGATGAAGATAGACTTCCAAATGCACAGGAGCTGAAGTTCCCCAATGGTGGCCCATCTTAATGATGATGGCGAGTATGTTACGCTGAATTAAATTTTTTAGCAATGAGTTGCGACATCATTCATGCATTCTACCCAATATCAGCTCTCAGAGATGTCCTCTTAGAACCATGGCTGGGCAATTTATAATTGCATGAGGCAATTATGCAGGAGCCATTTGCCTAAGGTTTCTGACAAACCAATAAGCAATGCATTTTAAAGTATGTTAGGACACATTTCTAAAAGTGTTCAGCCTGGAGGATCAAGCCAGCATTCAATGGCATAGCACCAAGTGGGATATTGGGGAATTTCAGTTCATTAGAATTTTTTTTATTGCAGGTAGCTGTGATAACTCTGCAGGTGTGTACTTTTCAAAGTTCAATTTATTGTCAGATTACATAGATGACATCACGTACAACCGTGAGATTTTTTTTCCTATGGGCCAGACAGAATTTCTATTTATTAGTAACTCTAAATTTTTCCCCAAAAGGGAAAGTCAGACAGAAAGATGTTGAGGATTGAGGATAAATATTTGGATCCATAACTACAGCTGATATTTTAGAGAAGTTGCTGATAAGAATTTTCCACATAGATTTTGAAGTAGCCCTTTGGATAAGTGGTGTGGAAGTGCATTGAGATGAAAAATTTGATGCTGTTTGACTTAAATCTTATAGCTTCAGCAATTCATTTGATATGCCAGTTGAATGCATTTTCCCATAGTTTATATTTGAATATCTTGGTTTAAAGCAGTTATGCTCATGAGATCAACTGTAATTTTACTTTCGTATATATTTGGAGAATCACTGGAGCTAACATACAATTCTTTAACCCAACATGGATCATTAACAATGGTCTGAGAGATGGAAATGTTAATTATTGTGCAGCACCCTTATTCTAATAAAGTTATTGGTGTGACAAAATTGTAGGAACTTAGGCATTATTTGATTTACAAAAGCACAATTCTGACAGTGGGGGAAATCAACAATAGTCTTGCTGATTGCATAAAACTGTGATTGTAAATGAGTTCCATCCATTTTGAATTGTAATTTCTGTTGAATAAGAAAAGAAAAATGACAATAGTTACAAAAAGTTACCAACACTTTAAACTCATACTGGAACACATATTTATGGTGATCCACCACAGGCATGTTTAAAAGAAGAATACAAGTGTGTTACATTCTCATGCTTTTATGGAATGCTGCCGTTTAGCCCTAGAAAGCTGCACTTACATTGTACTTTATAACATTAAAGGAGGTGTTAAATATTTAGGAAGAAGGTCATTACTATTCCTTCACCAATATCTTAGAGTTTCCATAGTCAAGAATGTAATACCTAGGAAGTAAATTTATGACGGGTGTAATATGACAATAGACAATAGACAATAGGAGCTGGAGTAGGCCATTTGGCCCGTCGGGCCAGCACCACCATTTTAGATCATGGCTGATCATTACCATCAGTACCCCTTTCCAGCCTTATCCCCATAACCCTTAACTCCGTTACCCACAAGAGTCTTATCTAACTCTCTTTTGAACATAGTCAGCGAATCCGCCTCTACCACCGTCTGTGGCAGAGCATTCCACAGATTCACACTTCTCTGGGTAAAAAAAATGCTTTCTCATCTCCGTCTTAAAGGGCCTACCCTGTATTCTTAAACTATGCCCTCTAGTCCTCGTCTCCCCCATCATTGGGAACAAGTAATCAGACTTCACCTTGTCTATCCCCCTGATGATTTTGTATACCTCAATCATGTCCCCCCTCATCCTTCTAAACTCCAATGGATACAAGTCCAGTTTTTCGAGCCTTGCTGCATATGACAACCCTGCCAACCCTGGAACTAACCTTGTAAATCTGCGCTGCACACCCTCTATAGCTAGTATGTCCTTCCTCAAGTTTGGAGACCAGAACTTATACTATTATTACTGACTCCAGGTGGGGTCTCACCAGGGCCCTGTATAACTGCAGAAGGGCGTCTCTGTTCCTATACTCCAATCCCCTCTTTATGAAAGCCAACATTCCATTTGCCTTCTTCACAGCTTTCTGAACCTGCATGCTAGCCTTCAGTGACCGGTGAACAAGTACACCCAGATCTATTTGCACTTCCCCACTCCCTAGCTTGTCTCCATTTAAATAATACTCAGCTTTCCTATTACTTCCCCCAAAATGAATAACCTCACATTTGTTCACATTGAAATTCATCTTCCATTTTGCCGCCCACTCCTCCAGCCTGTCCAAGTCCCTCTGCATTTTCCTTACATCCTCCTCACACCCCACACCGCCACCCAGTTTAGTGTCATCTGCAAATTTGCTCATGTTATTTATCATCCCCTCATCCAAATCATTAACATAAATTACAAACAACTGAGGACCCAACACCGATCCTTGAGGCACTCCACTCGTCACATCCTGCCATTCTGAAAAAGACCCATTTACTCCAACCCTTTGTTTCCTATCTCTTAACCAATTTCCTATCCATGTCAGCACCTTACCTCCAATACCATGCTCCCTGATCTTGCCCACTAGACTCCCGTGCGGTACCTTATCAAAGGCCTTCTGGAAGTCCAAATACACCACATCCACTGGCTCTCCCGAGTCCACCCTCTTTGTCACATCCTCAAAAAATTCCAGAAGGTTAGTCAAGCATGACTTACCCTTAAGGAATCCATGCTGACTAGCCCTTATACTATTATTACTGACTAAGTGTTCTGCTATTTCTCCTTTTATGATGGACTCCAATATCTTCCCCACTACTGATGTCAGGCTAACCGATCTATAATTTCCCATTTTCTCCCTCCCTTCTTTCTTAAAAAGCGGCACCACATCAGCCACTCTCCAATCCTCAGGGACCTCCCCAGAATCTATGAAACTTTGGAAAATGTCGACCAGTGCCTCCACAATTTCCATAGCCACCTCTTTAAGCACCCTAGGATGCAGCCCATTAGGCCCTGGGGATTTATCAGCCCTCAGTCCCAACAATTTACTCATAACCTCCTGCTTCTGGATCCGGATATCCATTAAATCCTCTACCTCCCCAGTAAAGTTCCCCAAAAGTCTCTTGATACTGCATGACCACTACCCCCTAACTGACTATAACCTATATCCTCCTTGGTGAAGACAGGATGGCTCATCCTGCTACAATAAGTTAAGAGTCATGATATGCATCTTACCATTCAACTATAAATATTGAAGAAACCCCACTCTACACAGAGCATAAAAGGACATTTGATATTTAAGTTATCTATCACCATTGATTTTTATTTCCCAAAGCTTAAAAATGCAGAGCTCATCCTTCCCCCCTGGCCGCCCCCTCCACACACACTTCCAAATATCATTTGATTAAGGGGAAGGAATGATGCACAATATCAAACATTTTGTGAACAAAAAAATAAAATGGTTCATGATTCCTGACACATAAATATGGTATCTTTGCATCTAACCCAATATGATGTATTATTTTACAGAGGTCAAGGGACTGGAAGAGCAGTACAATGAAATTGAAATTCCCAATGAAGAAAATGTTGTTGCTTACTACAAAATACGACAACAATTGGCTAAACTGAGTAAAGAAATTGAAGGATATTTACACAAACCAAAACACTGCTTACCTTTTCTCCAACCAGGCAGGCTTGTTAAGGTACGTGCCATTGTCATTATTTCATGTAATGTCAGACAATCCACACCTTTGCACCAAGAGATAGTGTGGACCAGTCTAAAATAAGTCATGGAGTACAGCCTAGTTGGACCAATAGACTTGCGCTGTAGATTGGATGTAATCCGATGAATTGAAGAAAATCAAATGTAAAAACTATTGAACAGCTTTTCATTTTTTCATAGTATCTTGCATTGTTGGAAAGCCTAGCTTTTATCTGTCTATCTATATGCCTGTACAAATATATCAATGTATAATGTTTAAATGAAAATTTTATCTAATATATGGGTTTTGCTAAAATAACATTGTTCAGTGAGTTAGATGCAGATGTCTTTTGTGTTGTAATTTGAAAGTCCATATTGGATTAATCAAGATCAAAACTGTAAAAGAGGCTGCAAAAACATGGATTAAAAAAAAATGGCAAAGTAATACTAAATGAAAAATTGAGGTAAGTGTCCAATGAAGTTCTCCAGGATCAGAATGTAATATATATGGAGTTAGACTTTGGTATCCATGGTATAATTTCCAGGTTTTGCCTACTGTACTGCAAACTGAGTAGTGAGCAGAATAATAATAGATTTCAAGGAGATGTAGGCAGATTGGTGGAATGGGCAGATAGGTGGGAAGGAACATGACATGCTATACTAATAACAAGAAGCATTAAAAGCTAAAGGACATGATTCTAAAAAAGAGTGTAGGAACCGAGTGATCCACTGGTTAAATGTACATACATCCTTTAAAGTGGGGTTGACAAAGTGATTTAAAAAAATGATTTAAAATTGGATCTTGGGCTTTATAAACAAAACCATAGAGTACTAAAGCAAGCGATCTTGTTAAATGCTGCTCGTGCTGAATGTATCTTGGTTTGAAGCAGTAATCTATATTTTTCTCACAGCAACCAATATTTAATTAAAGTAAATTGAAATATAGTACAACTCTGATTATCCAAAATGGTTGGGACCAGGCCTATGGTTTTTTTTTGGAAAACTGGTCATTTTTTAAAAACAGCCCAGTAGCCACAGCAAATCACTTGTATCAATGTTTAAACAACAACAAATAATAAGGGAAGGCCTTTTAAGCATTAAAATAATGTTTAATTTTCACCAAAAATAAAATAATGGCCGATGCTGATCCCCGACATGTCCCAATTGCCGATCCCCGACACGTCCCAACCGCCCATCCCTGACTTGAACCCACTGCTGCCATTAATCCCCAGGCCGGAATTCCTGACCCCAATGCCCAAGTCCTGACTCCAAATCCTCCCCTAGGCCTACCACACACAGATCACTCCTGCCCAGGAGGCATCACTCCTTGATGACACCAGTACAAGGGATTCTTCTAACCACTAGCGGCTGGGAGACAGCGACACGCTGTTTGAGAGGAAGAGTTGGAGAAAAAAGTAAATAGGGGAAGGTAGAGAAGAAAAGGAAAGAGAGAGGGGAGGGAGTTACCTGAAATGAGGATAATCGTCGTTCTAATTTCATGTTGGGTTAATTTTTTTTCAACCGGTAAGGTCATGTTGGCTCTGAAAAATTTCCAATAAATGAGGATTTATGATTTGTTTTGGATATCCTCATTTATCCAAAAATTTTTTTTTAAATTGCTCTTCAATTTAGTTTGTAACTTCTCCGTATTGTGTCACTTAATTGTATGGGCATCTGAAGCTATTTGAAAAAGTTTTGAATGAACAAATGCACATCTTGTCTTTCAGGTGAAAAATGATGATGATGATTTTGGTTGGGGAGTTGTCATAAATTTCAATCAAAAATCTCACGTTAAGGTAAATAATGTACATAAAATAGTATTTTATAGGCCAAACGTGCACTCAATGTGAACCTTCATTATTTGAATGCACTTAGATATTGAAAGATGGACTAATTTGAGATTATTTTAGGCACTTAAAACCAAGGGCCACAGGTTGGAGTTCATGTGTCCCTTTGCATTCATTGGATATGTTTTTGTCACATTCACTAGAAAACATATTATAATGCAACATAACAGCAACAAAAAGTTAAGTGTGTTGGTTTATTAATACAGTAGTTCAGAAAACTGCATGTCCAGCACCAACAGTCCTGAACTGAAAATCACAATTTTATGATGTATGTGCTTTTACTTTTGGGTCTTGAACATCTGTGTTCGATAGCTTGGCTTAACTGGTTTCAAATTAATACACATGTAGACCACCCAAAGAAGATCTCTTGTATGTTTACCAGGTTGTTCAAGTTCAGTTGATGTCCATTTGAAAGATTTAAAAGATCATATTTGCATCTTTTGCCTTTTTCCCTCCTACAATAATTTGACTCTGCATTAGATGAAAAAAACCCACTTATACTTAGATATTATATATCAAGAAACTTTTACATGGATTCCTACTGAGGGAATATTTTTTGAGTAACATCTAACAATAGAGAGGTGTAGACTAATGTTCCTGACGTTATACCAATTTAATACTCTGCACACAATTACCTCCTTTAATAGCCTTTAGATCCTTCCCTGCTTGAAATGTATGATTGAATCTCAAGATGGCCTTACTTCTACCAATATCTGCATTAATCTACCTCGGACCTTGAGGGAGACTAGTGCAGAAATTTCAGGGGCCCTGGCTGATGTATTCAAAATGTCCTTAGCCATGGGTGAGATGCCAGAGGACTGGAAGGTAGCTCATGTTGTCCTGTTATTTAAAAAGGGCTCCAAAAATAAAGCAGGTATTTATAAGCTGGTGAGCTAGACGTCACTAGTGGGCAAATTATTGGAAGGAGTTCTGAAAGACAGATTATTAGGTATTTGGACAGTCATGTGCTGATTAAGGACAGTAAGCATGGCTTTGTGTGTGGTAGGTCGTATTTAACAAATCTTGTAGAGTTTTTTGAGGAGGTTACCAAGAGGGTAGATGAAGGAAACGCTGTGGATGTTGTCCACATAGACTTAAGTAAAGTCTTTGACAAGGTCCAACATGGGAGGTAAGTTCAGAAGATTATGAACCTAGGTATACAAGCAGAGGTTGTAAACTGGATTCAAAATTGGTTATGTGGGAAAACATAGAGGATTGTAGTGGATGGTTGTGTTACAAGCTATGTTTATATAAATAAGTCTTTAAAAGAGAAAGATTGTTGGGGGGGGGGTGTTTAGTGTAGGTCACCACAAACAGACATTAACATTTCATAAAAGACATCTCATTTGAATGTAGGAGCTATTCATAAGCAGAGACTTCATCTCCACAGTGACTTTACAGAAACTTTGAAGAATGCCTATGGAGACTTCACAAGTAGGTGTTAATTGGACTGATGTTGTGGAATAAGTGGACTATTGTCTTTAAAGCAACAGATGGCCAGGCTCAGAAAATTGATTCCGCTGCCAGCAATCTGTCTGGTTGCAGTTTGCTGTTCATATGGTTTTGCAAACAGAGAGAGGGGGAAAAAAATGATTCTTTGGAGAGAGAGAGAAGTCAGTTCTACTGTTCTTTAGTAGCTTTTGGAGGCTGCAACATGGCAAGCTGGCAGGCTTGTTAAAACCCCATTTTGAAGACAGGTTGTGTGTTCTGAGTTCAACCAGCTGAAAACCCTTATAGTCCTTACAGAGGAAATGGTTGGCTAGAGTGTTTCTCCTGAAATAAGGGAAACAAGAGGAACTCTGTAGTGAGCTGGCAGAAGAGGTTATCATTTGGAAAACCCATGATGGGGCACATTTCTTTGGCAAGACACTGAAGTGGATGATTGGAGGAAATCAGTTTGTGTGTGTGTCCAACGAGCAACAAATCTGTCTCTGAAACCAACGAGAACCTTCCTGAGCAGTAAGCATTTACCTTTCAGCATTAGAGCCTGGTGAAAATTCATAAATGTTAAATTCTGTGCACAGTATAAGAATTGCCTGATACCAGTGAACTTGGAGGAGTGAGAACTGAGATTGGACTGTGAATCAAATAACTTTCCTGAGCATACACACATTACATACACGTTCGCTAAGAATTAAGAGGGGTTAAGTTAATAGTAATAAGTTAAAGTTTGGTCCTGTTTTTATGTTTAAAGAAAAGTAAAAGCAACTTTTGTTTAAGTAACCATTTGTCTTGGTGAATTTCTATTGCTGCTAGGTGTTGGTGGTCCTCTGGGGTAATAACTGTTGCTTCTCAAATTGGAGGCCTGTGATTTGTGATGTGCTTCATGGTGCTGGGACCATTGATGTTTGCTGTATATATCATTGATCTGGATGATAATGTGGTGAATTGGATCAGCAAGTTTGCTGATGACACAAAGATAGTGAGGAAGATTTTTAAATCTTGCAAAGGGATCTGGACCAGCTAGGAGAATGGGCCAAAAAATGGCAGATGGAGTTTAATGTAGACAAGTGTGAGGTGATGCATTTTGGAAGGGCAAACCAAGGTAGGAGATACACAGTAAATGATAGAGCACTGAGGAGTGGGGAGGAGCAGAGAGATCTGGGAATACAAATACATTGTTCTCTGAAGGTGGCATTTGAAAAGAGCATGTGGACAGGGTTGAAAAAAAGCTTTTGGTTACTTAGCCTTTATAAATCAAAGTTTTGAGTTTAGGAGTTGGGATGTTATGTTTTTTTTTTTATTTTTTTTTTATTTTTTTTTTATTTTTTTTAAATTTTTTATTTTTCACACCATAAATCACAATAGCCATGATATACACTTTTTCTTTTCCACACATTTACAGTGACTTTTTCTCCCTCCCCCCTCCCTCCTCCCAAGCCACCCCCCCATCCCCCCCCCCTCTCATCCATTTTAGTTATACAATCTAGGTTGCATTAATTCAGTTAGACAATGTTGTCATTCAACAAAAATACACCAGAAATTCTACTGAGTCCATTCTTTTCTTTTCTTCTCCTTCCATCAGCTTAGGTAATGTTTGTTCCCGGTAGGTTTTCGCTATTGTATTTAATGTAAGGCTCCCATACTTGTTCGAATATTTCAATATTATTTCTTAAACTATATGTTATTTTTTCTAATGGAATACATTTATTCATTTCTATATACCATTGTTGTATTTTCAAATTATCTTCCAATTTCCAGGTTGACATAATACATTTTTTTGCTACAGCTAGGGCTATCTTAACAAATCTTTTTTGTGCATCCTCCAAGTCAATTCCAAATTCTTTATTTTTTATGTTACTTAGGAGAAAGATCTCTGGATTCTTTGGTATATTGTTTTCTGTTATTTTATTTAATATCTGATTGAGATCATCCCAAAATTTTTCTACTCTCTCACATGTCCAGATTGCATGAATTGTTGTTCCCCTTTCTTTTTTACATCGAAAACATCTATCAGATACTGTTGGGTCCCATTTATTTAACTTTTGCGGTGTAATGTATAGTCTGTGTAACCAATTATATTGTATCATACGCAGCCTCGTATTTATTGTATTTCTCATCGTTCCAGAGCATAACTTCTCCCATGTTTCCTTTTTTATCTTTATATTTAAATCTTGTTCCCATTTTTGTTTAGTTTTACCATTTGTTTCCTCATTTTCCTTTTCTTGCAGTTTAATATACATATTTTTTATAAATCTTTTGATTAACATTGTATCTGTAATCACATATTCAAGGTTACTTCCCTCTGGTAAACTCAAGTTGCTTCCTAATTTATCTTTCAAGTAGGATCTCAGTTGGTAATATGCCAGCGCTGTATCTCCCGTTATATTGTACTTATCTCTCATTTGTTCAAAGGATAAGAATCTACTTCCTGAAAAACAATTTTCTATTCTTTTAATCCCTTTTTTTTCCCATTTTCTAAAGGCAAGGTTGTCTATTGTAAAAGGGAGTAGCTTATTTTGCGTCAATATTAGTTTTGGTATTTGGTAATTTATTTTATTTCTTTCTACATGAATCTTCTTCCATATATTGAGGAGATGGTGTAATACTGGAGAAGTTCTATGTTGTACCAATTTTTCGTCCCATTTATATAATATGTGTTCAGGTATCTTTTCCCCTATTTTATCTAATTCTAGTCTCGTCCAGTCTGGTTTTTCCCTTGTTTGATAAAAATCTGATAGGTACCTTAATTGTGCGGCTCTATAATAATTTTTGAAGTTTGGCAATTGTAAGCCTCCTTGTTTATACCATTCTGTTAATTTGTCTAGTGCTATCCTCGGTTTCCCCCCTCTCCATAAAAATCTCCTTATTATTTTCTTTAACTCTTTGAAGAATTTTTCTGTCAGTTGTATTGGCAATGCCTGAAATAAGTATAGTATCCTTGGAAAAATGTTCATTTTAATACAGTTTATCCTTCCTATCAGTGTTAGTGGTAGCTCTTTCCAATGCTCTAAATCGTCCTGTAATTTTTTCATTAGTGGATTGTAATTGAGTTTATATAATTGGCCTAGATTTTTGTTTATTTGCACACCTAGGTATCTTATTGCCTGCGTTTGCCATCTGAATGGGGATTCCTCCTTAAATTTTGAGAAATCCGCGTTATTCATAGGCATTGCTTCACTTTTATTTACGTTTATCTTGTATCCCGACACTTCTCCATATTCCTTCAATTTCTTATATAGTTCTTTTATTGATAGTTCTGGTTCTGTTAAGTACACTATCACATCATCCGCAAACAGACTGATTTTATATTCCCTGTCTTTTATTTTTATTCCTTTTATATTATTATCTCTTCTTATCGATTCTGCTAGTGGTTCTATAGCTAGCGCAAACAATAATGGTGATAGTGGGCATCCCTGCCGCGTTGACCTGCTTAAGTTAAATTGCTTTGATACATGTCCATTTACTGTCACTTTCGCTAACGGTCCCTTATATAATGCTTTAATCCAATTAATATACTTCTCCGGTAAACTGAATTTTTGCAATACTTTGAACAAGTAATTCCATTCTACTCTGTCGAAGGCCTTCTCTGCGTCTAAAGCAACTGCTACTGCCGGTGCTTTATTTCCTTCTACTGCATGAATTAAGTTGATAAATTTACAAATATTGTCTGTTGTGCGTCTTTTTTTGATAAATCCAGTTTGGTCTAAATTTACCATTTTCGGTACCTGTTCTGCTAATCTGTTCGCTAATAGTTTAGCTATTATCTTATAATCTGTGTTTAGCAGAGATATTGGTCTATATGACGCTGGTGAGAGTGGATCTTTCCCTTGTTTTAGTATCACTGTGATTATTGCTGTTTTACATGAATCTGGTAAGTTTTGTGTCTCATCAATCTGGTTGATTACATCCAGGAGGGGCGGTATTATTAGGTCTTTAAATGTTTTGTAGAATTCTATTTGGAGTCCATCCTCTCCTGGTGTCTTATTATTTGGTAAATTTTTTATTATCTCTTGTATTTCTACTGTTCCAAATGGTTCTGTTAATTTATTTTGTTCCTCTATTTGTAGTTTTGGTAGTTCAATTTTAGTCAAAAATTCATCTATTTTCCCTTCTTTCCCTTCGTTTTCGGTTCGGTATAATTGTTCATTGAATTCTCTGAAGTTTTCCTTAATTTCTTTTGGATTATATGTAATTTGTTTGTCTTTTTTCCTTGTTGCCAATACCATTTTCTTAGTTTGCTCTGTCTTAAGCTGCCATGCTAGGATTTTGTGTGTTTTTTCCCCTAGTTCATAATATTTCTGTTTTGTCTTCATTATATTCTTCTCCACCTTATATGTTTGTAATGTTTCATATTTTATTTTTTTATCCGCCAATTCTCTTCTTTTGGTTGTATCTTCCTTTATTGCTAATTTTTTTTCTATGTTTATTATTTCCCTTTCCAACTGCTCTGTTTCCTGATTATAGTCCTTCTTCATCTTGGTTGCATAACTTATTATTTGCCCTCTAATGAATGCTTTCATTGCGTCCCATAGTATAAACTTATCTTCCACTGATTCCGTATTTACTTCAAAGTACATTTTTAATTGTTTTTCAATAAATTCTCTAAAATCCTGTCTTTTAAGTAGCATGGGGTTTAATCTCCATCTATACATTCTTGGAGGGATGTCTTCTAGCTCTATTGCCAATAACAGGGGTGAGTGGTCCGATAATAGTCTAGCTTTATATTCCGTTTTCCTAACTCTCCCTTGTATGTGGGCTGATAACAGGAATAGGTCTATCCTTGAGTATGTTTTATGTCTAGTCGAGTAGTATGAGTATTCCTTTTCTTTTGGGTTTTGTTTCCTCCATATGTCCACAAGTTTCATTTCTTGCATTGATTTAATTATAAATTTGGTTACTTTGTTCTTCCTGTTAATTTTTTTCCCCGTTTTATCCATATTTGGATCCAAATTCAGATTGAAATCCCCTCCTATTAGTATGTTCCCTTGCGTATTAGCTACCTTCAAAAAGATATCTTGCATAAACTTTTGATCTTCTTCGTTAGGTGAATATATATTAAGTAGATTCCAAAGCTCTGAATATATCTGACATTTTATCATAACATATCTCCCTGCTGGATCTATTATTTCCTCTTCTATTTTAAATGGCACATTTTTGCTAATTAATATAGCCACTCCTCTTGCTTTTGAATTATACGATGCTGCTGTTACATGTCCTACCCAATCTCTCTTTAATTTCTTGTGCTCCAATTCAGTTAAATGTGTTTCTTGGACAAATGCTATATCTATTTTTTCCTTTTTCAGTAAATTTAGTAGTTTCTTCCTTTTAATTTGGTTATGTATTCCATTAATATTTAGAGTCATATAGTTCAGCGTAGCCATTTTATATTTTGTTTATCTTCTCTTTCCGTTTTTCCATCATTACCTTTCCTCCTTTTCCATTTCTGTTTTCTTATTTTCAACTCTTTACCAGACAACATTCCTACAACATCCAACATTTTCCTTATTCTCCTATTTCTATCTAGTTGGGATGTTATGTTGAAGTTGTTTAAGGCATTGGTGAAGCCAAATTTGGAATATTGTATGCAGTTCTGGTCACCTAACTACAGGAAGGATATCAATAGATTTAATAGGATGTTGCTGGGCTTTCAGGAATTGAGTTACAGGGAAATATTACATAGGTTTGGACTTATTCCTTGGAGTGAAGAAGAATGAGGAGAGATTTGATAGAGGTTTACAAGATTATGAGAGGTATGGACAGAGTGGATGAGAATAGGCTTTTTCCACAGATTGGGGGAGATAAATACAAGAGTTCATAGTTTTAAGCTGAAGGGGTTAAGGTTTAGGGGGAACATTAGGGGAAAGTTCTTCACTCAGAGAGTGGTGGAAGTGTGGAATGAGCTGTCATCTGATGTGGTGAATCTGGGCTCAATTGTGTGTTTTAGGAATAAATTGGGTAGGTACATAGATGGTAGAGGCCAGGAAAGTTACGAAATGGGAGCAGGTCAGTGAGACTAGGGAGATGATGGTCAGCACAGACTGGAGGGGCCAAATGGCGTGTTTTCTGTGATGTCGCATTCTATGGTTAATCACCTATTTTAGTCACATGTTTCACTTGCTTCCATTCCTCTGAATCTGGCTGCATGTGCATTTTTCCTTTCATAGTACGATCATCTGAGTCCCTGCTTTGGAATGGCCTTCACCACGTAATCTCAAATCCTCCCTTTTAGGACTTCTGAAAGTCCATAACTTATACCAAAGTTTTTGCATCCCTTTCAATAGCTCTTTCTTACATGGTGCTTCTTTCTGTAAGTATTGTCAAGACAGTTGGACAGCATTCTGAGCTACTCTGCTGCATTTAGTGAGGGAAAAGGAGCTTGGGTTAATTACTCAACTCTTACAAAATGATAACTCCAGCACATTTTACACCAGGACTTGAGGCACAAAAGTCTGCTTTTGGTTTTTATGGAATCCTTGAATAAGAGTTTGATGATTAAAGATTTTTACATAGGTTATTTTAAAATATCCACAAATCTTTCTCAGAATTCTGAAAGTATGATTTATATTTTTAAGTCCATGAGTGTGAAAGCAAGCGTGCATTTGAGGAAGATTCAGATTCCTAACAGAGAGACCTGAAAGTGGATACTCGTGGACAAGCTGAAGAAGAAAGCATTTGGCATGCTTGCAGTATTAGGCTCTTTCAGGTGGCCAAATTACCCTGATGTAAAACTGCATATTCTACCTCTATGCGGTTCTCGGGGTACCCACCTGAAAGAGCAGGAGGCGCCTCCGAGGTGCACTTGCCAACCCTCCTCCAGGAGGGATAATTGCAGGAGCACTGAAGTCCCCCTAGGCACCTGAATGCAGCTGCCTAAAAGCGGCTGCTAAGGGGCAGGCTGATGACAATCAGCCGGCGACCCAACTCCCCGTGCCTGACAGCCCCGCTCCCCCTGCCCCCCCGGCGCGGGACTTCGGGGCAGGGTGGACGTCCCGAAGAGACAGGAGCTTGTGTACACTCCATGTCGTCTCTTCTGCAACTGTCCCTTTCAGGTGGACAACGCAGTGCTTTCAGGGCTGCCACCTGAATGACCATTCCACAGG
The DNA here is from genome assembly GCF_036971445.1 of Narcine bancroftii. NCBI lineage: Eukaryota > Metazoa > Chordata > Chondrichthyes > Torpediniformes > Narcinidae > Narcine > Narcine bancroftii. The sequence continues at coordinate 80,995,663 of NC_091471.1, forward strand.
TCTGTAGCCGCTTCTGCAGGCGCATTCTTGGTGGAGAATGCACCTGAAAGTGGCTATTGATTACAAAGATTGGGGCCTCGTGATTCATCTCTACCATGCGTTGTTGAGACCACACTACGACCAGACTGTGTGCAATTTTGATTGCCCAGTTATAGTACCGCCTTCAATAAATTAGAAGGGGGTACAGAAGACATTCATAGGATTGTTGTTAGGACCAGCGGGCTTGAGTTCTAGGGATAAATTCAATAGGCTGAGTTTTTTTCCCCTTTTGCATTGGCGGCTACGAGCTGATCTTTTAGAGTTCTGTAAAATCATGAGGGGTGTGAATAGAGTGAATGCTCACAGTCTTTTCCCGAGGATTAATGACTTTAAAACAAGAGGGCACAGGTTTATGGTGAGAGGGGAAAGATTTAAGAGAGTCCTGAGGAACAATTTTTTCACTCGGGGTAATTTAAATCTGGACGAATTGCCAGAGGACACTGTAGAAGTGGGTACAGGGAGTCTTGATCTGATACATGGGTTGAATCAATAATTAAGGATATATATTTCTCAGTATCTGTACAAAGATGCAGTTACATACAAAGACCATATATTCTCTGTGAACTGAGATGTGATCTTGTGCTTCAATTATGAGGAAGACTTAAAGCGGACTGAAACGCCTGAGCATGTTGACATTAACAAAAAGGATGTGTTGGAGCTTTTGAAAAGTAGGAGGTTAGATAAGATGCCGGAACCAGATGACCCAAAGCTACTGTGGAAAGCAAGGGAGGGGATTGCTGAGTTACTGATGATGATCTTCATAACGTTACTGGGGACAGAAGAACCAGAGTGCTGGAGGGTTGCGAATATTCTGCTGTTCAACAGAAGCTGCACCTGGACTGGAGAGGGACCTGGAAGGCAGGTTTGTTAGAGCTGTTGGGGAGGGTTTAAACTAGTTTGGCAGGGGGTTGGGAATCAGGATATGAGGGCAGAGATTAGGGTAGAAGGACAAAAGCATGATGCTACATCTCTGAGTTAGTGAGAATGGACAGGCAGGGGACAAAACATAAAGGTAGCCAGTTACAGGTTTTGAAATCCGTCAATTTCAACGCTAGGAATAAAAGGGATAAACTTAGAGCATGGATTAGTATGTGGCGCTACAATGTTGTGGCCATTACTGAAACTTGGCTGGTGGAAGGGCAAGATTAGCTGATGCAGATAGTTAGGTTAAGGTGTTTTAAAAAGAATAGGATGGGAAGTAGAAAAGTGGTGTGTGGTGAGGGATAGTATAGTATAGAAAGGGAGGACACTGCAGACAGAGTGGCCGCTGAGTCAGTGTGGGTAGAAGTCAGAAATAGGAAGGGAGCTATCAATGTGCTGGGTGTAGTCTGTATGCTCTAAAATAGCCCTTGTGACACTGAGGAGCAGAAAAGCAAACAGATTTTGGAATGGAGCAAGAAATACAGAGTTATGGGTGATTTTAAATTCCTTAATATTGACTGGCACCTCCTGACTGCAAGAGGGATAGATGGGGTTGAATTTGTCAGGTGTGTATAGGAAGGATTCCTGGCACAGTATATGGACAGGCCAACTAGAGGAGAAGCCATATTGGATCAGGGAGTATTCATTCTGGGGAATGAACCGGCCAGGTGGGGTAGCATTTTGGTGAGAGTGACCACAACTCCCTTAGCTTCAACATAGTTATGGAAAAATATATAAACAGTCAAATTGGGAAAGTGCTTAATTGGGAAACGGCGAATTATGAAGGGTTGAGGCAGGAACTAGCGAGAATAAATTGGAAACAGTTGGTGTTTGGGTGAGAGCAGAGGTAACGTGGAGGAAGTTTAGGGACTACTTGAGCAGGGAGATAGGTTTGTCCCATTGGGACAAGGAAAGATGGTAGGAAAAGTGAAATGTGGTTGACAAAACAGATCAGGCAACAAGTCAAGAAGAAGAAAGAAGCATACATTAGATATAGGAAGCAGGAACACGAAGGGCTCTTGAGAAGTATATAGTAGCCAGGAAGGAGCTTAAGAAAGGACTTCAGAAAGCTTGAAGGGAGCATGAGAAGGCCTTGGCATGTAGAATTAAGGAGAACCTCAAGGCGCTCTATGTGTATGTGAAGAACAGGAGGATGATGAGAATGAAGGGGTCCACTAAAGGATAAGGGAGGCAATATGTGCCTGGAGGCAGAGGAGGTTGGGGAGGTCCTAAATGAATACTTTGTGCCAGTATTCACAAGAGAATAAGATCTCAATCACGGTGAGGTCGAAATTGAACAGGCCTGTATGCTGGAGTTGGAAGCGGAAGTGTTGGTTCTTCTGAAAAACATCAAGATTGATAAGTCCCCGCGGCTAGATGAGTCATGCCCTAGGCTGCTGTGGGAAGTGAGAGAAGTGATAGCTGGGGCAGTAGCTATGATTTTTGAATCCTCTTTGGCTGCAGTGGAGGTGCCAGAGGATTGGAGAATGGCAAATGTAATCCCTTTGTTTTAAAAAAAGTAATAGGGAGAATAGGGAGACCAGTGAGTCTTATGTCAGTGGTGTGTAAATTAATGGAAAGGATTCTTCAGGATAGGATCTCTGAGCATTTGGAGCAGTACAGTCTACTCAAGGATAGAAAGCATCACTTTGTGAAGGGAAGATCATCCCTCACAAGTCTAAGTGAGTTTTTTGAGGAGGTAACAAAAATTGATGAGGGCAGGGCGATAGATATGGTCGACATGGATTTTAGCAAGGCATTTGACAAGGTCCCCCATGAGAGACTCATCCAAAAAGTCATGAGACACAAGGTCAGTTGAAAATTAGCAGTATGGATAAAAAAATTTTAACTTGTTAGAAGAAAGCAGAGTAGTTGTGGAAGGAAAGTATTCTGCCTAGAAGTCAGTGACTAATTGAGTGCTACAGGGATCTGTTTTGGGACCCCTGCTATTTGTGATTTTTATAAATAACCTGGATGAAGAGGCAGATGGATGGGTCAGTAAGTTTGTGAATGACATAAAGGTTGTAGAAGTTGTGGAAGGTTACAGGAGGATATAGACAGGATGCAGAGATAGATGGAAAAGTGGCAGATGGATTTTAATCTGGATATGTGTGGGGTGATGCATTTTGGAAGTACTAACCAGAAAGGCTGAGTACAGGGTTAATGGTCTGTCACTTAGAGTGTGGATGATGAGAGACACCTTGAGGTTCAGTTCAAATCCATGCATCCCTCAAGGTCACCACGCAGGTTGATAAAATAGTTCAGAAGGCCTATGGGATGCTGGAATTCATTAATAGGGGGATTGAATTCAGAAGTATAGCAGCCATGTTACAATTCTACAAATCTTTGGTAAGACCACAAGAGTATTGTGTTCATTTCTGGCCACCTCATTATCGGAAGGAGTGGAAGCTATGGAGTGGGTGCAGAGCAGATTTACCTGGATTGGGAAACCAGTCTAATGAGGGAATGTTAGCAGAGCTGGAACTTTTCACTTTGGTGTGTAGAAGGATGAGAGGAGGTTTACCAAATTATGACAGCCAGCACCTGTTTCCTAGGGCAGGATCAGCAAACACCAGAGGACATATGAGAGGGAAGTTTAGGCGAAACATCAGGGGTGTTTTTTTTTTAGAGTTGTGGTTGCCTGGAGTGCATTGCCAGGGATAATGGTGGAAGCTGAAACATTGGGGCCATTTAAGAATCTCTTAGACAGACATATGGATGAAAGAAAAATATACGGTTAATGGGGTAGGGAGGGTTTAATTTTTTTTAGGAAGGGATATATGGGTCAGCACAACATCAAGGGCTGAAAGGCCTGTACTGTACTGTGCTGTCTTGTTCTATGTAGGGATAAGAGTTAACCAAGGAAATTAAAGGCCAGTGAGTCTTACTTCAGTAAGACTGAGAGACAAGCATTCAGAGAGGCATCGTCTGATTGGGGATAGTCAACATGGCTTTGCATGCTTTGGTTATAGATGGTTCATATTCTGCATGGAGGTCAGTTAGCAGTGGTGTTTTCACAGGGTCCTGATCTGGAATCCCCCTCTGTGATTTTTATAAATGGCCCAAATGAGGAAGTGGGTGGGGAATGACACGAATATGCATGGTGTTAAGGATAATCTGGAGGGATTCAGAGCTGGGACGAGAAGTAGCCAATAGAGTTTAATCCTGAAATGTGAATTGGCCATTTTGGTTGGTCAGATTTGAGGGCAGAAAACAATATTAATGGGCTGACTCTGAGCAGTGTGGTCAAATTGAGAGATCTTGGAGTCCATGTCCATAAGACACTCAAAGCTTCTGCACTGGTTGCTAGTGTTGTTAAGAAGGCATTTGGTGTGTTGACTTTCATTAACTGTAGGATAAAATTCAAAAACCATGAGTTAATAAGACCTTGGTTAGACCTCACTTCAAATGTTGTGTTCAGTCTAGTCGCCTCATTACAGGAAAAATGGGGATGCTTTAGAAAGGGTGCAGAGGAAACTTACAAGCATGTTGCTTGTATTGAAAAGCATGCCTAATGAACTTGGTCTTTTCTTCTTGGAATGACAGAGGATGGGGGGGGTTGGGGGGCGTGGCAAGATGGCGTAAGGAACAGACGTGCCTTCTAGTCCTCTCCTGACTCTTTGTTATTGTTTTGTCTATAAGTGCCCGTTGAAACTTTTTAAAAAGTTTAAGTAGTTAGAGGTGTTAAACTAGCTTATAATGGTACAATTGCTGAAAAAAAGTAAAAGAAAACAGAATGACAGAGGATGAGGGGTGACCCGATAGAGTTGTACAAGATGATAAAAGGCATTGATCATGTGGACGGCCAGAGACTATTTCCCCAAAGCTGAAATGGTTAACACAGTGGGACATAGTTTTAAGGTGCTTGTGTAAGTACAGGAGGGAATGTAAGAGGTAAATTTTTCATATAGTTGTGGGTGCCTGGAATATACTGCCAGCAACAGTGGTGGAGGCAGGTATAATAGGATCTTTTAGGAGACAACAAGATGGGTACATGAAACTGGGAAAAATGGAGAGTTGTGGAGTAGTGAAATTTTAGGCAGTGTTCTGGTAGAATATTAGATTGGCACAACACTATGGGCCGAAGGGATTGTACTGCGCTGTAGATTTCTATGTTTTAGCAAAACAATGATGCCAAGCCACCAATGGGCAAGCAGGTATTTTGGTGCATGGTTTATCATAGGATAACATGGAAATATGAATTAGTGGGAGAGCTAACAAAATGTTATTTATTTGTTGGCGGATTGAATAAAAAGATAGTGTGGTTATATTTCATTTATATGAGGTGAAAATGAGACCACTTCAGTGAATTATGTACAGTATTGGTCTTCATATTTAAGGAGACATTAATGTGTGGCAATGGTTGAGTGAAAGTTTAGTGGACTAATACCAGAAATGGGCCATGGTTTTCTGACAAAATGCTTGTAACTAAAATAGATTGTTACGAGACCAGAGGACCCATAAACTCAGCAGCAATAAATATTCACCAAGACAAATGCTTTCTTAAACAAAAGTTGCTTTTAATTATCTTTAAACATGAAAACAGAATCACACTTTAACTTAACTATCCAAACTTAACCCCATTTTAATTCTAAGCACGTGTATGTAATGTGTGTGTAAGTTCAGAAAAGTTCTTTGGTTCACAGTCCAATCACACTTCTTATTCTTCCAAGTTCATTGGTTGCAGGCAATTCTTATTACTGTGCACAGAATTTAACATTTATAAAGTTCACCAGGCTTTGGTGCTTGAAAGGTAAATGGTTATTGTTCAGGAAGGTTCTTGTCAGTTTTCAGAGAGAGACGTGTTGTTCCAGGACATCCACAATTGATTCCTTTTTAATCGGCCACTCCAGTGTCTTGCTGACGAAACTTGCCCCCCCCTTCCGGGTTCTCCAGATGACAACCTCTTTAAGGTCACCATAGAGTTCCTTTTTGTTTCCCTTATTCCAAATGAAACATTAGACAGCCAGTCCTCTCCTCTTGCATAAACTACAAGGGCTTTGACCAGGCCATCTTCTAAAATTGGGCTTTCCACAAGCTGACCAACTTGTCCTTTTCCAGTCCCAGCTACTTCTGCTGGCTGTAACACTGTAGAGGTGATCTGAGTCTCTCTCTCTCACTCTCTCTCACTCTCTCTCACTCTCTCTCACTCTCTCTCACTCTCTCTCACTCTCTCTCACTCTCTCTCACTCTCTCTCACTCTCTCTCACTCTCTCTCACTCTCTCTCACTCTCTCTCACTCTCTCTCACTCTCTCTCACTCTCTCTCACTCTCTCTCACTCTCTCTCACTCTCTCTCACTCTCTCTCACTCTCTCTCACTCTCTCTCACTCTCTCTCACTGTTATAAAGCCTGTTTGACACTCTCTGCTTGCAAAACCACCAACCCTCTTAGAATAACAGGTTCTCTTCCAGATATTCTGCAGCTCCAAGATCTTTCATCTGTTGCCTTTTGTAAGCAACAATCCATTAGTGAAGTCTCTTGAGCACTCTTCAAAGCTCTTGCAAAAGATGTGGAGCCGATTTGTCTACTATGGGGCAGAGCTCCAGATTTGTTTTAAAGTCTTTGTATGTAACCTACTTTAACAAACCTTTCCCAATTTATCTCCCAAAAATATATCTTTATACTCTGTCACTCGATACAAGAGTGAAAGGATACTTGATTAAACATACAAGATCATAAGAAGGTCTTCGTGATGGATGTTTTCTTTTGTGGGATATAATGTGGAACAAGGGATTGTTTATAAATAAGCTGATTAATTACAGAGAAATGACAACTTTTCTCTTAAAAGGTCATGAGTCTTTGGCATTCTTCTTCAAGGTGCAATTGAAGAAAATTCTTCGAATATTTTTGTTCAGAGTAGGTAGGAAGATGCGAGTTAAGCAAAGGGATAAGCGAATCCTGAGGACATTAATTTTGAGTTGAGATTGCTGTCTGATACATCATGAACATACTAAATAATGCAGGAGGCTGGAGGAACTTGGTTCTCCACTCCTACTCCTAGTTTGTTTGTTCATATGTAGTACAGGTACATAATCTTTTATCCAAAATTCTGAAAACCAAAAATTTTTTCCATGGATGCCATCTGCACATCAAGGCTCGCGTTTGGCACCAAACAGGACCTGACGTGACCCACCCTTGTCCAGGGTCATTTCTTAGTGCTTCTATGAGTCAGCTGTGCCTCTGCTGCTCAAAGGCATTGAAGAATGTGAAAATCTCAAAAAGAGCTGCAGAGTCCCCTGTGGGAAACAGTGAGAAGCAGGAAAACAAATGTCTGTCATTATCGATAGTACAGAGAGTAGAGTTTTTGCAGAAGCTCGATGGTGGTGTATCTGTGTGGTATCTTATTGAAGATTATGATGTGGGAACTACCACCATATATAACTTAAAGAAGCAGAAAGATAAGTTGTTGAAGTTTTACAGTGACAGTGATGACCAGAAACTAATGAAAAATAGGAAAACATTGTATAGGACAAAAAATGCTGATTTTGACCATGTGCTGATTGTGTGAGTTCGAAAACGAAAAAGTGAATGTATACCACTGACTTGTTTGCTTGTCATAAAACAAGGTAGAAAATTCCAGGAAGAACTGAATGCTCACAATTTATGTTGTGAGTGAGGAAACAGGTTTGGTAGGTCTCAATGGCAAGGACTCTGAACACAGTTTTTTAAAAAAAAAAAATATTTTTCACACTATGAACCATACTGACCAAAATACACACAAACATTTCTCTCTTGAATATACACAGTGTCATTTTCTCCCCTTTTCCCCCCTCCCGTCCCTCCTTCCTTCACCCTCCCCATCCCACCCACTCAACATCCAACATATATGATGCATTAAATCCATTAAACAATGTCATCACACAATGAAAATAAACAAGAAATTTGTGTCTTCTACTTTTACATACTGGGTCAGTTCATTTTGTCTTCTTCTCCTTCTGTCATTTTAGGGGGTGGAGGTCCGCGGTAGGACTTCTCTGTTGTGTTCCATGTACGGTTCCCAAATTTGTTCGAATACTGTGATGTTTTTCCAATGGAATACATTTATTCATTTCTATGTACCATTGCTGCATTCTCAGGCTCTCTTCTAATTTCCAGGTTGACATAATACATTTTTTTGCTACAGCTAAGGCGATCATAATAAATCTTTTTTGTGCTCCATCCAAATCGAGTCCAAGTTCTTTACTTCTTGTATTACTTAGAAGAAAGATCTCTGGATTTTTTGCTATGTTGCTTTTTGTGATTTTATTTAAGGTCCCATTTATTTAACTTTTGGGGTGTGGTGTATAGCCTGTGTAACCAATTATATTGTATCATGCGTAACCTCGTGTTTATTGTATTTCTCATAGTTCCGGAGCATAGCTTTTCCCATGTTTCATTCTTTATCTTTATGTTTAGATCTAAACCCAAACAAAAATGGGGACTCTGAGCACAGTTTTGATGTAGGGAAAGATTTCATTTACAAAAGGCAACTGATGAAGAGCGCTCACACACTCAATGAACTGGTACATAAAAAGATAAGGGAAAAATCACTCCAATGCCCCCACCCCTCGATTCAGTTCAGGCATTGCTCTATGCTACAAGGGACACTAATTAAATGATCCCAACCCTTTTAACAGTGCACATCTTACCAACAGTTTCTCCAGCATCCTTCCACATTTCTACGCCTGGAGTGAAGCAGGGTGGTCCCAAATTGGCAGAGAGAGAACAATGAACACATGGCACCTTTATAATGCTGGAGGGACAAGCCCACATCATTTATTGGGGGCCAATAGCTCAGTGGCAGGAGGGTTAATCTAATTACAACAGCCAATGGCCCAAGGCCATGTACAGGCAGGCTGGAGAGTGGAGTCCAGGTAATTTACATGTGATCAACAGCAAGTTGTACACTAATGGATGGGGCAGATCCAAACCTTGATTGGCAGCTGGTGTTTCCTCCAACTAGGTAGGGGACAGTGCTGTCACATGACAGTCACAACCCTTCCCAATACAGTCCAGAGATATTTCCAGTTGGCGTGTCTTTGTACAAATCTGAAATTAGTGCAGTTACTTGACGTACCGCTGTTACTATTATTCTTTTATCCAAAAAAATTCCGAAAAGGGTCTGGTCCCAAGGGTTTCGGATAAAGATTATGTACCAATATTTATAGCATTGAGGTACTCAGGGAAAATATTGGGGTCAAGATAATTTTTTAATTGGTCCAAGTATCAAATTATCTGTGTTTTGGTAAACCATTCATTTTGATTTGCAAAAATGAAATTTTAATTGATTGCAATAGATGTATTTTCCAATAATTGTTTCAATTAATTTATCATTTATATAAACCATGATATGCAGATTCTGTTAAGTCTCCAGTGAAAGATTATTTTCTCATTTATGTTTCCAAAATTTGTGATTACTTAAGAATAAAGTCATCCCATTTTACAAGCAAACATGGATTGTAAAACTTTTAAAATGTAATTTAATTTCGAGATACAGCACTGTGATGGAGCTCGTCTGGCCCACGAGCCGGAACTAGGTAGTTGTTTCTCTCAAGTGTTTAATTTCTTTTGTGTGTCTGTAATAGAAAATAGACAGCAGTCAAATGGACTGAAAAAGTTGAACTTTGATAAAGATACTGTTAACTCTATTTTCCTAGCCTAATACCGGGGAGCTGGATCCACTGTATGTGGTAGAAGCTTTATTGCACTGCAGTAAAAATAGCGTGAAACTTGCAGCTTCAGAAGCAGCGAAGCCAGCAAAACCAGGAGAAAAAGGAGAGATGCAGGTTTGTGGATTGTAGTTCAATATTGTTGAAAATATGAGTATTTTCTTATTTAGTCTCTGCAAAATAGTCCTGAAAGTTTTAAAGAGCAAAATTCTTAATCATTTTTTGGAACTGTTGGTGTGGCTGTTCTTATATTCAGCTGAAAAGTGTGTAGAAAATAGTCAAAAGTTTCTTTTAGGCTTGAATTTTAAGCAGAGACTGGGTGTGCAAGGACTTTTCTTCCTTCAACATATAAAGCTAAGAGGGGACTGTGGTAATTTATAAAATCACAAGGGTAAATAATTATAGCTTTTTTCCTGGGGTAGGGGAATCTTAAAAGTGGAAGATATGCATTTGATATGAGAGGGGAAAGATTTAAAATGGACTTAAGGACAAAAACAAATGGCACTGCTGGAATTGCTATAATGGTAGTGCTGCCACTGTTGCACTCCTAAAGGGTCCGACTGCCATCAGCTCAGTATGGGCTTTAAACATCCTGTTAAAGGAGGCAACAGTATTTTAAAATCCTGTAGAGTCTTGGCTCAAGATAGTGACGGCCTCATGGGGTTGCAGACTACGGGGGAGCAGAGGACTGACAGAGAGCACCAGGAAACTGGGAGAACACTCCCTGTTTGAGAAGAAGCAACCCTGTGGGATGGTGACCACACAGCAGACCAGCGAGGAGCTCTAAGGTTGAAGAACACCCCAGGCGGGGGGCTGTTGGAGACTTGCGACAAGGAATCAATGCAGGCTGTGGACTGCTGGCGACTGCAGTCAAAGGACTCACACCAAGCTGCGGACTGCTGGAGACTGGCTTGCGACTGGCTGAATGGATAGCAGGTCTTGATATGCAAGAGGGTGCTGATTATGTCAGAGGTATGGATCTGGACCTCAGGTTATTGATGGTTTAAACTGAAGTATATGTGGCTGTGGAGGCGAATCCATGGACACTTAGTGACTCTGGGGGGGGGGGGGATCTCATTTGCTTCTCTTTCTCTGATTGTAAAGGGTGCTGGGCAATTTCTGCTAATAGTGAATGTTTGTCTGCCTTATGATAGACTAAAGGAAATAATGACAATAAAATAATCTTCAATCTTCTCACAGATGCCAGTTCTGTTCATGGAAAAAGCTGCCAGAGGAAGTGGTAGAAGCTGGGAACCATTATATTGTTCAAAAGGCATTTAGACAAGCATGTGGATAGGAAAAGTGGATAGGATAAATGCAAGTGAGACTGGTTGGCAGACTAAGTAGTGCTGAGGAACCTGTTTTCATGCTGTAATCTTTTTGTGGATTGTGCTGAATTTACATGGGAACTCATCACATCAGGAGATCTCTCCTTCACAGCCTCTAGCATTATAATGCCCCAACTTCGTATTTCCTGGTTCTACTGCTGACCCAAGATCCACAATCAAGGACTTTCCAGATAAGCTAATTGATTCTGCCTGCTCTTACTCCATAACATAACATAACAATTTACAGCACGGAAACAGGCCATTAGGCCCTTCTAGTCCGCACCGAACCAAACACCCTTCTCTAGTCCCACCTCCCTGCACAATGCCCATAACCCTCCATCTTCTTCTCATCCATATACCTGTCCAACCTTTTCTTAAATAATACAATTGACTCCGCCGCCACTATTTCTCCCGGAAGCTCATTCCACACGTCTACCACTCTCTGAGTAAAGAAGTTCCCCCTCATGTTACCTCTAAACCTCTGCCCCATAATTCTTAACTCATGTCCTCTTGTTTTAATCTTTCCTCCTCTTAACGGAAATAGTCTATCCACATCCACTCTGTCTATCCCTTTCATAATCTTAAATACTTCTATCAAATCCCCTCTCAACCTTCTACGCTCCAAAGAATAAAGACCTAATCTGTCCAATCTCTCCCTATACTCTAGATGCTTAAACCCAGGTAACATTCTGGTAAACCTTCTCTGCACTCTCTCCACTCTGTTTATATCCTTCCTATAATTAGGTGACCAGAACTGCACACAGAACTCCAAATTAGGCCGCACCAACGTCTTATACAATCTCAACATCACCTCCCAACTCCTATATTCCATGCAATGATTGATAAAGGCCAGCATACTAAAAGCCTTCTTCACCACCCTATTCACGTGAGTTTCTACCTTCAGGGAACGATGTACCGTTACTCCTAAATCTTTCTGCTCTTCTGTATTCATACCACGTATGTCCTGTTCTGATTCTTCTTACCAAAATGAAGCACCTCACACTTATCAGCATTAAATTCCATCTGCCATTTTTCAGCCCACTTTTCTAAGCAGCCCAAATCCCTCTGCAATCCTTGAAAACCTTCTTCATTATCCACTATTCCACCTATCTTAGTATCGTCTGCATATTTACTAATCCAATTTATCACCCCATCATCTAGATCATTAATGTATATAACGAACAACAATGGGCCCAATACAGATCCTTGAGGCACACCAACTGGTCACCGGCCTCCAACCTGACAGACAATTATCCACTACCACTCTCTGGCCTCTCCCTTTCAGCCAATGTTCAATCCATTTGACTATCTCAAAATTTATACCTAAAGACTGCACCTTCTTAACTAACCTTCCATGTGGTACCTTATCGAAGGCCTTACTGAAGTCCATATAGACAACATCCACTGCGCTACCCTCATCCACATTTCTAGTCACCTCTTTAAAAAATTCAATCAGATTGGTCAAACATGACCTTCCTCCCACAAATCCATGTTGAGTGCTCCTGATCAGACCCTGTCTATCCAGATGTTTAGAAGTACTATCTCTAAGAATTTTCTCCATTAATTTATCTACCACAGACGTCAAACTTACAGGCCGATAGTTGCCAGGCTTCCTCCTTGAACCCTTTTTAAATAAAGGAACCACATGCGCAATGCGCCAATCCTCCGGCACTATCCCCATATCTAATGACATTTGGAAAATTACCGCCAGAGCCTCTGCTATTTCCTCCTTCACTTCTCTCAATGTCCTGGGGAAGATCCCGTCTGGTCCCGGAGACTTATCCACCTTTATATTCTTCAAAAGCCCTAAAACTACATCTTATGTAATCTCCATATTCCCCATATTTACCCAATTTGCTTTTTTTATCTCACATCTCCCAATATCCTTCTCCTTAGTGAATACCGAAGAAAAGAAACTGTTCAATATCTTCCCCCATTTCTCTAGGCTCCACACACAGTTTTCTGCTCTGATTCTCTAAGGGACCAATTTTGTCTCTAGCTTTCCTTTTACCATTAACATATTTGTAGAACTCTTTTGGATTAGTTTTCACCCTGCTTGCCATAGTTTCCTCCTACCTTCTTTTAGCTTTCCTAATTCCTCTCTTAGGATTCCTCTTACATTCAATGTATCTTTCAAACATCCCCTTAACTCCATGCTTCTTATATCTAATGTATGCCTCCCTTTTTCTTCGAACCAAGTTTCCAATATTCCTTGAAAACCACAGCTCTCTCAAACCTTTTGCCCCTCCTTTTAACCTAACAGGAACATAAAGCTTTTGCACTCTCAAAATCTGATCTTTAAAAGACTTCCATCTCTCTACTACATCCTGCCCATAAAACAAATTGTCCCAATCCACACCCTGCAAGTCCTTTCGCATCTCCTCAAATCTAGCTTTTCCCCAATCAAAAACCTCAACCCTTGGCCCTGACTTCTCTCTTTCCATAATGACATTGAAGCTGATGGCATTATGATCACTGGACCCGAAGTGCTCGCCAACACTAACCTCCGTCACTTGACCCATCCCATTTGCCAACAGTAGATCTAACACTGCTCCTTCTCTGGTTGGCACCTCTACATATTGTTGTAAAAAACTATCTTGCACACATTTCACAAACTCTAACCCATCCAGTCCTTTCACAGAATGTGTTTCCCAATCTATATGTGGAAAATTAAAATCTCCCATAATTACAACCCTGTGCTTATCACAAATATCTACTATCTCCCTACAGATTTGCTCCTCTAGGTCTCGGTCCCCTCCGGGTGGTCTATAATACACCCCTACAAGTGTAACATCTCCTTTCCTACTCCTCAGTTCCACCCAAATAGCCTCCGTGGATGTGCCCTCTAATCTATCCTTCCTAGGCACCGCTGTAATATTTTCCCTGACAAGCAATGCAACCCCACCTCCTCTTGTCCCTCTGACTCTATCACACCTAAAACAACGAAGCCCAGGGATATTCAGCTGCCAATCACATCCCTCCTGCAACCATGTCTCACTAATCGCTACCACATCATACTTCCAAGTATCAATCCACTGAATTTATCTCCTCATAAGACCAGAAGAAAGGCTGTTCAGCTCATTGAGTCTGCACACCATTCCATTGAGCTGATCCATTTTCCCACAGCCCCAATCCCTAGCCTTCTCCCCATAACCCTTGATGTCTTGGCTAATCAGGAACGTATCAATCTCTGCCTAAAAAACGTATGGGGGTTTTAGGTTAATTGGGGTATTTGGGTGGCATGGACTTGTGGGCCAGAAGGCCCTGTTACCATGCTGTATGTCTAAATTTTTTAAATATTAAAAATTATAAGTAATTAAATGCACCCAATGACTTGGCCTATACAACTACTTGTGGTAACAAACTCCACAGATTCACCACTTCTGGCTAAAGAAATTTCTCCACATCTCTTTTTATGGGACAGCCATCAATCCTAAAGTTGTGCCCTCTTGTTCTAGACCAGTGGTTCCAAACCTTTTACTTTCCACTCACATACCACTTTAAGTATTCCCTATGCCATAAGTGTTCTGTGATTAGTAAGTGATTGCTTAAGGTGGTATGTGAATGGGAAGGGAAGGTTGAGAATCACTGCTCTAGACCCAATTATTACTGAAATATTTTGCTTGAGAAAAATTGTCATTGGCCCATTTCCTTTGGAGTAATGAAACTGTGCACATAATGAATCAATTTGGAATGATTAAAACAGTGGTTTTCAAACTTTTTCTTTCCACCCACATACCACCTTAAGCAATCCCTTATTAATCATAGAGTACCCATGGCATATGGATTACTTAAAGTGATATGTGAGTGGGATGAAAAAGGTTGAGAACCACTGTTCTAGACTCTCCCACCAAGGGGAAACAACCTTTTTACATCTATTCTGTCTGTGACCTTCAATATTCAAAATGTTTCAATGATATTGTCCCTTTGTTCTCCTAAATTCCAACAAGTACATGCCAAGAGCTGTCAAATGTTCCTCATATGATAACCCTTTCATTCTGGAATCGTCCTCTGAACCCTCTCTGAAGTTAGCACATCCTTTCTAAAATGAGGAGCCCAAAACTGCTCACAATACTCTGTGAGGTGTTACCAGTGACTGATGCTGAATGATCAATGAACCAAACGCACTGCCTTACTTTCACCTTTCATGCACTATTTTTTTTTTGTAAGGTGTTTTATATGAATGTGATGTTGCTGCAAGCCAACGAATTCCATGACTTGTTCATGTCAATAAATTCTGATTCAGTGCCTTATGTAGTCTCAACATCACATCTCTGCTCTTGTTTTCTATTCTTGAAATGAATTCCAGCATTTCATTTGCCTTCTTCACCATCCAGTCAATCTACAAGTTTACCTTCAGGGTGTGATGCCCTGAGGTAGCAGCAAACAAGCACAAAACTCAAAAGACTATACAACAGGCTTTATTCCAGTAAAAGTCTGAACACTAGTTCATGCCTTGGTGGCTCCCTGTGTGATTGGCTCAGGAGGAGCCAGCTCAGGTTTATATTCAGGTCAGCTGATTAACAGTCAGCCAGGTGGAGTCAGCCCCTTAGGTTATCTTCCTGCAGGTACAGAAATTACCTGCTGCAGTAGGCTGGTGGTCGTATCACCACACAGGACTCCCAGGTACCCTTGCATCTGGGTATTTTCCATTTTTTCCCCATTTAGAAAATAGTCTGCCCATTTAATTCTACCAAAGTGCATGACTGTACACTTTCCAACATTATATTCTTCTAATCAGTCTAAATCCTTCTGTAACTTTCCTGTTTCCTCAATACTGACTGCTCCTCCACCTTCCTTTGTATCATTTGCAAATTGGCTACAAAGCTATTCATTCCATAATCTGATTCATTGATAGAAAAATAAGTACCCCTAATGCTAACCCCTGTGGAACATGACTAGCAGCTGGCAGCGAACCCGAGTATGATCCTTGAAATCCAACTCTGCTTCTTGCCAATCAGCCAATGTTTTACCCACACTAGTATGTTTACTGTTATACCAGGGCTCTCATCTTGTTAAGTCACCTCATGTGGTGCACCTTGTCAAAGGTCTTCTGAAAATCCAAATACACAACAACCACTGTTTTTCCTTTATTTCGCCTGCTTGTCACTTTTTCAAAGAATTCCAATAGGTTTGTCAAGCCTGATTTTCCCTTAAGGAAACCATGCTGGCCTGTCATGTCATATCCCTCCAACTATTGTTAAACCTCATCCTTGACATTTGACACCAGTATCTTCCCAACCATTAATGTCAGGCTGACCAGGCTATAATTTCCTTTCTGCTGCCTTCCTCCCTTCTTGAATAGTCGAATGGAATTTGTGATCCTCCGCATCCATGTCAGAATCTATTGATTCCTGAAAAATCATTACCAATGCCTTCACACTCTATACAGTTACTTCTTTCAGAACCCGAGGGTGCAATCCATATGGTCTAGGAGACATCCACCCTTAGATCATTCAGCTTTCTGAGCACCCAATCCCTTAAACTAGTAATTGTACTCGCTTATCTTTGAGGCCCTTGGACATCCAGCACACTGCTAATGTCTTCCACAATGAAGACGGATGCAAAATACTCATTTAGTGTCTCTGCCATCTCCTTGTCTCCCATTATGATTTCTCCAGAGTCATTTTTCCAGTGGTCCAATATCTACTCTCCTCTCTTTTACTCTTTGCATACTTAAAGAAGCTTATAATAACATCTTTGGTATTATCTGCTGGCCTACTTTCAGACGTCATTTTTTCCCTCTTTGTGAGTTTTTTAGTTGCTTTCTGCAAGTTTTTAAAAACTCCTAATCCTCTCTGCCCACTAATTTTTGCTTCCTTGTGTGCCTTCTCTTTTATTTTTATGTTGGCTTTGACTTCCCTTGTTAGCCACAGTTGTGACATTTTTCTTTTTTGGTTCTCTATCTTTGATGGTGTACTGTCCTCCCTACTATTGAGTCTTCCAGTATAATTTTGCCAGTTGCTCTCTCATGCTCTGTAATTCCATTGAAAAACCAACACATCTGACTAGTCTCTCCTTGTTAAATCTCAGATTGAACTTAATCACATTGTGATCACTGCCCCCTGATGGTTCTTTTACCCAAAGCTCTCTAATCACCACTGGTATGTTACACCAGCACATTTTGGGGTTGGGCGGGGGGGCATGAACTGATTTTTTAAAAATGTAGTCAGTAGGAGAAAAGTACAGAAGAAATGAACTAAACTTGACTGGTCCACAGAGAAGGAGTCCTTTAAACAACTTCGAGCAGAGTCCTAAGGGGACCATAGCCAAAACAGGGTTGTGAATGGCTGCATTACACAACACCCAATCCAGTACATCCAATCCCTTCGTGGCTCATCAACAAGCTGCTCTAAAAAACCATCTCATAGGCCTTTCACAAATTCTCTCTCTTTAGATCCAGTCCAAGCCTGATTTTTCCAATCTACTTGCATATTAAAATCCCCATGACTGCTATAACTTTGCCTTTCTGACAAGCCATTTCCATTTGAAGTTGTAATTTGTTGTCCACATCTTGGCTACTGTTTGTAGGATTGTATATAATTGTCAACAGTGTCCTTTTTTTTTAACCCTTGCCATTTCTTAACTCAGCCCACAATAATTCTATATCTTCTGATCGTATGTCGACTCTTATTAATGATGTAATATTATTCCTTACCAACAGAGCCACTCCACGCCCTCTGCTTACCTGCCTATGTTTTCAGACATTCAGCTTCCAATGACATCCATCCTTTAGCCACTAACTCCATGATGGCCACAACATCATACCTGCCAGTGTGTAGCTGTACAAACTGCGAATCTGTCAGCGTACTGACAATCTGCACCAACCAACTAGCCAGAGAGTTCACAGACATTTTCAACCTCTTATTGCCCCAGCTATGCTTGTCTCTTTGTTGACCCTGTAGAGCAATTTTCTCTAAACCTGCCCTGGCACCACCCCTCAAACCCTCTATTACCCTAAATGATGCTGACTGCACTGGGACTGCTACCTGTATCTGCAGAACTCCTCGTTTTTATCAAGTTTGCTTTTAACCTTCTCCCTGCTCTGAAATTCATTTGGACTATTTCTGACACTTCTCTCCCTTTTCTAGATCTCTCTGTCACTATCTATATATTGAGATTTACTATAAATCCATTGACTCGCGCAGCTAACTTGGCTACACTTCCTCCTAACTGTTCTCTAGTAATGATGCTATTCCTTTCTCCCAGTTTCTCCACTATTACTTCATCTGCTGTCAAAATGATGCATTCCCTTCCCTTTTGAATATATATGCACTGAATGTGGATGATGAAAAATTTATTCAAGAAACATTTTTTAATCTGGCAGGAGCACATCAGACAGGAGCACATCAGAATATTTTAACAGCTGGCAATTTCAATTTTTGTCTAGATCCAGTTTTGGATAGATCAACTAGAGCAGTAACAGCAAAAGCCACCTTAGCATTAATGAAGAACCTGAATTTAATAGACATCTGGAGAAGATTCAACCAAGAGGGAGATTATTCTTTTTATTCAAATAGACACAATTATTATTCAAGGATAGATTTATTTTTAATATTGGCACATCTTCAAAGTAGAATAATCAAGTTGATTACAAAGAATTTTATCAGATCCTTCACCTTTATTATTGACACTTACAATGTTAGGTAAAGAAGAATCAATTTATAGATGGAGATTTAACTCATTGTTGTTAGAAAGACCAGATTTTTGTCAGAAGGCAAATCCAAATTTTTCTTGAGACTAATTGTAATTCAGTTAATAATAAATTTATTTTATGGAACACAATGAAAGCACATTTAAGAGGACAAATTATACGTTATATTTCTAAAAATTAAGAAAAACTATATGAAGGAATTAGACCAATTGGAAAATAAATAACATGTTTAGAAAAAGATCTGCAAAGACAGACCGAGGAGAAAAGTAGAATATTAATAAAAAAGAAACTTCAGAATAATACATTACAAACATATAGAACAGAGAAAGCAAAAATGAGAACTAAACAGATATTATGAGTTAGGTGAAAGAGCTCATAAGGTCCTTGCTTGGGAGTTGAAAACAAAAATTTCAAGAACGATTAACACAATTAAATTGACAGATGAATGCAACTACCTTTAAACCTCAAGAAATCAATGAAGCTTTTAAGCAATTTTATTCTAAGTTATATAAATTGGAGTTGCAGAGAGACAATCATATAATGGAAGATTATTTTGTCACAAATAACTTCACAAAAGCAAGCAGAGCTGGGTGCCCCTTTCAACCCAAT
Source organism: Narcine bancroftii (assembly GCF_036971445.1). Taxonomy (NCBI): domain Eukaryota; kingdom Metazoa; phylum Chordata; class Chondrichthyes; order Torpediniformes; family Narcinidae; genus Narcine; species Narcine bancroftii. The sequence continues at coordinate 81,014,864 of NC_091471.1, forward strand.
GGAGGTGAGGGAAGTGTTGAGCTCATTACAAAGTAATAAATCTCTGGGAGAAGATGGTTTCCCATTTGAATTTTATAAAGAATTTAAAGATTTGCTGATTTCTTCTTTTATGGAAGTATTAGATCAGGCAGCAGTAACACATACGCTCCCGAAATCTTTTTCTGCTGCGATAATAACGGTAATATCAAAAAAAGGTAGAGACCCTTTAAAACCATCAACATATAGGCCTATTTCACTGTTAAATGTAGATTACAAGATAATTGAAAATTTTTAGCTAATAGGTTGATGAAACTTTTACCAAAGTTGATAAATATGGATCAGACAGGGTGTGTGAAAAAAAGACAATCTGTGGATAATGTAACCAGTTAGCTTAATACATCTAGCACAAAAGAGGGGAGATCTAAGTGTGGCAGTGGGTTTGGATGCAGAAATAGTGTTTGATAGATTAGAATGGTTCTTTTTGTTGAAGGTGTTTGAAATATTTGGGATGGGACAGGTATTTGTATATTGGATTAGAGGCTTATATAATTAACCTAAGGCTAAGCTCATGAAAAATGGACAGATTTCAGTGATGGGAGACAGATTTAAATATTAACATTGATGAACAAAATTGGTCAAACTTGTGTCGAGATAGTATGACAAATACTATAAATGTTAGATACAGATTAGTTGAATGTAATTTTTTTTTACATTAACTATGTCTCATGCCACAGAAGTTAAATAGATTGAAATCAGACCAGTGTTTTAGATGTGGCCAGGAGATAGGTACTTTAAGTTCTGTCCTAAAGTGAGACCTTTTTTGTTAAATTTGGCAATTTCTGGTTATAGGAATTAAATTCCCACAAAATCCAATGTTATTTTTATAAGGTCATATTGAAGGGATAAGACCAAAATTGAAATTATCTATATATCAAAAATAATTTGTAAAGATTGTCTTGGCAGTAGGAAGAAAATATATAGTAATCACATGGAAATGTATAACTGTCTTCCTCGTGAGAAGATTACTTATAATCTAAGAAATAAATATGATGTAATTTTGATAATTTGGCCCCCTTATTTACAAATTGCTGGAATTAATTGATAGATGTTTTCCATAAGCTTTGAACCTCATTGACCTCCTTGCAAGTATTAAATGATACAAATGGTCAGAGCCATGTGGTGAGGGGTCTCCTCTGGCAACCAGGTTTTTATTCTTGTTTTTCTTACTTTATTTTTCTTTTTAATGCTTTTTCTTATTTCTTACTTCTTTTTCTTGAGGTTTTGTTAAGGGGGGGGGAAAGATGTTGTGGTTTTATACCATCATGTATAATGGATTTGGTACTGATATTTCATTACTGTATTTTACATTTGGCTATGATTACATGTTTGGAAAAAAATTATTTTTTTAAAAAAATGATTCCTTTCATTCCAGGATATCTGAAATGTCCTTTTTTCAAGCAATGTATCTTCCCCTCTACTGTGATCAATGAAACTTCCTCCTACATTTACTTTTTTCTTGGTTCCACCCTTTCCCCCCACTCCCCCAAACAGAATAGAGAGGGCTCCTCTTTCACCCCACCAGCCCCCACATTCAGCAGATCATTCTGTGTTGTTTACTGTCAGCTGCAACTAGACCCTGCCGTGACCATGTTTATCTCTTCCCACTCCTTTCTGCCTTCTGCAGGGATTGTACCCTCCATGATTCCCATATTTGCTCATTTCTATCACTCACCTTTGCAGGCCATTACAGCCTACAAAGCAAGGATAAACATTATAGATGCTTAATTACATGATGAGCTGAACACCTAAGCCCACATTGAGAAGAAGAACCAAATAGTGCTACTAGAATCCCTGAAAGACTGAGGTCAGACCCTGTGATATCTGTCTCTGAGGCGACATCATTTATGAGGTTGAACCCATGAAAGCTGCCAGGCCCTGACAGCGTATCTGGCAGTGTACTGACAATTTGCACCAACCAACTAGCCAGAAAGTTCACAGACATTTTCAACCTCTTATTGCTCCAGTCAGAAGTTCCCACCTGCTTCAAAAGGGATCAGTTATCCTGGTACCCAAGGAGAGTAGTGTGAACTGCCTTAATGACTACTGCCCAGTAGCACTAACTTCTACTGTGATAAAATCCTTTGAGAGGCTGGTCATGATCTTAACCCACTGCAATTTATCTATTGGCACAACTGCTCCACAGCAGATGCAAAATCACTGGCTCTCCACTCAGCTCTGAATCACCTCTAAAACCACAATTCATACATATGGCTGCTCTTCATTGACTACATTTTGGCCTTCAATACCATTATTCCCTTAGTGCTGGTCAGGAAGCTACAAACTCTTGGCCTCTGTATCTCCCTCTTCAACTGGATTCTTGACATTCTCATCAGAAGACCGAAGTCAGTACAAATTGGAACAACATCTCTCTGATTAATCAACATAGTCGCACCCCAAGGATGCGTGCTTTGCCCACTGCTCTGCTCATTATACACCCATGACTGTGGGCCATACACAATTCCAATGCTATCTACAAGTTTGCGATTGACACCATAGTCGTTGGCAGAAACACAAATGGCAATGAGGAAGCGTACAGAGGGGAATAGATGATCAGCTTATTGAATGGTATAATGACCACAACCTTGCACTCAACATCAGCAGAACCAAGGAGATGATTGTGGCTTCAGTAGGAAGTCAGGGGAACACAACCCAGTCCTCCTTGAGGGCTCAGTGGTGGAGAAGGTCAAAAACTTCAAATTCTGGGTGTCACCATCTCCGAGGATCTGTCCTGGTCCCTCCATATTGATGCAATCGCAAAGAAGGCTCGCTAGTGGCTAAACTTTGTGAGGTGCCTGAGGAGATTCGGTACGTCACTGAAGACTCTTGTAAACCCCTACAGGTGCACTGTGGAGAGCATTCTGGAGTTGCATCACTGGTTGGTATGGAGGCACGAACTCTCAGGACAAGAATAATCTCCAGAGGGTTGTTAACTCGGCCTGTGACATCACAGGCACCAGACTTCACTCCATCGAGGCGATGTCTTAAAAAAAGCATCTTCTATCCTCAAAGACCCCCACCACCCAGGTTATGCCCTCTTACTCTGCTACCATTGGGGAATAAGGTACAGGAGCCCAAAAGACGAGCACTCAATGGCACAGGACACCTTCTTCCCCACTACCATCAGATTCCTGAATAATCAATTAACCAGACACTACCTTCCTTTTTGTGCACTATTATTTTTTTAATAGTAATGTGGTAAGATGGTTATAATATGAATATTTGCACTATGGTGCTGCCACAAAACACTGAATTTCATGATAATAAATTCTGATTCTCCATGACCCTGGTATTTTCCTGTGCAACCCTGTTCTTACATATCTTCCCTCACCACAACCCAGGGACCTAAATAGCCCTTCCTAATAAGGCAAAGAACATGGGAACCTCCTCTCACCTCATGTACTATATTTACTGCTTTTGATATAGCCTCATCTACATCGGTGAGACCAAACGCAGACTTGGGAACTGTGACACAGAGCATCCACACTCTGTCTGCTATAACCATCCCGAGCTCCCAGTTGGATTCTATTTAAGCTCCCCTTCCCATTCCCACACTGACTTGTCTGCCCTGGGCCTTCACTGCCAAAGTCAAACCCATCAAAAACCAGAGGAACAACACCTCATATTCCACCGGGTAGTCTACAGTCCAATGATATGAATGTAGAATTTTGTAATAATGAGTCTTTTGCCCTATTTCTGCTTCTCTCTCTCCACCCACTTTTTTTGACCCCTTATCACATCCCACTCAGACTCCCACCACCCTTTTTCATTCCCTCCACCCTGCACCTCTGGTTCCACCCCCATCTTCCCACTGGAGTCTTCTACTTTCTCCCCCAGCATACCTCAGTTCCTCTGGTCTTTCTTTATACTGCCATTGTCACCTCTTGTCAGATCCCAGCAATCGGCAGCCTTTTCTTTCTAGTCACTCACTCCGTCCTGTATGAATTGTCTTGCACCACCTGACCCCTTTGTTTCTTTTGACTATCTCTCCCTTTGTCTGGAACCTGCCAATCTACTGTCTCTGACATGCCTCTCCATCTGGTTCACCATTTCCAAATGGGAGGCAGTCCTACCCCTTACACCCTGTCCTCTCTACTCTGGTTTCACTTCATATCCCCAGTTTTGATGATGGGTTTTTGAACAGAAACGTTGACTTTTTTTTCCCACATACTTTGGGATTGATCTACTGAGTTTCTTCAGCAGATACTGATTCTCTTCAGATTCCAATATCTCCTATGTCTCCTGTTAAATTGTATATAGTATTTGTAAATGTCCACAATGTTGGAAATTATGAAAATAATAATACTTTTTGTACAGCACAGAGAAGAGCATTTTAGTCTTGTGTAGCTGTTGTGTTGTCAGACTAACTTTAAAGGCTCTCCATTCTTTTTGCAATTGTTGGTCATTTCATTTTTAGACAGAACCAAATTAGCAGATTGTAGAACTGATGTCTATTATGTGATTTGTTAGTGCTAGTTTACTCCACCTTCTGATAGTATCAGATGAATATTGCTAAATTTTGATCTGGCATAGAAAGCATGCACTGGAGGAAAATTATTTTGATTCTAAATGGCCAAAATTGTTGAACCATATATTTGGATTCAAAATATAGAAACAATAAGCATATGTAGTTCAATGACCCAAGTTGGATTCTCAGTAACATTTCTGTTTGACAGATTTCAAGTAAAATCTCTTTGTATTCACCTACTTTATGCTTTTAATTTTTTCTGTATTCTTAGTCCCGCAGTATGGCCCTGCCTCTTGTGCCCTAAACATTCTGTGTTCAAAAGCCTCTGTTTTCTGCATTATTTTCTTCAGTCCCTGATCCCCCTATCATCAATTGGATTCAATTCTGATTTTTCATTATGATTTTGGTACATCTATCATTACACTACACTAGTCTTGTTTTTCCTTTGTCACATATCTTGCATTTTAGGCTTATCATGTGTACTTTTTGAGTTATATGGCAAATGTTTCAGAGCCTCTAATTGCACTTTTTCGGAAGATGATTAAGAAATCCACATAGTTTATCTCGATTCCTAATATAGAGCTGTTTACTCTTCCCTTATCAGGATCCTCCCCCACTATAATTATGTTCACAAAATTTTGGGAAAACCAGCAAATGCCAAGTTTAGGGACCTGTTTATTGCAGTATAAAAATCAGTGGGATTAATTTATAATGTCAAGTATCTTCTCCCAATGGAAGTCCAAAATAACTTCCTGTTTTGTGGAATGAATTTTCCAGGACTTGAACCTAAAATTCTTGGACAGTTGCCACCTCTTTTTTGAGCTACATATGTAGAAATGGCCAATTGTTATTTTCATTTTTTAATTAGATTAATTCACTTTTAAATATTAATGATTAATTAATCCATTAAACATCAATTAACTGGCCACAGAACACTATTGTCAAACTGTGAGGAATATCCTGCGACTGCTGGCTCAGTGCTTTGTTAGTGAGATATTTGTCAATTACCTTTGTGCCTTTATTTTAACTTGCTGTTTGGGAATCTTAGCTAGATTTGGTTACACTGATGTTAAAGTTTCACAGAACTTTTGAGGACCAGGTGAATGCACAGAATTTAAAATACTCAGTTCAAATAGATTGAAGATAGAATAAGTATTTTGTAATTTTAAACCACTGCAATTTTTTTTCTTAACAGGTTGTTCCTATCATGCTTCACTTAATAACTGCAATCAGTAGTGTGCGTTTATATATTCCAAAAGACCTAAGACCACTGGACAACAGGCAAAGTGTTCTGAAATCAATACAGGTAAATTACATTTTGTAAATCAATTTTTCTGTTAGACAGTGGATTGTAGTTTTAAGCCTAGCCCGGATATATCATTTTCATACATTAGTTATATTAACATTTAATGGTTGCAATGGTGAAAATGGACAAAAGATTAAAAATTTGATGAGATGTGGCTTTGTACAGCCTTCATAATACTATATAGAACACCATGCAAATGGTATAATTTTAATATTGTTTTGTATATTAGGAAGTACAGAAGAGATTTCCTGATGGTGTACCTTTGCTGGATCCAATTGATGATATGGGAATCAAGGATCAGGGACTGAAGAAAGTAATGCAAAAAACGGAGGCTTTTGAACACAGAATGTATTCGCATTCCATGCACAATGACTCAAATTTGGAAACACTCTATGGGCTTTGCGAAAGGAAAGCGCAGGTAATTGAGAAATGGCAACACCTTTTCTTAAAAATGGGGATGTATGAAATGGTATTATGGATCATTACCAAGGCATGTTGCTACCTTAATGCATGCTCTGGATGAATTAGTCCATCTGTTTCTTTCAGTAAAATCTTTATTTTCAAAAATAATTTTGTCTTTTCAAACTCAATGGGTAAGTGTAATTACTATGTCAGTTGGTAAGTATGGTGAGGTTTCATTTCTTAAAGAGGAATAAAAATAAGTAAAAAAATCTGAAATGAAAACAAATTGTTTAAAAAGCTTAAAAAGTTCCAAAAAATATCTTGAAGCCATAAACCAATTGTCGGTTATAAGAAAAATAATTAAACCCTTACTCAAGGATGTAATAAATAAACGTCATAGCCATCTTCGAATCAGTGGATCTGATTAATTTCTTGAAGAGCTAACCCAGGGGCCTGAACTACCACCCCTGCAATGGAAGATACAATCCCAATGTGGCAGATATGAAATTTAAATTGAGTTAATAATGTGGAATTAAAAGTATGCTCTTGGTAGCACTGAATCATAGTGAATTATAGTTAAGACCCATTTCAGGGAATGAAATGTACTGTTCTTATCCAGTCTGGCTCATTTGACTCCAAACTGGCAACGGTATGATTGCCAATTCAGCTGTGGAATACCCCTGAGAATCTTCAGCAATAATACCAGAACTTTAGAAATTTCATGGCATCACATCAAATTGTAACAATGAAACTTCCTTGTGATTATTACTTACCATTCACCCTCAGTTATTAATTCAGTGCTACAGAAAGGATTTTGTCTGCATCTGAAAAGAATTGAATTTATTTAACCTTATCCTCACCAGTTTTCCTGTGGCAGCTGTGCTAAACATTGATAGAAGTTAACGCGACAAGAGTCCTTGTGAAGACTCATTCTGTTTTCACGCTGAGGATATCCTGCAACTTCTTGCGTGACCCTGCATTCATGTTAAGTAGATTAAACTCAGAATGGAGTTAATCTTAACTGGAGACTATCAGTGGAAATATATAACACAACACAACCTGTAACTCACTGGTTTGGAATATCTCCCACTCAAACAAGCCAAGGAATTAGTCCTGGTTCAATGAGGACATTCTGGGATAAACACCACATGTATTTAAAAATAATGTGCCTGCACATGGGCATATATGTGAGCCAGTATCAAAATCTGTGGACCTTTGGCTCCTATATTAGATCTGAAGTGGAGAATGGATTGCCTTGCATATGGTTAGTGAATCCACATAAGATTTGGCTACTGTGCTGAATTCCACATTTGGTAAATGTAATGGTGTCATCTGCAATTCAGTAATGCTCAGACTTGAATCCACTCAAATCTGTTCAGGTTTTTTTTTGTCATCCAATTGCACAAGTACAATCCGACAAAACAGCATTCTCCAGTGCTTGGTGCGGAACATGCAAATACACAACCAGACATAACATACATTCAGATAAGCAAAACATATGTGGGAAAAATATACAGTACATATATAAAAATAAATGAATATTGTTTAATGAATAATAGAGGCTTGGATCTGAGCAGTTCATTTAGTAGTTTAGCATTCTCACTGCCTGTGGTGCTGGCCCCGATACTCCTGTGTCTCTTTCCTGACGGGAGTAGCTGAAAGATGCGTGCAGGCTGGTAGAGGTCCTCAATAATTTTATGCGCCCTCTTCAGACAATGATCCTGGTAGATTGTGTTGAAGGGGAGAGGGAAATTCCAGTGACCTTTCTGCCACTCTTATAATCCGGTGGATTGACCTCTATCCATTTTTCAACATCCACTGTATTACACCAATGCAGCCAGCCAGGAAGCTCTCGATCTCCTGTAGAGGGTTGACATGATGGTTGCCAGTAGCTTTGCCCACTTCAGTCTTCTCGGGAAGTGCAGTTCCGGTTACGTCTTCCCGACAAGGGGCGAAATGTCTATCCAGCATAGGTGACTTCTGAGGACTTTGGTGCTCTCTACTCACTCCACTACCTAACTATTAATGTATAGTGGAGGGTGGTTGTTCCTGGTCCTCCTGAAGTCCACGATTCATTCCCTCATCTTGTCCATGTTGAGACTCAGATTGTTGTTCTAGCAACATATCACAAGATTTTCCACCTCTTCTCTGTAGGGCGACACATCATTGTGGCTAATGAGGCCAACTACCTTTTTTTAAAATATATTTTATTTAATATAAAACCATTTTGTAAACATATCACAATATTTCAAACTTAATCCAAATACATGTGGTATTTTATATGAAAAAGAAAAAAAGAAAGTAAAGAAATACAAAAGAAAATAAAACCCTAGAAATCCCCCTACAAACTTTAAAAAAAAGAGGGACAAGAAAACCACAATAGGAATACTTCACTTTCCGATACTTTTAAACATATAAATATTTATAGAGACTTACAAGAGAAAGGGTATGTTCGAGATTCATTTAAATTTTAATACGAACAGTTTGTAAATATGGGCTCCATATTTCACAAAATGTATAATATTTATCTTTTAAATAATGTAATTTTCTCAAGTGGGACACAACTACGAACTTCTGCATGCCATTGATCCATTCCCAGATCAGTATTCGATTTCTAAGTTATAGCAATACATTTTCTAGCTATTGCCAAAGGAATATGAACAAATTTTACATGATACATACTCAGTTTTAATTTAGGTTTAATCCCTCTAACATCTCCCAGTAAAAACAACGTTGGATCCTGTGGGAATCTTACTCCATTTATTCGTTCTAATAAATTACACAAATCAAGCCAAAAAGATTTAATTGTAGAACACTGCCAAGTCTGTTTTAGTTGATTTATTCAAGACAACAATTAATATCACATCCTATTAAAATCTTTACCCGCACTTCCACCAAGAGTAAAAAAGTATTCTTTATAAAATCTTTATCATCTACATTTCGTGCATAAATATTCATAAGTGTCCACATTTCAGAATAAATCTGGCAATTAACCAAAACACATCTCGCCACAGGATCAAATGTAATATCGAAAGATTTTACTGGTAATGTTTTTTATAAATTAATATTGCTACTCCTCTTGCTTTCTAATTAAAAGATGAAGCTATAACTTGGCCCACTCACTCCCTTTTTAATTTAGAATGTTCTTTTTCATGTCAAATGAATTTCTTGTAAAAATGCAATATCAACCTTCATCTTTTTCATATTACTTATATTCTTTTCCTTTTAATTTCACTGTTTATCTCATTAACATTAAAACTAAAAAAAATTAATTTTTGTCATCCATTATCCCAAATCAAAATCTCTTCCAATCCCGTTCTCCCAGGTCTCTGTATCAACTCTAACTGACTCCTGTGTACATCTTTGTCCCTTAAGAAAAAAATAGAAAAATAATTATAAAAGGAAAAATTTGTTAATAACCAAAAAAAAATATACTACTTTTAAAAAAAAAAAAGCAATATAAAAAAACCCCCCAAAAAGTGCTGAATAAAAATATAACAGCATTATTTTTGAGAGCTTAGTCTGTTTTGGCACAGCTTTCTTTGGTATAATTTGGATCCACAGCACTTCTCTTTGAACTTCTCATTGAAGACTTAAACAGCAATTCTTGCTGCTCTTCTTTAATAGTGTTGATGGGAGAGAGGGAAATTCCAGTGACCTTTCTGCCACTCTTCTTCCATAAAGAACTTAGATCATTCAACGTAGCTGAATATCTAAAAGTAAACTTTTAGCCTTTCTTCCAAAGAATCACCTTCACTGGATTGAATTGTTTTTTTTCTATCCACCATTTACTTAAATCTGCATAGAAGAACATTTTATTTCCATCAATAACCATAAGTCCCATGTTCTGCCTTGCTTTCTGGACTGCCAATCTTAAAAATTTCTCTTTATCTTGATATCATAGACATTTAATCAATATAGCTCTAGGTGGCTGATTTGGCAGTGGCTTCCTCCATAAAGCTCTATGAGCCCTTTCCAATTCAATCCATTTTTGAAAAGAATTCCACATTTCCTTCAAAATCTTCTATAAGTCCAACAATCTTAACATTATTCCATCTACTTTGACTTTCCAACATTTCCATCTTATCCATAATTTCTTTCCTCTGTTTTTCCCCAGAGTATATCTGAATTTTCAACCCTTTCAGTTTTATACATATAGATCCATATCATTTTTAACCCTCTACAGATCCAAATCAACTCTTTGGACTGTGGCTTTAACTTCCTTCACTTCTGAAGCATACTTCAACGTTTCACTTTTAACCTCCTTCATATCAGATCTAACATCTTTAATGTTAGCCCTTATAACTTGATATTGACCTATTATTAGTAAGCAAAAATCTTTCATATTTGGCTTGTTTTTTCCAAGACTCAGAGCCCCCGGTAATTCTCCAATTTGATCATTTTCATCTTGATCTGACTCTTCTTGATCTCCTTTCTTCTCTTGATAACCAGCTGTCAAAACTGCAGGTACTCTTGACAGTTCTGGCATATCTGGTGTATCTGCCTGCACTACTGGGAATGGTGCTATGTAGCGACCATTCCAAAGCATATTTTTCCTCTTCAAGCATGCATGGAGTTAAATCTTTGCACATGTGCATAAGATTAGTATATTCTTCAGGGGAGATCTGGTTCGATCCAACACCACCTTCCCTGGTATCCAAGGGAGGTGGCGCCGACTTTGGTTGAAAGTAAGCCGTCATCGTGCGTGTGAGTCGCAGAGGCTTCGGAACTTGAGACCCAGGCTCCAACTGTAGGTAGGCTGCTTTTCCTCGAATTTTTTTAGTATCTTTACTTAGAATTTTCTTTTCTCTTGCTGCTTTCTTTGCTCTAGCTGCCATATTTAACAGCTTCTAGATAGATTCCGGCAGATTTTAATATATTTTAAATTTGAAATCAATTTTTAATTTGGGCTTTATACTTTAACCTCCTGGGAGAGTTGTAAGTCCATCTCCTTCCCCTACGCCATTACACTCCGTCCCCGAGGCCAACAACTTTTGTGTCTAATGCGAACTTAATGACTTTGTTCGAGCTGGATCTGGCGTTACAGTCAAGGGTCAGCACCATGAACACACAGCACTGAGATGTGCCAGTGTTCAGCGTGACGGTGCTCAAAGTTCTGCTGCCGTCCAGGACAGATTGTGCAGAATCCAGATACAGAGAGGGGTATTGAGTTCCAGTGAGGACAGCTTCTCCACCAACCTCTGGGAAATGATCGTATTAAATGCAGAGTTAAAATTGATGAACAGCAGCTTGGCATATGAGGCGACGTTCTCCAGGTGGAATGGCTTAATGCTGGCAGTTCCTTCGGGGAACTGGGAAGATTTATTTGAGAAACAACAATATTTTACACAGCCATTTAGTTACTTCTGTCCTGTATGCTACCAAGTCCTCCCTTAGTTTTCCTTTTTGATTCCCCTTTTCCATAATCTTGCACAAAAATGGTAAAATGCAAAAAAGTAAAAATGTTTTTTCTATAAATTGATGAAAAATTGTCATCTGCTAAACTTCAATTGAATGTTCCTCTCTTTGTTTAGATTGCAGGAGATATCAAAGCAGCAAAGCAAGTGTTGAAAAAGGCACGAACAGTTTTGCAGACAGATGAATTGAAATGTCGCAAAAGAGTAATCAGACGATTGGGCTTTGCCACCTCATCTGACGTCATTGAAATGAAAGGACGAGTCGCTTGTGAAATAAATAGGTAAGAGACTAAATAAATTGGCAACCCTAAAATATTATATCTCCTACCCTTTGCAGGCAAACCAATTCTGAATCCTATGCCTCATGGTTTTCTGAATAAACCTACCAATGAAGATCTTGACATGTGCCTTACTGAAATCCATGTACACCACATCCACCACCCCACCTTCAACAATTTCTTTATTCACTTCCTCAAATAACTTAATTTGTCTTGAGTGGAACAACCTGGGCTTCACAAATCCATGCTGACTCTCCCTGAGAAGATTGTGCTTTTCTAAATGTTTGTAAAACCTGTAAAAGCTTTTGGAGATATTTTAATATTTATTTTTAATATATTTGGAATACAAATTTAGTATCAGTGCCCAGTAATTTTGATTTCTTACAATATTACAGTTGATCTCTGAATTGAGCTCTCTGTTTCTTCCTCCTTTGAAGAAGACCGCAGAGCCCACCTCACTGACAAAAGGCAAAGGAGGAAAAACCCAACACCCAACCCCAACCAACCAATTTTCCCCTGCAGCCGCTGCAACCGTGTCTGCCTGTCCCGCATCGGACTTGTCAGCCACAAACGAGCCTGCAGCTGACGTGGACTTTTTACCCCCTCCATAGATCTTCGTCCGCGAAGCCAAGCCAAAGAAAAGAAAGACCAAATGAGTATATTAAATTATGATTCTATTTGAGAGAAAGTTGATGATAAATTTCTTTGGCTTGGCTTCGCGGACGAAGATTTATGGAGGGGTATGTTCACGTCTGCTGCAGGCTCGTTGGTGACTGACAAGATGGATGCGGGACAGGCAGGCACGGTTGCAGCATTTGCAAGGGAAAATTGGTTGGTTGGGGTTGGGTGTTGGGTTTTTCCTCTGTTTTTTGTCAGTGAGGTGGGCTCTGCGGTCTTCTTCAAAGGAGGTTGCTGCCCGCCGAATTGTGAGGCGCCAAGATGCACGGTTGGAGGCGATATCAGCCCACTGGCGGTGGTCAATGTGGCAGGCACCAAGAGATTTCTTTAAGCAGTCCTTATACCTCTTCTTTGGTGCACCTCTATCTCGGTGGCCAGTGGAGAGCTCACCATAGAGCACGATCTTGGGAAGGCGATGGTCCTCCATTCTGGAGACGTGACCCACCCAGCACAGTTGGGTCTTCAGCAGCATGGATTCAATGCTTGTGGACTCTGCCAGCTCGAGTACTTCGATGTTGGTGATGAAGTCATTCCAATGAATGTTGAGGATGGAGCGGAGACAGCGCTGACGGAAGCGTTCTAGGAGCCGTAGGTGATGCCGGTAGAGGACCCATGATTCGGAGCCAAACAGGAGCGTGGGTATGACAACGGCTCTGTACACGCTGATCTTTGTGTGTTTCTTCAGGTGGTTGTTTTTCCAGACTCTTTTGTGTAGTCTTCCAAAGGCGCTATTTGCCTTGGCGAGTCTGTTGTCTATCTCTTTGTCGATCCTTGCATCTGATGAAATGGTGCAGCCGAGGTAGGTAAACTGGTTGACCGTTTTGTGTTCAGTGTGCCGGATGGAGATGTGGGGGGGCTGGTGCTCATGGAAGGGAGCTGGCTGATGGAGGACCTCAGTTTTCTTCAGGCTGACTTCCAGGCCAAACATTTTGGCAGTTTCCATAAAACAGGATGTCATGCGCTGGAGTGCTGGCTCTGAATGGGCAACTAAAGCGGCATCGTCTGCAAAGAGTAGTTCATGGACAAGTTGCTCTTGTGTCTTGGTGTGAGCTTGCAGGCGCCTCAGATTGAATAGACTGCCATCCGTGCGGTACCGGATTTAAACACCGTCTTCATTGTTGAGGTCTTTATTGGCTTGTTTCAGCATCATGCTGAAATTAATCCATACTTAAATGGACAAGCATTGGAACTGCAACTTGGAGGGAGCATGTTGGTATTGTTTCTTAAAATACTTTTCTGTTTATCTCCTTAAAATGTCATTATATATCTACCAATACAGTAAATATTTTGTTATTCATTGTTATGAAAATCTTAATGCAAAGCTAAGCAAGATGTTTATTAGTTTTATCAATGAATTAAAACTACATAAAGTAGCAGCCAGAGTTGGATTTATTGGATTAAACAGATTGAAATTTGGAATATCGTAGCTCATGTTTTTGAAAAATGATACTTTGAAATTAGGATATATTAGAATAAGGAAAGTGTCGTCTATAGGTATTTATTGATTGAAGTCTGCTTTCAACATCATAGTCCTGAGGAATCTCATTCCCAAACTTTGGGATCAAGGCCTCATTGACCCCCTCTGCAACTGGATCTATGACCCCCTGACTTAACAGACCACAATCAGTCAAAATGGTAAAAAGTATCTCCACGATCTCACTCAACACTGTTGCTCCTCAAGAATGGGTGGGTACTCAGTCCCCATACATACTCCCTTTACACCCATGATTGTACACTAAATACCATTCCTACTCCATCCTTAAATTTTAAGACCCCACCACAGTATTGGGCCAGGTATCAAATAACGATGAGCTGGAATACAAGAAAGAGATTGAAAGTCAAGATAACAACCATACTCTGAATATCATTAAGACAGAAAACGGTCATTGACTTCCAGAGAGGAAGCAGAGTCCACACCCATGTCCGCATTAATGGCGCTGAAGTCTTGAATAGCATCAAATTCTTAGGAATAAGGTCAAGAAAGCATAGCAGCACCTCCACTTTCTCAGAAGACAAAGAAAGCTCAGCATGACCTTGCCCCTCACCAACATCTACAGGTGCACCATTGAAAGCATGCCTGCTGGATGCATCATGGTGTGATATGGGAGTTGCTCTGGAGAAGACTGGAAGAAACTGTGGAAGGAATTGAATGCAACTGAGATCATAACAAAATCTTCCCTCACCTCCATGGACTCCATCTGCATCTTCTGTTGCTCAGTAAGGGAACCAATGTAGTGAAGGACCCATCTCACCCTGAACACACTCACTTTTCCCTCGTCCCATCAAGGAGAAGGCTTAAGAGTATGAAAGTATGCACCAACAGGCTTAAAGACAATTTCCTTCCCGCAACCATCAGGCTCCTGAATGAACCCCATAACAGTACTCTTATGCTGTCCTTGCATGGTGCTAATTGATCTTCCCTTTTCATTGTACTCCTACATTCTGTAAATTGTTAGAGGTGACCTGTTAGTTGAGTGCAAAAGAATCCTCCTCACTGTGCTAAGTATTTTGCAACAAATAAAGTTAAACTTATTTCATGCAATTATGTTTTTTATTTTTGTATCTGCTAATAACCAAATCTTCTTCCTTTGTAGTGCGGATGAGCTACTTTTGACAGAAATGATGTTTAATGGTATCTTCAATGATCTGACTGCTGAGCAAGCAACAGCTTTACTTAGCTGTTTTGTGTTCCAGGAGAAGGTAAATACGTAATTTGTTTTCGGCTATTAATTGAAAGGTTGGTGGCTTCTGCCCACCCAGGGACATGTGGGATTTTTGGGGTGGCATAGTTAGTGAAGCGGTTAGAGCACCGCAGTTACGGCGCCAGACATCGGGACTGGGGTTCACATCCCGCGCTGTCTGTAAGGAATTTGTCCATTCTCCCTGTGACTGTGTGGGTTTTCCCCGGGGGCTCCGGTTTCATCCCACCCTTCAAAAAAAAGTACCAGGGGTGTAGGCCAATTGGGTGTAATTGGGCGGCATGGGCTGAAAGGCCCTGTTACAGTGCTGTAAGCCTAAATTTATATTTTTAAAAACCCTGATTTTCCTTGATACCATAGGATGTGTCAGCTGAAGTAGTCAATGTAGGCTTGATTTGGACATTTAAGTAAAATTTGGATACATGGACGGGAGGGCTATAATGGGCTACAATCCAAGTGCAGGTCAATGGCACTAGCTAAAATAATAGTTTTGCACAGATTAGGTAGGCTGAAGGCTCTGTTGGTGTGCTTTAGTGTTCTCTGGTTCTATTGTTCTAATATTAGAAGGTCTGGTGTTACGAGCCCAGAGGACCCCAAAACCCAGCAGCAATAAACATTCACCAAGACAAATGTTTACTTAAGCAAAAGATGCTTTTAATTTTTGGAAAGAATAATCAAAGCAAGACACATGTGGTAAATGGGAGAGCATTGAAGAATGCAGTGGAGCAGAAAGATCTAAGAATAATGGTGCATTGTTCCCTGAAGTTAGGAGCGCATGTGGATAGGATGGTGAAGAAGGCCTTTAGTATGCTTACCTATATAAATCAGTGCATAGAATATAGGAGTTGGGAAGTAATGATAAAACTGTGTTGATGTGAGGCCAAATTTAGAGTACTGTGTGCAGTTCTGGTCATTAGTTTATAGGAAGGATATTAACAAGATCGAGAGAGTGCAGAGATTTACAAAAATGTTGCCTGGGTTTCAGCATCTGGAATACAAGGAAAGATTGAGCAAATTAGGTTTTTATTCCTTGGAATGTAGAAGGCTGAGAGGGGATTTGATAGAGGTGTTTAAGATAATGAAGGGGATAGATAGAGTTGATGTGGAAAGGCTTTTCCCATTGAGAGTAGGAGAGATGGATACAAGATGTCATGGGTTGAGAGTTGATGGGCAAAGGTTTAGGAGTAACATGAGGGGGAATCTCTTTATTCAAAGAGTGGTTACTGTGTGGAATGGGCTTCCGGGAAAGGTGGTGGAGGCAGGGTCAATTTTGTCATTTAAGAAAGAGTTGGATAAGTATATGGATGGGAGGTGGAGGGATATGGGCAGAGTGCTGGTAAGTGGGATTTGAGGAGGGTACTTGGATCAGTGCAGACTAGAAGGGCCAAATTGGCCTGTTTCCATGCTGTAATTGTTATATGGTTATTATCTTTAAACATGAAAATAGAATCACACTTTAACTTGTTGCTATTGACTTAATTAACCTAACTGAATCCCCTTCTAATTCTAAATGCACGTGTATGTAATGTGTGTGCAAGTTCAGAAAAGTTATTTGATTCACATTTCAATCTCACTTCTCAATCCTCCAAGTTCACTGGTTGCAGGCAATTCTTATACTGTGCACAAAATTTAACATTTATCAAATTCACCAGGCTTTAGTACTCGAAAGGTAAATGGTTACCGCTCAGGAAGGTTCTTATTGGTTTAGAGAGAGATTTGTTGTTTCAGGATTAAAAAGGAAATCAGCCACTCCAGTGTTTTACTGACAAAACCTGCCCCCTTCAGGGTTCTCCAGATGATAACCTCTTTCTTTCAGGTCACCACAGAGTTCCTCTTTTGTTTCCCTTAATCATAGTGAAACATTAGACAGCCAGTCCTCTCCTCTTAGATGAACCACAAGGGCTTTGACCAGGCTGAATTAAGAACTCACAACCCATCTTCCAAATAGGGTTTTCCACAAGCATTTCAGCTTGTCCTGTTCCAGTCCCAGCTGCTGCTGCTGGCTGTAACACTGTAGAACTGATCTCTCTCTCTCTCTCTCAGAAAAAACCTGTTTGACTCTCTCTGCTTGCCACATGACCCTCTTAGAACAGCTTCAGACAAACTGCGGCTCTGGCTAGATCTTTCATCTGTTGCCTTTTTGTAAACAACAGTCCATTAGTGAAGTATCTTGGGCACTCTCCAAAGCTTTTGCAAAGGCTTTGAGGCCCTGACAAGTCTAGCATTAGCAGAGCTTCAGTCTTTTAAATAAGATCTGTTTTGAAGTGTTTGTATGTGACTTACACTTACATACTTTTCCCAGTTTATCTCCCAAAAACATATCTATATACTCTGTCACACTGGATAGAGTGGACATGGAGAGAATGTTTCCAGTAGTGGGAGAGTCTAAGATCATAGGGCACAGCCTCAGAATAAAAGGACGTTCCTTGAGAATATAAATGAGGAGTTTCTTTAATCAGAGGATTTTGGATCTGTGGAATTTGTTGCCACGGATGGCTGTGGAGGCCATCATTGAGTAGATTTAAAGCAGAGGCTGATAAGTTCTTGTTCAGAAGGGACATCAAAGATTATGAGGATAAAGCAGGAGAATGGGGTTGTGAGAGAAAAATGAATCAGCCATGATTGAAAAGTAAATCCGCCATGATTGAATGGTGAGGCAGACTTGATGCACCATTCTGCTACAGCATCATCTCCTTATAGCAAGTGTAGTAGATGATAATGTGTGATGGTTTCTTTGGCATTGTTTAATTTGATGCCATCAGACCATGGACTCAAAGTTAAGGATTCTCATGGTTACCCTTCCTGGCTGTAGCCATTGAAATGTTCAAGGAAGACTAAAAGGAAAAGTTGAATGCATTTAATGAAAAATCCTAAAAGAACAGTGCAAATCCTAAGAATTCTGTGATGGCGAATTCATAAAACTTAAAAATTAATCAGATGCTCAGAACACATTGAATTGACACATAGGTTTCTCATTATCTCCTTGATTTGTAACTATAAGTAAGAGAATTAGCTATTTGTGTGTTGAATTTTGAGAAGCTTTACCTTGAGAATGATGTTAAGACTGAGTAGGATACTATTGAGACACATTAAATTAATCCTAGGAGTTGTGTTTTATTTGTGAGGAAAGACAAGGAAAACAAGTTTAATTGTTAGTGAAGATAAAGAGATAAACTTGAATATTTGTCTCAGTATATCCAGGGGAAATCCAAAACTTCTTAGCTCACTGGGCACGTGGCTTACTTCGTTGACTTAGCTCTTTTCTTTGGTTGGGATGGTAATTAGGTGCCAAATTGTTTATGATTCTGTGAATGCTGTTAGCAAAAACTTATATATTCAAAGGGTGGTAGATTTTGAATCATATTACAATCCAGCCATGATCTTACTATGAATGGAAGAGAAAATTTGAGAACCTGTGTGGATACACTTTGTCCCACTGCATACATCACATTTGTCGAAGCAATCAGTTTCTCCGACATCAGTGAATCTGCAAATTTCAGCATTTGGCAAAATTTTGACAACATGCAAGTTTTGTTTAAATATTTTCCACATGTGAGCTTTGCGACACAAATATATTTGTCAGCATGCTAACTTTTAAGTATAATTATTGTTTGAGGAATCACCTAGAAGCTATTTGGTTAGGATTTGTTAGTAGTTTCTTAGTGGAATACTTTCTGTTTTCCTCTATGTAGGTTGTATCATTATTTGACAATGGTGCTTTCATTTATAACATAAAGGCAGCTTTCATTTTAAACTACATTTGAATCAACAGCTAAGAGGGCATCATCTGTTAATAATTATTTTTTCCTTAGAGGATGAAAAAATAATTGCATTGAGAAAACTACTGAAGCCTGATACTTAGCCCTGTTTCATAGACTCATGTCATGACTTTTGAAAATTTGGTCAGAAAATGGACAATGTTGCTACAAGTTCAACTCACGAGAAATGCAGAAAAACAAGGAGACAATTATTTTTAAATTGCAGTACTGATGAGTTTTAAAACCTTTATTTCATTTACAGTCATACCTGAAACAATCCAATTCATATTTTAAAAGCGTTTGTTCTGTAATGATCTTTCAATGGTGCTGTCTCCTAGCAGTTTGAGCCTTGTACAAGTAATTGGAAGTATTAATTTCATCTGATCTAAATGATTCAGTTCTACATATTTAAGTGAACAGAGGAAATCATGATGTTGTCAATGCAGTCTGCTCTTCTGTGAATCAGTTATTGTGATAAAAGAGTAACTTGGATTGTTTTGTTCTAATTTACAGGCAAGTGAAATGCCTAAACTGGCAGAACAACTGGCAGGCCCTTTACGACAGATGCAGGTATGGTAAGATCTTTCTTAATCTAAGATAAAAATAGTGAGGGCTCTAAAAATGGTCTAGACCCAATATTGACTGTCCATTTTTCTCCATGGATGCTGCCTGACCTTCTTAGTCCGCCCAGCTTCTCTTTGCTCAACATGTCAGCATCTGCAAGTCTTGTATGTCTGCAATAGAAATAGAGAAAACTGAGCAAGTTAAGCATGCTCTGCAAAGAGAAATTGCATTAATGTATGGCCTGGATGACCTTTCATCAGAGGGAACAAAAGAGATCTATGGTAGAGTGGAGACCAGTGGTAGTAGAAATGTTGGCATCGGAAATAGGGTGGTGAAGATATGACTGGTCGAGGTACTAATGGAAGGACATGAACAAATTTTGAAATAAGAAAATAAAATAATAAATGGTGCATATGTGATATACAAGACTGGTTACCCAAAAAATCTTAATTTCATGATGATTCTCAGACTATAAGGTGTATGAGTATTCAGGCTATTCGCCCCATCAAGTCTGCTCCACCATTTGATCATGGCTGATGTATTTTTCCTCTCAACTCTGTACACAAGCCTTCTCCTCATAACCTTTGACACCCTTACTAATCAAAAACCTCTCACCCTCCGCTTTTAATATACCCAATGACTTGACCCCCATAGCTGTCCGTAGCAACAAATTCAACTGATTCACCACCCTCTGGCTAAAGAAATTCTTCTCATCTCTGTTCTAAAGGTTCACCTTTTTATTCTGATGATGTGCTCCCAGCCCTAGACTCTCCCACTACTGGAAATATCTCCTCCATGTCCACTCTATGCAAATGTTTCCTTTTAAATTCCAGCAAGTACAGTCCCAAAGCCATCACCGATACCAATACTATTTATTATCATGTAATAAAACAGGAAAATAATATTAAATTGTGATAGTACAGATTCTATCACCAATGTGTATATGTACATATGTACAGATGGTAGTGTAAGATGACTGTGATTGGCTGAGAGTGTAGCCACACCTACTGGCAGGTCTTAAAAGGATTGCTCCTAGCCAGACCAGGTCATTCTGGACTGGTCGACGTACTTGTGATATGCTCCAGTCTTTTAGTTAATAAAAGCCTTGGTTTGGATCAACAAGTCTTTGGTTCTTTCGACGCGCATTACATAAATGAAATTGCCTTTAGTCTGCCATAAGGTAGACAAAGATTCACTATTAGCATTACCATTGTCTGGTGCCCTTTACAGTCATAGAAAGAAGCAAAAGAGTCCCCCTCGAGTCATTGAGTGTCTGTGAATTCACCTCCAGGGCTCCTGTAGCCTCTGCAGATACACAAGATTCCATTTCAAACCATTGGAAACCCAAATCTCCAACAAGATGAAGAATCCTTCAGTGCCCAGTGCCCAGGAGCCCTCCTTTGCCCTCAGCACCCTCTCCAATCCTGGTTCCGATACCTGGTTCTCACAAGCCAGTCTACAGCAACCCATAGTCTGATGTGAGTCCTTTGACCCAAAGTCACCAGCAGCCCACAGCCTCTGTGGGTTCCTTGTCCGCAAGTCGCCAACAGCTCACTGCCTGTGGGTGTCCTTCAGCTACAGAGCCTCTCACAAGTCCATTGCCATGGTCACCGCACTTAAGGTTGTCTCCTCTGCTTCTCCTTCTCAGCGAGGAAGTTCTCCCTGTTACTGGTGCCCTACGCCAGTGCGCTGCTCTCCCAGAGTTGGTAACCCCTTGTGGCTGCTGTTAAACACAGGCACCAGCATCTTGGGCCCAGATCCTGTGATTGCAAGATTTTAAAATAAAACATCATCGGCTCCTTTAACATGCCATTTCAAGCATGTCCAGAGTCGTTGGCAGTGGGACTGGGTGGTTGGATCCTGCGGGTGAGCACCGTGTCTCCACTCCCTATGCGTCTGCACCTATGACAACGCTGCCATCTTTTTTATCAATGTTCTTGTCCATTAACCCTTCCATCCCTGGAATCATTTTTCTAGACTCCTCTGGTCTATCTCCAATGTCAGCACATCCATTCTTAGATTTGAGGTCCAAAACTGATCATAATACTCCAAATATTGTCTGGTCAATGTATTATAAAGTCTCAGCAACACATCCTTGCTTTTACATTCTAGTCATTGCAAAATGAATGCTAAAATTGCCTTCCTTTTAATGACAGATTCACAAGTTAACTTTGAGGGGATCCTGCATTCGGACTCCCAAGTCCCTTTGGACCTCCACTTTTTATATTTTCTCCCCATCTGTCCCTTCTTTGCCAATACTCCCAACCTGTTCTTCCTGTTTCCTTCACACTACTTGCCCATCCACCTAATTTATGTCATCTGCAAACTTGGCCATGAGTCATCAATTCAGTTTCCAAATCATTTATGTACTACTTGAAAAGTAGAGAACCCACCACCAATTTCTATTGAACCCCACTAGTCACCGTCAGCCAAACAGAAAAGGCCCCTTTATTCCCACTCTTTGCTTTCTGCCAGTCAGTTAATCTTCTATCCATCTAGACCTTTGGCTATAATATCGTGGGCTGTAATATCATGGGCTATCTTGTTTCGCAGACTCATGTTTGGCACCTTATCAATGGCCTCCTAGAAATCCAAGAAAACAACATCTACTGACTTTGCTTTATCTGTTCTACTCATTATTTTCTCAAAGAAAGCCAACAGATTTGTCAGGCAAGATCTCTGAGGAAACCATGCTGACCATCTTATTTTATTATGCACATTTAAGTATCCTAAATTCTCATCGTTAATACCCTAAAGAACAATCATTCTCAATGTGGGCCATGCGTTTTCCTGGAGACCATGGACTGGAATGTTTATTATGTAGTCAGTAGTGGAGAAGATATGAAGAATTCAACTAAACCTGACTGCTGTAGAATCTTGGCTACCGCAGAAGAGAGGGTTATTTTCTTGACCTTTGTCTCTCTCCCTTAAAGAATGGAGTGAAATTTATGATTTTCCAGACCTCCGGAACCATTCCTGACTAATCAAACCTCAATACAAATTCCTCCACAATCTCTTCAGCTACTTTTTCAGGACCCGAGGGTATTATCCATTGATCCAGGTAGCATGTCTACCTTCAGCTTCCCAAGCATCTTTATCTTAGTAATAGTGCTGCCTCACTCTTCTGAATTTCTGGCATATCGCTGGTATGTTCCACAGTGAAGACTGACACAAAATACCTATTCAGTTCATCTGCCATCGCTTGTATTCACAAGTTGGGCAAGACTTCATTTTAGTCTGAGACTGTTTCATATGTTCTCTGTGTATATATATGTAAATATATATAAATGTAAACGTGGTGTTAAACAATTTATTGGTATTTGCATTCTTTTATTTTGACAATTAATAGTTTTGTACAGGTACATGACCCTTGGGGGATAGTGTGTTCCGAATTTTGGATTTTTTCTGGATTTCGGAAAGCCAGATTTAAGCCCACCCGAATTGTGCTGCCGTATCCACCCCCACCCCCTTCCAGTCGCCCTGCTGTCTCTCCCCACCTCACCTGCCTGACTCGCACTGCCGGTCTCCATCCCCTTGCCCGCCCAACTCGCGCTGCCAGTCTCTCGCTCGCCCGACTCATGCTGCTGGTCTCCCCCCCCCCCAGCCCTCAGCCGCCTGACTCGCGCTGCTGGTCTTTCACCCGTCTGACTTGCGCTGTCATTCTCCCCCGCTTCGTCCACCCAACTTGCGCTGCTGCCTCTCTCCCCACTTGCCGGATTTTGGAACTTTCCGGATTTTAAATGTCCGGATAAAGGATCGTGTACCTGTATTTTGTTCTGAATTTCATTTATTTCACGATAAACTCAAACTCATCTTTTAAAATCTGAAAAAGCAGACTTTGGGAAAATTTCAACAATTTGCCATTAAATATTTCATGGCTTGTTATATTGGTCTTTTATTATTTATGTGGTACGTGGCATACAAGAGTCATTTTACCCAATGAATTACTTATTGATTATAAATTGGGAAAGGGTTTGAACTGGCCTGCTGGAATTTAGAATCTAAATTTTACTTTGTGGTTCCATTCTAAGTCCTCAACCAGCTAACTAATTATTAAATGTTAACCTATTCTCTTCATAGGTAGTTCTAGTCCTTCAATCAATTCTACAATGGGGGTTCTCCTTTGTAAAGCACCTCCATTTAATCTAGATTCTATGTCATTTGATTTTGGATTCCATCCTGGATGCTAACCTTATTTGAATATAAGCAATCTTCTTGGGGGCCTGCCTACACTTACATCTGTTTCTTCTTTTGGAGCACTCTTACTTCTTCGATTTAAATGTAATGTCAGGAACATCGCTGCACAGTCATTTGTTGGTGCACTTCTTGCACTACAACAGGACTGAATGTCAGAAGTTTAAAAGACACAAAAGTGCTGGAAACATTCCGCAGGTCTCATAGTGTCAGCAGCAAGAGAAGTTGGTTTATTATTTCAGATTGGTGACCTTGCATCAGTTATTTATTACCTGTTGCAGTTTTAACCATTTTAGGATATACTGTATTTCCTTTCCTTTTTTGTAAGCTTTGATGCAAGATATTTATGCATTGATTTATTTTCAATTTACTCTCTAACTCCCTATTTTCATTTCAAACTCACAAATGTAAATTTTCTTTTTGCCCAGTATAACTTAATTTTAATCATTTTTCAATCTATTTCCCATATTCTTATATTATAGTTTCTTCGTCTGTAGCATTTTTAAACTTGAAGTAATCACTCTCTGAATGTAATTTAAACTGCTTTTCGGTGTCTCTTTCTCGAGTTTAGTGTTGCATGTCGTGAGATGGTGAAAATCAATGCATTCTATCAGGCATTGGAAAAAGAAGTTGCAACTCTTTGGTGCCATTTGGATTTAAAATTCATGATAAAAGCAAATTAGTAAGATAGGTCATTACAATGGCTTTCCTGCACTGTAGTATAACATGCAAAGTAATTAACTTTCAGCAGCTTTCTTGCCATTCCAGGAGCTGCTAACAGAAAACATCGTCACTATACTTTCGCTGTGCCATTTCATTTTTCCATGTCATCTCATCCTTGATCTTTTTTTATTTTAACTTCATAAAGTTATGTTATTATGTTGTCATGATCACCTCATTGTTTTACACAAATTAAATCAAACAAAGTCTTACTGAAGGGTTCTAATCACCAGGTCCAGGAACAGCTGCTACCATCAGACTCCTCAATGACAAACTCAGAGACTCATTTAAGGATTCTTACTTGTGCACTTTTGTTTCTCTGTATTGCACAGTCAATTTGTTTACATTCATCTGTTTACGGTTCTTCTATTTCTTCACATGTTTATGCTCTGTACAGTTCATCTTTTGCACTACTAATTAGTGGTAATTCTGCCTCACCCACAAGAAAAAGGAATCGCAGGGTTGTGATGTCATGTATGTACTCTGACAATAAATCTGAACATTGACTATTCTTTTTCTCCCACTGATGCTACTCAACCCACTGAGTTCTTCCAGCATATTGATTTTTGCTTCAGATTCCACCATCTTGTCTCTTGTGTTCCCAGCAAAAGAAAACAACTGTTTGAGGTTTCATCAGAATACTTTGCAATTTCAATATCAAAAAATATCAATGCTTTTGAACAAATTAAGAACCACGTCCATCATAAAACTTTTTACCTTTCTCCTCACGATACTGTTTTCCTCTGTCTGGCATAAGGAATGTGCGAGGAGAATAGCCAAAGTGTCAGCAGAAGCCAAACTGGAGGTTGATGAAGATATGTACCTGGACTCGTTTCGACCCCATTTAATGGATGTTGTGTTTACATGGGCAAATGGAAGTACTTTTTCTCAAATTTGCAAAATGACAGAAGTCTTTGAAGGTAATGTTAGTATTGTCTTCACTTTATTTTTGTGCTTCTTTGAATTTTAAATTCAGCTATTAGTTTGTATTTGACATTATACTATTTTCCTGCACCATTTTAGATTTTGAACTTGTTTTTAACATTGAGTAAGTGACAAGTTTGGTTTCAAGCAGAAGGTAATATCTCAGATATTTTCAAGTATTTTTATTTTGCACAACCTTCATTACAAATTACGTTTCAGACTATTACCATATCTGCAAAAAAAGAAAGAATTTTTGTAAATAATAGTGCTTTACTGGCCTGGATTGATAGAATTCTCTCTTTCAATCCTTTACTTCTATGACAACACAACATTTGCATTATGAAAATGGATTTATTTTTGAGATTCTAGGGGCAGTATGTTTCAAGTTGAGTGAAGCAGGGATAAAGTTGTATTTAAACTGTGTTTAAACCTCCCAAGGTGGGAGAGAATAATGATTTGAGGTGAGTGGAAACCAATCAGTTAGAAGTGGAAAGAATTAGTTGTAGGGCACACTTGAAACACTGGCCCATGAGGGAAAATCAGCTTTGTTTTAAAAAATACTGAAGAAAGGTGCTGAGTGAGATTTGGTGTCAGTGTGTTAAATACTTTCCCATAAGAATTACTGAGAAATGATTTGCGTCTTTCAGGGTGAGTTGCACATACTTGAAGCCAAGAAACATTAAGGCCTAAAAGGAAAGAATGGAACTGGCTTTTAGATGATATTGTAGAACCAAAGGGACATAGTGGAATTATACTATTCCTCTTGCATTATTTGATAGTTAGTTTTATTGCATTTGTTGATTCTGGTGTTGAAATTGTATAACTAATTGGTGCAATATTTTGTTAATTGTTTTGGAATGTAGTTTTTTAATGTATTTCAAGCTCATATTTGGAAATTAATTTATGGTCAGAAGTGAAAGTGATAACTTCAACACCAAGTATGAAAAGGCTTGGTTGCCATCATAAATAGGCCTCTGATAAAAATCACTGGGAGCTGAGCTGTTTGATTTATTTGTTTTTCCTTGTGTTAAAAAGCAAGACCTCAAGAGTGGTAATCTCGGGATTGCTGCCTGTGGCATGCATTAGAGGGGGTAGGAATAGGAATATGGCGGATGATAGCATGCTAAAGAGTTGGTGCAGGGGGCAGAGATTCACATTTGTGGATCACTGGGGTCTCTTCTGGGGAAGGTCTGACATGGACAAAAGGGATGGGCTGCACTTGAACTGGAGGGGGACCAATATCCTGGCAGGCAGATATGCTAGAGCTTTTGGGGAGGGTTTAAACTAGTTTGGCAGGGGGATGGGAATCAGAATGAGATTGTGGAGATTAGGGTAGAAGAACATCTAGATTTGATAAGAGAAAGGAACCAGAAAGTTAATGTGTATACATTTCAATGCAAGAAACATTGTAAGAAAGGTGGATGAGCTTAGAGCATGGATTGACACATGGAAATATGTGAAATTTGGTTACAGGAGGGCATGATTGGCACCTAAATGTTCTAGGATCCTGTTGTTTTAGGTGCTATAGAACAGGGGGGATAAAAGGTGGAAGAGTCAAATTGCTTGTGAGAGAAAACATTACAATGGTGCTATGCTGGGATAAATTGGAGGCCTCGTCCAGTGAGGCTATTTGAGTGAATTTGAGGATGGAAAAGGCATGAAAACACTAATGGGAGTGTATTATAGACCACCTAATGAGCTGAGGAAATTTGTAAGGAGATAGCATATATGTGTAATAAACATAATGTGGTGATGTAGGAGATTTTAACTTTCCACACATTGGCTGGGACATCCATACTGTAAAAGAGCTGGATGGGTTGGAGTTTGTCAAATGTGTTCAGGTAAGTTTTCTAAATCAATACATAGAAGAATTTCATGGCTTGGTTCAGCATCACTGACAAAAGGCAAAGGAGGAAAAACCCAACACCCAACCCCAACCAACCAATTTTCCCCTGCAGCCGCTGCAACCGTGTCTGCCTGTCCCGCATTGGACTTGTCAGCCACAAACGAGCCTGCAGCTGACGTGGACTTTTACCCCCTCCATAAATCTTCGTCCGCAAAGCCAAGCCAAAGAAGAAAAGAGACATAGAAGAATAGACTAGAGAGGGGGCAGTATTGGATCTCCTATTAGAGAACGAGATAGATCAGGTAACAGAGATTTGGGGAATGTTTTGGGTCTAGTGATTATAATATTAGTTTTAGTTAATAATGGAGAAGGATAGGGCTGGTCCTAAGGTTGAGATTCTTGATTGGAAAAAAGCAAATTTCAAGGAGATGCAAAAGGATTCAGAGGGTCTGGATTGGGATAATTTCAGGGAAGGATGTAACAGATAAATAGAGGATATTCAAAAGGGGAAATTTTGAGAGTACAGAGTCGATATGTCCCTGTGAGGATTAAAGGGAAGGTTAGAAAATATAGGGACCTTGGTTTTCAAAGGATATTGGGAATTTGGTTCGGAGGAAGAGGGATGTGTACAACAGGTATAGACAATAGGGAACAGGTGAAGTGCTTGAGGAACATAAGGAGGGTAAAAAAATCTTGAGGGGAAATTAAAAAAGCTAAAAGGAGATATGAGGTTGCTTTGGCAGGCAAAGTAAAAATAAATCCAAAGGGTTTCTACAGGACAATTAAAAGAATAGTGACAGATAAAATTGGGCCCATTGAGGATCAGAGGAGTAGGTTATGTGTAAAGTGCCAGTTGACGAAGTAGACAAAGACGATGTGGTCAAACAATAATCATGGCTTTTATTAGCAGAAACTCATGGTACAATAATGAAAGACAATAGATGCATACACAGTTATACCCAAGGGGAGTGTCCTTAACAATAGAGATAATGCACAGCCAATGTTAGTACAGCAAGGCTCACCAGAGGGGAGACAGGCAGCTTGGCAGACATTCACCACAGTCTCCCCCCGGCTGAAGAAGGGTTAAAATCAAAAGGGCAGCAGCTAGGAAAGACTGAAGCAAGTGATTCATGGATATCATGTTTGGCATTGAGAATACTCTAGCAGCCAAAATACACCAATATCTAGCAAGCAATCAAAATATAATGAGATGTTTTATGAATATGTCAGCCTATCAGGTTGTTTACGAATTCTGGTGCTTCTTCTCAAAACAGGTGGCTCCTTTGCAAACATGGGAACTGGTACAGTTCCTGGGTCTGTAGTGTGGGAAGGATTGACTTCTGGACCGGTCCAGAATCACCAGCATGAAGGCAGTGGAGCCTCAGCATGGCCATCTGAAAGCTTACTAGGGGTCATAGGCTGGGGGGGTGAGCCCAGTCTCTCAGGCTCACTCTGAGTAAGGGTGTGAGGAAGATCTCTTAGGGGTACAGTGTCAGTACTCCCATCTGGGAATTTAACATAGCGTAGTTGGGTTTGGTATGCAGTAGCTGAACTGGTTGGACTAGGGAGTCTGTTTTACGCGCCCGAGCATGGCTCTTCAGCAGCACGGTTCCAGAATCAGATAAATAGGCTGGCCAGTCCATCACAGTTCCTGATTTCCTAGGAAAGACAAACATACGTTCATGAGGTGTTTGATTTGTTGCAGTACACAATAATGACCGAATAGAATGTAGCGCCTCAGGCAGCTCCTCCTGCCAGCAGGTAACAGAGTAACCATGTGTTTTGAAAGCAAGTTTAACAGTCTTCCAGACTGTAGCATTAGCCCTTTCAACCTGCTCATTGCTCTGTGGGTTGTAGCTCGTGGTACAGCTGGTGGCAATCCCCTTCCGTAGCAGGGCTCGCCACAGTTCAGCGCTCATGAAAAATGCTGAAAATTCAGTCAACTAACTTAATGACAGACACTGACGAAATGTCAGGGCAGGGTATCGCAAAGGGAAACCTGGAATATTCATCAATTACAGTAAGGAAATATACATTTTTGTTGTTGGAAGGTAACGGTCCTTTAAAATCTAAGCTGATCCTCTCAAAAGGTAGGGTTGCCTTGATGAGAGTGGCCTCTGGAGCTTTGAATTATTGCGGTTTGCATTCTGCGCAAACAGGACAGCTTTTAGTCAGTTTCCTGACTTCTTCCAGAGAGTAAGGAAGGTTGTTAGCCCTTACGTAGTGGGAGAACCTCGTGACTCCTGGGTGGCACAGTCTGCTATGGATTTCTTTTAGCCCCTCCAGCTGAGCACCAGCAGCAGATCGTGACAATGCGTTAGAGGGATCATTTAACCTACCCGGTCTGTACTGGATCTCATAATTATAAGTTGAGAGTTCTATTCGCCAGCATGCCATCTTATCGTTCTTGATTTTACTTTTGTGTTTAGTACTGAACATGTAGGCTACAGATTTCTGATCAGTGACATGAGTAAATTTTCTGCTGGCTAGAAAGTGTCTCCAGTAGCGAACAGCTTCAAAAATAGCCTGGGCTTCTTTTTCAATGGCAGGATGTTTGAGTTCAGGTCTGCATAACATGCGGGAGAAGAATGCCACAGGTCTGCCCTTTTGATTAAGGGTTCCTGCAAGGCACAATCTGAGGCATCAGTTTCCACTTGGAATGGGACATCCTCGTCAATGGATGAGATTGCAGCTTTGGCAATATCATCTTTAATTCTTTCGAAAGCCTTCAAGGCCATTGGAGGGAGTGGAAAAGATTTAGTGTCAAACAGAGGGTGTGCCTTCGTGGCATAGTCCCAAACCCATTTGCAGTAGTAGGAAAAGAATCCCATACACCTTTGAAGGGCTTTTGCTGAGTTTGGGGGTGGTAACTTCTTAAGGGGGGGCCATTTTTTCCGGGTCGGGGCGGATTTTGCCCTTGCGGACAATGTAGCCCAGAATGGGTAGCCCTGTCGCGTTGAACACACATTTGCCCTCATTAAATGTAAAGTTGAGTTCTTTAGCTGTTGCTAAAAATTTCTTTAAGTTGTTGTCGTGCTCAGCCTGTGTTTTCCCACAGATAGTGACATTATCCAGATAGGGAAATGTACCCTGTAACTCATACGTCCTAACAATCTTATCCATTTCCCTCTGAAACACGGACACACCTTTAGTGACCGCAAAAGGTACCCTTTTAAATTGGTATAACACCCGATCAGCCTTAAAAGCCGTATAGGGCTGTTCCCTTTTCTTAAAAGGGGTTTGGTGATAAGCTGCTTTGAGGTCGATGGTGGAGTACACTTTGTATTGCGTTATCTGATTAATAATTTCATTGATGCGTGGCAGGGGGTGGGCATCCAGGTTCGTGTAACAGTTGATTGACTGGCTGTAGTCTATAGCCAGTCGTCTCTTAGTGTGATTTTTCACGGCTACCACTTGGGCCCGCCACGGACTCTTACTAGGTTCAATTACTCCCTCTTTAAGCAGTCTCTGGGTCTCTGCTTTGATAAACTCACGATCCTCTTTGCTATAAGAACAATCTGCTGACACTTGGGATAAATCACTGAAAAGGGAAGGAGCTTCGATCTTTAATGCGGACAGACCGCAGTAACTAACGCGGTGGATGGTAAGTGTGGGTAGTGGCCCACCGAAATTTAACTCTACACTGTTCATCTGAGATTGAATATCTAACCCTAGTAACACAGGGGCACAGAATTCCGGTATAATAAAGAGCCACACATCAGCAAGGTAATGTCCCTGCAAATTTAAAGTAACTTTACACTTGTCCCGTACAGTTTTTGTAAGTTCAGTACAAGCTATCGATATCTTTCGGTTCGCTGGATATCTCTGCAAATTTAAGGCTCTGGCAACTCTCTTGTGGATGTAGCTGTCAGCACTCCCCGAGTTTATTAGACAATCAAGAGTTTCACCATCCACCTCCTCCTTCATAGTCAACCGTTCCAGTCCGTACCATTCCCCCAAGCTTTGGAGTCAATTGAGCTATCACAGGGGATCTCACCTCTCCGTCACTTGAAGTCGATTCAGCCTGCTCGTCTGAAGATTTCCCCTTTTCACAGTTGTCTTCCATTCCTGCAGCTCCAGGACACATTTTCTTGGTGCTTCTCTTCTTCATATCAGTGGGAGTACTTTTCGCCTTACACGCCTTAGCCAAGTGACCGAGTTTCCCACAATAGCTGCAGATAGCAAATCGAGCCGGGTATGTCTGGGGTGCCAGCTCTTATCACAAAAGTAGCATTTTTCAGGACTTCGCCTTTTTCTTTCCTTCAGGCTTCCAGCACTCCTGGATGTTTCCTTTACAATTTCTAGCATTTCACTGGTCCGCATGGCACTTCTCAGTATTTTGGCTAGAGTGACTGCCCGGTCGTAGGTTAAAGGCTCCATCTCCAGCAGCCTCTGTCAGATGTAACTGGAGTCAATCCTATTGACAAAAGCATCCAGCTTCAAAGCATTGCGATGTTGTTGCACATTGACTGCCCTGACATCACTTTCATTTACCATTGAGTCGAGAGCCAGTGCCTAGACAGCATCACTTTCCCCGGGTTTCTGGTGTCTAGTCAGCTACTGGTGTCGAGCAAGTACCACATTCCGTGGTGCTACATAGTAAGCAGTCGGACGTTCCCGGGCTATAGCCAGAGTGGTAGCTCCTTGCGTTACGGAGAAAGGGATCTCACCCAGCAGAGAGTTCAGGTGGCCCCACTGTATCGCCTCATCAACCACGTTGTTTCGAGCCATGTAGTAATCGAAACAAGCAATCCAGTAGTTGAAAATTTCTCTGGCCCTCGGGGCAGACTGGTCGATTATCAGCTGCTCTGGCTTGAGTGCTGCATCCATTTCTGCTAATAAAATTGAAGTGCCAGTTGATGAAGTAGACAAAGAC
Source organism: Narcine bancroftii (assembly GCF_036971445.1). Classification (NCBI taxonomy): domain Eukaryota; kingdom Metazoa; phylum Chordata; class Chondrichthyes; order Torpediniformes; family Narcinidae; genus Narcine; species Narcine bancroftii. The sequence goes on from NC_091471.1 coordinate 81,047,030, forward strand.
GATTTGGTCAAACAATAATCATGGCTTTTATTAAACTCATGGTACAATAATGAAAGACAATAGATGAATATACAGTTATATCCAAGGGGAGTGTCCTTAACAGTAGAGATAATGCACAGCCAACGTTAGTACAGCAAGGCTCGCCAGAGGGGAGACAGGCAACTTGGCGGACATTCACCACACTGTGAGAAGTCAGAAGAGATGGGGGAAATTCTAAATGATTTTTTTTTCTTTAGTATTCACTAAGGAAAGGAATATTGAGCCAGATTAAGTAAGGAAATCTAGTTGTGAGGTCATGGATAATATACAGATTACTGAGGAGATAGTATTGTTGATTTTAAAGAGAATCAAGGTGGATAAATCTCCAGATCCTGACAAGATATTCCCGAGGACTCTGAGGGAAGTTAGTGTAGAAATAGTGGGGGGTCTGACAGAAATATTTAAAAAGTCAATGACCACAATTATTTAGAAAGACAGGGGTTGATTAGGAGTAGTCAACATGGTTTTGTATGTGGTAGATCCTGTTTAACAAATCTTATAGAGTTTTTCGAGGACGTTACAAAGAAGGTTGAAGAGGGGAAGGTTGTGGATGTTGTCTATTTGGACTTTAATAAGGCCTTTGACAAGGTTCCGCATAAGAAGTTATTTATGAAGGTTCAAGCATTAGGTATTAATGTTGAAGTAGTGAAATGGATTCAATAATGGTTGAATGGGAAATGCCAGAGAGTAGTGGTGGAAAATGGTTTGTCAACTTGGAGGCCGGTGACTTGTGGTGAGCCTCAGAGATCGGTCCTGGGTCCATTGTTGTTTGTCATATACAAATAATCTGAATAATAGTGTGATAAATTGGATTAACAGTGAAGAAGGTTATCAAAGCTTGCAGTAGGATATAGGCTAGTTAGAAGAGTGGGCTGAACGATGGCAGATGGAATTTAATACTGATAAATGTGAGGTGCTACATTTTGGTAGGACTCATCAGCAAAGGTCATACATGTTAAATGATAGACAATTGAGGAGTGCAGTTGAACAAAGGGATTCAGGAATTCTGGTACATAATTCCCTGAAGGTTGAGTCATATGTAGTTAGAGTGGTGAAGAAACCATTTGGTATGTTGGCCTTCATAAATCAGGGTATTGTGTACAGGAGTTGGGATGTCATGTGGAAGTTGTGTAGGGCATTAGTGAAGCCAAATTTGGAATATTGTGTGCAGTTTTGTTTGCCAAATTATAGGAAGTATATAAACAGAATAGAGAGAGTGCAGAGGAGATTTGTAAGAATGTTGCTTGGGTTTCAGGGTTTGAGTTACAGGGAAAGGTTGAACAGGTTGGGACTTTATTCCCTGAAGCGAAGAAGATCGAGGGGTGATTTGATAGAGGTATTTAAAATTATGAGCAGGACAGATAGAGTCAATGTGGACAGGTTTTTTGAGTGAGGGAGATTCAAACAAGAGGATTTGGATAGAGATTGAAGGGGGAAATGTTTAGGGGAAATATGAGGGGGAATTTCTTCACTCAGAGGGTGGTGGGATTGTGGAATGAGCTTCCAGCTGAAGTGGTAAATGCAGGTTCAATTTTAATATTTAAGGAAAAGTTGGATAAGTATATGGACGAGAGAGGTGCGTAGGGTTATGGGCCATGTGCAGGTCAATGGGACTCGGTGGGAGAAGTTGTTCGGCATGGATTAGAAGGGCCTAACTGGCCTGTTTCTGTGCTGTAATTGTTATATGGTTATATTGTGCCTAAAAATTGGAGAGGTCTCTCTTTCATTGTTTTGCATAAAAACCTTATTATAATTTATCATTTTTTAAAATAATTTTAATCTTTTTAATTTTATAAATTCTTCTTTCTGAATTGTGTATTTCAAATGAGCCCATATAGTTTGAGGTCTTATGATTTTGGACATCCTTCTTACTATTGCATGCTCACCCCTGGAGAGAATCAATTCCTCAGGTTCCCTTGCTACCAGTCCTCAGCCAAAGTTCAGTAGTAAAGACTATAGTTGAAATCACACAGTTAAATAATTGTGACTTGAGAAGATAATTAACAGAAACATAGAAACATAGAAGATAGGAGCAGGAGTAGATCATTAGACCCTTCGAGCCTGCCCTTCGAGCCTGCTCCGCCATTCAGTGAGATCATGGCTGATCTTAAAAGTTCAGTACCCCGTCCCCGCCTTCTCTCCATAACCTTTACATCCACTAACTCTACTTTGTCTATCTTGCTTGTTACTTCCTGCACAAATTCCAACTGATTTGTCAGGCAAGATCACTCGTGAAAGGAAACCATGCTGACTTTGGCCTATTTTATTATGTGATAGATACTATATTTCTAAACTCCGTGCAGGCGAAAAAATCTCTTCATCCACAAAAGTATAAAAGTATAATTTACTTGATACTATTTAAGTGCCTGCCACATTGACCTCCACCAGTGGGCTGATCTCGCCTCCAACCGTGCATCTTGGTGCCTCACAGTTCGGCGGGCTTCAACCTCCTTTGAAGAAGACCGCAGAGCCCACCTCACTGACAAAAGACAAAGGAGGAAAAACCCAACACCCAACCCCAACCCACCAATTTTCCCTTGCAACCGCTGCAACCGTGCCTGCCTGTCCCGCATCGGACTTGTCAGTCACCAGTGAGCCTGCAGCAGACGTGGACATACCCCTCCATAAATCTTCGTCCGCGAAGCCAAGCCAAAGAAAGAAGAAGAAAGAAAAGATTTAAGTGTTGAAATTTTTAGCAAGGGAAACTATTGCGATCCACCACAACCATTTCTTTTTGGACTATATCATTTGTCATCTTTATTTTGATGAGATAAATTCTTACCATGGATACATAATCAGCATGGAAGTATTCAATTTGTAAAGTCTTTGAAACCTGTTTTTTTTTTATGCCAAATAGTTCTTGTACTTATTTATATTAATTATATTTTACAGAAAGCTAAAGCTCTGATGGCAGGCACAATACTAAATATCCATGCTGGCACTTGAAAAGAACTGCCAACTGCAGGCAACAAAGATTCTGTTCTTCCACAATTTATGGCTCCAGATAATGGATCCATTATCATTTGACTAATTTCACTACAGTTGAACCTTTGTTCTGGCATGATATCCATCCAGCTCAGTACGAACCATAAAGATCTAAATGTTATGGCAGGGCAAAAATACATGCTGCCTCGAACACTTGATGTAGCTTCTGGTGAATCTCATCTAAGATGAGTTTTTGTCCTGGCTTGGATATGATTTGCAGTTGTCCATGTATCCTTAAACTGCTTCAAAGCCATTGTGGTTGCAAGGTGCAGGGACTAAATTGAGTTAGTGACAATACCCCATTACCTCTTCAGCAATGTAATTTTAACATTATATTATTAAAATAGGAAGCAGATGTGTTTTGATGGTGAAACTGACATTGCAATTCTGAACTTGTTATCAAGTTTCTTTATTAGCTTCCTCTCTCCATGAAGACTCAAGTGATGCCAGGGCAGAATATTTCCAGGATTGTTTTTTATTTCCAATTTCTGGCAGCAGCAATATTTTGGTTTGCTTATATCCTCCCAGAACACACCTATAATTGTACCTCGAATTTTGGAGTGGTAGTTTAATTAACTTTCCGTGCACTGTTAATTAACCATGCCATTCCCATCTCTCACAGGCCTCTGGGTTCCATCCTGAAAAGCTTAAGTTTCTTTGATCTTTTCTCAAACCTTGGATGCAAGAAATCAGTCCCTTACGTGCCCGCACATCTGCTGTTTCCTGCAATTTTTTTTACTTGTTACACAACCATCAGAACATAGTTCTCAACATATGTGTGACCAGAGAACTGAACAGTTTAGACAAAACTTCCTGTCAAATGGCCTGCGTTGGCAGTAGATCCATATTGGGTTTTGTTGATTCCTGCTCTGTCTTTAGTTCTCTTTCAAGTGCCATAACCTCTAATGAACAAAGATGTGCCTAAAATACAAGTTGATCCCCTCTTTTGGATTTTTAGAATTTCCAGAAAAACACTTCCTACTTTTCACCAACATTGGCTGAGAATTGCAAACATAATATATTGTGAGGGAAAACTTATTCCTTTAAAGCATGAAAGCAAAGCTTGAAGCTTGAGTACTGTTTGTTTTCAGTGTCTGATAGAGATGTCATTCTGACAGCAGTTAGGTTGGTGAAAGAGCTTTCTAATATCCTAACATATCACTAAATGCAACATCGTCTTATGCCATGAACCACATTTCGGGAAAAATTACCAACATACTTCCTGGAGCACATCTATTAATGTTGCATCATTCTTTCACCTTTTCAGAAAGATTCCCAGAAAATAGACTCATGTTTTTCTGACTGCCATGAATGATTCCATTGAACTTGCACAAAATGGCCATTGCATCTTAGTTTTATTGAGCTTAAATTATTGATGCAAGTTGCAAATAGTTGAACTAAGTCTGCGTCTTGCAAACACTAACTGCTCCTCTGCCAACCCAGTATTTCCAAAGAATGTCGGCTCATAATTAGAAAATATTTGCTGGATCTTAGTTCAAACATCAGTCAGAAATTTTGCTCATTTTGCAGTTACACAAAACCTTTGAGCAAGCCTGCATCTATAGGCTCTTCATTTCAGATGTTTATAGTGTCAATTATATTTTGTTCACGAGTGCATAATGCTTGGATTAAAAGTACGCATTCAGCTGAAAAATGATCATATGTGATTAAAGTGTAGAAATGAAATCTGGACTCTGCCAAAGTGCAGCGTGGCTCTGCTTCTGGAACCTGCAACTGCTTTGGTTGTGTTGTGTTTCTACCCTATTATAATTCGTTCCAGGTAGCTCTGGAGCTTATTGGAACATTTAGATTTCATAGAACCATTTGAAGTTGTAAAATTCTGTTCAGCAAAGGAAAACAGTGAATTTCCCAGTAGAAATTCTTGGTCATTCATAAATAAAAATATATCAATCAATTGATATTTCTTGTCATGTTTTCATGTCCTGAACAAATAGTTATATACTCAGAGAGCATGGCTAAATCTGTGTCAAGGTGGAGTCCAAATTGTTAGTTTGTGCTTTGTGGTTGAGACTGCCTTGAGCAACCAACAGAATTAATTACTCAGCAATACACATTGCTGCAACGTACCTTGATTTGGCCACACTGTCAGTCACAGGTGTCTACTTGTTCACACCTGGATGGGGTTTGGTTCTGTGACTCTCATCGTAAGATGAAATTATCATGTCGGGGTCTGCCTGTGCAGGTAGTTCTCTGAGCTGCTCCTGCCAGGAGCCCAAGATGGCGCCTGATAACTAGGGGCAGTGGCGTCACTTCTACATTGTGATTTGGAATGTACGCACAGATTGCCCTCGCTCTCGCCTTCCATCTCTCTTCCTCCCCATCGACGACAATCTGCACATGCCTTCCAAATCACCTTTTTAAAAGAGGCTTTGGGTCCAACAGAGCATGATTGGGAAGCGATCTGCATCTGCTGACTGGATGGAAGTGTTTCCTTCAGAGAAGGAAAGCAACCACATTGATTCAGGTAGACCCTCTGATCATTGTAACTTTGAAATATCGTAAGTCGGGGTCTTTTTGTATAATATCTTGCCTGTGTGTGTGTACTTGTATCATTCTTCGTTTTTAAGAAACGATCCATAATAATTTTCAAATGTGGAAAACCTAGCTTTACCTTTAGTAGAATTGCTATTTTTATACCAACCAAAATTTAGACATGCAATAATTTTTATTGATTTTATTTTGCTCATGCCTTTCACTCTGTAAGTCATTCTTTAAAATTTTATCCGAGTATTCTTCCAGAGCAAGCAAATGAGTTGAAAGATTTGATTATTTGACAGTTTTATTAAGAAACCATCATGAAATTAACTTGAATTGCACTCCAAATCCCATCCTGCACCGGCCAAGATGTTCAAGGTCACTATCATCGATGACCTTGAAGCTATCCCAGCAAATATGCTCTAGCTTGTTCTTTTCCTGGGAAATTTTAACATTTTTAAGAGAAAAGGGAATTTGTTTTACAGAGAACAAAATGAAGCTTGAGACATAATTATGGAAGCTGAAATATCAGCTTTTATAAATCATTCAACTTCAAAGTAAACTTCCCTGTACAAATTATACCAGGACCCCATTTAATGCAACCCTTCAGACGAAATATCACAGTTGGCCAGCGGCGGGTGGGGGGTGGGCTTTGGGAGTGGTGGAGTTTACTAAAAAATACAAGGAAATAAAAAAGTCTTGCAACTTGCTGAAAAGGCACAAAGCAGCCACATTGTTCACATTTGCTTTGTCAATCAGAACACAGTATGTAATGGCCCTTCTTAGAGCTGATTCAGTTAACACTCTCATTTCCAGGCATTCACCCTGAGTGTTAAGAGAGGCACCAGTGTAAATCCCACACAATTTAGACCATAAGATATAGAAGCAGAAGTAGGCTGTTTGTCTCGTCAAGTCCACTCCTTCATTCCATCATGAGCTGATCCATTCTCCCACTCAGCCCCACTCCTCTGCCTTCTCCCCATAACTTTTGATACCCTGACTATTCAGATACCTATCAATCTCTGCCTTTAAATACACACAAAGACCTGGGCTCCACAGCTGCCTGTTAGCAAATTCCAGAGGTTTGTCTTTCTCTGGCGAATTTGTTTTATTTTTAAGACCAGTGATGAGATTCAGCAGTAATTAAACCTCAATAAGTTCTAAAATTAGTTTTACCCTTTTTAACATCATGTAACTTGTTTGTTGAATAGGTTTATATAGGTCAGCATAACATTATGGAGCAAAGGGTGACCTGTGCTGTAATGTTTTAGGTAACATTTTAAGTAATGTTTAGAGATGCATCGCCTGAAATTGTGAACTTCATGCCTATTTGATTTTTTTAACCTCGATGTATACAGCCACAGTGCATCCTGTGGAAAAGGAGCCTATTCTCTAAAAACGACTTTGGAGTTTCACGTTCAGCTCTAGGCATGTACACTCCTGTAGTTATTATTCAACACCATCCATTCATTCTGATGACTACACCATTATAACTTCCAAAAGGACTGAATTCATTCAATTCCTTCACATATCTTCTCAGCTGCTATGCTAACTGCCCAATTCTTCTATCTATTGTAAATTTCCAGCCATCTAAATTGGTGATTCCCAAAGTGGGCCCCAACCCCCCCCCCATCCCCAGGCAGTGGGAAGAGCCAAAGAGGCAATGAGAGACGAGGAGTGGTGAGGAAAAAAGGGGTGGTCCGAACCTTCCATTTTGTTATTCATTTTGCTGCAAAGTTTAATGAAGAAGCCAGTGCAGTAATTTTCTGGCCTGACTCGGGGTAGTAGTAGTGAGCAAAATAAACGGCGACAAGGATCTTGGTGGCTGCCATGTTGTACTGGTGCCACTACCCCCCTCTCAAGACCGCCACTAACCCCCCCCCCCACCTTAGCACTGCCACTACCCCCCCTCTCAGCGCTGCCACTAAACCCACCCCACCCTGCTCAGTGCCACTTCTACCCCCCTCTCCCCAGAGCCGTTGTATTGGAGGGGGCATTCAGGATGTAGCCTGGAGGCCAAGGGGATGGCAGCCCGAAAAAGTTTGGGAACCACTGATCTAAATGATGGTCTCCAGACCAATTCACAAGAACACCCTTAAATACCAAATAAGGGAAGGAACCTGTCCTGACATGCATTATCAACATGGTGGTTGGGAAGTTGTTGGAGGTGATCGTCAAGGATGAGGTTACGGAGTACTTGGAGGTGCATTACAAGATAGGCCAAAGTCAGCATAGATTCCTCAAGGGAAACCACAAGCAGGCTGGACAAAGGAGATGCAGGGGATGTTGTATATTTGGATTTTCAAACGACCTTTGACAAGGTGCTGCACAGGAGACTGCTCCACAAAGTGAGAGCCCATGGAATTGCAGGAAATATACCAGCATGGGTAGAGCATTGGCTATTATTGAAGTCAAGAAAGATCGGGAATAAAGCGATCTTTTTCTAGTTGGCTACTGGTCAGTTGTCTGAGTGCTACTGGTACCATGTAACCCAGAACTACCTATTGCATGGTCGGGTGGTCGGTGACTAAACTGGCTCTCCCACCAGGCTTGCAGGATGAAAAACAAGACCTGTCAAAGGGTGGACAAACCTCTCGTAGGGTCAACGGCCATCGAGCAAACATGTTCAGTGAAGTACAGAAAGGGCATCTTTTGCATTAAGACTTGGTCTGGCCATTTGCTGCAACAGAACTTCCCCCAGCTGTCTTAGACCTCACCCTGCCACTGGATCCGGGAGGGTATGTCGAGAGGGTGGGTCTGGACCTGTGCATCCCCCTACTTACCTAAAATCCATTCACGCACACACTGTTCCTTTCTGAAGAGTGGGGCATTCTCATATCAAACCCCACAAACAGACTGAAAGGAACCATCATCATCCCATGGGATGGCTAGCTGGAAAAGAAGAAGGTAACCAGAGGTGTTTCACAGGGGCCACTTCTTTTTACATTGTATGTTAATTGGATTGCAGAATAAATGGCTTTGTGGCTAAGTTTGCAGATGATATAAAGAGGAAATGGAGAGGCTGCAGAGAGATGTGGATAGATTAGGAAAATGCCCAAAGTGGCAAATAAATTATAATGTTGGAAAATGTACAGTCATGCACTTTGGTGCATGATAAATCTATAATAAATCTATTATTTGGATGGGGAGAAAATTCAAAATTTGGAGTTGTATTGGGGCTTGAGAGTGCTTATGCAGGATACCATAAAGGTGAAGAAGGCAAATGCACCTTTGGCATTCATATCTAGAGGAATAGGATAGAAGAGCAGGGATCTGATGTTGAAGCTTTATAAGGCACTGGGTTCCATTTTGGGCTCCTTGTTTAAGAAAGGATATGCTGGCTTTGGAGATGGTTCAGAGAAGATTCACACTAAACCAATTGACATATGAGGAACATTTGACAGCTTTTGGACTGTAATCTTTGAAGTTCAGAAAAATGAGGAGGACTTCAGAAAGGCTTACAGAGAGTAGATGTGGCAAGGTTGTTTCCCATGGTAGGGGAGCCGAGCACAATAGGGCACAACTTCAGGATTGAAGAGTGCCCATTTAAAAGAGAGATGCAGAGACATGTCTTAACCCAGAGAGTTGTGGACCTCTGGAATTTACTACTCTGGTCAGCTGTGGAGGACAAGTCATTGAGTGATTTTAATTTCAGAAATTTACACCATGTGAGAAGTAATGGTGTAAACCCCCTAATCTTTTAACTATATCCCTTTGTTCGAGATGTTCCCACTGGTGGAAAGTCTCAAGATCTATCTTTTCATGGAGACTGCTGAGACCAGAGGGCATTGATATTGACTTCTCCAATTTCTGTTAATCTCCTCCTGCAGTATCTTTTTCCCTCATCCCTACCTTACCCCCCGCTCCATCACTTCTTGGCTTTTTTTCTTTTACCCTCACATCTGTATCTACCTATTACCCCCTACCTGTTAGCCTATTTTCTTCTTCTCCCCACCCTTTCCTCATCTTTTTTATTTGGTTGTCTGATTTTCAGCTCTCCTGAAGTCTCAGACCCAAATTGTCAATTGTGTTTTACTTTCCATGAATGCTGTTTCTCTAGCACTTTTGTGCACTGTTACAGAGTTATCCACTTGTAACGTGTTGAGACATTTCTGTACATTGAGTACATTGTAATAGTCAATATCATGTAAAAGTTAACCCACCCCCCCCTGATTTGTGGCCCACAAATGTGGTATTTTCCATATATTGCATGTAAATGTCAAACCCCCCCAACCAGAACAGAACTCCCAATGCCCCAATTGCGGACTTTCGCCGTGACCACTTGCCCACTGGGGCTCCCAACACCCGACTACGGACTCTCACTCAGGCCCTGGAGGCCCACCCACCTGAGCTACCATTGCCCTGGCTGCCTGCTCATCCCAGCTCCTGGCAAGCCAACCACAGATTCTCACCCCAGCCCCCGGCCACCTGCTCATCTGAGCTCCCAACACCCGGAGTGCAGACCTATTACCTGCCTGCCCATCTGAGCTCCCGATACCCTGAGTGCAGAACTATCACCTGCCTGCCCATCTGAGCTCTCGATACTGAGTGCGGACCTACCACCTGCCCATCCAACTGAGCTCCAACACCCCGAGCGCGGACCTACCACCTGCTTGCCCATATGAGCTCCTGAGGCCTCAAACACGGGCCTACCACCTTCCCAGCCATCTGAGCTCCCGATGCCCCAGATTTTGCAGGAACTTAGCACAGTCAAAAGTAGTATGTGTTTAATAGTCAACTCCCTAAATTTTACTCTAAAAATCAATCCACAAAATTCGACTATTACACGTGTACATAGAGTACTTAAGGTTTTTGTAGCCGTGGACCCAAATAGGAAGCTTTACAATTTATATTATTGGATGACTCTTGAGTTGAAAGAACTCTCTTGGTAATAAATTCTAAAATATTTTTATTTTAAAGTTATAAGGTATTGATGATTTACTTGGGTTGGGGGGTTGTGAGTTTTCCTGTTAACTACATAACAGTTTATGGAATTGCCAATCAAATTCTGGAATTTGTTGTTGGACTCTATCACAATAATTAATGAGCAAAGAATTTCTACACTTTTATGACTATTTTGCTTGTTGGGAAAGAAAAATTGGAAAATTGTTCATTAAGGAGCATCAAAGTAATTTAGGTGCTTTGAAGGCTGTTCATTGAACCTTGTGATAATTTTTGTGGTAAATTCATATTATTTTTGTCGAATACCTTATATTTTAAAACAGGAAGTATAATTCGTTGTATGAGGCGCCTGGAAGAACTCCTACGACAGATGTGTCAAGCAGCAAAGGCTATAGGAAACACAGAATTAGAGAACAAATTTGCAGAAGGTTTGTGATTAAATAGCTATTACAAATAAAGACATAATTTGTTAGATTTTAAAGAAGTTTGATATTCTGAAATCTACACTGCAATAATATCATTTTCATTGGTTGAATATCACCTTCCAAATAAAAGTGGTGATCCTTCAAAGGAAAGATTTATCTTCTCCCTTCAGCTTCATCTTAATAGTAAAACTTGAGGTGTGTTTGGAGAGACCTAAAAGCACATGTGTGAAGTAGAGGAACATTCAACCATTTCAAAGTGATGGGATTATGAAATCTTGACTTTCAGCAAGGTTGAAGGATACTTTGAAAAAGCTCAGTAATGAGAAATACCATTCCCCAAATCTCAGTTTATTGGGATCAGAATGAGCTTTGCAAGTTAAGGTGAGTTTCAGCTATTGGCTAACCATTACAGTTACTGGCTGAGCTGCATGGTGACTTGTATCGTGCACCAGTTTGTAAAGGCAATTCTCCATGATTACTAGATTGGGTTGCTGGGGTCTGTTCCACTAAGAGGACTGCAAAAATAGCATCCATCTAACCATCTTGTTACATAATAGTATATACTTAAATATAATGCAGGTTTGAAGGTGTGCAGTAAAAGAATCTTTGTTTATAAATACAGGTACATGATCCTTTATCCAGAACCCTTGGGGGACGGTGTGTTCTGAATTTTAGATTTTTCCGGATTTCGTAAAGCCCACCCGAATTGTGCTGCCGTGTCCACCCCCACCCCCTTCCAGTCGCCTGGCCGTCTCCCCCAACCGCGGTCTCTCGGCCGCCAGTCCCTTGGCCAACCGGACATCTCCGACTGCCGGTCCCTACTTGCCAGATTTTAGATGTCCTGACAAAGGATCGTGTACCTTTAGTGACTGAGGTACTCCATTGTACCAAATCTGGGTATTCCAATCACTGTGCCAGATAAGATCAAAGTTGCTGATTTGATTCTCAGTTTGAACTAAATTATTAATCTTTTGCATTTATTATGTTCTATTTTGTTACATGGAATTCAGTTAAAGGTACAAAAAATGATCTATAAACTGATTACAAATGAGTGAAATGTGGTAGGAAGATGTTGAGCTACAATTGAATGGTCTGACACTTGTTGCTTAAGTTATATATGGTATCATAACAGAGCATGTTAGAAGTCACAGCCTGATTTATTTTTGAGAATATCTGTTAGTTGGTATCAGCTTCAAAAAATATAGAGGGGACTATATAAAAAAGACGTGTTTTATTTCTTCTCAACACAGAGAATGGCACTTGATTGATGATTTTGTGTTAATTATTTAATCTTTATTTTTAGGCATATCCAAGATCAAAAGAGATATTGTATTCGCTGCAAGTCTTTACTTATAATTCTGGAAAATGCACTGGAAATGACATTTACTTTCATGCTGAATCACAACTTTTGAAAGGACCACATGAAGAGACTTGATGGTTAAACAGTCAACAATAGAGCATTCAGACTTTAAGATATTTTATTCTCCATTACATTTATGTATAGTATGAACCTCCAGCACCAACAAAAGCAAGCTTCAATACTGAAACTGTACATGGAAAGCTTTAGTGTTATTTTAATAAACATTTTACATCTTGAACTAATGAATGACATTTAATGTGATAAAAGCTCTTTAGGAGGAAAGGCACAGTAGAAATATGTATTCATTATGTAACTACTGGTATATAGGTGTACATATTCAAAGTAAGGTGGATTCCACAGCCAAGTAGCAGTAGGTGCTTATTCATAGTTATCTATGTGAGTGACTATTATGGAAATATGTCTTAAGTTTTACAATGCCTTTACATTCATTGACACCTGTGACAATTTTTATTATTGATTATTCCTGGAATAATGATTTCCATGTGTTTCATGCAGAGCTGAATGTGAATTTTCCTCATCTTTAGGTGAAATTCTGGGCTGTCTCTTTTTGAAGAAGTCAGACACAAACACCACCTAGTAAAAAATAGAACATGAGATCATTATTTGCTGTGAACTGAACACTGAATCTCCATATTCCTGCTTCTCCTAAATTAATATCCAAACATTTTTCCAGTGGTTCTTTCATTCAAACTAGATGATTGTTTATTTAATCTGGGGTTGTCTCCAGTGAAGAGGGTGTAATTTTTCAGATGGTACATGGACAGAAAATTAAATGGACCTTGATCAGTTTCGTAAACCAGCGATTCCTTGGCATAAATTTTAGTTGGTCTGGAACAAGAGTGAACAAGGGTCAATATTGAAGAAACATCATCATCAACCAGAGAAAGAGCTATTATAAGGAATTTATTGCACCCACAAAAAGTGCGTGATATCTTCATAGGTAAAATATCAAAAAAATATGATGGTGGCAGCAAGACTCGTCACATGCATCTGAAAGAACGTGATGAAGAGATTGGTCAAAACAGCTCTTTGGTGGTGCAAGCAGGCCTTATCCTGCGCTTAGATTTTGAAATGCAAGATTAGAAACTGAGTTCAGGAATCAATCATCGAACAAAAGATTCTGAAATAATGGAATACACAGAACCAAGCATACAGGTATTTACCTGAATTTTTCCAAAGCAACTGATTGGCTCTTCAAGAACCCAGCTTGCCACTGGTAGCCTACCCACCTGGCTAAAGGACATCTTATTCTGCGCCCAGGGGTCAGATGCCAACCTTCTGCAGTGACTCCCAGAATATCGAACTGAATCTTGGGAAGCAGTTTCTAATGTCTGACATTGACAGGCAATACGTAACATAACCACATCAAATCACTTACAAATCACTAGAAATATCAAGCCAAAGCATTGGATGAAAATTCCCAATGAAAAAAATTCTCAAGCTGTGTACTACTACTGAGCTGCACCTAAATCCAGCCTGGAGCAGAGTAACAGATAGGGTGATTTGTTGGTCACGAAGTCCTGCACTTGCAGTCAATCTCCATTTAACCATATAACCATTTACGGAGTGGAAACAGGCCACATTGGCCTTTCGAGTCCACACCGGTTCATATATATGTTGAAAGAAGAGAAAACATGCAGATGTTGCTGAAAATTTTCAATAAATATTTAGTTTGGCCCATGACTTAGTCCAAGTTTTTAATTTTGGCCTTCTGTGAATTTGAGTTTGACACCCCTGGTCTAGAGGGTACTGTCAGGATCTACCATCAACCTCAACAGATACTGCCAAATGTGCTGACTGCTTTTAGCATGTTCAGTTATTTTATGTTTTCTGCAAATTATGGTTTTCTTTAATGGTAAGCCATTCTCTTGATGAACAAGAACTTGTGTCTACTTACAACAAGTGTGGCTGCAATTGCTCCCTCAACAAGTCCAGTTAACACATCACTCCAGTGGTGTTTATAATCAGACACACGTGAAAGTCCCACATAAACTGAAGATGCAATCAAGCCAAACTGAAGTGTTGGGCGCAGCAGTCTGGACCAATCGCCCACCATTCGTGCCTGTAGATAAAGCTGGTGAGAAATGTAAAGTGAAGTTAGATTCTTGAATTTGTTTTGGAGAAGCACAACTATTTTTTGACAACTGAAACCACTCATGAATCATTATACTGTAATCAATTTGGTCACTTGGCAACCACAGTTCTCATTTTCCAGAGTGTGTGATGAAGTTGCACCTGGAATTTCAACTTTTACTGGTTCATTTATCCTTCACTGTGATATACAAACTTCCTAAAGGTTTTGTTCTTGCCTATCATGAAAGACCTTTGAGGAAAATTCTTTTATATCCACTATTAATGGGGACCAGAGTCGGAAATCATAACTTTTTGTCTTTTTTATGTATCAGTAGCAGAATACAGAAAAAGCCAACTAAACTTGACTGCTGCATAGGGAAGGGGGCCCATAAACTTTAGAGTCCTAAGAGGGCCATAGCAAAAAAAAAGTTTAGAATAATTTTTAGGTTATAAATCAAGCAACACATAAGGTTAAAGTCTGAAAATGGTTACACAATTTCCCTCAAGGTTTCATTGAACAACCAAATTCACCTTTGTGATGCCTTTCTGGGTTGTGTACATTATTAAAAGAAATAGAATTAGTATTTATATCTTTTCTGTGCAGTTAAAAATCAAGCAGATCCTTGATTCTTATAAAGGCCTGTAAATCAAGGCACACTTTTCTCAAAACATACAACGGTGGATTAGTGAATAATACTTTTCTCGTGTTCCACCTCCCTTACAATGTATTCACTTCTTCCCTGAAGACATGTAAAAAGATGATTTCACAGATACATAAACTTTCAAACTCTTTGGTTTCCAGCCAATAACTCACTGTGAAACTGAAGTTTACATATACTGAGCAGAAACGACACCGTAGCCACAGATAGTAACTCTAAAACTGTTGATGTGGCATTCAAATATGAAACGTTATGGTCTTTGACCATCATTTACACATATCCACCTACTTTTCATTCAATTGGGGCAGCGTGATTAGAGGAAGTGTCACGGCCAGCGACTGAGACAAGGGTTCAAATCCTGCGCTGTCTGTAAGGACTTGGTATGTTCTCATCATGTCTGCGTGGGTTTCCTTCCATAGTTTGAAATGTACCGGGGGTTGTAGGTCAATTGGGTGCAATTGGGCAGTACAGGCTTGTGGACCAAAAGGGCCTGTTTCTGTCTAAAATTTTTTAAAAACTTGTTTTTAAATGATAACTAAATACACCCTTAGTGCACAACATCGTGTTTAATTCTGACTAAAATTGCACCATACAAAAATTCTGTACCTAATAATAATTAGTTTATACAGCCAATATTGCATACAGCACCTTACTAATTCCCTCCGCTACATTGTCAGACGGGGGTGGGGAGGGGGGGTGTCATAAGAGTGAATGTGCTTCCTTTAATTATCTTCAGTATGACCATCAAACATTAGACATTACAGAATAAACCAAATTACAATTTCTTATTTTCAGTTGAAGTTACTTCAAATGGAGGGCAAAGAAAAAAAAATCTTAAGAAGCTAAATGAAGTAGATTTCATTCCAACATTTTGATTCCATCTGTTTTAAGACTTTTTAATTTGTGGTATAGCCTTGCTCATTAACATGGAAAGTCAAACAGATGTCTTCCCTTTTCAGCTTGTGTGTTGTAGTAAAAATGAATGGAGACTTGACTAGAGAAAACAGCAAAATTCCTGAATTGGCTGCAAGTTGAGCACTGGAAGGAGTTAGAAACTGGGGAAAATTATTGAGCAAACTATTGGAGCTGTAGCACACAAATCTCGGGGTCCTGACGGGCTTCATCTAAGGATCTTAAAAGAAGTTGGTAGTGAGATAGTGATTTCAGTTTTTCCAACGTTCCCCAGATTTGGGGAATGTTTCAGGATATTGAGATGTTGTTGAGTTCTGGGAATGATAGGGGGGTCTGAATGCCATAGTAGTGTATGATTTGCAAAAGATCAATAGCTACAGCAAAAAAAAGAAAAGCAAACAATCATCAGTTTATTGATAGAAAAATTAAATAAGGGGACTACACTTTAGTTCTTCAGGATATTAATGAAACTATATCTGCAGTATTGTGTTTAATATTGCCCTTAGGTAAATGCAATTCAGAAAAGCTTACAAGACTAATATCTGGAATGAACAAGTCGCCTTAAGAGAAAAGGTAATAACAGACTAGATTTGTATTTGCTGGAGTTTAGAAGAGTAAGAGGTGATTAAATTGAAACACCCAATCCTGAGAGAACCTGACAAGAAGGGTGTGGAGAGGAACACAAATGAGGCTGTTCCCCCACCCCCCTCCCCCATTCAGTTATGAGCTTGGAAATCACTCCCTGAAAGGGGAATGGAAGCAGTGTTGCTGAATAATTTTAAGAGAGGTAGATCATTTTTGTTTATTAAAGGGATGAAAGGTAGACATGAATGTCATAATCTTAAATAGCAGAGCAGATGAGGGCCCAGTGGCCTACTGCTAATTCATTGATTTGTCTGATCAGATGACTGATTAAATGAGAAGAAATACAATTTGCAGTTTGGAAAAGGACGGCACGGTTGGCGTAGCGATTAGTGCCATGCCTTTACAGCGCCAGCGATCGAGACCAGACCTGGGTTCGAATCCTGCACTGTCTGAAAGGAGTATATGAGTTCTCCCCGTGTCTGGTTGGGTTTCCTCCGGGGGCTCCAGCTTCCTCCCATCCTTCAAAAAAAACCTACCGGGGTGTAGGTAAATTGGGTGGCACAGACTTGTAGGGCCAAATTGGCCTGTTACAGTGCTGTTTAAATTTAAAAAAATATAAATTCTAGGAAGTTGAATTTAAAATGCAGACACTTCCTTATTTCCTCATGACATGTAATGAATGTGTTTGGCTCATCAAGTCTATGCTAGTTCACAGAGCAATCCCATTTCTCACTAATTACCTTCGAAACTATTGGTCGCACATTCATATCAAGCCCCCAAACATTTCCCCATTGGACCCCACCCCCATTTCCATTCAGTTGTAGCTGCATATTTCTGAGATATGGGCAGAAAATCAGAGCATCCCAGAGAAATGCACACTCACAAGAAGAACACGCAAATTCCACAAAGATAGCATTGGAGGTGAGGATTGAACTTGGGTTACTGGTGCTGTGATGGAGAAGCTCCCCTCACTGCATCACTGCCACCATTAGATATTGTTCATACATTTGTTTCAATTGGTATAGCATCTTTAAGTAAGGCTCATCTCAAACATAATTCCGCGATCAATTGTGTAAAATTCTGTTAAAGCTGTGAGTACTTTGTCCTCAAGTTCATCAGAGAAATTCTACTGGGTGACACCAGATTATAATCTGCATATATACCAGATGATCCATGTTGATCCAACCACTGAATCTGCACAATCGCAATTTTAAAAGTAAATTTTTCTATAAAGGAAGCCAGACAAAGTACATATAACAATTACAGCACAGAAACAGGCCAGTTCAGCCCTTCTAGTCCAGGCCGAACTCCTTGTCCCTCCTAGTCCCATTGATCCACACCTTGCCCATAACCTCCACACCTCTCTTGTCTATATACCTATCCAACTTTTCCTTAAATATTAAAATCAAACCCGCATCTGTTACTTTGGCTGGAAGCTCATTGCACACTCCCACCACCCTCTGAGTGAAGAAATTCCCTCATGTTTTCCCCCTTTCAATCTCAATCCATGTCCTCTTGTTTGAATCTCCGCCACTCTCAATGGAAAAAAAGCCTGTCCACATTGACTCTGTCTCTTTCCAATCACCCCTCAATCTTCGGCACATCTGGACAAAGTGCAGTGAATAATAAAGTTATTATTTTTGGGGTGATAGCAAACAATATTTTTAACTTCCAAAGTTAAATGCAATTGTAAAATGCTTGGAAAATTCTATTATTAGGCAACTTTCTTAGGTGAGTGATATAAAGCTCATTCCTACTAACATTATGTACTTACAATTCTCTAACTATACTAAAACATCAGAGTACTGACTGACTAGACATGGAGCAATATTGGGGAAGGATATATGATCATGAATGGCAGTGGTCAAAGAATTCATGAGTTTTAAGTCGGTGGTAAGCTTTCAGAATGTGGGGTAAACATTTTAGAATTTAAGAAAAAGAGCTGGGTGAGAAGAATGCACTGAAGGCAGAAGAACATAAAGTGGGTGCACAAGTATGACTGAGGGGGCAGAGGTAGAAGTAAAGGACACCAGGTCTTGAAGTTGTTGGGGTACAGGTGAACTTCTGCACAGGTGATAGGGAGCTGGTAGGATGCAGGTAGTGCATTTGGAACATAGTATCATTACAGCAGTGATGGTGCTGCAGGAGTAGGTTTGCCTTATGGTAAAGGAGGTGAGCACGTTCTAACAGAGTGTATGATGATGATTGAGGTAATGGGTGTCTATTGTGAACATCTTCCTTAAAGAGTTTCAAAGTTATCGAGTGGTCCTGCATGTCCACGCTGATCAATTTTTTTTAGCCATTAGCCTATGAAAAAAATTGGCCCTCAGGTACCCTTTAAATCTTCTCACCCAACCCCCATCTTAAACCTATGTCCTCTAGTTTTGAACTTGCTTATTCAAGGAAAAGAACAGTTGCCATTCATCTATGCCCCTCTTGATTTTATATACCTCAACAAGATGACACTCAGCCTACCCTATCTCAGCAACATCCTTCTAAGTCTGTTCTTAACCCCTTCCTACAATGAGATACTGCTCAGGTTTTAAGGTTATTGTAACTACAATGAGAAGGACTCTTCTGTGAGTGGTCTAGCAAGTCAATTCTAATGATCATACAGCTGCTCAAAGTGGCAGGGCAGACCATGGTTACATATCATGGGATTACAATGAGAAAGATCAATTTGTTCATATAATGCCCTCCATTATATTTGGGACATACGCTTTTTTTTCTTTATTTGCCCCTGTGCTCCACAATTTTAAATTTGTAATTAAACAATCCCATGCCATATTTCATTCAAGGTTATTTGCATACATTTTGGTTTGACCATGTAGAAATGACAGCTCTTTTTATACATAGTTCCCTTATTTCAGGGCACCATAATATTTGGGACATTTGGCTTCACAGGTGTTTGTGAGTACTCAGTTCTGTTTAATTGCTTCATTGGTGCAGGTATAAGAGACCTAGGCTTGCTTCTAAGCTTTTGAGCACCTTTGGAGTCTGTAGTTGCCATTTTTCAATGTGAGGACCAGAGTTAACATACGTAGAAACATAGAAGATAGGAGCAGGAGTAGGTCATTCGACCCTTCGAGCCTGCCCTGCCATTCAACGAGATCATGGCTGATCTTAAAGTTCAGTACCCCGTCCCCGCCTTCTCTCCGTAACCTTTAATACCCTTATACGGGAGAAATAGATCTAATTCCCTCTTAAATAGATTTAATGAACCTGCCTCTACTGCCCTCTGTGGCAATGAATTCCACAGATTCACCACCCTCTGGGTATAGAAATTCCTCCTCATCTCGGTCCTAAATGGTTTGCCTCTTATCCTCAAACCATGGCCCCGGGTTCTGGATTTTCCCATCATTGGAAACATCCCATCTGCATCCATTCTGTCCAGTCCTGCCAGAATTTTATATGTCTCTATGAGATCCCCTCTCAATCTTCTAGACTCCAGCGAGTACAATCCCAATTTGCGCAATCTTTCCTCATAAGTCATTCCTGCCATTCCAGGTATCAGCCTGGTGAATTGCCTCTGCACTCCCTCCATTGCAAGAACATCCTTTCTTAGATAAGGTGACCAAAACTGCACACAATACTCCAGGTGGGGTCTCACCAAGGCCCTGTACAGCTGCAGTAAGGTATCCTTGTTCCTATACTCAAACCCTCTTGATATGAAGGCCAACATACCATTTGTCTTTTTTCACTGCCTGCTGTACCTGCATGCTCGCCTTCAGAGACTGGTGTACAAGTACCCCTGGGTCTCTCTGCACTTCCCCATCTCTTAATCTATTGCCATTCAAATAGTAATCTGCCCTCCGGTTTGTATTACCAAAGTGGATTACCAAAGTTGTGCCCATGAAAGTTAAAGAAGTCATTATGAGGCTGAAAATAAGAATAAAGCAGTACGAGACATCGCCCAAACCTTAGGAATGGCAATATCATCCATTTGGAACATCATTAAGAAGAAAGATCATACTGGTGAACTCAGTATTAGCAAAGAGACTCGTTTTCTAAGGAAAACCTCCACTGCTGATGACAGACGAATTCTCAAAATAATGAGGAAAAAATCTCAACAGATCAGAAACACTCATCAGGAGACAAGTGTGGATGTATCAATGACCTGTGTCTGCGGAAGACTTCATGAAACGAAATACAGAAGCTACACTGCAGGATGCAAACCACGAGTTAGCGAGAGTAAGGGTGGAAGATTACAGCGTGCCATGAAGTATTTAAAAGAGCCTACAGAATTCTGGAAAAAGGTTTTGTGGACAGATGAGACCAAGATTAACCTTCATCAGAGTGATGGCAGGAGCAAAGAGTGGAGGTGTAAAGGACATTGTGGCCCTCACCAAGACATAGCTTGATGATGGATGTGATTGGGAGCTGAATGTCATGGGTACACAGTGTATAGGAAAGATAGGCAGATAGGCAGAGGTGTGGCATGGCCCTGATGGTAAGCAATAATGTTAAATCACTAGAAAGAAGGGACTTAGGGTCAGAAGTGGTAAAATCCTTATGGGTTGAGTTAGGAAATGGCAAGAGTTAAAAGGACCCTATTGGCAGTTATATCCAGGCCCCCAAACAGTAGCCGGGAAGTGGACTACGGGTTGCAGCTGGAAATAGAAAAAGGTGTGTCAGAAGGAGAATGTCTAAATAATTATGGGGATTTTTAACATGAAAGGGGATTGGGGAAGTCAGGAAGGTACTGGATCTCAGGAGAGAGAATTTATAAAATCCCTAGGGATGGATTTTTGGCGCAGCTTGTCGATAAGCCCACCAGGGGATCAGTGGTTTTGGATTGGGTGATGTGTAATGAACCGGAGGTGATTAGGGAATTAAAGGTAATGGTACCCTTAGAAAGCAGTGATAGAGTTCAGTTTCAAATTTGAAAAGGAAAACTGATATCGGGTGTGTCAATATTTCAGTGGAACAAAGGGAATTACAGAGCTATGAGAGAGAGGAACTAGCTCAAGTTAACTGGAAACATAAGCTAGATGGGGGGACGGCAGGGCAGAAATGGATGACATTTCTACAAGAAATAAAGAAAGTGGAGGATAGATATATTCCAAAAAGAAAGAAAATTATGAATGGAAAAATGACACGAATGTGGCTAACAAGAGAGGTTAAGGCTAAAATAAAAGCAAAAGAACGGGCATATAAGGAAGAAAAAATTAGTGGGAAAACAGGACTGGGAAACTTGAAAACTTATAGAAAGAAACAAAGTAAGTCATTAGGAAGGAAAAGATTAATTATGAAAGGAAGTTGGAAAATAACATACAAAATTATACTAAGAATTTTTTTAATATATAAAGGGTAAAAGAGAGACGGGTAGATATAGGACCGATTGAAAAATGATACTGGAGAAATTATAATGGGTAACAAAGAGATGGCAGAGGAATTAAATGAGTATTTTGCATCAGTCTTCACTGAAGAAGACAATAGTAATATACCTGATAGTCAGAGGTTTTAGGGAATAGAATTAAGTACAGTCAGGATTATTAGAGAGAAAGTTCTTAGTAAGCTGAATGTACTAACAGTAGGTAAGTCTCTCAGAACGGCTGAGAAGTGAATGCAAGGGTTCTGAAGAAGGTGGTTTTGGATATTGTGGAGGCATTGGAATTGATTTTCCAGAAATCAATAGATTCTGGCATGATTCCGGAGGATTAGAGGTCACAAATGTGGTTCTACTGTTTAAGAAAGGAGGGAGGCAGAAAAATGTAAATTATAGGCCTCTTAGTCTGACATCAGTAGTTGGAAAGTTGTTGAAGTCGATCCTCAAGGACGAGGTCATGATAGGTCAAAACCAGCATGGTTTCATGAAGGGAAGTGACCAACTTATTTGAATTTTTAAGGAAATCTCAAGTAGGATGGCAAGGGAGAGGCTATGGATTTTGTGTATTTGGATTTTCAAAAGGTCTTTTTCAAGAGGCTGCATAATAAGATGAGAGCCCATGGAATTACAGTTAAGATATGAGATTGAGTGGAGCATTGGCTGATAGGCAGAAAACAAAGGGTGAAAATAAAGGGATCCTGTTCTGTTGGTTGCCGGTTACTCGTGGTGATCCACAGGGGTCGGTGTTGGGACCACTTCTTTTTACAATGTATATTGATGAATTAGATCATAGATTCTCAAGGTGGGCCATGGGAATATTTTGGTGGGGTGTAGGAATATTTTGGGAAATAATTAAAAAGTTGATTTGAAACAATAAACTCATTATATTGGTGTGAAAGGTGTGTCAGTGCAACAGAATTGTGGTAACTTACAATTAAAATCTCTTCTCTGTTGTTCCTCCATTGTTTCTCTTATTTTAACTGTGTTATCCTTGGTTAACATAATTATATTTTTCCTGACCAGTCTTATTATCATCCATTCCAAATTATTTAACTGGCAACGAGGATTCCAAATGATCTCAACAATTATGTCTCCATCCATACCCTTTACTTTTTCAGTTCTGTAATGAGTGAGACCTATATGTGAATGTATCTTTGTGCACTAGCGTATTGATGGGCAGGGTCCGTCCCAGAGGGGGACGCCAAAATTGGAAAAAAATGTTAGAAACCGTGCTAGTGTTTTACTGATTTTTTTTAGGGTCAGTATTTATCCTTTCATTCAGTCATCACTTTTGTTACATTTTCAATTCTAAGACATAATAAAATATTGATTAAGCTGATTCAGGGAGATCACATGTTGGATTAATCTGTTTGAGGGAGCTCGTGGTGTTGTACATTCAAATTAAGTAGACCAAGCAAGCAAAAGCAATATTCAGTGGAGTTCTTGAAGTTTGGGTTTATACCTACTGTACACAATGAACATGCACCTTTTTGCCTATTATGCCAACAGACTGACAAATGAATCAATGAAAGCAGGCCGTCTTGAAACTCATTTGAGTGTAAAATATCCCAACCATGTCAATTCGAAATTGGAATATTTTAAATCACTGAAAGAGAAGTTTGAAAATACATCAAAAATTATTTCATTATTCGCTGCACAAACTACAGCCCTGAATCGTACCCTTGAAGTCTCTGCTGAGAGCAAAACATGGGAAGAATCATACGATTGGGGAGGAACTGATTAAACCCGCAATATCATTGTCATCCTTTTGCAGAACTGTTTTGAGAAACAAAGATGTCCGGGTAATACTGATGAGTAACAGTATGTCTGCAACAGAATAGATGACATGGGTCAAGATGTAGAAAAACAGTTTATTGAGAAGTTGAAATCACAAAAGTTCTCAAAACAACTGGATGAGTCTACCGCACTGGAGCACTGGACGGTGAGGCTCTGTTATTGGCATACGTGAGATACATTGATCAGGAAGAGTTTCAAGAAGAGATGTTGTTTTGTGAATCATTGGAAATAACCACTACCGCAGTTGATATCTACAGCAAGCTCAAAAATTATTGGATGAAAATGAAACATCAAAAGGAAACACTGTATCTTGTGCTGCAGATGGTGAACCTGCTATGATGGATTTAAAAAAACAGAATGTTTACAATTAATGAAGGATGAAAATCCAAACATGTTGGTTGTGCATTGTGTTATCCATCAAGAAAACTTAGTTGCCAAGAAAGTTTCCCCTGTTCTACATGAGATACTGCATTCTGTGATCAAGTGTATCAATGCCATCAAAGCTAATGCCAAATGTGATCGTCCATTTAAGCAGTTTTGCGTCCACAAAAATGCAGAACATGAGATTATTCCTTCACACTGAAGTCAAAGGGAAACTGCTTCAAAGGGTTCATGGAACGGTTTTATCTCCTGAGCGAGTTTTTGAAGGACAAACCTGAAATGAAGCTCTTGCTAACAGCAGATGGCATAGCTTACGTGAGTTACTTGACAGACTTTTTTGAGAAACTAAGTACATCGAACAAGCAACTCCTCCAAGTAGCAAATATGATGCTCATTGATGCAAAAACAAAGGATTCTTGACACTTCTAGAATTATGCCAAAGGAATATTTCTGCAAGAAATTTCAGTCAATTCTATTGGTTCAATAAATGTGAGGTAACAAATGCTGCTACAAACATCATTGCTGACATTTGAAAATATTGGATACCAATCATGTACAAAAAGTGCTATAATTTCTACATAGTCAAACTAAAATGTATACAAATAACCTTGAATAAAATCTGGTATGTGCACTTTAATTACATATGAATTGTTTGATTACAAATTTAAAACTGTAGAGCACAAGGGTAAATAAATGAGTAATTGTGTTTTTGTCCCAAACATTATGGAGGGCATTATAGCAAGGACAGCATATTAGCTGTGGGAAGAAAATGTCTTTAAGCCTGGTGGTAAACAATTTCACGCTCTGAATCTTCTCCCCGATGGGATGAGGAAGAATAGTGTGTGTCTGGGGTGGGAAGGATCCTCAGAGCATACTGAGTTCTCCAGGTGTGACCTCACACACACAACTTGCCCTTCAGCCCCATTCTTTCCCTAATCTCCCTTTTGTTCTTATTATACTGTAGGATATTTTAGGATTTTCCTCATCTTTCAAAGCTATGTTATTATGTCTTCTTTTTGCCATCTTGACTTCTCTCTCGTACACTCCTACATTCCTTGTACTCCTAAAACTGATATAGGTCTCCTTATATTTCCTGACCAAAACCTCGATATACATCTCATAAACCAGGGTTTCCCAATCTTGGCAGCCTTGCCTCTCATTCTAGCAGGAACATGCTTTGTCCCTGAACTCTCCCAATCTCACTTTTTAAAGCCTCCCACTTTGCCCGAGGTTCCTATATCTGCAAAGAGCTTCTCCCAATCAATCTTTGCAAGTTCCTATCTAATGTCATCAAAATTAGCCTTCTCTCAATTTAGGATTTTTATTTCTGGACCATTTCTATTTTTATTCCCATAACTATTTAAAAATAATGGAATTATGGTCACTGTTTCCACAGTACTCCCCCCACTGACAATGGATATAATGATTTCCACTAGCCAGTTCACAAACTAAGTTCAGATTTCACAATGCACCACACATGGTTCCAATTAATTAGGTAGAGTTTCAAAACTCAAATATTGTGCTCCACATCTGCTTCTGGCCTGCATTATATCAAACTGTGATGGGTTGTTGAAGCAAACATAAAATATTTCACCAGTTACAAATTGTGATAAAAAAAAAAAGACCTATGACTTGCCCTTTGGAAAATCCACGTTTACAGATCAATGGAATTGAACTGAAATAGGCACAAGGAATTCTGACTGACTTTTACATGTTAACTGCACAAAACTATGATGAAATTAAGCAAAAGTACTTGCAATATAAGCAGTTTATAAAAGTTAAAATTGTCTAATCAGTATCCTAATGTTCAGACTTCATTTAATCAGGATCCCTTAAAACATTCTGGGAGCTCACGCAAAGTAACATTCAGCTTCAATTATATTTGCATGGTTCATATAACGACAGGCAGCTCTTCAAAACACACCAACCAAATTTATGTTTTTAAATTCTAACATGTTGATGGAGGAGGGGACAGATGTTTCAACTTATTACAAATGAAAAACAGGGTATAAAAAGATTGATATTTTAGAGACGACAGGGATTCAAGTAGAGGGCTGCATGGTTAACGTCGCGGTTAGTGCAACTCTATTTCAGTGCCAGTAACCCGGCTTCGAATCCAGCGATGTCTGTAAGGAGTTTTTACCCTCTCCCTGTGACCTGCATGGGTTTTCCCTGGGTGCTCCGGTTACCTCCTGCTCTTCAAAATTAACAAGGTTGTATGCTAATTGGGTGTAATTGGGCAGCATGGGTAGCAACGGCCTGAATCCGCTTCTACCATGGAAATAAAAAAATACAGTTTTTAAAAATTCAAACTAATGTTGAAAATTCAGGAATATTTCTAGCAGTACTTCATTTAATTCTACAGGCTATTCTTTTCTTGCTGTTTGACTATTGTGAAAGTAATGCATTTTGATTATTGGGAAGCAAATTATTTAGAGATTTATTTAGAAAGTATGGATTACAGATTGGACAAATTTGCACATCTTTCCATGCCTGAAATACCCATAACACTTTTGTGCATGCTCTAGATTATCTCCATAGGAAATTTGTCGAGGTGCAATTCACCTGGAATAGGGTGTCACTTATACCTGTGATGTCATCAGTGTTCCTTAACGTTTGAAATTGGTTACCAATTGTCCAGCCTACCACCTATGTTTCTCACTCTCTGTAAGAAACCACATGGGAAATTATCAAGTGGGTTTTAATGGCATGTCCTTTACAGGATTTTTTTAATTGTGCTGAGCTGACTGATCTTTGCACTGTAGTGAATGGGCAGATAGCTGTAAATGACTATGATATAGTTGGGATCACAGAGACATGGCTTCAAGCTGGGAGCTTAACATTCATGGATTTTCAATATTCAGGAGGGACAGACAGAAAGGAGAAGGAAGTAGGGTAGCATTGTTGGTTAGAGAGGAGTTAAAAGCAATAGAAAGGAAGGATGTTAGCTTGAATGATGTGGAATCAATGTGGGTAGAGCTGCAAAATGCAAGGGGGCAGAAGACGTTAGTGGGAGTTGTATATAGACCACCTAACAGTAGTAGAGAGGTTGGGGATGGCATTAAACAGGAAATTGGAAATGCGTGCAACAAAAGCAAGGCAGTTATAATGGGTGACTTTAATCTCCATATAGACTGGATGAATCAAATTGGTAAGGGTACTGATGAGGACGATTTCTTAGAAGGTATTCTAACACAGTATGTTGGAGAACCAACGAGGGAACAGGCCATCCTAGGCTGGGTTCTGAGTAATGAGGAAGGGTTAATTAACAATCTTGTTGTGCGAAGCCCTTTGGGCAAGAGTAACCACAATATGGTGGAATTTTACATTTAGGATGGAAAGTGACAGGGTTAATTCTGTAACTCAGGTTCTGAACTTAAAGAAGAGTGACTTTGAGGGTATGAGCTACGAATTGATTAAGTTAGATTGGCAAATGTTACTTAAAGGATTAACTGTAGAAAGGCAATGGCAAGCATTTAAGGATCACCTGGATGAAATACAGCGTTTGTTCATCCCGGTTTGGAAAAAGAATAACTCAAGGAGGGTAACAAGGGAAATCAGGGAGAGTATCAAGTGTAAAAAGGAAGCGTATAGACTAGCCAGGAAAGACAGAATACCAGAGGATTGGGAAAAATTCAGAGTTCTACAGAGGAAGACAAAGGGATTAATCAGGAAAGGCAAAAGAGATTATGAGAGAAAGTTGGCAGGGAACATAAAAAATGACTGCAAAAGTTTTTATAGATATGTAAAGAGAAAGTGACTAGTAAAGACAAATGTGGGTCCCTTGCAGTCAGAAACAGGTGAATTGGTCATGGAGAACAAGGACATGGCAGACCAATTAAGTAATTACTTTAGTTAGGTCTTCACTAGGGAAAATATGAATAATCTTCAGGAAATAATAGGGGATCATGGGGCTAATGTGGCAGAAGGACTGGGGAAAATAAGTATAAGTTATGAGGTTGTGTTGGATAAATTGAAGGGATTAAAGGCAGACAAGTCCCCAGGGCCAGATGGTCTGCATCACAGAGTGCTAAAGGAAGTAGCCCATGAAATAGTGGATGCATTGTTTATAATTTTTCAAAACTCTTTAGATTCTGGAGTAGTTCCTGAGGACTGGAGGATAGCTAATGTAACTCCACTTTTTAAAAAGGGAGAAAAAGAAAAATCAGGGAATTATAGCTTGACATATTGTTAGCTTGACATCGGTAGTGGGGAAAATGTTAGAGTCAGTTATTAAAGATGTGATTGCGGCACATCTGGAAAGTGGTGAATTCATTGGTCATAGCCAGCATGGTTTTATGAAGGGAAAATCGTATTTGACTAATCTTATTGAATTTTTTGAGGATGTAACTAGTAGAGTGGATAGGGGAGAACCAGTGGATGTGGTTGACCTGGATTTTCAGAAGGCTTTTGATAAGGTCCCACACAGGAGATTACTATACAGACTTAAGGCACACGGTATAGGGGATATGGTATTGAGGTGGATAGAGAATTGGTTGACAGATAGGAAGCAAAGAGTAGGAATAAATGGGTACTTTTCGGAATGGCAGTCAGTTACTAGTGGGGCACCACAAGGCTCAGTGCTCGGACCCCAGTTATTTACGATATATATTAATGATTTAGATGATCAAATAGAAAATAGAATTTCCAAGTTTGTAGATGACACGAAGCTGGGTGGGATTGTGAGCTGTGTAGAGGCTGTTAAAAGTGTGCAGGGTGACTTGGACAGGTTGGGTGAGTGGGCAAATGCATGGCAGATGCAATATAATGTGGATAAGTGTGTGGTTATCCACTTTGGAGGAAAGAATGGGAGGGCTGAGTACTATCTTAATGGTATCCATTTAGGAAAAGGGGAGATGCAAAGAGACCTGGGTGTCGCTGTGCATCAGTCATTAAAAGTGGGCAGGCAGGTGCAGCAAGCAGTCAAAAAAAGGCGAATGGTATGTTGGCATTCATATCAAGAGGATTAAGTACTGGAGCAGAGAGGTATTGAAGCAGTTGTATAGGGCCTTGGTGAGACCTCACCTGGAGTATTGTGTTCAGTTTTGGTCTCCTTATCTGAGGAAGGACATCATTGCCATGGAGAGAGTGCAGAAAAGGTTTACCAGATTGATACCAGGGATGCATATGAAGAAAGGTTAGAACGGCTGGGCTTGTACTTGCTAGAGTTTATACGATTAAGAGGAGATTTAATAGAAACGTTCAAAATTCTTAAGGGATTTGACAGGCTAGATGCAGGAAGATTGTTCCCAATGTTGAGCAAGTCTAGAACCAGGGGTCAAAGTTTAAGGATAAAGGGGAAGTCTTTTAGGACTGAGATGAGGAAGAATTTTTTCATTCAGAGGGTGATGAATTTATGGAATTCTCTACCACAGGAAGTGATTGAGGCCGGTTCCATAGCTATAGAGTTAGATTTAGTACTTATGATTAGGGGGATCAGGGGGTATGGAGAGAGAGCTGGAACAGGGTACTGAGTGGATGATCAGCCATGATCAAAATGAATGGCGGTGTAGGCTTGAAGGGCCAAATGGCCTATTCCTACACCTATTTTCTATGTTTCTATGTAGTGCTAGAAAATAATCACAACAACAGGCTTTTTATGGCAGATGGTATGTTAGCTTTCATATTGCAAAAGGATTTGAGCACAGAATATAAATGTCTTTCTATAATTAGATAGAGCATGGCAAATTCTGTACAGTTTTGGTCTATTTTCCAAAGAAAGTAAATATTTACTACAGAGGAAGTGCAAAGAAAATTCACCAGTTTTCTAAGCGGTGGGTTTGCCATATGAGGAGGGAGTGAGGAGGCTAGGCCTCTAGAGTTTATAAGAATGAAATGGGATCTTAATGAAATATACTAAATTGTATGATGAATTAAATGGATACAAGAAGGAAAGGTCCCCTGGCTGAAGGGTCCAGAACAACAGGACACAAAAGTAAGGAGTTGGCTATACAGGACTGTGATTTTATTTTTCAGAGGGTGGTGAATCTTTGCAATTCTCCATCGTGAATGTTTAAGGAAGCTCAGTTTCCAAGTTTATTCCAAACAGATAGCTATAGATTTCTGGATAGTAAAGGAATCAAGGGATATCATGAGAAGACAGTAAAACAGCTCGATCAGGAGCACTGGCTGGGCAAGGAACGTGCAAAGCTGCACCTCTGCAGAGATAAGGTAGTAAATGCAATCTCTGCACATGTTGCCCTTGGCTATCATGCAGGCTGCATACAAGTGTGTCAAAACAAAGGAATACAGCAGATTAGGCAGCATCCATGGAAAGCAATAGACAGTCAACAGTTCTGGCCAAAAACCCTTCATCAGGAATAGTAACAAGCAGGCAGACACCTGAATAAAAGAATGGAGGAGAAGCACAGGCTGGCAGGTGACGTGACTATAGGTGGGTGGGGGAGAGCCAGGAGGTGATGAGGCAGAGGGGTAAGAAAGATGTGCTCTCCTCGAAGGAAGGTATAGATGACAGGGAGGTAGGGTGGGTGGGGAAGGGAAGAAAAAGAAGGAATGGAGGCAGAAAGATAAAACTGGACTTAGTTTAGAGGTAAATTTTACCAATTTAGATCTTTTTTTCTTTAAAGCCAGCCCTCTGGTTGGGTACACTAGATTTTACCTGTTTTGGAGCACCAATTTTTTGGCCCAGTATGAGTATATATGATCAGCTTGAAAGTGAAACTGCTCTTTTTCAAGCAAAAAAATTATTAAATACATGAGTCTAAAGCCAATTATGAACACTTTCCCCTTGCTCAGCTGACATCTGGAAATCCTCTGCAAACCAGGGCCTTCATGACTTAAACAACTAATATCTCAAGTGCTGTAAATGTAACTCAGTACATGGAGCAGGCCTCCAACAAGGTTCTGAGTACAATTAGTACCAATTACCTCATGGAGAGTGGAGGGGTGGGTTTAAACCAATGCTGCAACATTACAAATTAACTAGATTCAGAAAGGAGGGGCACATAGTGACAGTAAACCCAATAATCTGTCTTCTTTTTTTAAAAAAACTTTATTTATAAACTTTTAAAAACAATGTAAAATCAATAACAACAGCAGAAAAAAAGATTTTTAATCAATATAATAAGCCTCCCTCAGCCAGCACCCTTAAGGGGAGCCAAAAAAACATAAAACATATACAGTATTTTAAGATATTTCCAAACCCATATATTTTCAATAAGATGTCCAAATTTTAACAATAAGTAATTATCATGTAAATTATGTTATTTTCTCCATATATATATGTATACAAGATCTCAATTTATTATGCCAACAGACTATATTAATCTCTACATTGTCTTTCCAAGTAATTGCTACATATTTTCATGCTACAGATATTGCAAGACAAACAAATGCAATTTGAAACTTATCCAACCCCAAGCCAGTCAACGAAACCATAAAACCCAACAAAAAAAAATCTCTGGATCTAATGGTAATTTAATTTTATATAATTTCTCCAAAACCAACCTGACTTTTTCCCAAAATGGTTTTACCCTATCACAAGACCAAACTGCATGCAAAAAAGTTCCAGTACTTAACCCACATCTAAAACAAGAATCCGAATTACTAAATCCATATTTTTTCAATTTCTCAGGAGTCAAATATAACTGATGCAAAAAATTGTAGTTAACCAAACCATATCTTACATTAGTCAATTTAGTTACCCCTTCATGACACATAACCTCCCAATCCTCTTGAGGTATAACATAAATTAAATCACATTCCCATTTATTTCTAGATTTCTCCAAATTCAGTTTTTCCATAGTTTCCTGTAACAATCGATACATATCTGAAATAAAACCTCTCTTTGATATAAAGGAAATCAAAGATTCAAATTTCATTAACTTAGGTAAACTCATCTCTTTACCATAATTATCCCTTATCAAAGTTTGGGGTTGATAATACACAAATAAAAAATTTACTGGTATATCAAATTTCTCCCTCAATTGATTAAAAAGAAAGAAACTGTCCTTCTTCAAAACAATCCTGAATCACTTTTATACCCTGAAAATACCACATCTTTAAATACCTATTAAACATTGAAAAAGGAATAAGCTGATTTTGATATAATGGAGTTTGAATTGATAATTTAACCCTTTGTTCCAATAACCTTATTTCTTTTAACCCATATCTTTAACAAATGTTTTAATACTGGTAATAAATCCTTGCAATAAATTCAAATTCCACTTATATATAAACTGATGAACATCAAATTCAGAAATACAGGCTAACTCCACCTTAGCCCAACTAGGAGGCTGATTAATATCCATCATTCTACTTATAAACTTCAGCTGTGCAACTTCGTAGTAATTTTGGAAGAATGCGTATTTCTATGTCAATTTCTGTAAAGCTACTCGAGCTAATTTTCCCCTCCATAAAAATTTCCTCACCACCTTATTCAAATCCTGAAAAAAAACCCTTTGAAAGTAAACACGGTATTGACTGGAATAAATATTGAATACAAGGAAAAATATTCATTTTAATACAATTTACATGACCTATTAATGTTAATGGAAGATCCTTCTATTTAATCAAATTCAATTTAATCTTTTTCAATAAGGGTACATAATTTAACTTATATAAAGATTGATCATTTGCATTCATAGTTACCCCTAAATATTTAATTTTATCAGACCATGTTAATTTTATAATATTTTTACACACTTTATAATCCTCTTCCAAAATTGGCAATATCTCACTCTTATCCCAATTCACCTTATACCCAGATAACTCCCCAAATTGAACCAAAGATTCTTGTAAATATTTCAAAGAATCTGTCTCCTGATGGTTTGGAATTCTTGATGGTCTGGCATCCAGCTCACTCATTAATCTGAAGCTTGAACTGAAGATCACAAGAGTGGCTAGGCTATGGTCTGGATGGGTATGAAGCTCAGTTTAGGAGTCAGAACTCCAAGGGTTAGGAACATGGGTAGGTTTTCAACAGAGCTAGGTCAAGTGTGCTCAAGTATTTCCCACTCCCTTTTAACACACTGGGTTCATAAGAAAATTGGTTATATTGCTGTATAACCCGTGAAATACAGTGTATTTGGGTTTCAGGCACCTTCAAATAATCTGGAAAATCTGCTGCTCAGGTATCAGCAATGTCTAAAGGATGCCAGTTTATTGGAATGTTACAGTACAGATGTTTGATGTTAATCTATAGAAACAAGTCTGTAAATTTATGGATCAAATGTTGACATTGACACAACAATTATATGCACAGAAAACAGGCAGACAAGGGAAAAACAAAATAAACAACCATAACCTCTCATTTTTCTAAACTCCAATGAGTATAAGCATAATCTTACCATGAGACATCCAATTATCTACAATCTCTAAACAAACCCCATTAGCTCTCCTTAAATGACATCACAACCAAACATAATTCTTTCCATCATGGTGTTTTCAATAGATTCTACTTGTTTTATTTCTGTCTAGTAGGGAGTATCAAAATTTCATATGTGAATGGTATCATTTTTTAATAGGATGCATTATTACAGGAAAAGGAAGAAGAGAACATGGAGATCTAGTTTCGTGGACAAATATATATGGATTCAAAGAAGATTCTCAAGTAATGAAATTTTTTTGCACAAAATTGAATCCATGTCAACATTTTTTTTCAGATCTGCTGCTCTGATATTCATAGTACCATGAAAGAATACTCCCAAATACTGATGATTACGTCCAGGTACAGTGATTCTTTGTCACAAGTTGCTTCATACACTGCCACTGTCTTCATTGGCTGGTAAAATAAATTCCATGAATGTTTTTATATTTATATTTTGGCAAGGCAAAAATAATATGGAATAGAAGAGGAGCTTTAGTTCAGATTTAACTCAGTGAAGGCAGTGGCAGTGACAAAGAACCACTGTACCCAGATACAGGGATCAGTTTTAGGAACTATCTCTTTTATATTATGAATATCAGAGCAGCAGCTCAGAAAAGAGTAGAGAAAACTTCAAATTGGTGCAAAAAATCTGTGGAAGAACTCAGAGTCAAGCAGCATCTGTGGAAGTATGGTCAACATATGAGAGGCATAGATAGGTTAGACATCCAGCACCTTTACCCCAAGGCAGGAACAGCAAACACCAGAGGACATCTGTACAAAGTGAAGGGAAGGAAGTTTAGGGAAGATATCAGGGATAAGTTGTTTTTTTTAAAAAAAAAAGAGTTATGGGTGCCGAGAATGATTTGGCAGGGATGGTGGTAGAGGAAGAGACACTAGGGGCATTTAAGAGACTCTTATACCCCTTTTACACAGCAGTTAAAAGACGAGAATTAACCACCTTTTAACTGCTTCACTTACCTGTATAAGTGCAATGAACGCAGTATGGGGGTAATTTTCATCCTGTGTATTACCCACTAAGGTAAGCAGTATTAGAGCCAATGCGTTTCGACCCGGCTTTTCTTGGTTCTGTGTGAACGACCCAACCTGGCTTTAAACACTGGTCATTCACACACCAATTAAGTGTGATTTCTGTATAAGAGGGGTATCAGATAGCCACATGGATGGAAGAAAAAGAGAAGGTTGCAGAATAGGGAGGGTTTAGTATATTTTTAAGGAATATATGGTTGAGGACCGAAAGGCCTGTACTGTGCTGTAGTGTTCTATGTGCTATTTCAGGTTGAGGCCCTGCATCAGAACTGAGACTGTAGCAGGGAATATAGTTAGTATATAGAAATGAGGAGATGGGGTGAGGCACAGATTGGTAAATGATTGGTGGAACCAGGTGAAGCAGAAGGATGATGGGCAGATAGAACCAAGTGAGGAAGGGTGCTGTCCAGGTAACAAGGTCAGAGAGGAGGATGGAAAAGTTGAAAAAAAGTAAAAAGAACTCAGCTGGACTGGTGGAAGTAGAAAAGCAACACAGGAGGTGGAGGCTGTTGGCTGTTCAAGTGAAATCGGAGGTGCTATTAGTTTTGATGGCCTCACTGTAATAGTGGAGAAGGCCAAGGGCAAAAAGGTTGGTATGATATTAGGGAGATAAAATGACATGCAACTGGGAGCTCAGGATGGCCATTGAGGACAGACTGTAGGTGCTCTGCAATCCAATCTCCTCAGAGGGCACTTCCTGAGTACCAGATTGAAGGAGGTGCATCAAATTAATAGTACTTCAAATACCAGAAAAGAGACAAAAGGGGTTAACACTTCATAAGATGGTTAAAGTGTGGGAAGCAATATTTAGTGCAGAAAAAGTAGAGATAAAGGGAGAGATGTATAAAGGAGGAATATAAACCAGAAACACCTCATCTGAACATTGAATTCTCCAATACCAAGTAATTCCTTCCCTCCCTTTCTCTTTTCTTCACATCCACCTAGCTTTTCTCATACATCCTTTTTTCCATGTCCCTCATACCTCCTTTCACCCAGTTCCTTTCCACTTCCCTACCTTCTCCATTTATCCAAGGCTTACACATATCCCATCATATTTCCCTCACCCAGTGTTCCCCTCAGACCATGATTCCCCTCCCCACGATCCCCACCTCTCCCTTTCCCTATTCTTCTATCTTTCCTCCAGCTCTGCAGTCATAGAGCTACCCCTCTCCCTCAATAACTTCTCAGCTTTTTTCTCCTCCCATCCTATCCATGGCACCTTGGCTGTTGGCCTGTGCTCCTCCCCCACCTTTTTATTTAGGCAAATGCCTACCTTTTGCCCATACCTTGGCCAAGGGCTCAGGGATGACGCAAAAGTTATATATCTTTACCTCCTATGGATGCTGTGGAGCCTGCTGAATTTCTCCACCATGAGTATTAACATTCTCTCTCCCTCCCATGGCTGAGCCAATCTCCTTCCTTCAGCAGCTGTCTCCACCCTCTTGTCCCCTCTCCTGGCTTCACCTGCCCCCCAACTGTTTTTTGCTTGCAACTATCACTGTCATCCAATTCTTCAACTGGTCCATCACTCATTGGTCTACTGAATCCATCTCCTATTCTCTTTAATAGAGCCTATCTTCCCTCTGCTTTATCAATCCTGAAGCAAGGTTTTGACGCAAAAGAGCTCTTTACTCCGTAGATGTTGCCTAACCCATTTAGTTCCTCCAGCAGTTTGTTTTTGAAAAATAAGCCAATTAACTGTAAATTACTGGATACAGACAAGATTGGAATAATATCTGTATTGGTGTCATATTTGCAAATAAGCTTATTTTGTGGCTTGGATTTAAATTAATTTTTTAAAAAGTGATCAGGACCCTGGACAAAGTTTGACATGTGTTGGCTTAATTTGCTTGCTTGCTTTAGGGGAGTGGAAATAGATAGAATGAATGGATGATGGATTAGGCCAATAAGAAGACGTTTGTACATTCCTCTCTGAGTTTTCTCTGGGTGCTCCAGTTCTCTTCCTTTCAAAGATGTATGGGGTTAGTGGGCTAATTGGTTACATGCGTCTATTTGGGAGGCACAGGCTCATGGGCCAGAAAGGCCTGTTACTGTTACCATTCTTTATTTCTAAATTTATAAAAAAATAAAATTCTTTGTTTCACACACACTGACAATAGTATTTCTTCCATTCTTTCCTTTAAAAGTATGTTCAATGCAATTGGGTATGAACATGGAAATACTTGGAGAAGTTTCAAAATTTCTTCATTTGTTTTAAATACAAAGTTATGTAATTATTATTCTGATCGATCCCATGTCTCTTAATTGAGTCATCTGCAAGTAATTAGTTGAAGACAGAGCTACCATAAATGTACGCATATACTAGCATTAACAATACAGAGGTTAATGATATGAAATGGTGTATCATTTGATAAATTATTTTCTTTCCATGAGCAATTTCAAGCTAGAGGATTGAATTTAAGAGCAGGGAGGTTCTGCTGCAACTGAATAGGGTACTGGTGGTCACACCTCGAGTACTGTGTGCAGTTCTCATCTCCTTATCGGCGAAAGCTTATACTAGCTTTGGAGGCGGTGCAGAGGAGGCTCACCGTGTTAATTCTGGAGATGAGGGAGTTAGCCTATGACGAGAAATCAAATTGTCTGGCACTATACTAACTGGAATTCAGAAGATATAAAATTATAATATTGTTTTTAGATATATAGCACGGTAACAGGCCCTTCCGGCCCATGAGCCTGTGCTACCCATTTACATCCAATTGACCGACAAACCCATATGGTGATATGACTGTATGCACTGGCTGGCCTGCCCTCTGGGTGTCTCCCTGCCTTAGGTCCTCCCTTGATCCTTCCCATGTGACCCTTGGCCATAAAGGTCGAGTCCCCTCTCCTTCCCGCTCATTTTCCTAGCCCAGACCCAGGCCAGCAGTCTCTTGCTCAATAAACTCTATTGTTCCCCTCAGTCTTCTGTCTGCGTCATTATTGGGCTACCAATAGTGCTCAACAATTTATTGAGCAAGTTTTTGGAACTCTCCGGTTATGGAGAAATTGCTGCGCCCTGAACGGCTGGAAGTAGACTCCAAGTCCCAGGTGCATTGGTACTCTTCGAGAAGTGGGTGAACTGTTTTAATAATTTCCTCAATGCTGCTGCGGAGGTGGTCAACTTGGATGAAAAGAAGCTCAAGATCCTTCAAGCACGAGTCAGCCAGGAGGCCTACCTGACCATCCAAGGCTGCACAACTTACACCGAGGCGATGGCTGAGCTGTGGGGTGCTCTATAAATCCAAGGTGAACTCGGTTTACTCCCGTTACCTGCTGGCATCACGGAAACAACAGCCTGGTGAGTCTGCTGAAGAGTTCATCCAGTCCTTGTCACACTGGGAAAAGACTGTTGGGGGGATCTCACGGGCCTGGGCATGATATCACTGAACCAGTGCGTGGAAGAGCAGATCAGAGACGCCTGTGTGTCGAGGTTGAGGTCGGACTATATCCAGCAAAGACTCCTCGAGGAGGGCCTGCTCCCTCTCAAAAAGGCTATTGAACTGGTCAGAATTCTGGACTCGGCCCAGTGCCAAGTGGTGTCGATTGCAGGCAGAAATGGGCCAACTGTGTATGTTCCACCACGAGGGCCATCTGGGACTCAACATCAGGCATCAACGACCTGACTGCGGCTGCAATCACACCGACCGCATCATCAAAATGCAACTTCTACGGGCAGGCCAAGCACGCGAAGCGCCTCTGCCCCGCAAAAGGTGCGACGTGCTTGGGTTGTGGAAAGAGGAGCCACTACCAAAGGTCTGTGGGTCCCCATCACAGCCAGCAAGCAGTGCGGTGTGCGTTCCTGAAGAGCATTCCAGTCCTGACTGCGTGCGCAGAGAGGGTAGCACCATCTTACCAGCCACTGCTCCCAACCTCGGCACCTCGGTCTACCACACTAGTGACGTCACTTACGACTGCCTTGACTCCACTTATGGCTTCTTCTTCATTCGATGCTGCGTGGTCAACATGGAGGTCGCCACCTTTGGCGGGCCTCTCCACCGACGGCGACGATGAACGAACGCCACTCCTCGCTTCAGTGACACTAAATCAAGCCAGTCCTCACCCAATCTCGAACTCAATGATGCAGATCGAGGTGAATGGAGATAAAAATTAACTGTCTTTTTGATAGCGGCAGTATGGAAAGCTTCGTACGTTCTGATGTGGTCCAGAGACTCTCCCTCCTGGTCCGACCCATGACTGGAATGGTTTCAATGGCAGCCAGGGACCAACAGACGAGTATCCGGGGGTATTGTGTAGCGTCGCTGACGGTGGTGGGGGGGGGGGGAATGTTATAACGACTTTGTGTTATTAATCATCCCCTGGCTCTGCGCACCGATCCTCCTGGGCCTTGACTTTCAGAGTCAGTTTAGGAGTGTGACGGTGTGTTCGGAGGCCCCCAAACACCGTTGACTGTTCGCAACCCTCAGTTTTCGGGTGACCATCCCCGACCGGACAGTTGGCCCCGTTACTATCCTGAGGTCCCAGCACCCAATCACCGGCACTGTTCAGCGACATTGGCACTCAGTCCTCAGCGCCGTCCAGCGGTCCCGGCACTCGAACCCCAGCTACGACCTATGGCCTCACCACCTTGCGGGTACCCCCTCCGTCGCTGTTCGCGAACCTCACCCCGGATTGCAAACCCATCGCCACCAAAGGTCGGCGCTATAGCTCGGAGGATATGCAATTTATCCGGGCTGAGGTTCAGCGACTCCTGGCAGAGGGGATCATAGCCCCGAGCACCAGCTCCTGGAGAGCACAGGTCCTCGTGGTCAGAGGGGCGGGCAAGCCTCGTATAGTAATTGACTATAGTCAAAACCATCAACCGCTTCACTCAGCTGGATGTGTACCCACTCCCCCATATAGCCGACTTGGTCAACAAGGTCGCCAAATACAGGATTTTTTTCGACAATTAACCTCAAGTCGGCTTACCGAGCAATCAAATCTATACTGGACTCGAAGCCAATGGGAAACTCTTCCACTTCCTGCAGGTGCCCTTTGGTGTTACTAATGGTGTTTCTGCTTTCCAGAGAGTGATGGACCAGATAGTGGAGGAACACGAGCTGACAGCAACGTTCCCCTACCTTGACAATGTCATCATCTGCAGCCATGATCAGCAGGACCACGATGCAAACCTTGCCAAGTTCTTGCGTACAGCCAAGTTACTTAACTTGACATACAACAAGTGTGTGTTCAACACAAAGCGCCTGGCCCTTCTTGGATGCGTCATGGCACATGGTGTCATTGCTCCTGACCCTGACTGCATGCGACCACTTCTGGAACTCCCTGTCCCAAGCAGCCTGAAGGCGTTGAAAAGATGCCTAGGGCTGTTCTCATACTATGCGCAGTGGGTGCCAACTATGCCGATAAGGCCCATCCCCCAATTCGGTCAACCACTTTTCCACTATCGGTGGAGGCCCAAGTTGCTTTTAATCAGATCTGTGGGGACATCGCTAAGGCCACGATGCATGCTGTGGATGAGTTCCTTCCCTTCCAGGTGAAAAGCGATGCCTCCGACTTCGCGCTAGCCATCACATTAAACCAGGCAGGGAGGCCGATAGCATTTTTTCCGCGCACCCTTCATGGTCCCAAACTCCGGCACTCCTCCGTCAAGAAGGAGGCGCAAGCAATCGTTGAGGCAGTGTGCCACTGGTGGCACTACCTAGCCAGTAAAAGATTTACCCTGTTGACTGATCAGAGGGCAGTGGCCTTCGTGTTCAGTGCCAAACAATGGGGTAAAATCAAAAATGACAAGATTCTGAGGTGGAGGATTGAGTTATCCACCTACAACTATGACATCTTGTACCAGTTGGGATGCCCTATCCCGAGGGGCGTGCGCCAGTACACATCTCGACCATCTCCAGGTCTGCACAACAGTCTGTGCCACCCTGGAGTCATGAGGTTCTATCACTTTATCAGGTCAAGGTCCTACTCCGTCTAGGATGTCTGGTCCATGACCAGACAATGCCAAATCTGCGCCGAATGTAAGCCTCAGTTTTACCGGCCAGAAAAGGCACACCTCATCAAGGCCACCTGCCTTTTCAAATGACTCAGTGTCGATTTCAAGGACCCTCTCCTGACCACAAATAGGAACGCCTACTTCCTGACGGCGGTGGACAAATTTTCCAGGTTCCTCTTTGCAATTCCCTGCCCAGATGTGACCTCAGCCATGGTCATCAAGGCCCTAGGCAGTATCTTCACTCTGTTTGGGTACCCCGACTACATTCATAGTGACCAGGGAACTTCATTCATGAGTGAGGAGCTGTGTCAGTACTTCCTGACCAGAGGCATTGCCACCAGCAGGACCACCAGCTATAACCCTAGAGGTAATGGCCAGGTGGAAAGAGAGAACGGCACCGTCTGGAAGGCAGTGCTCCTGGCCCTCAGATCCAAAGATTTATCAGTGTCCCGCTGGCAGGACGTTTTGCCTGAAGCTTTCCATGCTATCTGGTCATTACTCTGGACCGCTACTAAAACCACCCCGCATGAATGCCTCTTTGCTTTCCCTAGAAGGTCGGCAAATGGTTCTTCCATCTCTCCCTGGCTGACATCCCCAGGGTCAGTTCTCCTTCGGAGGCATGTCAGAGGCCATAAGACAGATCTACTGGTTGAAGCGGTACACCACATTCATGCCAACCCCCAGTATGCATTTGTGAGGTACCCGAATGGCCACGAGGACACTGTGCCCATACAAGACCTAGGAAGGGCCAGAGACCCCAAGACTGCCTTGCCGGCTGCCGACCACGCTGTGGATCCGATGGTGCCACATCCAAGCACAGCCCTGGAGTCCGAGCCGCCTACCCTGCAGCCAGACGTCCAGGCTCCTACCGCTCCTGCAGCTGTGGAGGACCCCCCAGTACTCCAAGAGTCCACCACCAGTACCCCAACCCCCACATTTCCTGCAGCGGATACTCCCCTGTTGGCCCCCTCTTCGGAGGAGCGGACCAGCAGACAGAGGAGGTCGCCTGTGCGGCTCAAAACTCTAGCCAGGGTGGGGGGGGGGGGGGGCATCCGCTTTTGCATCCAGTTGTTGTTAATTATTATTGTTCTGCTGTTGTATTGCCTCTGGGTTTTGTTGTTACCGGTGGGTTCTTTTTTTAAAAAAGGTGGGTGTGTGAATGTGGTGATATGGCTGTATGCACTGGATGGCCCGCCCTCCGGGTGTCTCCCTGCCTTAGCTCCTCCCTTGATCCTTCCCATGGCCATAAAGGTCAAGTCCCCTTCCTGCTCATTTTCCTAGTCTCGACCCGGGCCAGCAGTTTCTTACTCAATAAAGCGTATCATTCCCCTCAGTCTTCTGTCTGCATCATTATTGGGCTACTGATAGTGCCCAACACCCCGTACGTTTTTTTGAAAGGTGGGAGGAAACCTGAGCACCCGGAGGGAAGGGAACCATCGTAGACACGGGGAGAAGAGCATACAAACTCCTTAGAGATAGCGCTGGATTCAAACCCAAGTCGCAGGAACTGTAACAGCATTGCGCTACGCTACGCTAACCGTGCCTTATGAAAGGGATAGACAAGACAGAGGCAAGAAAGTGTTTCCACTGAGACTAAGTAGAGAACATAGCCTCAAAATTCAGGAGAATGGATTTAGGACAGAGATGAGGAGAAACTGCTTTTGTCAGAGTGCAGTGAATCTGTGGAATTCTCTGCCCAAGGAAGCAGTAGAGACTGCCTTTTTAAACATATTTAAGGCACATAGGTTTTTTTCATAGTAGGATAATGAAGAGTTGTGGGGTAAAGGTGGGCAAGTGGAGTTGAGTCCACGGCAAGAACAGCCATGATCTTATTAAATGTCAATGCTGGTTCAATAGGCCAGATGGCCTACACCTGCTCTTCAAAGTTTCAAAAGATTCCTTTTATTGTCACTTAATAATACATTAAAAATGTAATATTCATGATACACTTCAATTTTTGTCTGATATAGATCGAACAGATCACCATGAGCATTACCCAACACCCCTAACAATATGAGAAAGAGAAACAAAAGAGAGTCTCTTCAGAGACACTGAGTGTTCGTGGATTTGCCTCCAGTGCTCTCACAGCCTCTGTAGACACAAAAACTCCATTTCAAACTATCGGCAAACCGAGCTCCAGATCCAACCCTCCAACATGATCATGAAGCCTTCAGTGCCTGAGGCCCTTCAGGGGCCCATCTTTCCCTCAGCACCCTCTTGAATCTTGGTTCCAATACCTGCTTCCCATGAGCCAGTCTCCAGCAACCCACAACTTGTGTGAGTCCTTTGACTCCTAGTCACCAACATGTAGTGAAATGTTATTTCCTATGGTTTTTTTAAAAAAACACTTGGACATAAAGCATGTTAACAGGCCCTTCCAGCCCACAAGCTTCCGCTGCCCAAATACCCCAATTAACCGACCACACCTGAATGTTTTTGAAGTGTGGGATGAAACAGGGCACCCGGAGGAAATGCACGCAGACACGGGAAGAAGGTAAAAACTCCTTACAGACAGCATGGGATTCGAACCCTGGTAGATGACGCTGTAATAGCATCGAGCTAACTGCTATGCTAACCAGGCCACCCCAAATATATTCACTCATTTTATGGGATCTGTACATTGCTGATACAGCCACATTTGTTCTCTACTCCTTATCTTGAGAAGGTGGTGGTGTTCAGTAAAAATTTTAGCTTTTACCATGTGATAGCCAGGTGAGCAATTTTATGCAAATAAAAAGATGATTCATCCCCTACTCATACACAGTGGTTATATGATGTAATGTCCTATTTAAGTTTAGAGAAAAATTGATATAATATTAAAGATAGAAAGCATCAATTTATGCAAATGTGGGGCCTATTCTTAGAATTTTTTTTAATAATTGGAAGAATTAACAATTATTATGTCCTGGTGGTTCTCCCAGGGGTTGCCAGTGGTTCCACATTATTGATTTTTTAACATTAATTTATAAGGGAACCTTGATTAGAGGGAGGGGGTAGATTAGATTTAGTTTTACGTTTTTTTTCTTTATTTTATACAAGTTATTTCAACAAATGGGTTAACATGGTTGGATAGATCATTTCAATAAAATGTTTTTTGATATATTATAAGCAATTATTGATGTTGTTTTATCTACTTTTTTCCCCATTGGCTTTTTTTTGTGCATGCTTACTTGTATACAAATGAATTATTATGTAATTGTTAATTCTGTATTTATGATTATTTGCTAAACTCAATAAAAATATTTTAAAAAGAAAAAAGGTGGTGGAACTGCTCCAGTCCTTCTTGTGAAGGTCCTCCCACATCACTGATGGGTGGAGAGTTCGAGGATTTAGATCCAGCAATAATGAAGGATTGGCATCAAGTCAGGATGGTGTGGAACTTGGAGGCTGCAGCTGGTCATGTTCCGTGTAACTGCTGCCCTTATCTGTCTTGGTGATATACACTGTGGAATTGATAGATGCTGGTGGAATAACCCAGGGAAATAACTACAGTGCAATTTATAAATAGTATACACAGCAGCTGCTGTGCATGGACAGTGGAAGAAATAAATGTTCAGGGACAGGATAAGGTTCTTAAGAATAGCACAAACTGTACCCATCCAGACAAGTGGATTTTTTTACTTCTGCCTTGTAGACGGTGGAAAGCCTTTGGGATATCAGGCAAGTCCCTCACTACAGGGTATTCAGTCTCTGACCTGCTCAAGTAGTCACAGTGGACCTCTTGATAATACATAATAATGATGTTACCCACATACATTTACCCTTGAGTTAACGAGGCAACACCTTTTTTCATTCTGAAAAGCATCATTATATATTTATAAGCACCAGTTGCTGTGATTGAAGTGGAATTTGGGTTTAATGGAGAGCCATGGCTGATGTAGTTATCTTCCAAATTTATCTGGTGTTAATTTGATCCTTGCATTTCCAATATGATGTTAATGATGTAACAAAAATATATTTTTATCAAGTTCCTAATATGCTATTTAAAACCCATCCTCGAGTATAGCTGAAGGTTCCTGATATAGGATAGCTGCAAAGTGTACAATTGTGATAGAAGCAGGATAGAACTTCCACAATGAGACTGAAGGAATGATTAATGATCCAGCAAATGAAGGAAACTGAGCCTTCTAATTTAAGTTTGTTTTGTTCCTCTAGCACAGGCTTCCCAAGAGAAGTTAACTTGGGAAAAGGCAGCTTGTGCTTCTTGGCAATTGGACTTCATTATCCTCCTTTATTATTCCCACCCCCTGGGTGTCATTCATGGCCTGAGTCAACTTGACAGTCTAGAGGCTTT
Source organism: Narcine bancroftii (assembly GCF_036971445.1). Classification (NCBI taxonomy): domain Eukaryota; kingdom Metazoa; phylum Chordata; class Chondrichthyes; order Torpediniformes; family Narcinidae; genus Narcine; species Narcine bancroftii. Next base: position 81,091,616 of record NC_091471.1, read on the forward strand.
TTCAGGTGCATTCTCCGCCAAGAATCCGCCTGCAGAAGCGGAAGTCGACCTTTGAATTGCTGTTCAGGTGGCAGCGGTAAAAGCGCAGCGCTGGCCACCTGATGGGACAGCTACACCAGATGTGCCTCTGAGCTGTCAGGTTTGGGATGCTGGCTGTCAGAGCTGGGACAGCCGGCGTTGGCTATCAGCGCAGGATGTCCCCAGACTGATACCGTTGCCCCGCTCTCACTCAACAGCCCAATACGAGTCCCCACACCGTGGGGCGACCAGCGCGGGATGTCAGTGTGGCATAATATGCGGCTTTACAATCGGGGATTTTGGCCACCTGAAAGTGCCTTAGGATTGAGAAGGCAGCCAGATCAGAATCAGAAAGGGCAGAATTCTCAAGCCCCTTTCATACTTGCCAGTGATCCCAATAATCGAACGCCAATCAGCCTTTGAAGTGGCAAGCGCGAAAGCAATATCTGACCTCGACTCCAGTACAATCCTCGGTATCTGCAGACGACAGCATTGAGATCAGGCAAGTGTGAAACAGGCAATTGCATAATAGGCACTTTCTATTAAAGGTAAAACAGTCAAAAGCCGGGGATAAACCCTTGCAAGTGTGAAAGTGTTCAGTGTCCTAGTTAGGAGTGGTATAGTGTGAAAGGCTAAACCCCCATTCCTATCCTGGGACACTGAACTGCCGATTTACAAGTGTGATGCAAGTGTGATGCAAGTGTGAAAGGGGCTTCAGAAACCCAGTGGGCTAGTGTTTGTTCTTCTGTCAGGTGAAAAGAAAACTCCACACAAAGACTTGAGCAAAATAACTTCTATAATTGACACTGATTAAATTACTCACTCTCTGTTTAGCAAATGTTTCAAATACAAAAAAAAATTGTCCATTTTAAAGACACAAGGCTGGAGACTTCAGCAAATCATTCACACCTCATTAAATAATGAAAAGTTATTGAAATATTTTAAATATTCAGCATTTTAAGTGTTTTTTTTCCATGATAAATCCCAACTTCAAACCCACAGGGAGTTGCTATTTTCTGCAAATTCAGATGCCCATGAAACTAGAGCAGAAGTGGAAGCTCAGGTAAAATATTTCTGAAGTGCTAAATTGTCGCACGATCATTTTAAATCTTCAATTTAGATGTACAGCACAGTAATAGAGGCCTTTCCAGCTCATCAACCTGTGCTGCCCAATTAAACCCAATGGACCTACCAGCCCTGATACATTTTTAGAACAGTGGGAGAAAACTGGAAATCCATGAAGACATGGGGAGAACTTGCAAACGCTACTTAAAGACAGTGCCGGATTTGAATCCCAGTCACTGGCACTGTAACAGCGTTGATGGAAAGAAATTACAAATTACCCTCTTAGAATATTAAGCACAAAACAACCATTTAAAATCAGCATGACTGTTACCACCTCCATGATTCATAATGTATCAGTTGATTAAAAGGGTTCATTAATTATGCTTTTTTTTGCTAATACTTTAACACAGTGGTTTTCAACCTTTTTCTTTCCAGTCACATACAACTAAGTATTCCCTATGTCATAGGTGCTCTGTGATTAGTAATGGACTGCTTAAGGTGGTATGTGGGTGGAAATAAAAAGGTTGAAATTGTACCTAATTGACTCGTTATGTGCACGGTTTCATAACTCCAAAGAAATGGGCCAATGACAATTTTTCCTCAAGCAAAGTATTTCAGTAACAATTGGGTCTAAAGCAGTGATTCTCAACCTTCCCCTCCCAGTCACATCTCACCTTAAGCCATCCCTTACTAATCACAGAGCACTAATGGCATAGGGGTTTCTTAAAAGTGGTATGTGAATGGAAACAAAAAGGCTGAGAACCACTGCTTTAACATCTTGTTCCTCTGCAAAGGCAACACCATTCACTACTAAACATATGCATGCAGGAGTTGGCTCTAGTAATTGGCCTTAACTCCAGCTTGAATAAATCTGATTATTCCCATCTTCCTCAACGCTCAATATTTTTTTTTTGCTGACGAGGAAGCTCCAGCGTTTGAAGGAGTTGATTTCCTTCTGGCTAGCATACAGCAATGTTAATTAGTCACATCGGTCTCTTCTAAATTCTTGAGAAGTTGCAGAGTTTAGTCAAATGCTATTTGTTATTGAATGCTAAACTGCTGTCTGAGTACATTTTAAAAAAATGTGCTTCACCATTGCATTCTTTCTGTGACTTTAACAGAGGGAAATGAATATTAATAGTGGTATTTAAATCAGAGCATTGTTCAGTCTGTACAACTTGGTCAATTCCTCTTGCTAATTTGCAAGTCACTTACATGTTAACTTCAGCAATTTCCTTTAGATATACTGATGCAGCAATTTGTACTTCAAAATTAATACGTAGACTAAATGTTTAATTTATAAAAAGGTAATGCCTGAAGCGCCTGTTAAGTGTTTACTCAGTTTCCACTGTCTGAATGTGATTTGTTTTCTTATTGAACACAGCTTGGAACTCGGATATTAAGAGCAGTTGGTTAATCTCTACCAACATCCTTGTGTATTTCAGGTTCATTTGATTGAGTGAAGAAAAACAATAAAAACACAGGATTCCTGTGTGAGAGGATTTCGGGACTGGACATTGGTTTGGTTCCCTCCAAAATCAATTCATCTCTTCATGCACAGAGAATAACTCTGACATGATACCCAAATGCTGAAGAGGTAAAAAATGAATTTAACTGCAAAGCTACAGGATGCATTAAGGTGGTGAACAAGAAAATCGCTGGCACTGGGATCTAATACAGTGCACAAAAGTGCTGGAGAAACTCAGAAGTATTGCAACATTCATAGAAAGCAAAAGGCAATCAACGTTTCAGGCCTGAGTTCTTCCTTCCAGAGGATATATTAAATCAGGCTGAACAATTCAAGAAACCATTGTTTCTTTCATTCTGAAAAAAAATGCTACCTTCTTATGACATTGTAGACATGCCAGTGATGCAAAACAACTCTGACTCCTTAATTATATTGATGACTATATTGGTGCTGGCTTCCTGCATCCATGATGAGCATGTTATCTTTATCCACTTGCTGCCAACTTCCACTGACCTCAAATTCACTTAATCGATCTCTGGTAACTCCTTTTCAATCTCTCTGTCCTCAATGTGGTAACAGGCCCCTTCTGGCCCATGGACATGTTCCCCCCAAATAAACCAATTAACCTTCAACCCTGTACATTTTGATGGGTGATAAATATCCAGAGCACCCAAAGGAAACCCACGCAGACACAGAGAGAATATCCAAACAACACTCGATTTGATCTCAAGTTACTGGTGCTGTAATAGCACTGAGCTAACTGTTACGCTAACTGTGCTGACCCACTGTCTCTCACAGTTGCCTGACGACATCACATCCCACCTTGCCTTGTCTTCTGTAAGGATTCTATTCCATTCTTTCAATTCCTTTGTCTTCACTGCATCTGCTCCCAGGATGAGACCTTCATTCCAGGACATCTGAGATGTTTTCCTTCTTCAGGAAGCATAACATTCTCTCAACTGCCATTAACTCAGCCCTTGCCCACATCTCCATTTCATGCACATCTGCCCTGGCCCCATCTGCTCTGAAACACCAAGGACAGAACTCCCTTGTCCTCACCTACCAGCCCAGCAGCCTCTGTATTCAATATATCATTCACCACAGTTTCTGCCATCTATGACAGGATTCCAACAACAGACACATCCCCTTCCATCCCCTCTCTGCTTTCCGTGACTCCATCATCCATTCATCCCTCGTAAATTGGTGCACCCTCACCAATTTTCAAGGCCCCAACAGTCCTTCCAAGTGAAGCAACACTTCACTTATAAATCTGCATCCAGTGCTCCCAATGTGGCCTCCTTTACATCAGAAAGACTGGATACAGACTGGTAGACTGCCTTGTTGAACATCTTCACTCTCCACCTGCAATGATAAAGACCTCACAGTGGGCAATCACTTCAATTCTACACCTCATTGCTACACTGACATGTCTGTCCATGGTCTCGTGTTCTACCAAACTGAGGTCATTTGTAAATTTGAGGAACACACCTCAGAGTTTCCAACCACAGCATTAATATTTACTTCTCCAACTTCCTTTAACTCATCTCCCCAATCACTCCCTTTTCCTTCATCCCAGTCTCCCTTCCTCCAGCTCCACATCTCCTTTTGTTCCTTTTCCTATCAGAGAGCTACCCTTATTAGCCCTCTGCCCTTTCCCCATTACTTCTCAGCTTCTTTCTCTTCTGCTCTCTCACCAGGTTCCACCAATTAACTCTTAACTGTTAGCCTGTCCTCCTGCCCCCAGCCCACCCCACCCTTTTATTCAGGTGCCCGTTTGATTTTTGGCACTCCTGAAGGTGTCAAGTCCAAAATGTCAACTAGCCTTTTCTTTCTATGGATATTGCATGACCTGGTAAGTTTTTCCAGCACTCTGATGTTCAAAACTAGACACCAGCCATTTGCACATTTTCTTGTTTCCCACTGCAAAACTAAAATTGATGGTGTAGTCAGATCTGCCTTATCAATGTTTTATAATTTAATGTTTCACAAAATTGAGGTAATGGAATGTTTAATTAAAATGATGCAATTTGACAATCTGCAAATTTTGGAATTTGCTCAAAATATATGCGCTTAACGAGGAGGACCAAAAGTTTATGCAGAATATTTTTTTGAAGATTGCTGACACACATATTGATAGGAAGGAATTTTAACCTTAATTTGGATCCAATGTTGGATAAAACTGGCAAAAGACAAGCAAAAAGAATAAAGTAGCCAAATTTATGGTTAAATTAATGCAGGAAATGAAACTTATAGATATATGGAGGAGGCAACACCCAAGAGAGAAGGAATACTCATATTATTCGAATAGGCACAAAACATACTCGAGGATTGATATGTTTTCATTGTCGGACCATATTCAAGGGAGAGTTAGGAAAACTGAGTATAAAGCTAGATTACTATCAGATAATTCACTCCTGTTGTTAGCAATAGAACTGGAGGACATCCCACCAAGAACATATAGATGGAGGTTAAACTCCATGCTACTCAAAAGGCAAGAATTTAGAAAGTTTATTGAACACCAAATTAAAACATATTTTGAAATCAACACAATCAGTGAAAAACAAATTTATATTATGGGACACAATGAAAGCCTTGATTAGAGGACAGATAATAAGTTATGTAACCAAGATGAAAAAGGATTACAATCGGGAAATAGAGTGGTTGGAAAGGGAGATACTAGTAAAAAGGGATGATATAGCGAAAAGGAGAGAACTGGCGGACAAAAAAATAAAATACGAAACATTACAAACGTACAAGGTGGAGAAAAACATATTGAAAACAAAGCAAAAGTATTACGAACTGGGAGAAAAAACACATAAAATATTAGCCTGGCAACTTAAAACAGAACAAGCTAAAAGAACTGTATTGGCATCAAGGAAAAAGGACAAACAAATTACATATAACCCAACAGAGATTAATGAAAACTAAGGAATTTTGTGAACAATTATACCAAACTGAGAATGAGGGGAAAGGCTAAAATTGAACTGCCGAAACTGCAAGAGGAGCAAAATAAACTGATAAAACCATTAGAAATAGAGGAAGTACAGGATATATTAAAAAAGCTGCCAAACAATAAAACACCAGGAGAGGATGGATTTCCAATAGAATTTTATAAAACATTTAAAGAATTATTAATTCCTCCTCTCCTGAAAGTAATGAACCAGGCAGAAGAAACACAAAACTTGCCAGATTCATGTAAGACAGCAATAATTACAGTAATACCAAAGACAGGGAAGGATCCATTAACACCAGCATCATATAGACCAATATCTCTACTTAATTCAGATTATAAGATAATAGCGAAATTATTAGCAAACAAATTGGCCAATTGTGTACCAAAAATAGTAAAACAAGATCAAACTGGATTTATTAAGAAAAGACGAACAGCGGATAATGTCTGTAAATTTATTAATCTAATTCATGCAGTTCAAGGAAATAAGAAGCCAACAGTGGCTGTTGCTTTAGACACAGAAAAAGCCTCTGACAGAGTAGAGTAGAACTACTTATTTAAAGTATTACAGAAGTTCAATCAAACAGAAAATTATATAAATTGGATTAAAGCATTGTATAATGGACCATTGGCAAACGTACCAGTAAATGGATATGTATCAAATCAATTTAAATTAAGTAGGTCAACTAGACAGGGATGTCCATTATCCCCCTCATTGTTCGCCTTAGCAAAAGAACCTATGGCAGAACTGATAAGAATATAAAAGGAATAAAAATAAAGGAGAAGGAGTATAAAATCAGCTTATTTGCAGATGACATCATAGTATACCTAACAGAACCAGAAATATCAATAAAAGAATTACATAAAAAATTGAAGGAATATGGAGAAATATCAGGGAATAAGATCAACGCAAATAAAAATGAAGTGATGCCAATTAGTAAAAAAATAATTACCATTTAAATGGCAAGCACAAGCAATCCGATAGCTAGGCATCAGGTTAGATCAGTGGTTCCCAACCTTTTTCTTTCAACTCACGTACCACTTTAAGTATTCTCTATGTCATTGGTGCTCTGTGATTAGTAAGGGATTGCTTAAGATGGTATGTAAGTGGGAAAGGAAGGTTGAGAACCATTGCTCTAGACCCAATTGTTACCAAAATATTTTGCTTGAGAAAAATTGTCATTGGCCCATTTCCTTTGGAGTTATGGAACCGTGCACATAACAAGTCAATTAGGCACGATTAAAAGGGTGGTTTTCAAATTTATTTCTTTCCACCCACTTACCACCTTAAGCAATCCTTTACTAATCACAAAGCACCTATGGTATAGGGAATACTTAAAGTGGGGTATGTGAATTGGAAGAAAAAGGTTGGGAACCACTGGGTTAGATAATAACTTAAGCCACTTGTACAAATTAAATTATCAGCCACTAATAAAGAAATTGCAGGAAGACTTTGAACATTGGAAAGAATTACTGCTAACATTGACAGGGAGGGTAAATTACATTAAAATGAATGTTTTCCCAAGGATACAATACTTATTTCAATCATTACCAATTCCCTTAAAAGAGAAATTATTTAATGAACTAAAGAGAATAATAATGAAATTCTTGTGGAAAGGGGGGAAGCCAAGGATAGCATTAGATAAATTAACAGAGAGGTATAACCAAGGAGGTTTGCAGTTACCAAACTTTAAAAATTATTATAGAGCCACACAATTAAAGGTATTTACCAGATTTTTACCAGACAAGGGAAAAACCAGATTGGACTAAGGTAGAACTAGATAAAATAGTGGAGAAGGTTCCGGAACATATACATTATAAGTGGGATGAAAAGCTGGTGCAATATAAAAGCTCACCAGTATTGCATCATTTACTTAATATATTGAAGAAGATCCAGTTAGAAAGGAAAAAAAATGAATTACCAAATACCAAAATTGTATTGACACAAGACCCACTAATCCTTTTTACAACAGATAACCTTTCCTTTAGAGAATGGGAGGGAAAAGGAGTCAAAAGAATAGAAAATTGTTTTTTGGGAAATAATTTATTAACATTTGAACAGTTGAAGTACAATATGGAATATGCAATGTTTGCATATGCAAACTGAAAGATTATTTGAAGGACAAATTGGAAAACAGATTGAGATTACCAGAAGGAAGCAGCTTTGAATATGTGATTACAGACACAATGATAATTAAAATATTTATAACAAACATGTATATTAAGCTGCAAGATAAGGAAAATGATGAAATAAGCTATAAACTGAAACAAAAGTGGGAAAAGGATTTAAACATAAAGATAAAAAATGAAACATGGGAAAAGTTATGTTCTGGAACTATGAAAAATACAATAAACACAAGGTTACGCATGATACAGTATAATTGGTTACACAGGTTATATATCATGCCTCAAAAGTTAAAAGAATGGGATCCAACATTATCAGATAGATGTTTTTGCTGTAAGAAGGTAATGGGAACATGCAATTTGGGCATGTACGAAAGTGAAAATGTTTTGGGAAGATCTAAAACAGATATTAAATAAAATCATAAAAAATAACATACCAAAAAATCTAGAGATCTTTCTTCTAAGTAACATAAGAAGTAAGGAATTAGGCCTTAAATTGGATAAAGCGCAAAAAAGATTTATTATGATAGCCTTAGCAGTAGCAAAAAAATGTATAATGTCAACTTGGAAAATGGAAGAGAGCATGAGAATACAGCAATGGTACATGGAAATGAATAAATGTATTCCATTGGAAAAAATAACATATAATTTAAAAAATAAAGTCACATTATTTGAAGAAATTTGGGAACCATACATGGAACATAACAGAGAGGGCCTACACCCCCTAAAATGATAAGAAGACAAAACGACTTGATTCAGTGTGTAAAAGTAGATGTCACATTTTTCTTGTTTACTTTTCATTATGTGATGACATTGTTTTATGGTTTTATTGTAATGTATATGTTGAATATTTATTGGTTTTGGAGGGGGGTGGGAAGGGGGGAGGGAGGGTAGGGGGAAAAAAAGGAGAAAATGCCACTGTGTATATTTAATGAGAAACGTTTGTATATATTTTGGTTGATATGGTTCACAGTGTGAAAAATAAAAAAATATTTAAAAAAAATGAGAAATAAAACATATAATGACACCATCAGTAAACATACTGCAAACAAATGAATTATAGCTGTGGCTGGGACTAAGTTGGTTGGAAGCTCTGCAAGAGTACTATGGTAACCGGCTGTTTAAAAATATAAATTTGTTGTGGTGTAATGCTGAAATTGGTCAGCCTCGTTATGCAATTAATGCTCCTGACTAAACATCTTCCAGGAATGTATTTTAATTTCCAAGGAAATGAAGAAGAAGTAAGTGGAGATTTTTGGATAGCAATGACAAGTGGAGACATTAATTCCATAAGCAGCTTTTAGCAACTGCAGAGTAAAACCAATGTGGATGAAAGATAAATAGGATTTTAGTCCACAACATCATGGCAAAGAAGTCCATGGTAAATTTTCTAACTGCTTCAAAATCATTAACAAAATCTATCAATCCAGTTACTTCTTGCAAAAACAAAAAAACAAATGAAGGCTAGTTGCTGAAACATTTTAGTATCTTTAGAATATCACAATGTCAATCCATAATTTTTTTTTTTTTATGAGCCCAAGCAAGTTCTGAGCCATCATTAATAAAAATCAGGAGAATGGAAAACAATAGACACCCAATCTCAATAAATCAAACATGTATTACAATTAGTAAATGGACTAGCCGAGAAAGGGAACCATTTAGTGACAGCCAAGACAAATATTTATGTCTGGAGGTGAAAGATATTGTAAATGTAAAACCCAGCAACTAAGCTACCTTATGTACAGTCATCTTTTCTTATCATCCCATTCTCAATTTTTAGCCTTTCGAGTATTTCAAATGATCTGCTTCAGTAAATTAAAATCTTGATCAAACTTGATTTCTTGGTAAAGAAAGGTGCCAAGTCAGCAGGTCTGGATGAGATGCATTTTTGATTGCTTAGGTAAGCAAGGAGCAAAACTGTTGAAGAACTTGTCATAATCTTCCAAGGTTTCTGAGAAAGGCAGGCATTGCAAGAATTCTGTGGGAATTGCAAATTACATCTATTTTCACGAAAGGATTGAGACATAGGAGTAGAAGATTGCTTTGAGCTTGCTCACCTTCCAAATTTTGTTCCCTGTTTGGCTTTGTCCTCCTAATCATGGTTCAAGGTGTCTTTATTGTTATGCACATTAATACAGAAAATGTAGTTATGTTTGTTTGTCCTATAAAGCCACTCAAAAGAGGAGCCACTAATCCAGCAACCCTACCAGGAGGGGAAAGAGAAGCAAAAGAGCATCCCCTTCAGAGACATTAAGCATCCATGCATCATGCCATCTTCTCTGATGCTGTTGCCTCCTGTGCTTCCATAACCTCAGTGGTCACACGAACTCTCATCCGTCCCAACGGAACCAGGAATCCATCACCCTGCTCAGACCCTAGTTCCAAATCCCCAATACAATTAGGAAACAGTCAGCACAGAGTCCCTTTGAAAGATCTGCTTGCATCGACACCCTCACGAATCCGGATCCCGATACCTGGTTCCCATTTTACAGTCTCCAAAAGCTCACAGTCTAATGTAAGTCTTTTGGCTGCTGAACCCCTTGCTGGCCTGCTGCTGTGCTTTCCTATCCTGTAGGGTCATCCCCCAGGCTCCTCCTTCTCAGCAGGGTGGTGGGGGAAAACACAGCATGGTTGGCATAATGGTTAGCGCAACACCTTTACAGCATCAGGTCTAGACCTAGGTTCGAATCCGCACTGTCTATAAGGAGTTTGTACATTCTCTGTGTTTGTGTGGGTTTTCTCCAGGGGCTCTGGTTTCCTCTCACCCTTCAAAAGCATATAGGGGTGTAGATTAATGGGGTGTAATTTGGGCGGCACAGACTCGTAGGGCCGACTTGGCCTGTTACAGTGCTGTATGTGTAATTTTTTTTTAATTCAAAATCTCTGATCTGGTATCACTGCTCTCCCAGAGCCTACAACCTTTGTGGTCTCGGTCTCCGTAGTCATTGAGGACCATAAAAGAGCCTTATTTATATAAGCTCTAGAAATTCTATGCTTGTCAGCAAAATATTTCTCTAATAACCACTTAGCTATTGTGAATCCTTGATCCAAAGCCATATGCTGGTTAACTCTTGGTCATCCGCTCATGAACTGAAGCAAATCCTCTGAGCTGTAACTTTCAATTTCAATACCACATTCAAAACTTTTCTTAAACTCTTGAAATTGAAGTGGGTCACTATCAAAAATTGAATTTTTTTTAACCTTTAAACTAATTTGTCAGGGGTATGGGAACCAGAGTGATAGGGAAAAGGGTAGGGAAGATAAAGTAATGGCCAGGAAAAGTAAAATAGGAAAAGTAATGTTGGGAGGAGAAAGTAAAAAATCAGATGGTGCAGTGAGTTTTCGGGTCAATGATAGTGTTAAGAAAATTACAAAGAAAAATAGTGGGCAGAAAAATCAAAAGAAAAGGTTACAGAAGTCACTAGATATTAAAAGGACAAAGAGCATAAGGGCACTTTATCTGAATGCCCGCAGTATTAGAAATAAGGTTAGTGAACTTGAGGCGCAAATTGGTACCCATGCCTATGATTTGTTAGCCATCACGGAAACATGGCTACAAGGTGACCCTAAATGGGAATTAAACTTTCAAGGGTATGAGGTGATGCAAAGAGATAGACAGGATGGTAAGGGAGGTGGAGTTGCACTCTTAATCAAAGATGAGCTCCAGGCAATAGTGAGGGATGATACACAATCTAAAGAGCATGTTGAGTCCATTTGGGTAGAGATAAAGAATAACAAATAAAATAAAGAATAATCGCCCACCAAATAACAATAGTTTAGTGGCACAGGAAAAAATAGAGAGATAAATGAGGCATGTAATAATGATATGGCAGTAGTCATGGGGGACTTTAACTTCCACATAGATTGGGAAAATCAAGTTGGTCGTGGGAGTCTGGAAGAGGACTTCATAGAATGCATCCACGATAGCTTTCTTGAGCAGCATGTTAAGGAACCCACAAGAGAAAATGCTCTCCTGGATCTAGTGTTGTGCAATGAGATGGGTAGTAAATGATGTAATAGTCAGAGACCATCTGGGAAATAGCGATCATAGTATGATTGAATTTCTCATTCAGATGAAGGGGAAATAGTTAGATCTAAAACTAATATATTATGCTTAAACAGGGGTGACTACCATAGGATGAGGGAGGAATTGGGCAGAGTGGACTGGGAGCACAGGCTAATTGATGAAACAGTTGAGGAACAGTGGAAGATTTTCAAAGAAATATTTTGTAATGCTCAACAAAAATATAATCCAGTCAGGAAAAAGGGCAGCAAGGGAGGGAAAAATTAACCGTGGTTAACAAAGGAAATAAAGGAGAGTATAAAATTGAAAGCGCAGGTGTACAAAGCTGCAAAGAGCAGTGGGAAACTGGAAGATTGGGATAACTTTAAGAGACAACAAGGGGTTACAAAGCGGGTAATAAGAAATGGGAAAAAGGATGATGAAAGTAATTTGGCACAAAATATAAAAACAGAAAGCAAAAAATTTTATAAATATATAAAACAGAAGAGGGTAGCCAGAGTTAACATAGGACGCTTGGAGGATGAGAAAGGAAAACTGGTAGCAAAAAATGAGGAAATGGTCGAGGCATTACACAAATATTTTGTGTCAGTCTTCACGATGGAAGACACGTCCAGCATGCCCAAGTGCAGAGTTAAGGATGGAAATGTTGGGGAGGGCCTTGATAAAATAGTTGTTACAAAGGAAGTAGTGATGGAGAAACTAATGGGACTAAAGCCAGACAAATCACCTGGTCCTGATGATATGCATCCAAGGGTTCTGAAGGAAATGGCAGAAGTTATAGTTGATGCATTGGTGGTCATATACCAAAATTCCTTGGATTCTGGGCAGGTCCCGGCAGACAGGAAGACAGCAAATTTAACGCCACTTTTTAAGAAGGGATATAGGCAGAAGACTGGAAATTATTGGCCAATTAGCTTGACGTCTGTAGTTGGAAAAATGCTTGAACCCGTCATTAAAGATGAAATAGTGAAACTTTTGGAATGTAAGGGTTCAATCAGGCAGACGCAGCATGGTTTTAGAAAGGGAAGATCTTGTTTGACAAACTTGTTAGGATTGTTTGAGGATATAATGGGTGCGGTGGATAGAGGGGAACAGGTTGATGTTGTATATTTGGATTTCCAGAAAGCATTTGATAAGATGCCGCACAAGAGACATCAGTAAGTTACAGGAAAGTGGAGTCCGGGGAAGTATATTGGCCTGGATTGAAAATTGGTTGTCTGACAGGAGGCAGAGAGTTGGGATAAGTGGGAGTTTTTCAGGTTGGCAGAGAGTGGTAAGTGGGGTGCCACAGGGGGTCGGTGTTAGGCCCACAAATGTTCATCATTTACATTGATGACTTGGAGGAGGGGACAAAACGTGGTGTAGCCAAGTTTGCGGATGACACCAAATTGAGTGGAAGAGCAAATTGTAATGAGGATGTGGAGAGTCTCCAGAGGGATATAGTTAAGCTGAATGAGTGGGCAAAGGTCTGGCAGATGGTGTACAATGTTAGTAAGTGTGAGGTTATCCACTTCGGCAAGAAAAATAAAAGCTGAATATTATTTAAAGGGTGAAAAAATTACAGCATGCTGTTGTGCAGAGGGACTTGGGAGTGCTTGTGCATGAATTTCAAAAAGTTAGGTTGCAGGTGCAGCAGGTTATTAAGAAGGCAAATGGAATGTTGGCCTTCATCGTTAGAGGAATTGAATTCAGGAGTAGGGAGGTAATGTTGTAACTGTATAAGGTACTGGTGAGACTGCACCTGGAGTACTGTGTCCAGTTCTGGTCTCCATATTTGAGGAAGGATATACTGGCTTTGGAGACGGTCCAGAGGAGGTTTACTAGGTTGATCCCTGGGATGAAGGGGTTGACTTATGATGAAAGATTAAATCGTCTAGGATTGTATTCACTCGAGTTCAGAAGAATGAGAGGAGATCTTATAGAAACATATAGAATTATGAAGGGTATGGATAGGATAAATGTAGGAAGGTGTTTTGAGCTGGCCGGGGAAACTAAAATGAGATTACACAGTCTCAAGATTTGGGGGAGTAGATTTAGGACAGAGATGAGGAAAAATAGTTTTTCCCAGAGAGAATTCTCTAACCAGGGAAGTGGTTGAAACTGCTTCATTAAACATATTTTAAATTCGGTTAGATAAATTTTTACATGATAGAGGAATTAGGGGAAATGGGGAGAAGGCAGGTAGATGGAGTTAGGTCATAAATTAGATCAGCCATGATCTTATTGAATGGCGGAGCAGGCTCGATGGGCCATTTTTGGCCTACTCCTGTTCCTACTTCCTATGTTCCTATGACCCCTCCTTGAATACATTAACGATTTTGCTTCAAACGCTTTCTATGGTTAAAAAAATTTCCTTGTTCACCCCCTTCTGAAATCTGCCTGGCAAATCTTTGCTGCACTCCTCCTTCCTTAGCAAGAACAAATGCAAGTCCTCAGAAGCCAAAACAGCACACAGCACTCAAGGTGTGGTCTTGTGTAATTGCAGTGAATTATCCTCTCGCATTGAATGCCAGCATATCATTTGCCTTCTTAGTCATCTGGTGCGCCTGTATCAAAATGGTACAAGGAAGAGCACGAGGTCACATTGCTCCCAATACGTCATCCTGTCAATAACAATGTGCCCCTTCTGTGCTTGTGCCCAAAGTAGGTAAGATCACATACTGGAGCCTCCCTCCATCCTTCCGGTACAGCTTTGTCCACAGCTTGGAGATCTTGTATTTAGTTCCCTCATTGAAATCTTTAATATACTGTATATTATGATTAAAAAATACAAATCTATTAATTGCAAGCTACTTAGTTTAACTCAGTTGATGAGAAACCAGCTAGATAGATCAGGGATCAAATTAAGGGTTAATTAAACTAAAAGCCTGCATGAATTTGTTGAATAAATTGTTCTTCATTAACTGGTTAAAGAGGAGAATTTGAGCGCACCGTGGTTCATGTTAGAACATAGAACAGTAAACACAGTAACAGGACCTTTGGCCCACGCATCAGTGCTGAACATGACGTCCAAATCAATTTAAACCTCTGCTGTTTGCAGCTGATAGATATTTGTCAATCTGCTTCATATTCATGTGTCTAACTGGAAGTTTCTTAAATGCTACTAATGTAACTACTTCACCCACTACACCTGGCAGTTTATTCCAAGCATCTCTGTATAATATTTGTTCTACCCATCTCCATTAAACTTTCTCCCTCACCTTAAATGCACACCCTCGGGTGTGAAATGCTTTTGCCCTGGGGAAAAGATTCTGAATTTCCACCCTATCAATGCCACTCATGATTTTATACACTTCTGTCACATCTTTCCTCAGCCTCTTAGACCCCCAGAGAAAATAACTCACGTTTATCCAATCTCTCCCCATAACTATAATTCCTACCCCTCTAAACCAAACCTCTTCTCTGCCACTTCCAAAGCCTCCACTTCCTTCCTACAACTAGACTTATACACCAAGTTCAGCTGAATCAAAGTTTTATATGTGTGCATTGACTTACAAACAATATGTTGCATAACAGCTGTTCTTCAGAAAAACTGAAGCTAACTGAATAAGAGGCATATTTAGCATTATTGGATTTATCATACAAAAAGCTGACAGATGATGAGCTAAATGGCCACCTGTATTGTAGCAACTTGATAATTCTGATTCAAAAAGGCCAAGGTTAAATTCTAGATTCAATGGACAATGTCCCTGCTGGCAGAATGAGAAAGTAACTGACTTGAGTAAGAGAAGTTAAGCCTGCATTGTGGAAATACAATAATTCTCATTGCACTTTTTGTTATTGAAGTAATAAAGGAAATTTTGTACAAACCAAGCTGAAGGAGGAAGTATTGACCAACTGATAACTGACAGCAACTGAAAATGTGGTAAAAATAATTACGTTAATACTGTTTTTTGGGCATGAAATATTTTACCACAGCAAGTGCCTCATCTGGAGATCACAACTACTTACTTAGATCATAGAACATTACAGGAGAGTACAGGCCCTTTGGCCCATGATGTTGTGCTGACCTATATAAAACTACTCAACAATCTGCCCATAACCTATTTTTCTTGCATCCATGTGCCTGTCCAAGAGTCTTTTAAATGTCTCTATTGCACCAGCCTTCTCCACCACCCCGGCCATGCATTCCAGGCACCCACTATTCTATGTTTAAAAAAACATCCTTGATGTCGCCCCTCACTTTATACAGATGTCCTCTGATATTTGTTACTGTTGTCCCATTAAAAAAAGTTTCTAGCTGTCCATCCTATCTATGCCTCTCAATCTTGTAGACCTCTATTAACTTATTTCTCATCCTTCTCTGCTCCAAAGAGAAAAGTCCTAGCTCTGTTAACCTTGGTCATAAGACATGTTCTCCAATCCAGGAAACATCCTGGTAAATTTCCTCTGCACCCTCTCCAAAGCTTCCACAACCTTTATGAGGCAGCCAGATCCAAGTATGCTATAACCTGAGTTTTATAGAGCTGCAATATTACCTCATGACTCTTGAACTTAATCCCCCTACTAATGAAAGCCAGCATACCATAAGCCTTCTTAACTACCCTATCAACCTGTGCAGCAACCTTGGGAGATCCATGGATTTAGACTCTAAGGTCTGTGTTCTTCTATTCTTCTGAGAATCTTGCCATTAACCATGTACTCCACCTTCAAGTTCAACTTCCAAAATACATCACTTCACACTTCTCCAGATTTAACACCATATGCCACTTCTCCGCCCAACTCTGCATCCTAACTATAATCTGTTGTAATTTATGACAACCTTCTACACTGACAACAACAGCTTCATCCTTCATGTCATCTGCAAACTTACCGACCTATCCTTCCACTTCTTCATCCAGCTCATTTATAAAAAAAAAATCAAGAAGAGCAGGGATTCCACAATAGATCTCTGCAGAAGTCCACCAGTCCTCCAGGCAGAATACATTCCACAACTACCCTCTGCTTTCTACATGCAAGTTGATTCTGAATCCACATAGCCAAGATTCCATAGATCCCCTGCCTCGTGACTTTCTGAATGAGTCTACCTCTGAATGGAGAGACCTTTTCAAATGCCTTACTAAAATTCATACACACCAAATCTTCATCAATCTATTTTGTCACTTCTTCAAAAAACCCAATTAGGCTCCTGAGGTATGGCCTGCTCTCACAAAACCATGCTGACTATCCCTGAGAAGACTATACCTCTAAATTTTCATAGATCCTGTCTCTAAGAATCTCTCCAATAGTTTGCTCTGCTCTGATGCAAGTCTCAGTCTATAATTCCCAGGATTCTCCCTATTATCTTTTTTAAACAAGAGGACATTTGCCACTCTCCAATCTTCTAATACCTCCCCTGTAGCCGGGGAGGATTCAAAGATCAATCTCATCCTTTGCTTTCAGTAGTAACCTTGGGTGTATCTCATGCAGTTGGGTGACTTATCAATCCAAATGTTTTTCAGAAGCATTTCCTCTTTCTTAACCTCAACATGCTCCAGCACACAAGCCTGTTCTATACTGACCAAGTTCCCCCTCTGGTGAACACTGAAACAATGTTTATTTAGCACCTCCCCTACCTCCAGAGCACATTCTCTCCTTCATCCATAAGCAGCCCTACTTTCACTCTCATCATCTTTCAGTTCTTCATATATGCATAGAATGGCTGTTTTTCCTTAATCCTACTTGCCAAGGCATTATCATGCCCCTTTTAGATCTAAGTCCTCCTTAAGTTCCTTCCTGGCTACAATATAATTCTCATGAGGCATTTCAGACTTCTGCTTCCTCAACTTTGTGTATGCTTCCTTCTTCCTCACCCCTTTTATTAACCATGGATTCTTATCCTACCATCTTTTCCTTGTCTCAGTGGGACAACCCTATCCGGAATCCTGTGCAAGTCATCACGAAACATCCCTCAAATTACTTCTGTAATTTCCACCCCCTCTCTCCCCCCACCCCAACCCCCCTCCCCCACACTCCCCCCACCACTGTGAACACGAGTTTTCAATTTACTCTCCCAAATTCCTGCCTAATCCTATTGTAATTATCTCTTTCCCATTTAAACACTGTAGAGCTCGTCGAAAGAATCAAAGACTTGTTGATCCAAACCAAGGCTTTTATTAGCAAAAGACAGGAGCTCTTCACAGGTGGCCGACCAGTCCGGAATGATCCGACCTGGCTAGGGACACAACCCTTTAAGGCCCAGACAATAGGCGTGGCTTAGCTCTCAGCCAATTGCTGTAAGCACAGTCGAGATTCAGTAACTATATACACTATGTACATTGGTGATAGATCTGTACTATCACAAACACTTTCCCATTTTGCCTATTTCTATCCTTGTCCATAGGTCAGGGCTAAAGGTCAGGGCATTATGGTAATTCTCACTAAAATGCTCCCCCTACTGGGAAGTTCAAGGAAAACATTTCAAGCAGTACCACAAGGCAATGGAACATCTACTGGGTGACCAACTAAGGTTTTCATGCATTTTTGGTTTTTATTTCAGATTGATGGCATCCGTAGTTTTACTTTGATTTTCATTTTAATGATATTTGCATTCTACATCACTAAATTTATTCTCATCTCATTACTTAAAACCTCTGGTCTTCTCAGAAAAAAAGTGGTCAAAATACTACTTTATTTGTTCAAACAAGAACACCACCTCTTAATTCCACTGCTTTTGTTAAATAAACATTTCAAGGCACCTCACAACAAGAGCTTGCATTTCAAGTGGACAAATGAGAGAAATAGGGAAGATGATTGAAAGTGTGGTTTAAAAGACATTTAGACAACAATTGAAAGTGAAGTGAAAATGACAACAATTAGAAAAGTTTCTGAATGCACAGGTCTGGTGGTAAAAGATTGAGGTTGTGAGATTAACATGTGCTTTTCCATCAGTCAGGTGCTGAACATGGATTATGATTTAGGGTTTGGAGGTTGTCTTGGGTCTTTCATTTGGGGACATTCTAGATTCAGCTTAAGTCGGGGAGACCTCAGGCAGTCTGGATCGGTAACAGAACCTCAAAGAACATCACACTGAGCACGGGGGCCCCCCCAGGACTGAATGTTTAGTCCTCTTCTGTTCACTCTGCTGACCCACAAGTGTGCAGCTAAACACAGCTCAAGCCACATCATCAAATTCACTGGTGACACAACTGTGGTGGGCCTGATTAGTAAGAATGACGAGTCAGCGTACAAAGATGAGATACAGTCGCTAACAGATTGGTTCAGAGCCAACAACCTGTATCTGAACTTTAATAAAAACAAGAGTTAGTTGTTGACTTCAGGAGGGCCCGGAGAGATCACGTTCTGCTGACCATGAGGTCATCAAGTGTCTTGGAGTGCACTTGGTGGAGAATCTCACTTGGTCCCTTAACATCAGCTCCATAACCAAGAAAGCCCAGCAGTGCCTCTACTTCCTGTGAAGGCTGAGGAAAGTTCATCTCCCACCCTCCATCCTCACTACATTCTACAGAGGATGTATTGAGAGCATCCTGTGCAACTGCATCACTGCCTGGTTTGGAATCTGTACCACCTTGAACTGCAAAACCCAGCAGAGAATATTGTATTCAGCAGAAAAGATCTCTTCCTACTATGAAGGACATTTACAACACTCGAAGCAGGTAAAAGGCAATAAACATTGTGAAGGACTCCACACACCCCTCATGTAAATTGTTCTCCCTTCTGCCATCTGGTAGGAGGTACTGTAGCACTCAGGTCCTTATGTCCAGATTGGGCAACAGTTTTTTCTCCCAACCCATCAGACTCCTGAATTCACATAACATGCAGATAGTGTACCGTGGACTTTTACTGTATATGTCTCAATACTTTAATGTTTTTAACATATGTGGATAGTGCACTGTGGACTTTTACTGTATATGTCTTAATAGTTTAATATGCCTAACTTATATTTATGTAAATATGCTATGTGGACCTGGAGAAAAGCTTTCTTGTCTTTATCGCGTGGGCATGGTATGAACGGTAAATAAAGGTGACAACTTGACTTGAGGTCCTAGCTAGAGATGGAAGTTGGGCAGCTGGTAAGAAAAGGAAAGTGTTCAGGATGTAATTTTATTGCAAGAGTTGAGCTGACATGTTAAATATTTAATCAGAACCTGTCATGTCATCAAAACTCATTCAGCAAACAGCACAGAAACACCTATGGGGTTCATTCCATGTTGAGTGGTTGCATACATATTTTTCCTTCATGTTTTGAACTTAATAAAAAATTGACAACTTACCTCCTCAATACTAAACCTGGTGCCAGCAAATTCAATTATGGCTTTCTGCCAACAATTTGTAAAGGTAAAATCCTTGCTTGCCCCATTCAGACCTTCCACCAAATTTGGAAAATTCTTCCAACTCTCCTCTTTTACTCCCCAATACAAGTACAAAATGCATCATCATCCCCTCTTTTAGCTCCAAGCTACTAACTCACTCAGACTTTCACACTGCCTCTGAAAGCTGGTACTTAATCGCCTTTTTACTGTTTCACTTTCCTGTGCGAACACGGTATTGGTGGGGGGTTGGCGTCATTTTCATCATGGAACTTACCCGCCAATGCAGTTCACATTGACTCCAGTGTAAAAGGCTTACCCACCTTCCTGGTGCACCAACACTGTAATGCTGCAGGTCTTGCCTCCTTTTGCACTGAGATACAGTCTGGGTCCCTATGTAAAAGGTCACACTGAACCAGCTTTTCTTGGTTCAGTGTGATTGCTCCAATCCAACCAGACTAAAAACATGGGTTGTTGACACACCAATTTACTGGGATCTCAGTGTGAAAACACCCTTTTATTGTTTATTTCATTGGTACTGCTTTGCAAAGTAATCAGAACTTATTTCTTTTAAGTTATAAGGTGATTGGGCACTTCCCCCCCCCCACCCCCCCCTCCCCCATCAAGGTTCCTACTGCAATAAAATGAACATTTTTGCAATCCTCTGCAGATCTGCAGAGGATCAGGAAACAAATTCATTCCTCATATTACAAAAAGCTTATAATTTTAACAATCAATATACAGTTGTTGCCTTTATCACTCCTTTAATTCTACTGAATGTTCAATATTTTGGACAGTGACCTTTCACCTATTTCACCACTTGCAACCAGTAACAATTCAGAAGTTATACAAATTATTACAGATGTTGAGTAAACATAAATTAGCACTAATTTTACACATGTACCTCCTCTCATTTCATTACAGTTTCAATGCAGCAGAATATTAAACATTTTTAAATTAATTTTAGTGCAATGTTCAGTAATGTTAATTTCCTTTCTCTTTAGTTTGTTAAAAAGAAAACATCCAAACACAATAACAACACAGTAAAGCTCATTAGTACATGATGTTTGAATACAAGATTATTAACATGACACTGAGAATGTTTAGATAATAGAACGGAAAAACACAAGAAATCACTTTAAACATTGATGGTGTGATCAAAAGTCAAATCAAAGCTTGAGAAATGCAGGGCAGAAAACTACCTCAATATGAAAGCCACACATCTTCTGGCGAATTCAAATATTTAAAATTCCACTATTGCCCAATGAGGGTTGTCCACCTCTTCCTGCAAAGTTTGTGGATTTTGGAAGAAGTTTCCCCACATCTACAATGTGCAATTCAAGTCTTAGGCAAGTTAAAAATCATCAAAAATTATGAAAATACACCCAAACGAGCAGAGCTCCAGCTCAGTCTATCAATCATTATTTGATATGACATATCCATTGTCAGCAATTCCTGTTTCTCCCTCTCTGCACTTTTAATATTCAGATCACAGCTCCAAACAAAACCCTCCCCGTATTTACATTAAGCTGCATAGAAATCTGAGTCAATCCACTAGTTAATCATTATCTGAACACTCAAATCATAAATATGAAGCCATTACTCATGAAACAAATAAACTGAGCAATATACTGTGCAATATACAGCAAAAACTCAGCCATACTCACTGCGAGGAACATCATGCAGTACATGGAGAAGGATGAATGGCCAGAGAAAAAGGAGAGCCTAGGAGGGACAAAAAAAAAGTGCAATGTCATTACTATGCTCAGAGAAGTTCCATGTTTAGAAAAAACATGTTGCTAAACCTGTAATTGTTACAATACTTGAAAATATTTTTTTTCCATATTTCTTTTAAGTTTTAAAACTATTCACTTAAAAAAAAAGTTGTTTTTTTTTGTTGCTTTCATTGGCAGACACGGGCTGGATCTTACAACCACGAGTCGCAGATTTCCATGTGTGCTGGGAAATGTCCAGGACAGGGGCCATTTCTGTCAGTTTGCTGCACTGCTGACAGATGATCAGAACTCATCCAGGATCACACTGACCATCATGTCAGAGGTGCACCAAAGAAGAGGTACAAGGACTGCCTAAAGAAATCTCTTGGTGCCTGCCACATTGACCACCGCCAGTGGGCTGATATCGCCTCAAACCGTGCATCTTGGCGCCTCACAGTTCGGCGGGCAGCAACCTCCTTTGAAGAAGACCGCGGAGCCCACCTCACTGACAAAAGACAAAGGAGGAAAAACCCAACACCCAACCCCAACCAACCAATTTTCCCCTGCAACCGCTGCAACCGTGTCTGCCTGTCCCGCATCGGACTTGTCAGCCACAAACGAGCCTGCAGCTGACGTAGACATTTACCCCCTCCATAAATCTTTGTCTGCGAAGCCAAGCCAAAGAAAGAAAAAGATAGATATGTTTTTGGGAGATAAATTGGGAAAGGTTTGTTAGAGTAGGTTACATACAAAAACTTTAAAACCAGGTATGGTCCGACCTAGGAGGGGAGGCAGGCCCCTCCAGCCCGGGTAAGAAACCTGCATAGGAGAAGGCCACTTCGATATAAAACCTACGACCCAAGGACCTCGCTGCCACGTCCCAGCTTGCTTGGCCACGGCACACGAACCATGGGTGTAAAGGGTGGGGCCAGTACTGTGCACACTGCACTCCACCTAAAACCTCCTTTGCGCAGGCCCGAGGACAGGTCCACGTCCTCCCCCTCCACATCCTCCCCCTCAAAAGATGCTCACAAACTCAAGCTAGCATGCTGGAACATGCTAGACAAGGCTGACAGCCACCGACCTGAATGTCGGTCTGCCCTCATCGCACATGAACTCCTCAGACTTGACATCGACATAGCCGCTCTCAGTGAAGTCCGCCTTGCAGATGTAGGCAGCCTCCAAGAACGTGGCGCGGGCTACACACTCTACTGGTCTGGCAAGCCTATGGATGAACGACGCCTATCTGGTGTAGGCTTCATGGTCAAGAACTCCATTGCCTCCAAACTCGAAAACCTCCCGACAGGCCACTCGGACCAGATCATGTCCATGCGACTCCCCCTTCAAAACAAGCGTCGCATCACCCTCATCAGTGTCTATGCTCCAACCCTCCAGGTGGAACCAGCAGAAAAGGACAAGTTCTACACTGATCTGCGCAACCTCATTCAACGCACCCCTACAGCCGACAAGGTTGTCATCCTTGGCGACTTCAACGCTCGCGTCGGCAAAGACTCAGAAACCTGGCCAGGAATCCTGGGCAAGCATGATGTCGGCAAGTGCAACGACAACGGGCGCCTCCTGTTGGAGCTCTGCGCAGAACAGCGGCTTGTCATTACAAACACCCCTTTTCAGCAGAGGGACAGCCTGAAGACTACCTGGATGCATCCCCAATCCAAACACTGGCACCTCCTGGACTATGGCCTGGTGCGAGAAGGAGACAAACGAGATGTGCTCCACACCAGGGTCATGCCCAGCGCGGAATGCCACACTGACCACCGCCTGGTTCGCTGCAAGCTCAACCTTCACTTCAAGCCAAAGTCCAGGAACAGTAAAGCCCCCAGAAAGAGGTTCAATGTTGGAAACTTGCAGTCAGACGAAATGAGAGGAAACTTCCAGGCAAACCTCAAAGCAAAGCTCGAGGATCCAATCCGCCTCACGGACTCGTCCCCTGAAACCCTCTGGGATCAGCTGAAGACTGCCATACTGCAATCCACTGAAGAAGTACTGGGCTTCTCCTCCAGGAAAAACAAGGACAGGTTCGACGAAAACAACCAGGAAATCCAGGAGCTGCTGGCAAAGAAGCGAGCTGCCCACCAGGCTCACCTTGCAAAGCCGTCCTGGCCAGAGAAGAAATGAGCCTTCTGTCACGCATTCAGCCATCTTCAGCGCAAACTCCGGGAGATCCAAAATGAGTGGTGGACTAGCCTCGCCAAACGAACCCAGCTCAGCGCGGACATTGACCACTTCAGGGGTTTTTACGAGGCTCTAAAGGCTGTGTACGGCCCCTCACCCCAAGTCCAAAGCCCGCTGCGCAGCTCAGACGGCAAAGTCCTCCTCAGTGACAAGATCTCCATCCTCAAACACATCCTCAGAACACTTCCAATCTCTTTTCAGTGCCAACCGCTCAGTCCAAGAATCCGCCCTGCTCCAGCTCCCTCAACAGTCCTTAAGGCTAGAGCTGGATGAGGTCCTCACCCGGGAAAAGACATATAAGGCAATTGAACAACTGAAAAGTGGCAAAGCAGCAGGTATGGATGGAATCCCCCCCAGAGGTCTGGAAGGCTGGCGGCAAAACTCTGCATGCCAAACTGCATGAGTTTTTCAAGCTCTGCTGGGACCAAGGAAAGCTGCCTCAGGACCTTCGTGATGCCATCATCATCACCCTGTACAAAAACAAAGGCGAGAAATCAGACTGCTCAAACTACAGGGGAATCACGCTGCTCTCCATTGCAGGTAAAATCTTCGCTAGGATTCTCCTAAATAGAATAATACCTAGTGTCGCCGAAAATGTTCTCCCAGAATCACAGTGCGGCTTTCGCGCAAACAGAGGAACTACTGGCATGGTCTTTGCCCTCAGATAGCTCCAAGAAAAGTGCAGAGAACAAAACAAAGGACTCTACATCACCTTTGTTGACCTCACCAAAGCCTTCGACACCGTGAGTAGGAAAGGGCTTTGGCAAATACCAGAGCGCCTCGGATGCCCCCCAAAGTTCCTCAACATGGTTATCCAACTGCACGAAAACCAACAAGGTCGGGTCAGATGCAGCAATGAGCTCTCTGAACCCTTCTCCATTAACAATGGTGTGAAGCAAGGCTGCGTTCTCGCACCAACCCTCTTTTCAATCTTCTTCAGCATGATGCTGAAACAAACCATGAAAGAATTCAACAATGAAGACGCTGTTTACATCCGGTACCGCACGGATGGCAGTCTCTTCAATCTGAGGCGCCTGGAAGCTCACATCAAGACTCAAGAGCAACTTGTCCGTGAACTACTCTTTGCAGACGATGCCGCTTTAGTTGCCCATTCAGAGCCAGCTCTTCAGCGCTTGACGTCCTGTTTTGCGGAAACTGCCAAAATGTTTGGCCTGGAAGTCAGCCTGAAGAAAACTGAGGTCCTCCATCAGCCAGCTCCCCACCATGACTACCAGCACCCCCACATCTCCATCGGGCACTCAAAACTCAAAACAGTCAATCAGTTTACCTATCTCGGCTGCACCATTTCATCGGATGCAAGGATCGACAACGAGATAGACAACAGACTCGCCAAGGCAAATAGCGCCTTTGGAAGGCTACACAAAAGAGTCTGGAAAAACAACCAACTGAAAAACCTCACAAAGATTAGCGTATACAGAGCCGTTGTCATACCCACACTCCTGTTCGGCTCCGAATCATGGGTCCTCTACCGGCATCACCTACGGCTCATAGAACGCTTCCACCAGCGTTGTCTCTGCTCCATCCTCAACATTCATTGGAGCGACTTCATCTCCAACATCGAAGTACTCGAGATGGCAGAGGACGACAGCATCGAATCCACGCTGCTGAAGATCCAACTGCGCTGGGTAGGTCACGTCTCCAGAATGGAGGACCATCGCCTTCCCAAGATCGTGTTATACGGCGAGCTCTCCACTGTCCACCGAGACAGAGGTGCACCAAAGAAGAGGTACAAGGACTGCCTAAAGAAATCTCTTGGTGCCTGCCACATTGACCACCGCCAGTGGGCTGATATCGCCTCAAACCGTGCATCTTGGCGCCTCACAGTTCGGCGGGCAGCAACCTCCTTTGAAGAAGACCGCAGAGCCCACCTCACTGACAAAAGACAAAGGAGGAAAACCCAACACCCAACAAATTTTCCCTTGCAACCGCTGCAACCGTGTCTGCCTGTCCCGCATCGGACTTGTCAGCCACAAACGAGCCTGCAGCTGACGTGAACATTACCCCTCCATAAATCTTCATCCGCGAAGCCAAGCCAAAGAAGATGAAAACATATTATTTGAAATACTGGAGCTATGCTAATGATAGACATATTGGCTCCACAGCTTTTGCAAGAACTTTGGAGAGTGCTCAAGCGACTTCACTAATGGATTGTTGTTTACAAAAGGCGACACATGAAAGATCTTGTTGGAGCCGCAGATTGTCTGGAGATGCTCTAAGAGGGTCATGTGGTTTTGTAAGCAGAGAGAGTCAAACAGATTTTCTCTAAGAGAGAGAGACTTCTTCTCGAGTGTTACAGCCAGCAGAAGCAGCTGGGACTGGAACAGGACAAGCTGGCAAGCTTGTGGAAAGCCCATTTGAAAGATAGCCAGGTTCTTGCAAGAGGAGAGGACTGACTGTCTAATGTATCACTTGGAATAAGGGAAACTAAAAGGAACTCTGTGGTGACCTGAAAGAAGGAGGTTATCATCTGGAGAACCCTGAAGGGCATTTCATCAGCAAGACACTGAAGTGGTTGATGGAAGTACATCAGATGTGGATGTCCTGGAACAACAAATCTCCCTCTGAAAACCGACAAGAACCTTCTTGAGTGGTAACCATTTACCTTTCAAGCACCAAAGCTTGGTGAACATTATAAATGTTAAATTACTGTGCACAGTATACTTGGAGTGAACTTGGAGGAGTGAGAAGTGAGATTGGACTGTGAACCAAAGAACGCTTCTGAATTTACACATATATTACATACGCGTGCACTTAGAATTAGAAGGGGGTTAAGTTTGGTTAGTTAAGTTAAAGTATGATTCTGTTTTCATGTTTAAAGATAATTAAAAGCAACTTTTGTTTAAGTAAGCATTTGTCTTGGTGAATATCTATTGCTGCTGGGTTTTGGGGTCTCTGGGCTCATAACATTTTATACAAGGTACGAGTGTCTATGACAAACTTTCATTCATATCATATTTTACAACCAAAAGCCATCCTGATTGATAGGTTTGGATGGAATACTTTGCATTCCCAAGAACAAGGAGCCTTCATTGATATTGGTGGGAGGGTGAGAGATCCAATCTCTTCAGGTGATGATCTTAAGGTGTCTGATAGCTAGAAGTCAGAGAAGAATGTTGAGGCAAGGCTCAATGCAGGCAAGGAAGAAGGCAGCCTGTCTATCTTTGCATATACCTGATAAAGGACCCAAATCCGAAATGTTGGTTACCATTTACTTCCTCTGTTATGTTGATGACTACATTGGGGATGTCTCATGCACATGCAATGAACTCGTCAACTTCATTCACTTCACGGGCAACTTCCACCTCGATCTCAAACTCACCGAGACAATCTCCACTAATACTCTCCCCTTTCTGGATCTCGATCTCCATCTCAGGAGACAAGCTTTCAACTGATATATATTACAAACTCACTAACTCCTACAAATACCTCGATACCTTCCATACACCCTGTCTCCTTCAAGGATTCTATTCACTTCTCTCATTTTCTCTGTCTCTGCTGAATCTGTTCCCATAATGAGGTTTCCAGTCCAGATCTTCTGAAAAGTCTGCCTTCCCACAAATGTGGCTTCCTCTCCTCCACCCACCCTCACCCGCATCTCCTCCATTTCCCATTCACCTGTCCTGGTCCCCCCTGCACCCAGACACAACAAACATAGGATTCCATTTGTCCTTACCTATCACCCTATTCTGCATCCAACACATTATCCTCTGGAATTTCTGGCACTAACAGAATCCCACTACCAGACACATCTTCCCCTCTCCTTCCATAATGACCACTCCCTCCATGACTCCCTTATGCACTCATCCTTCCCCACCAATTCCACCCCCCCCCCCTCCCCACGCCACAGACACCTTCCCCTGTGGCCGCAGGAGTTGCCACACTTGCACCCACACCTCCTCCCTCACCACAGTCTGGGGCCCCAAATTGACCTTTCAAGTGAAGCAACACTTCCTTTGTGGCCTTCTCTACAATGGAGAGACTGGGTGTAAACTGGGAGATCACTTCACTGAGCACCTTCGCTCTGTTCACACTAGTGACAGGGACCTCCCAGTGGCTAACCAATTTGGTTGTTTCCCACTCCCACACTTACATGGCCTCATACTATCCCACCAAGACTACCATTAAATTGAAGGAACAACACCTGATTTTCCGTCTGGGCACTCTCCAGCCAGATGGCATTAACATTGAATTTTCTGGTTTCTGCTATAACCTGCTTTCCTTTCCCCCTACCTTCCCCACCTTTCCTTCAGCTCTCCACACCCTTCCCATCCCTCCTCCCCTTGCTCACTACTGTCCATCTATTACCTTCTGCTTTTGTGACCATATCTCCCCCCCTCCTTACCTTTTTATTCAGATGCCTGATGAAATTTTTCTGGACCTTGATGAAGGGCTCAAGCCCGAAACGTCGGCTATGTATTTTTATCTTTACTATATAAAGAGACTGGGTCTATTTCAAGCACGCTGTCTAGAGACTTTCGGGTTTTATTTCAGGACACGCTAATTGTTCTGCAGTATGCAGACTTTGCACTTTCACAAACCAATTGTCACCCTACAAGGCTGAAAAGGCAGGAACTTTGTACTCTGGCCCTACCACAGCACATCTGACATATACCCTCACCTTTGTTAAACTAGTCCTGATTTTCCTGCACATTCCTGCTGACTCTCTTAATCTAACTAGAAGTCATCCAAAATCCTGCTGCCTGAGTCCTAAGCTTACACCATCACGTGTATCAACAACCTGGGTTATATGAAGGCAAATATAATGTTGGCCTTCATTTGTAGAGGGATTGAATTTAAGAGTGAGGAGGTTCTACTTTAACCGTTCAGGATAATGGTAAGTCTGCACCGGGAGTACTGTGTCCAATTCTGGTCTCCTTACTTGAGAAAAGATATACTGGCTTTGAAGGTGATGCAGAGGAAATTCACCAGGTTGATTCCAGAGATGAGGGGTTATCACATGAAGAGAGATCGACTTCATGAGAATTCAAAAGAATGAACAGGGGAATCTTCTAGAAACATAAAATTATAAAAGATAAAGAAAGTTACTTCCACTGGTAGATGAGACTAGACTGAGGAGACATAGCCTCAAGATTCAAGAGAGTAGATTTAGAATGGAGATAAGGAGGAACTGTTTTTACCAGAGAATAGTGAATCTGGGGAACCCTCTGCCCAAGGAAGCAATAGAGGTTATCTTTGTAAATGTATTTAAGACGCATTTAAATAGATTTTTGCATAGCAGGGGAATTAAGAGTTATGGGGGAAAAACAGATGGGAGTTGAATCTAAATCCAAATCAGCCATGATTTTACTGAATGGCACAGTGGCCTCGACAGGCCAGATGGCAGACTCCTGCTCCTATTTCTTATTTTCTTATGTTATAACCCTTGATGACTTAATAAGAATATAGTTCAAAATTCTCCTAATTTTCAAATCCCTCTGTGGCCTCACTCTTTCCCAATTCTAATCACCCACAGTCCTACCCTACAACTCTCTAAAATAATCAAATACACTGTCTTGACCAGCCCTACATTAAACTTCCAACCATTAGCTACCTTGGCTTCAGCAACCAAGGCCAAAAAATTTGAAACTGCCTTCCTGAGCTTGTCTCCTTTAAAAAGGGTGGGACAGTCCCGTCTTTAATCAAGTTTCCAGTTGTTTCATATTGCCTCATGCATCCCTTCCAGGATTGTTTTAAAGTTATTACTCTATTTCAAACAAGTATTCACAAGAAGTATGCACAAATACTAAATGGATGCAGGTTTGTTTGGGAGAGGGCAAGCACTTACTTGGATTTTATGAAGGCCTTTGATGAGATGCTGCACACGAGTCTGCAGAACAAGCCCATGGTATCATGGGAAAAATGGTATCACAGATAGAATTTTGGCTGACTAGCAGAAGGGAAAGAGAGGGGAAAAAAAAGGACCTTTTCTAGTTGGCTGCAGATGACAAGTGGAATGCTGCAGGGTTCACTGTTGGATCCACTACTTCTCACACCATAGATTAACGATTTGGATGACGAATTGATAGCTTTGTGTCAGATTTACAGATGGTATGAAAATGGACGGAGGAGCAGGTTGTGTTGAGGAATCAGGAAGTCCGCAGAGAGACTTGGATAGGTTGGGGGTATCAGCAAAGAAGTAGAAGATGGAATACCGCGTAGAGAAGTGTACCATCATGCACTTTGGTGAAGGAATAAAAAATATATTTTCTACATGGGGAGAAAATTCAGAAAGCCGAGGTTCAAAGGGACTTGGTAATCCTAGTGCAGTATTCCATAAGGTTAAGTCGGTAGTAAGGAAGGCAAATGCAATGTTAACATTCATTTTGAGAAGAGTAGAATGTAAAAGAATATAATGCTGAGGCTTTATAATGTTTGATCAGACCACATTTGGAGTACTGTGAGCAGTCTTGGGCTCAATATCTAAGGAAGGAGCTGGCATCAGAGTCCAGAAGAAGTTCATGACAATGCCCTTGGAGAGGAGACAGACAAAATGAGCCGTGGGCTCATTGGAATTTAGAATGAGAATGAGGGATCTCATTGAAACCTACTGAATATTTAAAAGCCGAGAAAGAGTGAATGGGGAAAAGAGGATTCCTGTAGTGGGAGTCCAAGTGCAGAAGGCACAGCCTTAGAATAAAAGGATATCCATCTGTTGAGGAGAGATTTCTTCAGCCAGAGGAAGGTGAATCTGTGAAATTAGTTGCCACAGATGGATGTAGAGGCCAAGATTTTTGGTATAGTTAAAGCAAATGTTGAAAGATTCTTGATTTGTCAGTGTCAAAGATGTCAATGTTATGGGGAGAAGGAAGAAGAATGGGGTTGAGAGTAAAATACATCAGCCACAATTCAAATGGTAGAGAAAACTTTATGGGCCAAACAATTACATTCTATTTCTACATCTTATGGTCTTATGGGAGGGGGAAGCATAACACTGGGCTTGCACAGAGTCAGAAATGCTGGTGCTAACAGCCCCCAATTTAACTGGTCTCTGACAGGCGGTCATCACCAGTGACTGGAGCCAGATGATTTATGCTTCCAAGACAGTCTTCCCAAATGACAAAAAAAAAATTTCCAGCATCGCTCTTCCTTTCTTTAAATCAGGAATTGTGTTTCTGCTACATTAGCATTATTCAAACAGTGGTGGAAATAACAAGTTTTCCAAGATGAGACTGAAATCCCATTCCAATATACATCATCATCAGCAGGGATAGTACATTCCTTTGAGTGAAACTGAACAAAAGCTTCTCTTTCAATCTCTTATTTACATTTGATTAAATGTTACTGCAGACTCTGGGTGCTATAACTGGAAGTTTTAACTGAGATTATACTTAGTATACATTTACAAATCCTTGCTCCTACCACACAGCTTTGGCTGGCTAGGGAGAAAACTGGAAATCTAGGTGTTGCCTTTATGTTTCACAGTGACTTACTTCCAGTAATTGTGTGCAAGGAGGCAGAATTCATAACAAAGAACACAGCAAGGCATTAAGACCAGATTGAGATCAAAGCAGCACTGATGTTGGATTTCATGGAAATGGTAGTGTTTTGTAACGCGAGAAGAAAAAGCTAGCTCAGAACTGCATTCAAAGGGTCCTGCTTTGTATATGATGATGTGGCAACAAACTGTACCCAGTCTATCTTCACTACATCCAGTTACTGATCTCTGCTTCATTGATACAGTGACTCTACAAGCATCTTCTCAAAAGTGGAGGATGCCAGGAAGTCAGTTACTCCATGTCACCTGCAACAATGTGGAGGATAAAACTTAAAAAGATCAAAGAAAAAAAAATTAATTAAGCTACTAAACAGACCATTTTGTCTACTTGTCATTATTTCCTTGGAAACACTCAATTTGCAGCAAGAGATTCTACAATTAGATTGCATGCATTGACTATACTATATGGAAAGACATTCATTTTCCAAGCAATACTGTCTTATTTGACAAAGTCTAATAAAAGTTCAGCTTTGCTCAGCATTTCACTTTGAACATAAGCATGCAATTTACAGCAACTTATCACAAGAATATGGATGAGTTGACAAAACTTTGCTGAAAAAGAACTTAGTTCTCTGACTGAACTATATAAATGCACAACTAGAGAACGTGTTGGAGCTGGCCTCAACTGTCTGTTGTGCATATTTCATTAAGAAGGATATAGAGACTAAGGGATTAAGGACAGTCAGCATGGCTTTGTGCATGGTAGGTTATGTTTAACAAATATGTAGAGTTTTTTTGAGGAGGTTACCAAGAAGATAGATGAAGGAAAGGCTGTGGATGTTGTCTGATGTGGGTGGAGCCTGACGTGAAGTTGTACGTTGTCAGGACAGAGGTGGTGCTTGAGGCAGATATTACTGTGTTGAGCCACCCTGCCAGCTTTTCACAGGATATTTTTGTCAGCTGCTGCAGGGATGCAGGGGACCTTGTTCATGTTCGAATGGGATATTTCGCTGAGCCTTTGGGAGACCAACGGGATGGATAGTGCTGCAGGAACACTATGTGTCTAATACATAGCTCCAACATGGTCAAACAAACCTTTCAAGGATATGGTGAAGGAAGAACTTTTACCATTGTGTGCCCTTGCTTGCGTAAAATGAATTTCAAATCTGAAAGGACCTATATTTCCACCCCCCCCAGCCCGGAAAGGAATTATCAATGATCAATTTAATGTGAGAAAATGTTAGAGCTGGGGCTAACAACTTTTTCTCCCCATTCATTTAATCTAAGTATTATGAATAATATTAACCAAGCAGAAGAAATTATTTGCTGTGGCAGCAAGGAAATGCACTGCAGACTCTAATCAAATCAGAAAGAAATTTCATTACACTGTGCATATTCAAGAGGGAAGGGTTTGTGTGTATTTTGGTCAGTATGGTTCATAGCGTGAAAAATTTAAAAAAAAAAAGAAATTTCATTGACTTTTTATCCTACTGCTGCAGACATCAACCTGGAAAACATCAAGCAATCCAGAAAAAGACAAACTCATTGCTCTTTCCACTGTGCTGTGACTCGATAAATTCCAAATCCACTAGTATTGACAACCTAGCTTTGTAGAGAGCAGATGCTGTAACAACTTGGAGTTCCTAATCCCAATAGTAAAAACACAGCTGTTGCTGCATTATAATGTTCAGAAACAGCATTGTACAAGGCTGTACATTATGTTACAGGTACTTTTATTTAGAATCTTGAATCCTCTTTTCAAAGCTCAAGACCAGGGAAATTTCAGCCATTGGATAGCTGCTGGTACTTCAACTATGCATTTATTCCTCAATTCATTCCAAGCATTTTTAATATATGCATGAACTCATGTTCACCTAGATTGAGGAAAGGAATTCAGAAGTGTGCTGCCAGGGTATTGGTGGAAGCAAACACAATAGAAAAGTTAGATAAACCTTCGAATATGCAGGAAAGAGAGGGATATGGATGAGGTCCAGACAGAAGAGATTTTGTTTAATTTGGCATCGTGTTTGGCTCAGACATATATCACAGGGCAAAAGTCATGTTCTTGTTCTGTATGGGATCTCTGGTAATTTTTTCAATCCTAATCTAAAGATACTGAGGTTGGTATTTGGATTTACTGGCTGTATTTTCATGTCATCCTGCCCATGATCTCCTACCTGCCCCACCCTCACAGTACCTTCTGATAAGGAAGGAAAAAATGTGATGATCCATTCCCTATGCTGTAAAGTCTAATCTCTGATCTGTTTTCTTCACCCCAGTCATGAACAAAGTCACCTATACACCAGTCCATTCTTCCTCACCCCAAATCTCAAAACCAGTCTCTCACCTGGTGAGAAGCCAAGTTACTTCATAACACCCAATCCAAGGCTTTCTCAGAGAACTTTTAATTTACCCCAATCCTAAATGCCCTGTTCACAATCTCCAATCCCTCCTCCTGCCAACCTCATGGGATGTTTTTCTCCGAGTACAAGGTGATCCCACCTCCAGCCCCACAATTTGTCACAACAATCTAGTTCAATCTGAAACTCCTTTCAAATCATCTGAAGAACCAATCTTAACTAGATCTTGCTGTCCCACCAATGGCCTAATGACCATGATTTTAGCCTCCTGCTCAACAATGGCTGATCCCATCAAACTTTTGACTCCACACGAACTCCCCCACAATTTGCCTTGCCTTTGCCTATATCTTGTTTTAAAGACTGCCAACACCCCATCCTCCCCCTCTATCACCTAGTCCCAACCAACCCATGATCTGCAGCCTCTCCTCCTTGGGGGAGAAAAAATATTGAGGCATTTTAAGAACCATAACAGTGGCAGCTCTGATGAGCACATTATTATTCTCCTACCTAATTCAGGGCTATTATTAGGATGCATGGTGACACCACAGCCAATGTTACTGTCACACAGTTTCAGTGACCCAGATACGACTTTGCATGCTGTCTATGTGGAATTTGCATGTTCTTCCTGTGATCTTGTGGATTTTCATCAAGTGCTCTAGTATCATCTTGCATCCCAAAGATGGCCTAATAGGTAAACTACCTCTGATATAAATGGGTGGCAGGAGAATCGGGAAGAGGGACAGGTCTAGGAGTTGCTGGACATGCATGAGAGAACAGGTTTTAGGAAATATGTGGGGAAAATTGGGCTGATGGGAATGCTGTGTGACATGGCACAAACTTAATGACCACTTTCTGTGTTGAAAGAAAATATGATAAATATTAATGCCTATAACAACAGATCCAACCACAAAGATGCACATATGAAGGGAAAAATTGTGCAATGGAAGGGACATCCAATCCCCATGAAGACATCCAAAATTTGCCTCATTGCAAATCTCTCACAACCGTGGACAAAGGAACACTTATAGCCAATCATGCAGAAGTGTGTAGACTGTTGCCTTTCTCTTTCACATTAAATATAATGTGGATCAGATGAAAGCTCCATGTTATTATGGAAAATATTGTACAAGACTTACCGGGCTTCATTGGCCATCTGTTTGTCACCCAGGCAAGTGAAATCATTTATGTACCCATGAGTGCAGTTGATTTTCGTCCAATCAGGTTGGCAAACATCAATGAAGTGAGGTCGAAGACGTCCAATTGAATATTTGGCTATGTCAGTCAGAGACTGACTCGCAGCAGCTCCAAATAAAAATGTCCCAACTGCCTTATACACAGTGGCTATATAAGAATTTCTAATAAAGGAGTTTGAGTATAAAATGTTCCAATGAACTGAGGCTAACTCTCCTATGATGATCTGCAACAGAAAAAAAAAGGGTCAGACATCAATTCTGCATAAGAAGTAGAACAAAAAGAAATAGATATATTCCCAAAGCATGCATAATGTAATCTACAAGCACAGTTGGTTGCAAGAAGACATGCAGCATCAGCAAAATTTTAAAAGGTCAAAGATTTCAATAATCAATGAATTTAGCTGTTTTACTAAAAGTCAGACAAATGTTATGAGTGGTGCTCATGTGTACAGCTTTTCTTTATTAATTAGTCAAGATTTTAATCTATAACTTACATTTTCAGATCTGAAGTCATTTAGTGATAAAAAGCAAATTAACCCACCTAATTTTAGATTAATACAGAAATCTGTGATCAGCACATTTTTCAGTATAATACTTGTAAAGTACAGAAATGGTTGGTGTAGTGCGCTATCAGTATCCACCAAAATTAGGCTGAGGTAATGATAGGCCTTAATAAACAGAAGAACCTTGCTGGCCCAGTTCCAGATATAGGAATGGCAGGAAGGGAGAGGTGGCTAGACCTTTATGGCCCAAGATCACAGGGGAGAAGTCATAGAGTACGAGTCATCAGTTGGCGAGCCAGCACCATATATACAGTAATTAACAATAACTATATAGAATAGAGGAAACATATCACCACATTCACCCATCCTTTTAGAGCAGAACCCCCCCCCCCCCACCCCTTAGTCTTTGAACACAATAACAAACAAAAAAAAGTGCCAAGGCAACTGATTCTGGTGCACCAGTGACTTCCTCTGTACACTGGACCTGCAGGGAGCAGGGATAGGGATAGCCTGCTGTTTTGCAGGCTGGGTGTCTAGATGAGGGGCCACCAACTGACTACTTTGAAAGGGTGCTGTCTGTGTTGGGGTGATGTGAAAACGCAGGGTGATCAGGGATGTATGGGATAGCTCCGGGCTGTCCAGCCTGAATGAAATGCACCTCTTCGACCACCACGAGTCCCGGATGGCTGAGCCTGGTGAGTGCCATCCCCTGTTGTAATGGTGAAGGCCTCTGAAACTGGAACAATGACTGCGCCCTTTGGTGTAGGCGTTCGTTCGAAAGCCAGTGTCCCAGAGGGGTGATCTACCCGCCCAGAGTCATTACAAGGACAGGTGTGCTTGCAACAGGTCATACAGTGATATTCTTCAGAAATTCCTTATTCTCTGGAACAGTATATGATTCAAATTTTTTTTATTGTGTCTTTTGCTTAGAACAAAGAGCCTGACCATTCTGTCAGGGACATGCCTTCGCAGCAGGCAGTACAGGTGCAGGATGTTGCATGTGGATTCTCGAATACCATCTTGTATTAGACCCTGTAAGGGGTGGCCAGCATAGCGAATGCTTCTTTTCCAGCCTTTCTACTAGCACCACATGCCATCCCTTCAACTTGGTGGGAGTGTACCAGCTCTCTCCCTGTTTTATACAATGCCCTCTGCTACCAGCCTGCATTTGAAAAAAAATCACTCATATTTTGGCAAAGGACTGGAGGCTCTTCCCCATACACAGATGGATCCCAGTTGTACTCAGTTCCATCCTTGTCAGGGCCAGGTATCAGAGGAATTGCTAGTGCCCATAGGCCTTGAGTTATAAGTACACTGGGCTTTTTCAATCCTCTTGTTCCCACCATGCTGTCACCTTTGTGGACCATAGTTGGTGTGGCTTTGTCTATGAGGAGACCTCCTCCATTCCGCAGTGTGGCTCTTCCCGGCTGTACCTGCTCTGATTTAGGAGCATCTGCATCAGATGTCTCTTAAACGTTACCAGCAGCACCAGTCATACCCCTCCCTGTTACAGCTGTCACGCCTGCGAAGCCGCTTTCGTCCATGCTCGACAGTTGTTCGGCCATGTCAATCTGCTCACCCTCCATCCACGACATCTCATCGCCAAGGCTCCACTCCTGCCAGCGGGCCAAGATCTGCCACTGTCACCACCTGAGTGCCAGAGGCTGACGTACACGGTCACCGTTGCCACCGGGGGGGGGGGGGGATGGGGGGGGGGGGGGACACCAAAGTCCACTGCCGCCGCCAGGGGGGCCGGAAGTCCGCTGCCACGATTGGGGGGACCAAAATACTCTGCCCCCGCTGCCGGGAGGTCTGCTGCCAGGGGGGCCCAATGGCCACTGGTGCTGCCGGGGAAGCCCCATGGCCACTGCTACCGTCGCGGAGGGTCCCGATGTCTTTTGCCACTGCCACCGGGGGAAAATGAGTTGGCAAATTAGTTTTAGTATTTATCTCCCATGTTATTTTTATCATCATTGGAATAATGTTGCAAGCTTCCATTGGCAGGATGAAGTTGCATGATCACAAGATCAGCAGACAGATTAGCATGTAGCAAATTCTGGCCTACTTCTGGGCAGAATGAGCTCATTTTAAAGGAGGATAACACAGACATGGAATATCAAGTATTTTTGATGAGCTTTGACTGCAAGGAAGAAGCTGAAAGTCCCTGCCACAGGCAGGTGAGGACTTGGGTGAAATGGACAAATGACAACACAATTCATACCTCTTCAAAAGTGTCACTTGCCTTTTAAAATTATGACAAGATACTATCTCAGAAGGTAATTATCAAGCACCAAGCACAGAGAAAATGGCCAGTATTTTTGTCGGCCGGAAATGGTGTTGTACTTCTTTCTGTCTAACATGATTGATTTGGGCACCCTCTCCCCTCCCACCACTTCCTGCGGTCACATCTCCAGACTTACAGCATCCTCACCTACTAACTGTGGAAACATTATAACCAGGTTCAGCTAGAACTCAGGAAGACTCCTTTGGCTATTTTAATAAGGTTGACAGTCGTACCACCAAATCAACCTCATAACTCTGCATCTGTTAAAATCAGGGCTGCACGTTATTAGATCCAGTTTGATCTTGCTTGGGTATTTTAACCAGCTTTACAGGTGAAGAGTTCACATTGCAAAGTTGTCTGATTCAGGATAGGGCAATTTTCAAGATCTTCTAACCTCCTGTGGCTGCCCCACTGTGTTAAGCTTCCATGAAAGCCAGTTTTCAAAGGCACATCTATGCATCCATTAGCCAAATGACAAAAAGTTTGCAACACAAAGACAAAATACTTGGAAAGGTAAAATAATGCCACGATTCCAAAAAAACAAGAATTCAACAGGTGCCCCTCCATAAATCTTCGTCCGCGAAGCCAAGCCAAAGAAAGAAGAAAGAAGAAGACTCAAAATGCATTGATATACATGAGGATCAGATCTCTTGGAGGCACTAACTGCAAGACAATCAATATTTCTCTCATGGCTGTATCAAACAATAAATAAAGAGTAAGGAAAAAGGATGTTAGGATCCATGTACACAAATCTTTGAAAGTGGTAAGACAGACTGGGGTTGAAAAATGCACAAATAGCCTTGGGCTAATTTATAGCAGAGGGTCTAGAGCACACATGTCAAACTCTGGCCCGCGGGCCAAATTTGGCCCGCGATATAATTATATTTGGCCCGCAAGATCATTTCAAAAATGTATTAGAGGTGGCCCGCCCTGCAGCGAGAGCCGATGCTGTTTTTTGGTAATGTCACCCCCACCATCCTCCCCCTTCATTGCACATCCTTCCCTACCCCCTAACTATCCCCTCCCCCCTAAAACCACCCCCCTTAAAAGATGGCCAGAATATTCTCAAAAAGGAATCCATAATGGTAAAGTTCCACAAACCTTCTGCTGGGAATTTTCAATAAATATTTAGTTCGGCCCTCGACTTAGTCCAAGTTTTTAATTTTGGCCCTCCGTGAATTTGAGTTTGACACCCCTGGTCTAGAGAGAAAAGTGAAAAAAACTTAAAAGCTCAAGTTTGTTTCATCCAGAGATGTATGCCTAATTTCATGTACTGCACTTTAAGAGTAAAAAGAAAACTTTTGAGAGAATACAGAACAGATTTATTAGAAAGTAGGTTTGCTTTCCTTAGAACAGAGAATTCTTAAATTTTAGACATACAGTACTATAACAGGCCATTTTGGCCCACAAGTCCATGCCGCCCAATTTACACCCCATTAACTTACACCCCAAGTAAGTTTTGAAAAGTGGGAGGAAACTGGTGCCCCCAGAGAAAACCCCACAGATATGGAGAGAATGTACAAACTCCTTACAGTCAGTGCAGGACTTGAACTCTGGTCCAGTCCCGATCGCTGGTGCTGTAAAGGCATTGCGCTAACTGCGAAGCTAGCCATGCTGCCATAAAGAAGGTCACAGATTTGATACAAGTATCAAGCATTGAGCCAGTAAACAGAGAAAACCATTCATAGTAATGGAAGGGTCAAGAACAAGAGGATGCAATTGTAAAATGACTGACAGGAGAGCCATAAGAAATACATGGAAAAACATTTTCACCCACTTAATGGATAAAACTGGAATGTACTTCCTGGAAGGATAACAAAAGCAATAATAAAATATAGGTTAAGTACTTGAAAGAAAAACATATGCAGAGCTACTCCAAAGAATACTGAAGAAGACAAGAAGTTTGTTCTTATGCGTGTTGGCACATGCTCAATGAGTTGAATAGCCCTATCTTGGAAGTACTTACTTGTGATAGCTTCATTATGTAGTAACATCCAGGTTTCCTCATTATGTGATGGTTTACACAGACTGGACTAATGACTGAGGAGAGTCCAAGTTCATTTTCTGCAGTCATGACTGCTGTCAAACCTTCTCGACATCACAGAATATATAATTGGTGAGGACATATTCCAACCAAAGCACACGAATGGATTGGTGAAACAGGAACCATTTACAGATCGAAAACAATCCCGAGTGAAAACAGGAAATGTCAGAGACAGTTAGCATCTGAAGAGTTGGAGGCTTCAGTTTCAGGACAACTTGCCTCATATTGTAAAACATTCAGTTAGGAAATCTAGCAAGTAAGATGGTATGGAGATCCATTGTTCACAAGGAGCAAAGGAGGAGCAAGAAACCAGTGCTGGCATTCATCAATAACCATTTCCAATAATGACAAACTCAGACTGTGAACACTAATTTCTTAAAACTCTCAAACATGAGTAACCTTGATCTTTCATGTATTATACTTGGTTTCTTGTACCTAAGGGATAGGCCAGTTCATACTCTAATTCCTGTAAATGGCTTAATGACTGCCCATTTTTATACCTCATTGAAATGTTAACTCTGAAGACCAGAACTCTTACAAAAGCAAGACAACACGAGAGTTTGATCAGTATTCTTCTACATGGTCGTTTTCCACGGTGCCAAGATACTTCAGAAAGTTTTAAAAGTCAACCAGGCCAAAAGTGGGACAAGAACAGCTCTAAGGCTGAAAACATCAGAAACCATCCCATCTAAGCTGAAAAATGAGTAGGCAAGTGAAAATTCAGCAACAACTGAAGCAGTGAACTTTGTGATTTGAGGAAGGTGCAACTACCTGAAGAGTAAACTGACCATCATCTCGGGTGTTGGAAGGTACTGCAGCTGCTCTAACAGTAAGAGACTTACAAGTTGAAGTTAAATACCTCAATAACCTTTTGCACACTGACTATTGCCACAAATTTTGAAAGAAACCTCAATAAATCTGGACATTTAGAAGTGTCCAGATTTATTGATCTCTATTTCAAAATGTTAAAATATGAGAAGGCTTCACAAGCCATTTTCAGGTGGAATCACCTGGAGAATGTGGCTCTGGAGCAGGCTGTGGGTGTCTGCGAAGGGACATTCAGGTGCAGCGCTGAAGGAGGTGTTCTGCCACCTGAAAGGTCTGAAGTGGGGAGAGGGGCCGCAGAGCAAACACCAGCTCTGGAGTCTGGGCAGGGGCAGCCTTCTGACATCTCGTCTCCCCGCTGCCTGACAGGTGCCGGCGGGGGACTGCGGGGCTGGGGCGGCTGTCCCAGAGAAATCTGGACTTACTGAAAGCTCTCACCTTTTAAATTTAGCAGGATATTGTGTACGTGCGTAAGCACTACAGATGCACAGCGGCAACAAGCAACGACTTTATTTTTCTTTAAAATGTTCGTTTTGATAAATTAACCACGTTGTATTT
The DNA here is from genome assembly GCF_036971445.1 of Narcine bancroftii. Classification (NCBI taxonomy): domain Eukaryota; kingdom Metazoa; phylum Chordata; class Chondrichthyes; order Torpediniformes; family Narcinidae; genus Narcine; species Narcine bancroftii. The sequence continues at coordinate 81,132,645 of NC_091471.1, forward strand.
ACTGATGAATAAACTGTCACAATTCACCTGTTCATCTCCTCTTTATTCCACCTTAAATTTGAATTTTAAAATTACTGCCCAAGAATCCAGAAAATCAGGACCAACCCAATCCCCGAGCAGTCCGGATTTTTGCAATAAGTATCATAAACCATTTCAGTTCTTCGTTGGTAATTTAGCACCATCTCACAACCTCAAACTACAACGAAAAAACAGGAGTAGCAATATTTTCCACTGCTGGAGCACCTTACTCAACTGGAAAGCACCTGCACCTCGAGGGCAGAAACAATTTACAACAACTCAAACAACTTCTCAGGGCAGGATGAGAAATCTCAATAGTACGGCCGCCCCAGCCCCGTAGTCCCCCGCCGGGGTACTGTCAAGCAGCAGGGAGTTGGGTCGCCAGCTGACTGTCATCAGCCCGCCCCGTGCTAGGCACCTGAAAGCAGCTAGCAGCTTTGCCTGAGCTGCTTTCAGGTGCAACAGGGGATTCTCGGAGCAGAATATTATACCTACAAGAGAAGGGTTAGGTAGGTAAACCTCCTGGCCGGGTTCTCTACTTTCAGGTGGTCACCCGACAGCCGCATAGGAGTACGATAGGCAGCTTTACAGTCAAGTATTGTGGCTACATTTAAAACTATGAAAACTGAACATAATACACAAGTTGCGGATCTATCTGGCAGTTAAGAGGAAACTAAAATTACAATATATACTAATAAGATAACCTTTGTAATGGGTGTGATTTATTTTTGTAACATTGTAAACGGTTTATCATCATCGTCAGATTACGTTACACATCCATGCAGTAAACATAATTTCCATCTTAAAACTCAAGGTGAAGTCAGAAGCCAGAAGATGGCTTGCCATCCAATTTTCCTTCCCATTGGTAAAGGAAATTCCAGTACAGAACATAAATGTTTTGTTTAAATGAAAGAAGACTGTCTCCTGCAGAAGCCAATGGAGCTGGGGTACAGCTATATTGATTATACCTTAAGAATGTGCCTGCAGAAAACTCAGCCAAGACCATCAAAGATCTCCTCTGGTAGTCACAGTTCAACATTTCTTTGGGACTACTGGATGTTAGCAATAAAACTTGACTGACAAACAAGGGTAAATGTAACTGCCCAAACTGCACCCAGTAATGAACAATTAGGCAGAGATTGCAACTATTCAGTTTGTTACCTCTAAGTCATAGTTTTCCATAATGTGACATATTCATTCCAATTATTAAACAGTACATCTGCAATAGCAAGTGAAAGCAACAATTGTGTGGAATAAAAAGGAGTCGACTTACTACCAGTAGAACAACTGGAATTAAAGTGCCAGCTAATAATTGGTAGGATATGGTGTCTTCTTTGTATGGGTACTTGAGGGTTTCATCATTACAGTAAAATCCACGTCTGAATGGAGAGCGAATCGATGAAAGAATTGCAAAAGGCAATCCAGCTAGTAAAGCAACAAGAAACCAATCTGTAAGTTTAATCAAATACGATATAATTGATTGGTTGATTCCAAACTTTATCTGATGTAATCGCACCACTTCACTCACAACAGGCTACAGACCACAAGCTTAAAACAATTTGAAGAAACTTCATATTGCACATGAAGTCACACACATAGACTTCTCTGGGTTCATAATAATGGAAGGCAGAAGTGCTGGTAGTCTCTGAGGCCATGTGCATTCCACCGTCCAGGTGAGGAGCAGCAGTCAACAGGACTGTCATCCAACCATTTCAGGGCTATAGATTGTGCATGATTTGGTGAGTAGTAAAATAGAAAAAATATTGTTTTAAAAACATCAGATTGAAAATAAACAACCGAGAATCAGACAAAAAAGATAATGAAATCAGACAAAAAAGATAATGAAATATTAAGTGATTGATTCTCACAAGTTAATAAATATTCAATTTCCTGTAATTTTAACAGACCACTTTAGACTTGAACTTGTGTTTACAGGGAGCAGTAATTCCAAGCTCCATACAATAAATAGTTGATAAAGATGCCAAAAGTGGAATGACTATTTATTTCAACATAGTTATGTTCTTTAATTTGTATTGGGGATCACTTTCACAGTCAAATATGTGTATATGGTGATATTTCTTTGGGTTTACGATCACTTGAAATGAAGGTAAGAGCCAGAAAGGGGGGGGAGGGGGAAGAAAAAAAACCCAATCTTATCACAGTGACTTTAAAAAACATTTTTTGTCAGAACCAAAATATCCTGCAGACTTCATGAGTTCGTGCAGTTGGCCCAAAGATGAGAAAATGGGAGACAATCAAAACAGTCAATTGACATGCAAGGACCAACATCCAGTGTGCATACTGATATGAACAGACTTTTAAATTCATGTAACTGGCTAAAGATGTTTATAATAAAGAGGCATTTAGGCATGTGAACAGGCAGGAGGTGGAGGGGTATGGACAATGTACAGGCTGATGGAATTGTTGGCACAGAAATCTGCTGAAGGGATTGTCCTGTGCTGTTCTAAATAGTCCTTGTGAACTGGAAACAATAACAACAGTAAGTTTGATAACCTGCTGCATGTACAGCAGATGTTATGAAATAGTTTTTCAAAATAACATTTATTATCTCGACATTGTTAACACTAAACAGTAGAACTTGATAATTACAATATATAGATTAAGAGAATTCAGGACTGTTACACGCTGAGCACCAGTGCACCTCAGGGCCGTGAGCTCAACCTGCTCCTGTTCATGTTACTGAGCCACGAATGCAATGCCAGATCCAGCTCCAACAGAGTCATCAAGTTTACAGATGACACAACAGTAGTTGGCTTCATCAGTAACAATGATGATTGGTACTACAGAGAAGAGGGGGAAAATCTCTTGATATGATGCAAGAATAACGACCTGAATTGCAACATGGACAAGATAAAAGAGATGATTGTGGACTTTCAGAAGGACCAGGAAAAACCATCCTCCACTACACATTAAATAACTCAGTATTGGAAAGAGTAGAGAGCACCAAGTTCTTCAGTGTCCACTTAAGAAGTGACCTATGCTGGACTTGTGATATCTCCGACTAATCAGGAAGGCACAATAGCAACTGCACTTCCTTAGAAGTCTGAAGGAGGCAAGGCGATTGGCCACCATCCTATCAACTTTCCACAGGAGCTCTATTGAGAGGGTCCTGGTTGGCTGCATCATTGTGGAAAAGCTGCCAATCAGCAATAGATGGGAGGTGAATTCACAGAGAAGATCTCCTGCCCCCATCCATCAATGTGATCTACCAGGATTGTTCTTTGAAGAGGGTTCACAAAATTGTTGAGGACCGCTAACACCCCACACAGCAACTTCCAGCTACAGGAGTACCAGAGCCAGAACTACGAGACTGAGAAACAACTTCTGCTGAACGACTGAATGAACTGCTCATACAAATCCTCTGAGACTCCACTATTTATTAAACAATATTTATTATTTTTATACATGTATTCATATATACTGCCTATCATTTATCCATATTTGCATTGTCTGGTTTGCATGATTTTGCCCTGAGGACCAGAGCATGCTGTTTCATCAGGTTGAACCTTAACTAGTACCACACATTGTTGCACACCTGCCCTTTACCTCTCCTATGACGCACTGAATGAACCCAACATTTCCCTGGATTGGTAATACACAATAGTTTTTGGCGTTGATGACAAGGTTTCTTCAGATACAAAATGATGAAAGAGAATCAGTTTTTACTTTTCAGGCCAACCAGAGCTTTTAAAGTTCTGCCATTGTTTGAAATTGTCCATAATTGGAAGGTTTTTTTTTTGACACAGGCTGATTTAAAAAGATAATTTAACAGAACCTTGTTTGGGATCACAAAAGTGAAACAGCATTCTGTGACTAGATACCAATTGAGTGACACCAAAGTATAATAATTTTAATTATCTTGAAAGTCCCAGGGAGTGAAACCATTTGCATTCCAGCAAACGCCCTGCAGTGTTTGACAAGACATTTCCTGATTAAATTAAAGTTAATTCCATAAAATGTTTGTTACAAACTCTTATACATTGAAACAGCATGTCAGTTCTTAGCAATGTCAATTCAGCAACACTTGCTATGAAACTAGTCCAAAAGGTCAAAGCATTACTGACAAGTAACAAAAAAATTCAAAGTTAAGCAGAAATAGGAAGTGAAATTTAACATCTCTATTGTATTCTAAAATATTCCAGCAGGATACATGCAAAGGAGGCAATGGACTGACATTTCTGCAGCCTTCACTGGCAATTGCTTTTGACCTTCTCCCAGAATATCCCAGGCACCTCACCAGAGCAGCTGTACTTTGCAAAGTCAACGAGTCAGACTGAAACCTAATCTGTCTCCTTCAGTCTGTGATAACCATGAAAGTGATGAGCCAAACTTTGAGAAGGGGTAGGCTTTTTCCTATAGTGTGACAATCAGAAGTGCACACAATATTCCAGCTGTACCCTATCCAATTTTTCATAACAAAATACAAAGACCTTCCTGCTTTTATACACTCTGCCCTTGCTAATAAAGGCAAACATCTTTTATGTCTTCTTCACCATCTATGCTGACAGCTTTCAGGATCTTTGACTTGAATGCCAAGATATCTATGTTTCTCAACAATCCTCAAGGCCTTGCCATTTGGAACTCAACACATATTATGACTTGAAGCAAAATTTAACATTATTCTCTCCCTGTGGCTAGCTACAATTTGGATACAATCTAATACTGCATCCACTTTTTGCCTCCTTTCATCACACAAAGATATTCTGTCTGATTCTAAGGAAGAAACCTTGTGTTGCAGGCAACAAAGATGGGATTCAAATCAACCAAGAAGTGTAATGCACTGACTTCAGGGTATACTTGGAATGAATAGCCCAGAAGGTGCAGAGCTAGTACTAATTTAGGAGGCACTGACACTACTTTGAAAATGAGGGGATAATGAAATAGATTTAGTGTAAATGGATGGTTGACAGTCAATCCAGACTCTGTGGGCTGAAGGACATTTCTGTTCTTTATTTCTCTACGACTCTGTTCAAATCACATAGATTGGCGGCTCAGAACAACATTGGGTAGGGGGGGGGGGTTAGTTTTGAGTGAACTGTCCATCAGAAAAATCTTGAAAATCTACTTTTTCATGGTTTCCCAAATGGATCCTAATCTTAGTATGACGCATTTGTCAGAAAGAGACATTTCCTTTCAGGAGAGCTGACTAATCTTCATTGAACCAGGTGAAACACTGAAGTCTGCAGATGCTGTGATTGTAATAAAAACTCACCAAAATGCTTGAGGAATAGTCTTTCAGCATCCATAGGAGACAAAGATATTTTGCCAATATTTCAGGCCTGAGCCTTTCTTCAATGAATAAGCAAAAAATATATACAAAGAGTAAAGGAGAGATACAGGACCGATTGAAAATGATGCTGGAGAAATTTTAATGGGTAACAAAGAGATGGCAGAGGAACTAAATGAACATTTTGTGTCTTCACTGAGGAAGACAATAGCAAAATACCTGATAGTCAGAGGTCTCAGGGAATAGAATTAAGTACAGTCAGAATAACTCGAGAGATAGTGCTTAGTAAGTTAAATGGACTAAAAGTAGATGTCTCCTGGGCCGGATGAGGTGCACCCATGGGTTCTAAAGGATGTGGCTTTGGAGATTGTGCAGACATTGGAATTGATTTTCCAGAAATCAATAGTCTCTGGCATGGTTCTGGAGAATTGGAAGGTTGCCTTAATTACTTTATTCTTTAAATATAATATACCAAATTGAACTGTTTAACACAATATCAAGACTTCCAGACAACATTCAGTGAGAACCTAAATAAGTGAAAGTTAATTAAAATTGGTTTAAAACAATTACAGGTGAGTTATTGATCTTTTTAGAAGTCTAATGAGGCAATTGCAGACAAGAGTAAAGGTCATTAAGGGATCAGTCATTTTGAAGAAATTTCACCCCTCAAAATGGTTTCCCTCCAAAGAGCTGCAGTTGTTGAATTACTGAATATTTACAGCAGATAGGATTTGGACCATGGAAATCAAAAGATATGGAGATCAAAGAAAAAAGTGGACTTGAGGTATAAGCAAGATCACCACAATTTTACTGAATGGCACAGCAAGGCTAAGGAGTTAATTATCTACTCTGATAATTTAGAAAGGATTGATACAACAAATAGAGAAACATGATATCTGGCTCTCCTTAAAGCTGGGACACTCAGGAGAGAGGTAATGAAAGACATCACAAAGAATGACAGAATGAAAACAGGGTCTTTGGCCCATTGCTTCTACGCTGACTATTAATCCTGTTTTCCTTCCCATTCACATCATCACCTCGACCAGCTTCCCTGAATTCTCTACTATCCATTGTCACTTGAGGCAATTAACAATCAACCTTCCACTCAAACCCTTCTGGAATGTGGCAGGGAACAGAAATCCCAGAGAAAAGCTACCTGGTTATGAGGGCAGGTGAAAACTCTACACAGAGATCAAGATCTAACCCAGGTCTCCAGGGCAATGAAACAGTGATGACAATTGCAGTGCCACTGTGCCTATTCAGGAATGGGTAGAACTCTTCTCCACAAAATATCATACATTAGCTCAATTAATATTACAAGATCTAGGATTGATATATTTCCAATAATCATGCAAAAGATATGGAAATGGCCATGGGAGACACCATCTCTCTGATCCTCCACTCAGCCCTGGAACACCTGAACTCCATGGATATCAGTGCCAGCCTACTACTAATAGACCATAGCTCCACCTTCAATACCATAATACTTAACAAACTCATTCCAAAACTGGCATTCCACTCTGCAACTAGATCCTTAACTTGTGGTATAGCAGACCATAATCAGTGAAGATGGGTAACATTTCCTCACAAGCACAGTCAACATTGGCACTCCTGAAGGATGTATACTTAGCCCTCCACCATACTTCCTCTACTCCCATGACTGTACAGTAAAATACCATTCCAATTCATCTTTAAATTCACTAACGACCCCACAGTTGTAGGCCAGGTATCAATAATGAGGGGACAGAATACAGAAGGGAGAGTGGCACAGTTTCAACCTCCATCTCTCTCAATCGCACTTCAGCCCACACTGAGTGTACAGAGTCACCAGCATCCAATTGGAATTAAATGCTTTCAATTACCTGACCAGGACCAACCATGTGGACATCCCAGTCAAGAAAGCATACTGATGCCTCTACAATTAAAAAAAACCTAAATTCATCATGTTCTTTAACAATTTCTGCAGGTACATCATCAAATGCAAATATGCCTCACACATCACAGTGCAGTATGGGAGCTGCTCTGCTCAGAGCATTGTGCAAACTTTGTTCACCGCCATGGACTCCATCTTCATTTTCCAACACATTGAAGGACCCATCACACCCATTGAGGAGAAGGCAAAAGACTATGATATGACATATCAAGAGCCTTACTGACAATTCCCTGCCTGTGGTCATCAATGAACCTCAATAGTGCTCTCATGCTACCTTTGGTTTGTACTAGCATTCATTTCAAGAGGAATAAAATACAAGAACAGGAATATGATGTTGAGGCTCTAAGGTACTGGTGAAACCTCATTTGGAGTGCTGCAAGCAGTTTTGAGTTCACATTTAAGAAAAGATGTAATGTTGGAAAGAGTTCAAAGGAGGTTCACGAGGATGATTCTGGGAACAAAAGGGTTATCATAGGAGGAGGTTTTGACAGCTCTTGGCCTACTCATGCTCCCTCCTGAGAATGCCATGAACTCTATCTGAGATCTCTTGGACCTGGCACCAGGAGGCAACACATCATTCAGGATTCTCAGTCTCTTCTGTTCCACTCACTATGGAATCCCCTCTCACTACCACTCACCTCTTCTCCTCCCTTCCCTTCTTAGCCACAAGACCAGATTCTGTGCCAGAAACCTGATCACAATGGTTTGTTCCTGGTAGCTCATCCACCCCAACTATATCTAAAATTGTATACTTGTTATTGAGAGGAGCGGCCACAGGGGTGCCCTGCACTGACTGCCTGTTCCCTTTCCCTCTCCTGACTGTCCCCCAGGTACCCTTCTCCAACATTTAGTGTCCCTGTAATTCATGTCAATCACCCCTCAGCCTAACAAATGATTCAGAATTCAATCCAACTCCTTAACTTACTTTGTAAAGAGCTACAGTTGGATGCATTTCTCACAGATGAAGACATCGGGGATACTGATGGTTTTCCTGACTACCCACATTCTGCAGGAGGAACATTCCCCTGCCATGTCACCACAACGCCAGCCTCTTCTCACCAAAACCCCTTGAGCCAAAGCTTTAGCATTTTGACACAGACCAAGACTCTTGGACCAAAGCCAGCCTGCCCACTCCCTCAATGCCCATTCTGCTATACAGTCCCTCACTTTTATAGCGATGCCTAGGTCACCTGACCTTGATTGCCCAATCAGCTTCTTCCCGCTCATTTTTTAAAAATTTATTGGTATAAGATAGTTTATAGGAATGTTTACACGATGATGCTGCTGCAAAACCACAAATTGAACATGCATTGAAGATTGTAAAATGTTCACAGCAAACAAACAGCAATTAAACAAAAATCCTGATACTGAAAAATCATAAAATTCCTATTGCTAACTCCAGCTTAACTTTGTTCCCCAAATAAAGTCAATATAGTAAAAAAAAGCATATAATATGAAATCAAACCCAAGGCCAATCATGTAACCAGTAACAACGACGAGCCACAAAACAGAGCAAAGTACAGAAAATAGAATTATGGTGCAACATCAAATTAAGTTTTTCCACAATTCTCTGATAATGATATGTCAATATGAATCTTGATAGGGATAAACCCAGTCAATAAACCACACAGAACAAAATAACCCAAAAGTATGAAGTCTCAGGTTTAATTCCTAGTCTGTTCCAAGTCAATTAGTGTCAGAAACCAAGCCAATAGCAACTCTCTGAATAAACAGGAAAAAGGTGGCAAAGTTCTTGCTCTGATTTCAGAAATTGCAATAAACATGGAAGAGTACACCAGAGGAACAAGCCCTTTGGCCCACAACATCTGCACTAAACATGATTACAAATTACCTGTTTTCTACCCCTGGCATATTCATGCATCTATAGCCTCTTAAATGCTACTATTGTGCCTGCTTCAGTCACCTACTGTTCTTTGTGATAAAGCTCAAATTTAGACACAGCACAGAAACAGGCCCTTTTGGCCCACAAGCTTGTGCTACCCCATTGATCTACAACCCTCAGTGTGTTTCGAACAGTGGGAGAAAACCCACACAAACACAGACACAGGGAGAATGTACTAACTCCTTACAGAAAGCATGGGATTTAAATTCTAGTCCTGATCGCTGGTGCTGTAATATGTTCCGCTAACCATGCCACCCATGACCTGTACATTTCCTTTAAATTTACCTCCACTCAAATTAAACATACAGTGTCCTCCATAATGTTTGGACCAAAGACACTTTTTTCCTTTATTTGCCCTTGTTCTCCACAGTTTGAAATTTGTAATCAAATAATTCACATGTAATTAAAATGCAGATTTTATTCAAGGTTCTTTTGGATTTTGACTAGGGACTGTGGGAAAAAGCTGCGAGCAAGGGGCACAGCAAGCAGGTTCCAAGCATATAAATAGGTAGCGGGATCGCTTTAAGTGATCTTTTGGATCTCTCCATTGGTCAATTAGTTCTAACCAATAAAAAGGGTCGGAGGCAGGTTGGGGGGATAGCTCAAGCAGAGCTTGATTCCAATAAGGTAAGATCTTTGATTATAAGGTAGGAAGGACAGTGGAATGCTCAAATTGCAGGATGTGGGAAATCTGGGACAGCACAATTGTCTTTGATGACTAAATCTGCAAGAGGGGCATCCAGCTGCAGCTCCTGGGAGACCATGTTAAGGAACTGGATGAACTCAGAATCATTCAGAAGGCAGAGGCAGTTATAGAAAGGAGCTTCAGGGAGACAGTCACCCCTAAAAGTCAGGAGAGAGGTAACTGGGTGACTGTTAGGAGAGGGAAGGGGAAGAGGCAGACAGTGCAGTGCACCCTGTAGCTGTTCCCCTCAACAATAAGTATACTGCTTTGGATACTGTTGGTGGGGAGGAATGATCTTCCAGGGACAAGTCGAGGTGGTCACATCTCTAACACAGAAGTTGGCCCCTCGGCTCAGAAGGGGGGGGCGGGAGAAGAGGAGAGCTATGGTAAATGGGGACTCATTGGTTAGGAGAGCAGAGGGTGCCCTGCACTGTCTGCCTCTTTCCCTTCCCTCTCCTAATAGTTTCCTGCCTTTTAGGGGTAGCTATCTCCCTGAAGCTCCTCTCTACAATTGCCTCTGCCTCTTGAACAAGATCGAGGTGTGCCTCCCAGGTGCCAGATTCAGGATATCTCTGATCCAGTTCATAGCATTCTGGAGGGGAAGGACAGCAGCCAGATGTCATGGTCCATGTGGGGAACCAATGACATCGATAGGAGTAGGGATGAGGTCCTGAAGAAGGAAATATAGGGAGTTACGAAAGAAGTTAAAAAGCACGATCTCAAAGACAGTAATCTCAGGATTGCTGCCTGTGCCTCTTACCAGAGAGATTAGGACCAGGAAGTTGTGGCTGATGAATGTGTGGCTGAAGATTTGGGGCAGGGGTTCGGATTTCTTGATCATTGGGATATCTTCTGGGGAAGGTCTGGCCAGTACAAAAAGGGCAGGCTGCACCTGAACTGGAAAGGGAACAATATCCTGGAGGGCAGGTTTGCTAGAGCTTTTGGGCAAGATTTAAACTAGTTTGGAAGGGGGATGGGAATCAGCATGTGAGGGCAGAGACTTGGGTAGAAGGATAAAAGCATGATGCAGCTCCTGGGAGACCATGTTAAGGAACTGGATGAACTCAGAATCATTCAGAAGGCAGAGGCAGTTCTGAGATGGTGAGGAAGGACAGGCAGGGGACAAAACATAAATGTAGCCAGTTAGAGGGGTTGAAATGTGTCTCTTTCAACGCGAGGAGTATTAGGAATAAAGGGGATGAACTTAGAGCATGGATCAGTTTGTGGAACTATGATGTTGTGGTCATAACTGAAACTTGGCTGGAGGAAGGGCAGAATTGGCTGATGCAGGTTGTGGGGGCTAGGTGTTTTAAAAGGAATAGGATGGGAGGTAGAAAAAGGGGGAGGGGAGTAACATTACTGGTGAGGGATAGTATCATGACTATAGAAAGGGAAGATGCTGCAGAGGGTGTGTCCACTGAGTCAATGTGGGTGGAAGTCAGAAATAGGAAGGGAGCTACCACTGTGCTGGGAATAGTCTATAGGCCCCCCAAATAGCCCTTTGGGACCAAGGAGCAAATTACCAGGCAGATTTTGGAATGGTGCAGGATATACAGGATTGCAGTTATGTGTAATTTCAACTTCCCTAATACTGACTGGCACCTCCTGATCTCAAGAGGGATAGATGGGGCTTAATTTGTTAGGTGTGTTCATGAAGGATTTCTGACAGTATGTGGACTGGCCAACAAGAGGAGAGGCTATACTGGATCTAGTTCTGGGTAATGAACCTAGTCAGGAGGCAGACCTCTCGGAGGGGGAGCATTTTGATGAGAGTGACCACAACTCCCATAGTTTCAGCATAGCTATGAAAAGGATAAAAATAGACAAATTGGGAAAGTGCTTAACTGGGGAAGGGCTAATTATGAAGGGATGAGGCAGGAACTAGCAAGAGTAATTGGAAACAGATGTTTAAGGGTGAAAACACAGAACTAATGTGGAGGAAGTTTAGGGACCACTTGCGCTGGGTTCAGGATAGGTTTGTCCCACTGGGGCAAGGAAAATGAGGTAGGAAAAGGGATCCATGGCTGTCAAAACAGGTGAGGCAATTAGTCAAGAGGAATAAAGAAGCATATGTTAAATATAAGAAGCAGGAAGGGCTCATGAGAAATATATGGTAGCCAGGAAGGAGCTTAAGAAAGAACTTAGGAGAGCTCGAAGGAGGAAAGTAGGATTAAGGAGAAACCCAAGGTGTTCTATGCATATGAGAAGAACAGAAGGATGACTGGAATGAAGGTGGGGCCGCTAAAAGGATAAAAGAGGCAACATGTGCCTGGAGGCAGAGGAGGTTGGGGATATCCTAAATGAATACTTTGATTCAGTATTCACAAGAGAAAAGGTCCTTGGTCATGGTGAGGTCGAAATAGAACAGGTCTTTGTGCTGGACAATGTTGAGATTAAGGAAGAGGAAGTGTTGGGTTGTCTTAAAAACATCAAGATTGATGTCCCCAGTTTGCTGTAGGAAATGAGAGAAGAGATAACTGGGGCAGTAGCTATGATCTTTGAATCCACTTTGACTGCAGGGGAGGTGGCAGAGGGATTGGAGAATGGCAAATGTAATCCCCTTGTTTTTAAAAAAGATAATAGGGAGAATCTTGGGAATTACAGACCATTGAGTCTTACATCAGTGGTGTGTAAATTAGTGGAGAGGATTCTTAAGGATAGGATCTATTAGCATTTGGAGGTACAGTCTACTCCAGGATCATCAGCATGGCTTTGTGAAGGGAAGGTCATGCTTCATGAGCCTAATTGAGTTGATGAGGGCAAGGTGGTAGATGTGATTTGCATGTATTTTAGCAAGTCATTTGACAAGGTCCCCTACGAGAGCTTCATCCAGAAAATCATGAGGCATTGGATCAGTGGAACCTCGGCTGTGTGGATAAAAAAAAACTGGCTTGCAGGTGGAAAGCAGAGAGTAGTAGTGGAAGGAAAGTATTCTTCCTGGAGGAGAGTGATTAGTGGAGTGCCGCAAGATGTGTTCTGGGACCCCTGCTTTTTGTGATTTTTATAAATGACTTGGGATGATGAGGCAGAAGGATGAGTCAGTAAGTTTGCAGATGACACGAAGGTTAGAGGAGTTGTGGATGGAGCTGAAGGATGGAAGAGGTTACAAAGGATATGAACAGGATGCAGAGTTGGGCAGAAAAGTGGTAGTTGCAGTTCAATCTGGATAAGTGTGAGGTGATTTATTTTGGAAGGACAAACCAGAAGTCTGAGTACAGGGTTAATGGTCAGTTACTTAAGAGTGTGGATGAACAGAGGGACCTTGAGGTGCAAATTCATACATTCCTCAAGGTCGCTGCACAGGTTGATAGGATCATTAAGAAGGCCTATGGATGCTGGGCTTTATTAATCAGGGAATTGAGTTCAGGAGTCGAGAGGTCATCCTGCAACTCTACAAATCTCTGGTAAGACCACACTTAGGAGAATTGTGTTCAGTTCTGGTCACCTCATTAATAGAAAGGATGTGGAAGCTATGGAGAGGGTGCAGAGGAGATTTACCAGGATGTGGCCTGGATTGGAAAATGTCTTATGAGGCAAGGTTAGCAGAGCTGGAACTTTTCCCTTTGGAGTGTAGAAGACTGAGAGGAGATTTGATAGAAGTCAACAGGATAATGAGAGGCATAGATAGGGTGAACAGTCAGCACCTGTTTTCCAGGGCAGGAATAGCAAACACCAGAAGACATAGAGTGAAAGGAGGGAAGTTTAAGTGATACATCAGGGGCAAGATTTAAAAAAAAACAGATAGTTGTGGGTGCCTGGAATGCCTTTCCAGGGATGGTGATGGAAGCTGAAACATTAGGGGCATTTAAAAGACTCCTAGACAGGCATATGGATGAAAGAAAAATAGAGGGTTACAGGGTAGGGTGGGTGTACAACTTTTTTAAAGAACATATGGGTTGGCACAACATCAAGGACTAAAGAGCCTGTACTGTCCTATAATGTTCTATGTTATTTGTATGTATTTTGGTTTGACCATGTAGAAATTACAATACTTTGTATACATAGTCCCCTCATTTCAGGGCACCATAATGTTTGGGACATTTGGCTTCACAGGTGTTTGTAAGTACTCATCTTTGTTTAATTGCTACATTGGTGCAGGTATAAGAGATCTAGGTTTACATCTAAGCTTTTTGATCACCTTTGGAGTCTGTATTTGCCATTTTTCAACATGAGAACAAGAGTTGTGCCAATGAAAGTCAAAGAAGCCATTATAAAGCTGAAAAACAAGAATAAAACAGCAAGAGGCATCCCCCAAACCAAAGAATTACCAAAAATCAACAATTTGGAACATAATTAAGAAGCAAGGTCAAACAGGTGAGCTCAGTAATCACAAAGGCACTGGTATTCCAAAGAAAACTTCACTGCTCATGACAGATGAATTCTTATCATGATGAAAATAAATCCTCAAATGTATGTCCGACAGATCAAAAACACTCTTCAGAAGGTAGGTGTGGAGATGTCAACGACTACTGTCTGAGGAAGACTTAAAGAACAGAAATATAGAGGCTACATTACAAGATGCAAACCACTAATTGGCCACAGAAAGGATGGCCAGATTAGAGTTTGCCAAGAAATATTTAAAAGAACCTGCAGAATTCTGGAAAAAGGTCTTGTGGACAGATGAGACCAAGATTAACCTGTATCAGAATGACAGCAAGAGCAAAGTGTGGAGGTGTAAAGGAACTGCCCAAGATCTGAATCATACCATCTTTGCAATGGTTTGCATCTTGCAGTGTTGCCTCTTTATTTCTGTTCATGGTCTTCTGCAGACATGAGTCCTTAACATATCAACACTCCCTCTGAAGAGTGTTTTTGATCTGTTGGATATACGTTGGGGATTTTTCTTAATTATGATGAGAATTCTTCTGTCATCAACAGTGAAGGCTTCCTTGGAATACCAGTCCCTTTGCAACTGAGCTCACCAGTATGCTCTTTCTTCTTAAGGATGTTCCAAACTGTTGATTTTTGGTAATCCTACAGTTTGGGTGATTTCTATCCTATTTTATTCTGGTTTTTCAGCCTCATAATAGCTTCTTTGGTCCTCCTGTTGAAATATGGCAACTACAAACTCCAAAGATTATTAAAAGCTTAGAAGCAAGCTTAGCTCTCTTTTACCTCCACCAATAAAGCAATTAAACATCTCACAAACATAATGGTGCCCTGAAATGAGGGGACTGTGTATAAAAATTGCTGTCATTTCTAAATGGTCAAACCAAAATGTATACAAATAACCTTGAATAAAATCTGAAATGTGCACATTCATTATATGTGAATTGCTTTATTGTAAGCTTTATTGGAGCACAGGTGCAAATAAAGGGAAAAAAAAGTGTCTGTCACAAATATCATGGAAGGCACTGTATGTCCTCTCATCTGCGCTATATTTACTATGCTAGGAAAAAATTCTGACTAACCTATTTATGTCTCCCATAATTTCAGGAACTTCTATCAAGTCTTCCCACAGCTCCCGATGCTTTAGAAGAAACAACGCAAGTTTGTCCAACCTCTCCCCATAGCCTATACCCTCTAATCTAGGCAAGATCTTGGTAAATCTATTCTGTCCCTTTCCAATTTGGAATGACCAGAATTGTACACAACATTCCAATGTGGCCTAACCAAATTTTATATATCTGCATCGTGACTTCCTTACTCTTATACTTAATGTCCCATCCACTGACTGCAACCATGTCCTATGTCTCCTTTACCACTCTATTTGCAATGGTCACTTCCTGGGAATGATAGACTTAGATCTCCAGATCCCTCTGTATATTAATGCTATTAAGGGTCCTGCCAATAACTGTGTACTTTTCCCATGCATTTGATCTCCCAATGTACAACACTTGCCCAGATTAAAATCCATTTACCATTTCTTTGCCAATATCTGTAACTCTGCCAGCCCTGACACCTCCCCACCACCACCGCTGGTCCCCGACACCTCCTCACTGCCACCACCAGTCCCCAGCTACAGTCCCCACTCCTGCCCAGGAGCCCAAGATTACTTTTTTGAGGCAGAAGGCACCGCACCCAATGTTGAGAATGGAGTTGCTGTCACCGACTCCGGGTGCAGCTGATACTGAAAACTTGGATCCAGCTCTGTTTGGCATCTTCTCTGCCAGAAGCAAAGATTTTGTTTTGTGCCACAGAGCTTTGTTGTTACCAAACTGGCACAACAGAGCATCAGAGCCCCACATGGCAAGTCAGGTAGTGAATTTTGTTTTCACCTTGTTAAGTTAGTGCTAAAAAAATTTTGGTTTTTGAATCTTTTCGGAACTTTGGGGTACTCAACCTGTACCAACAAATGCAGTACCTGTACTTTGAAGGGAATACAACAAAGAAATTAATGGAGGAAATTAAGGCTTTTGTGCATGAGAAGCTAAACATTTTACTTAAAGATATGGTTTCTGTTAATGTGCACAAAATAAGTCTAATGGGTTGCAATAGAAACCTTCAAATAAATTATCAGATTTGGTTTTGATTTCCACTGTGCCCACTCTTTGTTTCCAAACAGTGACTCCTCAGTAAGCTTAAGGATTTTGGTCTACTTATTTTACATTAGCATAGACTTAGAAGTGCATGGATGTGTTCAAATCCAAACACAGCAAAGAGGGAACTTATGTAATTTAATAAATATTAATCTTTGAAAAATTCCATACAGAAATGGTAAGCACAATATTAGTGAAGTGCTGTAAAACCCTATCCAGTTCACTATGCTTTCTTTGACCAGACAGGCCATTGTGCAACTCCAGACCTACCAATATTTTTGATTCTCAAATAGCTCCTCCCTTCAGCAACCATTAGGGATGGTCAATAAATGCTGTCTCTGCCAGCAACATCCACATTCCATTCTTCAAAAAAAAGCACATGTCCCAGCAATGACACCACTGATAGACTGGCAAGGAGTTTAACTTATGCAAGAACAGTACAGCCATTCAATCTATTCCCAATTGTTTTTTCCACCCGAAAATTGTGAACCTTTGGAATATATTGCCAGCTGGGTGGGTTGGCGGTTGCCAATTATCTGATTACCTTCATAGGAAGGCTGGCCTGGTTCCAGACTTTTTTAGTTGACAACATAAATCTAAAAAAATAACATGGCCAGGTAATGATTGCCAAAAGGGAATCAAAGGCCAATGCATCTTTTTTCTCTTCTGAGCCTGAGGCTTTGTCCCAGGAGATTGCAGGGTTAACAGTGCTAAGAAGTACAATGGTTTGGCCAATTCAGTGGTTAATTTGGTGGACCACCTACTCTATTTTCAATCATCTATTTCATATTTTCTCATTTGAATTATGTGGAGGCTTTAGAAAGAATACAGAAGAGATTTGCCAGGATTGGAGGGTAGGAGCTATGAGGAGAAGTTGGACAAACTTGAGTTGTTTTCTCCGGAGTATTAGAGACTGAGGGGAGATCTGATAGAATTTCATAAAATTATGAAAGGGCAAACAGTCAGAATTCTTCTGCTAGGGTAAAAATGTTGCAGAATAGAGGAAGTGCAAGGTTGGAGGGAAGGGTGGAAAGGGGGAGTTTCAGGGAGATGTGCAGGATTTTTTTTTTTTTTTTATTTTATTTTTTTTTTAAACACACACACTGGGAGTAAAAGGTGTCTGGAATGGGCTTTTAGGGCTGGTGGTGGAGGTGGATATGACTGTCTCATTTAAGAGACTTTTAGACATATGAAAATGCGGGGAATAAAGAGATATGCATCATGTGCAAGCACCTATTTTATTTTAATTTGGCACCATGTTTTGCACCGAGATTGGGGTAAAGGGCATGTTTTTGGCTGCACTATTATATTTTATATAGATCCAATATGAAAAGTTCACCTGGGATAATTATAGCATCCAATTACACCAAAAACTGATGACAATGATTATGGATTAAGATAATGAATAATTTGCTTAGTAA
This sequence comes from Narcine bancroftii, assembly GCF_036971445.1. Taxonomy (NCBI): domain Eukaryota; kingdom Metazoa; phylum Chordata; class Chondrichthyes; order Torpediniformes; family Narcinidae; genus Narcine; species Narcine bancroftii. Next base: position 81,150,332 of record NC_091471.1, read on the forward strand.
CTGATTAACTGAAAATTGTTTCCCTATTTTAAATATTTTTATTGTAAGTTGATAAGTGTACATTGGAATTTCCATTTGGTTGAATCTCTGGCTAAAGGGCCATGGAAGCTCAATCATTGGAATACTTAAAGAAGTAGAAAATTGAAAAATTAGGAATTTGATGTCAATGGGGAACTCCACACAGGAGTCAAGAACATGAGCAATCAACCCTGATCAAACAAGTAAATGGGCAGGCTTGTGGAGCTGAGTGGTCCATTTCTGTTTGTATGTTCTCACACATTTTTAAATCCTAATTGTTGCATCTACAGTACTTGCTTTGCGGAAAGCATTAATGAATATGAAGCCATATGCAATAAACAAGCAACACACTATGTAGTTATTTTACCCAGTACAGTACTTAGCTAAATATATCAACTTCAAAGAACCCCCTGAAGGAAATTTTGAAAAAATGTCAAATTGTCCCACCTTTTTTCTCCAATGTTGTATATCTTTAAATTCCCTACAGAGAAATGAATAGTTTGACATCAAGAAATCTGATTAGATGTGATAAAACACTATAATTAACTAGTGGGATTTCAAATAAATGTTTGAAGCATGTTTGAGAAGAGAGTTTTACTGTAATACAAAATCCTATCATACCACAGGACCCAAGAGACCATTCACAGATGACTTGCCATGCGATGTTTTAACAACATTACTAGAGGAATTCCCAAACATAGAGGTACAAAGATTAATTCCCACCCCTGAGGGAATGCAAAGTTGCAAGAAACCCTCTCCATTGAGTGCACAAAAATATTCTTTTCTCCAACACTTTCAAAACAAAATTGTAGTCATCACATCACATAGCCATTCTTGATCAATTTCTAATAGATAACTACAAACTATGATATTTTTAGAATCAAATGGACCACATCATAATAGGTTCCATCATCAGTAAGTAGAATCAATATGGATAATTGTGGGTAATTTATGTCAGAACCAATTAAAGTGACAATTAAATCACTATGGGGTGCAAGCTTCCTGTACTGTTGAATGTATACCACCACAAAACAATCAGCACCAAGTATGTATTGAATTGTAATTGTTCATTAGAAAGAAAAGAACACATCTTGGAACATTACATCCTCTATCAAATCAGCTTCTAATTCTGACTTTAGACATCATCTTTGGTACTTCAGAATAAAGGAACATTAGTCCAGAAAATAGTTCTTAATTCCTGGAGAATGTTTGGAATAGTCCAAAACACAGTTTCTTGCACAGCTACTGTACCATTGATGGTGGTACTCTTACAGAAGTCGGAATGTTCAGCATTCATGTTCCACTCCAGAGGAGATCCAAGCTAAGGGAATTCAGACTGTTGGAGATGTCTCGTTCAGATGAGATATTAAGGGAGAACAATAAAAATATTATTTTAAATAGTAGCAGGAGAGTTATCTGCAATGTCTCATCCCTTGACCAACTTTAAAAATGGGCAGCCCGGTTAGGGTAACAGTATTACAGTGCCAGTGAGCTGGATTCGAATCCGCTACTGTCTGTTTGTATGATTTCCTGGGTCCATGTGAGTTTCTTCTGGGTGCTCCAGTTTCCTCTGATTTTCCAAATATGTACAGGGTTAGTAGGTTAATTGCTCACATGGGTGTAATTGGGCAGCACAGGCTCATGGGCTGGAAAGTCCTGTACCAAGCTGAATCTATATCATTGTTAACCTCATTATAAGAATTTACTGTGAGGAAATTGGTAATATGTACACATCAAGTATACACTTCACATCAAATACACACCAAAACTACTCTATTAACATGAGGTGGTTTGGGACATCCAAAAGAGATTTGAAAGATAAAACAACATCCAAGAAATTTCTCTTTTTGTAAGTAAATGCCACCTTTAAAATGTTAATGAAAATCACCAGTTGTACTGTGAGCACCACTCGTATCATGTCTATGGTCCTAATATATTCAATCATGTTCTTCTCACAGAAATGCTGGAGGAACTCAGCAGGTCTCGCAGCACCAATAGGAGGTAAAGATATATGACTGAGCCCTTCTTCAAGGTATGAATAAAAAACCTGAATTAAAAGGCTGGGGAGAAGGAAAGAAGGGGGAGGGGGAGGAGCACAGACCAATAGACAAAAGATAATAATTGGACATGGACAGGACAGGAAAGGTGAGAATTGAGTGGGAGGGGTGACTCTGTGAATGCAGATTTGGAGGAAAGGAAAGAGAGAGAGAGAGAGCAAGAGGAAAGAAGATATAGGGATAGATTGTGTGTGTGTGGGGGGGGGGGAGGGAGGGAGGGAGGGGGGGGGTGCAGCTAACAGAAACCAGAGAAGTCAGTATTAATGCCATTTGGTTGGAGGGTGCCCAGATGGAATACAAGGTGTTGTTCCTCCAATTTGCAGGTGGTCTCAGTGTGGCAGTACATGAGACCATGGACAAACATGTCAACGTGGGAAAGAAGCGGGGAAATGAAATGCGTTGTCACCAGAAAACCCGACTATTGCAGCGAACAGAGTTGAGGTGCTCAACGAAGTGTCCCAGTCTATGTCCAGTTTCTCAGAGGTAGAGGAGACCACAACGGGAACACTGGATGCAGTAGATGACCCAAGAGTTGCTTCAGTTGGAAGGACTATTTCAGCGATCTAAACAACAAATTGTTAATTAGTGTTGTTCAAGTGCGAGAGCTGTTGGAAGAGGTGGGGAAGGTATCGTCAGGAGAGTAATCCTGCTCACTCTCAATGGCGAGTCAAAGACTGAGCTTCCTAGAAGGATTTTGCAACTAGTTCATGTTTAAAAACACTTAGAATGCAAAAAATAAATCCTAGAAAAATGCATAGGTATAGCAAAGCTCAATGGCTGCAGAACTAATTTATCTCACACCGATGCCCAATAAACCAAACCAAGCATTTGAATTTGCAGCTACTGACATACCCAATAGATCAAAGCGTTAACAGCCAATAGAGAATAGTCAGTAATTACATGCACGCAAATGCAATCATACAAAAATCACTTTTTATATAATCAAATTTTAATTAAGCCATTCACTGGCTCACCAAACACCAAATCGCTTCACACATACCCAAAAATGTTCATAGATCAGAGCGAGCATCCTGCAACAAAACCCACAACCCACCATTCTCATGTTGACTTCTCATTCAGTGGAGGAAGGCTTTGAGTCTGACATTCAGCCTTTGTCAGAATTTATTTAAAGCTTCAGAATTACCTTTAAAATCCTGCAATTTTTTTTCTAATTTTAGACAAAAGCAAAAAATGAAACAATAATGAAGCAGGTTTCACAATAATTAACCCAGTAACTACAAGTCAACATCATTGTTTAATTTCTTCCGTCCTACCAAGATTTTTGGGGTCAGCCACAGTTCGACAGATTGTCTGAGCTACTTACAGCTGATATAGGCAGTGTAAACCCAACTGAATATAGGACAGTGGAAGTGACGGTACTGTTCCTGAATGGATACTTGATGGTTTCATCATCACAATAAAAACCTCTTTGATAAGGTTTTATTTTGGCCACATTTAGAACACCTAGTGGCAAACCAGCTGTAGGGAGGAAAAGAAAATCTTAAGTGCATCTTAAACTTATCACTTTATTATAGATTACATTCATGTATCCAATTTCCAAAAAAGTTCAATGAACAAAAGTCCATATGTTACATTTATATGAAGTCACAGGAATGAACATTACTACAGGGGATCAATTAATTCCCATTCTCACCGGTCCTTGAACAGGAAAGATTGTTGATCCTTTTCAGAAGGTAGGTAAGAGTTAATCACATTGACAGAACCACATACATATCAGCCTAGATAAGGACACGAGATTTACTTTCCAAAGGTCAATGGTAATTTAAGCATTGGATTCTCTGCCCTCTATTTTCCACTCTCACTTATAACCCAAACATGCAACATTCACTTAATACTCCGCAATGCACATGCATGTATATTAGTGTTAAGTAACTTGCTAAATGTCTGGAACTAATTCCAATATGCTGTAAAAATAATTGGTGACATATTCTATTAATTCTGGGAAGAATTATTTGTGCCCCAAAGAGAACTCGAATGGGTTTCTACAGGATTGAGCCTGCCAGCAACGTTCAGGACCATAGAGAAGGTTGGCGGTCTCAGGTTGCTATTTAAACTATCTCTCTCAGACCAATTACTTGTAATCATCAGTAAAAATAGAACAGAGTCACAGTGCTACACTTTTCAGATGCACGACGATTAAAAGAGTTCTCTATTTTCTTACAAGATACCTACTTCATTGAAATGAACAATAACTGTACAAAATAAACATAGCATAACAAAACACTCCTGATTAAGACATTTGCCTTAAAATTTAACAAGGGATTTCAAATCCTATTTATCTTTCATGCTTTCCTGATACCATACAATATAGAAGAGGAATGCAAAGATGAGCTTCAAAGCCTCTGAATTTTATTCTAAATGGTCATGGCCTATGATGGGTAGATACTCTTGTTTTTTTTCCCCCCCAACGTAGTGGGAAAGCACTTGCTCTTCACAAAAACAACTGGTATCAGTACCGACAAGAGTTTGTATTGTGATGGCATGTCAAACAATCCACTAAACATCCAGTAGCCAGAGTCTTTGAAGTTGTTTCCTGCATTTTTAACATCATTTTGTAATTGTACTGAATTTTTATTCAAAATTTGTGGCCAAGCACTGACCACATAACAACAGAAAGCAAACTTAATGATGTATGTTTACATAAAAACTATCATAGTTTGGTTTCACCACTAGTACAGAATTCATTGGCTCATGTTAGGAGGAACAGTTTTATCTAGTAGATACACAAGTAAAAATGAAAACAAACAAGTATTTAGCTAAAGACTGCAGAAATAGATTTCCATTTAAAAACACTAAAATATAGATTGTCTAAAATTTGGGACATGAATTGGTAATCCAGAGCTATTTCAAATCCCACCCCAACAACTTGGGTATTTAAATTCAGTTAATCATATTGGGAATACAAAATCAGAATGCTAATCAAGGACTGTTGTCAACAAATATTTGACTCAATAGGTCTTTCAGGAATGAAGTTTGCTGATTTGAGTTCAGACCCAAACATACAGTATGTGTTGACTCTTTATTGTGCTTTAAATAGCCTGGCAAGTTACTAAATTCTGGTTCTGGGGCAATTAAGGATAGGCAAAAAAAATTAGCAACATCCATATAAAGGAATCTATAAAAACTCAACAACTATTGGCCAATTGTAATTACATCTTATGCTTTGTGAGATTCCAGTCTCTGGAGGGACCTTGACACACTTCAATTTGCCTATTATCACAACAGGTCAACATCTTGCTGACCTCCACTCTGCATTAGATCACCTGGACCACAAGAACACTTACATCATAATTGATCACAGCTCAGGATTAAATACGGTCATACCGTCAAAACTCATAATTATATTAAAGGATCTGGTACTCTATTAATCTTTCTGCATCTGAATCTTCAACTTCCTTTCTGACAGACCCCAATCATTGTGGATTGGCAACATCACCACCTCCTAGCTGACCATCAACATTGGGGAACTTCAACCTTATGTGTTTAGTCCCCTGCTTAATTCTCTATAAACTATTCACAATTGCATTGCCAAGTCCTACTCAAATTTCACTGACGACACCATCATTGTTGGCTGATTAATGGGAGAAGATAAATCAGAATACAGATTGGATATCAAGATTATAGTCATGTGGTTCCAGAACAACAAATTGTGATCTAATGTCAACAAGACTCAGGAGTTTATTGTGAATTTTATGAGGAGGAGACAGTGTTGGGGGGTGAGTGGGGGGGTGGGGGTGGAAGAGAACCTCACACCCGTTTTGATTGATGGAACTACAGTGGAGTATGTTGGTCCCTTCAATTTTCTGGGAATCTGCACATTGGAGTACCTCTCCTAGATCCAGCACATTGAAGCACCTGTGAAGGAGGCACACCAATGCCTTCACTTCTAAGAAATTCGAAGTTTGACAGGTTTTTGAATATCTATCAAACTTGCACTGTGGAAAATATACTAACTAGTTGCATCAAGGCCTGGTTTGGAAATTCAAGTGCTCAGTAATGTAGAAGGCTGCAGAAAGCAGCAAACATAGCCACGTCCATCACATGCTCCAAACTCCCAATCATTAAAGATTTCTATGTGAGATGCTGCCTCAAGGAGAAAGTCAAAATTATAAAGGACTCCCCATCACACTGATCATGACCTCTTCGTGGTACTACCTTTGGGAAGAAGCTTCAGAAGGCTGAAATTCAGCACTTCCAAGTTCAAGAACTATTTTTATCCAATGGCCATCAGAGACTTATCTCTAGTCATAAACTACTCCAGCACCACAAAAAACAAAACCCTGTCTGAACTTCTTTTCTTGCACTTACTATAAGTGTGAATATTTATACATTTGTCCTTTATATTTATTACTGTATCTATCATAGTTGGTGTATCACATGCACCTGTTTGGATGCAGCAAGCAAGAATTTGGGCATATATACACAATGATAATAAGTTTATTGTACTTGTGCATATGACAAAGTTATCCCATAGAATGCCACCTATAATACCTGCTTTGAAGGAAGTGTTAATCTTTCCTTCTGCCAAACTTTACTTGTGCATCATGCAATGCGTTATTTTACTGACTTAAAAAGCAGATATCAAAGAAATATTTATGTTTTTAAAATTTTAAATTTTATTTACAGCATGATAGAAGCTGATTCTGGCCTTTCAACCTTTGCTGCCCAATGACATCTAAATTAATCTACAACCTTGTACATTTTGGAGGGTGGGAGGAAATCGGAGTACCTGGGGAAATTCACACAGACACAGGGAGAACGTACAAACTCCTTAAAGACAGCACCAGATTCGAACCTGTGTTGCTGGCACTGTAATACCGTATCACTAACCACGACGCTAATCATGCCATCCTGTTTATTTTGGTACCATCTTTGCACAATAGAATATAATGCCCGAGGTCCTAAATTAGCTTTGCAATCCCAAATACAAACACTGCAATCTATCCTATTCTTTATTTACTCTTTTTAAAAACCCTTGAAAGTTTGGAGCTCGGGGTAGTGGGATATTTTTGAGTCTACAAGCATGCTGAAGGGAAGGGATTTTGAAACTGGTAGCCAGTTAGTGTGGAACCTTAGACATGGTCAAACAGGTCTAATTTTGGGTTATATCAAAGCAGATCTTACATGCATTGTAAAAGGACAAACTGCCAAAATAGCCTGTGTATATAAAAAAAAATATAGACATACAGCATGGTAACGGGCCAATTCAGCCTACAAGTCCATGCCACCCAATTTACCCCCAATTAACCTACACCCCCCCCCCCCAGTACATTTCGAATGATGGGAAGAAACCAGAGCCCCTATAGAAAACCCATGCAGACACGTGGAGAATGTACAATCTCCATACAGACAACATGGGATTTGAACCCCGGTCCGGTCCCAGTTGCTGGTGTTGAAAAGACGTTTGGCTAATCGCTGCACCAACCATGCCGCCCTTTCTTGGGCGCAGCAGTGCTAAAAGCATAAGCATCCAGACACAAATCATGCACAGGATTTGCTGGAAAGCAATTACAAATAAGAGTTTATGCAATCTTCTCATCATGAAATACAAGGGAATTGAGATAAATTGCAGTCCTTGAAGACTCGTCTCCTTTTCTAATTATAGATTGCATGGAATAAAACATTACATTGGAGACCTCATAGACATACCTCACCAATTTATTCAATGGCACCACACAGACCATTAATGTCTCTACTTTTAATGTCAATATTTCAGTTCAGAACATTTAACCATCAGGCAAATCCTAAAATTCAAGGAAATAAGTACTTCAGCAGAACAAAAACCTGGCATTAAATATAGCCAATAGATATAACATACATATTAAATTTAGATCCCTACAAGAATTGTATGTTGTCAGTGCTCAAGTGCGTGCGTTTACATACAATTAGTTTCTTAGCCAATCCTATTTTTATTATGGAACACTGACTTCTTTCCCCTTTCTTCTTCCTTCTTGAAAACACTCTTTCAACATTGGGAATTCCTCAGCACCAGTGTCAAGTGTAATTTTTTCTGCATTGTGTAGGATCACAACAATAGCATTATCAACAAGGCTAAATAGTCTGGTGTCACAAAAGTCTAACCTCCAGATTATTAAAATGAATGTTGTCCTCCGTCTTCAACACTTAATTTCCCTGGACAACTGACTTCCCTCCTCTCTGTTTCCATATGAATGTGCGGCATTTCTTGACAATACCCCAGGAAGAAAATAGATTTTAAACTTAGAAAGTTTTTGCATGAAATGACATGTAATCATGCATTACATAATTCCACAAACCTAACATTGGATGAACAAGTGCACAATGGACAAAACTGAATTATTGTGCACATTACAACTCTACCCAATTTAAGTGCTATTCAATACCCTGACTGAAGGCAAATGTACCAAATGCACCAAATGCCTTTTTCACTATACTGTCCATCTGAGTCATCACTTTTCATGGAATTACGTATCTTCACCCTCAAGTTTCTGTTCAACACACTCAAGGGTTCTACCATTCACTGTGTAGTTCTTGCCCTGGGTTAACCTGCCAAAGTGCAACTCCTCACAATTGCCCAAGTAATTCCATCTCCCATTCATTGCCTACTTTTCCATTTCCTCTAGATCCTGCTGTAATCTTAGATCCATTATATCACTAATTTAGGTGTCAGCCACAAAATTATGAACCATGTTAACTAAATTGTCAACCAAATCATTACATATACAAGAACATATATAGAACATAATGTGTAGAATGCTCAAGAAAGAAATGGTGTTGAGTCTTTTAAAGAACATTAAGGTGGACAAGAGAAAAATTGTCATTGGCCCATTTCCTTTGGAGTTATGAAACCGTGCACATAACGAGTTAATTAGGTATGATTAAAACAGTGGTTTTCAAACTTTTTCTTTCCATTCACATACATCCTTGAGTAATCCCTTACTAAGAACAGAGGACCTATGGCATAGGGATTACTTAAAGTGGTATGTGAGTGGAAATAAAAAGTTTGAAAACCACTAGTCCAGATCAGATACTTATCCTGCATGTGTATTGTTTGTCTGTATGTGTTTTGCCTGGTTGCATGTCTGTTTTTGCACCAAGGAACAGAGAATGCTATTTTATCAGGTTGTACTTGTACAATCAGATGACACTAAACTTGACTTCATTTGACCAACAGGTTGCCCAGTTTAGAAGGTACGAGTTATGGGGAGACATTAGACAAACACGGTTATTTTTCTTGGAGCGCAGGAGGCTAAAAGGAGGGGAGGGGTGGAGACCTGATAGAGGTGTAGAAGATCATGAGGCATTGATAAGGTGGACAGTCACAATTTTTTCACTCATGGAAAAGAAGACATGTGAGCAGGAGGAAGTTTAAGGCATGTGCATAGCAAATATTTTACACAAAGAATATAATCTGAGTGGTGTAATCTAGTGTAATCACAGTGCTTGGAAAGCGCTGCCAGTAGTAGTCGGGGAAACAGGTACAAAAAGCTGATAGACACATGAATACGAAGGGGATGTAGAGATATCTATCAAATTCAAGCACCAGAGTCTTAGTTTGATTTGAACTTCATGTCCAATATAGATAAATCGACCAAAAGACCTGCTCCTGTGCTGCACTATTCTATGTCCTTTGCTTAAGTGGCAGCAAGATTGGCAATGCCTTTACAGCGCCAGTGATCGGGACTAGATCTGAGTTCGAATCCCTCACTGTCTGTAAGGAGTTTGTATATTCTTCCCCCATGTCTGCATGGGTTTTCTCTGGGGGCTCTGGTTTCCTCCCACTGTTTAAAAACGTACAGGGGGTACAGGTTAACGGGGTGTAATTTGAGCGGCACAGACTTGTGAGCTGAAATGGCCTGTTACCGTGTTATATGTATAAATTAAATTTAAAAATATAAATTAAATACTCGTGGTCAGTCAGAACAAGAAAATAATAAATCCAAGTTTTCAGTTTGCTGCAGACCCATTCTAAATCAAAAAGGGTTTTTAGCCTTTTCAGAAACTAATGATTTGTAGTGATTTTTCAGTCTATCAATATTCTATTTTTTTTTTTTAAAAAAACATAATTTGCTGTGGGATTATCAAAACCCCCTAGTTGCTTGGAAGTGGAACAGAGAAAAGGAACACAAATTGAGAACAACATTATGTGAAAACTCCAAGTTTGTTCAGGCTGACCTCAATCTCCACTTTTTTAAGGTGTAGCGGCAGTTACGAGAAAAGAGACTCTCCACCACCACGTTGGGAGTTTCAACGACAGTTGAATTCAAAACCCGTGTGTGCTCCTTTAAGGGCAATGTGAGCTCCGCCCCCGTGCGTGCGGTGACGTCATCACGCTGTCTGGGGCGCACACTCAGTTCAAACAATGAGCTCCCCTGATGGCACCCTGTGCTCACAGCTGCTCCACTGGCGTAGCAGTACAAGTGGGGCTGGTTCGCTAAGAGTAAGTGCACCACCACACAACCCCACCCAGAACCAGCTCACGCATCTCACCGCTTGGGCGGCCGGCCTCGGAGCTTAAGTTGGGCCATCTGAACTGGCTGACTGGGGTCCAGGTGCACTGTCTTGAGGCAGTTGATCAGGAATAGTTCTCCTTTGCCCCCAATGTCTAAAGTGAAAGTCTTGTCCGATCAGTGCAGGACTCTGTAGGGGCCTTCATAAGGGCACTGCAGGGGCAAGGTATGCAAACCTCGCCGGACAAATACGTACTCTGCTCCATCTAGTTCCTTGAGCAGGCGGGACGGTCAGCCACCATGGTGGGACGAAGGTGGGGGGCTAGCGAGGCGAGCTAACTCCGAAGGTCTGCCAATAAGGTCGGATTGTTGGCAGCCGAGTCCGTGTCTGGGCTGAAAAACTTTCCAGAAAGTGACAATGGCGCGCCATAAACCAACTCTGTGGATAATACCTGCAGATCCTCCTTCGGGGCCATCCTGATACAGAGTAGAAGCCAGGGCAACTCATCCGCCCATCCAGGGCCAGTGAGTTGAGCCATGAAGGTTGACTTAAGGTGTCGGTGGAATCGCTCCACTAGGCTGTTGGTTTGAGAATGATATGCCATGATGTGGTGGAGCTTGGCCCCCAAAAAGCTCTCCACTTGTGCCCAGAGGGTGGACGTGAATTGGGCACCTCTGTTGCTAGTAATGTGTGCCAGGACTCTGAACCTGGCGATCCAGTGAGTGAGTAAGTAAGTTCCTGGCGCACGTCTCGGCGGTAATGTCTTTCAGTAGAATGGCTTCTGGCACCTTGTCACTCTGTTGACCACCGTCAACAAGTAGTGGGCGTCCCTGGACACTTGCAGGGGACCCAAGATGTCCATGGGTATATGTTGGAATCTCTTGGCCGCAGAGTCAAACCACTGTATCAGGGCTTTTGTGTAATGGTAAACTTTGGAGGACTGGCACTGCGTGCAGCTCCTCACCATCTGGGCTACTTGTTTTTTGAGCCCATGCCATACAAAACGCTCTCCCACCATCTGAAGCGATATCTTTACTGAGGGGTGCGCCAAATCGTGGATCATGCTGAAAGCCCACAAACTCCACTGCGGCGGGACTACAGGGCTCAGTGAGCTGGTGGAAACATCGCAGAGCAGCATGTGTGGGCTGCCCGGCAACTGGAGGTCCCGAAGTTGGAGTCCTGTAATGGTGATGCGGAGTTGGGCCTGTGTTTCTGCGTCCTCCCTTTGGGCCTGCGCTAATGATTTTGTAGTGATTTTTCAGTCGATCAACATTCTATTTTAAAAAAAAACATGATTTGCTGTTGGATTATCAAAACCCCTAGTTGCTTGGAAGTGGAACAGAGAAAAGGAACACAAATTGAGAACAATATTATTTGAAAACTCTAAGTTTGTTCATGCTGACCTCAATCTCCACTTTTTTTTTTATATATATATAAAAGGTGTAGCGGCAGTTACGAGGAAAGAGACTCTCCACCACCACATTGGGAATTTCTGCATCCTCCCTTTGGGCATAGTTCAGGCCGGGGGCGAGGCTGTGGATGGCGGGCCACTAAAGTGCATCTGCCACAACATTGTCATTACTTGCCCGGTGCCGGATGTCAGTGGTGAATTTAGACACATAGGATAGGAGCCGCTACTGGCGAGCCGACTGGGGTCATTTGCCATTGCGAGGGCTTGTGTGAGCGGTTTGTGGTCAGTGAACATGGTGAATGGTCTGCCCTCCAAGAAATATCAGAAATGCCTGGTGGCCAGGTACAGGACCAGGAGCTCCCTGTTGGAGGTGCCAGCTGAAAAAGGTTAACAGGCACTATTGGCCATTGACCCATTGCTCCAGAATGCCCCCAACGGCCGTGGATGACGTGTCCACTGAAAGCGCAGTGTAAGCATCCAGCTGCGCGTGGGCTAATAGAGTGGCACTCACCAGAGCGTCTTTTATTGCAGCGAAAGCGCCCTCTGCCTCTTTTGACCATACTGGGACTTTGTCCTTCACGGCAATCAGCACGAATAATGGCCACTTGATGCCGGCCACCCCGGAGATGAACTGGTGGTAGAAGTTCTCCATGCCGCCGAACTCCTGCAGGCCCTTGAGGGTGGTGGGCTTCGGAAACTGGCACACAGCTGCAACCTTCTCTGGTGCCGGGGCGGCTCCAGCCGCCAAGATGGTATGGCCCATGAACTGCATGGACTGCCTGACAAACTGGCACTTGACTACGTTGGCCATGAGGCCGAACTCTGCCAGACGGGCGAACAATGCGCAGAGATGGATCTTGTGCTTGTCGTGATCTCGACTGGCAATGAGGATGTCGTCGAGATAGATGAACTCAAAGTCCAAGTCACTGCCAACCGCGTCCATCAGGAGCTGGAAAGTTTGGGCCACATTCTTTAACCTGAAGGGCATCTGCAAGAATTTGAAAAGGCCGAACGGGGTGACGATTGCGGTTCGCCAAGAAGTCCTGAATATGCAGGATGGGATATCGGTCCAGCGTGGTCGCGTCGTTAAGAAGACGGTAATCCCCGCAAGGGCGCCAACCCCCTGAAGTCTTGAGGACGATGTGGAGGGGAGAGGCCCAGGCGCTGTCAGATCTATGGATGATTCCCAGTTCCTGCAGTCGGGAGAATTCTTCTTTGGCCAGTTGCAGCTTTTCTTGGCGTGAAGTGAGGGACTCTGGGTTGCGATGTGATGGTAGACTCAGTGTAGAGGCATGGTGGTGGTGAACTGCGGCTGCAGGATGGAGGGAAACTCATCAAGGATACTCGTGTATTCGTCCTTGGGGGCGCTGATGGAGTCTATCCCTGGGTTGCACACGCCTGTGGCATCCAGGCAGACTGATTGAAAGGTGCTGGCATTAACTAACCATTTGCTCTTGACGTCCACTAACAGGCTGTGCACCCGGAGGAAGTCTGCACCCAATAGCGCCGTACCCACTGAGGGCAGCACAAAATTCCAGCAGAACCTGTCCTTTCTGTTCTGGATCTGCACTCTGCGGGTTCCAAAGGTCCTAATGGCAGATCCGTTGGCTGCCCGCAGGGTAAGACCCATGCTCTAATGCAGATTTTGAGGGCTGTCAGGGGGACCACGCTCAGCTCTGCTCTCGATTAAGAACCATCAGCCAGTGGACTTGTCAGTCATGTGCAGGAGGCTGTTCGTGTGGGCAGCCACCACAGCCATTAACGGCGGCTGGCCGAGTAGTTTCCCTGAAAGGTACAGGGCTGCATGCACTTGTGGGCTTCAGCCCCCCAGTGTTGATGATAGAAACACCAGGTGGGGTGGTGCTCCTCCGGCTTGTGCTTGGGGGGTGCCTGCGGCCAGCTGGGCCCTAGGCGGGTTACCTGGCTGAGGGCGGTCTCGTTCTCCCGCTTGGTCTGCCAGAAGATGTCCGCGTGGGACGCAACTTGACATGGGTAGGAGAAGTCTTCGTCTGCCAGCAGGAGCTGTATGTCCTTGGGCATCTGCTCGAGGAAAATTAGCCGGAACAGAAAACACGGTTTGTGGTTCTCTGCTAACACCAGCATCTCGTCCATCAGGGAAGATGGAGTTCTGTCTCCCAACCCATCCAGGTGAAGGAGCCTGGAGGTGCGTTGCTGTGGGGAGTTCATGGGCCATACCAGCGGTACAAGCAGGGCCAGTTCACTACGAATAATTGGATTCATTTATAGCAGTGTTTACTTTTAATCAACAAGGTGAAGAGTATCCATTATTTCCCATATTTTACATTTAGAAATCAATAAACAATGTCTACAAGTATGTTTTACTCCAACTTTTATGCAGATCAAATATATACCAATTCACTGAATATATTTTATTAAAAAACTTACCTCCTCTCTATAGCCCCTTTTCCACTGCACATGGTCCCAGGAATTAATAGGGAATTAACAGAGGCAGGGTCCAGTGGAAAAAGAAAACAGTCAGCATGCCGGCGTCAAATGATGTCATTTCACACCGATGACTGACAGACTCTACCCCTACTCATATCCCTGGCGTAAGCTGACAGCGAAGCGCTGATTATACCAGTGGAGAGAGGACAGCAGAAAGACTCCCATTTCCAGTTGAAGGTAGACTCTCCAATCCCTGGGGATGAGTTGTGTTTAGTGGAAAAGCAGTGTCCCCATTAAAGGTGACCCAGTGGAAACAGCACAAATGGCTTCCTATCCCGGGACACTGCACAGCCAATTAACTGGGATGCCAGTAGAAAAAGGTCTTATGTCAAACTGCATTCCCATAATTGTCCCGTATTCCTTCAATGTAAAAAGTCCTTACTTATTCCATTAACCTTTAGTCTTCCCACATTTGGTCATACATCTCCTTCAGGCTAGTTTGCCTTTTCTCTCTACTAATAGATGAAGCTTTCTCCCGACAGAAAATCATTGCATTACAATAAAATTGATTCCAGATGGGATATTTTAGCTGCTCTGTCTGTTTGATAGCCAACTTGTGTCCAATTATTTTATAAAAAGAGATATAGCTAGTAGTCTGTCCTCACCTGGAACCTATCTATTGATACAAAAATGGTCAAACTAAACTGACAATGGTGAATGCACTTGGCATATTTACTCATGTACTGGATAAAGATAAAAACAAACCTGAATTTCTCCACTCCAAGCAGCTTACAGTTCAGAATAAATGGCAAAAATTTCCTTCATGAGTATCAAAATGACTTTAAAATAATATCACAAATAAGATTAATTTTCCATTAATTATTTTTCATATAAAACTCTTTCATACAATTATGAAGCATTAATTTCGAAACATCCCTTCCGGAACAAAGACATTTTTGAAATTAACATCCATTTCAAAAGGGCATCAATCATCCGAGTGCCCAAGAAGACCAGAGTGAGCTGCTTCAAAGATGATCACCCAGTAGTACTAACATCTACTGTGATTAAATAAATGCTTTAAGAGACTGGTCATGGCCAGAATTAACACGTACCTAAGCAGAGGTTTGGACCCACTGAAATTCGTCTGTTGTCACAATCGCTCAACTGCAGACACAATATCACTGGCCCTCCACTCAGCTCAGGACCTCACCTCAAAAACATCAACTCATACATACGACAGCTCTTCAAAGACTACAGCTCACCCTTCAACACCATTATTCCCTTCGTGCTGGTCAATAAGCTCCAAACCCTAGGCCTCTGCACTGGATCCTGGACTTCCTCATCAGAAGATCACACTCAATATGAATTGGAAACAATAGCCCTTTTTCCACTAGTATCCCAGTTAATTGGCCAGGATAGAGAGCCGTTTGTGCTGTTTCCACTGGGCCACCTTTAATCAGGACACTGATGCTTTTCCACTGAACACAACTCATCCCCGGGCATTGGAGAGTCTACCTTCAACTGGAAACAGGAGACTTTCTGCTGTCCTTTTTCCACTGGTTTAATTGGCATGATGGCATCAGCTGACACCGGGGATTTGAGTAGGGGTAGAGACAGTCAATCCCCAGCATGAAATTACATCATTTAACACCAGCATGCTGACTGTTTTCCTTTCCCTCTGGATCCTTAACTGGTTAATTCCTGGGACAATGTGCCAGTGGAAAAGGGGCTAACAACGTCTCCTCCTCATTGACAATTAACACAGGTACACCTCAAGGATGCGTGCCGAGCCTACTGCTCTACTCACTATACACCCATGACTGTGAGGCCAGACACAATTCCAATGCTATCTTCAAATTTGCCGATGACATCACAGTTGTCGGCAGAATCACAAACGGCAATGAGGAAGTGTACAGGAGGGAGATAGAACAGCTCATTGAATTGTATCACATCAACAATCTTGCACTCAACATTAGCAAAACCAAGTAGATGATTGTGGACTTCAGGAACAAGTCAGGAGAATATGATCCAGTCACCATCAGTAGTGGAGAGTCAAGAACTTTAAATTCCTGGATGTCAACATCACCAAGGATCTGTCCTGGAGCCTCCATCACGCAATCACAGAGAAGGCTCACCAGCTGCTATAATTTGTGAGGAATTTGAGGAGATTTGGTATGTTACCAAAGATTCTCAAAAACTTCTGCAGGTGTACTGTGGAGAGCATTTTGGTTGGTTGAATCACTGTCTGGTACAGAGATGCCAAACGTTCAGGACATGAAAAAACTCTGGATGATTGTTAACTTGACCTGTGACATCACAAGCACCAGACTTCACTCCATCGAGGACATCTACAAGAGGCGCTGTCTTAAGAAAGCAGCCTCTATCCTCAAGGACCCTGACCACCCACACCACACCCTCTTGACTCTAATACCATAGGAAAAAGGTACAAGAGCCTAAAGACGAGTACTCAGCGACACAAGGACAGCTTCTTCCCTGCTCCCGTCAGATTCTTGAATGATCAATAAACCAAAGATATTGCCTTACTTTAAATTTTTGTGTCTCAATTTTATTTAATTTTTGTATGGTGGTTTCTATGAATGTTTGCTCTGTAATGCTGCCACAAAATAATTAATTTCATGACTAGTTCAAGACAATAAATTCTGATTCTGACACTGATTTTGGATTTCTGGCAAGCAAATATCCTGTTCCAATGTAGCAATTTCTTCTAATATCCAACATCAAAAGATGGTGATGCACCATCAATAACTCCAAAGACTAGAACTTACCTGACTGATAGGCTTTTATTACCATAAACAGAAAGCACATTTCATGTTGAGCTAGTTCTGGGGGAGGGGTTATGGCATTGCCACTTTTATTGTAGGGAAATCAAGGGGGAAAAGAAACAAGGGCCGGGCCAGCTATACACATACAAACAGTATTAACAGTAGTTCCACTACAGTTTTTTTTTGGGGGGGCGGGGGCAACTAAACTGTTTATAGACTATATCTGTAGGATACCTCAATCAGGTATTACAGATTCCAATTTTTACATTAAGCCATACAATTTTCTCTAAATCTAAACTGCGACCCAAAATAACCATTGACATAAAATATATTCAACTCTGTTTAATTAGTAATATATACACAAATATTACAACAATTTCCTTTAAATTTGGATTAAGTGGTTAACTAATTGGCTTGACCAGGTCACACTGGAGCCTGTGGTCCTAACTCCATCTAAATGAATGATTGACAGCTCTCAAATGTTAAAAAAAAAACAGCTCACTTTGAGAATCTCAAAAAAATTGAAAGCTGATTTTATTTTAAGTTCTAAGTTATTCTTGGAAATAGTTGAGTGATAAATGAAGAAAATTATTATGTAAAATTTTAAAGGATGTCTGCAAATACAAGATTGAAGAATTAAACTGGTTACAGGTTAACAAGACTTTCATTATAGCTTGGTCGTGATTCCTTGTATTTTTTTTTTTAAACGTAGATTTTTTACCCTTTGTCTAAAAATTCCAAGTAAGCACCTGAACAAACACTTTAGAGTTGATTGGGCTATGACCTGAACCTTCCACTACTTTTGCAATTTTAGAAGCTCACATCTGGTTTTGGAGTTTGATTGGCTCAAGGCAGTTTAGCTTAAACTGTCTCAGCAATCTAAATAGAAATGAATTTACTCAGCCTGTCAAGATGTGCAAAGACAAACCTCTTACTCCCTTATTGAAATCATTTTAAACAAACATAAACCCAGAGAAAACTCACACTGTCACGCCAGTTCCATAAAATATAAACATCACTCCAGTCAATCTGAAAATAAAGCCGATTCAGATTTGCATGTGTCAAAATAATGAAGTGGTTAAGTGTATGAGTAACCCCTTTTGTCAGGTGCAACGTATTCCCATTTAGCAGCAAAGCACTCAGTGTTAGCCTGCATCAGGGATGGTCTATAAAAGAATCCCATTAGGAAATGTGATAGCAATTTGGGGCAGATATTGCTTTTTCAGTATTCTTCAGGATCACATGGATCTAGCAAATCCAGACAATCTTCAGACTTTCTTTAAAAACATTCAGAGGATCCAAGAG
Organism: Narcine bancroftii; assembly: GCF_036971445.1. Lineage (NCBI taxonomy): Eukaryota > Metazoa > Chordata > Chondrichthyes > Torpediniformes > Narcinidae > Narcine > Narcine bancroftii. The sequence continues at coordinate 81,168,763 of NC_091471.1, forward strand.
TAAAAAATACCCTGACAAATCAAAGGAAGTCACATTTTCCCACCTACAATGTCCTCTGGGGATTTGCATCATGACTACTGCCAATGAAGCAAGCGTACAAATTCTTTCACAATTCCCACCAGCTTAAACAAGATTCTACCACAAGACATAATGGCACAATTTAAAATTTCACTATGGAGCACTGACCAAGATAACACTCAGTAACTTTAATTAAGAAAAGGAGCATTTAGCAATTCTGCTCTACCTCTCCTGGAAAAGATGACTGAAAGAAGCCTAATTTCTGAGCCACTATGTTTTATAAATCAGCCCTTCCATGCCAACCAAATTACCCAGCTGATCTCATTCCCTTTGCCTCTGCTTGGCTCATATCCCTCTAACTCTTTCTATCCATTTACCTGCTGAAATGTATTTTAAATCTATTAATTGTTCCCACTTCTACCATCTCATCTGGCACATAAAAGATCACCCTCTGTTTTAGACTCTCCTACCCTTGGGTAAAAATTGTGTCTATCTATTCCTCTTATGTTTCAGGTAAACAAAAAGTCCTAGCCTATCCAGCATCCCCTTGTAATTCAACCCCTCCATGCAATCCCTTCACAAACAGTACTGATCTTTAGACAACTATCAAAAAGTTAATTGAGCCTCTTTCTTTTCACTCCTCATCTTCACTTGCATCTTAATTTGAGAGTGCTTCATATTTTATTTGTTCTAGTAAAAGGGGATTATTCCAAAATATTAATTCTACTTCTGTCCCCAGATTCTACCTGACCTACTGTGCATTTGCAGCAGTTTTCGTTTCTTCAGATTCCCAGCATTGCAGTTCTTTGTTCATGCATTTTACACTTGCCTTCATTTCAGTCCTTTATAATATTACAAGAGGACATAAAGATAACTATGTGAGCATATTCTACATACCAGGTAATTAGCAAACTTTTCTGCTAATTATGAAAGATCAGACATGGTTTTGTCAGGTCAGAGGTGGGACCAATGTAATGAACTGTTACTACATTGATTCATCTTTTGGCGTGAATGACTCATTCTCAGTTATTCTGCCAACCACAAATGTCTCACTTGGTCTTGATGTCTGCAAAAGTGTTGTTAATTGAATACTGCGAGAAGCGACAATATAAGATAAGCAGAAAGAAATTAAGCCTCTTTCCTATAGGGTGACCTGTACATAGTACTCTAAGTGCAGCCTAGCCAATGTTTTGTTCAGTTGCAACATGACATCCCAACTCTTATACTCCATGTTTTCCCTCTGATGGCAAGCATGTTAAATGCCTTCTTCACTATTCTATCAACCAGTGATACCATTTTCAGGAAATATGAACTTCCACCCCAGTGTCTCAACATTCCTAAGGTCTCAACCATTTACTGTAAACATCCTGCCTTTGGAATCTTTAAGTGCATTAACTCATACATGTCAGAATTAAATTTCATCTGCCTTTTCTCAGCTCAACTTTTCAGCTCATCTTTGCCCTTGGTAACCTTGGGCAACCATCCTTGCGATCTACACTACCAATTTTCATATTATCAGCAAATTCACATTCTCATCCAAATTATTTGTACATTCAGATCTATGACAAACAAAGGTCCCAACACCAATCCCTACAGAACACCACTGATTATAGACTTGCATTCAGAAAACCAATACTCCGCTATCAGTCTCTGCAACTTATCACCAAGTCAGATCCATTTTGCCTGCTTTAACCTTCTGGGACCATGTCAAAAACCTTGTTAATAGTAATGTACACCACATTCACCACCATGACTTCAACAATTTTTCTGGTTAACTCCTCAAAAAACTTCAAATTTATGAGACAATTTTCCCTGCACAAAAAAACATGCTGACTGACACAATCAGTCCCTGCCTTTTCAAGACCATGTATATCCTGTCCCTTGGAATATTTTCCAATAATTTCCCAACTACTGAGCCTGTCTTTCCTGGCTTATTTCTACTGGTATCTTGAATATGGGAAAAATATTCACTATCCTCCAGTTTCTGGTACATTATCAAAGTTTAATAAAGCTGTAGAAATCTGTTAGAATTCCAGCAGTCTCCTCCCTTGCTTCGTGCATCAGTATCTGGAAACTTGTTCACCTCATTTTGTGTTAGTATCTTTAACATTTCCTCCTTCCTCATACCTGTACAACTATCTTTCAGAACATCAGCACACCCCTCCATAAACCCAATTCCCTATACTGTACTGTTCTTCTCCCTGATGAATAATAAAAGGAAGCATCCACTCAGGACTCCATTGACATCCCATGGCTCTACACATAAATGGAGCTAGTCAAGTTTATTGTCATCTGATTGTTCAAGTACAATATGATGAAATAGCGTTCTCTGGTCAAAAACATGCAGACATAACACACTTACAGCAAAAAATACATATACAGGACAAGTATTATATCTATAATAAATAAATATATTTTGTTTTGTACAAATGAGAGTCTCTGATGGTTCGTGTGAGCAGTTCCTTTGGTGGTTCAGCATTCTCACTGCCCACGGGAAGAAGCTGTTCCTCAGCCTGGTGGTACTGACTGTATCTTTTCCCCAACAGGAGCAGCTGAAATATGCCGTGTGCAGGGTGGAAGGGGTCCTTAATGATTTTATGCACCATCTTCAGACAACAATCCTGGTGGATCACATCAATGGGGGGGGGGGGGGTGGGGGGGGAGGGAGAGAGATTCCAGTGGTCCTCTCTGCCATTCTTATGGTCCTGTGGATTAACCTCTGATCCATTTCTCTGCAGCAATCATACCACTCAATGATGCAGCCAGCCAGGATGCTCTTGATGGAGCTCCTATAGAAGGTTGGCATATTGGTGATTGGTAGCCTTGCCCACTTCAGCTTCTTAGGAAGTCCAGTCACTGTTGCACCTTCCTGACAAATGAGGAGATGTTGAGTGTCCACTTTACGTCACTAGTTAAGTGAACTCCAAGGAACTTGGTGCTCTCCACTCTCTCTACTATAGAGTTGTTGATAATTCCTGGTCCTCCTCAAGTCCACAATCATATCCTTCATGTTGTCCATGTGTTAAGACTCAGGTTGTTATCTCACACATTTCATGAGATTTTCCACCTCTTCTCGGTAGCGTGCCTCCTTGTTGTTGCTGATGAGGCCAACTACTGTTGTGTTATCTGCAAACTTGATGACACTGTTGGAGCTGGATCTGGCAATGCAGTCCATGGGTCAGTAGCATAAACAGGAGCTAGGACTTCTGAGTGGTCCTCGAGAGGACTGACTAATTCCCTAACTATGATCTTGCTTCTATCACACAGAAGAAATTCTGGAGCCAAAAGATCAAAGTTGAGCCTAAGTGCTTTTAGAGGATGTCCTGACCCTTTATTGTTTCTTTAAAATCCAAGAAAGGAAAATTGAGCAAATAAGAAGCTAGAGGGTATCAACATCAGGCAGTATACATGGAGAGAATTGGACAGTCAATATTTCTGTCAAGACTCTTTATTGAGACCAAGGTGGGAAGGGGGTTGAGTAAACATTAAGAAGAGAGAGGTGGAGAGACAGATCGAGTTTTGGGATACTTCTTAAGCCTTTTTGCCCTCCAACCTTTTTTCTTTCCTCTCCTATTTTGCCTATAAACTTCTAAAGACTAATTTGTTCTGACTCGAGTGTTCTTGTTATTACCAAAGTAGTATTTACCCTATCAGCAGTTCATAAATGCCAAATAGATAGTTAAAATGTAATATGTTGGAGAATCTGTTGCTTTGGAGTGCAAACATAATTTATAGTTGGAAATACACATGGCTCAAGGCTTGTACTTCAAGTTCATTATTACATGTATCAAGAGGAAGTGGAAGAGGTTGTTTTACAAGCAGACATCTCATATATAGTACATCTAATTGTTATGTAACTTGGTGCAGTTAATGTGCAATACATCTTAACCTAATCTTTCACCGATATGAAAAAAATTAGACTTTTGGCAACTGCAATCATCTGCATGGCACAACTCCAACAGCTGGAGTGTTTTTGATGTTCATTGGATTCAATTTTATCAAATGTTGCCTTAGTATCAATAGAACTGTTGTAACTCAGCAGGAACCCATCCACTGCCAGTCACATACTTGAACAGACAATAGTTAGGTATTTGAGTGAGGAGATTCCAGCAGATTTCTGCCTCCTCCTTTTTTTTCCTTCCTTCAGTTCGGTTCACTTCATGCTTTACACAAGTTGAATTTTAATTCAGACTTTGTCAATCAAGAATTTAACTTCATTCAATTAAAAAATATTTATATTTTACCTATTTGCAATGCAATTCCTGCAAAACCTTTTAAAACCAAGAACTGTTAAGTGTATTGAAGCATACTCAACTCTAAATGATCATTTGAACCAGAACTGGAATATCTCATTTCCTGCAATAAGTTACAGGGCTGGTGCTGGAATCATCCAGATACTATTTTTGAGTGGTATGAATTTAGTCCAGAATGTTAATTACATAGAGTTTATTGTTATGTGCCAATGCATCAAAATTCTCCTTGCTCCAGCCATAGATACTTAAAAAAAATTCAAAAAGAGAAATACAAAAGAGACAAATTATTGCTCTACACTCACCTATTCAGAGAGCAAGGAACTACAAAATATCTCAAAAATTGTAAACAAAGAGTAATCTGCAGTGGATTGGTATCCTATTTTATCAGCAGTAGAATGCAACCTTTGGGAAAGATTTGAAAACTGGACTGGGTTTATTGATAGAAGCAGCACATTAAATCTTAATTCCCAACTGTATACAATATTGAACACATATGATCTGTATATTTATCTCTGAATTTCTGGAGACTTAAAAATCCTGAAACTTAAATACTTCTCATTTTGTATAAAATTAGACTTCAATATTTTAAGCAATATAAATTTATGGGCTGGTAATTAGTAATAATGATTAGATCCATTTATAAATTGTTGTGCATAGTATCTTTAATACAATAAAGGTCATAATTGTTTATCTTTAGCTGCATCCACTAGATAAAACAAGCTTTTCTTCACACTTCCATTAAAAGGAATTGTTTAAAATGTTTTACTATTATTATTGAAAATGTCATTTTTAAAATAATACTGTTTTCTGTTTTTAAATAAAAGAATTTCATTATTTTGCTTTTCACTACATTCTCTGGGTAGGTCACGTCTCCAGAATGGAGGATCATTGCCTTCCCAAGATCATGTTATATGGCGAGCTCTCCACTGGCCACCAAGACAGAGGTGCACCAAAGAAGAGGTACAAGGACTGCCTAAAGAAAGCTCTTGGTGCCTGCCACATTGACCACCGCCAGTGGGCTGATATCGCCTCAAACTGTGCATCTTGGCGCCTCACAGTTCGGCGGGCAGCAACCTCCTTTGAAGAAGACCACAGAGCCCACCTCACTGACAAAAGGCAAAGGAGGAAAAGCCCAACACCCAACCCCAATCAACCAATTTTCCCCTGCAACCGTGTCTGCCTGTCCCGCATCGGACTTGTCAGCCACAAACGAGCCTGCAGCTGACGTGGACATTACCCCTCCATAAATCTTCGTCCACGAAGCCAAGCCAAAGAAGAAGACATTCTCTATTCCCTCATTTGTAGATTTCTTAGTTCTTTCTAAATGGTTGCAAAACTTCAGGTCAGGTAAATTTGCTCAGGTTAGAAATGAACCAAAACAGCATGTGGGGGAGGTTCAAAGAAACAGCTGTGACGGGAGAGTAAACAGGTGTGGGAAGAGTTGGCAGCCATTCCTCACAGACTCGAGTGAACCTACTCAGCACTCCCTGTGCTACTCAGTTGAACCCAGCCCTTAGCAGTGCAGCTTAGGAGTTCAGGAAAGGAAGCGTGTGGAAAAACCTGGTTCCCACCCAAAAGAAGATGTTAATTCTACCTCTCTATAGCCATTTGCTTTTATGGTCTTCTAACTCAATGCTCTTCTTGCTGATACTTTATCTTTGATAAACATTAACTCATCTAAAAGTCAATTTCCAAAACACAATTTGGCACAAGTTCCAGCAAAACAAGTGAGCCTTTTATGTAAAGGATGAAGGGAATCAATAACTTGAAATCACAATGCAGCCCAGATTCACCTCTTGAAAGTCATCCTTGGTCAATAAAAGCCACTATATCCAATTTACTGTAGTCAACTAACCTACCAGCTGGTCTTTGACATGTGAGGGGAAAAAAAAAGAGTGCCCAGCAGAAACCCACAATGCCATGTGCAAGTACTATGCAAGCAGGGTCAGAATTGAATCCCTGGTCAGTGGAGTAGTGAAGCAGCTGTGCTCACTGCTGTACCACCCAAATGTTGGCATCTTGAAGTAAGTGGTTCCATACTTACAAACCAAAAAGGGTAGTGCAAGATTCCTGCAAAGAAATTATTAATAATACAAGAACTGGTGCAGAAAAATCAAAATCCAAGAAAGGAATATTTTGCAGACCACCAGGTTCATAAATGGGTCAAGTTTATCACCTGGAGAAAATGGAATGATTTATAAAAAAATTAAACAAGGAAGCAATCTACAAAATTTTTATGATTAGGATCTTGGAAAAAGAATTCCATCTCAAGATTCTGGTTTCCTGTAAAAAAAAAGTCAGATTTCATCTCCATCTTTAAACTAATCAAAACCATATTTTAAAATGGACATCTCTCCTGAATCACTCCAGCATTTTAGCATTGTTCATTTGTGCTGAAATGAACACTAATAAAGATGTTTGAGGGGATAGATTTCTGAGGAAACATGCAAATAATGCCACAATACTAAAAATTTTATTTTTAAAATTAATTCTGGCATCAAAAATACTGATCTAAAGAAATGTATTTTAAAGGGAAATACTTCCAGTAGTCAAAGCTTTATTGGACATAGAGGAAGAACTTGTGGTTTTGTCAACTATGGTTCCCTTTTCCTACCATCTTTTCCCCATCCCAGAGGGACATACCTATCCTGAACCCAAGTGGTCCCTAAACTTCTTCCACATTAGTTCTGTGCTTTCACCCTTGAACATCTGTTTCCAATTTACTTTTGCTAGTTCCTGCCTCATCCCATCATAATTAGCCCATCCCCAATTAAACACTTTCCCATTTTGTCTGCTTTTATCCCTATCCATAGCTCTGCTAAAGATCAGTGGGTTGTGGTCACTCTCACCAAAATACTCCTCTACTAAGAGGTTTGCCCCCTTTGTTCCTCTTTCTACAGATTTAACCTGGCCTACTGAGTTTTTCCAGCAATTTCATTTTTACATCAGATCTCCAACATTCTGAGTTTTTCTTTAACTATATAGCTCCTCAAGATCAGCATCCTGAACTTCACAGTGGATCAAACTAAGTTAGCCATGTCAAATCTGGAGCCAAAAGATCAAGGTTAAGCCTAAGTACTTTCAGAGGATATCCTGACCCTTTATTGTTTCTTTAAAATTCAAGTCATGAAAATTGAGCAAATAAGAAGCTGGAGGGCGTCAGCAACAGGCAGTATACATGGAGAGAATTGGACAATGAATATTTCAGTCAAGACTCTTTATTGAGACCAAGGTGGGAAGAGGGTTGAGTGAACATTAAGAAGAGGGGAGAGAGGTACTGGGCAGGGGCTGAGAGTCAATAGGATAGGAGAGATGGAGAGACAAATTGATTGACTTCCCATTTTTTTGTAGATGCTGCCTGACTCACTGAGTTACACCCTGTTCTCTTTGTCATCTCTAAAAGCCAGCATCTGCAGTTTCACGTCTCATGTCAAAAAAAAAAATTGCTCTTCACTTACCTAGAAGGGTGGTTCTGTTACAACTAAAAATAAAGTCAAAATTATTCAGGATAGAGATGTTTTCATGGCCACTGCTCCCACCCAATATCATGAGGGTCATAGATAAGGTAAACAGTCAGAGTCTTTTACCCAGGTTAGGTAAAACTAGAGAGCACAGATCGAAGGAGGGAAGGAAAAGATTTGAAAGGGACCAGAGGCAACTTGTTTCACACAGGTGATGGGTACATATAATGAGCTGCCAGGTGAAGTGGTGTAAACAGATAGAATTATATTGTTTAAAAAACATTTAGACAGGATTAAAGTTTTAGAATTATATAGGTTGAACACAGGCAAACAGGACTAGCTTGAGTAAATAACTTGGTCAGCATGGACAAGTTAGAAAGTATATGTGTCCATGCTGTCAAACTGACTCTACACCAAAATGGGTCTCACTCGGCCACCATATAACTGGCGCAAGACATCTCTCCTCTCATCCTCAAATCCTGTAACAATAAAGCTAAACTTCTCTTCATACATCTCATTTGCCATCTCTACTTTTTGGAGCCTTTTATTACAGAATGCAAATTTTTGATTTTTGTAGGAACTTCTACTTTGTAAATTTGCTGCAAAATTTCTTAAAATAACATTGGTCATGAAACAGATTGTAATATTGTGATTTTATGGCAGATTCTACATAAATACAGGTACAGGTACTCCCTGACTTACAATCGTAATTCGACCAAAGGATTGGTCATATCTCAGAATAGATGCATGTCGGAATTGTGTACTTACCTTGTTATTCGGCAACATTATAACATAATGAATGCTGCACGACTTGCTACGTTTCTCCAGCAATTTTGTGCAAAAGACAAGTATCATAATTTAAGATAAAGGTCAAGTTGATTACTTTGAATTATTATATTCATTTGTTGACTCTGATTTAGTCAAGAGCAGTTTACTTGAATTACTTTTCAAATAGTTATTTTAATGGATGATCAGGAATCTGAAGAGAAAATACTAAGGTCAGGGAATTGGGTTTGTGCAGTCATGAATCAGAATCCATCCAAATCCCAGGTTTGATCTAACTATTCTGCATTTGGTGTTCAGGATAAACAACTCCTATTGTAACACACGTGTGGTTGGAGCAGACTACACCAAGATAGCACTGGGCATCTTCCCCTTAAGAAAAGGGCCCGCATGCACGCAGTATGAATAGCTGGCAATCAGCGATGCAATTTCCGGTTCCTAGCAGCGGGAACATGGAGCGCCTTTAAAATGCTTAGTGAGTAAACAATAAAGCAGCGAGTTTTGGAACAAACCCGTTGACTGCTGGTCTTGTTATTCTCTCTGTAGCGCGAATGCTACGAGATAAACTTTTCCTTCACTGATTGCTGTTTGAGTTCAGAAAGCTGGGTCTGAGGTCCTACAAATGTACTTGAACATTCTGCAACCATTAAAAAAAAGCTGCTGCTTCTGCCTTTGCGATGGAGAGAAAGACAGTGCAGGTTACGACCTGAACACTGGCAATTCCTTTCCTGCCACAGATGCTGCTCAACTTGCCGAGTTTCTCCGGAAAAGTTTTTTCTTTGCTCCTGATTTTAGCATCTACAGTCTCTTGTGTCGCCATGAAACTGTCATACAAGCAGAAAGAGGGAGAAAAATGGTTACTGAACATGGGAAAGATGACACTGTATTGATCTGATCTCCTAAACTAATGAAGGATAATAATTGCAATAGAGGCAGAGCTGCTAAGGTGGACCAGATTGATTCCTAGGAGGGTGATTTATTGTGCAGGGAGAGATGAAACAGACTAAGCTTCTTCTTTCAAGTTCAGGAGAATGTGAGCAATCTTATTAAAATTCTTAATGATCTTGACAGAACAGATGAAGAGTTGGTTTCATTTGTCCGGGTGTCTAGAACAAGTGGTCACAGTTCAAAACCAGAGAATCAAAGGGGGAAGGTTTCAATAAATATTATGAATGTGAAAATATAGCCTTTCTGATTCTGAAGTCAAACTTTTGAATTTGGGAACAAGCTGATTCAGCCTGAACAAATGCTGAGGAGATTGGGGTCAGTGACTGAGGTAAAAGTTAATGTAATTTCTTACATTTGGATTTATTGCAAGTATTGTGTTGACTATTTACCAAGACATCTATACCTGTATAACTGACACTGCACAAGGCCGAATGACAAAGATCTTAAAAAGTTTTTAAAAATTGCCTTCACTTGTCAACAGGTAACATTCAAATACAAATATATCAAGTCAACCAACCTTCCATTTAGTTCTCTCGTTACAAATATATTCTAACACTTACGATGGCTTAGAAGAGGATTAATGCAGTAATAAAGTGGAAGTTTCCAAGAATTATGACAACTTAATAATACAATAAAATCATGCCAGCTTTCGGAAAGAAATGAATTGCTAATTTATTTCAATTGACAGTGAAACCTGGAAATTATTTATCTGAGGTATGGACAGGGGTTATCATTTTTTTTGGAGGGTCATTTTCAATTATCACTGTAATATACAATGGGTCCAAGGAGGTTTCAAACTCCAAATACCAAACAAAAAATGGATCCAAATTCAAATGCTGCAATGATTTAGGCTCAGGAGTCATATACCTTTTTTTCTTTGAATGCACCTTCATGCAAATAAAGAGTTGCAGTGAATTGAAACACTACCCACTGCCAATCTATGAACCATGCATTGCCAAATAACTTTTATTTCTTAAAAGGTTCCAAGGAAAGTTAGGATATATACAACCAGCAGGACAGGATATATGTCAATCACTGGTATGTGCTGCAAATTACACTGACATGGGCACCAAAATACTTAGAAAATTTTAGTGTAGATCAAAGATGGGAGTTCTGTAGTAAATAATGGTACAAATTTAGAAAGAACTTGGAAACTAAAATGTTCACAAATTGATCCTCTTAAAAAAAACTTCTGACCTCCCAAATGTCTGCACAATCACCTCAAATTCAAAATTTTTCTAATACTAAATACAGTTATCAAAATACTAGGATTTCTCACAAGATTGCTTAAGATTTATGTAAACATTTGACCAAAATAAAATGTAAACACTGAAGAGTATAAACCCAGTGCAGAACCACAACCAACTCTAAACAAATCTTAAGTTTACAAAACTGTTGGGCAGCAAACAGTTCTGCTTTCAGAGACCCAATTGTTGGTGAAATATTTTGGTTGAGAAAAATAGTCCATTTCCTTTGGAGTTACAAAACCGTGCACATCTTCTTTTCTTTGACTTGGCTTCGCGGATGAAGATTTATGGAGGGGTAAATGTCCACGTCAGTTGCAGGCTCGTTTGTGGCTGACAAGTCCAATGCGGGACAGGCAGACACGGTTGCAGCGGTTGCAGGGGAAAATTGGTTGGTTGGGGTTGGGTTTTTCCTCCTTTGTCTTTTGTCAGTGAGGTGGGCTCTGCGGTCTTCTTCAAAGGAGGTTGCTGCCCGCCGAACTGTGAGGTGCCAAGATGCACAGTTTGAGGTGATATCAGCCCACTGGTGGTGGTCAATGTGGCAGGCACCAAGTGATTTCTTTAGGCAGTTCTTGTACCTCTTCTTTGGTGCACCTCTGTCATGGGGGCCAGTGGAGAGCTCGCTGTATAACACGATCTTGGGAAGGCGATGGTCCTCCATTCTGGAGACGTGACCTACCCAGCACAGTTGGATCTTCAACAGCCTGGATTCGATGCTGTCGGCCTCTGCCAGCTCGAGTACTTCGATGTTAGGGATGAAGTCGCTCCAATGAATGTTAAGGATGGAGCGGAGACAACGCTGGTGGAAGCGTTCTAGGAGCCGTAGGTGATGCCGGTAGAGGACCCATGATTCGGAGCCGAACATGAGTGTGGGTATGACAACGGCTCTGTATACACTAATCTTTGTGAGGTTTTTCAGTTGGTTGTTTTTCCAGACTCTTTTGTGTAGTCTTCCAAAGGCACTATTTGCCTTGGCGAGTCTGTTGTCTATCTCATTGTCGATCCTTGCATCTGATGAAATGGTGCAGCCGAGATAGGTAAATTGGTTGACCGTTTTGAGTTTTGTGTGCCCGATGGAGATGTGGGGGGGCTGGTAGTCATGGTGGGGAGCTGGCTGATGGAGGACCTCAGTTTTCTTCAGGCTGACTTCCAGGCCAAACATTTTGGCAGTTTCCGCAAAGCAGGACGTCAAGCGCTGAAGAGCTGGCTCTGAATGGGCAACCAACTGAAAAACCTCACAAATATAAGCGTATACAGAGCCGTTGTCATACCCACACTCCTGTTCGGCTCCGAATCGTGGGTCCTCTACCGGCATCACCTACGGCTCCTAGAACGCTTCCACCAGCGTTGTTTCCGCTCCATCCTCAACATCCATTGGAGCGCTTTCATCCCTAACGTCGAAGTACTCGAGATGGCAGAGGTCGACAGCATCGAGTCCACGCTGCTGAAGATCCAGCTGCGCTGGATGGGTCACGTCTCCAGAATGGAGGACCATCGCCTTCCCAAGATCGTATTATATGGCGAGCTCTCCACTGGCCACCGTGACAGAGGTGCACCAAAGAAAAGGTACAAGGACTGCCTAAAGAAATCTCTTGGTGCCTGCCCCATTGACCACAGCCAGTGGGCTGATATCGCCTCAAACCGTGCATCTTGGTGCCTCACAGTTTGGCGGGCAGCAACCTCCTTTGAAGAAGACCGCAGAGCCCACCTTACTGACAAAAGGCAAAGGAGGAAAAACCCAACACCCAACCCCAACCAACCAATTTTCCCCTGCAGCCGCTGCAACCGTGTCTGCCTGTCCCGCATCGGACTTGTCAGCCACAAACGAGCCTGCAGCTGACGTGGACTTTTACCCCCTCCATAAATCTTCATCCGCGAAGTGAAGCCAAAGAAGAAGAAAAGGTATGATTAAAACAATGTTTTTCTAACCACCTTCTTTCCACTCACATACCACCTAATCACAGAGCACTGATGGCATAGGGATTCCATCAGGATTTGATTGCAGAATGCATCCTGCCAGTAAGAATATCAACTCATTATTGCTCCCCTTAAAATTTCTATTGCATCTAACCAGATGGGTCATGTAGCTTAGCTATGCAGAGTAATTTATAATGACAATACCTGGACGCATTAACAGTTTCTTTTTCCACGATGCTGCCTGACTTGTGAATGATTTCTTTTTTTCCTTCAAGAGTTAGACCGGAAAACTGTGCTACTTACAAAACAGCAGATATTTGAAATGGATTTCTGCAGGTTATTCTTGATTTTGAATCTGGTTACATGGAGGCTGAATGATCTATTTAACACTAGTTCAAGAAATGAAAAGATCTTGCCCTGATCCTGTTTACCAAAATTTCAAAGTGGCATACTACATTGCTCATTCTTTCAGTAGTGTTGTAAGAACATGGCTTTTATTATTGTCTTAGGAATTTCCATTTTATACACAGTAAGAAAAACAAATATCCTGAAGTGTTTCTCTTTAGTTAGAGAATCTTAAGAATTTCCATTTTATAAGCAGTAAGAAAAACAAATGTCTTAAAGTTTCTCTCTATTGTACTGTGCTCATATATAATCGGTGACATGTAATTTGCAGGTAATGAGAATTAAAATCTAATTTGGAGAAAATTCCCATACAGCTGAGTTGAGTGAGTGTTTTGATACCAGGAAAATCAGAAGATCTCTGGGTTGCTGTGAACAGCTAGATCAAGCAGTATTTGAAAGGTCAATGTCTTGAAGCATTATCTTTTTTTCTCCCTACCAATCTGTCTAAAGTTCTGAATATTTCCCATATTTGCAAGTCGTGTTTAAGATTCATAGTTATCATGTTTTCTTCTTGATTCAGTTACACTGAAACTATATTTAAAAATTAATTGCATGGGACGAGGGTAATGATGAGGAAGCCATATCGAAAAGGACAAAAATTAAAACACCTACTCATGGAAGATGAACATCTCCAGCCACATGGCAGCACTCATTGAACCCTGTCACCATCACAAACAGTTCTCCTCTTTCAATATCTGTGGCTTGCATTTTGTTCTGCTGCATGCTGGAATTTTGGACAAGTATCATCAAACACATGCTGTGCATCCTTTGACGTCACAGCAGACTTCCACAATATTCTGTTCAAAGTGTTTAAAAGGTCATTTTAAAGTTAGGGAACCACTGGAAGAGACCAAAAAATTACAGACCAATCAACCAAATCCCAAGGGTGAGAAAGTTATGGAAGGACAATATTATTATTTAGAAATGCACAGAATAATTAATATCACCCAGTTAAGGAAATGTCTCAAGTCAAATCAACAAATTTATTGAAGAAACCAGGAGAGTTGAGGGGGATAATGCATTTGATCAGAAAACAGCAAATCCTTTAACAAGGTCCCATGTTTTTTTTCCCCCACAAATATTTAGACAAATACAGGGAATTTGATAACAAAATCGTTGATGATACAAAACTGGTTGTGTGGCTAACTGAGAGATATAAAGCTGTTGATTGCAGGATGTGTGGAAAGGAAGAGATAACATACAAACAAAATTACACTATTAGAATCTTGCCACAGTCCCACCAAAAATATCACATTGATCATTAAAAAAACCCTTCCACTACTGAACGACCTTCACAATAAAAGCTATGTGGTGAACTTTTTGTCATTGACGGACCTGGTTAAATATACACAATGGAAGACATACTGTAAATGCCAGGCTAAAAGCTAAAATACTGTAATTGTAACAAAAAACAGTTAGTGCAACAGGGCATCTTCTATACAGACACTAATCGAATAGCCAGGAAAAAGAGACATCAAGGATATTTTTCTAAATGCTGTATATCAACCAGTAAAATCTACAATGGGCTGGATAGGTAGAGTGAAACACGATATACTGCGAGGTACACTATCAATGACAACATGATATAACACTCAACAGCAAAGTTAAGTGAACATTGTCAAGGTTGTTTGGAGAACAACAGTTCTTGCATCAATGGAAATTTTGAACCAAATTAATTATTCTAATTAGAAGGATAGACAAATATTTTGAATGGAGTCAAATTTACTTGTCAGAAAAGGATGCTTTATAAAGTCATGCAGGAATGGAAAAAATGGTGGATTTCAGATTAAATGGAAATGAACAATGCTTGCTGTAGACCTTGAAGAAAAGTGGTCACAAAGCCTCTGTAGCACCAGCTTCTCTCCTGCGAGAACACAAGTATTGATGGCTTCAAGAAGAGCAATATTATCACGCTGGTGAAACAGTTTGTCAGATGGAGGACTGATCACAATGAACCTGATGTAAAACGCACATTTGGTGTTTCACTTTTTTTTTTAAAAAGAAAATTTAAAGCAATGAAACATTTATCAGGACCAGAGAGATCCCTGCTGCAATGAAGTAACCAAGGCCAATGCCAATAACTGCAACAACTCTGCTGAAAAAAAACAGATACCAGAAAGTCAGCACCTTCCATTTGCTTTTTTTGATACTCGGCCAAGTGCCTGCTATCAATTGATCTGCTTCTGAACTGAGAAGCTGCGGATATAAAATGGGAATTAGGGGTTATGTCATGTCCTATAACAACAGTCCAATATATTTTACAATCATTTTATAATCTCCACTATGAATTTCTGTTGGAAAGACATATTGCACCAGAAAGTCAAACCAGGTTTTCTGGTATGATTTCTAACAATGTCAAAAAGGTCCAGATTTAAACAAGCATTATTTGTTTAATTTTCATGTTCTAATTTGGGAGTCTGACAACTAATGATCTTATCTAAACCAATCACTCCTCTTTATACCAGTTCTTTCTAAGCTAAGCATTTGAATAGAAACTGTTGTCATCATGTCCATTGCTCTGATCTTGAGCAGATGCTAACATAATGCATATTGCTGGGTAACCTTTCAAGTTCAGATAGTAACATAATGAGTATTGGTAATAACCAAGTTTATTAGGTCTTGTTAAACATAACAGAAAATTATGCTATTTATGAAGCTCAACTTGACTTAATGCAAGCAGTGGAAGAGAAGAGATAAGTTCTGAACCAGTGACTATGTTTATACTCTTCTGCTCTTGAGAGTTCAATCCAGGTGTAAAGGTTATTAAGTTCATGTCTAATTTAAAAACAGCACACAAAAGTGCTGGAGAAACTCAGCAGGTCACTCAGTATCCAAAGAAAGTAAGAGACGGTTGATATTTTGGGCCGGAGGCCTCTTTCACGAGTGCTGAAAATCAGAAAGATCCCTGAATTAAAAAGATGGGAGTGGGAGAAAGTGAAAGGGGAAGGAATACAGGCTAACACGCAAGAGGTAGATTCTGGTGGGAGGGTACATGAGAAAGAAACTGAGGTAGGTGATGGGGAGAGGGCAAAGAGCTAAGATAGGGGATGGGGAAATGGAAGACGACAGCGGGGTGAAGGAGAGAGAGACCTGGGGAAAGTGGTTCACAGAAATTAGAAATCAGCATTGATGTTGTGTGGTTGGCAACTCCACAAGAGGGAATACAAGGTGTTCTTCCTCCAATTTGCAGATGGCCTCAACTTGACCGTACATGATGGCATGGACAGACATGCCAGTGTGCCAAAGGGGTGTGGAATTGAAGAGATTGGCTCTGGGGGGTCCTTGCCGTTGCAGGGAACAGAGGTGAGGTGCTCCATGAAGCGATTTCCCCAGTCTGCATCTTATCTCCCTGATGCAGAGAAAGGCTAATCGAGAGCATCGGCTATCTTCGCTTTGTCCGCAAAAACCTCAGCCTAGGGATGCTCTGTGACTTGCTGAGTTTCCCCATCACTGGACAACCAACACCTGCAGATAGTCTCTCTTTACCTTCATTTAAAAGCGATTCTAATTCTTAGGAAATGATCTCCATTAAGTTTTACTCTGGGCGCCAAGAGCAGCTCATTAATGTGTTTTAAAATTTAATGGGGGGGGGGAGAATAACTCGTTCAGCTGATTTGAGTGGATTAAATAGATGTGAGCGAGTTGAGAGCAGCAAGATTCGAGATGATCGTCAGCTCTGCCTCTGGCCGAGAAACAGAAGCAGAAAGGTCGCTAATTCCCTGTTAGCCGAGTGACTGTGCAGGGGCTGAATGGATCCCAATAAACGAGACCGGTCCCTGGTGACGGAGATTCGAAGAGCCGTTATCATTCATCTTTCCGAATAAAACCGTGCGAACCGCTCAGGGTCCGCGCAGATCGCATCCAGCCCCAGGACCGATACAGCTCACAAGTAACCGAGGGATCAAGGAAAACAACAACGTAGCACACATTCATTCCCAATGAAAATACAGTATTTGACGTGCCTAATATACAAAAATATCAAGTGATACAAGGCAGCCAATATATAGATTTAATAAATCCACTTACCCAACAAGACGCAAAATACATCCAAACAGACAAAGGGGACTCTATGTCTGTCAAACATCTCGCTCTCCTGGCGCGCTGAACCGATGATGGCAGCTCCCTCGGCAACTAATCTTCTGGACTTGGTCTGGTCCGCGGGACGGTGCGCGTTTGGGAGGGAAGGCGGGGGGCGCGCGTTTAAAAGGGGCAGCTCGCTGCCGTGCGGACCAGGGGAGAGCGAGGTTGAAGGTTAATGGCTGACGTCGGCTCTGTTTCACAGTGGGAGGAGGAACCTGGAGCCCCGCGTGCCGAGACGATTCTTTCCTCCAACCACGGACCGCGACAGAACAGCCACGCGCTCTTTCGCGCAGCCGCCCGGTGCTCCTCGGGGCCGGCGCGCGCTGGCCGCAGCCCGACGGCAGTGCTGCCCGTTTGGCCTCGGTGCCCGTCACGGTGGCAGGGCTCCGGATGTCTCGCGTACGCGTCGGGCCCAGTGGCCAGAGCTCCGCCAATCTCGTTGACGTCAGAGCCGCCCGCCCAACCCTTTGGCTGCCAAGAAGTAACATCTGCGCTAGAGATCGGTCGCATCGAGTCAGTGAGGAGCTTCTGAAAGAACTGAACACAAAAATATCTGAATTTGTACCCTCAAAAATCCATAATCAAACAGCTCTTCCAAGATCTTTCATGCAAAAATACTTAAGCAAGGAGCAGTTGACCTTATAGTAATCTTTATAACCAAAAATAGACTTTGTTTACAATGCATTATTTACAAAAGGAAAATTCACTCCACCCTTAGTTTTGAATCTATGTACGTTCATTTATATTTACGCCATTACCACGGGGTGGCCATTTCAAACTTACCAAAAGGGATGCAGGATCAGCATCAGATACTCTCGGGGTGGGGTGGGTGGAAGGGGAGGGATGAGGCTTACTTCTGGTGGGCCGCAGTCACACTAACCCCTGGCCACACAAACCATGGCTGTGGCATCTTGTGGTTTACTTCATGCCAGGGTCGGCACTGAGGACATCCATGGGGATTTCCCCCCACCCCCAAGCGAGGTGCCATCACCTTCCCAATATGGTCACGGCCAGCGCTCACTGTCAGACCCACCTCCACAAGTACTCCTACAGCCTGGAAGGTACCAGTTGGGAGCATTCCTCACCGATATTTCCATGTGCTGAAAGACCAGCAGGTTTCAGGCAGACTAAAGTGCTTCTTTCACCAAGTTGCTGATCTTCCAGCAGTTCTGGATATTAGTATTGTCTAAAGGCCTACAATAAGGTGCAACAAGATCACAGATGACGTAGATAAGTACAATCTACACTTGTCATCTGTTGGCCACCAAGTTTATCAAATTATTAGAGCACACATGTCAAACTCTGGCCCGTGGGCCAAATTTGGCCCACGATATAATTATATTTGGCCCGCAAGATCATATTAAATATATATTAGAGTTGGCCCGCTGGCCGCCGCGCCAGTATAGCGCATGCACACTGAAGGTGAAAATGAAGACGCCGGAGGTGTGGAGGGATCTCAGAGTCCCGAATCCCAGGGATCGGAGCGCCGCACTCAGCCCACCCGGCTCCCGGACACACAGACGCAGCTGGAATTGGGGACCATCCTCGCTGGGTCTGCGCTTCAGCGGCGACGCCGGACCGAACATCTCGTTGACGATGCCTTCCCCCTCGCTCCGTGCGCAGCGGACCCTGCCTCCCGCTCCTTTTGTTGGAGACGAGCCCGGCGCCGTGAGATCGCAGTTTAATCCCTCTCCAACCATGGGAGGGGGGTGGGAGCAACGCGCTCTTCTCAGCCAATTCCTCCACCGCCCCAGACGCCGGCGTTTCAACGGGGGGTTCGGGTGCCTTCATCAGGCGACCGACCTGTTGGTCCAAGACAAGGGGAGAGCGTACAAACTCCACACAGACAGCACCTGAACTCGGGTGAACGTGGAGCTGCGACCCCACATTCCACATCAGGACTGTGTGTAAGATTGGGAGCAGTGAGACAGAAGCTTATTTTATTCCTGTGATTTAAGCCTTTCTTGGGGTGGGGGGGGGGGGGTCCTTCTCTGAACACTTGTCTAACAATTAACCTAATCAGATGTGGAATTACCACAATACAACAGTTCTCAACCTTTTTCTTTCCACTCGTGTCCCTGTGCCATTGGTGCTCTGTGATTAGTAAGGGATTGCTTAAGGTGGTCTGTGGGTGGAAAGAAAAAGTTTGAAGACCACTGCTTTAATCATCCCTCATTGACTCGTCATGTGCACGGTTTCAGAACGCTAAAGGAAATGGGCCAATGACAATGACAATGAAAGAGTTTATCCAAAACTATTATTAAACATTTATTTTAATAAGAAAAAGTTTAACATTACATATGTTGAAAGAAGAGAAAACATGCAGATGTTGTTGAAAATTTTCAATAAATATTTAGTTCGGCCCTCAACTTAGTCCAAGTTTTTAATTTTGGCCCTCCGTGAATTTGAGTTTGACACCCCTGCATTAGAGACTCCAACAAGTACAACAATGTGATGGCTCTACGGCTGCACGGTGCCCCATGAACTCAATGTACACTCAATATCTTCTGGTCACCTGGTGATGTGCCCCTGGTGAATCTGTTGATGACTTCGTGAAGGCCATGTGGGAGCATGTACGAGCCTGTGGGTAAGGAGATGTAATTGTGACAGTCTACCAAGAGGAATTCATTTGTGATGGGTTAGTGGCTGACTTCCATTCAAACCACATCCAAGAATGAATCCTGGAGAAGGACAATAAGTCATGCAGTTGGCGCGATCGCCTGAAATAGCCCAGAGAAAAGGCGAGGCTTACTGCTCTGGCAACGCAGCCACCAGGTGAGGAGCATGGGCACCGCCATCTTTGGACGCAGGGTCCCTAACAGCTACTGCCACCGCCTAGCACTCAAGGTGCAACTACTGCAGCCAGTCTAAGCATCCCTGGAAGTATTGCCTGGCCCGTAGTGCAACATGGTTGAACTGCAGGAGGAAGGAACTGCAGGTTGCGACCAGTGTTGCTATCTTGTAACTTCCGGCATCATTTCTGGTGGCAGAGAACTGAACAGTAGGAACAGGAGGAAGATAACATGGGTCGACATCATTTCCAGCATCTCTTCCGGTCCCCACCACGAGCAATCCATGGGGGCGGCCATCTTTTAGATCTCTGGGAGAGCCATCTTGGTGGTAGCCGCTGCCACAGTACAGCAGCAATGACTCGGAGAATGAATCAACTCTGGCCTCAATCGTTCTGGACCAGAACAGGCCACACCAACTAGCACGATCTATAATGGACATCAAGGTAAATGGTCATGTCACAGGCTCCCTTTCGACACAGGGAACACTGAAAGTTTCATACACCTGGGCACAGTCCAATGTCTTTCCGTTGCAGTGTTTCCTGCAAAGTGTAAGGTAGCTCTAGCATCCAAATCTCACTCCACGGAAATCCACAGTTGCTGCACAATGACTCTAACCATGAGGTGCATCAAATATAAAAACTTTAAGCTGCTTGTCCTGCCCCACCTCTGTGCACTAGTAATACTGGGACTGGATTTCCAGTGCCAGCTTATGAGCATGCTCATCCAGTTTGACAGGCTCCATCCTCCCATCACGATCTAAAATAACCAATTCCTAGATAGCCCACCCTTCGCTCTGAACAGTGTCAATCAGACACTGGAACACTGCCCAATCCATCCGATCTGCAGCCTGGCCACCTTCTGGATCCCTCCGCTCCCGTGTTCCAGAATCTCACCCCGGACTGCAAATCGGTCGCCACAAAAAGTGAGCAACAGCCCTGGAGACAGAGAGTTTATAAAAGCAGAAGTAGGGCAACTGCTAGCAGAGGGCATTATAGAGCCTAGTTACAGCCCCTGGAGGGCACAAGTGGTGGTGGTGATAAGAGAAGCACCAGATGGTCATCAATTACAGCTACACCATCAACTGGTTCACTTTATTGGACGCCTACCCCCTTCCCCGCATAGCTGACATAGTGAATGAGATCACCCAGTATTGGGTCTTCTCTGCCATTGACCTCAAGTTGGCTTATCACCAAATCCTGATCCGCCTTGAGGACTGCTTGTACAAGGCATTCAAGGCAGACGGCTGCCTCTACCGTTTCCTGTGGATCCCATTCGGTCTCACGAATGGAGTATCTGTGTACCAGAGGGAGATGGACTGCATAGTGGATGACAATAAATTGAAAACGACATTTCTGTATTTGGATGATGTCACCATCTGCGACCATAACCAGAAGGAACACAAGGCGAACTTGCAGAAGTTCATCGCCGTGGCCAAGGCCCTGAACTTGATCTATAACCAGAAGAAGTGCATATTCCACACTTCATGTCTGGCGATACTTCGGTACATAGTAGAGCATGGTGTTATTGCTCCCGATCCCGACTGTATGTGCCCCTCCTGGAACTCCCATCACCCCAAATCCTCAAGGCCTTGAAAAAGTACCTGGGGTTCTTCTCATACTACACCCAGTGGATCCCCCAGAAGGCTTTCAAGGGCATCAAAGATAAGATTGCCTTCTATCCTTTTCCAGGTGGAGCGCAATGCCTCCAACTTTGCCATGGCCCCCACACTGAACCAAGCAGGTATTCTTTTCCTGGACCCTCCAGGGCCCCAAACTCAAGGTTCAGCCATCAAAAAGCATGCCCAGGCTATAGTGGAAGCTGAGTGCCACTGGAGGTACTATTTGGCCATCAGACTCCTAAACAAGCATATTAGACAGTTCCTATGGAATAATAAGGCACCAAGACTTGCATTGGAAAAACTGATACAGGACTCGGGCTGGGAGGACTTCGACTTCAGGATTTCAAAACATTGTGGCGGTGCACATCCTCATGGCGAACTGGCTCTGCTTGCATCGCCATGTGACAGGGCAGTCATGGGGAAATGGCGTCGTTAGCGGTTTCTCTCTGACTCCAGCATCCCTTCCAGCGCGCACCCTGGGCAGCGATATTGATGTCACAATGCACCAGGTGACTGAGCTCATGCTGCCCTTAAAGGAGCGTGCTGAATTTGAATAAAAACAGTAATTTACGACCTTTGGTGTGGCAGCAGTGATTTCTGCCCTCAAAAATCTACTCCTGGGGAAGTTTGGCCTCACTCCCCAGCAGCGTACTTCCAGGATCTTACACCTGGATGGGTTAGGTGATAGCAGCCCCTCAACCCTCATGGATGAAATGCTGGCCCTGGCGGAGGATCATGAACTGTGTTTCCTCTTCTGCCAAATATTCCTTGAACAGATGCCAGAAGATATCCGGCTCCATCTGTCCGGAGGACTTTTCCGACCCCCGTAAGGCCGCTGCCCGGGCAGATGCCCTCTGGTGCGCAAAACAGGAGAACAAGGCAGCTCTCAGCCAAGCCTCCAAGCCAGGGCCCTGCCGTCCACAGAATACTCCCAAGCACAAGCCGGAGGAAACCCAGTCAACATGGTGCTTTATTCACCAGCACTGGGGAGTGAAAGCCCACAAGTGCCGTCAGCCCTGCGACTTCCAGGGAAACATTGATGGCTGCGACGGTTGGCCACTTGAACAGCCTCCTTTACATCACTGACAAGACCACGGGCCACCGGTTCCTGGTGGACACAGGGGCCGAGCTGAGCGCCCTCCCCCCTACAGTGCTGGAAACTCACACCTGGACCCACAGTCCAACCCTGCGGACTGCCAATGGTTCCGCAATCAAGACCTATGGCACCCGTAAGGCACAGATACAGATTGGGGATGAAAAGTTCACTTGAAGGTTCATCCCGGCCGGGAGGAGTCACGTGATGGAGTAGTGGCCGGACGGTGAACTCCAGCCCTCTCCAGAAAAGTCGGGAAAAACAAAAGAAAACACAAAGGCACAGAAATAAAAGTTACAGAAAAGTGAGTATAAAGGTGGAAAGAAGATGGCGACAAAAAAAGAAAAATCGAAAGCAACGGTAAGATGAGAGGAAGAGAAGACAAAGGAGGAAAAAGGTGAAGGCCTTACCTGTCCGAAGAGGCCCGCTGCGGAGAGAGAAACCCGCTCCCTCAAGTCGGTAAATAATGGACTACAAAAATGGCTCGCAGAGCCGAGTAAAAGTGCGCAACCGCGCATGCGCGATACTTCGCGCATGCGCGATGCGAATGAAAAAAAACACACCGACGGGAGGGGGGACCAGCTGGGGAGTCGATCTCCACAGCCGGCAACGACAGCTGCAGAACACCTGCAGCAAGAAGAGACCACAGAAGACAATAGAAACAAGAAAGAAGAGGAGGAAAGGGCACCAAAGAAACAACAGATGGCCAACCCAGAGGAAGAAGAAGAGGAAGAGGAAGAGTACAGGGAAATAGAAGAAGAAAAGAAAGGCAAGGTAAAGGATATACTTGCTCTTATTAAAGGATACATGGAGTTATTTAAAGAATGGCAAACACAGGAATTTAAGGATTTAAGAAAAAGAATAAACAACACAGAAGAGAAAATAAATAAAATGGAGATGACCTTAACAGAAATGGGAAAGAAAATGGACAAGATGGAAGAGCGGGCAGTAGCAGCAGAAATGGAGGTAGAAGACTTAAAAAAGAAATTGGAGAAATCTAATAAAAAAACTAAAGAGACACAAGAACTACTAGCTCAAAAAATAGATACAATGGAAAACCATAACAGAAGAAATAACATAAAGATAGTGGGCCTTAAGGAAGATGAAGAAGGCAAGAATATGAGGGAGTTTATAAAAGAGTGGATCCCTAAGACCCTAGGATGTCCAGAACTACAGCAAGAAATGGAAATAGAAAGGGCACATAGAGTATTGGCCTCTAAACCACAACCACAACAAAAACCAAGATCTATTGTAGTAAAATTCCTAAGATATACTACAAGAGAAAAGGTACTGGAGAAGACAATGGAAAAAGTAAGAGAGGGCAACAAACCACTGGAGTATAAAGGGCAAAAAATCTTCATTTATCCAGATATAAGTTTTGAACTCCTAAAGAAGAGAAAAGAGTTCAATACAGCAAAGGCGATTTTATGGAAGAAAGGGTATAAATTTATACTAAAGCATCCAGTGGTATTGAAAATATTTAATCCAGGACAACAAAACAGACTATTCTCGGATCCAGAAGAAGCACGAAAATTTGCAGAACAATTACAAAAATAGACTGAGGGAGGAAGACGGGTAATGAGAGTAAAAATGATCACGATTGATATGTATGCGGGTAAAGAGGTATAAGAGTGAATAGAGACAATGAGCATACATGAATGTATCTGTACTTAGAGGAAAATATAGATAGTATAGACAAGAATTAATAAGGGAAGGTAAAGGAATAGAGAGAATAAGGAGGGAATTAAAAGAGTGACCTTTGTGACATATGAAAAGTGAAATCTTTTCTGGGGGAGGCGGGGTGGAGGGAAATAGCGGTCACTGCAAAATCAGTTGACGCTTGCGAGTGGATTCGCAAATCCAAATGGAGAGGGGAGATGTGGTTGTCCGACAAGGGATAAAGGACAACTCAGGAGGTGAAGGGGAGATTGGGGATAAATAAGATAGAAATAGGAGAATAAGGAAAATGTTGGATGTTGTAGGAATGTTGTCTTATAAAGAGTTGAAAATAAGAAAACAGAAATGGAAAAGGAGGAAAGGTAATGATGGAAAAACGGAAAGAGAAGGTAAACAAAATATAAAAGGGCTACGCTGAACTATATGTCTTTAAATATTAATGGAATACATAACCAAATTAAAAGGAAGAAACTACTAAATTTAAATGAATAAATGTATTCCATTAGAAAAAATAACATATAGGTTAAAAAATAATATTGAAATATTCGAACAAGTATAGGAGCCTTACATTAAATACAATAGCGAAAACCTACCGGGGACAAACATTACCTAAGTTGATGGAAGGAGAAGGAAAGAAAAGAATGGACTCAGTAGAATTTCTGGTGTAATTTTGTTGAATGACAACATTGTCTGACTGGCTTAATGCAACCTAGATTGTATACCTAAAATGGATGAGAGGCGGGGGTGGGGGGGTGGTTTGGGAGGAAAGGGGGGGGGGGAGAAAAAGTCACTGTTTATGTGTGAAAAAGAAATAGTGTATATCATGGCTAATGTGATTTATGGTGTGAAAAATAAAAAATTTAAAAAAAAAAGGTTCATCCCGGCCTTGGTGGACACTGCATTGTTAGGGGTTGACTTCCTAAGGGCCCACGGTCTTCTGGTGGACATGAGGGGCAGGAAGCTTTTCAACGCCCTTACCTTTTGCTCGGTGCGTCTGTGCACGGCGGATGATGACAGACCCAAAATTGCCACTGTAGCCACCACCACAGACGAGTTCGCCGAGATCCTCAGTGAGTACCCTACCATCTAGCCACGCTTCAACATCACCTCCCCCCTGCCATGGAGTTTTCCATCACATCTCCACGAAAGGCCTCCTGCTGCACGCCAGAGCTAGGCAGCTGCCATCAGAGAACCGAAAACAGGCAAAGGAGGAATTCTCCAGGCTCCTGGGCATCGTTCAGCCATCGGACAATGCTTGGGCGGCGCCACTGCACATGGTCCCAAAGTCATCAGGGGGTTGGAGACCCTGCGGAGACTACAGACGGCTAAACAACACCATGACTCCAGACAGGTACCCGGTCCTCCATATCCAGGACTTCGCGGCCAACCTCCATGGCGCATGGTTCTTTTCAAAAGTAGATCTGGTTCACAGATACCACTAGAACCCGGTACACCCCGATGACGTTGGAAAGACCGCCATTATCATCCCTTTTGGCTTGTTCGAATTCCTCCGGATGCTGTTTGGGTTGAAAAACGCAGCCCAGACATTCCAGCGCCTCATGGACACAGTGGGTAGGGATTTGGACTTTGTCTTTATCTACCTAGATGACATCCAGCCACGAAGAGCGCAAGGCCCATCTTTGTACCCTGTTCGCTTTGCTGACAGAATTTGGCCTCACAGTCAACAAGGCCAAATGCCAGTTTGGGAAACAGTCATTGCAGTTCCTGGGGCACACCATCTCAGCATCTGGAGCAGCTCCGACACCGGAGAAAGTGGCAGCTGTCTCGCATTTTCCCTCAAGGGCCTATAGGAATTCGTGGGAATGGTAAATCTTTACCAGAGATTCATTCCCAACACCACCCACATTGTGCGTCCTCTTTTCGCGCTGATCGCGACGAGAGAAGACCCTGGCCTGGTTGGAGGATGCAGACGAGGCCTTTACTGCAATGAAACAGGCCCTCACAGAGGTGACTTTGTTGGTGCACCCGCTCCTGGAAGCGCACACGGCATCCTTGGTCTATGCTTCTGCCACGGCAGTCAGCAGAGTACTGGAGCAGTGGCCGGACAGGCAGTGGTGCCCACTGGCCTTTTTCAGTAAGCAGTTGTGGCCGCCGGATCTTAAACACAGTGCGTTCGACCGGGAGCTCCTGGCGCTGTATCTGGCCATCTGCCACTTTCAATACTTCTTGGAGGACAGAACTTACACTGTTTTTACCAATCACAAGCCCCTCACCCAAACACTGGCTATGGCCAAGGACCCATGGTCGGTCAGGCAACAGCGCCACCTATCCTACATGTCTGAATTCACAACAGATATCCGGCACAGGGCAGGCAAGAACAATATGGTCGCAGATGCGCTCTCCCGCCCAGCCATCAGCAGACTAGCTCCCGGCCTCGAATATGCACAACTAGTGCAGGCCCAGCAGCATGACGCCAAAACTCAAGCTCTCTGGAGCACTATCTCAGGTCTCCAGCTCTAGGATATCCAGCTTCCTGACTCCGTCCAGCCGCTGCTCTGCTCACTGTGCCCGGTAGTCCCACAGGAGTGAAGGGCAAGGGTCATCAGCTCTATCCACAATCTTGCCCACCTCTCAGTAAAAACTACCGTGTGTATGGCGGCGTAGCGATTCATCTGGCATGGCCTCAAGAAGGAGGTGGCAGCACTAACCCGCAATTGCATCAGGTGCCAGATGTCTAAAGTCCACAGACACACACAGGCCCCTGTTCAACATTTTGACTCAGTAATACGGAGGTTCCAGC
Source organism: Narcine bancroftii (assembly GCF_036971445.1). Classification (NCBI taxonomy): domain Eukaryota; kingdom Metazoa; phylum Chordata; class Chondrichthyes; order Torpediniformes; family Narcinidae; genus Narcine; species Narcine bancroftii. The sequence goes on from NC_091471.1 coordinate 81,195,813, forward strand.
ATACCCATGTGGATATCGTGGGCCGCTTGCTGGTGTCCAGGGAGTCGTGGTACCCATTTACCATAGTGGACAAAGTAACCAGGTGGCTGGAAGCCATCCTGGTCTGTGAGGCATCAGCGGAGACATGTACTAGAGCCATGGTCAGCTAGTGGATTGCTCGTTTCAGCATGCTGGTGCACATCACAAGATACAGAGGCGCCCAATTTATCTCCGCACTATGGTCACAGCTGGCAAGGCTTTTAGGGGTAACACTGCACCACACCACGGCCTACCACCCACAGTCTAACGGGTTGGTAGCGAGGTTTCATCAACACCCTAAGTCCGCTCTGATGGCAAGACTTTCCAGCCACAACTGGGTGGACAAGTTGCCCTGGGATTAGGACAGTGCCCAAGGAGGTCCTGCAAGCCTCGTCAGCAGAAATGGTTTACAGCATGCCACTCTCCCTGCCAGATGAATTATTCGGCCCGTAGGCCGAGACGACACACAATGAAGGTGAGCGGCTCGCAGACCTCAGTAAATGACTGGGCAACCTAACCCCACTGCCTCCATCGCACCACGGCACCCAACCATTCCATCAAACGAAAGATCTAGAAGTGGCGCAATTTGTGTTCGTCCGGAGAGGACTACAGAGGGCCCCGCTGCAGCATTCATTCAAAAGGTCGTACAAGGTTCTCCGGCAGTCGGGTGGGACTTTTACTTTAGATGTGGGGGTGCAGGGAAGAACTATTTACTGTAGACCACTTAAAGGCTGCTCCCTTGGACTTATCACAGCTGGTGAAGATGACCACGCCCAAGCGCTGGGGCCGGCCGCCAAAGCAACAGGACGCGTAGCCGGTGCTGGGGGGGTTGTGTGGTGGTTCACATCCTCACGGCGAACTGGCCCCGCTTGAATCGCCACGAGGCGGGGCAGCCATGGGGAAATGGCGTCATCAGAGGTTTCTCTCTGACTCCAGCATCCCTTCCAGCGCGCACCCTGGGCAGCGATTATGATGTCACAATGCACAGGTGACTGAGCTCATGATGCCCTTAAAGGGACATGCTGAATTTGAATAAAAACAGTCGTTAACGACCTTCAGTGTGGCAGCAATGATTTCCTTCAGCTCCTGCAAGCACCACAAAATATGACCTAGCTGCACAGGTTAGATTTCTTCACTGAGGACAACCCCCTTCCCCCCAAATGGAAACGTACTCAATGGAGGAACGGGAAGCAAAAGGCTTTATCTATAAATGGAATTTAAAATCACTAAAAAAAGACAGATAACCCCATGCTAATAAATATGATTAGAACGTGGCAAGAAATTAATGAACGTATAGGAAAGAAAGTAGGGATATCAATAAAAATACCATTGAGTAAAAATGTTATTGCCTATGAACATGGTCAATAGAATATTAAATTTGCGGTATGACAAAGGTAAAAGATATATTAAGGACTGTTACAAGGAAGGAACTTTTATGTCCTTCAAACAATTAAAATAGAAATATGGAGCGTCCAATGGGACCTTCTGTTTTCTCCAGCTTAGACCATTCTTAAGAGAAAGATGGAGACTGACGCTGACCCCACCTGAAAATAGTGTAACTGAATGAAAAGTTCGGATGGTGAATACACCCAAATTTATAACAAAATTGTACAATGCTCTCCAGAGCTAAAGGGCAAAACTAGGGTTGCAGAGATCCAGGGAAAGATGGGAGTCAGACTTGGGTGTGGAGGTTTCAGAAAAAAGCTGGTCAGATTGGTGTAATGGCAGCATGACATCACTTATAAGTGCAAGATATGAACTGGTTCAGTATAATTTTAATTTTACACAAATTTTATTTTACCCCACAAAAGTTACACAGATCAAAAGCCGAAATTTCAGAGATGTGTTTCAGATGTGGAACTGAGACAGGAACTTTACTACATGACACATGGTCGTGTGTGAAGTTGAGGCCATTTTGGGAAGAAATAACAGAAAAATTAACCAGGATAGCAGGAGTGGCCTTCAGGGGCGACCCAGAGGTATGTCTATAAGGTAATTTTTTTGGAAATAAGCAACAAATTGACCAAATATCAAATCTCATTTATAAAAATAGCACTGGCAGTAACAAAAAAATGTATCACAATTACTTGGAAGTCCAATTCCCCTCGACTAATAGCATGTCGGACTGTGGAAATGAACAACTGCATACCTATGGAAATAAAAATCACATAACTTAAAGAATAAATACGACACTTTTGTAAAGGTCTGGCAGCCATACCTGGACCACATAGGGGCCCTGATACAGTAATAAAAAGGAACATAAAAAAAGTACAAAAGTAACTATTATATATACAAAAACAGTTTCCCCAACTGTACTCTATATACTTAAAATATATGTAAACTCTGATGGTGAATGGATCTGTATGTATGAAGGGTAGGGGGAAGGGATGGAGGGACTCTTTTGGTTTTCTTTGTTGTGTTAGTGAGAAAAAGTTTAATATACTGTATTTTAAAAATGTTACTATATATAATTTTGGGGAAAAAAATTTAGAAAAGGGATGAATGTGTACAGGCTGACCCACCTCTGACCCTGTAACTCCTTCCTGTAAGATATCCCAACAGAGGCTGAGCCGCCCTAGTCTCCTCTCTTAATTCCAGCCTTGGAACTGGGCCAGCAGCATGTGAAGAAGTTCCTGTGTTTTAGGTTATTAAAGACTTTAATTACTCGCTTCAAGCCTGCTTGTGCTTATTGATCGTGCTGCAACATGTAAATCAGAGTCCTCTGCCTCATTGCTGATGGAGATGAAACATGACAAGAACAGTTGCATAATTCTCCACACAGTCTAAGAAGTGAACTTGCATTCTGCAAAGAGGTGGACTGATGGACCATCAATCACTCAGGAGACTATTATGGAGAAACCAATAGGCTTTAATTCACTTGAGAACATAGCATGGCCAGAATAGAAAATTGTTTTTCGAGAAATAAATTATTATCTTTTGAACAAATGAAGCGCAAATATGGTATAACTCACGGTACAATGTTTGCATACCATCAATTGAAAACCTACTTGAAGGACAAATTGGGAAGCAGACTGAGGTTACCAGAAGGAAGCAATTTTGAATATATGATTACAGACACAATGATAATTAAAAGATTTATAACAAACATGTACATCAAACTGCAAAAGAAAGAGAACAAGGAAGCAAACTGTAAACCCAAACAAAAATGGGAACAAGATCTAAACATAAAGATAAAGAATGAAACATGGGAAAAGCTATGCTCCGGAACTATGAGAAATACAATAAACATGAGGTTACGCATGATACAATATAATTGGTTGCACAGGCTATACACCACGCCCCAAAAGTTAAATAAATGGGACCCAACAGTATCAGATAGATGTTTTCACTGTAAGAAGGAAACGGGAACAACAGTACATGCAATTTGGGCATGTGAGAAAGTGGAAAAATTTTGGGAAGATCTAAATCAGGAATTAAATAAAATCACAAAAAGCAACATACCAAAAAATCCAGAGATCTTTCTTCTAAGTAATATAAGAAGTAAAGAACTTGGACTCGATTTAGATGGAGCACAAAAAAGATTTATTATGATAGCCTTAGCTGTAGCAAAAAAAATGTATAATGTCAACCTGGAAATCAGAAGAAGCCTGAGAATACAGCAATGGTACATAGAAATGAATAAATGTATTCCATTGTAAAAAATAACATATAATTTAAGAAATAACATCACAGTATTCGAACAAATTTGGGAACCATACATGGAACACAACAGAGAAGTCCTACCGCGGACTAAATGACAGAAGGAGAAGACAAAATGAACTGACCCAGTATGTAAAAGTAGATGACACAATTTTCTTGTTTATTTTCATTGTGTGAGGACATTGTTTAATGGGTTTAATTGTATCATGTATGTTGAACATTGAGTGGGTGGGGAGGGGGGGGGAAAGGGGAGAAAAATGACACTGTGTATATTCAAGAGGGAAATGTTTGTGTGTATTTTGGTCAGTATGGTTCATAGTGTGAAAAATAAAAAAATTTTTAAAAAAAGAACATAGCATGGCCCTACTGTTCAGTTGTCCTGCACTGAGTTGCAGGGGACTGAGGAACAGCCACCTTTATGCAGGAGCCTGAGGGAGGGGGCACAGGTACAGCTGGCCAATAGGAATGCTTGACCAGATAATTATACATTACAGTGGTTTACCACATTCACCCTCATTTTGAAAAAAAAAATCCCACTGGGTGAAGACTCTTACAGAGTTGAAACTTACAAAATTTCACTTTTACAATTTTAAAGTCATAAGTTTAGCCTATCAGGTGATCTGGTCATTTGCTGGGACCATCATAAAACCAATTGCAGTTGCAGTGCAACAACAGAATCCTGGATGGTCTTATATTCATTAGTCCTGTGCTGGAGGGTGGGCGCCGTGCCCGGTGTATCCTCCCTCGGGGCAGAGACAGGATACCAGAGGTCGGTGCATCATGTGTGTTCAGTGGTGAGGAGGGTGTGGGGTGATTAGCAGTGATATTCCAGAGCCTCTGAGGGAGTCACGCCTCTGATGGAAACGGTGTCCTCATGTCTGTCCAGATATGCCACGTAGGCATATTGGGGGTTGGCATAGAGGAGGTGGACCCTTTCAACCAATTGATCAGACTTATGGTTCCTCACATGCCTCCAGAGCAGGACAGGCCCTGGGGACATCAGCCATACCAGTAGTGTGGTCCCTGTCGCTGATTTCCTGGGGAAGGAAAACATATGTTCATGTGGTATAGTGTTAGAGGAGGCACACAGCAGGGACCTAGTAGAGGGGAGGGCCTCCAGGCGAACCTCCTGCCAGCAGGAGACTGGGAGGCCTTTGGACCATAAGGCCAGGAAGACTGTGATCCAGACTGCAGCATTCTCCCTCTCCACTTGCCTGATATCCCAGGGGTTGTTACTAGTGGTCCTGCTCATGGCAATACCCCTGGCTAACAGACACTTGTGCAATTCATCACTCAAAGGAAGGCCCCCGGTCACTGTGGATATAATTGGGAAGCCAAATAGAGTGAAGAGGCTGTGGAGGGCCTTGATGACAGTGGCAGCAGTCATGTCCGAGCAGGATATGGAAAATGGAAAACAGGAGTATTCATCAATGATGTTAAGGAAGTATATGTTACAGTCAGTGGAGGGCAGGGGTCCTTTAAAGTCAACACTGTATCACTCAAATGGGCAGGTGGCTTTAATGAATTGTGCCCTGTCTGACCAGTAGAAATACGGCTTGCACTCAGCACAGCCCTGACAGTTCTTTGAAATAGTCCTGATCTCATCGATGGAGTACGGCAGATTGCATGCTTAACAAAGTGAAAAAAACCTGGTGACAGAGATCATTATGGAGGTTTTGTATTCAGTCGATCAGGGCACTGGCACAAGTCCCGTGGGACAGTGTGTCTGGTGGCTCATTAAGTTTCTCCGGCCAGTACAGGATGTCATAGTCATAGGTGGATAACTCCATTCTCTGCTGCAGTGTTTTATCAATTTTTTATTTTGCCCCGCTGCTGATTGTTGAACATGAATGCGACAGCGCATCGATCAGTCAGCAGGGTGAATCTCTAACTGGCCAGGTAATGGCACCAGTGCCGCACTGCCTCGACAATGGCTTGGGCCTCTTTTTCGACTGAGGAGTGTCAAATCTCAGGGCCCTGCAGGGTGTGTGAAAAAAATATGACAGGCCTGCCAGTCTGATTAAGGGTGGTGGCTAGGGCAAAGTCTGACACATCGCTTTCCATCTGAAAAGGGGTGGATTTGTCCACAGTATGCAGTATGGCCTTGGCAATGTCAGACTTGATGCAGTTGAAAGCTGCAAAAGCCTCCTTTGACAGAGGGAAGGGTGTCAATTTGATAAGAGGGCGGGACTTTTCTGCAAAACTGGGGACCCACTGAGGATAAGAGAAGAAAAACTCAAGGCTTCTCTTCAGGGCCTTGAGGCTGCGTGGAAGGGGAAGCTCCAAGAGTGGTCGCATGTGGTCTGGGTCCAGCCCAATAACGCTATTCTCCATGACACAGCTAAGAAAAGCCAGACGAGTTGTGAGGAACACGCACTTGGCCTTGTGGTACGTTAGATTAAGGAGATTAGCTGTCTCAAGAAATCTGAGATTGGCATCATGGTCATGGCTGCAGATGGAGACATTATCAAGATACGGGAAAGTGGCCCGCAACTCGTACTGATCCACCATAAAATCCATCTCCTGCTAGAAGACTAAGACACTGTTCATGACGGCAAAGGGGACCCGTAGGATGTGGTGGAGGCTGCCATCCGCCTTGAATGCCGTATACTGATGGACCTCTGGGCAGATGGGCAGCTGATGATAAGCTGACTTTAGGCCAATGGTCGAAAAGATCCGATACTGGGCAATTTGGTTGACCATGTCGATGATTCGTGGAAGTGGGTATGCGTTCAAATTACTGTATTTATTGATGGTCTGACTGTAGTCAATGACCATTCTATTTTTTGCCTCGATTCACACTACCACTATGCACTCTCCAAGGGCAACTGCTGACTTCAATAACCCCTTTCTTAAGTAAGCAATATACCTCTGCCTGAATGAAGGCCCTGTCCCTGGCACTATACCATCTGCTTTTAGTGGTGACAGGTTTGCAGTAGGGGGTGTGTGGTGCACTGTTAGCCAGAATCAGACACACACAAGGTAAAGTGTATAATAGGCTTTAATCCACAAAGACTTCCACAGAGCCAGGGTGGCCATAGCTGCAGCAACTCTGAGTGAGGCCTCGGGAGGTCAGCGCAGGCTTATATCTCGGAGGGTGATTGACACCCGACCGGGTGGGGCTTGATCCATTCAGGCTGACTGATTGACAGCCAGCCAGGTGTTGTCCTGTCCTCTTACACTCCTGCAGGTACAGAGGTTGTCCCCTGCAGTAGGCCGGTGGTGTACCAGCACAGGGTGAGGTTGGCAAATAGTGATGAGGTGGGGGGAAAATTTTAAGTGCAAAAAACCTGCAAGTCATGCATGGTGAGTGGTTAGGTTGGTGGGTGAGTACAGTGGGGGGATTGGCTATCAAATTGCTGGTTGCAAATGGTGAGGGGTGGATCGACCCATGAAATACCATTGTCATGCTTTTAAAATCAAGCCCCAACAGTACAGCAGTACAGACCTGCGAAATTACTATCAGTCTAAAGTTGTCATATATAGTACACCACACCATTAAAGACACAATACAGAAATCCTGAACGTCCACTGTATACGATTTGGATGCCAAGGAGACCTTCTGGTTCTCTGACAATACTGTGAGGGAGAGGGACCGTGCTGTTTCCAGATATATAAAACTCTCCGTGCTCCCGCTATCGTACAAGCAACTCATCACGTGGCCATTTGCAGACTGACCTGGCTGAGGGTGATGGAGGCTAGAGTCAGGTCACTGCACCTCGCTGCAGTGGAAGATGGAGGCGTCCAATTGTTCAGTTGCCTGTACATGGTGTTGCCAGATCTTGAAGATGGTGTCCAAGATGGTGGCCTGCACGTGGCGCAACTGGGTCTTGAAAATGGAGTTCAAGACGGCAACCCCTACAGATTGCATGTGATCCTGCTAGAAAGAGGTTTGGACTTTCACACTTTGACATTGTGGCTCTTCTTTCCACAGCTGGAGTAGATTGAATCCTTCGCTAGGTAGTGCTTCCTCTGATGCTTGCCCAGAACACCGCAGCTGTGGTTGGGTCATTACCAGATCCGGTCGACAGCATTGGGAGCCTTTCAGAGCACTGCTGCTGTAGTCTGGTTGTTAGTGGGGTGGTAAGGTGGTGGCACGACCCAGGATGGCCGTGACCAAGGTGACCACAAGGTGGCCATGTTGTCAGTTGAGTAGGCCTTCACGTTCTGGAGAGTGTTAGGTCTGCTTTGTTCATGAATGAGTGAGACAAACACCAGGCTGAGTCGAAATCAGGGTTCTTTGTTCTTTATTACCGGATTGTAATGAGACAAACACCAGGCTGAGTCGAAATCAGGGTTCTTTGTTCTTTATTACCGGATTGTAACACTTGCGACTAAACATGTTAGTCGGAGAATGCATTCTGCCGTTATCAGCAAAATGGTGATTTTTTATACCCTTGGATACATGCTTAGAACATCATCATATCATTACTTGTCCAATGACTAAAACTGTTGCTATCCTTTCCCTGCTAGCTTCCTGCCTCTCAATCCATCAATGTCTCTCTTATCTTGTAAGTACAAGGATGCATTCACATCTTGTTACAGCCCTGTACATTCCCATCTCATGATGTTTTACCTAACAGGAGTACAAGGACACCTCCCCTTCTTGTTACTGCCCTGTACAGGGTAACTCCCTACACATTCCCATCTCATGATGTTTTACCTTACAAGAGCCACCTCCAGAGTACCTGTCAGCTCGACTGCTCTCCGCAGACTGAGTTCTCCTTGCTCCAAAAGTCTTTGTCATATATAATTCGACTTAATCCCCGCGACATGGGCATCCCAGAACAGGTCCTCAGTATACTCCATGGTCAACCCACCTTTGCATTCACAGGCCCTGCCGAGTGCTCACAGTGCCTGAATATCTTTGACATCAGGTTGTTGTTTTTGAGTCACTAGAAGGTGTCTAGCACAGACAACATTGATTTTATGCAGATATTGCCCTTTAAGGATGTCCATGGCCTTCTGGTACATTGTGGCATCCCTGATAATGGAGTACACTAGGGTGCCGACCTGAGAATGCTGTACTTGCAGTTTGTCAGTCTCTGATAACACCATGGCAGAGGAAGCCTGTAGGAATACCTCAAAACAGCGCAGCCAGAGTTTAAAGCTGGTAGATCCCTTATGCAATTGAGGGTCGATATCTAGTATTCCTGGTTTGAGGATCTGCTCAATTGTAGAAAACTTCAAGTGAATTAAATTGATGCACCATCAATCACTCAGGAGACTATTGTGGGGAAACCAATAGACTTTAATTCACATAAGAACATAGCATATCCCTACTGTTCAGTTGTCCTGCATGAAGTTGCAGGGGACTGTGGAACAGCCACCTTTATGCAGGAGCCTGTATGGAGGGGCTACAGGTACAACTGGCCAATAGATGTGCTTGACCAGATAATTATACATTACAGTGGTTTACCACATGGACAGAAGTCTCCTATCCACCATGGTCATCTCAGGGTCAACATGTGTTATAGATGACGTTATGAGAGGCATAGAGGGGACAGCCAGCACCTCCATCCAGGTCAACAGCAGAAAACGGCAAATGTTTAAGATGGGTGGAGGGAAGTTTATGGGAGATATCAGAGGCAAGTTTTTAAAAAAAAATGTACATTGCCAGGGTGGCTGGGGAAGTAGGTACAATAGGGACATTTAAAATACTCTTTGACAGACATGTGGATGCAAGAAAAAGGGAGGGATATGGGTATGAGGTAGGAAAAGTTTAGGTTATGATAAAAGTCAGCACACATTGTGGGTTGATGAACCTGTACTGTGTTATTCTGTATTTAGAGGACCTGGATTAACCACAATAAGCAGCCGGTTGTCCATAAGAGAAAAAAAATGGCAGCATAAGATATTTTAGCACTTTAAGTATTAAAAAACCACAGGCACCTGAGAAATTGAGATTAAAGTGGTATATTTTTCCAGCAGTTATATTTTTATATATTTTATTTAGACATATAGCACTGTAAAAGGCCATTTTGGCCTACAAGCCTTGTTTGAGGAGTTCCAGTATGTCACTGAAGACTCTCAAAAGCTTCTATAGATGTATTGTGGAGATCATTCTTGCTAGTTACATCACTGTCAGTTACAGAGGTGCCAATGCTCAGGACTAGAAAAAAACTCCAGAGTTGTTAACTTGGTCTACAACATCAGGGGCACAAGTCTTCTCTCCATTGAGGACACCTACAAGAATCGATGTCTTAAGAAAGCAGCCTCTTATCCTCAAAGACCCCAGCACCCAGGCCATTCCCTCTTCATTCTGCTACCATAGTGAAAAAGGTATAGGAGCCTGGAGACAAACACTCAGGGACGCAAGGACAACTTATTCCATCAGATTCCTGAATGAAAAATTTACTACAGGTACAGCCACTGCTTTAGTTTTACTTTCTTTTTCTTCAACTATTTTTATTTATTTTGAGGTGATTTAGATAAATGTTTCCACTGAGATGTTGCAACCAAACAACAAATCTTGTGTCATGTTTATGACAATAAATTCTGATTCTGGAACAAGGGAGAATTAATCCATTCCCTCTATATACAACAGCACTTCTAAAGTATGAAGGGACCAATGTTGTTGTTGCAAAAATTAAAATTTCAAAAGGCAACTATGAAATTAAACAATTCAGTATTTTTATGAACCTCAGCATGTATAATTATAAATCTGGGTTATGGGTCAGTAAGAACTCATCTAGTGCTGCCCATAAGAGATTACAGCCCCCCACTTCCCCCAACATTATGGCTGACTTAAATTGCTCATTGGAATCATACCCACTATGTTAAAAGAGTACAAGGAGAAATTTGGCTTAAGCAAATTCACTTCCAGTCCAAATGATCTGCAAATTCAACTAAGGAATTGCATCTAAATTGAGTTGGCTCTCCCACAGATTAGTCAATCCAAGTCAGTCTCAGTCTTAAATTTAACATGTCAGATTCCATCATAATCCTTGGGTTAATCCTGGCTCAACCACAGAATTTAGCTGCCAGACTAGGTCTGTGGCAAGTGGTGAATGAACAGGAGAATACATCGATTTGATCAAGTCTTTAACTTGTCTGTGCATCATCCCTGACAGGAGTGAAAGCCAGGGTAGATGTGAAATCAAAGACCAGCTTTAATACCATTGTGCTGGGCAGCAGTATTAATATGCTAAATGAGAACCACAGAATAGATCCAGCAGTCAAACCTCTGCATTCAGATACCATGGACCATCCTTCCTTTGGCTTGGCTTCGCAGACAAAGATTTATGGAGGGGTATGTCCACGTCTGCTGCAGGCTCGCTGGTGACTGACAAGTCCGATGCGGGACACACAGGCACGGTTGCAAGGGAAAATTGGTTGGTTGGGGTTGGATATTGGGATTTTCCTCCTTTGTCTTTTGTCAGTGAGGTGGGCTCTGCGGTCTTCTTCAAAGAAGCTTAGCAGACTGAAACCTTTTTTGGGAGATTGACACTGGTCCAACATATCTTTTTTGTATTTTTCAATGAACTTTGGCTAAACGCCGAAGTGGCAGAGTAAAGAACTTTTCTGGATCAGGAAATTAAAAATTGCACAATGGTTTAGATTTCTTTTGTTACTGATGGTCCATAGTATTTGCCAGATACTAGAGTGCATTGGATGCCCCCCCAAGTTCCTCAACATGGTTATCCAACTGCACGAAAACCAACAAGGTCGGACCAGAAACAGCAATGAGCTTTCCGAACCCTTCTCCATTGACAACGGCATGAAGCAAGGCTGCTGGGGAAATTCAAAGACACAGGGAGAACGTACAAACTCCTTAAAGACAGCACCAGATTTGAACCTGTGTTGCTGGCACTGTAATTCCCGTATTACAAATCTATGAATCCTAGATTCTGGATATCATTAAATGAGTTCCTCAGAAATTTGTCCAACTTCCACTCATCATCAGCTGTTTGAGATCTTCCTTCCATAAGATTAGAAGCAGAGAGATCCTTTGATTTCAAATACTTAATTCCATTGTTTTTCTGATTTCTAAAGTATTCATGATGTAATGTGGGAACTCCAACCTCTCTCCAATGGGGCAGGTTAGGCAGATAGTTTTGAGTGGTCTGCCTTTTCGACTACATATGCAGAATCTCCATGTGCCAATCCAGCTACAGTATGTGAATGATAATGGGCAACAAATATAACAAAGCTTCAGAACTGCAGTTGTTCGCCTGGGAGAAGGCATAATCCACAAATTTGGAAGATTTTCAGAGATGATGTTGGTTGTGCTTTAGTAGCTTTAGATATTTGTGCGAAGTAGTCCAGGTCTCAGAAATACATAGTGGCACAGAGACAACGACTGCCAGTAGACAAATTTTATGCTAGGTCTGAAGATTTGATCTTCAAATACACTTTTCCGTAATCAGTTTAAAGCTTTGCATGAAAAATTGCTTGCAACTTATTATTTACCTACCTTTGCCCCGAGGAGGCCCCTGAGATACAGGAGTGGTTAAATGTTTCACAAAGTTATGTCCTTTCATTGATCTTTTATTGGAGGGTAGTGTGAGCAGCAAGGGGAGGATGGTGGAGGCCACATTAATTAAATTTTATATTTAAACATATAGCACAGCAACAGGCCATTTCGGCCCATGAGTCCGTGCCACCCAATTAACCTACACCCCCTGGGGATAATCCAGAAAGGGGGATAACATACAAACTCCTTACAGACAGTGCAGGATTTGAACCATGGTCCTGATCACTGCCGCGATAAAGACTTAGCGCGAACTGCTACGCCACTCATGCTGTCCCCTAACCACTATTTATGCTCCCAAATACCAACATTTTTCTTTATTCAAGGGGTGTGGAATTAACAGGTGAGCCAACCACTGGCCATCCCTTGCTGCTCTTGAGAATGAGGTGCAAGTTGCCTTTCTGAATCATTTTAATTCAATCACCATGAAGGAACCCAGATATAATTTCAATTCAGGATATTGTATGTCATGGGGGCCAATGATGTTTCAATACTGCCCTCATCATTCATGCTGGGAGAGGTCATGATTTTGAAGTTTTCTTTAAAACAGGCCAATGTCCTTCATAGTAAAGTTTCTGGAGTGTTGTTGCACACAATAGCAGTGGTGTGCTCCAGCAAAAAAAGGAATCCAGAGCAGACTATTCTGACCTGTGGTGAGGGAATAAATTTGAAGGGTTCAAAGAGGGACAATCCAGGACACATGTCAGTACAGAATTGTAAACTTTACATTCAGGGGCATACACAGGAGACACACTAAGCAGTAATGCACAAATCATGTACATCAGATACAAGTTAATCACTAATGATCGCAACTCCTGAAAAAAAGGCGAAGGTTAAACAAACTGTACCTACCACCTTTCTCCTACATGCAGGCAACAGCACACTGATTAGCAAAGAACACAAATTAACTACCATCTACAATGAGTGAATCTGTCCAGAGTGCATGCCACAATAGCACCCACCATCACCCATGCTTCGCAACCTGGTGTGGAGCTCTGGGATGGTTTTAAGGGGGGGGGGAAAACTAGCACATATGCTGTAATTTCATTCTGCTGCCAGTTAAGGTGTGTGTGTGTGTGGGGGGGGGGGGGGACGAGGCAACAAGGGAGGTGCATAGTCCTTAGAGGGACCAATTTGGAAGGTCTCTTTACATGGAGAAATTTGACCTCCTGTCTGGATAGTCAGATGACTCTTCAGGTGCAAGCACACTCCTTTGTTCTGACCAGCTTCTTGCCAACCTGTTGGATAATCCTTTGGGTTACACTCCTAAATCTATGACCTGCAATATCAAGGACAAGAGCATGCATCTTGGATAAGGAGGAGAAATTTTTAATATGGTTGCTGCGTAATTAGTATTATGCTAGATTATGATTTGCTGTAACTGTATCAAATATTTCTATATTAAAAAAACAAGAGCAAAAGCCACATGGGACCAACACCACATGCATGATTTTCCTCAAAGACATACAATACCATCTTGGAAATAAATCCTCATTCTGTCTTCATACTGGAACTCCCAAACCAACAGTTCAAGGTTGGGCTCACTGCCACTTGGGGATGGATAATAAACATTTACCTTGACAGTAATATATGCATCCCAATAAAATAATAATGAATTTGGCAGTGCAAATTTTAACTCCCCCCCCCCCCCCACCCCCACTGGACACAACTAGAAATCGAGTTAAATAAATTATAATGACATTGGTATTGGGTTAGTCAGGGATATAGGACAAAAACATAAAGACAAACAACAATTTTTAGTGAATACATTGGCTACTGCATTTGCACAACTAATTCTTTGCTGCAATAAGTGAATATAACCTGAAAAAGCACACCAGATGGAAGTTATAGCGCCAATGGTAAGAGCAAGTCCAGGATAATAATGTTTACGATCTGTTGCCCAAATCGACAATAAATCTTTTAATAGTTAGTTTACTTGTACAATTGAACAGAAATACCTACAAAGCATATAGCAAAAACAGAATAGTTGCATGGCCAAACCAGCTCCAAGAGGGTGGAAAAGAAAACAAATGAGAGAAGTAAAACTAGAAGTCAATAATAATCAAAGATTGATTTTAACAGCGCCAAACTACAAGTGGTCAGAAATAGTTAATAGCAAAATAAACAGTTCCAACTATTCAGAAGGAAACAGATGAAATACATCTTGATCAGGATGAAGCAATATTTAATGAAGATGTCTTCTGAGAAATAAATGCTCAGTACAAATTAAATTCCCAGTAATAGATTTTATTTAAAACATATGATGACAAAAAAATATTTCAAGTCCATTCATATGTTTGTTGTTCCAGCAAACGCTTTATTATTAAAATAAAGCAGACAAAATAGATGCAGAATTATTTATTTTCCATCAGTGATGCATAGTACTGATAACTTACAGATACAGTTATAAACGTACTGCAAGTGATTGTTCAAGTACAATGAGTGAGGTGCATCTTCAACTTATAACCCCCATCTTTTATCCCCTCTTATTTAGTTGTAAAACAGATTGGCAAAAAATCTATTTAATTTCTTTTTAATTCCATTGGTGTGATGTTGCACTGCACACAAGTGTTAAAATACAACTACTTTGTACTTGTGGCAAATGTGTATTTCTACACCTCCAAAAATCTTGAAACAATTTTGCTTTACTGACAAAATATGCTTTTGAGGCAGGCTCTAGGAAGATAATTGTCACCAGGAATTGTGACTTACTGCAGGAACAATCAATCTCGACTAAATGCATAATCGATTATAAAGCCGTTAGGCTGCTTCGAAAGAAAAAAAATACCACATTCAGGATATATTCTGAACAATGTGGTGACTATGAAGCAGGCTTCTGACAAAGGACAGAACGTAAATTAGTGGAATCAATTACCTCCATAGTAAAATAAGTGGAAAATACACTTACCAAAGTGACTTATTTTCACATCCAAGGCAGTTCTTGAAAATAGTCCTCAATAATATGAAGCGTCAGAATTTGGAAATTAACTCTTACAAATACCAGCATTACACTTTTCAGATTATATTCAAGACTTCAACACTAGCTGTGGACTTCTTCAGTTCCAGAGTCAGGTCATACCAATTTGAGTGAAAATACAACAGAGTGGACATCAGTTTACTCAAAATTGATTGACCCTATGAAATTATGGAATCAGATTAAACTTGGCCAAGAAATAAACTGCATCTTAAACATATTTCTCCACTGCTGAATTAGTCTTCCTCTTTGCAAAACAACATATGGAAAAAGAAGTGAAGCTTCCAAGGAAGCAAAACTTAAATTTAATTGACCAGTTTTACAAGTAGCTCTACATCTCTACCAACTAACCCGAAATGAAACAGCTTCAGAAAATATCTCCAGTGGGTGGCAAGAAAACAATGTTTTTTTTTTGGTTGTGGGGGGGGGGGGGGAAAGAGGTACACTGAAAAGGACACATTTGATGCCATCATAGATCAATACAGCACAGTACAGGCCCTTTGGCCCTCAATGTAGAGCCAACCTATATATTCCTTCTTAAAAAGTACTAAACCCTCTATTTTTCTTTCATCGTGTGTCTGTCTAGAGTCTCTTAAATGCATCCTTGCCAGTTTCTGTCACAGATGTATAACAGCATCCATAGGTGTGGAAGAATAAATTTTATGTAACTGCTCAATGAAGGGTTAATGCCTTAGGTAAGGCTTTCAGTTACTGCTGCTTGTGCAAACGTGGGAATATAATTGTTTCTTAACATCTGTGCTGTAGTAAGATAATCAAGTTCATAAGTACGCCAATAAGCCTAGACTTTCCGCATTTATATTACAAGGTAAACATGTAATGGTAAATACAAAATGTGTATGAGGCTTGTGTGAAACTTGTGAGGGTCTCATGCAGACCCCTGCCCAAATTGTGTATAAATGTATAGCAAACACTCTGATACTTTGAGTGTTGGGCTCAGAACAGAGAATGAGTCACTGAACTCTTTCTTGAATCCACCTCACTCCTGCTAGTGTAACAAAGGGTTAAAAAAGCTGTTGTATGTTTACTTGGTTCTATGGTCCTCCATCAGCCAGCTCCCCACCATGACTACCAGCCCCCCCACATCTCCATCGGGCACACAAAACTCAAAACGGTCAACCAGTTTACCTATCTCGGCTGCACCATTTCATCAGATGCAACGATCGACAACGAGATAGACAACAGACTCGCCAAGGCAAATAGCGCCTTTGGAAGACTACACAAAAGAGTCTGGAAAAACAACCAACTGAAAAACCTCACAAAGATAAGCGTATACAGAGCCGTTGTCATACCCACACTCCTGTTCGGCTCCAAATCATGGGTCCTCTACCGGCATCACCTACGGCTCCTAGAACGCTTCCACCAGCGTTGTCTCCGCTCCATCCTCAACATTCACTGGAGCGCTTTCATCCCTAACGTCGAAGTACTCGAGATGGCAGAGGGCGACAGCATCGAGTCTACGCTGCTGAAGATCCAGCTGCGCTGGGTGGGTCACGTCTCCAGAATGGAGGACCATCGCCTTCCCAAGATCGTGTTATATGGCGAGCTCTCCACTGGCCACCGTGACAGAGGTGCACCAAAGAAAAGGTACAAGGACTGCCTAAAGAAATCTCTTGGTGCCTGCCCCATTGACCACCGCCAGTGGGCTGATATCGCCTCAAACCGTGCATCTTGGCGCCTCACAGTTCGGTGGGCAGCAACCTCCTTTGAAGAAGACCGCAGAGCCCACCTCACTGACAAAAGGCAAAGGAGGAAAAACCCAACACCCAACCCCAACCAACCAATTTTCCCCTGCAACCATGTCTGCCTGTCCCACATCGGACTTGTCAGCCACAAACGAGCCTGCAGCTGACGTGGACATTTACCCCCTCCATAAATCTTCGTCCGCGAAGCCAAGCTAAAGAAGAATGGTGTTTTCTACTGTCTGTTTTCTTACAGTGTGGACTGACTTTAACATAGGTGTAATAATAGAAAAGTAATAATAAAATGTTGACTTGTTCTTGATCCCCAGAATCAAGTGAGATCTTCTTCAAACAAAAAATAGACTCCTGATGTGCTCAAATAACAAGATACACAGGCATTTTATTTTTGGATCCGCTGATTTAATAGTCTTTTTTTTCATTTTCTTAATAGATTTTATAAAAAAACATAAACATGTAGTGCATATGGAATACATATGTGCAGAAAATAACACCACTTGTGCAAAACTATTATAATCAGTACCCATAATCACTAAACACTTCCACACGTGGAATTAAAGAATAATATGAAATATTTTATTATGATATAATATCTATTCCCACACTTAAACTGTTGTATAGTGAAAAGATTGATACTTTGCTTTAGAAAAAAGCGCAAAATTATCATCAAAATGGTTATTATTCCTAGAAATAGTCCATAAATGGACCCCACAATTTTGAAAATTCATATTTGTTTCAGTTACAGAATATCAGATTTTCTCCAGATTAAGGCAAGACATAATCACACACCACCATTGCACGCAAGTTGGCATTAAAATCATGCCATTCTCTCCAAAAGTGCCACAAAGAGCAACTAAAAGATTAGGCTCTAATTTGAAGTCAAGGATTATTGATTAAGTCTGAAAAACCTCCATCGACTATCTTCTAAGGCAAGTCCAAACCATATAAATGTAGCATCTCCATTGTTACATCTGTTGCAATGAGGACTCACATTTAAGTAAATGTGAGAAAGTTTATCTTTGGACACGTGAACTGCGTACTATTTTAAATTGTAAGAGAGAGAACGGCGATCAAATAATGATGAAGTATTAACCAATTTAAAAATCAAATCCCAATTCTCTCTTCAGATATTGAAAAATGTGAGTCCTGGTCCCATGCTTTTTAAATTTTATTTAAAGGAGCTTGATGCAATTTTATCACCATATCATAAATTGGAGATATTAATCCTTTCTGTGAAGGTTGTAAATTAAAAATTGAGTCAATAATATTTGTGTCATGAGCTTTAGGAAATTCAGGTTGTTGAGAATTGAGAAATTTTCTAATCTACAAATATCTAAAAAAAGTTTTAGATAAAGCAAATTTACTTGACATTTGTTCAAATGAAGCAAGACTACTGTCAATAAATAAATCTTTAAAACTTGTAATACTTATTCTATATACCAGTAGATATAGAAAAAGTAGATATGCAAGAAGGGTAGTAACAGATTTAATTTTCACCATCTTCATTAATTTTAGAACAAATGCAGAAAATAACATACTGATGCAAAGTGGTAAATCACAAAAGAAAAATGCTGTAGAAGCTAGAAGTCTGAAAGATGAACAATGTAAATACTTAAGAGCTCAGATTGATGACACTGCATCAGATCTGGGAAATTATCAATAGATTTCAGAAGACCAAAAAGATGGGATGTGGAGAGGTTGCAGAAGTAGAGAATAAAAAAAGACAGGTTTGTGACAAAATGAATGGCAGTGACTAAATGATTACAAAACTAAAATATTAATTTGGAGGGAGAGAGCAATGCAGGAAGCTGAAAAATTCCAAAAGAATACTATGAATACCAGAAATGAAAATGCTGATTTCACAAAATCATTAAACTCAGTGTAAACTTTCAAGGGCTGCAACACATCAAATCAGAATATAAAAAGACATTAATAAAATCCACATTGATCTTCTTTGGAGATGAATTAGGAGATGAAGGACAAGAAAAAAAACTAACTGATTTAGCACAACAATTAAGCACAATATTTTAAAGGGGTAAAGTAACAACTGATTGGAAACATGAATTAATTTTGATATCAAAACAATTGTTTTTTTTTCCTGGAGAAAAAGGCAAGATGCATCATTATATTTATATCCAATTTTACATTTATTTTACATTTTTTTTACATTCTTTGCTGAAATAAGTTTTGCAATGTTATTTTATTATGTACATTTAGAAAATATTTTGTTTCATTGACTGAGCATATGGTATATAACAAAGCAAATTAATTTTAATAACAAAACAAAGAATAATGGACAATCAATAAATTCCAGTGTACTGCACCGAAAACAAAAGCAGTGGTTAAGAGGGAACAAACTTTGCACTTGCATTTCCAAAAAACCATGCACCAGTCTCTATAATTCTCATTCACAACACAGATATTATGGAGTAATACAACATATCCAGTTTACCAATCAATGAGATTAAATTCTTTAAGTATAAATTATCCTATTCTTTGAACTATATTAAATTAATTACACTATAGCACAATTCAAAATGAAGAATAAGAAATGATGTTGCAGAACTTTCTTGATCTACAAACATGACCCCTGCACTCTATCCAGTCATGTACCAGAATAATTCAACTGCTCCTGGGCCTGCCACCGAGTCCTACTAATGCTTTCGCTCAAATTAAGCATGACAAATTTTAAGTGGTAAAAGTGAGAATACGGAGGATTTCCATGAACACTACCAACAAATTCAAAATTATAGTCATTAAAATAACTCTCACATGGGTTGCAAATCCACACATTAAAGATAATTTCTAGAATAGACTTACTCCCGTGCACACAGTAGTACTAGACATTGCCGAGGAACTACTCGTCAAGTTTAAGATGATACAGCTGGAAAGTCAGATTTAGTGATGTGGAGAAAATATCAGTATTTCTTAAGATCTTAATGGCACTCCGTTACAATGTGAATTTTGTTTCAAAGATCATAGCTATTCTGCATCGCATACATAACCAAAGTCTAAATTATTGCAAGCTTTGTTCTACTTATTAAGTATGTAGTTCCAATCAATCTGCTAGTTTGAAAGCATTATCAATAAAACCACAAGGAATTCAGCTTTGTGTCAGCAATATTATCATCAGCCAAATGCAAACGCTTCCAACGTTTATCACCAATCTTGTGATCCAATATTTTAGTCTTACTTCTTTGGCACATGAAATTACAAGAGTCAAGACTTCTTCACATTAGATTTTATAGATTTTGCTGAAGTTATTAGGATTATTTAAATCATTGAAACAAAACAAAGTACAGCATTTGAAAGTAAACTTTTACATTTACAGCAAAACGAAAGAAAACGGATAACATTGCAAATCTTCAAATTTCCAAATGTTGATTGTGCAAACACATTCAGCCAAATAAGTGAGAGAAATCTGGTGCAGTAAAAGTGAGAATAAGGAGGGTTTCCACTAACACTAACTTCCATGCTCAACAGGATAGTTCATTAAAATGAAATGCACCTGAGTTCTGGCATCAGTAAATTAGACAGTTGCTGCAATCTAGTCATTCTTATGCATACCATACTAATTTAAACCAATAAATCAAATCTCTTCAATCCATTCAAATGCACCATAAGATAATGCTTCTATTTATACTAATATAACAAAGTACCACATGAAGTGATAAAAGATAACTATTTCAGAGCAATGGAATTTTTTTTTTCAATTCCCTTTGGCATTTATCCAGTGATGCCTTGTGGAAGGAGAAAGGAGGATTTAAAAACCAATAGCAAGTGTTTTTGATGTGATATGGATTAGTGACTTAACAATCTGTGTTTTATTGGGCTGAATGGAATCTTCTCCAGGTTGAAAAATGCCATGCTAATTAATTTATTGACAGTGATTTAATACCATAACCTCAAGCCTGCACAACCATAGGAAAAAAATTGGAATGAAGCCTAAATGGGAGAAATTGTCCCACTGCACTTGAACTGTCAGCATAATCAAATGTAGTATATAAAAGTTACACTTCTCTAAGAACAGCAATAATTCAATTAACAAGTCACCCAAGTTTATATTTCTTTTGACTAGTATCATATCAAGAACTGTGCAATCAGATTAACTGCACCAAGTACTATCAGAAAACTATGGAAAATTAGAGATGGCCAACTCAGCTGTCCTTTGCGATGAAGTGATATCATGTGAATAAGAGATGGATAAACAAATACAAAGGCAAGTCCACATGTTGCTCCTAAACACCTACATTAAAAGACAGACAGAATGATTCAAAGATTTGTTCCATTTTTCTCAGTTTTGTTGTGCACGTAATAAAACAAATTGCAGAAATCACCACAATGTGCACCCCCAAATTAAGAATCTGATTATGGCTGTTAGAGGTTTAAGTATTCCTGATCAAAAGAAGAAATGGGCAACAATAAGTGCATTAGTTTTAAAATCATAGTAACCTTGGAAGTTCCAACAAGGTAATTAATTATTACATAGTTTCAAAGTCATTGGTTTAAGCACTTTTAAAAGCAAAAGATGTTAAAAATTACTTTAAATTAATAGGGCTGTAAAAGTCATCTATTAGACAAAATTTAAATTTAGCAATTTGAGTTACAAATCTTAATTTTTAATTTTTTCTTTGGTTGCGTAGGAACGGGAATGAGATAGAAGTACCTATATTTCTACAGCATTGCCAACTTGTTATAGAATTATGGAATAGTGGCACAACTAACTGGTGGCAATTTGAATATTAAATCAATGCTGGCTCTTTGCAGAGTAATCTATTATGTCCCATTTCTTTCCTTTTGCTCCTAAGCACACGATTGCCAATTCTCTTCTGAAAGCCCAAATTTTAATTTATTCTGACAAAGGAGCCCTCACCCAATTAATCCGTATGTCTTTGTAACATGGAGGAAACTGGAGTATCCAAGGAAACTAGACACATGCAAACTCCTTACAGACAGCATCAGATTCAACCTGGGTTGTTGGCATTGTAATAGCGTTGTGCTAACTACGCCACCCTGCATTCTGCTTTATATTACAGATGCTATCAATATAATCATCACATCTAGACAATCATTGAGGACCAAAAGATTTTACGAAACTTAATTGTTTAAATTAAGACTTCAATCAAGAAAGCGCTTTCAGGTTTCTTATGAAAATGAAAAAAGCCATAGCATTGACACAAAAGTCATTTTAAATATAATAAAGCAAAGCAATATTGAGTTTTTGCAATAAAATTAGATAATTCCCTTCCATGGACAATGATTCTTTTCTGAACATGGCCTTAAGCTTTTCAGATGTAACTTTTCATAATCCCAAACACAATTGTTACCTTATAATTAACTTTTAAAGTTTCCTAACCCTCATTTCAACATTTTGTGCAATCTATAAAAACCAAATTTATAAGTAAAATATTTAGCATTTTAGTTTTTAATCTATTAAAATTAATTAAAAAAATGAAAATGCTGTACATTTGACAGGTGAAACCTTTTGAGGCATTCATTTTAATTTGATTTTCAGGATGAGTATGGGGCCAAACAAGTTACAGCATTAAAGCTTTATAATAATACCTATCAAAACTTAAGATTTACTTGCAATGACATACAATCTATAGGAACATCCCAATATTAGTGTAGAAAACATTTATTTCCTTTGATAAAGACTTGGAGCAATAGATATTTAAATCAATATTGAAATACTACCACTTAAAAGTTGCAAAAAAAATTGCTAAAATACAACTGAAATAAAAAGAAAAATAAGACACAATTACCTGATAATGCCACCTATATTGGGATAAAACCTTGCCACTAGGATTCCACTGCACACAATCACGATGTTTAGAATGAACACATGAGCAAAGCTAATGAAAAAAATTGAATAAAATGCAAAAGTTGAAAAGTGCATTATGTTATAGTGCAGGTTAGACAGACCAGTTGGTTATATTATTTCATTTCAAGACAACAGATATTGCTGAAGACCAAAGACAGCTCTGATATACCAGAATGGCACCATCTAGTGGATCTTTGTGTAGTTGCCCCTTTTGATATTATTGGCAACAGCAGATCACTTTGGCTACCTCATTCAGTATGGCAAGGAAAAAGACTGGATGAATGGTACTATTGTCAATGTAAACGGAAATAGAGTAACCAGTATGAGATCTATTTAAGAGTTTGATATCAGTAGGAAACAAAGTCCTTGAATCTGGGATTATCTCCAGCACATTTCTCTTTGAGTTTGATGTCAAAGCATCCTTCAAGAGAGTGAACCCTCACAAGGCATCAGATCCTGATGATGTACTTGTCAGGGTACTGAAAATCTGTGCCAACCAACAAGCTAGAACATTCATGGGAATTTTCCATCTCTCATTGCTGCAGTTGGAGTTTCCCACTTGCTTCAAAAGGATACCAATTATCCCAAGAAGAGCAGAGTGAGCTGCCTCAATAACTATTGCTCAGTAGCACTCACATCTACTGTGATGAAACACTTTGAGAGGCTGGTCATGGTCAGAATTAACATGTACCCAAGCAATGGTCTACACCCACTGCTATTCACCTACTGTCACAATCACTCTACAGCAGATGCAATATAACTGACTGTCCACTCAGCTCTGGATCACCTTGACAACAGCAACTCTTATATCCAGCTACAGCTCAGCCATCAACACCATCATTTTCTCAGTGCTGGTCAACAAGCTCCAAACCCTGGGCCTCTGTAAGTGGATCCTTGACTTCCTCATCGGAAGATCAGTCAAAACAAATTGGAAACATCTCCCACCTCAATGACCTCACAAATGCATGCTCTACTCACTCTATAACCATGACTGTGTGACCAGGCACAATTCAAATGCTATCTTCAAATTTGCTGATGACACCACAATTGTCGGCAGAATCACAGACTGCAACGAGGAAGCATGCAGAAGGGAGACAGATCAGCAACTGAGTGGTGACACAATAACAACCTTGCACTCAATGTTATCAAAACCAAGGAGATGATTGTGAAGTTTTGAAGGAAATCAGGAGAACACAAATCAGTTCTCATTAAGTGGTCAGCAGTGGAGAGTCAAGAACTTAAGTTCCTGGGTGACAACATCTTCTGAGGATCTGTCCTGGAGCCTCCACGTCGATGCAATCACGAAGAAAGCTTGGGAGCCGCTACACTTTATGAGGAATTTTGGTACATCATCAAAGACAAAAATTTCTACAGCCAGTATTCTGACTGGTTGTATCACAGTTTGGCATGGAGGTGCCTACACTCAGGAGAGGAAAAAACTCCAGAGGTTTGTTAACTCGGCCTGTAACATAATGGGCACCAGTCTTCACTCAATCGAGGCCACCCACAAGAGGCAGTTTCTTAAGAAAGTAGCCTCTATCCTCAAGGACCCTCACCACCCAGGACATGCCCTCTTCACTCTGCTATCATCGGGAAAAAGGTACATGAGCCTCAAGATGAGTACTTAGCAGCACAAAGGACAGCTTCTTCCACTCTGCCATCAGATGACTGAATGAACAATGAACCACAGACTCTACCTTACTTTGTCTCTTTTTCTTGCATTATATTATTTACTAGCAGGATAACAGGGGGTTGGAGCAGGGGGAGGGGCTGGTGGTTTTGGGGCTGGGTAGGGTAGCCAGATGTCCGGTTTTAGGTTGGACAGTCCAGCTTTTGGGCCCTCTGCCCGGTGCCATCTCGAGCTGGATGTTAATTTGTCCTCCATTATTAAATGGACCACCCCTACCCCACTTCCCCTGGTGTTATCAACCCCCTGGATGGTCCCCATCAACCCCTGGGGGGGTTTTACATCAACCACTTTGGAGACCTCTACCTTAAAGGTTAAATTCAA
This sequence comes from Narcine bancroftii, assembly GCF_036971445.1. Taxonomy (NCBI): domain Eukaryota; kingdom Metazoa; phylum Chordata; class Chondrichthyes; order Torpediniformes; family Narcinidae; genus Narcine; species Narcine bancroftii. The sequence goes on from NC_091471.1 coordinate 81,220,491, forward strand.
TGTGGTCATGACAATCAGCATCAAATGTTTACCTCTACTGAATCTCCTTGGACATTTCTAGAGTGCTCCATATTGATTTGCATGGAGAACAGACAGACAAACATGCAAATATATATTAGATTTTGAAATGTGGTTTATAGAAATATTTGCACAGTAATGCTGGTGCAAAACAACAAATTTTGTGACATGTTCATGAAATAAATTCCGTTTTTTCTGATTCTGACATTTGTGTTGCACTTGAATCAGAGATTCATAACCTCAAACACATGCATCTTCAGCCTGATAGAAGGAAAGAGAAGAGAGGCTGAAGATTAAATATTAAATATTATAGCAGTTTCCGAGATAGCAGGAGAATTAGTCAAGGGAAGAGAGATTAGGTTTTCATGAAGGCCTGCGCTGTATCAAAGAGTTATCATACGAGAAGTGTTTGGCCTGTATTGGGTTAGCACCGTGCAGTTACAGTGCCAGTGACTTGGGTTTGAATCCAGTGCTGTCTAGAAAGAGTTTGTACATTCTCTGTGTCTGCGTGGGTTTCCTCCCACCCTTCAAAAACATACTGCGGGTGTAGGTCAATTGGGTGTAATTTTGCGGCACAGGCTTGTGGTTCAAAAGGGCCTGTTACCATGCTGTATGTCTCAATTAAAATTAAAAGGAGGGGGAATCTCATTGAAACATTTCAAATGTTGAAAGGTTGTTTCCTATATTGGGAGTGTCTAGGACAAGAGGGCACAACTCCAAGTTTAAAGGGTGTCCGCTCACAACAGAGATGTGTAGAAATTTCTTCAGCCAGAGGGTGGTAAATCTGTGGAATTTGTCACCACAAGCTCAGGTCATGAAAACCAAGAGGCCAGGTCAGTAGGTGTATTCAAGGAAGAGATTGATAGTTTCATGATTAGCCAGAGCATCAAAGATTATGGGGAGGAGGCTAGCCAGTGGGGCTGAGTGGGAAAATGGATCAGCTCATGATTAAATGGGAGGATAGGCTGAATAGCCTATTTCTGCTCCAATGTCTTACAGCCTTATTGCATTTACTAGTCTCTACATTTTTTTGTGGACTTAGAGCAGTTCCCATACCAGAGTATGAGGACACCAATACCCCTGGGAATAAAGTCCTCCAAAAGGTAGTGGACACAGGCAAAACTCTTCCCACTATCAAAAACATCTACAGGGAATGCTGCCATCGGGGAGCAGTAGCAATCATCAAGCACACGATCTGTCCTTGCTGGTACCAGCAGGATAAAGATATGGGTGCCACAAGGCTCGAACAATCAGGTTCAGGAACAGCTGCTACCCCTCCAACATCAGACTCCTCAACAACGAACTCAATCATGGACACATTTAAGGATTCTTACCATTGTACTTTATTCATTATTTTTTGCACTACCAATAAGTTGTAATTCCACCTTGCCCACAGGAAAAAGAATCTTAGAGTTGTATGTGTCATGTATATACCCTGAAAATAAATCTGAAATCTAAACATTGGTAGGAATGTAAAACTTGGGGCATAACAAATTTCCTCTAACTTCTAAGAAAGTAATCTCTGGTACACTTTCTTGATTGTAACATCAACATAGCCTAAAATGGATGAGAGGGGGGGTGGGGGTGGCTTGGGAGGAGGGAGGGGGGGGGGAGAAAAAGTCACTGTATATGTGTGAAAAAGAAAAAGTGTATATCATGGCTAATGTGATTTATGGTGTGAAAAATTAAAAAAATTAAAAAAAAACATAATTAGACATAGTTAGTTATATGTTTGGCTCTCTGCTATCTACACCATTGATGTGTGCTCTTCTCCATTTCCTGAAATCAATGACCAGCAACTTTGTATTGCTGACATAGAGGGAGAGATTGTTACCTTGACACCATACCACCAGACTATCTCCTTCATCTCTTTGCCTGATATCCAGCCTTTGAACTATGTAAAACTTGGCAACACTTAATTTTGAGCAAAGGGGTGTTATTGGTGCTCTACAAAACATGTATGGATCACATCTTTTTACTTCAGAGGTTGCATTTCTGACAAATATCGGTCATTACTCTTTTTCATCTTTTCATTCAAACTTTCCCATTTTTGGTTTAAATGCTTTTCCTACTGCAACACCTCCATGGATTAGAAACCTAGCAAATAATTAATTAATTGTAGTAAAATTGAAGCTGAAAATGTAGGAGTCAATTTGAAAATTAATATCATTCTCAGGAAATATGGCAGCACTTAATTCTGGCCTTAACTCATGCAAGTCTGTGATTGGTATACTGCATCACCTGATCAGGTTACAAATACATTTTCAGAAATAATCTCACAAAACTCAAATTAGAAAGTTTCTGAGATGTATCAATACAATGATGAGAAAAATGTTAAATAAATTCAAACCTGGGATACACTTTTCCAAAAAACTGTCCAAATAATTGTGCTCTTATCAGGTAGCCCAACAATGGAAAAACAGTGGTCATCTGAAACAGTAGGAAGACTCGGGAAATGAAGGCAGTGATATCATTGCTTGGCAGATTATCCAAAAAGTTCTGGAAAACATTAAGGAAAGGTTTCAGAAATGCAACACAATGTTGTCAAGAAGTTGAGAAGGATGCAGGAATTCAAAATACGAACTGAAAAATTCAACAACTTCTCAGAAAAAAGAAAATGTCAACATCCATGTAATCTAAACATCAGAGCCCAATTAACATTGTCTGGATTATTTTACCAAACCAATACATCCCAGATACAGAGGGCCATACAGAATGACTCCAAATAAGATGCCTCCAGGCTTCAGGCAACCAATCGCAACATCATTTCACCAGAACATCACAGTATTTGAAGCGTGCAATTGCCTCGAGAAAAGTGTTTCTGATAGAAATATGCAAAATTTGCTAAAATAAATTTAAATACAAGATAAAATTATCATAAATAATTAAAAGCATCGACTAAAATTAAATGTGACATACAACTTCACATTTTCTCTCCAGAAAATCAGCAACTTTATTTATAGATCTTTCATAAGCCATTCCTGGTATAGAAATGAGGGACTAAATGAACAGCCCACCTCCTATCAACTGAATCAGTGGTTCAAGGAATCAAACAGATTAGGGGTGGGGGTAAAGAGAGGTGGGGTGAAATATGCCAGTATCTGACCTCTGCATTTCAACACTTGCAGTTGAGGCTGGAGACAAAACAGGCAATCCTTGCTTCACAGTGGGGTTACGTTCCTCGAAAACAGCCCATGTTGAGAGATGTTGATTTGCTCACAATCTCCACATTTTCCCTCCCCCAACCCCAATAATTTCTGAGAGAGCAAATTTCATATAGAAATTCACATTTTCAGGTAGTGATTTCTGAATTCAAAAAGGCAAATTTTCGTAACCCAAATGGCTAAAATGGGGTCACGTATGCAATTACAATGTAGTTAGCTATTGGACATGTTATAGTCCAGTGATGAAAAAGGAGAATTTGAAAAGATAAATGCAGTGATCAGTGGGCAATCACCATAATATATTTGGTGAGCTAATCCCAGACAAACAGTTGCATTATCACAATTCTCCAAGCATGGGGAGATGGCTGAATGACAACAGACAAGGATCTGAACATTTTAGTGAATGACTAAGGGAAAAACCACCATCATACACAAATATTGTTCTGATGAAAGGTCATTGACCTGAATATGGACACTTTCCTTCCCATAGATGGTGTCTGATCTGCTGAGTTCTTTTTATTTGCAAAAGTCTAGGAATATGAGAGATGTTAGATAGATTGACCAGATCCTTATGAAGGATAAAGACAATATGGTCAGATACGTTATCAACAAGTTGACATATAATCATTCCATCCTTGTTAAGCATTATATTATAATACAATAACAGATGTAAACAACCACTAAGCAGATCCAGGCTCTAATTTATTCACAGCAGTGACCATACACTGGTCAAAAGCACCATTAAGATATGCCTTCCTCTCCTTCATTTTCAAAATCATAACCTACTTAAAAATTATACTTGACTAATCTTCAATTTGTTAATCCTCTCAAAGATGCTCAAATATTTGGTTGCTCCCAACAATCTTGTTTTTTTGGATCCAACCAACAATATCAAGTTTGTAGCCCTCCAATAATATGCCCAAACATTCTCTTGCTGACCATTAGTTATATCTTCTCGTTCTTTCTCTGGTCTATGACAAGGTAAACAATACCTTCTTCCACTAAAATGTTTGAAATTAACTACCAGTAGGCAAAGAATTAATGTTGTGGAAAAGTCAATTGGTTTGAGTAAAAGCCTTTTCAAGTGTTCTTTTCCCCTTCTCACTGGCAAATTCAAGTATGAATTTGTGGACATGTATCAGCACAATATTAAAAAGGTCAGGATTTATACCAATTTTCATGATGCTAAACTCGGCTTCCATTATCTCAGTTTCTATGCCCACATCTTCCAACAGGATTCTCCATCCCCTAATGAAGACCCCTTCAGCTACCTCAGCCTTCTTCCTCTTGGGATACCATATCCTGGCCGTCTGCCTGTTTTGGATTTTTACTTTCCAACGTCACCAAGACATAACCATCTCGACCACCAATCCCCTACTTATTCTTATCTCACTCTCTTGGAGCACTCCACCCTCCACTTTCTTGGCACCAATCCTCATCTCACGATCAAACCAACAGACAAGCTTGGTGCAGTTGTGATCTGGTGCACTACTTCGCAAAGCCAGACAACAACTCTCAGACACCTTGTCTTACCTCTTCCACAGGACCCCACCCTTACTTCACATGCCCTCCGTTAATTTAACAACTTCCAATTCCCTGAACTCAACAACCCAATTTTTACTCTGGACATCCAATCTCTAATTCTAAATCGATACCTCCCTCACCCCATACCAAAAGTCTCAAAGCCCTTCATTTCTTTCTTTTTGAGGCTGTTTGGGTGGAATTGAGGGGTGAAGGAGACATGAGGGTGCTAATAGGGCTGTATTACAGACCACCAAATAGGTCAAGAAAACTAGAGGAACAAATGTGTAGAGAGATAACGTATATGTGTGAGAATCATAAGGTAGTGATCATGGGAGATTTTAACTTCCCTCACATTGATTGGGATACCCATACAGTTAGAAGGCTGGATGGGCTAGAATTCGTTAAATGTGCTCAAGATTGTTTTCTAAATCAATTAGTAGAAGAACTGACTCGGGACAGTGTAATACTGGATCTCCTGTTAGGGAATGAGCTAGGTCAGGTATCAGACATTAATGTTGGAGATACAATTGGTTCTGTTAGTTTTAAGGTAGTTTTAGGGAGGAGTAAGGAGGGGCCTAAAGTTGAGGTTCTGGATTGGAGAAGAGTAAATTTCGAAGGAATAAGAAGGGATTTGGGGAGTATTGAGGGGGACAGGATATTTTCAGGTGAGGGTGTAAATGAGAAATGGAGGATATTCAAAAAAGAAATTTTGAGGGTACAGAGTAGTTATGTCCCAGTGCGAATCAAAGGAAAGGCTGGAAGTCATAGGGAGGCTTGGTTTTCGAGGAATATTGGAAATTTGGTTAGGAGAAAAAGGGAGGTGTACAAGAGGTATAAAGAACAGAGAGCTGACAATTTGAAGGAGGACTACAAGGAGTGTAGAAGGAATCTTAAGAAAGAAATTAGAAAGGCCAAAAAAAGGCACGAAGAGGCTTTGGCAGACAGAGTAAAAATAAATCCAAAGGGTTTCTATAAGTATATTAAAAGTAAAAGATTAGTGAGGGATAAAATTGGACCCCTTGTAGATAGTGAGGGTAGGCTGAGTGAGAAGTCAGAGGAAATGGGGGAAATTTTGAATGATTTCTTTGCCTCGGTATTCACTAGGGAAAAAAATATTGAACCAGTTGAGGTAAAGAAAAATAGTGGGGAGGTAATGAAGCATATAAGGATAACCGAGGAGGTAGTGATGGCTGTGTTAAAAAAGATAAAGGTGGATAAATCTCCGGGACCAGACAAAATATTCCCAAGGACACTCAGGGAAGCTAGTGGACAGATAGTGGGGCCATTAACAGAGATATTTAGAATGTCACTGGCCACGGGGGTAGTGCCAAAGGATTGGAGGGTGGCGCATGTGGTTCCGCTGTTTAAGAAAGGGTCTAAATGTAAACCTGGGAATTATAGGCCCGTGAGTCTGACGTCTGTGGTGGGCAAGTTGATGGAAAGTGTTCTGAGGGATGGTAGTTACAATTATTTGGAGGTACAGGGATTGCTAGGGAGTAATCAGCATGGTTTTGTCAGGGGTAGATCATGCTTGACAAACCTGTTTGAGTTTTTTGAGGGGGTTACAAAAAAGGTTGATGAAGGGAAAGCTGTGGATGTTGTCTATTTAGACTTTAGTAAAGCTTTTGACAAAGTTCCCCACAGGAGGTTAGGAAAAAAGGTGGAGGCATTAGGTATAAATGAGGAGGTAGTGAAATGGATTCAGCAATGGTTGGATGGGAGGTGTCAGAGAGTAGTGGTGGAAAATTGTTTGTCCAATTGGAGGCCAGTGACTAGTGGAGTTCCTCAGGGATCGGTCCTCGGTCCACTATTGTTTGTTATATATATTAATGATCTGGAAGTAGGGGTGGAGAATTGGATAAGCAAGTTTGCGGATGATACAAAGATTGGTGGTGTTGTGGACAGTGAGGAAGATTACTGTAGATTAAAAGGTGATTTAGGAAGGCTGGAGGTGTGGGCTGAGAAATGGCTGATGGAATTTAATACATATAAGTGTGAGGTGTTACATTTTGGAAAGGCAAATCTAAATAGGTCATATGCATTAAATGGTAGGCTATTGAGATGTGCAGAGCAACAAAGGGATTTAGGAGTTGTGGTAAATAGTACCCTCAAGGCTGATACTCAGGTAGATGGTGTGGTGAAGAAGGCATTTGGAATGTTGGCCTTCATAAATCGGAGTATTGAATTCAAGAGTAGGGAGGTTATGATGAAATTGTACAAGGCATTGGTGAGGCCAAATTTGGAGTACTGTGTACAGTTTTGGTCACCAAATTATAGGAGAGATATAAACAAAATAGAGAGAGTGCAGAGAAGGTTCACGAGAATGTTGACAGGATTTCAAGGTTTGAGTTACAGGGAAAGGTTGTGCAGACTGGGGCTTTTTTCTCTGGAGCGTAGAAGATTGAGAGGGGACTTGATGGAGGTGTTTAAGATTTTAAAAGGGACAGACAGAGTAAACGTGGATAGGCTTTTTCAATTAAGAGTGGGGGAGATTCAAACTAGAGGGCATGGTTTAAGATTGAAGGGGGAAAATTATAAGGGGAACATGAGGGGAAATTTCTTTACACAAAGGGTGGTGGGGATGTGGAATGAGCTTCCAACAGACGTGGTCGAGGCGGGACCATTGGTTACATTTAAGGAAAGACTAGATAGTTACATGGATAGGAGAGGACTGGAGGGGTATGGACCGGGTGCTGGTCAGTGGGACTAGGAGGGTGGGGATTTGTTACGGCATGGACTAGTAGGGCCGAACCTGCCTATTCTGTGCTGTAAGTGGTTATATGGTTATATGAACAGACCAAACCAGTCTGCCTCCACCACCCGCCTCCACCACCATCCTCCTCTACCAAGCAGAACTTGTCTTTGCCCTCAATAACTTCTCTTTTGACTCATTTCACTTTCATGAAGTCTAAGTGGTAGCCCCAGGTACCCACATGGCTACATGAAACAATCTATTCTACAAGCCTACACAGGGAAGGCTCCACAACTCTTTCTCCGCTACATTGACAACTGCATTGGTGCTTCCGCATGCCATTATGGGCTCATCTACTTTATCCACTTTGCTGCTAACTTTCACCTCAATCTTAAATTCACTTCGTCCATCTACCCCACACTCCCTTTCTAAATCTCCCTGCCTCCATCTCAGGAGATAAACTTTCAATAGACATTTTCCACAAACCCACCAAATCCCATGGTTAACTCAACTACTCCCTGTGAAGATTCTATTCCTTTCTCTCAATTGCATCTGCTCCCACGATGAGGTATTCCATTCCAGATCATTTGAGATGTCCTCCTTCAAAAAACATGGCTTCTCCTCTACCGCCATCAACTCAGCCCTTGCCCACACTTTCTCTATTTCTCGTCCTGACTCCTTCACCCCTAGATGCAATGACGATTATCCTTATCCTCACCTACCACTCCACTAGCATCCACCACAATTTCCACTATCTACTACGTGATCCCACCACCATACACATCTTCTCAGCTCCACCTTCTGCAAGGACCACTCCCTCAGTAACTCCCTCATCCACTCACCTCTTACCACTAATTGGCCCTTTGGTACTACCCATGACTGCAAGGAAGTGTAACACTTGCACCCACACTTCCTCCCTCACCACATTTCAGCACCCCAAACGCCCCTTTCAAGTGAAGCAACACTTAATATGAATCTGCAGGGGTCATCTACTGCACTTAGGTACTCCTGATGTGGCCTTCTCTACATCAGAAATGAGACCGAGATTGGGAGATCATTTCATAAAGCATTTTTGCTCCATCCGCTGCAATAGCAGAGATCTTCCAGTGGCCAACCATTTCATATCCATGCCCCACTCCCATGCAGACATGTGTCTGTGGTCTTGCACACTGCCAAACTGATGTCACTGACAAATTGGAGGAACATCATCTAGTATTCTGTCTGAGCATTCTCCAACCAGATGGAATTAACATCAACTTCTCAGATTTTCGTTAGGCCCTTCCCTGGTCTCTTTCTTTCCCTATCCCTCTGCAGTGGCATATCTGGGTAAAATAGTGCCTGGGGCAAGCAATGAAATAGTGCTTCCCAACCAGTTTTTTAAAAATTGCAAATAAAGTTGCCATTTGGGTGCTCTGCATGCAAAATTGGGCTAGTTTGAAGATCGGCTGCAGGAAATTCTGAGTGTCTCTGTGTTGCAGGCTTTGGGTTACTTTTAAGCGTGTACGTATTTTTGGGTAGAACTCCATGATGAAACTATGACTTAGCTGAACAGAACCATGAGCCTGTTGATTTAAAAGGGACTCTAGACTGAATGGGGTTTAATTCCAGGAGGGGAATACAGTCACCCAGCACCCAAGGATTGCCTTCTTCTGGCTATCCATCCCATAGGATGATGATAGTTCCTTTCAGTCAGTTTGTGGGGTTTGATGTGAAGATACCCCCCTCCTCAGAAAGGAACAGTGTATGCAAGAATGGATTTTGGTGAGTCAGGGGTTGCACAGGTCCAGACCCACCCTCTTGACATTTCCTCCCAGATCCAGTGGCTTGGTGAGGTCCAAGACAGCTTGGGAAAATTCTGTTGCAGTGAATGGCCAGACCAAGCTTTGAAGTAAGGGTGCCCTTTCTGCACTTCATGGCAAGTGTTTTCTAGATGACCATTGGCCCTACATGAGGGTTTGTCCACCCTTTGACAGGTCTTGTTTTTCATCCTCTAGGGTGTCTAAGCCACCCTCCGCACCAGGCAAGCCTGGTGGGGGAGCCGTTTAGTTGCTGACCACCCAACCATGCGACAGGTTGTACTGGGTTACATGGTACCAGTAGCACTCAGACAAGTTACCTGACACTCTCTCACCCAAAGGGACTGGGGTGGGGGCAGAAGAGTGCATATTGCACCCCAGGATGGACTGACTGTGTGCACAACGTGCTAAAATCAACTCACTTGTAGTTGTCTGCCCTTCGCTGTAAGATCCGCTCCTGGGATCGTTTGAATCGCCTCTCCCTGGACACACAGACCCCTTCCAACAGCCCCAACATATCAACCAGGATGAAATCCAAGAACAAGGGAAAATCTTTCCAAAAGGTTTCTTGAACTTTTGAAACGTTGATTTCTCTGGGTTTTCTGGGTGGTGTGGCCAGAGCGGGGACCTCAAGCTGCTGGCAGGAGCAGGGATATCCATCAGAAATTAAAATGTGACAGTGTCATTAAAGAACCTCATATTGTCACCCATACCCTGAAGTTCTTTTGTCAGATAGAGTTTCTTTGTTGGGCTTGGGACTCAGGAGTTTGATATTGGGCAGGTGAAGACAGGGGCACAACCCCTTTAAGTGGCGACCAGTGCACATGTCCTGGCTGCCATACCCTAGATACACCTTGGTCCCTCTGTCTCCCTTCCTCCACATTCCAACCACCTTCCCTCTCCATTCAGAGAGCTATTGCCTCCCCCTTTCACTTTCCAACTTTTTCTCTTCTGTCCTCTGACCCTTATCCAACTATGACCTTATTGCTTGTGGGCCTGTACTATCCCTCCACTATTTTATTCAGGCACCTGCCTGCTTTTTGCTCATACCTTTATGAAGACTTAGGCCCAAAACATTAGCTACACAAGAAACACTGCGTAATTTGCTGAGTTTCTCCAGCACTTTTGCACACTTTATTGAGCTACAAATTTTCAGCATCTTTTATCCCTTTTGTTCACGTTATGAAGTAAAGACAAAGACAAATTTAACAAGTTAGACGGGAAAGGATGCAGATGTTGAGCATTAAATTACATACCGGCTCAATGCAGTCTTTGGATAATTCAGGTGAGGGAAATGCAGCAAATGTCATCAGTGCAACATATAAATAGGTTGATCCCACAAGTAGATAGGCAATGGAAAGATCTCGAACCTGATCAGAAAAATTATAAATGAGTCTGACATTTGCCAAGGGAAACTTACTTTCATCCAAGTCAATTTATGGAAATTAAAATCACCTTATTTGAAAATATAAATCATGGATGATTTAATGTTTTGTGACCAGAACATCATAGAACATGCTTTGTCACCTCTTTGCGTTGCCTTTGTTAAAATAAAAGTAGAGCTAGTAAATAATGTCGGAAAAATAATTTCATGGAGTATTCACATACATTTCCATGTTAGTTGATTTTACAAAAAACTTTCATGAAAGACTCCCATATTTCTGGCTTATACTGCCTATTTTTTCAGTACAATAGTCTTAACAAGATTTTTTGAAGTTACGATGGTTCAAATCCGTACTTTCAATTTTGAATTCTGATCTGTTCCTGCACTTGCAATATGTGGCATGCTACTCTTTGGCAATGTTATCGCGTGAGAGTATCATGCAGTATACCCTCTCGCAACGATGGTTCAACCACGCTTGCAGTCTCTGTAGTGATCACGCAAACAAATGAAATTGACAATTCTGTCATTTTAGCAACCCCCACCATTCAGTAATTAATTTTAGTTCTTTGCTTCAAACATTCTTCATGCACAGCTTTTAGCTGCCCCCCCACCCCCGGTGTTGAATAAAGGTATTCAAAATTTTATTATAAAAAATGGTAGGTGCGGTATTCTTTTACGACTTGCGTATTTTTTGACTTACGATGGGTTTGCCGAAACAGAACCCCATTGTAAGTTGAGGAGTACCTGTCTGCTGCAGTCCTCTGCAATAAATAAACCAATTAAATACTAGACTTGTACAATCAAGCAAAACTTCATACTTCCACTTGACATAAACAAAAAGCATTTAAACAATATACAGTGATGGTGCTAGAACACAGGAGCACAATATTACTAAACCACCTAAAGGTCACTCAACTGTGCAACTCTTCATCCAGACATGGATCCACACAAAATAAGCATGACTAGATTTATAACAGTATGCAAATTAGAAGACACAATATTACCACAAAGTGCATGGAAATCTACAATAGAGACACACTAAAAGGAAAGAAAAAAAAATGAGGTAAAGAAAATATTGATAGAAAATTAAAATTTCATTTTATAACATGTATAAGGGCTAAAATGCAAGTTGCAAGCAAATTCTGCAAGCAGCCAGTAGTGTTCAGAGTATATAGATATGTGTTTGGGAGATAAATTGGGAAAGGTTTGTTAGAGTAGGTTACATACAAACACTTTAAAACAGATCTTATTTGAAATACTGGAGGTCTGCTAATGCTAGACATATCGGCTCCACAGCTTTTGCAAGAGTTTTGGAGAGTGCCCATGAGACTTCACTAATGAATTGTTTACAAAAAGGCAACAGATGAAAGATTTTGTTGGAGCCACCTTCTGTCTGGGTGGAGCTTGCTGTTCTAGGAGGGTCATGTGGTTTTGCAAGCAGAGAGAGTCAAACAGGCTCAGAGAGAGAGAGCGAGAGCGATCACTTCTACAGTGTTACAGTCAGCAACAATAGCTGGGACTAGAACAGGACAAGCAAGCAAGCTTGTGGAAAACCCCATTTGGAAGATGGGTTGTGAGTACTTAGTTCAGCCTGGTCAAAGCCCTTGTGGTTCATGCAAGAGGAGAGGACTGGCTGTCTTATGATTCCCTTGGAATAAGAGAAACAAGAAAGAACTCTGTGGTGACTTGAAAGAAAGAGATTATTATCTGGAGAACCCTGAGGGGTCGAGTTTCTTTGGCAAGACACTGAGGTGGCTGGGTGTCCAGCGTACAACAAATCTCTCTCGGAAAACTGACATGAACCTTCGTGAGCGGTAACCATTTACCTTTCAAGCACCAAAGCCTGGTGAACTTTATAAATGTCAAATTCTGTGCACAGTCAGAATTGTCTGCAATCAGTGAACTTGGAAGAATGAGAAGTGAGATTTGTCTGTGAATCAAATAACTTTGCTGAACTTACACATACATTACATACATGTGCACTTAGAATTAGAAGGGGGTTAAGTTAGGTTAGTTAAGTCAATAGTGAAAAGCTAAAGTGTGACTCTGTTTACATGTTTAAAGATAATTAAAAGCAACTTTTGTTTGTAATGATTTGTCTTGGGGAATATCTATTGCTGCTGGGTTTTGGGGTCCTCTGGGCTCGTAACAATAGATGTTGACATTTTTCATGCTGACTCCTAGTAACATCTTTGTATAGCTAGTTTTATGTGTGTTGAGATAAAACATTTAGTTTGATTTTCTTTGTTCTATGAAATGGAAGGAATTTGTTTTGTTCCGCAAACATTTATTAAACATTTAATTGTTTAAGCGTTGCTTTTATACTATATAACTTTTTTCTCCCCCAAAACCAGCTTGTAATAATATAGTAACTGATATAATGAAAACTTAAATCAACTTTAGTACAGATTTGTTTGAATGAGTCACTGACAACAATAACAACATTCAAATTCCTGCAAATGACTATGAAGGAAAATAGTCACAACAATTAGTCAATCTTCATTCAGAGAGTGGTGGTTGAGTGGAATGACCTTCTGGAAGAGGTGGTTGCGGCAAGGTCAATTTTGTCATTGAAGAAAAAGTTGGATAGGTACTTGGATGAGAGAGGATTGGAGGGTTATGGGCAAGGTGCAGGCATGTGGGACAAGAGGTAATCACTTAAATCGGTATGGATTAGAGGGGCCGAGATGGCCTGTTTCTGTACTGTAATTGTTATATGGTTATAAAAGATGGAATTTAAGACAAGAGAAAGTTGGAAGTTGGATTTGGACGGATCAATTGGGCTCTGTTTAGAGCATTTCGAACTCACAGAGCATCAACAGCATTACGAAGGCCATTGAAGAAGTGGTAAGTCTTACTAAAGGATTCCTTATGTGTGTTTATTGCAAGTTAGAACACAGTTTGGAGCAACTGCCACTTGTCCTTTGAGTACAAGAATTGCCTGCAACCAGTGAGATTGGACTGTGAACCAAAGAACTTTGTTTTGCAGTTACGATTTTGAATGTTTGATGTCTGATTGCAATGATCGGCTGTATGGATAATATGGCAGCTGCTGCTAAGGAGCTGTGTCAAGATGAAGAAAACTGAACTCAAGAGAATTGCAAAAGGAGTGGATAAGAATAACACAGGTGCAGCGACAGAGAGAAGAGGAGCTGAAATGGAAGCAGCTATAAAGAGGAAACATCTATGGAGAGAAGAGGAGCAGCTAAAGAAAGGAGCTGCAGGAGGAGCAGCTAAGAAAGGAGGAAGTGCAGCTAAAAAGGCAAAAGGAGCTACTGGAACTGGACAAAAGAATTATTGTTAATCTGGCCAAATCGAAGGCACTAGAAGCCTTTGGTATCTCGTGCACAAAGTAAATTGTCTAAAGCGTCTATTTCATGTTTTGAGAAAAGACAACAGAAAAAGAAAATATTTGATACCAAGACTGAGCCAGTGCCACAGTTACGAGATATGTATTGACCTGAATTTGCCAGGTTAAGGCATGGTGATGCCAAATTTCAAAACCCAATTATGACCCCATTGGACAGAGATAAGACTTATGTCATCTTTCAAAACAGAATACCACCCATTCCTGGCAGGTAAGAGAAGTCTTGGTGAGCAAGTAACTTACACCCAAACATGAGAAGGCAAGATGAATTGGTTGGATCATTAATTCAGTTACAGACACTCTCTTCTTTGCCCAAGAGAAAGATTCCAGTTTTTGATGTTTTTGCTTCAATTCCAAGTGTTTATGGAAAAACTTTGAACACAATATTGGTAAAGGTTCCATTATTGTCATGTAATACTACATTTAGAATGTAACATACATGAAATTCTTAAACTTTTGATTATCGTAAGGCAGACAGAGTCACCACTTTGTCCAGCGCCCCTCATAGAAACAGACAGCACCTGGTGTTTCAAAATTTGGAGGATTGTGTATATTATTTGGAATAGTTCATGAATGGACAACCACCAAGATCTTGTAAAGAGTTGCCAGCATATTGATACGAGTCCAGAGGACCCCCAAAACCCAGCAGCAATAGATGTGCACCACGACAAAGGGTAACTTAAACAAAAGTTGCTTTTAATTATCTTTGAACATGAAAATAGAATCAAACTTTAACTTATCTCTATTGGCTGACTTAACCACCTTCTAACTCTAAGCGCGCGTGTGTGTAAAGTGTGTGTAAATTCAGCAAAGTTCTTTGGTTCACAGTCCAATCTCACTGGTTGCAGGCAATTCTTGTACTGGGCACAGAAGTTGACATTAATAAAGTTCACCAGATTTTGGTGCTTAACAGGTTAAGCTTAACACCACTCAGGAGGGTTCTTGTTAGTTTTCAGAGAGTTTTTATTGCTCCAGGACATCTACAACTATTCCTTTTTAATCAGTCACTCCAGTATCTTGCTGATGAATCTTGCCTCCTTCAGGGTTCTCCAGATGATGACCTCTTTCTTTCAGGTCACCAAAGAGTTCCTTTCTGTTTCGCTTATTCCAAGGGAAACACAGGACAACCAGTCCTCTCCTTTGACCAGGCCGTCCTCCAAAGCTAGCCAGCTTGTCCCTCTGGAACCGATGTCTGTCACTCCTCTCTCCCTCTCAGTCCCTCCAACTCGGAGAGCAAAACCTGTTTTTTCCTCTCCTCTCTGCCTGCAAAGATCACATGACCTTCCAGACAGTAAATTCTCTTTTCCAGACATAGCTGCTACTGGACGTTGTTACATTTGTTGCCTTTTGCAAATAACAGCCCATCATGAGTACTCTTGCAAAAGCTCCTGCAAAAATTCTGTGTTTTAAAGTGTTTGTGTGTGACCTGCTTCAACAAACCTTTCCCAATTTATCTCCCAAACACCTCGATATACTCTGTCACAATATGGTGCCAAATGCAATATTTAAACAGGCTAAGTTTTGAATTAAAGTATTTTGGCAACAAGCATAAAATTTCTACATCTTATATACAGAAGGCTCTTTCAAGGTCATCACGAAGACCGGATGACACCAAGAGTTTACAAGCTTACACCCTCTTTCTAAGTGAATGTTGTAAAGTCATGATGGAGTTCGGCCATCTACAAGAGCTTGATATATCTACTAGTATGCCAATCATTATAGATAAATTACTGTACTGGATGAAAGAATTATGGAGAAGTTCAGTTGCTGAATTACAGAAAGATGCAATGTGATAAGTACTTTTAAGGATTTGGTGGCATTCACTGAAGAGCAAATGGACATTGTGCAGATCAGTGTATGGAAAGATCAAAGGCACTCAAACAGTAAGTAAAGAAGTTGAGAAGTCCAAATCATACCCTCAAAATTTTTTTTAAGAAGTACATTTGCCACCTCACTGGCAGTGCAGGATAAACAAATTAAGGAAAATTTAAGTTTACTTTTTGTGAAGAAATGTTTGTCTGTAATGACAAGCATACTTTGGAAAAGTGTGCACAGATGGAAAAGAAGATGCAAAGTGAAAAAATTGCTTTTTTGAAGGAAAATGTGGTATGTTTTAGTTGTCTGTGTAAAGGACACACTACCAAAAACAACTCAGCTGCAAATATGTGGTCAAAAGCATCCCAAAATGCTACATGTCTTCCAGGAAAAGAAGAAAATGGAAAAGGATCAAACGACAAGAAAAATAGCAGATGAAACAATGCTAAAGCCATGGTATTGACAAATGGTCTTACTGGGGATGGAGAGAACTGCAAACTTTTAATACCTGTGCAAGTCGAGGCCAAAAAAGGAAGTGCAATAATGCATACTTGTGCATTTCTTGACCCAAGAAGCACTGCATCATTTTGCACCATGGGGTTAATGAAGTAGCTTCAACTTTTTTTAAAATTTTAAAAAATTTTTCACACTATGAACCATACTGACCAAAATACATACAGACATTTTTCTCTTGACTATATAGTGTCATTTTCTCCCCTTTTTCACCCCTCCCTTCCCTCCCTCCCTCACCCCCATCCCATTTATTCAAAGTTCAATCTATATGATACATTAAATCCGTTAAACAATGTCGTCACTTAATAAAAATAAACAAGAAATTTTTGTCTTTTATTTTTACATACTGAGTCAGTTCATTTTGTTGTCTTCTCCTTCTGTCATTTTAGGTGGTGGAGGTCCGTGGTAGGATTTCTCTATTGTGTTTCATGTATGGTTCCCATATTTGTTCAAATATTGTGATGTTATTTCTTAAATTATATGTTATTTTTTCTAATGGAATACATTTATTTATTTCTATGTACCATTGTTGTATTCTCAAGTTGTCTTCTAATTTCCAGGTTGACATAATACATTTTTTTGCTACAGCTAGGGCCATCATAATAAATCTCTTTTGTGCTCCATCCAAATCGAGTCCAAATTCTTTATTTCTTACATTACTTAGAAGGAAGATCTCTGGGTTTTTTGGTATATTGCTTTTTGTCATTTTATTTAATATCTGGTTTATATCTTCCCAAAATTTTTTCACTTTCTCACATGTCCAAATTGCATGTATTGATGTTCCTGTTTCCTTCTTACAGCGAAAACATCTGTCTGATACTGTTGGGTCCCATTTATTTAACTCTTGGGCTGTGATGTTTAGCCTGTGTAACCAATTATATTGTATCATGCGTAACCTCGTGTTTATTGTATTTCTCATAGTTCTGGAGCATAGCTTTTCCCATGTTTAGATCTTGTTCCCATTTTTGTTTAGGTTTACAGTTTGTTTCCTCATTCTCCTTTTCTTGCAGTTTGATGCACGTTTGTTAGAAATTTTTTAATTATCATTGTGTCTGTAATCACATATTCAAAATTGCTTCCTTCTAGTAACCTCAGACTGTTTCCCAATTTGTCCTTCAAGTAGGTTTTCAGTTGGTGGTATGCAAACATTGTGTCGTGAGTAATATTTGTCCTTCATTTGTTCAAAAGATGATAATTTATTTCCCAAAAAACAATTTTCTATTCTTTTGATCCCTTTTCTCTCCCATTCTCTGAAGGAAAGGTTATCTTTTGTGAAAGGGATTAGTTGATTTTGTGTCAATATTAATTTTGGTAGTTGATAATTTATTTTATTCCTTTCTACATGAATCTTCTTCCAAATGTTGAGCAGATGGTGCAATACTGGTGAATTCCTATGTTGCACCAATTTTTCATCCCACTTTTCTCGTACATGTTCAGGTATCTTCTCCCCTATTTTATTTAGCTCTAATCTGGTCCAATCTGGTTTTTCTCTTGTTTGATAAAAATTTGATAGGCATCTTAATTGTGCTGCTCTATAATAATTCTTAAAGTTTGGTAGCTGTCAGCCCCCTTATTTGTACCATTCTGTTAATTTATCTAGTGCTATCCTTGGTTTCCCCCCCTTTCCATAAGAATTTCCTTATTATTTTCTTTAGCTCCTTGAAGAATTTCTCTGTTAGGTGAATTGGTAATGATTGAAATAGGTATTGTATCCTTGGGAAGATGTTTATTTTAATACAGTTGATCCTTCCTATCAGTGTTAGTGGTAAGTCTTTCCAGTGCTCTAAGTCGTCTTGTAATTTTTTTCATTAATGGCTGATAATTTAATTTATATAGATGGCCGAGATTATTATTTAGTTGTATACCTAGGTATACAACTAAATTGCTTGTGTTTGAGGTTTTTGAGGTTCAAAATCAATCAGCTATAAGTGTCAACAACAAGATATCAATTGTTAAACTTGATAAGCTATGGGAGCAGGGAGCAGAGTTCAAGAATGGCTTTCCTGAGTGCATCAGGGATGACCAAGAACCTTCAAAGGAAGACCAGTTCTTGGAATTGGTGTCAAAATCTGCCAAACTGGGGTTAATGATCATTATTGCATTGGATTACCTTTAAAGGGAAATATGCATGCCTGAAAATAGAAGCACTGACTAACAATGTACCCTGAAAGAGAAAATTCCAGAAGGATTCTTCCTTTTATTCAGACTACACCAAATTTTTTATCTAATATGGTATCTAAAAGATATGCAGAGAAAGTACAAGATAATACTTTGGAACTTGATGCAAAAAAATGGAACTTAATCACACCATGGAGTTTCGCATCACAAAAGAAAAAGCTTCATTGGTGTTTGATTGTGGAGCAACCTTTCAGGGAGTTTCACTAAATTCTAAACTCATACAGGGTCCTAATTTGACCAGTATGTTGAAAGGAGTCTTAACTAGATTCTGTAAAGAACCTGTCATCATTACTACAGACATTGAAGTAATGTTCCATCAGGTGAGAGTACCGAATGAAGAGCATGATTTGTTACGATTCCTCTGATGGCCTGATGGATACTAGTTAGAACACAGTAGAATACAGAATGAAAGGGCAACTATTTGGAGTGACTTCATCACAAAGTTAAGTGAATTTTGCCCTTCGGCAGTGTGCTGAGGACAATATAGAGCAATTTAGCTCTCAAGCTACAAGCACCATCAGGAATAGCTTCTGTGAAGATGCCTGTCTCGCTTCTGCAGCTACAGTAAAAGAACCAATAGTTCTTTAACACGAGTTAAAAGCAATTTGTTTCAAAGGAGGCTTTCTACTTACCAAATGGACAAGTAACAGTCGCCAAGTATAGGCTGCCATACCCAAAAGAGAGAGGGCAAATGAAATGAAGAATTTGGACTTAGACCAAGACAATCTTCCTGTTGAGAGGGTGTTAGGTGGACAATGGTGTGTTCAGTGTAACATTTTTAGGTTCAAAATCATTTTGAAGGACCAGCCTCTCACAAGAAGAGAATACTATCAACTGTCAGTTCAATATGTGATCCTCTCTTGGAATACTGACATCAGTTGCCCTGACTGCGAAGATGATCCTGCTAGATTTGTGTAGGAAGAAGATAGGTTGGGATGATGAGATACCAGAATCCATTGTACAAAATGGACGCATTGGATACAGGATCTTTGTAAGCTGGAAGACTTCAAGATTGACAGATACTTCAAACCTACAAATTGTGGAACTGTAACATCTGTTCATTTGCATCATTTTACTGATGCATATGAAGATGGTTATGGAACTATTAGCTACCAATTACTGCATGATAACAAGGATCAAGTATTTTGCGAATTTGCAATGGGAAAGGCCAGAGTGGCTCCATTGAAACCAGTCACAATTCCACAAGTGGAGTTGGTGGCTGCTACCATGGCAATCAGAATACACAAAGTTGGAAAAAAAGTTGCAGATGAAACTAACAGACTCCATATTTTGGACTGATAGCACCTCTGTGCTCAAATACATCAAGAATAAAACCACAATGTTTTGAAGTTTCGTGGCTAACAGAATCACTGAAATTGATAAAAATTTGACGTCCAATACAGTGGAGATATGTTAATGCAGTTAACAAGTCCACCTGGCTTCCCGAGGTTTGAAAGCCAAGTCTTTTTTGAAGAATGAATTGAAATGTGGGTGTCAGGGCCTCAATTTCTTCTACAGCTTAAAAGGGGTGGCCTCAAAATACTGATGTTAAAAGAAATTTTACCAGAAGACCCCTGAAATCAGGAGCAATGTCTGTTCAGATAACGTCTAAACAATGGATTCAATTACCCACTTAATCTATTACTTCTCATCTTGGAATTGTTTGATAAAGGCAATAGCATGAATGCTCAGATTTAAAAGATGGTTTCTGAATTGTAGCAGACAGAACAAACAAACAAGCGATGTTCCTGTTCAATTTCATTAAGGAGATTTACCACAAAAGACAGATGATCTTGAGACTCAAGAAAACGGATGTCTCAATTAAAGAACTGATTACTGCTGAGAAGGAAGAGGTGTATGGAAAAATTGATCAGTGCAAAAAATTCTTAATTCCATTCTAGATAGATAAAATCTCAATGAGGGTCTTCAGACAGTTCTATGTGAAGTTGAAGCTATCCTCAACAGTCATCCAATCACTAAGACATCAACAGATCCAAATGATCTTGAAGCACTTACAAAATTAAATGGAAAAGCAAACTGAATGGTGGACTCTGTCTGCTGAGTGTTAAAGAATAGATTTAATAAATGTACAATTTTTTGGCAGATGGGAATATCACGTAGATTAACGTGAGGATATCCACTTTGTCAATAGATTATTATTGTAGTGTAATGTTATGCAGAGATCTGGAAATGCTTGTATGTGAACTACAAAATGTTAGTTTGCAAGTGCACCAAGTAATCAAGACAGCTAATAGGATGTTGCTCTTCATCGCAAGAGTGATTGAATTTAAGAGCAAGGGTCTACTGTAACTGCACAAGGACACTGGGGAGACCACAACGGAAGTACTGTGCACAGTCTGGTCTCCTTACTTGAGAAAGGATACTCAAGGGGATTGCAAAAATGAGGGGGTTATACGAGCAGAGATTGAGTAGTCTGGGATTATACACATCGATGTTTAGATGGATAAAGGGTAGATGTTAGAGGCAAAATTAAATAGGGAACAGATGAGAGAGAAACGGGGAGGTTGTTTCTACTGGCAGATGAAATTAGAGCTAGTGAGCATAACCTCAATATTCAGGGGAACAGATTTGAAGAGACAAGGAGAATATGCTTCCGCAGAGAGTAGTGCATTTGTGGAATTCTCTTTCCAAGGAAGCACTTGAGGCTGCCTCATTAAATGTATTTAAGACACAAGGTTTTTTTTTGTGTGGAATAGGTGAGTTGAAGGTTATCAGGAATAAATAGGTAAGTGGAGCTAATTCTGCAGTCAGATCAGCCATGATCTGACTGAATGATGGGGTTAGCTCAGGAGGCCAGCTGACATAGATATGCTCAATATATGCTTGGTGAATCTGTTAAAATGAAGAGCAACCAAGAATCTTCAATGTTGTTATTCTTTAAAACTCAAACAAATGTGTCCTTTGGAAGAACTATGGTGAGTTTTATAAAAGCTGCAAGGATGCAGCTGCAGAGGAATTGATTGACAGTCTTTTCAAAGGTGACATGGACAAACTAAAAGACTGTCATATTTTCTTTTCCATCTGTCTACTGGAGATAACAAAGTTACAGGATATTGTGATTTCTTTTTGAGCAATGAAAAATAACCTGCTATGGTGACCCACTTACCTGCAAGCGAACTGGCTCCCAAAATGGTGGACGTGCTGTGGAAAATGCAGGAAGTTCACCTGCACCCAACACAGGTTTTTAACTAGGCTGATGACATAACTTCCTGTTCATTTGACAGAAGCAGTGATGTAAATAAGCCCAGCATGCAAGCCTGGAGGTGTCACTCCACACCATGTACATCAACTTCCTCGTGTATACATCAACACGACAGCATGTACACCAATTCCACAACATGTACGCAGACTTCAATAGTAGCTCAGCACAGATTACTTCGCTAGATTGGTGACCTCGACAGTCCAAAAGATATTTGGACCCCAACGTGGAAAATTTTTCTTCAATGCATGCTGTGGCTCTGAAACTGCCAATGTTTTGGACTTCACAACCACGTGTATGATTTGACCAAGCAGAAGCCCAATTCCAGTTGAGGCAGTAAATGCTCTGGATCAAGAGACAGCATGCCAAGTTTCCGATTTTCTGCACCATCCACCAGAGGAGGGCAAGTATATGGCACTAAAGAGTCTGCTCGTCCATACCTTTGGCCTCTCACAATGCGAGTGAGAAGGAGTCACGTGATGGAGTAGTGGCCGGTAGGAGAATACCAGCCCTCTCCAGAAAAGAAGGAAAAAAGTGAAGAAAATGCAAAGCTCAAGAAACAAAATACAACAAATAAAAGATAAAGGTGTAGAGAAAAGAAAGAAAATGGCAAAAACAATGGGAAAAAAAGGAAAGACGTCGGAAGAGAAAGGAGAAGGCCTTATCTGCACGAAGAAGCAGGGACCCGCTGTGGACAGAGGAGCCCGCTCCCCAAGGTTAATGGAGACCCCACAGGGTCGTGACCTCCCAACAGCGGGACTACAAAAATGGCTCACTGAGCCAAACAGAGGTGTGCAATGCGCACAACAAGGAAAAGGAAAACACAGACGGGAGGGGGGCCCAGCTGTGGAGTGAACTTACACAGTGTGACCAGCTGAGAAATGCCCGACAGCAGGGCTCTCAGCTGGAAGAAGAGGAAAGCAACAGGAAAGGGAGTGATAAGAAAGAAAAACAGCAACAGGAAGCCCAACAGATAACTAGCCTAGAAGAAGAGGACCAACATCAAGAAGCCATGAAAAAAAATACCCAACCAACTGAGGCAAGCAGCTCAACAAGAAAGTCAGAAGAGACACAGATACAAGGAAGAGAAGTAGAAGACACAAACCCAAGAGCAGACACAGAAGAAGAACACCAAGCTCTGCACAGAGGAATAGAAGGTAAAATAAATGGACAGTACATAGATAAAAAAAAATTTTCAAGAACAAATGAAAGCATTAAAAGAATGGTTGACACTAGAATTTAGTGAAATGAAAAGAAAAATTAAAAGTACAGAAGAAAAAGTGAGCAGAATAGAGCTGGTCATGACAGAAGTAGGGAAAAGATTAGAAAATGTGAACGAACGAGAAATGGCTTAGAAATGGAAGTGAACGACTTAAAAAGAAAATTGGAAGAAAGTGACAAAAAAAGTTAAAGAAACACAAGAGTTGTTAGCTCAGAAGATGAATATAATGGAAAACTATAGCAGGAAAAACAATATAAAGATAGTGGCCTAAAGGAAGATGAAGAAGGCAAAAATATGAAAGAATTTATAAAAGAATGGATCCCAAAAGTCCTGGGAATGCAAGAAATACAGGAAGGAATGGAAATAGAAAGGGCACACAGAACACCAGCCCCGAAACCATAGTCACAACTAAAACCAAGATTCGTTTTAGTAAAATTTCTGAGACACACGACAAGAGAAAATATATTGGAGAAGGCAAGGAATAAAATTAGAGAAGACAAAAAACCATTGGAGCACAAGGGTCAAAAATTTTTTTTTTACCCAGACATAAGTTTTGAACTCCTAAAGAAGAGGAAGGAGTTTAACACAGCAAAGTCGATCCTATGGAAAAAAGGCTATGTTAAGATATTCAGCGGTGCTTAAAATAGTTATTCTGGGGGAGCAAAACAGACTGTTCTCGGATCCGGAGAAAGCACGAGAATTTGCAAAACGCCTGCAGGACAGAAAGAGAGATGAGGAGATGTAACAAGAACAAAGAACGATGACAAACTACATATAAAGATGTAAAAATAATGTATAAGTAAGAACTAAAGGGAAGAAAAGGGAAGTAAGGGAGAAAGGGAAAAAAAGAGGGGGAAAAAAAGAGGGGAGGTTTGTTTTAATGTGAAGATAAAAGTCTTTCCTGGAGGGGGTTGGGTGGGAGAGAATATCAGTCACTGCGAAAACAGTTGACACCTGCGAACAGGAGAGGGGAGTTATGGTTGCCTGGCAAGGGACAAGGGGCGACTCAGAGGGGGGGGGGGGAGGAGACACTTGGGGCTAAGGGAATTTTAGATGTGGGAGTGGTTGAGTATTTTATGTTTTAGATGTGTTGTCATACATTGAGTTCAAAAAGGGAAAACAGAGATGAAAATGGGGAAAAGGTGGTGGTGAGGAAGCAGAAATGAAGTGTAAACAGAGTATGAGATGGACATGTTGAACTATATAACTATAAATATTAATGGAATACATAACCTAATCAAAAGGAAGAGGCTATTAAATTTACTGAAAAAAGAAAAAAATAGATATAGCATTTGTGCAGGAAACACATCTAACTTAAGTGGAACATAATAAATTAAGGAGAGACTGGGTAGGGCAAGTAATGGCAGTATCATATAATTCAAAAGACAGAGGTGTACCTATATTAATCAATAAAAATGTACCAATCAAAATAAAGGAGGAAATAATAGATCCAGCAGGGAGATATGTAATGATAAAGTGTCAGATATATTCAGAATTCTGGAATTTGATCTATATATATATATATATATATATATATGCACCTAATGAAGAGGATCAAAAGTTTATGCAAGATTTTTTTTGAAGATTGTAGATACGCAGGGGAATATATTGATAGGAGGGGATTTTAACCTTAATTTGGACCCAAAGGTGGATAAAACTGGACAAAAGACTAGCAAAAAGAACAAAGTAGCCAAATTTATGGTTAAATCAATGCAGGAAATGCAACTTTTGGGATATATGGAGGAGGCAACACCCAAAGGAGAAGGAATACTCATATTATTCGAGTAGACATAAAACATACTCAAGGATTGACCTGTTCCTGTTGTCAGCCCATATCCAAGGGAGAGTTAGGAAAACGGAATATAAAGCTAGATTGTTATCTGATCATTCACCCCTTTTATTAGCAATAGAACTGGAGGACATCCCACCAAGAACATAAAGATGGAGATTAAACTCCATGCTACTTAAAAGACAGGAATTTAGAGAATTTATTGAGCGCCAAATTAAAATGTACTTTGAAATAAATACGGAATCAGTGAAAGACAAATTTATATTATGGGATGCAATGAAAGCCTTCATTAGAGGGCAGATAATAAGTTATGTAACTAAGATGAAAAAGGACTACAATTGGGAAATAGAACAGCTGGAAAGGGAAATAGTAAGTACAGAAAAAGAACTAGCAACAAAGGAAGATACAACAAAAAGAAGAGAATCGGTGGACAAAAAAAAAAACAAAACATTACAAATGTATAAGGAGGAGAAGAACATAATGAAAATAAAGCAGAAGTATTATGAGCTAGGAGAAAAAACGCACAAAATACTAACCTGGCAACTTAAAACAGAACAAGCTAAATAAACTGTATTGGCATCAAGGAAAAAGGACAAACAAATTACATATCACCCAACAGAGATCAATGAAAACTTTAAGGAATTCTATGAACAATTATACCGAACTGAGAACGAAGGGAAGAAGACAAAATAGATGAGTTTTTAGCTAAAATTGAACTACCGAAATTGTAAGAAGAGGAGCAAAACAAATTGATAAAACAATTTGAAATATAGGAAATACAGGATATATTAAAAAAGCTACTGAACAATAAAATGCCTGGAGAGGACTGACTCCCAGTAGAATTTTATAAAACATTTAAAGAGTTATTAATTCCTCCTCTCCTGGAAATAATGAACCAGATAGAAGAAACACAAAACTTGCCAGATTCATGTAAGACAGCAATAATTACAGTAATACCAAAGACGGTGAAAGATCCACTAACACCAGCATCACATAGACCAATATCTCTACTCAATTCAGATTATAAGATAATAGCAAAACTATTAGCAAACAGATTGGCCAACTGTGTACCAAAAATAGTAAAACTAGATCAAACTGGATTTATTAAGAAAATACGAGCAATAGACAATGTCTAAGTTCATTAACTTAATCCATGCAGTACAAGGAAATAAGATACCAACAGTGGCTGTTGCTTTAGACGCAGAGAAAGCCTTTGACAGGGTAGAATGGAATTATTCATTCAAAGTATTACAGAGGTTCAACCTACCAGAGAAATATATTAATTGGATTAAATCATTATATAAGGGACCATTGGCGAAAGTGACAGTAAATGGATATATATCGAACCAATTTAAATTAAGCAAGTCAACTAGGCAGGGATGTCCACTAACTCCCTCACTGTTCTCTTTAGCAATAGAACCATTGGCAGAACTGATAAGAACAGAAAATAAAATAAAAGAGAAAAATAAACGAGAAAGAATATAAAATCAGTTTATTTGCAGATGACATCATAGTATACTTAACAGAACTAGAAATATCAATAAAAGAACAACATAAGAAATTGAAGGAATATGGAGAAATATCAACACAAATAAAAGTGAAGCGATGCCAATGAATAATGCAGATTACACAGAGTTTAAAAAAAATCACCATTTAAATTGCCAAAACAAGCAATCTGATACTTAGGTATTAGATTACATAATAATTTAGGACACCTATACAAAGTAATTATCAGCCATTAATGAAGAAATTACAGGATGACTTAGAACATTGGAAAGAATTGCCACTAACATTGATAGGGAGGGTAAATTGCATTAAAATGAATGTCTTCCCAAGGATACAATACCTATTTCAATCGTTACCAATTCCCCTAACAGAGAAATTCTTCAATGAACTAAAGAGAATAATAATGAAATTCTTATGGAAAGGGGGGAAACGAGGATAATGTTAGATAAATTAACAGAATGGCACAAACAAGGTGGTTTGCAGCTACCAAACTTTAAAAATTATTATAGAGCAGCACAATGCGAGTGAACGGCCCATTTACTTCACTTCAATGGCTTGGGAGACAGGACCCCTTCCCCGCTCATGAATGAAATGCTGGCACTAGCAGGAGGGCATAGGCCCTGCCTCATTTTGGAGCAGGCTTTCTTGGATCAGTTGCCAGAAGATATCCACATGCTGCTGGCCGATGAGGATTTCAGTGACCCATGGGGAGTTGCAGCCTGTGCTGACATTCTATGACAGGCTATGCAAGAAAGTGTAATATTCGAAGGACAGGTCGCCAGATCCCGCTCACAGCAGCAGGAATGTGCAACATTAGACCAGCAGCAGGGTCGATCAAATCCGTTGTCAGACCGCCAGTCAGCCAGGAGATAGCAGGACGAAGATAGCACCATCAACAATGGGGTGCAGAAGCTTACCGATGCCAACCTCCCTGTGCATTTCAGTGAAATGCCAGGGCCAGCTGTCACCAATGGCTGTGGCAGTTGACCTTTGAGACAGCCTTTTATTTAATTGAGTAATTGGTTAGTAGGCCAATAAATAGGAGGGGAGGGACAAGGAGTGGCCAGTGAATGAGTGGTGTAGCGAAGGAGTAGGACTTCCAGGCTTTGGCTCATCGGGGTTTGGCAAAAGCAGGTGAGGAGAAAGCGACTATGTCGAGCAGGGCTGAGGAGAGCTGCTGCAGAAACCAAGGTAAGAAGAGAAAGTAAGACTAGTCAAGGATGTTAATCTACAAGCTAATGGAGTCACCTTGGACTGTAGATTGCTCCAGCTGTGGTATGTGGGAAATCTGGGATTGTATACTTGTCCCAGATAACCACACTTGCAGGAAGTGCACTCAGCTCCAGCTCCTTACAGACCGAGTTCGGCAACTGGAGCTGGATGAACTGAGGAGGTAATTGAGAGAAACTACAGGGAGGTAGTCACCCCAAATAGACAGGATGCAGAGACATGGGTGACTGTAAGGAGGGATAAAAGGAAGGGACCAGTGATGCAGAGAACCCCTGTGGACATTCCCACCAGCAATAGGTATGTTGTTTTGGATAATGCTTGTGGGTACGATCTACCAGGGACGAGTCGAGGCAGACAAGTCTCTGGCACAGAGACTGGCACCTCGGCTCAGAAGGGAAGGGCTGAGAGGAGAGCATTAGTGATAGGGGACTCGTTGGTTAGAAATTTGCTGGAATGCATCATGACTCCCAATTGGTGTGTTGCCTCCCGGGGTCCAGGGAGGTCTCAGATCATCTCCCCAGCATTCTAAAAGGGGAAGGGGAGCAGGCAGATGCCATGTCCACATGGGGACCAATGACATATATAGAGGTAGAGATGAGGTCCTAAAGAGGGAATATAGGGAGTTAGGTAGAAAGTTAAAAGATAGAACGTCGAGGGTGGTTAATCTCCAGATTGCTACTTGTGTCACACGC
Source organism: Narcine bancroftii (assembly GCF_036971445.1). Classification (NCBI taxonomy): domain Eukaryota; kingdom Metazoa; phylum Chordata; class Chondrichthyes; order Torpediniformes; family Narcinidae; genus Narcine; species Narcine bancroftii. The sequence continues at coordinate 81,248,601 of NC_091471.1, forward strand.
TAGACAGGGTACTAATAGGAAGATATGGCTGATGAATCCGTGGCTAAGGAGTTGGTGAAGGGGGCGGGCTTCAGATTCCTAGATCATTGGGATCACTTCTGGGGAAGGTCAGGCCTCTATAACAATGATGGGCTGCACCAATAACTTGGCAGGAGGGTTTGCTAGAACTGCTGGGGAGGGTTTAATTTAGTTTGGCAAGGGGAGGGAATTCAAAATGAGAGTGCAGAGAATAGGACAGTAGGGAGACAGGGAATTACAACAGGGAAAGAAATAAATAGTGAAGAGTGACTCAATAACAACAGAAATAAAAGGCAGGTGAGCAGGCAGGAGAAAGTGCTGCACAAAAAGAATACAGAACATACAATTTCGGTATCAGGTTTAAAGGCACTATATTTAAATGCACGTAGCATTAGAAACAAAGTGGATGACCTAGTTGCTCAAATTTAACTGAAAAAGTATGACATTGTAGCCATTACTGAAACGTGGCTCAATGAGGACTATGATTGGGAGCTCAATATCCAAGGTTACACAGTCTATAGGAAAGATAGGCAGGTGGATAGAGGAGGAGGGGTAGCTCTGATGATCAAAAATGACATTAAATCAATAGAAAGAAGGGATATAGGGTCAAAAGGGGTAGAATCATTATGGGTTGAATTAAGAAATGTCAAGGGTAAAAAGACCATATTAGCAGTTATATACAGGCCCCCAAACAGTAGCCGAATAAGATAATAAGTGGATAATAAGATACAGCAGGAAATGCAGAGGGCATGCCACAAGGATAATATCAAAATAATTATGGGGATTTTAACATGGCAGAGGATTGGGAAAGTCAGAAAAATACTGGAAGCCAGGAGAGAGAGAGTTTGTAGAAAACCTAAGAGATAGATTTTCTGAACAGCCTGTTGAGAAGCCCACCAGGGGATCTGCAGTTCTGGATTGGGTCATGTGCAATGAACCCGAGGTCATTTGGGAGTTAAAGGTCAAAGTACCTCAAGGAAGCAGCGATCAGAACATGGTTGAATTTAATTTAAAATCTGAAAAGGAAAAAAAATTATCGGATGTATCAATTTTTCAGTGGAATAAAGGAAATTACAGTGGTATGAGAAAGGAACTAGCTCAAGTAAACTGGGAAAGCAAACTAATTGGAGGATCAGAGCAGGACTGGAAGATATTTTTACAAGTAATAAAAGGCATGCAAGATAGATATATTCCATGAAAAAAGAAATTTGTCCAAGGAAAGATGGTACCACTGTGGCTAACAAAAGAGGTAAAGGCTAAGATAAAAGCAAAGGTGAGGGCATACAAGAAAGCTAAAATTAGTGAGAAATCAGAGGACTGGGATTCCTTTCGACAATTATTGAAAGAGACAAAGAAAGTCATTCAGAAAGAAAAGATGAACTATGAAAGGAGATTAGCTAACAATATTAAAAACAATATTGAGTTTTTTCAAATATATAAGGAATAAAAGAGAGACACGTGTTGACATAGGACTGATAATTGCTGGGGAAATTGTAATGGGTTATAAAGAGATGGCAGAGGAACTTAATTAATATTTTGCATCTGATTTAACCATGGAAGACCTTAGTAATATCCCGGACCATCAGAGGCCATTAGATTCAGTTAGGGTTACTAGAGAAATTGTGCTAGGCAAAATAAACGGATTAAAGATTGATAAATCTCCTGGGCTGGATGAGGTGCATCCACGGGATTTGAAAGAGGTGCCTTTGGAGATTGTAGATCCATTGGCGATGATCTTCCAGAAATCGATAAGACTATGGAGAGATTCCAGAGAGTTGGAAGGTCGCAAATGTGGTTCCACTGTTTAAGAAAGGTGAAACTCAGAAAAAAGGAAACTATAGGTAGATTAGTCTGACGTCAGTGGTTGGGAAGATATTAGAGTGGATTCTCAAGTATGAGGTGATGAAATACCTAGAGATGCATGACAGGATAGGTCCAAGTCAGCATGGATTTTTAAAGGGTAGATCCTGCTTGTCCAACATATTAGAGTTTTTTGAAGAAATCTCGTCGGATAGACAAAGGAGAGGCTGTGGATGTTATCTATTTAGATTTTCAAAAGGCTTTCGATAAGATGCTGCATATTAGGTTGCTAAATAAGATGAGGGCCCATGGAATTACAGGGAAGTTATTAAATTGTATATAAAAGTGGCTGATAGGCAGGAAGCAAAAGGTTAAAATTAAGATTTCCTGTTCTGGATGGCTGCCTTTAACTAGTGGTGTTCCGCAGGGGTTGGTATTGGGGCCGCTGCTGTTTACAATTTATACTAATGATGATTGTGGTATGAATGGCTTTGTGGCCAAATTTGCGGATGACACCAAGACAGGTGGTGGAGTAGGAAGTGTAGTAGAAACCGTAAAGTTGCAGAAGGATATAGACAGATTAAGAGACTGGGCAAAATTATGGCAAATGAGATTTAACAGAGAAATGTCCAGTTGTACATTTTGGCAATGGAAATAAACAGGCAGAATACTATTTGGATGGGGTGAAAATTCAGACCTCGGATGTACAAAGGGTCCTGGGTGTCCTCGTGCAGGGAAACCTAAAAGTTAATGACCAGATGAAACTGGAAGTGAAGAAAGCGAATGCTACGTTGGCATTCATTTCAAGAGGAATAGTGTACAAGAGTAAAGAGGTGTTGATGAGGCTCTATGGGACACTGGTGAGACTTCATTTGTAGTCCTGTGAGCAGTTTTTGGCCCCCTATCTTAGAAAGAGTGTGATGTTGTTGAAGAGGATGCAGAGGAGATTTATTAGGATGATTCCAGGAATGCAAGGGCTAACGTACAAGGAGAGTTTGGCAGCTCTTGGAGTATAGGAGAATGAGAGTAGATCTCAGAGGCATTTCATATTTTGAAAGGTTTAGATAGGGTGGATGTGGGTAAGATGTTTCCCTTGGTGGATGAATCAAGGAAAAGGGGTCATAGTCTGAAAATTAGAGGTTATCCATATAAAACAGAGATTAGGAAGAATTTCTTTAGTCAGAGGGTCATGGATCTGTGGAACTCACTGCCGCATACAGCAGTGGAAGCCAGATCACTGGGAGTATTTAAACAAGAAATAGACAAGTATCTTATTAGTGAGGGCATCAAGGGATCTGGGGAAAAGGCTGGAAATTGGAACTAGTGTAGAGTAGCTTAGTGTAGATTCACAGAACAGACTCGATGGGCCGAGTGGCCTGCTTCTGTTCCTTTGTCTTGTGATATGTCTGGGATAGACATTCCAACTAGTGTTTCTTGATGAATACAGTGGCTGAGATCAGCATGCTTCCCCCTTCGGGGTGTGACACACGCAAGAGAAAACCCAGGCCATCACTGAAAGCTGCAAACTGCAATACTATCCAGACATTTGGCACACATAGGATCCTGCTTCAATTTGGCAATACTAAGTTCATGTGGACGTTCATATTTGGCTGAGGTCGCACAACCACTACTGAGAGCTGGTTTCCTCAGAGTATATAGTCCGCTGGTTGATCTAGAGGGACGAAGGCTCGTTCATTTGAACACTTTCTAGATCTTCGCCCTAGGTGAGGCCAAGCTGCCAGCCCTGCATTTAGACTCCATTGCTCTTTCGGAGAATGAATTTGCCAGGTTGTTGACGGGATTCCCCACAATAATTATGCCGCAATTCACCTCAGCAATGCCGAAACATGGGGTGCAGCACCATGTACCAACTGAAGGGCCTGCTCGAGCTCAAAGGCTCCCTCCAGATAAATTTCTTCTGGCCAAAGAGGAGTTTAAAAGGATGGAGGACATGGGTATTATACAACAGTCCAATAGCTCCTGGGCCTCCCTGCTCCACACGGTACCCAAGGCCACAGGTGGATGGAGATGACCCTGCAGTGATTTCCGCAGGTTGAACGAGGTTACCACACCGAATCGCTACCCAGACTGCATTTACAGGACTTCACATCCAACCTGCAGGGAGCCCACATCTTTTCCAAGGTGGACCTGGTCTGGGGGTATCATCAGATCCTGGTCCACCTGGATGAAATTTCAAAAAATGGCTATTATTACACCCTTTGGCCTTTTTGAATTCAGAAGGATGCCTTTTGGGCTCAAGAAAGCCATGCAGACTTTCCAACATTTAATGGACAGAGTGGGGCACGATCTCTACTTTACTTCATATACCTAGATGACAAAGTTATCGCTTGCCACAGTCATCATGAACATCTGTCCCACCTGTGCAAGCTTTGCTCGTTTGAATGAGTTTGGGCTGACCATCAACCTGGCCAAGCGCCAATTCAGGTTAGCGACCATTGACTTTCTTGGCCATAGAATTAACAAACATGGAGCAGAGCCACTACTGGCAAAGGTCAAAGCAATCTGGGCATTTGCTAAGCCTAGCATAGTTAAAGGCCTCCAGGAGTTCATTGTAATGGTGAACTTTTATTGCCAGTTTTTACCATCAATGGCTTGCATCATGCACCTCCTCTTTGTCCTGGTGTCAGGCAAGGCAAGAGATGTCACTTGGGATGAAGAATCGTCGGCAGCATTCAAAAATGCCAAGGAAGCACTGGCTAATGCTGCATTGCTGGTCCACCCAAGAACGGATGTCCTGACAGTGGATGCATTCAGCGCAGCAGTTAGGAAGGGTGCTTGAACAAGTACATTGATGAGCATTGGAAACCATTGGCTTTTTTAGCAAGCACCTAAAGCCACCAGTACTCAAGTACAGTGCTTTTGATTGAGTTGGCACTGTATCTAGCTATCAGACATTCCAGGTACTTTCTATAAATCATGCATTTCGTGGCTTTTATGGACCACAAGTGGCTTATATTTGCCTTCACTAAGGTATCAGATCAATGGTCGGCTCATCAACAGAGACATTTTTTATATATTTCTGAGTTCACAATGTCCATAGAACACATCTCAGGAAAGGCCAATGTAGTGGCAGATGCGCTGTCTCACCCGGCCATACAATCCATGCAGACCTAAGCCCAAGGGATGTATCATGTTGTGCTCACAAAAGTGCAACAGGTAGACGAAGAAATTCTGTGTAACGGAACAGAAGGCTTGAACCTGGAGCTGGATGAAATTCCAGTTGGCCCGGGGGAGCTCAAACTCCTGTGTGACATATCTACAGGTCATCCTTGCCCAATCATTCCGAAGATCTGGAGGCAGCAGGTATTTGACATGTTACATGGGGTTGAAGGTAGCCAACAGATTTGTGAGGCATGGCCTTTGAAACCAGGTCAGCAATTGGATGATGACATGCACTCGTTGCTAGACATCCGAAGTCCAGCACACATGAAAGCCCCAACTTTTCGGAGGTTTGACCATATATACATGAACATGGTAGGCTGGTGTCACGTAGTTCTCGCTTTCTTCTTGCTATAGTGGATCAGGCCATGCAGTGGCCAGAGGTGCTTCCACTGGCAGACATGACTACTGACACCTGTGCCAGGACCCTCATTTCCACCTGAATAGCATGTTTCGGTCTGCCAGCACACATCATGTTTGACAGGGATGCCCAATTCACATCAAGCCTGTGGTTAGTAATGGCCACCCTGCATGAACCAAGTTGCATCATACAACTGCATACCACCCACAATCCAATGGACTAGTAGAAAGGTTCCATAGGCATTTGAAATCGGCCCTAACTGGGTTAATGAATTGACCTGGGTACTCTTGGGCATTCGAACGGCACTTAAGGATGATAATAGATGCCTCATTGGCAGAGCTGGTCTACAGTGTGCCCCTGATGGGTCCAGGAGAATTTGTATCAGACTCACAAGGACAGGAGGAAACGCCCACAGAGGTCCTAAGCAAGCTCCGTGAGAAGCTCGGTTCTTTAGTGCCCATACCAACATCTCAACACGGTCAGACCAGGTCCTATATACCCTATAACTTGCAGGTTAGCAAGAACTTTTTTTTTAAAAACAGAAAGAAGCACAACAAGCACCATTCCAGTGTCTGTATGACGGTCTCTTGGCAGTACTAAGAAGCAATAGTTCAACATACATTTTGGACATCGGAGGTAAAGAGGAAGCTTATGTAATTGAACACCTCAAAACTGCCCATCTGGATCTGTACGAACCAGTCTTTGTTCAGGCACCATGGCGGAGAGGAAGACTGCCCAAACAAAATAATATACAGACTTTGGGGTCTGCAGCAGGATTGCCGGTTCTTGGGGGGGGGGGGGGGGTGAGTCATGTTGTGACCCACTTACCATCGGGCAAACCCGCTCCCAAAATAGCAGATGTGCTGTGGAAAACGAAGGAAATTGACCTGCATCCAACACAGGTTTTTAATCTGGGCTGATGGCATCACTGATGATGTCACTTCCTGTCATGTGACAGAAGCAGTGATGTATACAAGCCCAGCACACAAGCCTGCAGGTTTCAGTTTTGCACCAGACTCCAGTGTGTACATCAACTTCCCCACGTATAAATCAACTCGACAATGTGTACAGTGATTCCACAACACGTACATCGTCTATAGTAGCTCAGTATAGAATACTTCACTACACTGCCTCTTTATCCCACATCATAATGGAATGCAAATGAATAGCCAATTCAAATGATATGAATAATGCAAAGATCAGATGGTTAAACCTTTCCCATGCAAAAACTTACATTATTTTCTTGGTGTTGGTTGTTCTTTAAAAGAGTGATGACACAGTTATGAATGAAGAAAGCAAGTGCAAGAACTCCAGTCAGATGTGGGAAAGATAATCGAAATTCTGAAAAAAAAAATTAAAGCTTTATTAACTACCAAAATCAGTATATTTTGGAATTCTAAACCCAAATTACTTTTCCACACCAAATTTGAAATATGTACAGATTTAGATCGAAAATTTACTTCAAAATAATTAATGTGCTCCTGAACCAAAATTCAAGATAAATGAGCACTGGGGGAATGAAAATTAGGACATGGACAGGGTGAAAAATAGGAGGATGCTCACAGAATGATTGAAATAGCTGTACTTCTGCTGCTTTCAGACCAAATGTCAGCAGTAGATGGGTTGAAAAAAGGGAAATCACTGTAGGAATGTCTGGGTTTAGAGCAGACAATGCAGAATAGTACAGTATTAGAAAAGGCCCTTCAGCCTATCATGTTTGTGTCAAACATGATGCAAAAATCAAACCAACTCTTCAGGGGCACTATGCTGCAGATGAGATCGAAGTTCCCACCAATGTTGCTGAAGAGACTCAAAGATAGTAACCAACTTGATCAGAGCTATATTCAGAACTCCATACAACATAAAAATGCTAGGTGATATTGCCAGATGAGAATCAAATTTCCACCGTACAGAAACTGGGCTTTCTGCCCAAATTGTCCATGATGGCCAAGGTAGTCACAGTTGAACGTGATCAGCCCATGTCCCTCTAAACCAGGGTGGCCGACGTTTTAATTTAAACACTCAGCACAGTAACAGGCCATTTTGGCCCATGAGAGATGTAGGTTCATTGGACAGCACAAACTCATGGGTTGAAATGGCCTGTTACTGTGGTGTATGACTAAATAAAAAATAATGTCACCACTGCTGTCTCAACCATGCATCTGTAATATTATTGTGGTCTGATGGGCCCGTACTATTGTATGTTTAAATGTGTTCAAGAAATTACAATTGCCCCACCTCTACCACTGACTTCAACAACTCATTCCATGTACCTAGCATCCTCCATGTGAAGGTGCCCCCCAGATCCCTTTTAAATCTTCATCTCACCTTTTATCTATGCCCTCTAGTTTTATATTCCCCTACCATGGCAAAAAAGGTCTCCAAAAATGTACTTTATCTATGCCCCTCATTATTTTACAAACCTTGATAGATGCATCCAACTCCACAGAGAGTAATTTCCCAGCCTTACCAACTTTATTAATTCAAGTCTACTAGTCCTGGTTATGTTCTCATGCACCTTTTTTTAAAAAACAAAAAAAATCATTTCCAGCTCAATGACATTGTTTATGCACTTGGGCATCACAACTACACACAATATTCCAAGTATGGTCTCAACATCATATTGTATAATCCTCACATTCTCAAATATGACTGAAGACAAGGTTAAATTAGGAGTAGTAAAGGGCCAAATTGTGCAAGGCGTTGCTTTTAGAGCTGATGGTTCACTGAACTCCATGTTGTCTATTGGCAGAATACAGAAGTGTAGGGAGTGTGACCGAGTATTTAGAGGTGGTTTGGGAGGAATTGTTAGAGCAACTTGCACACACACATTTTAAAACACAGAATATTTGCAGGACTTTTGCAGAATGCTTTATGCAGGAGGCAACAAAGTATTGACAGCAGCTTGCCTTGGAGAACATATGATCTTTGCAGGCAGAGGAGAACAGTTTTGCTCTCAGGGAGGGTGTGAAACAGAGAGAAGAGACAGAAATTTGTTCCAGAAGGACAAAGCTGGCAAACTTTGGAAGGCTGCCTGGTCAAAGGAGAAGACTGGTGGTGTGAAAGGTGATCTGAAAGAAAGAGGATCATCTGGAGAACCCTGAAGGGGGCAAGTTTAATCAGCAAGACTGATTGAGAAGGATTTGTTGCGGATGTCCTAGAAAAGGAATCTCTCTCTGAAAACCAGCAAGAACCCTCCTGAGTGGTAACCATTTGCCTGTTAAGCACCAAAGACTGGTGAACTTTGTTAATGCTAACTTCTGTGCCCAGTACAAGAATTGCCTGCAACCAGTGAGATTGGACTGTGATCCAAAGAACTTTTCTAATCTTTAAATATACATTACACACACCTGTGCTTAATATTAGAGGAAGGGGGATTAAGTAATTAGATAGGTTAATTAACAAGTTAATGTTCAATTCTGTTTTCTTGTTCAAATATAATTAAAAACTACTTTAGTTTAAGTAACCCTGTGTTGTCGGGCATATCTATTGCTGCTGGTTTTTGGGGTCCTCTGGACTCTGTAACAGGAGTCTCCAGCACTGTACAGGAAAAATCTACCTCTGTCAAGCAATGCTAACTGGATCTTACATTGGAATCAGACTACCTATTCAGTTGAGCATGTGCAATTAAGGTTAGCTTGGTAACCATTGATAGGTTGAGCAGAAGAACATGTTTTCATACTGTGAAACTCTGGATTCTGGCAATACCTGACTCGCATTTTTGTTTTTGCTTTGTAATTTCCAGATTGAAGATGGTGGTATATTTTTTCCAAATACGAATGCAATAATAAAACTAAAAAGTATTTATACCAGGAATAGAAACATGGAAATAGTAAGTCACTCAACCTTTCACAATGTTCTACTGTGAAATACAAGGGGAAGCACGGATGGCATAGTGGTTAGTGCAAAGCCTTTACAGTGCCAGCGATGGGGTTTGAATCCCACACTGTCAGTAAGGAGTTTGTACTTTTCCCCCCATGTCTGTGTGGGTTTTCCCCTGGGCTCCCGTTTCCTCCCACCATTCAAAATGTGCTGGGGGTGTAAGTTAATTGGGTGTAAAATTGGGGGGCATGGGCCAAAATGACCTGCATGTCTAAATTATTTAAAAAAATTAAATTTAAATTATGCTTGGCTGACTCTAAGTACAGAAAGAACATCTTATTTAGCCCTTCAAGTCCACAATTCACCCAACTATATTGCATGTTGCATCAATGGTCTCACAAGGAATGCTAATAACAAGGGACTTAGTATGCCACAAACTCCAAGATGGGGATTATAAAAATGCACAAAATACACAGCAAGATAAAAAAAAATTAACCAACAATGATAGTGCCAGTTAGATCAATGTAGCAAAAGGTTGAAGAACACTTCTAATATGAAAGGATTGTGGTGGCGCACATACTCGTGGCAAACAGGCCCTGCTTGTACCGCCTCATGGTGGGGCAGCCACAAGAAGATGGCGCTGTTGGGGGACCTCCTTGCCTCGTGGCTTTAGCCCAGTGCGCGCCTCAGGCAGGCGTGATGACTTCACTACCCACGCGGGGGTGGAGCTCATGCTGTCCTTAAAGGGGCGCGCATCAGTTTTGAAATAAATGGTCGCTGAGAACCTCCAACGTGGTGGTTGTGAGTCTTCTTCATCTAGCTGCCGCTACATTGGTGACCCCGATGAGTCCAGATGTTTTTCTGGCCTCCCAGCATGGATCCCGCAGATATCAACACTGTCGTGGTGAAACTGCCTCCTTTCTGGACCCATCGTCTACGTTCGTGATTTGGGTAGGTGGAAGCAGTTTTGCCTCAGAAACATTTCTTCTGACACCACGATATTTTACCATGTCATGAGTGTATTCGACGAGGAGACTGCGGCCAGGGTGGACGACCTCATCCACAACTTGCCGGACAATGGTAAATACCCTGCCCTCGAGAACCTCCTTCTCGGCACTTTCGGTCTCTCCCCACAACAGTGCACCTCGACTCTTGCATCTAGACAGGCTAGGAGACAGAATCCCGTCGGCCCTGATGGATGAGATGCTGGTGCCGGTGGAGGATCACACGCCCTGCTTCTTGTTCTGCCAGCTTTTCCTTGAGCAGATGCCCGAAGACATACAGCTCCTGCTGGCGGACAGAGACTTCTCTGACCCACGGCGAGTTGCGGACCGCGCAGACACCCTCTGGCGAACCAAGCGGGAGAACGAAGCCGCCCCAGCCAGGTCACCCGCCCAGGACCAAGTCGGCTGCAGGCACAGGCCCAGGCACAAGCCAGAAGGACACCACCCCAACCTGGTGCTTCTACCAACAATGTTGAGGGGCTCAAGTCTGTAAGTGCAGGCAGCCCTGTACTTTCTGGGAAATGACTCGGCCAGCCGCCATTGATGGGTGCAGCGGCTGGCCACGTGAACAGCCTCTTGCATGTGACTGACAAGTCCACCGGCTGACATTTCCTAGTGGACACCAGAGCGGAGCTGAGTGTCTTACCTCCGACTGCCCTTGAGACTTGCACCCGAGCACAGGACCCTACCCTGCGGGCAGCCAACGGATCCGCCATCAAGACCTTCGGCACTCACAGGGCGCAGATCCAGATCGGGAAGGACAAGTTTCGCTAGAGATTTGTGCTGGCCTCAGTGGGCATTGCACGTTGGGGGCCAATTTCCTCAGAGCGCATGGCCTGCTGGTGGACGTTAAGGGCAAACGACTAGTCAACATTCGCACTTTTCAGTTCGTCCACCTCGAAGCCACAGAAGCCTGTAAGCCGGAGATAGTCGCCATCACCACTCCCAGGGACGAGTATTCCAGCATACTCGATGAGTTCCCCACCATCCTGCAGCCACAGTTCACTGCTGCTATGCTCCAGCATGGGGTTGATCACCATATCTCCACTCAGGGCACCCCACTGCATGCCAAGGCCAGGCGACTACCTCTCGAGAAGCTACAGCTGGCCAAGGAAGAGTTCTCCCAGATGCAGGAGCTGGGAATCATCTGCAAGTCCGATAGTCCCTGGGCCTCCCCTCTCCACATAGTCCCCAAGAGTTCCGATGGCTAGCAACCCTGCGGGGATTATCGGCGCCTGAATGACACGAGTACGCTAGATAGGTATCCCATCCCGCATATTCAAGACTTCACAGCAAACTTGCACGGTGCCCAGGTCTTCTCGAAAGTCGACCTGGTACGGGGCTAACATCAGATCCCGGTCCACCCTGATGACATTGATAAGACCACGATTGTCACCCAATTCAGGCTGTTTGAATTCTTGCAGATGCCTTTTGGACTAAAAAACACGGCCCAGAAGTTCCAGCACCTGATGGTCGCAGTGGGCAGGGACCTGGACTTTGTGTTCATATACTTCAATGACATTCTCATTGGCAGCTGGAACATTAGGTCCATCTCTGCACCCTGTTTGCCCGTTTGGCTGAGTTCGGCCTCACGGTCAACGTGGCCAAGTGCCAATTCAGCAAGCAGATGGTGCAATTCCTGGGACACACCATCTCGGTGGCCAGAGCTGCTCCGGCACCAGAGAAGGTCGCTGCCGTGCGTCAGTTCCCAAAACCCACCACCCTCAAGGGCCTGCAAGCGTTTGTTGGCATGGTGAACTTTTACCATCGGTTCATCTCTGGGGCAGCCTGCAACATATAGCTGTTATCCTCGATGATCGCAGTGAAGGACAAGGTCCTGGTTTGGTTGGAAGAGGCGGAGGGCGCCTTCACAGCAACAAAGGATGCGCTGGCGAGCGCCATGCTATTGGCCCACCCGCACCCAGAGGCCCACACCACGCTCTCGGTAGATGCCTCGGCCATAGCCATTGGGGGCGTGCTGGAGCAGTGGGTCGATGGCCAGTGGCGCCCACTGGCCTTCTTCAGCAGGTACCTCCGACCCCCGGAACTCAAGTACAGCGCCTTCAACAGGGAGCTCCTGGCCCTGGCCATCAGACACTTCCGGTACTTCCTGGAGGGCAGGCCATTCACCGATCACGAGCCGCTCACGCAGGCCCTCGTGATGGCCAAAGATCCCTGGTCGGCTCGCCAGCTGAGGCACCTATCCTACGTGTCGGAGTTCACCACTGACATGTGGCACAGGGCAGGTAGAGACAATGTTGTGGTGCTTTCATGACCCGCAATCCACAGCCTTGCCCCTGGCCTAAACTACACCCAGCTGGCATTGGCCCAGAGGGAGGACGCAGAGACACAGGCCCTCTGCAACACCATTACAGTCTCCACCTCCAAGACATCCGTTTGCTGGGCAGCCCGCACACGCTGCTCTGTGAAGTTTCCACCGGATCGCCATGCCCAGTAGTCCCACCACAGTGGAGGTTGCAGGCCTTCAGCATGGTCCACGATCTAGCACACGCTTCGGTCAAGATATCGGTACAGATGGTGGCAGAGCTGTTTGTGTGGCACGAGCTTAAGAAGGAGGTAGTGCAAATGGCGAGGAGCTGCATGCAGTGCCAGACCTCCAAGGTCCACTGGCACACTAAGGCCCCGATACAACAATTCAACGCAGCGGCCAAAAGTTTCCAGCACATACACGTTGATATCGTGGGCCTCCTGCCGGTGTCCAGGGAGGCACGCTACTTGCTGACTGTGGTCAACCAAACCATGAGATGGACGGAAGCCATCCCCATCAAAGACACTTACGCCGAAACGTGCGCCAGTAACTTGCTTGCTCACTGGATCGCCAGGTTAGGAGTCCCAATGCACATCATCAGCGACAGAGGTGCCCAATTCACGTCCGCCCTCTGGACAGTTGGTGAGCCTGCTGGGGGTCAAGCTCCACCACACCAAGGCGTATCACCTGCAAGCAAACGGCCTGGTGGAGCGATTTCACAGTCACGTAAAGTCGGACCTCATGGCCTGCCTCACTGGTCCCGGCTGGGTAGACGAGTTGCCCTGGGTCCTGCTCGGCGTCAGGACTTCTCTGAAGGAGGATCTGCAGGTATCATCCACAGAGTAGGTTTACAGCGTGCCACTGTCGCTGTCCGGCGAGTTTTTCAGCCTGGACACAGACTCCACAACCGACAACCCAACCCTGTTGGCAGATCTCCGCAGCAAACTTGCCTCACTGGCTCCCCCTTCTACACACCATGGTAGCCGACCATCCAGACTGCCCAAAGAGCTAGATGCAGCCGAGTACGTCTTCGTCCGGCGTGGCTTGCACACAGCGCCCTTATGAAGGCCCCTACAGAGTCCTGCAGCGATCCTGCAAGACCTTCACGTTGGACAATGGGGGTAAAAATCAAACTGCTTACGGTGAACTGCCTCAAGTCGGCGCACCTGGACCTCACTTAACCGATTCAAACGACCCAGCCTAAATGCCAAGGCCGTCCGCCCAAACGGCGGGATATGTAAGCCAGTTCTTGGGGGGGTGGGGGGTGTTTGTGTGGCGGCACACATACTCTTGGCGAACCGACCCCGCTTGTACCGCCGCATGGGGTGGCAGCCACGGGAAGATGGCTCCATCGGGGGACCTCATGGCTTTAGCCCAGCGCGCGCTTCAGGCAGGCGTGATGATGTTACCGCCCACGCGGGGGCAGAACTCACGCTGCCCTTAAAGGGGTGCGCATGAGTTTTGAAATAAATGGTTGTTGAGAACCTCCAACATGGTGGTTGTGAGTCTTCTTTATTGTAGCTGCCACTACAGGATTTGTTAAATTTAAGAACTTGACAAAATATTGCGCACCGAAATGATCAACTCAAATAGTACGCTCTCAAGCAACTTCAACATTTTTAAAATATAATTGGAAAAAATATGGACAATTTGATGCTAAATTTAGATACATGTTTACTGGTAACCTACCTGCGACAAAATTGTTTGCAGATTCAAACCAGTGGAATTCCATGTGAAATCCTTGTTGTGCTGCCTTCAGTGTTACCAAAATAATTAAATACACAACTGAAATTGTACCTGTAAGTACAAAAAAAACTTTCTAAATATTGGCATTTAAATGCATATACACTTTGAAAGATTATCGCTGATACTGCTGTTAAAGTGGACCCGAGGTTAATTGATAAACACAAATAGAAGTCCAGAACTTCACTGTGCTATTTTAATTCATTTTGCAAAGTGTGAGAACTCCATTACAGCAAGAAGCATTGCCACAAGCAGCTATTCTCACCACAGGGAAGTCTGCCTTCTGTCTTACAAGTGACATATTTATACAGACAAACATCCAGTTTTCTAGAACATTCAAACAAACTTTCACCATACAAGTACATTTCTTAGGATTCTTTTGGGATTAGTCAACCAGGATGCATCTCTTACTCAATGGTTAATAGTCTTTTACTGTTATTGCCAAATAAGGAGTTCATCATCAGCTTTAGCCTTGCTGAATTATAAAGAAGGGAATGGAATGCAGTCTCTCTCACTGAACATTTTAAAACTCATATTCTCATTGCTAGATATCCAGTGGTTTCAATAAACATGCAATCCAGTAGGTACAGGCAGTCCCCATGTTACGAATGTCTGTCTTACGGACTACTCATACTTGCAAACTGACTGTTCCCCCAATTCACCCATGCGTGTAACTGTGCCCCAATTTGCACATGCACTTAATGTTACCTCACAAATGATCCTTTCGGCATGCAAAGCATCGATGGAACAAGAGTGAGTGTTAACTTTTAATCATTTTTTTCCCCCACTTAGAAAGATAAAATATATAGTTCTATAAACATTTGACTTGCTGATGCTAAAAGTTGCTAAATAAGAACCGTATGTACCTGTTCTGACTTACCTACAAATTCAACTTAGGAACAGAACTAGTTTGTAACCTTGGTACTGCCTGTGTTCTAGTTTAACTACTAATATGCAGAATTCAACAAATCTCAGCCACATCACGATTATCATGAAAATGGAGTAGAGATAGGAAAGGAATGGAGGCTTCCATTCCATTTGTGGATGTTAAGCAAAGGCTTCATCCCCTACATCATTTTGCCAAATATTATACACTGTATGGACTCACTCATGGTAATTTGAAATAAATACAGGTACTGGAGATCTTGAGTATGTCACAGTCATTTCCATACCAACAAAAACAGTATATTTGACAATCATATTGAACATAATACAGGAGGCAAATATTTTGCAGTACCCAAGTTAAGAACCAATAGTTCAACAGTGATCTTCAATTCAGCAGTTGGCCCCAAAAGATTACTCACTGACTTTCTGTAATTAAATGGATCAAGAAATAAGCTGCAATATTTTCAGTGCCAAGGTAGCACGACATGCCAAACCATCCACAAATGAAATGTTTTTTGGAACTGTTTTACTTAGAGATTAAGATTTGACAAAGCATGGTTAATGTTTGTCAGGGGACATAAATATTTTATTCTGTACCTGCTTAGACCCGACAAAGGGCCCAAGCACGAAAAGTTGGTTACCCTTTTGTTCCTGTGAATGCTGCATAACCTACTGAGTTTCTCCAGAAACGTTGTGCTTTGCTTTTGGCCTATATCATTAAAAGGGTTTTATTACGTGGACGGGTAGAAGAAATACTGCTCTAGTTAGGCAAATGAATCCAACAGCAATTGCAGAGCAACCACATGAGAACAAGTGATGACGGTCTCCATCCAAAGGACAGCAGCAGTTATCACAAAAAAAACCAAACAATTATTATTAGCTCTTTCAAAATCTAAATTGAATAACCTTCATAAACAAGATTTTTAGATAACTGTAACACAAGTCAAATAAAACCTCAACATTTGCCCTTCAATATAAAATTCATAAATCAGCAGTTTATTTGCTTGCCTTCTCCTTTGGAAATATACTAACATGCAGGAGGATTGAACATCAACCACCGATTCAACTCCATCTAATTAAAAAAAAATCTTAAACCAATTAAATTAACCCCAGACATGGTTATGCAAATATTTCTAGTTTCAAAACACTGGAATTCACTGGAGCCACCATATATGTCATCGTATATGATGATCTTAAACTTAAATATGTCATCTTAAAATCAGATTGATAATGGTTTATGTTAAACTATCCAGATTAAATTTAAATCTTTAAATAATTTGTTATTAATATGTTGTGAAAGGCTTTTATTGTGATCAGTGGTAAATGCCAGATTTCAGGTTGTCTTATTGCAGTGAACGGAGATTCACTGGTGGTGTGTTATATTGGCTCCACCCCCATCTACCCAAATATAACCCTGGTTTCATGCCTAAACCCTGAACCCTTCCGAAGATCACTAAGACACTATCCTCAATTATAAGCTACAGTCGTGAGAGCTTTTATTCACGCTACAATTTTATTAGCTTATTCCCTAGAAGATGGAAGAGCTGCTCAAGCCTGGTATCCTGCTGACAGACCCTCTCTCCCCCGACATGTACTAGCTAGACTGCTTTCAGGCCTACCTGAACGCGACCAGAGACCTCTTCCATACTGATGAACTCGGGAGGTTCACACTAGTTTCCAGGGTAGGAACAAAAGGGTATGCAGTCATCAAAGAATGCACTACACATGATGCTGCCATTGAGGCTTTGAAGGCTTAGTACTTGAAGTTGCAAAATGAATCCTAGTGAGGCACTGACTCACTCTACGTCACCAACAGCCAGGAGAGACCATCAATGATTACCTGCTGGATCTGTGGACGCCTGCCAAAAAGTGCAGATACGAAATGGCTATGAGCCATGTTCATGAGGAAGAACCGATCCGGGACACTCTAGTTGCAGGGGTCCTCTCGAAGTACATGAGGCTGCAGCTGCTCGAGTTGGAAAAGGACCTGGCTAGCCAAGTTGCTGGAACAGGCCAAGCTCGAGAACGACAACCTCGAAGCTAGCAAGCTCACTCACTCAGGTGACCCCTTCCAAGGACTGACTGCTCCCCTACCCCAGCCCTAATGGCTGCTGCCTCCCATGCTAGGGAGCACTCCCACGCTAGGGAGTGCTTTTCCTGTGGCAAGAGCCAGCAATGCTGATCTCATTTCCTGGCTCGAGCTGTGGCAAGAAAGGACATTGGGTAAGGGATTGCTGCATGAGGGGAAGCCCAGGGAAGTTCATGGTCTGCACCGCTTCCAGATCCGATTCCAGCCCCAAGCTATCTGTCCCGAATTCGCCTGATCCCACTTGCTGCACTACGCGCCGAAGGAGGTTGGCTGCGAGAAAACAGCGCAAAAAGACTTGGCGGCCATCTTGCCAGGATGCAAATTCAAACTCTGTGCCTTCATCGTCAGAGGAGGAAGGAGAGTGGTCATCTTGTTGCGCCACTAGTTCAACACCATCTTACCTGTAGGCAACCCAGGATGGTGGGGGACTCTCGAATGAGAAGTATGGAGTCTCTGGGGTCATAGCCTTGATGGTTCTAGAACAGGACAGACCTCACCAGCTTAGCAACTCCAAAGTGACTGTGAAGGTAAAGACATTCCACTAAATGCCTAATCGACACAGGCTCTACTGAAAGCTTCATAGACTGTACAAGAATACAATTTGAAAATGCATCCTTCCAATTATCGTATATTCCTTGTGTCTCATTCGTACTCTACCCATATTCAAGAACATTGTAATTGTGCATTTGTCATGGGGAGGGGGGGAAGGATTTTGTAAAATACACCTGTATGTACTTAATGAACGGTGTTCTCCAGCGGTGTTGGGTATGGACTTCCTGTGTCCTCTTAAAAGTATGATCTTGGAGTATTCTGGTCCCTTATCCCTTGTAACGGTTCGGAATGGAGGGCCTCTAAAATCAGAACCCACATGCAGCCTCTCAACACTGAATATCGACACCCCCCTCCCCCCACCTCTCTCCCTGAATCAGTCCCCAGACTGCAAACCTATTGCTATCAAGAGCAGGAGGTACAGCATGGCAGATTGAGACTTCAAAGTCTGAGATGCAACATCTTCACATCGAACCTAGCACCAGCCCATGGAAAGCACAAGTGGTGGTGGTAAAAGGGGAAAACGAGACCAGGCTAGTAATTGACTATAGCCAAACTCTTGGACGCTTACCCCTCCCTCGAATTGCAGACATGGTGAATGATATTGCGCAGTATCGGGTCTATTCGACCATCGACCTGAAAACTGCTCATCACCAACTGCCAATCCATTCTGAGGACTGTCTATATACAGCTTTTGAGACTCTAGGTCATTTCTATCATTTCCAGAGGGTCAATTTCAGTATTACTAAAGGAGTTTCTATCTTCCAGAGTCAGATGGACAAGTATGGGTTGAAGGCTACCTTCCCCTACCTCAATAATGTCACCATCTGTAGCCATACCATGGAGGACCATGACATCAATCTTCAGAGTTTTCTCCACACAGTGAATGCCCTGAATCTCACTTATAACTCTAGCAAGTTTGTGTTCAGGACTAAACATCTGACTATCCTTGGCTATGTGATGGGGAATGGCGTCATTGGCCCCGACCCTGATAGGATGTGCCCCCTGTTAGAGCCCCCATTCCCAGGACCACGAAGGTTTTGAGGAGATGCCTGGGGTTTTTCATCATATTACACCCAGTGGATCCCTCAATACGCTGATAAGATTTGACCTCTGTTAAAAGCCACTTCTTTTCCCCTCTCGACCGAAGCCCAAACAGCTTTTAACTATCTCAGAAACCTCATTACGAAAGCCACCATAAACGCGGTGATCGAGAATGTACCTTTCCAGTGGAAAGCAATGCTTCAGACGTGGCCCTGACTGCTACCCTCAACCAGGCGTGCAGGCCAGTTGCATTTTTCCCTCCCTCGGACATTGCAAGGCTACACACTCTGAAATGCCTCTGTGGAAAAAGAGGCTCAAGCCATTGTAGAAGCCATGAGGCACTGGAGGCATTACCTGGCTGGTGGGAAATATATGCTCCTCACTGACCAGGGCTCTGTCATATTTATGCTTAATAACGTCGAGGGGAAAAATCAAAAATGACAAGATTGCTAGGTGGACGAATGAGTTGTCCACCTAAAATTATGACATTGCCTATTGGCCAGGAGCCCTTAATGACCCTCCAGATGCCTCATCCAGAGGAAGCTGTGCCTCTGCACACACCGGTCAACTACGGTCTCTAAATAATGTGCTCTGCCATCCAGAGGTTACCCGCATGGCTCATTTTGTCAAGGCGTGCAATCTGCCCTACTCCATGAAAAATGTCAAGGAAATGACCGGGTCTTGCTAAGTCTGTGCGGAGTGCAAGCTGCACTTCTACCATCCTGCAAAGGTGCATCTGATTAAGACATCCATGCCTTTCAAACAGCTCAGTGTCAATTTTGAGAGACCTCTCCCCTCCACGAATGGGAACACTTTCTTCCTCTCTCTCATTGATGAGTATTCCCACTTTCCGTTCACCATCCCATTTGCCAGACAAGTCCACTTCATCAGTCATAAAGGCCCTAGATTCCTTTTCGCCCTGTTCAGATATCCTGGCTATAGGCATAGCGACCGGGGCTCATCTTTCATGAGCGAAGAGCTACACAAGTACTTGCTGGCAAGGGGCATCATATCCAGCAGGACTACTAGCTAAAACCTCCATAGGAACAGGTAGGTTGAAAAGGAAAATGCCACGGTCTGGAAGGCTATCATATTGACTGGCCCTCAAGTCAAGAGGCCTTCCAGACTCACACTGGCAGGAAGTTCTTATGGCGCTCCATCCCATCCGGTTGCTACTATGTACAGCAACCAATGTTACTCCTCACAACTCCTATTCAATTTCGAGAGAAAGTCAGCATCAGGAATTACACTACCAACCTGGCTCACCAACCTTGTCCGGTCCTTCTCAGGAAGCACTTGAGGAGAAGCAAAACCGATACCCTGGTAGAAAGGGTGAAACTACTCCACGCCAATCCCATGTATGCCTATGTGGAATACCTGGATGGCAGGGAAGACAGTCTCCATCAGGAACCTGGCACCCGCCGGAACAGAGGCTCCGTTGCCTCAAATGCCCTGCCAGTCACAGAGCTCATTCTCGCCACCTCCAGTCAGGGCCTCCGGGGATCTGGTTCAGGAAACCACATCCCCCTCCACCGTAAAGCTGGAGACCCCGCCCACCCCTCACAAGGGGTCCAGGAGACCCAAGGCCTCCTGTGCTTATATGCTCCACCAGGATTTCCAGATCACTTGAATTTGTAAATAACTGTATATTTTTTGAATTTTTTCTCTGAATCAATGTTCTCTGTCTTCATTCACAGACCACAAATTTTGCAGGAAGGGGTGAATTCAATGAACTGAGATTCACTGGTGGTGTGTTTTACTGATGGCTGGCTCCGCCCCCATCTAGCCATAAATAACCCTAGTTTCCTGCCTGAACCCTGAGCTCTTCTGAAGACCACTGTAAGACCCTACCCTTAGTTATAAGCTAATTAAAACATTTGTTCTCTTTCCAGTCATGAGAGCTTTTATTCACGCTACACTTATACAAAGGGTATTACTCAAAACCAACGTTTTTGGTGGAAAGGAAGTAAAACACTGAAGTCTGCAGACATCGTGGTTGAAGTAAAAACAAAATGCTGGAGAAATTCAGCAGGTCAAACAACATCTTTTTATATAGCAGATACATAACCGACATTTTGGGCTTGAGTCTTTCTGGGGTCGTCCTATACAACAGCATATATTTTTTAAACCAAATGATTAAGAAATGTATTCAACAGTCACGTTCAACCAATTCCGAAAGCTTCAGCAAGATATTAATGGAACACTTACCAAGATTATTGAACCTTGCAAAGAATGAAGCAGATTTGAAGCAAAGGAGAGGCAATAAAAGGAAAATGAGGTAGAAAGGTACAGCATTCGTCTTACTCCACCACTGCTGAAACTCATGCAAGGCTGTGTCATTACTTATGATGAAGGACATGTCAGTGGAATTCTTTTCATGAACTTCAGGTGGGTTGGGACAAATAACTGAAATCAAAGAAAATGATTCAGAAGAACAAGTTATGCAAAAACAAATTGGTACAATCTTCAAGAATCAAGGCAAATCCTTATAGTTTATTTATATAGCACATTTAAAACAACTCATGTTGACCAAAGTGCTGTACAGATCAAAAAGGCATCATAACCTAGGCAACTATTTAAAGTACAGAATAAAATGAATATGAGATTAGAGCACAAGAGTACATCTTCAATCTGGATATAAAAGAGTTGATGGAAGGTGCTGATTTGATAGGAGAAATGTTTTTCCAAAGTTTGGGGGATGCAATAGCAAAGGCATAATCTCCTGAGTTTATGATATATTCAAGGCCCCATTCTCATTGCCCCATGTTAGCTGACCTGAGGAGTCTTGAAGTGGAATAAGGAGTTGGCAGATACGTGATCTAAGAGGGGGTGTAATGGAGAGGCAGCATCCACCACTGAGTGGTGCTGCTACGCTCCTGTTCGGAGGACACACTACCTCCCAATCAAGGTCAAAGACTCACCCCAAGCCATCAAGGTGACCCTTACAATTGGCTCACCTAAATCACCAGGTGCTGCAGTCCAGGCAGCCCACCCAGATTCAGCCCTGACCTTCACCCAATTGGCCCAGGTGAATCACCTCAGTTCACCCCCTGCACTTGGCTTCAAGCCATTGGCCACAACAACCAAAGGGGCTCACACTGACACTTACGATTGGCCCCCCAGCTTTGCCCCCAGAACTATAAAGGACCATGTGCCCCTTTGTTCTGCCTCTTTGGACTCCTCATGGCATATAAGTATCACCTTCCGCACTGGGTTGGGGTGAGTCTCGAGGCTAGGTAGCAGAGCCGTGTCCATACCAGTCAATGGGTGGGGGCATGTAATATCACCTTGATCTGATTGTTGAATGGGTATTCTCTTAACTTCCCCAGTTTCTGTTGGTTTCCCCCTCGTCATCCGAAAATGAATATTTACCCCCTGCATATTGTATATGTTAAGAAGTTTGCTTGACATATCAACCCTGTTGTTTCAATTCCATCCCTGAAATAAACATGTGCTTTGTACTTGCACTTTGGTCTGGTTCTTAACCTGTGGGACCCACACGAATGCAAACAACAGGAGGCTAGCCCATTAAGGATTTTATAGACAAAAAGGAAAACTTGAAAATCAATTCCGAGCCATACTGACAGCCAATGGAGGGAGGCCAGAATGGGAGTGATATGGTCCCTCTTCTTGGCACCCGTCAGGAGCCTGACTGCAGCATTCTGAACCAGTTGCAGATGGGATAATGAAGACTGTTTAATCTAAGTAAATTGACAGAATAGTCTTAAACAGAAGAATGTAAAGGCATGGATAACTTTTTTTAAGATCTTTAAATGAAAGGAATAATTTGATTTTGGCAATAGTACAAAGCTGGAAAAAGCTAGCTTTGACTATTGCATCCACTTGTTTGTCAAACTTGAAGGTGAAATCAAATATCACACCAAGGGAATCGATGTCGGGTTTAATGAGGGTGGACAAGTTACCAAGATTAATGGAGATAATTTTGGTAGAATTAGGGGGACAAAATAGGAAAACTTCAAATTTGTCTTCATTTAGCTTCAAGTTTTAAGCCATCCAACACTTTATGTCCTCTAAACAGTTAGTGAAGCTGGCTATCTTTGATTGGTTGTTTGGTTTCAAGGGATAGTAATGGAAAGAGATGCCATGATTTTGAATGATATGACCAAGGGGAAGCAAGCATAAAAAGAGAATGGGGCCCAAAATAAACCTTTGTGGGACCCCGGAGGAAGACAAAAATTTGCCCATATTAACTGAGAAAGTCCTATCATTAAGATATAATTTAAACCAGTTCAAGGCCATGCCATTGACACTGACCCCCATACTGGAGGCTGTCTATTAAAATAGCATGATCCACAGTTTCGAACGCTGCACTAAGGTCCAGGAGAATTAGAATGGTGCAGCCACCTGAGTCAGTAGAAAGGAGCATGTCATTGTACACTTTTAGTAAGGCCGACTCTGTATTATGGTGGGCCTTATAACCAGTCTTAAATCTTTCTGATATGTTGTTTTGGTGTAGGTGGGGCAACAATTGGCTAAACAACTTTTTCAAGGACTTTTGACAGGAATGGAAACAGGTCTGTAACTTTTGGGTGTGGAGGAGTCTAAGTTGGGTTTTTTCAGGAGGGGCTGGACCATAGCACACTTGAAACAAATTGGAACAGTACTAGTGGCCAGCGAACTGTTAATAGAGAGAGGATGCTAGGACCAGCTACGTCGAAAACATCCTTCAGGAGGGGAGTAGGGATAATGTTGAGGGGCAGGTTGTAGATTTCATGGAGGACACAATGTTTCTAAGGGTGGGTAGTGTGATGGAGCTAAAACTGTCCAGGTTAGATGAACAGAACTAGGGTACTGTGCTCTTCAGTTAGCAGGTCCTACTTATTGTGCATTCATGACAAAAAGAACAAAAATTGCTTTCAACCATTTTATTTGGATTCTTGGCTTCCTGTTCAAATTAGACCTCAAATTCTGGCTCCAGAGCTTAAGTATTCAATTTGAATTTTTTTTTTCAGGATTGAATTAAGGGAAAAATGCATTCATACTTTTTCCATGATGAATCCGATATGAGTTTGTTTCTTATTTCCAATTATCTTCTAGCAAAGCAGTTGAATAAAACTATGGGTATTATTTTTATTTGATTTAGACATACAGAACATTAACAGGCCATTTCGTCTCACAAGTCTGTGCCGCCCAACTTACACCCAATCAACCTACACCCTTGTTAAGTTTTGAATGGTGGGAGGAATCTGTACTGGGACCCCAGCTGTTCACAATTTACATTAATGATCTGGATGAGGGGATTGGATGAAATATCTCCAAATTTGCAGATGACACTAAGCTAGGAGGAGGGGTTGTGTGCACGGAAGAGGGGGTCAGGAAGCTCCAGTGTGATTTGGATAAATTGAGGGACTGGGCAGATACATGGCAAATGCACTACAATGTGGATAAATGTGAGGTTATCCACTTTGGTAATACAAACCGGAGGGCAGATTACTATTTGAATGGCAATAGATTAAGAGATGGGGAAGTGCAGAGAGACCTAGGGGTACTTGTACACCAGTCTCTGAAGGCGAGCATGCAGGTACAGCAGGCGGTTAAAAAGGCAAATGGTATGTTGGCCTTCATATCAAGAGGGTTTGAGTATAGGAACAAGGATACCTTACTGCAGCTGTACAGGGCCTTGGTGAGACCCCACCTGGAGTATTGTGTGCAGTTTTGGTCATCTTATCTAAGGAAGGATGTTCTTGCAATGGAGGGAGTGCAGAGGCGATTCACCAGGCTGATATCTGGAATGGCAGGAATGACTTATGAGGAAAGATTGCGCAAATTGAGATTGTACTCGCTGGAGTTTAGAAGATTGAGAGGGGATCTCATAGAGACATATAAAATTCTGGCAGAACTGGACAGAATGGATGCAGATGGGATGTTTCCAATGATGGGAAAATCCAGAACCCAGGGCCTTGATTTGAGGATAATAGGCAAACCATTTAGGACTGAGATGAGGAGGAATTTCTTTACCCAAAGGGTGGTGAATCTGTGGAATTCATTGCCACAGAGGGCAGTAGAGGCAGGTTCATTAAATCTATTTAAGAGGGAATTAGATATATTTCTTCAGTATAAGGGTATTAAAGGTTACGGAGAGAAGGCGGGGACGGGGTACTGAACTTTAAGATCAGCCATGATCTCGTTGAATGGTGGAGCAGGCTTGAAGGGTCGAATGACCTACTCCTGCTCCTATCTTCTATGTTTCTATGAAACTGGAACCCCTGGGAGAAAACCCACAGTCACTGGGAGAACATACAACTCCTTACAGACAGCGCAGGATTCAAACCCCAGTCCCATTCAATGGCGCTGTAAATACATTGTGCTAACTGCTACGCCAACCATGCTGCCCCAGTATATTTTTTTTAAATAAAAGATGTAGGTTACTTGAACACTCCCAAAAAATAGTTATTTATTTCACTGCTCTTATGCCAAGAGGTATCATGATAAAGAAAGCAACATTTCATTTCTCTATACTCGTTCACAAAATACCCTCAAGCCTTGAATTTGGCAGATACATGAAATATAAGCAGAAATAGAATATTAAAAACAAAAATTTTGTTAAATAAACATCCTGCTAATATTCAGACATCAATACAGGTTTCAAAAATGAAGTTCTCATTTGATATCCTTCTTCCACCTCATGATAGGTCACATTACCTGAAGTAAAACTAATACTGATATTGGATAATTTGGCCTCTATTTAGCTCCCAGTGTTCTGGCTATTAATAATTAATTATATATTGACCTATTAGGAAAGATTTATATTTGTGACCTAACCATGATACTGTAATACTAACAAAATTAGTTGATGTTGAGCATTATCAAAAACTTCATTACGAATATGATGCCACCACTGATCTCATGCTTTAACTAAATGGATTAATATGTGTTTTATGACAGGAAGTTTATATTTAAATTCTATATATTACATCTTGTCAACGAACTATCCTACCTTGATGACTTCCATTTGTACTCAAAACAGGACTCTCTTCTGATATATTATGAACATGATCTGAAAAAAAAAATCAAGTGAAACATGGGAGATGAAACCATTGTTAGATTCTTATCCATAATTAAACATACTTCCTTGGACTCGCTTAAGTTTCCAGTTGCCTGATAATTTAAAATCTTTTTGCGTATCAATTTGTGTACACAAACCAACAAAGCCCTGATTGATCACAATCAAGTTATTTTGTTTTTACAATAAAACATTCAGTGTTAAAAAAGAAAAAAAATAAGATTTTAAATTAAATAAGAGTTGAAACTATTTTTGTTTCTGAAATAATCACTGTAATGTTAACATGTTGAAATAAACTATAGAGATCTGGAATAAACTGATCAAAGTCCAAAATGAAAGAAAAGTATGGCATTTCATTTTTACTTACTGTAAATAAATATTCCTGTGTTGAAAAGGAAATTGGACATGAGGACCCAGTAAACAATCATGGCTCCATATAGGGAAATTAGAGAGAAAAGAAGACTGGACCACTGGCCAAAGGAACCAAAATAATATTTACAGACATCAGGAAATTCCCAGCTTGATGTATCGAGATGAACTTTGGGAAAAGAAAACATATTAATTTCAGGGAGCGATGAAGCCTCAACTTTCCCCATAAAACAAGACTTCAAACCAATAGTTCATTTCAATGCAATTTGACAGCAAGCACCACCCCCACTTCCCCCCAGCTTTGCTGGCCTACTGCATAAAAACATTGTGGGCTCATCACCGGACTGAACAAGCCATAAAGGTCAAGACAGAATTTCTACTTCATCTCAGCAAGCAGTAACAAGTATGCTGCAAGTCTCCCAACACCCATATAAATTAGGCCCAATATTAATCATTTAATTTCACAAGGACTTCAACTATTTACGGAATTAATGGCTGCAGTTTGTGCAGCCCATGGCAAGAAACAAGTGGTAAAAAAGTTGTAGGTACACATTTTTAAATGGCATGGATTTTTCAAAAGATATTACAGATTTTGGAACAATGGAACGACGCAGCACAGTAGCATCAGTAGAATACCTGTATCAGTGGTTAACCAGCAACAACAAACAGTGCTTTTTGAGCACTGACATGATGCCACAAGTGGAAAATTCACATGAAATAATAGTATTTACCCAAAAAAACTTGATCTCTATTTCAAAAGAAGACCTCCCCACTGCCATTCCCACTCCTGCCCAGGAGCCTGAAGTTCCCCTCCTGCACAAGACGACTTCTTCGATGCAGATGGTACCGCATCCGATGGTGAGAATAGAGTCGCCATCTTCGACTTCAGCCAATGCTGAAGACTTGGACCCAGCTTGATTTGGCACTTTCCCAGCCAGAAGCAAATATTTCATTTTTTCTACTGTTATTGTAATCAAACTGGCACCAACTGGCTCCATAAAGAGAAATTAGAGAGAAAAGAAGACTGGACCACTGGCCAGTGAGGTATTTAATTTTTTTCCACTTGTGACGTCACATTGGTGCCAAAAAACAAATTTGGTCTTCAGATCTACGGATAAGGGGCACTCAACTTGAACTGAAACAAATATCCCAAGGTCTGTTTCCGCCCCCCACCCCCCACCCCCCCCACCCCCCCCCCCCACCTCCCATCTGTTTTTGGCTTTTTGTTTGCTAAATAACTCCATCTTAGTAACTGAAAGGTTAACTGAAGATACTATTTTAATTGGCATTGCAAAACATTAACCAATTACAATTTCATTTAAAAATCATTGAAGTACCAATTTGGTGTTTCACAACCATGTATGTAAAGACCAAAAATGTAGTTGATATGATTGGTTGACCTACAAATGCCAAGCACACTAGTGCAATTTTCCTTTACTTGGAAGTCTTCCTGTTATTCCTGTTAATAACAAACATAATTAAGCTCTTGTTTGTACCTAATGAACCCACAAATAAGCACATGAATTTAAAAAAAACAAGATCTGTTAAATACTTAAATGGAAAATATATTAGCCAACTGTTGTAATGATTGTATTGAATTTAAAATCAAGGTGAACCATCCACCTGCTAAAAGAGCACACAGGAAGAGCAACAAATAGTTTGGAAACTCATCACTGTATTTATGCAGAAAATGATTATTTCTTCAGAAAAGACTCAGTATAATCATTTGCATACCAAGTGGCGAATTACCCTCAGTTTCATCTAGAAGATAGTTTTGTACCATTTGTGAAAACTTTTCTCTCAAGACATTAAATGTAGTAGCAACAATCACAAGATAAACCAGTTACCAATAATATACAGTACAGTAAAATCCTATTATCAAGCAACCTCAAGCAGGCAGCAAAAAAACAAATCGAAGAAATAAATAAGTAAATAAAACTTAAAATTAAATAAAAGTTTAAAATTGTAAAAGTAAATAATCTCTGAAGTAACACCAATCTTTGGAGAAGATTGGAGTCGATATTCAGCCTTGGATGTACTTTGCTTGTAGCAGTTGTTTGAATCAAGTTGGAATAAAGTTATGTTTGAAATAAAATGCTGTCGCCAAGAATGAAGAGCTTTGCTCATAGCAGCTGCTTGAATAAAATTGTGATGGAATATAATTGCCCAGTATGCAGAGGTTTGTTTGAATAAAGTTGTTTTTGAATAAAATGGCTTCACCCAGGATGAAGAGCTGATTGAAGATGCCGTTTGCCATTTGCTTCCTACTTAGTAAGAGTCTTAGTAAGAGATGCACTCTCTACTTAATAAGATTCTTATCTTTATTAGTATATTATCTGGCTTTATCTGTAAACTTAAGGGAGGGGGGTTAATTATCTATGTCACTGTTCGTCTTTCGGGTGGCTAAGTGGAGATGCAGCGACGGTTAAATGCCTTCAAAGAATATGATTGAAAATAAAATTCTCTATATATTCAAGCAAGTGAAATTTGTTCAGTGCAAGTACATTATAGTATTTTTGTATTTTAAACTGTTTAAACTTAATGCAGATGTATTAATGTATTAAATGTATTTACTGTACATTACATTAACCATAAATAACTTCCCTGCAAGATGCATTTAGCTGTACCACAATACAAATGAAACAAGCTTATTGCAAAAATAATAAAAAATACACACCTACTGTCTGTCGAGATTTCACTACTCGATAACAACAGTATAGCATTAACATGCTCATTAGTACGATTAAGATAATCCCAAAAGTAAATCCTGCCTAAATGGGAAAAATAAGTATTATTTTCTGAACTCAAGGTAAAGATTCTATTTTTGAGTCACCCGGAAGCAACAAATATTTAGAAAAAAATGCACAAACTTTGCGTATTAAGAACAAGACTTGGCGTTCTCAGTCTACCAAATTATCATTTAAATTAACTTTTAAAGCCACTTCCCAAATGAATTGTTGAACAAGTTTACAGGTACATTAACAACTTAGAGCGATCTGACAGAATCTGTTCCCATCTGATAAACAGCTGATCGATAGCAATCTGTCAAGATTACTACAGAAGGCATAGACTTCTCATCTCAGTATCAAGTTATGCGTCTCCCTTTGAACTTGACCAAAAGTTCCTTTTTCTTTGTGAATCTTAAGAACTTAATGAATTCCGAGACTTTTGATTTACTTGTGTTAATTAAAATCTTGAAACTCATACTCATCAGACATGGATGTTACAGTGATAAAGACTTTCTAGACAGGAATTCATTTGTTTGTAAGATATGAAGTTTCAACAAACATTGACTGTATATGTGAATGGCAGATTGACGTCCGTCATTTACATTTTTTAAGAAAAGAATGTTTGGTGTTAGCAAGGAAATTACTTATTATTCTTCAAACAAATTCAAAGAGCAATGCTTATCAACTTGGAAGAAATATGGTGTCAAAAATAATATAAATACTGTGCTATTTCACTGTGATCTTTGAATAAGATTCAATATTGACAAGGGTGACATGGTCTACCTGACATCAATATCACTCATTCCCGCTAGCGTGACTTAATAAATGTGTTTTGTATGGTCTACGGTTCTGTGTACTTTTCTGTTTTAAGAATCTAACCTCTTTCAATCCCCATGGAAGGCTCAAAATGGATGTACCCATCATGGTATTCCAAATAGAAAATCTGAAAAAAATAAAGATTTTAAAAAAGTTATTGATATAGCACAGTGGAAGGCCCTTCTGGACCATGAAACCCATGCCACCCAATTAGCTTCCAACTCCATATGACTTCTCCTTTCTTGGGAGCTATGTTTGCTTTTTTTAAAAAACGTTAAGACACACTTATCAACTGGCATTAAATGAAGGAATCTTCTGCTTATGCAATGATAAACAAAATTAAGTGATTTTAGGGAACATGGTGAAGCAGCAAGGGTAAGTGCTCTTCATAGCTCTAGCTCCCCAGCTGCAATACTGCCTCATCTTCCTCCACCCCAACAGCATTGTGTGGAAGATGTTCATTACATGATCATGGATTTCCCAAGATGCTTTGGTTTGCTCCCACATTCCAGACATCATGGATGGTGAATTCATTGGCTGCTGTAAATTACCTCTAATATCAGCGACTATCAGGAGAATCAGGTGGTAGAAATACATAATTTAAAAAGATACCAAGAATTAAGTGGGGAAAAGGAATGATGGAATTATTCTGGGAGATTTGTGGAATCAACGATCCATCAAGTCTCATTGTATACCTTATGAAATATTGCAATAATAATTCTGATCCATTGGTCAAAATGCCAGTCAAAAGTCTTTTGTGAAACAGTAATCACACTTTTGATTATTCATGTAAAATTTGTACATACATGGTGACTATGCTGGGATTCTTTCCAAGGCCATCTATGCTACTTTCAAATTGCAGAGCACTTCCTAAAGGACTGTAAACATAAATTTCCTCTTCTGTTGGAATTACATGATGAGGTGGCACCTGTAAAAATATTAATAACTCTTAGCAATGTTCTAAGGCAATTCTATATTTTTTCAATAAATTATATTCTTAGCAATCTTATTGTTATCAATTAATACAATGTTCTACGTTCAGGAAATGAATAATCTAACAATTCCTCACTCTGAATGCTGTTACCAAGTGTGCTGACAAGTCTCCAAGTCTGCAGCTCATACAAAAGAAAATTGAGGTCACTCCATACACATTAGTGCACATATGGTTAATATTTCCATATGTTTTTACTTCAAATCATGATGTCTGCAGACCTTTGTGTTTTACATCTGGAGAATATTTCCTATTTTCATTAAAGTTCTTATTTTATGTTCAAATCCTTCTTTGGGTCAATACCTCCTCATTTCTGTAACCTCCATCCCCAGAAGTTGCATCCACAAAATTCTCTATTCCTATAATTCTCTTCTCCATTCTCTCTGCCCCAATATGAGCAATCAAAAGTTCCAATGCCCAGGCTGAAATTTTGAATACCCTTACCCATCACTGCCCTCCACATTTGACATTTCCCCTTCTTAATCATTTTAAAAGTTCACTTTTTTTGTGCCTGAATTTAGTTAACTCCCATTTTTATTTCCAAAGAAACAAAGATATAGCTGTACACAGCAAGTAGCGCAAATGTTCAGAAAATCAACACCACAAGGAAAAGCAACTAACTCATCACAACTGGAGACAAATTTTATCCTTCATATTGGGGTTATATGTGATCACAGTTTAGCCCTTAAAGAAGCAAAGTTCCATCTTCACATTGAGAATGTTCTCCAATGTGCAATGCTGAAAAGGACAGATTCAGAAGTGGCCAAGAGCTTCAAAATGGGCATTCAAAAAACACAGTGAACCATAAGAGAACTGTACTCCATAACCTAACAAACTCCCACATACAACAGTCGCATTGCAAGGGTTAAAATGCAAGTTGCAAGGAAATAATGCAAGCAGCCAATAGATTTTGACACATTTCATGCTATTTCCAAGTATCATGTTTGCTTCAAGGTTATAGCTAGTTTTCTCTGCATTTTTGAGATAAATATTGTTGAACAAAAATGCAGACATTAGAAGAGTTCTGATAACTTTTATTGAACATTTAAT
Organism: Narcine bancroftii; assembly: GCF_036971445.1. Lineage (NCBI taxonomy): Eukaryota > Metazoa > Chordata > Chondrichthyes > Torpediniformes > Narcinidae > Narcine > Narcine bancroftii. The sequence goes on from NC_091471.1 coordinate 81,280,344, forward strand.
CATAGTTTTAGAACTATCTAGCAAAGTTTTAACAGCTTGTAATACTGAAGTAACTGATATGTTTAATAAATCATGGAAAACTCAACCTTAGTACAGATTTGTTTGAACGAGTCACAGACAACAATGACATTCTAATTTCTCAAGCGATTCCAAAGAAAAATAGTCACTACAAACAGTGAGAAGATAACACATTCAACAAATTTCAAAGAAAATTCTAAGAGCGGCTTAAAGTTACAGCAGTAACCCAACCCAACTACGAGCAAAGGGCAGGATTCTCTGGACAATCGTTGAGGCAATGGTCAGGGATGGAAACATTTATTGAGTTGGAGCACAGTAATGGCTATTCAGAGGTTTTATAAAGAATTAGAGATGAAATGCAGCACATTGCAGACACCATCAAAATACAAAACCCATTAGAGGATGATGTGGACAGTTTAGCTTTTTAATAGCATGTCCCAATCATTTGAAGTTCACCAATCATCAGTAAAAGTTAACCTTTTTTCTGGTGCATTGTGTTTCATTAAAAATATTTGCAAATTAAAAAACTACTACCAATTTTTTATGTGTAGTGGTCAATTTGCTGTAATACTGAATACGGCTGTTCATTGCTGAAGCCTCTGCTGTGATCTGCTCTTGTGTGTTGCCATGAAGGTTGTTGCGTGGAACACAAAATGGCCTAAAGGCAAGAGAACAGATTACATTTATACAGGAACAGATAAAAACTTCATAGACATCCATAGCTTCACACAATACGGCAAAGCCACTCAAGAGAAAATTAATACTCATTGCTCCTTCAATATATGAGCAACCTCTGAGTTTATGCTCTTGCTCAATAGTGCAGAATCAATAGATGCAAATATAGCCTCAGCGCATTCAATATTTAAAAATATCAATGAAAATGCAAATTAATCAAAATAGGGGATAATAGAATTTGTATCTACTTTTCCCATTTATCACAAAGTATATTAAAATGTAACATGCAACCTAGACCAAGTACCTGAGTGTCCTGCAACACTAAATTGTGAAACACAGATGATTACTGGAATGTTAAGAGATTTAAATCTAACCTATACAATCCATGGCAGTCAAATTCTGCAACCAATCAAGGATAATAACTGGTTAATATGGCTTAAGAATCTCTTTTAAAAAAACATTTAATCCTATAATGTCTTCATCACAGTTAAACCAATAATGGAGAGAATGACCAAGTGAAAACCTTGTCAAAGTTCCAACAGCTGAGTGTTTTTCTACCACTACATAAGAAGACTGTCTAATCATGACTAGAATTACCTCAACACTGGCATCTACACTGCTGAATTAATTGATTATTGACACATGTACTAACATAGTGAAAAAAACTTTTTTGCTTGTTATCCAGGTAATCAACTAATTTAAATTTAGTAGGTCGTGCAATAATAAAAAAAGTGCAGGCTATAATATTACAAAAATAAAGTGGAGAGTTTTGAGAAAAAATATAGTGAAAAGAACGGAAGGGTATCATTTTTTTAAAATCAATGAGAGGTCCATTCTCGACTTACTGTAAACAATTGGTATTTTGTCAATACCCAGAGGGGAAAAAAATCTTGATTGCAATAATTTTTATAATTATTCAAAATATGGTCTCCAACCAAGGAGGAAAATAAATAATACTTGCTCTAAAACTACTGGCAACTATAAATCCATTTGTACTGGATATTTTGTTTCTTGTCTAGGTACCGCACGGATGGCAGTCTCTTCAATCTGAGGCGCCTGCAAGCTCACACCAAGACACAAGAGAAACTTGTCCGTGAACTACTCTTTGCAGATGATGCCGCTTTAGTTGCCCATTCAGAGCCAGCTCTTCAGCGCTTGACGTCCTGCTTTGCGGAAACTGCCAAAATGTTTGGCCTGGAAGTCAGCCTGAAGAAAACTGAGGTCCTCCATCAGCCAGCTCCCCACCATGACTACCAGCCCCCCACATCTCCATCGGGCACACAAAACTCAAAACGGTCAACCAGTTTACCTATCTCGGCTGCACCATTTCATCAGATGCAAGGATCGACAATGAGATAGACAACAGACTCGCCAAGGCAAATAGCGCCTTTGGAAGACTACACAAAAGAGTCTGGAAAAACAACCAACTGAAAAACCTCACAAAGATAAGCGTATACAGAGCCGTTGTCATACCCACACTCCTGTTCGGCTCCGAATCATGGGTCCTCTACCGGCACCACCTACGGCTCCTAGAACGCTTCCACCAGCGTTGTCTCCGCTCCATCCTCAACATCCATTGGAGCGCTCACACCCCTAACGTCGAGGTACTCGAGATGGCAGAGGTCGACAGCATCGAGTCCACGCTGCTGAAGATCCAGCTGCGCTGGATGGGTCACGTCTCCAGAATGGAGGACCATCGCCTTCCCAAGATCGTATTATATGGCGAGCTCTCCACTGGCCACCGTGACAGAGGTGCACCAAAGAAAAGGTACAAGGACTGCCTAAAGAAATCTCTTGGTGCCTGCCACATTGACCACCGCCAGTGGGCTGATAACGCCTCAAACCGTGCATCTTGGCGCCTCACAGTTTGGCGGGCAGCAGCCTCCTTTGAAGAAGACCGCAGAGCCCACCTCACTGACAAAAGGCAAAGGAGGAAAAACCCAACACCCAACCCCAACCAACCAATTTTCCCTTGCAACCGCTGCAATCGTGTCTGCCTGTCCCGCATCGGACTGGTCAGCCACAAACGAGCCTGCAGCTGACGTGGACTTTTTACCCCCTCCATAAATCTTATTCCGCGAAGCCAAGCCAAAGAAAAAAAGAAGAGGTTAAGTAAAACATTTAAGCTGCTATTTGGCCAATGAGATTAAATCTTACCTTCTTAAATTTAATTCTGCTTTGCTGCCTTCATGTTCAACATCAGGCGATTGATCGGCAACGGCAGAAGACAATAAAGGCTGAAAATCATCTGCCATACTTCAATTTATTTGTACCTCAGAGGTCCAAGTGCAATTTTATTTCTGTCAGCTTCTGTCCTACAGCTCTTTGGAGTCCTATGTCATCTAGATGGACACACAGGTTATGAATAAAAATGCACTGAAAGTAACATGTTCACAGAAAGCATTAAAATCTCACCTGACAAATCAGAATCCCCAACTCATAATAGTTGCATTTTAATTAAAAGTGCATGTTTACGGACTACAGGTGATCCCACCATTTTCTACACCACACAGCCACATCATCTGTGCATGCATCAAGAAAAGTGGTTTGCATTGACTCTTTTTTTATTCCCACATAAATTTGTGACTGGACTGCTAACTTTTATGGTCAGGATGGAGCTATACAAAGATGGACATGATCCATCATGAAAATGAGATCAGGGCTATCTCTAGGAATTGAAAGATGTCAAAGAATGGAGGGTTTCCAAGATGTCCAAGAATGAGGTGAAGAAAGGAAGAAGAGATAGAATTAAGGCATGGGCTCAGCTTCTGTGGTATCGGGCCCACAGTACCACTCAGAGGTTGAGTGGGTGAAGCAAGTCAAGTCGTCTCAAGGGAGTTGATGTTGTGACAACAATTAGAAAAGGTCAAGAGACGCTAAAGCAGGGCTAGCCACAAGGAAGGAATGTATTGGAGATGAGAGATGAAGTCATTAGTGAAGGGATGAGGCAGAGGCAATGGAATAGAAATTCAACAGGGTGCAGAAATACAAAGGTGATGTCTACACCAAGAACTGACCACTGAGCATCAGAGAGAAAGAGATTGGGAAGGAAAATGATGAAGATTTGGGCTGAAGCTGGGGAAAAGAGTGGGATCAGAAGTGGGAGAAGAGGGTTATGGAAGAGGTACTTAAACAAATCTGCTGATGCTAAGATTGAATGCAAATAAACAAATGTGCTGGAGAACCTTAGCAGGTCAAGCAGCATCCACAGGAAGTTATGGGTAACCAATGTTTTGAGACTGACCCATCATCGGGTATGAAGAGGTAGGCAATGAGGAGCCGAAAGAGAGAGGGAGGAAAGAGAAAATGTAGCTTTGAGGTTGGTGCAGTAGAAGTTGAAAGATGCAACAGTGTTTCAGAAGAAGGATGGAAGAGCAAAAATTCAAAACATAGCTTTAGTAGCCTAGAATAGAGCCAATTTCCAATCCTTTATTGAGGTCAGGAACATGAAAAAACACTGGCTGAAAGAGGACAAAGAATATTTCAGATCTTCACATATTTAAGAAAGTGATGTCTGGAGCCATAGAAGGGAAAGAAAGAGGGCTAAAGATACTGAAACATTGGTGGAAGTGGACAAGTTAAAATGAAGGCAAATAACTTTGATGTGAAGAATCAAAGTAGAAAATGGGGAATTTTATCAAAATCAGAACGTATTGTTGTGAACAAGTCATGAAATTTGGTGTTTGCAGCAGAATCATCGTGTAAACATTCATAACTAACTTACAACATTATGCTAAATAAATTATAGTGCACAAAAAGTAAGTCAGTGTCTATGGTTCATTGATTATTCAGGAATCTAATGTCAGTGGGGGAAAAGCTGTTCTTGTGCTCGTCTTTTGGGCTCCTGTAACTTTTTCCCGATGGTAGCAGAGTGAAGAGGGCACAGCCTGGGAGGTGGGGCTCTTTGAGGAGAGAGGTTGCTTTTTTAAGACACTGCCTCATGTAGTTGCTCTCAATGGAGTGAAGTCTGGTGTCTGTGATGTCGCAGGTCAACATAACCAGCCTATGGAGTTCATTCTTGATCTGAGAGTTGGCACCTCTATACCAGGCAGTGATACAATCAGCCAGAATGCTCTCCATGGAACACCTGTAGAAGTTTAAGAGAGTCTTTGGTGACATACCGAATCTCCTCAAACACCTCACAAACTATAATTACTGGCAAGCCTTCTTTGTGCTTACATCAACATGGAGGTACCAGGACAGGACAGATCCTCAAAGACGTTGTCACCCAGAAATGTGAAGTTCTTGACCCTCTTCACCACTGAGCCCTCGATGAAAACTGGGTCGTATTCCCCCAACTTCCTCCTGAAGTCCACAATCATCTCCTTGGTTTTGCTGATATTGAGCGCAAGGCTGTTGTCATTAACCATTCAACGAGCTGATCTACCTCCCTCCTGTATGCTTCCTCATTGCCATTTGTGATACTGCCAACAACTCTGGTGTCAACAGCAAACTTGTAGATGGCATTGAAATTGTGTCTGGCCACCTAATCATGGGTTTATAAACGAGCAGAGCAATGGGCTAAGCATGCATTCTTGGGGTGCGCCTGCGTTGATAAACACTGAGGAAGAGATGTTGTTTCCAATTTGTACTGACTGTAGTCTTCCAATGAGAAAGTCAAGGATTCAGTTGCAGAAGGTGCGTACAGAGGCCTAGAGTTTGTAGCTTCTTGACCAGCACTGACAGAATAATGGTATTGAAGGCCAAGCTGTAATCTACGAAGAGCAGCCATATGTATGAATTGTTGTTTTGGAGGTGATCCAGAGCTGAGTGGAGAGCCAGTAATATTGCAATGAAGCAATTGTGACAATAGATGAATTGCAGTGGGTCCAGATTTTTGCTCAGGTATGTGTTATTTCTGGCCATGACCAGCCTCTCAAAGCATTTCATCAAGTAGAAGTTAGTGCTGCTGGGCGTTCGTCATCTGCTCTTCTTGGGTACCAGGATGATTACTCTGACTGCAGCAATGTGAGGCTGAAAATGTCCGTGAACACTGCAACTAGTTGGTTGGCACAGATTTTCTGTACTCTGCCAGGTACACAGTCAATGCCTGACAGTTTGCAAGGGTTCACCCTCTTGAATGATGTTCTGACATCACACTCAGACAGCTATCACAGAGTCCTCAACCTTTTCAGGGAGTCTAGTAGGCACTGTTTTGGTTCTTCATCTCAAAATGGGCATAGAAAGGTGTTCAGCTCATCAGGTAGGGAAGCATCACAGCCGTCTGTAATGTTTGCCCTTGCTTTGTAGGCTGTAATAGCCTGCAATTCCTACCATAGCTGGAGTGTATCTATCTCTGTCTCTAGCTTCCCCCAGAATTGCCATTTTGCTTCAGAAATGGCCTTCTGTAGGTTGTGCCTGGACTTCTTGTAAAAATCCCGATCCTTGGCGTTAAATGTTTTTGTTCTCCCCCTCAGCAGGTTGCAAATTCTCTGATTCATCAGGGCATCTGGTTAGTGAACACTGGTATTGGCATGTGGGCACACACTCATCCACACAAGTCTTGATGAAGTCAGTAACACCTGTTCCATATTCATTCAAGTCTATTGATGAGGTCTTCAATATGTTCCAGTCCACCGATTCAAAGCAGTCATGCAGAGACTCCTGCGTCTCCCTCAACCATATGTTTACCGTCTTCACCACTGGTGCTGTAGTCTCCATTCTCTGCTTGTACACCGGGAATAGAAGTACAGCTAGGTGATCAGACTTGCTGAAGGGCAGTTGTGGTATGCTTTGGAAAGAATTCTTCATGGTGGAATAATAGTGGCATGTAGTCTTCATTCTCTGCTTGTACACCAGGAATAGAAGTACAGCTAGGTGATCAGACTTTCTGAAGGGCAGTTGTGGTATGCTTTGGTATGAATTCTTCATGGTGGAATAATAGTGGCATGTGACATGTTGGTGGTAGTTTGTCAGAGACCTCTTCAGCTTGGCCTGATTGAAGCCTACCTCAATGATTGGAAAGACATCAAGATGTGCTGTCTGAGTCACGTGAAGGAGTAGTGGCCGGTAGGAGAATAACAGCCCTCTCCAGAAAAGAAGAAATAAAGTGAAGAAAACACAAAGTTCAAGAAATACAAAACATAACAAATAAAAGATAAAGTTGTAGAGAAAAGAAAGAAAATGGCACCCAAGAAGGAAAAAGTAAAAACAGAAAAAAAAGAAGAAAAGACGCCGGAAGAGAAAAGAGAAGGCCTTAATTGCATGAAGAAACAGGGAGTCATCGTGGAGAAGAGAGTCTGTTCTCCAAGATTGGTGATGACCCCGCAGAGTCGTGACCCCTGACCGCTGGACTGCAAAAATGGCTCTTGAGCCAAACAAAAGTGCGCAACTGTGGATGCACGACTCCTCGCGCATGCGCAGTGTGCTCACTAAGGAAAAGTAGAACACCAACGGGAGGGGGGCCCAGCTGAGGAGTGGGCAAACACAATGCGACCAGCTGAGGGTTGCCTGACACCAAGGCTCTCAGCTGCAAGAAGAGGAAAGCGACAGGAAAGGGAGTGAAAGGAAAGAAGAGCAGCAGCAGGAGGCCCAACAGATGAGGAGCCCAGAAGAAGAGGACCAACAGCAAGAAGCCAAGCAAGAAGAAGCCCAGCAAAGTGAGGCAAGCAACTCATCAGGAAAGTCAGAAGAGACACAGATACAAGGAAGAGAAGAAGACACAAACACAGGTGGAGACACAGAAGAAGAGGAAAAAGACCAAGATCTGCACAGAGGAATAGAAGGTAAAATAGATGGACAGAATATAGATTTTAAAAATTTTCAAGAACAAATGAGAGCATTAAAAGAATGGTTGACATTAGAATTTAGTGAAATGAAAAGAAAAATGAAAAGTACAGAAGAAAAAGTGAGTGGAATAGACAGAAATAGTGAAATGATTAGAAAATGTGGAAGAACGAGAAACGGCTGTAGAAATGGAAGTGAATGACTTTAAGAAGAAAATTGGAAAAAAGTGATTAAAAAAGTTAAAGAGTCACAAGAGTTTTAAGCTCAGAAGATGGATATAATGGAAAACTATAGTAGGCGAAACAACATAAAAATAGTGGGCCTTAAGGAAGATGAAGAAGGCACAGATATGAAGGAATTTATAAAAGAATGGATCCCAAAGGTCCTGGGAATGACAGAAATACAGGAAGGAATGGAAATAGAAAGGGCAGACAAAATACTAGCTCCTAAACCACAGACACATCAAAAAACAAGATCCGTTTTAGTAAAATTTTTGAGATATACGACAAGAGAAAATATACTGGAGCGGGCAAGGAATAAAATTAGAGAAGACAAAAAAACATTGGAATACAAGGGTCAAAAAATATTTTTTTACCCAGACATAAGTTTTTTACTCTTAAAGAAGAGGAAGGAGTTTAATGCAGCAAAACCGATCCCATAAAAAAAGGTTATAAATTTATGTCAAGACATCCAACTGTGCCTAAAATATATATCCCTGGGGAGCAAAACAGACTGTTTTCGGATCCGGAGGAAGCATGAGAATTTGCAGAATGCCTGCAGGGCAGAAGGAGAGATGAAGTGATGTAACAAGAATGAAGAATGGTGATAAAATATATATAAAGATGTAAAAATAATGTAGATGAAAATAGGGAAGAAGGAAGTAAGGGGAAAAAAAGAGGGTGAACTTCGTTATATGTGTTAAAAAAAGTCTTTTCGGGGGGGTGGGGTGGGTGGGAGAGAATAACCATCACTGCGAAATCAGTTGACACTTGCGAGCGGGTTCGCAATCCAAATGGAGAGGGGAGTTATGGTTGCCCGGGAAGGGATAAGGGAGAACTAAGAGAGGTGGTGGAGGACATTTGGATGTGGGAGTTGTTGAAGTATGTTTTAAATGTGTTGTCAGACATTGAGTTTAAAAGGGGGAAACTGAGAGATGAAAATGGGGGAAAGGGGGAGGGAAGCGGAAATGTGGTGTAAACAGGATATGAGATGGCCAGGTTGAATTATGACTATAAAATATTAATGGAATACATAACCAAATAAAACAAAAGTGGCTATTAAATTTACTGAATAAAGAAAAAAAATAAACATAGCATTTGTGCAGGAAACACAACTGAAGTGGAACATAATAAATTAAAGAGAGACTGGGAAGGGCACATAGTGGCAGCATCATATAATTCAAAAGCTAGAGGTGTAGCTATATTAATTAATAAAATTGTACCAATCAAAATAGAGGAGGAAATAATAGATCCAGCAGGGAGGTATGTAATGACAAAGTGTCAGATATATTTAGAATTTTGGAATTTGATCAATATATATGCACCTAATGAAGAGGATCAAAAGTTTATGCAAGATATTTTTTTGAAGATTGTAGATACGCAAGGGAATATATTGACGGGGGCGATTTTAACCTTAATTTGGATCCAATGTTGGATAAAACTGGACAAAAGACTAGCAAAAAGAATAAAGTGGCCAAATTTATGGTTAAATCAATGCAGGAAATAAACTTGTGGATATATAGAGGAGGCAGCACCCAAGGGAGAAGGAATACTCATATTATTAGAGTAGGCATAAAACATACTCAAGGATTGATATGTTTTTGTTGTCGGCCCATATTCAAGGGAGAGTTAGGAAAACTGAAAGTAAAGCTAGATTGCCATCTGAGCATTCACCCCTGTTATTAGCAATAGAACTGGAGGACATCCAACCAAGAACATATAGATGGAGGTTAAACTCTATGCTACTTAAAAGGAAGGAATTTAGAGAGTTTATTGAACATCATATTAAAACGTACTTTGAAATAAATACAGAATCAGTGAAAGACAAATTTATATTAATGGGATGCAATGAAAGCTTTCATTAGAGGGCAGAAAATAAGTTATGTAATTAAGATGAAAAAGGACTACAATCGGGAAATAGAAGTTGGAAAAGGAGATAGTAAGTACAGAAAAGAAACTAGCAACAATGGGTGATATAACAAAAAGAGAATTGGCGGACAAAAAAATAAAATATGAAACATATAAGGTGGAGAAGAACATAATGAAAATAAAGCAAAAGTATTATGAACTAGGAGAAAAAAAAACACACAAAATATTAAGACTGGCAACTTAAAACAGAACAAGCTAAAAGAACTGTATTGGCATCAAGGAAAAAGGACAAACAAATTACATATAATCCAATGGAGATTAATGAGAACTTTTAAGGAATTTTATGAACAATTATACCAAACAATTATACAAGGGGAAAGATAGAAGAGTTTTTAGTTAAAATTGAACTGCCGAAATTGCAAGAAGAGGAGCAAAACAAACTGATAAAACCATTTGAAATAGAGGAAGTATATAGGATATATTAAAAAAACATTTAAAGAGTTATTAATTCCTCCTCTCCTGAAAGTAATGAACCAGAATGAAGAAACACAAAACATGTCAGATTCATGTAAGACAGCAATAATTACAGTAATACCAAAGACGGGGAAGGATCCACTAACACCAGCATCATATAGACCAATATCTCTACTTAACTCAGATTATAAGAGAATAGCAAAATTATTAGCAAACAAATTGGCCGACTGTGTAACAAAAATAGTAAAACAAGATCAAATTGGATTTATTAAGAAAAGACGAACAGCGGATAATGTCTGTATATTTATTAATCTAATTCATGCAATTCAAAGAAATAAGAAGTCAACAGTGGCTGTAGCTTTAGATGCAGAAAAAGCCTTTGACAGGGTAGAATGGAATTATTTATTCAAAGTATTACAGGTTGAGAGGGGATTTGATAGAAGTATTTAAGATTATGAAAGGGATAGACAGAGTGGATGTGGATAGACTATTTCCATTAAGAGGAGGAAAGATTAAAACAAGAGGACATGAGTTAAGAATTAAGGGGCAGAGGTTTAGAGGTAACATGAGGGGGAACTTCTTTACTCAGAGAGTGGTAGCCGTGTGGAATGATCTTCCGGGAGAAATAGTGGCGGCGGAGTCAATTGTATTATTTAAGAAAAGGTTGGACAGGTATATGGATGAGAAGAAGATGGAGGGTTATGGGCATTGTGCAGGGAGGTGGGACTAGAAAGGGGTGTTTGGTTCGGTGCAGATCAGAAGGGCCTAATGGCCTGTTTCCGTGCTGTAATTGTTATGTTATGTTATGATAATCATTCGTATGAAAGGACATTTTTCTGGAAGCATCTCAACAAGGATTTGTGAGTTTTCAATAATCTGATTACATAGTCTCTCTCTTCCTTTGTGATTACTTCTGTACAACCGTTTAAAAATCTGAGTTTCAACAGAGGATTTCCAAAACTGAACTTTTGAGTTGACATTCCAGAATTGTGCCTTAGCTATAATTGTTTGGGGATTATACACATACTGCGTATGTTATATTATTAATAGTTATTAATAAATATTGTTTTAAAAATAACACTGACTTGGTGAATTTCAATTCCTGCTGGTCTGTGATGTAACACCACACAATACAAAGCTGTGTAAAGGTTAAAACTTGTGTTTTGCTTTTACAAATTGTTTGATTGATATAGCAAACAATTCAAAGATGTCACTTTACTTTGAGAGAACTTAATAATTTAATTTTGTGTTGCAGACCATTTTGTTCAGCTTAAAGTGTCAAATACAAGTATACCAATTGCAAAGGGAGGCCATTCAAGCCTCTCCAGCATTTACTAAAGTCATGACTTATTGCATTATCACTTCAACTCTGCATCCCAGAGCCCTGCTTCTCCCATTTTTTTTTAGATAATACCTCTTATTTTTCTTGCCAAAATAGGCAATTGCACACATCTCCCACATTATACGTAGAAGAAATGAAAAAGATGGGGCATGCTTACAAGCTATGATAAGGAAGAGAGGAAAGGACATTTGTCAGCTCTTCTTCCTAGTGTGAGGACCCCATGGAACATGCAATTAATGTTAATTTGTTATATTCCTTCAACTGAGTGCGAGATCTACTTTTTCCTACGACAATTGCAATCTTGGACGACCCATGAGCATCCCGTAATGCAATCAAGATCGACATATTCTTCTCCACTCATTTCTATCACCGAGGAATTTTCTCACAACTGTAGTTCCCTTGAGGTTTTGCCTAACAAATTATATTGTTTATATTGTGCAAGGTATTTCAATTACAGTAGAAGTCCAACAGTCCAGAATGCTCAGGGATTGGGTTGGTCCAGATTTTTGGATTTTCCAGATTCTCGGGCAGTACTTCTAAAATTCAAATTTAAAGAGGAATAAAGAAGAGGACACGCAAATTTTGATAGTTTATTCATCAGCAAATACTGCATGCTTCAATTATCAAAAGGAGCAGTTGAAAGAAAAATAAAAATGCTACTGTGCATTTATGCCGCTTATACATGCATGCACATAAAAGCCTCCAAAATTTTAAAAGTTTGAGATTTTGCAAAGTCTGGATTCTCAGGTGGCCCAGATTTCTAGCATTTAGATCTTTGGTCTTCTACTGTATGTCGAAAAGTTGGTTGGATCAATGATTTCTTCATGTAATTTGCATGTTTGGACCTAATGCAAGTTATTGCTGCAGAAGCTTAAATTCATTTTTATGCTGTGCAAAACTTGTAAAATCAAGTCTTTTCACTTTTGACAAGCTAATAAAATTGCCTCAGGAAAGATTTCTGCTATTTGAGCTGACAGGAAGATCAGCCTGACTTCCCCAGTTGATCTGGAATTTGGAACTAAGCAACAATGTAATTAATGTAATTAAACACTGGAGAACAATAAAAAGGTACATTAAGATCAAAAGTAAAAATATAGCACTTAATGTGCTTTTAAAAGTCAGGAAATAGGTTCAGGTATTTCAAAGGAATGTTAGCTTCAGCAAGAACCCTCAACACAATTTAGATCCTGGTGGTGCCAGATGAGATGTTCTATTGCAGGTGACATTTTTAACTAAAATGTTTAAATTGTAACACCAGAGTTGGGGACGCCAGCATTCTATTGGTTTTGTGTTTAATACTGGTTCCTACAGATCTTTACACCCGTTTCCTCCTAGGAGTGGAAGTTGGAAGATGCTGCATTTTAAATAGTTTATTTCCCATAAATCAACAACTTTGGAGTGTGGGAACTGGGGCCCAAGTTAATCAAAGGGAGAGTGGGAACTAACAGCCAGAATTCCAGATGACAAACCTTTAGGATTTCCAAATAGTCAGACAGCAGATTATAGGAGTTTTAATGTAGAAGGATTTATGTTTAAAGTTCTGATTTATTTGTGGGTCACAAGCGATATAATTATTTTTTAGTTTTCATTTGAGGAAAAAAAAAGACAAGAATTTGTCGGGTGGGAGAATAATAAATGAACTTCAAATGCAGGCTAGACTTCCTGCCATTCATGATCTTGAAATGTGAGCGACCAGAAACCTAGATCAACGGTACTACCATCCAATACACTTTTTTAAAATAAAAGTGCAATTTACCAAAAAAATCACTTTAAAAATATCCAAATAGTATCGCATGTTCCAAAAATTAAATCTCAATAAAGATCCACTCATTAGAGGGCAACACCTTTAGGCCTAAGGCATCTGCTAGATCCCAAAAGAGAATACAAAATCAGTACTTCAACTTGGTCCATGCAGTATATGGTAAGATAAATGCATTTCATCCAACTCCAGGCAACTTCATTTTGTTCTTTTCAAACTTAAAATAAAATTATATTTACTAAGATGCAGCTTGGTAATCCTTGCCTGGGTAAAAAATTTAAGAATTTTGACAAAGAGACTAAATTATATGCAAAATTATTCCAGGAAATTGTATCTCCAATTAGCAGTTCATCCTTTCTACTCTTTTAAAAAAGTTGTGAAAAGCAGATACAATATGCAGCCATTACTATAGAATCATGCAAAACTTAAGTGTAGAAAATGCCCATTTGTCCTATTAGGTATTGGGTACAGTTCAAGTCAAACAATAGAAAGGACATAATTGACTGTGCAGAGGAGATTCAGGAGGAATTAATGTTGCAGCTGTGATGGGGGGAGGTTAGGGGAGATATGAGACTCTTCTTCCCCATGACAAAAGCATCTAAAACCAGATTTAACCTGAGGCAAAAGCAGATTATATAGATCTGTGAAAAAACATTTTTGTCTGGTGGGTGATTACCATCTGGAATGTACTGCCCTGTGGATTTGGTGAAACAAATTGGCATATGAAGACCAAAAGACATATCAGAAAGAGGCTATTCACTCATTTAGTCATGAGCTGAACCATTTTATCACTCAGCCCCACTGCCTGGCCTCCTCATAACCTTTGATGCCTTGGCTAATCAAGAACCTATCAATATCTGCCTTAAATACAATCAATGACTTGGCTTCCACAACAACCTGTAGCAACAAATTCCACAGATTTACCAACCTCTGGCTAAAGAAATTCCACCGTATTCGTTTCAAGCAGACACCTTTCAATCCTGAAGTTGTCCTGGACTATCCCATCATGGGAAGCAATCTTTCTACATCTACCCTGTTGACACCTTTCAACATTTCAAATGTTTCAATGAGATCCACCTCATTCTCCTAAATTTCAACAAACCAAGAACGGTCAAATACTCCTCACATGATAACCCTTTCATTCCTGGAATTACCCTTGCGAACCTCTACTCCATTGTCAGCACATCCTTTCTTCAATGAGGAGCCCAAAATTGCTCACAATACTCCACGTAGTCTCACCAGTGCCTTCTAAAGCCTCAACATCACATCCCTCGAAATAAATGCCAGCATTGCATTTGCCTTCTTCATCCTCCACGTCAACGTGCAAATTTACCCTCAGGTTATCTTCCAGTTCCCTTTGCATCTGCTTATTTTCAACATTTGAATGCCAATGCATAAAAAGCTGTGGAGCAGGTAATGTCAAATGGAATTCGCATGGATGGTATTTGATAGTCAGAACAGAGATGGTGGCCTGAAGTGCCTGCTTCAGCTTATTTGATGTTGGATCAGATCCAAACTCATGCAGATCATAGTTCTTCAAATACACATCAAAAAATTCTGCAAAAGTGATGAGTTTCTGCCTCTACTACTATTTCAAGGCATCAATTTCAAGATCTCATCTACAACTGAATGGATTTTTTTTCTTTTGAATTTTCACTAATCCTTTATCAATTATTTACTTTCCATGCCTCATGTTTCTTTTAAACCCAATTAACAACGTGCTCCATCTGAAAGCAACACTGATAAAAAAGACAAACATTAAAAATTAAATTTGAACCTGGGAAAAATACAAAAAAATGTGATGTTTGCTATATTAAAGGTGTAACATAAACACAGGATTTGCTGAAAACCTGGGAAAACATCCAGACTCCAAGTTAAGGCTCCCCTCCATCTGAACTATTCCTTCAAAAGTAAACCTAATCTATTTACTCTTGGCTCATAACATGTTCCAGTAATGACAACATCCTGTACATCTCTCCTGAGCCCTCCAGTGCAATCACATCCTCTATTTCAGGTTCCCTAATATAAGCTCCATCTTCCCTTGGGCATCCTCTTATGAATTTAGAAAATACCTACCATATTAATTTTCTTTGATATTCCTTCTCAGTATTTTAAAAGTCACTTTGTTTTTGTAACTACCCTTGCAATTTCTAAATTATTTTGCTCTAAATTATGTAAAACAAGCTTTCCCTTTTTCCCTTCTCTTCTTACTCTTGAAGTACCCGGTCATCCAGAAGACTCTAGCTTTTGCAATTTCCCTTTTATCATTATGGGAAATCAAAAAGCCCTTGAATCCACTTTTTAATTATCCCCCCCCTTCGCAGTGAATCAAACAACTTTTAAGTTGCTGTTTCCTTCACTTTTCACCATTTCCTTATTGTATTTTTACTGAAATTTCTTTGTGATCCATTATGAGACCCTATTTCAATGAAGACTGCAAGGTATAAGACAAAAAGGAATTTCCTTGCTCCTTCTGATAAGACCATCTTTAGTCAGCATTAATTTAAAAAAAAATGCTCATGTTTTTTTTCAAAAAATATAAGTAGATGTACCGATACTTTAATTAATTAAACAGATACTCAGCAAAGCTGGGATTGCAGTTTGCCAGATGCCAAAGCTTTCAGGAGCAGGACTGTCTCATGGCATCAATCATCCAAGCCACGCATGAGGAGGCCAAACCAAAAGGGGACAAAGGCATCAAGATCTGGCTCTCTCACCTTCTATACTCTCAAAGTGGAAATTAATTGAGCTTAGCTCCATGCTAATGTAACAAATGTATGATTCAAAAATGTTGCTTAATACAAGCAAGACAGACACCTGGTCTATTTTCCTCCTTGTTAACCAAGGGTTTTAAAACACCATTTATACACGCCAAGAAACATGAAGCAGAATGACATTTGGCATCTCATGCTTGTTCCACCACTCATTCAGGTCATGGTTAACATTTTATCTTCTTGTCACTTTCTCGAATAAACCTCATATCTCTTGACCCCCATAAATCAAAAATATTTTAAATGTCACTAACTGCTGTCATATGCAATAAAATCTGAAATGTGTTCATCAAAGACAGAAATTCCAGAATAAAAATGCAGATAATTTAGAGTTTGAAAAACACAACCGAAAACACCATCTCCTTTTCACTAAAATGTCATTTACAAATAAACAATTTTTCATTGTTCCGAACAAATTAATTATAAAGATACAAAATTAATATTCAAGCTTTTCCTTTTTTTTTTGATTATTTTATTTAATCAACATAATACTAACAATAAGTAACTATAATATAATGTTAACAAATATATGCTGAAAATATATTAAAAAAACTAAAAAACTAAAGCTAAAACTAATAACTAAAAACCCATCCAGACCCTACCCCCCCGAAACCTAATCTAGTCCCATAACTAAAATAAATAATGTCATAACTGCAAAATAATATTCAGATTTATTCAGACATTCAAGGAACCAAAATAACATAAAATTATTATTCATTCTGAGAAAACATCACTGGAGAGGAGAATTCAAATTAAAAATGTAAGTCATTATAATTTTAGCCTCATAATTCTAGTGTATGGGCTCTAAATTTGCAGGAATAAAGAATATTTACCCGTCAAATTGCAAGTGATTTTTTTCTAAAGGAATACAACTTTGAATCTCAGCATGCCATCTATCTAATGTTAATGAAACATCAAATTTCCATGTTACAGCAATACATTTCCTTGTTATTACAAAAGCTAACTTAACAAATTTTAGTTGAAAATCTAACAACAATAATTCAGGATTTAATGGGAAAAAAAAATCACTCCAAAAATTTACTAACAGAGACCCAAAATGAATTAACCTTCAAACAAGACCACGTAGAATGAAAGAAAGAGTTCCACATCTAAAACAGTGATTTGATAAATTCAATCTCTATCTATTCAGTTTCTGAGGACAATCAATCTTTTTCATCCTGAAATCACAGAAAGCTTCTAAATTTTAATCATGTTTACTGGGCTTATGTGGAAACCAACTAGAACAGATTGAAATTATACCACCACTTCTGGGGTTGAAGGGAACAAAGGGAACAAGAGTGATACAGTTGATACCATGACATCACATACAACCTTGAGATTCCTTTTTTTTCCTGCAGTCACAACAGAATTACCACTAATTGGTAGTGCGAAAAAAACTGCACAGTAAACAAATAAAAGAACAATAAGCAGATAACATGAAAACAAACCACCTGTGCAAAACAGAGAGAACAAAAGAAAATCAGTAAAGTGCACAAGTAAGAGTCCTTAAATGAGTTTGTTGTTGAGGAATCTGATGGTAGAGGGGTAGAAGCTATTCTTGAACCTGATGGTGTGAGTCTTGTGCCACCTATACCTCTTTCCTGATGGCAGCAATGGGAACAGAGCATGTGCTGGGTGGTGAGGGTCTTTGATGATTGTTGCTGCCCTCCTACAGCAGCATTCCTTGTGGGCAGAATTTTGCCTGTGATGTCTAATTGGTCCAATTTTTTTTCCCCTGGCAGACACTAAAAGTTATTGAAACTTGTACAATTACATTTGTGTGAATCCAAATAGAAAAAATAGAATATACCATAATTACTCAGCAATATCTCCAGGTAGAGCAAAAAGGTAATGTTTCATGCTAATGACCCTTGATCAGATTTGCAGTCAGAAAATAAGTGTGATTTAAGTTATAAAAAGGAGGGGGTAAACTTAAAAAAAACCCCTAAAACTCTCCCCACCTTAATCTAATCCATTATAAAATACATAACAACTGCATATTGATTTTGATTGTATCAGATGACACTCAAGGATCCCAAAAATATCATAAAGTTATTATTCATTCAGGGAAAACTTCACAGGTCTTTAGTTTTTAGGTTTTCTTTTATATATTCTCAGCATATATCTGTTAACACTGTAATATTTGTGATTTATTATTGTTTGTTATTATTTTCTTATATATGTTGATTTAAATAAAATATTCAAAAAAAGGAGTAGGTGAATGAACAGATCAAAGGGTGAACAGAACTAAGGGTGATAGGGTGGATACCAAGGGTGCCTGGGTGACACAATATTTTTAATGATTCTGAAATATATAGCAAAACAGCATTTTGGAATTGTGAGATAATTCATTATTATCTCACATTATTGGAAACCTGAAACAAAAGAAAAAGTTGCACACGCCCATCAGCATTTGTAGAGAACTTGTTGCAGGTTCATAGCCATGCATTAGTACTAACAAGCAAGCTAGGCTGGTTACCTCAATCTCTTCATTTCAATATTAACATCCAAGAGCTATTTCTCAAGCTTGCATTAAACCATTGTGAAAGTGTTAAAGATCAATGCAGAAGCAGGATGAAGAATTAAATTGACAGGCAACTGGAAATGCAGGGGACCATTGAATGACAGAGTTATTCTGCAGCGAGCTTTTGAATGAACAAGTCAAGGCAGCACCCAGGGGAAAGAAATGGTCATTCAACATTCCTTTATCAAAACTGATTTCTACTCACGAATACAATCTAACCCAGAGTTCCTCCAATGGCTCATTTTTCACTCAAATTCCACCATCTGCAGTTTTTATATTTCACCAGGGGCATTCTGCAACATAGTTACCCAATCAGCAAAATGTTATCTCAATACCATGAAGTAAAATTTCTGTTCTTTCTAATCACCTCACTCACTCTCCACAACTTGCCAGTTTTCTTACTTTTTGAATTCTGAAAAAGAGCTATTGGTTTTCCATTTTTGCAGGCACTGTCTGACCAAAGTATATTGAATGTTATTTTCGATTCACACTTTCTGACAACCAACAAGGGCACCAAATATCTTTTTCTCTCCACCCATCAGACACACCCTTTATATTTTCTACCCCTCTAACTCTATAACTCTAAAGTGTTTTGATTTCTAACTGACCCAAACAGTAGATAATAATGGTGCTGCCCAAGTTACTGAGCATTTCCAGATTTTGGGGTTCTTGTATCAATAACGAAACGTTTGATTTTCATGACAAAATGTTGTCCTTTGGAGATTCCAACAGGTGCATTGTACCGAAATTCTGTTTCTTTAAACACTGGATGAGGAAGTGACAATCTGGCCTCTTCTCTCGTCTGAAAGCGGTGCTTTCTAGAGGACAATAAACGATACTCAAACTTCTAGGTTGACTTACTCTCACCTCAGTCCTTTAAGGGTTTGATTAAACTTGAAAAAAAATAATCACCTTCCACCACTAATGTAGTTTGAAGACAAAGCGTCAAGCGTAATCTCAGCGGTGAGGTCAACGTCACCAACCCATGACAAGACCCCCGTTCCCCGAGCAGGGTTCGCCCTGGGACAACTAATTCCTCTCCCCGCCACCCTGCGTCCCGAACGCCTAGGCTGCGTGCGCAGACCCGGCTCCCTCAGCTCGCACCCTTCCACTGACTGAATCCCCCCCCCCAATGGCGTGAAGGCTTCATTGCCCGGGAAGCAGCGCCTTCCGCGGTTCGCCCTACCTCCGACGGCGTCAGTCCGCCTACCCGGCCCAACTCCGTCCGATCGCGCACAAACGGGCTCGGGATCACGTGCGTTTTCACGCTGCGTCCCTTTCTGGCAGCAGCGCCGGCATGACGTCGTGCGTGTGCGTGGGAAGGAGCCAACGATGCTGGCTGCGCGATACTCTCCAGGTGAATGCGGAGAGAGCTGGTTGAGCAAAACGAAAATAGGCTGTGCTCACGAGGAATCAGAAGGTCAGCACTGAAAGCTGCGAAACCCGGAAGTCTGCAGACGCTGTGATTGTCCTGAAAACGCACAGAAATTCTGGAGGGATTCAGCCGGTCATTGGAGGAGGGAAAGATATTACTGTAGAGGTGGCTACACTGCTAACTGAAGGATCGCACAACCAGACAGGTTGAGTTCAGTGAGCAAAAACTGATTTATTGCAGGCTGCCAGGCTGGTTTTATACTCCCGGCCTGGACCTGGCTGAGAACCGCACTGGGGGGCACGACGTCACCAGGGCGTCATGTGGGTCACCAAGCGCAAGCTTCTGAGCCCGGTGCCGAGGTCGGGAGGACACCCCGACGGTGCCATTTTGGCCGGCTGCCCTGCCACGTGCTTGACAAGCGGGGTCGGTTCGCCTGCCTAATCGCATACCGCCACACAGCCCCCTGCCCCCCAGAACCAGCACCAATGTCCTTTTTTGCCGGGCGGCCTCGCTTCTTGGGTTGGGCCACAACTACTGGTTCGGTGGGGTCCAGGTGGGCTGGCTTTAACCTGTCTATCGTAAACAGTTCCCTCTTACCACCGATGTCCATTATGGAAAGGAGATCCTGACGCTGGATGACTTTGTACGGCCCTTCGTATGGACTTTGTAGAGGTGCTGTGGACAGGCCCCGCCTGATAAAAACGTACTCTGAGGAGTACAGCTTGCTGGGGATGTAAGAGGCCCGTGTGCCATGTCTGGGCGGCGGTGGGGGTGTGAAGGAGTCCAACTGGGCCCAGAGGCGGGGAAGTCGACCGTGTGGTGACTGCTGGGGGTTGTGAGGTGCGTTGACGAACTCACCGGGTAGGGCTAACAGTGCACCATAGACCAACTTGGCTGATGACGCCTTTAGGTCTTCTTTGGGTGTCAAGCGGGTGCCCAGGAGCACCCAAGGCAACTCGTCCACCCAGTCGGGCCCGATGAGGCAGCCCATGAGTGCCGACTTAAGGTGTCGGTGCAATCGCTTGACTAGCCCAATTGCCTGAGGGTGATAGGCTGTGGTGTGACATAGGTCAACCCCCAGCCTGTTGGCAAACTGTGCCCAGAGCACAGAGGTGTACTGGGTGCCATGATCACTAGTGAGGTGGTTCGGGACGCCGAACTGGGCAACCCAACCGTTCAAAGCCCTTGGGAGCAGGAGTCCGTGGAGGCATCTGGCATCAGGATCGCCTCAGGCCAACAAGTGGTGCGGTCTACCACTGCGAAAAGGTAACAGTTACCTCGGAAAACTGGTAAGGATCCGATGATGTCCACATGTATGTGGCTGAACTATTCCCAGACGTGTTCAAAATATCGTACGGGTGCTCTGGTGTGCCTGTGTACCTTGGAAAGCTGGCAATGGGTGCAGGTTCTGGCCCAGTCCGCAATCTGCTTCCGAAGCCTGTGCCAGACAAAACGTTCTGCCACCATATGGACCGTGGACCTGATGGAAGGGTGGGAAAGGTCATGGATATGGTGGAAGACTTGCCTGCACCACTGCTGGGGAACCACTGGTTGTGGGGAGCCCATGAAGACGTCGCACAGGACGGTGCCCTCACCATGACGAGTCAGCAGGTCCTGGAACCACAGGCCCATGATGGCAGTCCTGAAGACCCATTTCTCCTCGTCGGACTTCTGGACCCGGGCGAGCTGGTCAAAGTTGAGGCTGGGTGTCAGTGCGCAAATGCCCAGTCGTGAGAGTGCATCGGCGACCACGTTATCTTGCCCTGCCTTGTGCCGAATGTTGGTAGTGAACTCCGACACGAAGGAGAGGTGACGCTGTGGTCGGTAAAAATGGTGAAAAGCCTCCCCTCCAAGAAATAGCGGAAATGACACACCACCAAGTACATGCCCAGCAACTCACGATCGAAAGTGCTATAGTTGCTCTCTGGCGGGCGAAGAAGTTGGCTAAAGAATGCCACTGGTTTCCACTGCCCGTTCACCTGCTGCTCCAGGACAGTGCCAAGGGCTATGGCAGAGCATTGACGGAGAGCATCATATGCAGGTCAGTGCGTGGGTGGACAAGCAGGGTAGCCTTCCCGAGGGCATCTTTCATTATTTCACCATTAACAGGAGGGCCACTACCTGTTGGTGCCACCCATACCTTTTGTCCGGCATTCCCTGGCTCGGGAATGGGGGGGAATGACTGTTTTTCCTCTGGAATAGGCTGTAGTTCAGAAGTCGGTGGAAAGGTGTGCCTCCCTTCAAAGGGCGATGATTCAAATTGTCGACTGCCTGCTGCAGCACATGGCACCACCCCTTCAGGGTCCCCAGTGGTGTTAACAAACGAATTTGTTCCTTCAGTAAGCCTTTCATTTGTTCAACTAACCCGGCAGCCTGCGGGTAATAAGGAATATGGTGGACCCATAAAATACTGTTGTCAGCTGCCCAATCACAGATTGCCTTCCCTGGGAAGTGCGAGCCATTATCAGACTGAATTTCCTCTGGTACATCATAACAAGAAATTAAATGGTTTAGTCCTTGGATAGTGCTAGATTGGTCAGCCGTCTTGGTGGGAAAAGCAAAACCCAGGCCTGAAAATGTGTCAACCATTACTAGGATGTAACGTTTACCTATGCAGACTGGCATAGCGAGTTCCCCATCTTATTCGGCCATGCGGACCAGGAGGAACGGTGCGGAACTTCACAAGCTGGCATGCTGGGCATGTCCGCACGACCATGCGGATGTTGTCATGATGGATGGGTAATGCATGTGCACAGGCCCACATAGCTGATCCCCCTTGGCTAGTATTAAGGGCCGTACCGGCCAACATATTAATACCCAGGATACACTTGTCAGTGGCAGCCTCCAGGGCATGTAACCATATAGGGGAAGGGCCATCACCCACCGCGGCATGGACTTTTATTTCCTCCCATCCCCTCTATTCGAAATGTTGGTCCAGTCCAGAGGTCAGGGTTACCCGGAATCACCGAGTGCTCCGCACCGGTATCGACCAAGGCCAAATATTGGTGGTCATTACCCCCATTCCAATGGACTGTTAACGGTATCTAGGGCCGTGGGTCCCTGTGTATCTGCTGTATCTCAACGGAGTAGACACGGGAATCCCGCCTGCACCCTCATGCCTTAGTAGGGTTCGGGGGCTTCCAGGCCCACATGCCACTATTATCCATAAGAGCCTTTTTAACCATTTGTTGTATCTCATCACGAATAACTGGAGCAAGAGAAGTTGGCTCGATAGGAGCAGCAGTGGGAGCAGAAGGCACAGTTGAGCCAGGAAGACTCAACATCTGGGGATGATGTTCCCCTGCCTTCCTCTTATAAAGGGCATAAAGGACCGCAGTAGGTTTCTCATCAATATCACTTTTAGGTAGGCCTAACTTTAACAAGGTTAGAAAAAGGTCCTTTCTTGTCGGTCCGTTATTAGCAGCAGCCCCTCTCCCTTCATCCTGCTTGTCTGATTTAACCTGGGTTGTACGTGAGGGGATTTTACCTCCCAACTCTAATTCTCAAAGCCCAGATAAGGCGTGCACTGCCTCAGTCACTGGGTGCCCAATTAGCGGACTAGTTACGGACAGAACCAGTCCCCGTACAGTGGGTTGGGCAGAACGAACCAATCTGGTATGCATTCCAACTGTGAATATCTCTTCATCAGGGCTCCCCCCATGTACCCACAGCCTCAAACGCCCTGCATACAAGGCAGAGGCCAGGGCCTGCTGAGAATTACTGCTATACCCTCCTCTGGGGTGCCCTAATTGTTCTGTAAATGTAAATCCCAATCTACTGGTGATGGGTATACTCGTAGCAGGGCATCCCCTAGATGGCAAGTAAGTAATCCACCTCTCTTCCGCTACCCCGCAGCTCAGCAGTGACCCGGATATCAGTAGTCAATGTTCCTAATCCCAACAGTTCCTCAGGGGTTAAATATATATTACCCCTTCCTTGCTCCCAAACACACAGGAGCCAGGCTGCCAGAGCTTCTCCCACCTTTTGCCTATATCGATCTCCAATGGCAGCCAGCTCTTTTATAGAGAAGTCACGTATCATTGACTGCTCTTGACCTCTGCTCCCACTTTGGCCGACAGGGTCCTTTGCCCAGTGGACGGGACGAGGCCTAGGCCATCCCATAGAGGGGGTGGGCCATAGAGTATAAGCAGGGGTTCGGGTATTTTCCCCTGGTCCGCTTGGCAGATCGGGCTATCTATCCCTTAAATCTCTACCCTTGCATCATCCCCGTCTGTTTGGGAAGTCTGCTGCCTTATGGGGTGGGCGTGAACAGCAGGTGGAGAGGGTAGTATGTTAGGCACATGCTGAGGAGTATCTGCATTATTACCATGGTCATCATTCCAGATATTCCTGTCACATTCATCAATTACATCAGGATCATCACCATTCCTTATCATGGCACGAATACAATGTGGATCGGGTTCTACTCCATGCCTTTCTTTATCTGCACAGAGCTGCTGCCGGAGTTTAATATTACGGCAGATCGTTTGGACATGCTTATCCTCCCATTCTTTGGCTCGGTCCTGACTGGTGCAAACAATCTCACTCATCATGGAACAGCCTTGTCACAGGGCTTCTAGCTCCTCCTCTAGTTGCTCTCTCTTACGCTGAGATTCTACTTCTTGCTGAACTGATTCTGTTTCACACTGAACGGAGTGGCATAAGGCTGTGGCCAGCAGCCAAAAACCATCCATCAGTGTCCCCTTTTTACCAAGAAATTTACTTTCTCGAAGGAGTGCGGCAACCCGCTCACCCAGAGGTGTACTTGATGGGTCTAACTGCTCATGGGTGGTCCCAACAAATGGGTGGTTCCAACAAAGATAGGGTATTGGCCAACATGCCAAATCCATCGTCTTTGGAAGTCCATCCCAGAATCAAGAACTGCTCAGGGCTCACCTCTTTCTTTCGGCGAAACATCTTGAGACCAATCCTGCTGACTACGCCAATTGTCTTGGGTAAACTTATTCCTCTCATTTTGTTCATTTTAGATTGGTCACAGTGTTTGAGCTACCGAAAGAAAATAGACACACACACACACACACACACACACACACACACACACTGAGAGCAGTTCAGTTTATACGAGGCTTTATTACTAAATCTAAAGCTGAATTCACACTACAATATGCAAGCCCTTCCCAATTATACTTATCAATGCCTGGACTGGTCCCAACTGCCGAAGCGAGGCATCGACTGCACACTTGTAGTAAGTTGTCGGGGCACCGGTAGCAGCTTCTCTACCTCCCTCGACCGGGTCATTAGCTGGACTCTTGAAGTTCTTCTTGCTGAGAGATGTTGCCACCTTTTGGAGAGTCTCAAACTTCAGCAGTGGGACCATGGCTTATTTTACCCAAAAGTTGTATACTTCAGATCTTATCTCTTTGAACAAATGATTTAATTATCTTCAAGGTCTCCTGACAGTCTGCGACCAACAAAAGACAACTGCATCTCTTGGCCTCATGGTGTAAATTGGATTATGTCTTCTGATGCAACTGCATCCCTTCTTGCATAAGCTGGTCTAGGGCCCCATGGTGGAATTTAGATTATGTCTTCTGATGCAACTGCATCCCTTCTTGCATCAGCTGGTCTAAATCCTCCATTACACGTGGTGAGGCGGTGGAGAACTGCGGCTTGAGGAGGGATGGGAACTCGTCCTTGGGCGTGCTGACCGTGGCCATCTGCGGCTGCTCTGTGCAGGAGGCGTTGAGGCAAATTGATTGGAAGGTATGGGCATCTACCAGTCTCCTACCTCGAATGTCGACCAGGAGTCCGTGAGTGAGGAGGAAGTCGACTCGTAGGATGGCAGTTGGAAGGGATGAAATGGTGAACCTCCATGAGAACTTCCTCTGGCCCATCTGTAAGTGGATGGTCTTGTCTCCGTACGTTCGGATCTCCGTCGAATTGACTGCACGGAAGGGAGGTCGTCGTAGCCAGTTCTGGGACTCGATGGCTGTGGCCGGGATGACGCTGATCTGGGCCCCAGTGTTGACAAGGAAACATCGGCCGCTGACTGAATCCCGCAGGTAGAGAAGGCTGTGTTCTTGGCCAGCCACCGCAGCCATGAACAGCGGCTGGCCTGCTTGTTTTCCTGGAATGAGCAGGGCTGACGACACTTCTGATCCTTGGCTCCCCAGTGCTGGTGGAAGAAGCAGAGACCTGAAGTGGATGACTTGCTTCTGGCTTTGCTCTTTGAGGCCCCTGCAGGGGCCGGGTGTTCCATCACAGCGCTAGAGGAAGGCTTGGCGTGGGCATGCCCATGACTCATAACCTGCTGGACTGCTGAGCCCTCTGGGAATCGTTCAAGCCATAGCTCCTGAGCCTTTTGAGCGACCTTCCGAGGGTCGACGAAGCTCTCCTGGGACAACAATGGCTGGTTGTCTTCAGGCAGATGGTCAAGGAAGATGCGCTTGAAGAGTGGGCAGTTAGTGTGATCGCCCATGAGTGCGAGCATCTTGTCCATCAACTCAATTGGAGTTCTGTAACCCAAGCCGTCAAGGCACAGCATCCGAGCGGCACGCTGGCACCTGGAGAACCGAGGGAGCTGGTGAGCACCCACTTGATGGTCCCGTACTTATCTTCCGCGGGTGGGTGCTGAATGAGATGCAGCACTTGTTTGGCGGTGACCTGGTCCAGGGCAGCAACCACGTGGTAAAACTTGGACAAATCGGATGAAATCTGGTGGAATTGAAACTGAGCCTCTGCATGGCTGAACCAGGTCTCCAGTTCCTGAACCCAGAAGTCAGGAAGCTTGATGGCTATAGCATTGATTGAAGGGTCATTCATGTTGGTTTCAAAAATGTTTGGTAGGGGTCACCAATTGTAGCAGCGGCTACATTGCTAACTGAAGGATCGCACAACCAGACGGGTTGAGTTCAGTAAGCAAAAACTGATTTATTGCAGGCTGCCTGGCTGGTCTTATACTCCCAGCCCGGACTTGGCTGAGAACCGCGGTGGGGGGCCCCGACGTCACCTGGGACCCTAAGCATGGGCTTCTGAGCCCAGTGCCGAGGTTGGGAGGAAACCCCGATGGAACCATTTTGGCTGGCTGCCCCGCCGCGTGCTGTCTTGGGTAAACTTATACCTCTCATTTTCTTCATTTTAGATTGGTCACAGTGTTTGAGCTACCGAAAGAAAATAGACACACACACCAAGAGCAGTTCAGTTTATACAAGTCTTTATTACTAAATCTAAAGTTGAATTTACACTACAACATGCAAGCTCTTCCCAATTATACTTATCAATGCCTGGATTGGTCCCAACTGCCAAAGCGAGGCGACGACTGCACACTTGTAGTAGGTTGTCTGGGTGCCGGTAGCAGCTTCTCCACCTCCACGGACTGGGACATTGGTTGGAATCTTGAAGTTCTTCTTCTTGCTGAGAGATGTTGCCACCTCTTGGAGAGTCTCAAACTTCAGCAGTGGGACCATGGCTTATATTACCCAAAAGTTGTTTACTTCAGATCTTATCTCTGAACAAATGATTTAATTATCTTCAAGGTCTCCTGACAGTCTGCGACTAACAAAAGACAACTGCATCTCTGGTCCTCATGGTGGAAGTTGGATAATGTCTATTGATTCATATGCATCCCTGGGCCCCATAGTGGAATTTAGATTATGTCTTCTGATGCAACTGCATCCCTTCTTGTATAAGCTGGTCTAAATCCTCCATTACACGTGCGTGACAATCGGGGCTGGTTTGCCTGCCTAATGGCATACTGTCACATTACATACTTTGAAGAAGATCTCAGGCCCAAAACATCTTTACGGACGCTGTGCGACGGGCTGGGTTCCTCCAGCATTTCTGCTGAAAGGTGGAGATCTAATTCAAGAACTGTAATTTCATTTTGCTGCTGACTTTCACCCCGACCTCAAATTCAGTTGGTCGATCTGCTGCGACGCTCGCCCCTTTCTCAATCTCAGGAGACAAGCTTTCTACAGACATTTTTTTTTACAACCTGCCGCCTCCCACAACTATCTTGACAACACTTCTTCACATCCAGTCCCATGCAAGGATTTCTTTCTAACAATTCCTCTGTCTCCATTGTAATTGCTCCCAGACCAGATCATTCCAAAGTATCCACCTTTCAAAAATTTGGCTTCCCCTCTACCACCATCAATTCAGCCCTTACCTGCATCACCTCCATTTCACATTCATGTACCCTGGCCCCCTCTGCCCCTAGATGCAACAAGAACAGGATTTCCCTTGTCCTCACCAACCACCCCACAAGCTTCCACATCCAACACATTATCCTCCGCAAGATCCCACCACAAGACACATCTTTTCCTCTCCACCTTCCATAGGGATTACTCCCTCCATGACTTCCTCATCCACACATCCCTTCCCATTAATTGCCTCCTTTGTACCAGAGGCGTTGCATATAAAAAAAGTGCCACGGCACACTAGATGGTGAGTCAGTGGTTGAATGGAGAGCCACACTGATTTTTTTTCAGTGGCATCAGACCAGAGATGGGGGTGCTGAGGTCTGCATTTGTGAGGAGGGTGGAGGTTACATTGAGGGTGGACTGCATTGGAGTAGAGGGGGGCCAGGGGCCGTGTCGAAGCCCTTCAGCTCTTCTAGTCTGTGCCGAACTATTTTAGGCATTTGACAAGGTCCCCCATGAGAAACTTTCAGAAAGCCATAAGGCATTGGATCCATGGAACCTTGGTTGTGTGGATTAAAAATTGGCTTCCATGTAGAAAACAGAGAGTAGTGGACAGAAAGTATTCTGCCTGGAGGTCAGTGACTTGTGGAGTTCCATGGGGATCTGTTCTGAGATCCCTGCTCTTTGTGATTTTTATAAATGACTTAGATGAAGGGGCAGAGAATGGGTCAGTAAGTTTGTGAATGATGCCAAAGTTGGAGGAGTTGTGGATAGTGCTGAAGGTTGACATAGGTTACAAAAGGATATAGACTTTTACAGAGATGGGTGAAAAAGTAGCAGATGGAGTTCAATCCAGATAAATGTGAGGTGATGCATTTTGGAAGGTCAAACCAGAAGGCTGAGTACAGGGTTAATGATCGGTTACTAAAGAGTGTGGATAAACAGAGGAATTTTGTTGTCTAAATCCATACATCTCTCAAGATTGCTGCACAGTTAGATAGGGTAGTTAAAAAAGCCGATGGGATTTTGGGTTTCATTAATAGGGGGATTGAGTTCAAGAGTCGAGAGGTCATGTTAAAGCTTGTTAGGTCTGCTTTGTTCATGAATGAGTGAGACAAACACCAGACTGAGTCGAAATCAGGGTTCTTTGTTCTTTATTACCGGATTGTAACACTTGCAACTAAACATGTTAGTCGGAGAATGCATTCTGCCGTTATCAGCAAAATGGTGATTTTTTTATACCCTTGGATATGTGCTTAGAACATCATCATATCATTACTTGTCCAATGACTAAAACTGTTGCTATCCTTTCCCTGCTAGCTTCCTGCCTCTCAATCCATCAATGTCTCTCTTATCTTGTAAGTACAAGGATGCATTCACATCTTGTTACAGCCCTGCACATTCCCATCTCATGATGTTTTACCTAACAGGAGTACAAGGACACCTCCCCTTCTTGTTACAGCCCTGCACAGGGTAACTCCTTACACATTCCCATCTCATGATGTTTTACCTTACAATCCCTCCTTTGTCCTCTTTAGAGGACAATCTCGCCCTGACTATGCTACCACCGCGTTACATTAGTTCGCCTATTATTGCCAAGCTCTATACGGGTTCTGTTCACAGGGCAGTTCGGCTGGTGGGCGAGGGCTCCCCCAACCCTCCTTTGCGTACACCCCCCATCCGTCACCCCGATCCCATTGCCCGTTTACAAGTTTCATCCCATTTGCCCCCAAGCAAAAAACTAGCTAACCCCCCGTACATTAGTAAATTCCCAAGTTAACATATGGTCTACAATCTAATTCATAATACTTGTTCTACAATCTGATTAATAATGTTTGTGTTACAATCAATGTTATAATATTTGTTCTACAATCAAGGTTATAATATTTAGGTTACAAGCAAGGTTAAAATTATATGTGTAACAATCTAATTCACAATCCCTCCTTCCCATCACATTCCCCTTCAGACTCCAGATCGATCTCAGCAACTCTCTCCGCCTCCTGTAATGTGAGATAGTCTTGCTCCACAGCCTGCACAGCTTGATATTTCGGAGGCAGTTCATCACGGTCAGCAAAGGCTCTCTCTATGGTCCTCGTGACCAGCGTTCGAATGCATGGAATACAACAACAGCCACAAGTGATAAAAATTGATACAGAAATGAACAAACCCAGCAAAAGTTGTCCTAACAATGTGCTCCATCTCCCAAACACTCCCTGTAACCAGGATAAAACAGGATTGGAGACTCCAGACTGGGCTTTTAATTCTTTCGCCAATGCCCTAAGTTTCGTTAACCCCTTAGTGAGTGATCCATCTGGCCCTGTGTTATTAGAGATAGAAGTGCAGCATAGATCTCCAAACATAGCACACACTCCACCTTCTCTGCCAGGACCATATCAATCGCTATCCTATTCTGAAGTGTCATAAGGGAAGTTTCTGACAGTTGTTGATGTATTGCCTCAACAACGTCCCTGGTCAAATTTGCAAGGCGCTGGAAATTATAGTGAATAAGGTTGATCCTATTAACATTCTTATTTACAGTGATGGGAAAAATTGCACTAAAAACAGGAAAACTTTCAAACCCAGCTGCAATCTCATCGGCTAATTTAAATTCGTCCGGAATATTCCGGGCTTGGCCAATGGCATCAATCCATACCCCATCAGGGTTCCTTCCTCCCGGCCCCAAGAGTCCAACACTCCTCCTTTTTCTCCACAGCCAACTCTCTGTGTGGCGCAATTCTAGGGAATCCTCGTCTCCCTCCTGCCTTTTGACAATCAGCACTGGCGCATTAAGGGTTACTAGAGCACACCGACCATCCCAGTTAGCGGGGAGCCAGTTGTACAGCACTCTTCCTCCACAAAACCACCAAATATCCGCCCTAGCCTGGGTCAAGCGGGTTGCACTACTGCTATGTGAGAGATCAACATGAGTCCTGCACGAGTCGCTGGGCAGCCAACCCACATGGAAAACGTGCGCTGCTGTGTTGTTGTTGGCAAAACAAGTAACATTAGTTATGCCTGTAAAACATCATGAGATGGGAATGTGTAAGGTGTTACCCTGTGCAGGGCTGTAACAAGCTCTACAAGTCTCTGGTGAGACCACACAGTGTATTGTGTTCAATTCTGGTCACTGCATTATAGGAAAGATGTGGAAGCTATGAAGAGGGTGCAGAGGATATTTACCAGGATGTTGCCTTGATTGGAAAATAAGTCTAATGAGGCATGGTTAGCAGAGCTGGAACTTTCTGTTAGGATCAAAGTAGGATGAGCGGAGATTTAATAGAGGTCTACAAGGTTCTGAGAGGTATAGACAGGGCAGCCAGACAGGGCCTTTTTCCCAGGCAGAGGACATTGACTTCTCCGGCTTCTGCTGTTACAGGCCCAGATGACCCCAAAACCCAGGAGCAATAGAAATTCACCAAGAAAAATGGTTACTTTTAACAAAAGTTGCTTTTAATTATCTTTAAACATGAAAACAGGATCAAACTCCAACTTATTACTATTAACTTCACCCCCTTCTAATTCAAAGCGCACGTGGATGTAATGTGTGTGTGTAAGTTCAGAAAAATTCTTTGATTCACGGTCCAATCTCACTCTTCACTCCTCCAAGTTCACTGGTATCAGGCAATTCTTATACTGTGTACAGAATTTAACATTTATGAATTTCACCATACTTTGGTGCTTGAAATGTAAATGGTTACTGCACAGGAAGGTTATTGTCAGTTTTCAGAGAGAGATTTGTTGCTCAATGGACACAAACTGATTCCTTCCAATCAGCCACTTCAGTGTCTTGCCAAAGAAACTTGCCCCATCGGGGTTTTCCAGATGATTACCTCTTTTTTTCAGGTCACCGCAGAGTTCATTTTTGTTTCCCTTATTTCAAGCGGAATATTATACAGCCAGCCATCTCCCCTTGTATGGACCACAAGGACTTTGAATGGGCTGAACTAAGAACTCACAACCCATCTTCAAAATGGGGTTTTTCCACCAGCTTGCAAGCTTGTCATGTTCCAGTCCCAGCTGCTGCTGTAGAACTGAATTTTCTCTCTCTCTCTCTCTCTCTCTCTCTCTCTCCCCCTCTCTCTCTCTCTCTCTCAGAGAAAACCACATGACCGTCTTAGAACATCAAACTGCATTCAGACAAGACTGCGGCACCAGATCTAATCTGAGTTCATTCATCTGTTGCTTTCCAAAACAATAATCCAATTACTCCACAACATTTCCAATTAACACCTACTTGGTTTATCTGGTTGGAACCTGCTCGGTCCGCTCCTTTTGTCACAGAAAAAAAAATTCCACAACAACTTTTTTTGCATACACTAACTACTAAAAATTAGAGGGAACATTGGTACTTGGTGGCGGAAATGGTGGAGAGTGATATGTTGGATGTGCAGGCTGGTGGGGTGGTTGGTGAGGATGAAGAAAGTTCCATTTTTGATGCACTTGGGGACAGACGGGTCCAGAGCAGATGTGTGGGCAATTAAGGATATGTGGGTGATGGCCGAGTTGATGGTAATAGAGGTGAAACAACAATTTTTGAAGGAGGGCATCTCACATATCGGCCACACAGCTTTTGCAAGAGCTTTGAAGAGTGCTCAAGAGACTTCACTAATGGATTGTTGTTTACAAAAGATGACAAATGAAAGAGCTTGTTGGAGCTGCATATTTCCAGAGACCTGACAGCCATGGCTTGTCCTTGACAGTTAGTCCTCCAACATCACAAACATTTCTACGACTGATTCCACCTGCATTGAATTCACCCATCGTTATTGAATGAAGATCTACTGGGACCAATGCCTGAAGAGGGCGCACAAAATCAGTGAGCCGGTGCGGACTTGAAAGGCCAACATGGCCTGTTTCCGCTCCGTAAATTGTTATTTGGTTATTGTCTGGAGGAGATCTTGCTGTTGTAAGAGGATCATGTGGTTTTGCAAGCAGAGAAAGTAAAACAGGCTTTCAGGGAGAGAGAGAGAGAGAGACAGAGATCACTTGTACAGTGTTACAGCCAGCAGAAGTAGCTGGGCTTGGAACAGAACAAGTTGGCAAAAGCCCATATGGAAGACCGCCTGGTCAAAGCCTTTGTGGTTCATGCAAGTGGAGAGGACTGGCTGTCTAATGTTTCACTTGGAATTGGAGAAACAAAAAGGAACTCTGTGGTGACCTGAAAGAAAGAGGTTATCATCTGGATAATCCTGAAGGGGTAAGCTTCATCAGCAAGACACTAGAGTGGCTGATGGAAGTACATCAGTTGTGGATATCCTGCAACAACAAATCTCTCTGAAAATCGACAAGAACCTTCCTGAGCGGTAACCATTTAACTGTCAAGCACCAAAGCCTAGTGAACTTTATAAATATTAAATTTTGTGCACAGTAGAAGAATTGCCTGCAACCAGTGAACTTGGAGGAATGAGAAGTGAGATTGGACTGTGAACCAAATAACTTTTCTGGACTTACATTACATACGCGCTTAGAATTAAAAGGGGGTATAAGTAAGTCAATAGTTAAGTTAAAGTGTGATTCTATTTTCATGTTTAAAGATCATTAAAAGCAACTTTTGTTTAAGTAACCATTTGTCTTGGTGAATATCTGTTGCTGGGCTTTGGGGTCCTCTGGGCTTGTAACATTTTATGGGGACTCGTCTTTTCGGATTGAAAATTTGAGTTTGTGTGATTTATTGGTTAATTGGGTTTTTTTCAAGCTAATTTAAAGCTTGTGTGTGGAAAAACAGCAGCAATTCCATCCTGTAATTTTTCCACCAGGACTTCTACACATTTTTACAGAACGACTGCAGTCTAACTTGATTACAGGCGCTCTGGAAAAATGGGCTCCTAGACCAACCACCTTGCTCCTAGCCCCCTGCTGTCTGTTGCCCTCCTGCCCCCTGCTGTCCATTGCCCCCCTGCCCCAGGCTGTCCATTGGCCCCATGCCCCCAGCCATCCGTCGACCCCTGCCCCCATCTAACTCCAGATGTGCTGCTGAGCCCAGAGTTCACATAACCACTGCACTGGCTCATGGTGAGAAGCAGGGGGTGGTGGCGAAAAGCAGGCAGCAAGGCTCAATGTGGGAGCAATAGCCATCTTCCTTACTCATGATCCCCCATGCAGCTGAAACCACGCTGTCAGAGCTAGGGATACACAGAGTGGTTCCAGCTGTGTAGGAGATCATGGGTAAGGAAGACGGTCATTGCTCCTGCATTGTGCCAGCCGCTGCTTGCTTCTCTCCCACTGGATGCTGGGGGGTCGAGTCCCCTTTTCACCAAAGGTAAGAGAGGGTGCCCATGGGAGTGAGGGCGGGAACAGGGGACGGGGGAGATGGGGATGATGGCGATGGAGGATGTGGCGGTGACCTCCTCCTCAAACATCCAGCCTCCGAAAATGCCATAACTACAGTGTAAGTGCCCTGTCTGTGTGAACAGCGTCACAGGATGTAAGTATGTTCATTTTTTTGGGCATTTCTACTTCTGTGTAAAACTGCCAATTAACACCTTTGTAAACTGCTCAGAATAATGTACTTTTTAGTGTATATTCAAATGTCAATCAAAAGTCAGTTTAGTCTGGGGGTGGTGAAGTTTGTGGCAGATTGCTGTAACACAATTGAAACCTTGGATTTGTACATGGGATCTGTCTTCTGTGACCTTCAGTTTTAGGAAATGGTTTTGGATGATGCTTTGAATAATTAGTTTAATTGGTGATTCAGTCTGTCTGGAAGAAGCAGGGCTGCTCAGTACACATGCAACATGGGTGTTTTCCTAACAACGGGTTTTAAAGCTAGGGAATTCTGTATTTAATAAAAACAAAATCAATGGTGCTTTTCTCATAACTAATTTCTGGATTAGCATAGAAATACAAATTTTAACAAGGTTACAGACAGAATACAGTTTTCCCCCCAAGCTATCAGGCTTCAGATTTCCCAGAACATATGTGGATAGTGTACCATGAACTTTTACTGCATACATCCCTAACATTGAAGTACTCGAGATGGCAGAGGCCGACAGCATCGAATCCACGCTGTTGAAGATCCAACTGCGCTGGGTACGTCACATCTCCAGAATGGAGGACCATCCCCTTCCCAAGATCGTGTTATATGGTGAGCTCTCCACTGGCCATCGTGTCAGAGGTGCACCAAAGAAGAGGTACAAGGACTGCCTAAAGAAATCTCTTGGTGCCTGCCACATTGACCACCGCCAGTGGGCTGATATTGCCTCAAACCGTGCATCTTGGTGCCTCACTGTTCGGCGGGCAGCAACCTCCTTTGAAGAAGACTGCAGAGCCCACCTCACTGACAAAAGACAAAGGAGGAAAAACCCAACACCTAACCCCAACCAACAAATTTTCCCCTGCAACCACTGCAACCGTGTCTGCCTGTCCCGCATCGGACTTGTCAGCCACAAACGAGCCTGCAGCTGACGTGGACATTTACCCCCTCCATAAATCTTCGTCCGCGAAGCCAAGCCAAAGATGGTATGAACAATAAATAAAGGCGACTTGACTTGACATACTGACTCTCAGCTCACATCAGCAGCTGTAAATTCATCTTGCTTGTAAAAGTCAAGTATCCCATCCTGAACTCATTGAACATTTTCAATGTTAAAAGGCATTGATAGAGCAGATTAAAAGGTTGTTTCCCCTGGTGGGAGAGTCTAGGACAAGATGGCACAACTTCAGGGTTGAAAGGCGTCTGCTTGGAACAGAGATGCAGATGAATTTCTTTAGCCAGAGGGAGATAAATCTGTGGAATTTGTTGCCACAGGCTGTTGTGGAGCCCAGGTCATATAACCATATAACCACTTACAGCACAGAACAGGCCAGTTTGGCCCTACTAGTCCATGCCGTAACAAATCCTCACCCTCATAGTCATTGGGGGTATGGATTGATAGGTTCTTGATTAGCTGGGTATGGGGCTGAATGGGTAAATGGATCAGCTCATCATTAAATGGTGGGGCAGACTTGATGGGCTGAATAGCCTATTTCTTCTGATCTTACAAATTAAAGCTCTCCCCAGTCGACCACTTACACAAATTACTACTCAATGTTACTGCTTAATGATCATCTTCACTTTCTTGTATTATAATATCAGCTGGCGATCCTGGTGTTATAATGGAATCTCATACCTTCTCCCTTTTCAGAATGAGCTTTCAGACCCTTTTATCCATCTTTTTATTTATTTGGATCTTACCCCCTGCTGACATCTGATTTGTCAAGTCATTAGCAGGATCAGGCAAGTGTGCTTGACTGCTGCAGTTTCCCATCAGCAATTCTTCTTTCTCCTGTAAATATTTGTTTTCAAAACCTGTGGCACAACCACAGGTTATCCTATATTCAAAATTATAAAAGAGTGCTTACACATTTTTTCTCTTCATGAACCTCAAAGTCAACTCTTTTAACATTTACTTAGTTCTACTCATTTATTTTCAGAGTCCTAGTTTCTTTTTTCCTTCTTCTCAGCAGTCGTGCTACAGCCTAGCAGACATCTTGGCTCAGCACAATTCACCAGCTACCAGCTGCTATCCTTGCTGAGTTCAATTTCCGCTTTCCCATTTTTTTTCAGATCCCGTTAAAATAGGGATCCTGCCAACTATGCCAAATCTGTCACAGAAATTAACAGAGACTTCAAAGTTCATTCTAAGATCTTATTAACATGATATAATGGAGAGCCTGCAGTAATCTGGGGAAGCTCGGTTGACACAATGTCTTCAAGATCTCAAAATTCAATTTATTGTTTTTGTAATAAAACAGTGTTATATTGCATGAAATTGCTTTTGCCTGCTGTAAGGCAGAAAGATGTGCCAACAGCAAAAATTGCCAGAAGTGCCTCTTACAGTCAGACAAAGAGTAGAAAGAGACAGCACTAATGATTGGGACTGGGGTTCGAATCCTGCCCTGTTTGTAAGGGGTTGGTATGTTCTCCCCATGTCTGCATGGATTTTCCCTGGGGCTCCGGTTTCCTCCCACCTTTCAAAATGTACCAAGGTGTAGGTTAATCAGGTGTAAATTGGGCAGCATGGACTCGTGGGCTGAAATGGCCTGTTTCCATGCTGTATGCCTAAATTTGATTTTTTTAAAATATAAAATTAAGAAAAAAATATTTAAAAAATATTTAAATTAAAAAATTTAAAAATGAAAAGCACCATAAAAACTCTTAAATTTCAGCAGTTACAAATTCATTGTTATAGAGTAGAATACAGATAAGCTGGTCTGATTGGTTTTACATTCCTTATTAAGTATACACTTTATAAGTCAGTGCAGTGGTATTCAATGTCTCCTCACTGACAACACAGGAACACCTCAGAGATGTATGATTAGTCAGTCCACTGCTCTACTCTCTGCTCAAATGCCATCTACAAAATTGCCAATGACACAAACTGCAATGAGGAAGCATATAGGAGAGAGAGCAGTTAGTTGTGTGGTGTCACATCAACAATCTCACACTCAACATTAGCAAAACTCAGAAAGGGAAACCAGGAGAACACAAACCAGTCCTCATTGACAGGTCAGCAGTGGAAAGGGTAAAGAGGAGATGATCCTACGGGATTATGACCACAGCAGCAGACCACTGAGGGGTCTGCAGTTGAACACACAGGGGGAGCGCTGTTGGTGACTCAAGGTGAGGGACCAATGCAAGGTGCGGGCTTTGATCACTATCATCAAAGAACTCACATTATGCTGCTGGCTACTGGAGACTGGCTCAAGACTGATGGAAGGTCACAGATACAAGGAAGAGAAGTAGAAGACACAAACCCAAGAGCAAACACAAAAGAAGAAGAAGATCAAGCTCTGCACAGAGGAATAGAAGGTAAAATAGATGGACAGTATATAGATTTTAAAAAATTTCAAGAACAAATGAAAGGATTAAAAGAATGGTGGACATTAGAATTTAATGAAATGAAAAGAAAAATGAAAAGTACAGAAGAAAAATTGAGTAGAATAGAGCTGGTCATGACAGAAATAGGGAAAATATTAGAAAATGTGGAAGAATGAGAAATGGCTGTAGAAATGGAAGTGAATGATCTAAGAAGAAAATTGGAAGACTGAAAAAAAAATTAAAGAGTCACAAAAGTTGTTAGCTCAGAAGATGGATATAATGGAAAACTATAGTAGGCGAAACAACAAAAAGATAGTGGGACTAAAGGAAGATGAGGAAGGCAAAAATATGAAAGAATTTATAAAAGAATGGATCCCAAAAGCCCTGGGAATGCCAGAAATACAGGAAGGAATGGAAATCGAAAGAGCACACAGAACACTAGCTCTGAAACCACAGTCAGAACAAAAACCAAGATCCGTTTTAGAATTTATGAGATACATGACAAGAGAAAATATATTGGAGAGGGGAAGCAATAAAATTAGAGAAGACAAAAAAAACCATTGGAATACAAGGGTCAAAAAATATTTTTTTTACCCAGACATAAGTTTTGAACTCCTTTAGAAGGAGTTTAACACAGCAAAATTGATCCTATGGAAAAAAAGGCTATAAATTTATGTTAAGATATCCAGCTATGCTTAAAATAGTTATCCTGGGGGAGCAAAACAGACTGTTCTCGAATCCGGAGAAAGCACGAGAATTTGCAGAACACCTGCAGGGCAGAAAAAGAGATGAAGAGATGTAAACATAGAAACATAAAAGATAGGAGCAGGAGTAGGTCATTCGACCCTTCGAGCCTGCTCCGCCATTCAACGAGATCATGGCTGATCTTAAAGTTCAGTACCCCGTCCCCGCCTTCTCTCCGTAACCTTTAATATCCTTATACTGAAGAAATATATCTAATTACCTCTTAAATATATTTAATGAACCTGCCTCCAATGAATTCCACAGATTCACCACCCTCTGGGCATAGAAATTCCTCCTCATCTTGGTCCTAAATGGTTTGCCTATTATCCTCAAACCATGGCCCCGGGTTCTGGATTTTCCCATCATTGGAAACATCCCATCTGCATCCATTCTGTCCAGTCCTGCCAGAATTTTATATGTCTCTATGAGATCACCTCTCAATCTTCTCAACTCCAGGGAGTACAATCCCAATTTGCGCAATCTTTCCTCATAAGTCATTCCTGCCATTCCAGGTATCAGCCTGGTGAATCGCCTCTGCACTCCCTCCATTGCAAGAACATCCTTCCTTAGATAAGATGACCAAAACTGCACACAATACTCCAGGTGGGGTCTCACCAAGGCCCTGTACAGCTGCAGTAAGGTATCCTTGTTCCTATACTCAAACCCTCTTGATATGAAGGCCAACATACCATTTGCCTTTTTAACCGCCTCCTGTACCTGCATGCTCGCCTTCAGAGACTGATGTACAAGTACCCCTAGGTCTCTCTGCACTTCCCCATCTCTTAATCTATTGCCATTCAAATAGTAATCTGCCCTCCAGTTTGTATTACCAAAGTGGATAACCTCACATTTATCCACATTGTAGTGCATTTGCCATGTATCTGCCCAGTCCCTCAATTTATCCAAATCACACTGGAGCTTCCTGACCCCCTCTTCCGTGCACACAACCCCTCCTAGCTTAGTGTCATCTGCAAATTTGGAGATATTACATCCAATCCCCTCATCCAGATCATTAATGTAAATTGTGAACAGCTGGGGTCCCAGTACAGATCCCTGTGGTACCCCACTGGTCACCGCCTGCCACTCAGAAAATGAGCCATTTATCCCAACTCTCTGTCTTCTACCTGCCAGCCAGTTCTCAATCCACATCAATACTTTGCCCCCAATCCCATGAGCCTTGATTTTGTAAGCCAGTCGTTTATGAGGGACCTTATCGAAGGCCTTTTTGAAGTCCAGGTACACCACATCCACTGGCTCTCCCCCATCTATTTTACCTGTCACCATCTCAAAGAATTCCAATAGATTTGTCAAGCATGATTTACCTTTTGTAAATCCATGTTGACTCCATCCGATCCCTTCTCTGCTAGTCATATGCTCCGCTATTACATCCTTAATAATGGATTCCATTATTTTGCCCACTACTGATGTAAGGCTCACCGGCCTATAATTCCCCACTTTTTCTCTACTCCCCTTTTCAAATAGTGGGGTAACATTAGCTACCCTCCAATCCATGGGTACTGATCCTGAGTCTATCGAGTTCTGGAAAATAATTCTTAAAGCATCTGCTATCTGAATGGCCACTTCCTTGAGTACCCTAGGATGTAGATTATCAGGCCCTTGGGATTTATCTGTCTTCAATCCCATCAATTTCCCCAAGACCATGTCCTTAGAGATACTGATTTCTTTCAGTTCCTCCCTTGCATTAGTCTCTATGTTTCCCAACATCCTTGGGAGGTTATTTGTATCCTCTCTTGTAAAAACAGAACTAAAGTAAGAATTTAATTTTTCTGCCATTTCCTTATTCCCCATTATATATTCCCCTGATTCCGACTGCAAAGGACTTACTCTGGATTTCACCAATCTTTTCCTCTTGACATATTTATAAAAGCTTTTGCAGTCGGTTTTTATATTTGCCGCAAGCTTACTTTCATAATTTATTTTTGCTCTCTTGATTAATCCCTTTGTCTTCCTTTGCTGCATCTTGAACTGCTCCCACTCTTCGGTTGCGGTACTTTTTTTGGCCAATTGATATGCTCTCTCTTTGGACCCAATGCTGTCTCTAATTTCCCTTGTTATCCACGGTTGAATCACCTTTTTTGGTTTATTTTTATGCCAAACCGGTATAAACGATTTGTGCAATTTCTCCATTAGATCTGTGAATGCTTTCCATTGTCTGTCCACAGTCAACTCCCCCATAAACACCACCCAATCAATCTTACTCAACTCCCATCTCATACGAAGAGTCACGTGATGGAGTAGTGGCCGGTCAGGGAATTCCAGCCCTCTCCCGAAAAGTTAAAAAAAATGCACAAAACACAAAGGTACAAGATTAAAATTTACAACAAAGTAAAAATAAAGGTGAGAAGAAAATGGCAGCGAAGAGAGAAAAGTCGAAAACAACGGGAAGAAGAAAAGAAGAAAGAACGTCGGAAGAAGAAGGTGAAGGCCTTACCTGTCCAAGGAGGCCCATCGCGGAGAGAGAAGCCCGCTCCCTCAGGTCAGTGGAAGTCCCGGGCTCGGGACTACAAAAATGGCTCACAGAGCCGAGTAAAAGTGCGCAACCGCGCATGCACGATTCCTCACGCATACGCGATGCACATGAAAAAAAAAACACTGACGGGGGTGGGGGGATCAGCTGCGGATTCGATCTCCACAGCTGAGAGAGACACCTGCAACGCAGCAGCAGGTGCAGAACACAGAAATTAGCGACAAGAAAGAAGAGGGTAAAAAGAAAACAAGGAAACAACAGATGGTCAACCCAGAGGAAGAAGGAGAAGAAGAACAGAAAAAAATGGAAGAAGAAGAGAAAGGCAAGACAATGGATATATCTTTTTTAAAAGAATATATGGAATCAGTGAAAGAATGGCAATTACAAGAATTTAATGAGATAAAAAGAAGAATTAAGAATGCAGAAGAAAAAATGAATAAAATAGAAATGGTCATGTCAGAGATAGGAAAAAGAGTGGAAAATATGGAAGAACGAGAAATAATTGTAGAAATGGAAGTAGAGGACTTAAAAGAGAAATTAGAAGAATCTAATAAAAAAGTTAAAGAGGCACATGAGCTGTTAGCTCAGAAGATAGATATAATAGAAAACTATAATAGAAGAAATAATATAAAGATAGTGGGCCTTAAGGAAGATGAAGAAGGCAAGAATATGAGAGAATTTATAAAAGATTGGATCCCCAGGGTCCTAGGAAGACCAGAATTACAGGAAGAAATGGAAATAGAGAGGGCACATAGAACTTTAGCCCCGAAACTACAACTGCAGCAAAAACCAAGATCCATTTTAGTAAAATTCTTAAGATATAGAACAAGAGAAAATATATTGGAGAAAGCAATGAAGAAAATAAGAGAAGACAAAAAGCCACTGGAATATAAAGGTCAAAAATTTTTTTTCTATCCAGACATAAGTTTTGAACTCCTGAAGAAGAGGAAGGAGTTCAATACAGCAAAAACGATCTTATGGAAAAAAGGATATAAATTTATGTTAAAGTACCCAGCGGTACTTAAAATAGTTATTCCAGGGCAACAAAACAGACTATTCTCGGATCCAGAGGAAGCAATAAAATTTGCAGAACAACTACAAAACAAATATATATAGATATGTATGTATGTGTGTGTATACATGAATGTATCCGTATTTAGAGGAAAATATATAGAGTTTAGATAAGAATTAATAAGGGAGGGAAAGGGAATAGAGGGAATAAGGAGGGAATTAAAAGAGTGATCTTTGTTTCATATGAAAATTGAAATCTCTTCTGGGGGGGCTGGGTGGGGAGGAGTTACGGTCACTGCAAAATCAGTTGACGCCTGCGAGTGAATTCGCCAATCAAAATGGAGAGGGGAGATGTGGTTGCCCGTCAAGGGATAAAGGGCAACTCAGGAGGGGGAGGGGAGAATGGGGTTAAAGAAGTTTTAAATAGGAGAATAAGGAAAATGTTTGATGTTATAGAAATGTTGTCTTATAAAGTGTTCAAAACAAGAAAGCAGAAATGGATAAGAAGGAAAGGTGATGATGGAGAAACGGAAAGGGAAGATAAAAAAAGTATGAAATGATGAAATGGCTACGCTGAACTATATGACTTTAAATATTAACGGAATACATAACCAAATCAAAAGGAAGAAACTGCTAAATTTACTGAAAAAAGAAAAAATTGATATAGCATTTGTGCAAGAAACACATTTAACTGAATTGGAGCACAAGAAATTAAAGAGAGATTGAGTAGGACATGTAAGAGCAGCGTCGTATAATTCAAAAGCAAGAGGAGTAGCTATATTAATTAGTAAAAATGTGCCAATTAAAATAGAAGAGGAAATAATAGATCCAGTAGGGAGATATGTAATGATAAAATGTCAGATATATTCGGAGTTTTGGAATCTACTCAATGTATATTCACCTAATGAAGAAGATCAAAAGTTTATGCAAGTTATTTTTTTGAAGATAGCAGATACGCAAGGGAACATATTAATAGGAGGGGATTTCAACCTTAATTTGGATTCAAATATGGACAAAACTGGGAAAAAAAATTAACAGAAAGAACAAAGTAACCAAATTTATAATTAAATCGATGGAAGAAATGCAACTTTTGGATATATGGAGGAAACAACACCCAAAGGAAAAGGAATATTCATATTATTCGGGTAGACATAAAACATACTCAAGAATAGACCTATTTTTGTTATCAGCTTG
Source organism: Narcine bancroftii (assembly GCF_036971445.1). NCBI lineage: Eukaryota > Metazoa > Chordata > Chondrichthyes > Torpediniformes > Narcinidae > Narcine > Narcine bancroftii. The sequence goes on from NC_091471.1 coordinate 81,323,433, forward strand.
TATGCAAGATAGAGTAAGAAAAACAGAATATAAAGCTAGAATATTATCGGACCATTCACCCTTGATATTGACAATAGAGTTAGAGGACATCACTCCAAGAATGTATAGATGGAGATTAAACTCCATGCTACTTAAAAGGCAGGATTTTAGAGAATTAATTGAAAGACAAATTAAAATGTATTTTGAAATAAATACGAAATCAGTGAAAGATAAGTTTATACTATGGGATGCAATGAAAGCATTCATTAGAGGGCAAATAATAAGTTATGTAACCAAGATGAAGAAGGACTATGATCAGGAAACAGAGCAGTTGGAAAGGGAAATAGTAAATATAGAAAAAGAATTAGCAATGAAGGAAGATACAACTAAAAGAAGAGAATTGGCAGATAAAAAAATAAAATATGAAACACTACAAACATATAAGGTGGAGAAGGACATAGTGAAGACAAAACAGAAACATTATGAACTAGGGGAAAAAATGCACAAAATTCTAGCATGGCAGCTTAAGACAGAACAAGCTAAGAAAATGGTATTGGCATCAAGGAAAAAAGACAAACAAATCACATATAATCCAACAGAGATCAATGAAAACTTTGGAGAATTCTATGAACAATTATACCAAACTGAAAACGAAGGGAAAGAAGGCAAAATAGATGAATTTTTAACTAAAATTGAACTACCAAAATTACAAATAGAGAAACAAAATAAATTAATAGAACCATTTGAAATAGTCGAAATACAAGAGATAATAAAAAAATTACCAAATAATAAAACACCAGGAGAGGATGGATTCCCAATAGAATTCTATAAAACATTTAAAGATTTATTAATTCCTCCCCTCCTGGAAGTAATCAACCAGATTGATAAAACACAAAGCTTACCAGATTCATGTAAAACAGCAATAATTACAGTAATACTAAAGCAAGGGAAAGATCCACTTGCACCAGCGTCATATAGACTAATATCATTACTTAACACAGATTATAAGATAATCAGATTATCAGAGTATGTACCTAAAATGGTAAATCTAGACCAAACTGGATTTATTAAAAAAAGATGCACAACAGACAATATTTGTAAATTTGTTAACTTAATTCATGCAGTAGAAGGGAGTAAAGCGCCAACAGTAGCAGTTGCTTTAGACACAGAGAAGGCCTTTGACAGAGTAGAATGGAATTATTTATTCAAAGTATTGCAAAAATTCAGTTTACCAGAGAAGTATATTAATTGGATTAAAGCATTATATAAGGGGCCATTGGCGAAAGTGACAGTAAATGGATATATATCAAAGCAATTTAACTTAAGCAGGTCAACACGGCAGGGATGCCCACTATCACCATTATTGTTCATGTTAGCTATAGAACCACTAGCAGAATTGATAAGAACAGAAAATAATATAAAAGGGATAAAAATAAAAGACAAGGAATATAAAATCAGTTTATTTGCGGATGATGTTATGGTATACTTAACAGAATCAGAACTATCAATAAAAGAATTATATAAGAAATTGAAGGAATATGGAGAAGTGTCGGGTTACAAGATTAACGTAAATAAAAGTGAAGCAATGCCAATGAATAATGCGGATTTCTCAAAATTTAAGAAGGAATCACCATTCAGATGGCAAATACAAGCAATAAGATACCTAGGTATACAAATAAATAAAAATCTCGGCCATCTATATAAACTCAATTATTATCCACTAATTAAAAACTTACAAGGCGATTTAGAGCATTGGAAAGATTTACCATTAACACTAATAGGAAGGATAAACTGTATTAAAATGAACATTTTCCCAAGGATATTATACCTATTTCAGGCATTGCCAATACACTTGACAGAGAAATTCTTCAAGGAGTTAAAGAAAATAATAAGGACATTTTTATGGAAAGGGGGGAAACCGAGGATAGCACTAGATAAATTAACAGAATGGTATAAACAAGGAGGCTTACAACTGCCAAACTTTAAAAATTATTATAGAGCCGCACAATTAAGATACCTATCAGATTTTTACCAAACAAGGGAAAAGCCAGATTGGACTAGATTAGAACTAGATAAAATAGGGGAAAAGATACCTGAACACATATTACATAAATGGGATGAAAAATTGGTACAACGTAGGAGTTCTCCAGTATTACATCATCTACTCAATATTTGGAAGAAGATTCATGTAGAAAGGAATAAAACAAATTACCAATTACCAAAACTAATATTGACACAATATCAGTTACTCCCTTTTACAATAGATAACCTTTCCTTTAGAGAATGGGAGAAAAAAGGGATCAAAAGAATAGAAAATTGTTTTTCAGGAAATAGATTATTATCCTTTGAACAAATGAAAGACAAATACAATATAACTCAAGATAACAGTGGTGGCATATTACCAATTGTGATTCTACTTGAAGGACAAATTAGGAAGCAGTCTGAGGTTACCAGAGGGAAGTAACTTTGAATATGTGATTACAGATACAATGATAATCAAAAGATTTATAACAAATATGTATATTAAACTGCAAGAAAAGGAGAATGAGGAAACAAATGGTAAAACTAAACAAAAATGGGAACAAGATTTAAATATAAAGATAAAAAAGGAAACATGGGAGAAGTTATGTTCTGGAACGATGAGAAATACAATAAATACGAGGTTACGTATGATACAATGTAACTGGATACACAGGCTATACATTACACCTCAAAAGTTAAATAAATGGGACCCAACAGTATCTGACAGATGTTTTCATTGTAAAAAAGAAATGGGAACAACAATTCATGCAATCTGGACATGTGAGAAAGTAGAAAAACTTTGGGAAGATCTAAACCAGATATTAAATTAAATTACAGAAAACAATATACCAAAAAATCCTGAGATCTTCCTCCTAAGTAACATAAAAAACAAAGAATTTGGAATTGATTTGGAGGATGCACAAAAAAGATTTGTTAAGATAGCTCTAGCCGTAGCAAAAAAATGTATTATGTCAACCTGGAAATTGGAAGATAATTTGAAAATACAACAATGGTATATAGAAATGAATAAATGTATTCCATTTGAAAAAATAACATATAGTTTAAGAAATAATATTGAAATATTTGAACAAATATGGGAGCCTTACATGAAACACAATAGAGAAAACCTACCGGGGACGTTCACTACCTAAATTAACGAAAGGAGAAGGAAATGAAAAGAATTGACTCAGTGGAATTTCTTGTTTATTTTTATTGAATGACAACATTGTTTGACTGGTTTAATGTATCTTAGATTTTGTACTAAATGGATGGGGGGGGAAGGTAGTGAGGGTGGGATAGGAGGAGGGAGGGGGGGAGAAAATGACACTGTATACATTTGAAAAGGAAATGTATGTATCATGGTCAATGTGGTTTATGGTGTGAAAAATAAAAATTTTTTAAAAAACCAAAAAACTACCGTCTCATACCATCATAATTCCCTTTATTTAAATTCAGGACCTTAGTCTCGGTTTTAATTTCATCACTCTCCATGTCGAGTGAGAATTCGATCATACTGTGATCGCTCCTACCCAAAGGGCCTTGCACAACAAGAATACTGATTAGACCCTTATCATTACATTACACCCAATCTAAAATGGCCTGCTCCCGAGACGGTTCCTCGACATATTGTTCTAGATAACCGTCCCGTAAACATTCAAGGAATTCCTCCTCCTCTGTATTTTTACCAATTTGACTAGTCCAATCTATATGCAAATTAAAGTCTCCCATGATGACAGCTGTTTCCTTATTGCATGCTTTTCTAATTTCTCTTTTAATGCCTTCCCTCACCTCTACACTACTATTTGGAGGCCTATATACCACCCCCACTAACGTTTTCCGCCCCTTGCTATTCCTCAGTTCTACCCATATAGATTCCGCATCTTCTGAGTTAATATCCTTCCTGTCAATTGTGTCGGTCCCTTCTCTCACCATCAATACCACCCCACCCCCTTTTCTTTCTTGCCGATCCCTCCTAAATATCGTATACCCCGGGATGTTGTTCCCAGGCTTTCCCACCCTGCAGCCATGTAACAAGAATGAAGAATGACAACAAACTACATATAAAGATGTAAAAATAATGTATAAGTAAGAACTAAAGAAGGGAAAGAAAAGGGAAGGGAGAAAGGGGAAAAAAAGAAGAAAAGAGTGTGAGCTTTGTTTAAATGTGAAGATAAAAGTCTTTTCTCGAGGGGGTTGGGTGGGAGAGAATAACAGTCACTGCAAAATCAGTTGATGCAAGAGGGTTCACAATCCGAATGTGGTTGCCCAGCAAGGGACAAGGGGCAACTCAGAGGGGGGGGGGGAGACATTTGGGGTTAAGGGAATTTTAGATGTGGGAGTTGTTGAAGTATTTTATGTTTTAGAAGTATCCTATATTGAGTTCAAAAAGGGAAAACTAAGAGATGAAAATGGTGAAAGGGGAAAGGTGGTAGTGAGGAAGCAGAAATGAAGTGTAAACAGAGTATGAGATGGCCATGTTGAACTATATGACTATAAATATTAATGTAATACATAACCAAATCAAAAGGAAGAGGCTATTAAATTTACAGAAAAAAAATAGATATAGCATTCGTGCAGGAAACGCATCTAACTGAAGTAATAAATTAAGGAGGGACTGGGTAGGGCACGTAATGGCAGCATCATATAATTCAAAAGCCAGACGTGTAGCTATATTAATAAAAATGTACCAATCAAAATAGAGAAGGAAATAATAGATCCAGCAGGGAGGTATGTAATGGTAAAGTGTCAGATATATTCAGAATTTTGGAATTTGCTCAATATATATGCACCTAATGAAGAGGATCAAAAGTTTATGCAAGATACTTTTTTGAAGATTGTAGATACACAAGGGAATATATTGATAGGAGGGGATTTTAACCTTAATTTGGACCCAAAGGTGGATAAAACTGGACAAAAGACTAGCAAAAAGAACAAAGTAGCCAAATTTATGGTTAAATCAATGCAGGAAATGCAACTTTTGGATATATGGAGGAGGCAACACCCAAAGGAGAAGGAATACTCATATTATTCGAGTAGACATAAAATATACCCAAGGATTGACCTGTTCCTGTTGTCAGCCCATATTCAAGGGAGAGTTAGGAAAACTAAATATAAAGCTATCATTCACCCCTGTTATTAGCAATAGAACTGGAGGACATCCCACCAAGAACATATAGATGGAGATTAAACTCCATGCTACTTAAAAGACAGGAATTTAGAGAATTTATTGAATGCCAAATTAAAATATACTTTGAAATAAATGTGGAATCAGTGAAAGACAAATTTATATTATGAGATGCAATTAAAGCCTTCATTAGAGGGCAGATAATAAGTTATGTAACTCAGATGAAAAAGGACTACAACTGGGAAATAGAACAGTTGGAAAGGGAAATAGTAACAGAAAAAGAACTAGCAACAAGGGAAGATAAAACAAAAAGAAGAGAATTGGTGGACAAAAAAAAAAACCCGAAACATTACAAACATATAAGGTGGAGAAGAACATAATGAAAATAAAGCAGAGGTATTACAAGCTAGGAGAAAAAAAATGCACAAAATACTAGCCTGGCAACTTAAAACAGAACAAGCTGAAAGAACTGTATTGGCATCAAGGAAAAGGACAAACAAATTACATATAACCCAACAGAGATCAATGAAAACTTTAAGGAATTCTATGTGCAATTATACCGAATTGAGAACGAAGAGAAAGAAGACAAAATAGATGAGTTTTTAGCTAAAATTGAACTACCAAAATTGCAAGAAGAGGAGCAAAACAAATTGATAAAACCATTTGAAATACAGGAAATACAGGATATATTAAAAAAGCTGCCGAACAATAAATCACCTGGAGAGGATGGACTCCCAATAGAATTCTATAAAACATTTAAAGAGTTATTAATTCCTCCTCTCCTGGAAGTAATGAACCAAATAGAAGAAACACAAAACTTGCAAGATTCAAGTAAGACAGCAATAATTACAGTAATACTAAAGACGGGGAAAGATCCACTAACACCAACATCGTATAGACCAATATCTCTACTTAATTCAGATTATAAGGTAATAGCAAAACTATTAGCAAACAGATTGGCCGACTGTGTACCAAAAATAGTAAAACTAGATCAAACTGGATTTATTATGAAAAGATGAACAACGGACAATGTCTGTAAGTTCATTAACTTAATCCATGCAGTACAAGGAAATAAGACGCCAACAGTGGCTGTGGCTTTAGATGCAGAGAAAGCCTTTGAAAGTGTAGAATGGAATTATTCATTCAAAGTATTACAGAGGTTCAACCTACCAGAGAAATATATTAATTGGATTAAATCATTATATAAGGGACCATTGGCGAAGGTGACAGTAAATGGATATATATCGAACCAATTTAAATTAAGCAGGTCAACTAGGCAGGGATGTCCACTATCTCCCTCACTGTTCACTTTAGCAATAGAACCATTGGCAGAACTGATAAGAACAGAATATAAAATAAAAGGGATAAAAATAAAAGGGAAGGAATATAAAATCAGTCTATTTGCAGATGACATCATAGTATACTTAACAGATCCAGAAATATCAATTAAAAAACTACATAAGAAATTGAAGGAATATGGAGAAATATCGGGGTACAAGATCAATGCAAATAAAAGTGAAGCGATGCCAATGAACAATGTGGATTACACAGAGTTTAAAAAAGAATCACCATTTAAATGGCAAACACAAGCAATTCGATACTTAGATATTAGATTAGATAATAATTTAGGCCACCTATACAAATTAAATTATCAGCCATTAATGAAGAAATTACAGGATGACTTAGAACATTGGAACGAATTGCCACTAACACTGATAGGGAGGGTAAATTGCATTAAAGTGAATGTCTTACCAAGGATACAATACTTATTTCAATCATTACCAATTCCCTTAACAGAGAATTCTTCAATTAACTAAATAGAATAATTAGGAAATTCTTATGGAAAAGGGGAAACCGAGAATAGTGCTAAATAAATTACAAGCAAGGTGGTTTGGAGTTACCAAACTTATTATAGAGCAGCACAATTAAGGTATCTATCAGATTTTTATCAGACAAGGGAAAAACCAGATTGGACCAAGATAGAGCTAGATAAAATAGGGGAGAAGGTACCAGAACATATACTTTATAAGTGGTATGAAAAACTGGTGCAGTATAGAAGTTCACCAGTACTGCACCATTTACTCAACATATGGAAGAAGATTCACGTAGAAAGGAAAAAAACAAATTACCAACTACCAAAATTATTATTGTCGCAAAATCAACTAATCCCTTTCACAATAGATAACCTTTCCTTTAGAGAATGGGAGAGAAAAGAATAGAAAATTGTTTTTTGGGAAATAATTTATTATCATTTGAACAAATGAAGTACAAATATAGAATAACTCATGGTACAATGTTTGCATACCACCAACTGAAAACCTACTAAAAGGACAAATTGGGAAGCAGACTGAGATTACTAGAAGGAAACAACAATAATAAAAAGATTTATAACAAACATGTACATCAAGCTGCAAGAGAAGGAAAATGATGAAATAATCTATAAACCCAAACAAAAGTGTGAAAAAGATTTAAACATAAAGATAAAAAATGAAATATGGGAAAATTTATGCTCTGGAACTATGAAAAATATAATAAATATGAGGTTACACATGATACAATATAATTAGTTACACAGGCTATATATCATGCCCCAAAAGTTAAATAAATGGGATCCAACATTATCAGATAGATGTTTTCGCTGTAAGAAGGAAACGGGAACAACAGTACATGCAATTTGGACATGTGAGAAAGTGAAAATGTTTTGGGAAGATCTAAATCAGGTATTAAATAAAATCACAAAAAGCAACATACCAAAAAATCCAGAGATCTTTCTTCTAAGTAATATAAGAAGTAAAGAATTAGGCCTCAAACTGGATGAAGCGCAAAAAAGATTTATTATGATGGCCTTAGCTGTAGCAAAAAAATATATAATGTCAACTTGGAAATCAGAAGAGGGCCTGACAGTACAGCAATGGAACATAGAAATGAATAAATGTATTTGATTGGAAAAAATAACATAATTTATAAAATAAAGTCACATTTATTTGAACAAATTTTGAAACCGTACATGGAACACAACAGAGAGGGCCTACCGCGAACCTCCACCCACTAAAATGATGAAATGAGAAGAAGACAAAATGACCTGATCCAGATGACACAATTGACTTGTTTATTTTCATTTGTCTGATGACATTGTTTAATGGTTTTATTGTATTGTATATGTTGAATGTTTAATGTGTTTGGAGGCGGGTGGGAAGGAGGGAGGGAAGTGAGGGGGGAAAAAGGGGGGAAAACACCACTGTGTATATTCAAGAGAGAAATGTTTGTGTGTTTTGATTGATATGGTTCATAGAGTGAAAAATAAAAAATTTTAAAAAAAGACTGACGGAAGGTGTACCAGGATTCGGATCCAGGATGTATGTGGGTGCCAAGGCTTCTGAAGGAGATGTGGACCTGGAACTCATGTTGCCAATGGTTTGGACTGAAGTGTATGTGGCTATGGAGGCTGCGAGATTGCTGGAGGAGAATCCATGGTCACCCAGTGACTCTAGGGGGCTCTCTTCTGCTTCTCTTTCTCTGACTAAGAGGCACCCAGCAATTTCTGCTGATATTACATCTGTTTTATTACATGACAATAAAGGAATCTTGAATCTGATGAATCTTGCAATGTGTTTGATGAATTTTTCAATGGGTTTACTGAGTCAGTTTACCATACTTAACAATGTTTTCACAAGATTAAAACAACACTGTCAATCAGTCTTTATCAGGACTCAAGATCAATCAGTTCCTTTAACATGCTAACATTCTTTAGCAGTTTCTGCAGACACTGCCTCCTCAAAGAGATCATGTTTTGTTTACTGGAACTCTTGGCTCCTTGCTCTCAGCTCACATCAGTAGTTTTTTAAATTCAGCTTGATTGTAAAAGTCAACTATCCCATACTGCACTAGGTAGTATTATACTTTTCTACTATCTTGTCTTTAAGCTGCCACACATCAGGAGGTGCTGGCCATGCTGGCCTCAAGGGTTGTCTGCATGGTTGGGGGGGGGGGGGGGGGGGGCGGGAAATTATTGTCACATATCCTGTCTGCATATCGTGCTGTGGAGAGGTAACTTTGTAATCACTGAGATTAAGGAGGTGGTTGGGGATCATCTTGAGGTGGATCTAAAGTACAGTGACACCCCAATTTGACTGATCAATGTGTTCACTTGCCTGTGCAGAGTGAGAGATTGACCATTTCCTAGCAACTGTCACCATTGCTGATGACATCCAGGCCGGTCGTTCTGGTTGGTTTCTTCAGTTGCATCATCAATAGCGCTAGAGGGAGGAACTTCGAGAGGTGAAGAGCCAGTAAGCCTCACTATTCACCTCGGAGTCCTCCAAGATCATCTTCTGATTCAGTGTCCACACAGTAGAGCAGGATAAGATGGGCTATCACTTCTTCCAAAAGTTTCACAGAGGGATCCACAGCCTTAAGGAAAAGGACAGCTCAATCACATCCTCGCAGACAGGCAAGCGGAGGATCTGTATGTAGATCCTTTTGTGCTGAACTGTACGACACTGGTTACAGACAGAATGGCCTCACAAAACTTTCATAGAGCCCTTAGCCAACAGCAAGCAGGAAAGTCTTGACCATCCTTGGGAGAGCTGATGGACTCCATCTGTTCCTTTGGGTCCACGAAAACTCTCGGAAGCGACAGCTTACTGGCTGAATTGTATACGGCTCTGTGGGGATGAGTGGGCCTAAAACTGCTGGAAGAATATAGCACTATGCACCGGACTTCCAGCATGTTAGACTCTATGAGGAAGGTCATCCTCACCTTCATCTCTAAATAGAAGAAAGAGAAAGAGGATATCAAGAATTAGAGTCCCATCTCATTGTTAAAGATTGACTACAAAATCCTGTCCAAGACCAACGCCAATCGAATCAAGCCTGCCCAGGGCAGGGGATCCACCCAGAACAAATCCATATGGTTCCAGCAGAAAAATATCTAACAGCCTTGCACTGCTCAGAGATATCATCACCTATGTACAGTACAGAGGATTGGTCACCTACCTGGTCAATTTAGACCAGAAGAAGGTTTTCAACCAGATATTGCAATGTGCTCTTCAAAATGGGCTTTGTGGAGGTAATCCAATATTGGATTAAACTGCTCAACATGAACATCCGTAGCGCAGTCCAAATCAATGGGTGGGAAACAAATAGCTTCCCCATCAAGACTGGAGTCAGGCAGGGTGGCTTACTCTCTTGTTGACTTCTGTTTGGACACACGATTCATAGTTAGATTGATCAGCATCTGTGGTCATTTTGTGTCTGCATCAGGTTAAACCGGAAGAAGAACAAGGCAATGCTCTTTAACAACTGGTCTGTCTGGTCCACCATTCCCTTCTCAGTCAGATCTGATTGTTTGGGGATCTGGTTTGGAGGGGCTGAGGCATGCAAGAAAAATTGGCGGAGCAGATCGCAAAGGTGAACCATAAATTGGGTCTGTAAGCACGGCTCTCCCTCTCAATAGCAGGTACAAAGTGCTCCCAGAACTGCTGTATGTGGTACAGTTGCAGTCCATACCTCACATCACCGCCCTGGTGGTCACTAGCGCAGTTTTCTGGTTCATATGAGGATTAAGATGGAAAGGTTCCGAAGGGTTGTGTGAGAGATGAGTAAAACTAATATGAAAATATGAAAGATGAAGAAAACTAGTATGGATATATGTGTAATGAATAAAGCCAGTATGAATAGGATTAGGATAGATAATAGAATGTAGGAAGGTAAAATTAGTCTGAATAAGATAAGGGTCTTCTAGCCTTTTAGACAGAATTAGCAAGTTCTGCATATAAGAAGGTTGTAGCCCTGAGAGTCCGGAAGGTGTGAATAAGGACAATGACATGATGGGACACCGACAGGATACCCCCCTGGTCCTCCAAGTTCACAGAAATAGCACGTAGGCAGACAGGATTGCCTAATGCCAAACTCATCCAGGAGGCAGAAGAATGTAAGAGGGAGAGTACTTCTATACTGAAATAAACTGTATAAAAGTTGGGTGAGCCCCAGTGTATGTGTGTATTCCCAGGGTAAGGGGAAAGCACCCAACTTTGCATTGTTGTACAATAAATGTTTTTTGTTCTCAATTTTTGTCTCGAGCAAATTCTGTGAAGGTATTTCTGTTTCTCACGGTTGCATGTACAAGTTGCTAGACAATGGGGGTAAGTGCATACTGTCGGACTCTGGCTTTACCTTACTCTTAATTTAGTCTATGTGTAGTCTGAGTCTAGCGTGTTCTTTGAATGAAGTGATAGGAGAAGGTATTCGGTTCAACAGTCAATTTATTACACAGCACAAGAATAAAACTTAACAGAGCTCTGGGTCAATCATTAGTTCATAGGTCACCTGCACAGTGAGCTACTCCCCAAGACTGACCCCTATTGTCCAGTTGGCTCAGTTTATATAGGTCAACCTTATCATACAGAACAAAAGTTGGCTTCCTTTGCTAGATTTCATTATCATACAGAACAAAAGTTGTCTTCCTTTGCTAGATCTTTTTGCATAAGGGTTATCACAAGTCATCTCCTGTTTGGCAGATATCTGGGGTGTAGCACTCCCATCTTAATCCTCCAGGCCAGACTATCCTGTTATGTTGATCAGAAATTAATTCATCCCCAGATATTTCTAATCACCATTCTGTTCTTGTCTGGCCAATTTCTGCTGTTCTCTTTAACACCTCCTCCTGCCTTAATCTTCCTCCTAGACTGGTTTTCCATTCCCTTTGTTTCTTGCAGGCCATTCTTTGTTCTGGTCTGGCCTGTGTCTCCTGTGCTACTCACCACCTCCTTTAGTTTGAGCATTCCTCCTAAATCGTTTTATGCATTTCCTCTCCCTGTATTTTGGAGCAGACAATTTTGCTCAGCCAACTTTGCTCCATGATGTGATTGCCACTTAATCACATTCCTCTTTTCCCCTGAACCATGCAGTAAATATACACTTATTAATTAATCATTTATTTCATAATGTTTTAACCCCTAGATTCCAACAATACCCAACATGGACCCCATCCTGATGACCACCTTTGAGTGTGCTGCAACAGGCTGTGCGTGGAACCAAAGGATGAATTGCCCTCCCAGTTCGACCTGTGCCAGGTGATGTGATGGATAGGCCTGGCTCCATTGCCTCACAATATCCCAGTCAGCTGGACTTTGCCACACCACCTAACCTTTGTGGAAAGGTTATCCAGACAAACACCTTTGACCACAAGGTGATCAAGCAGTGGTCCGCACGGAATGCACTGCAGACACTGAGAGACGAGGACTCAATGGACACTGTGGATGGTCCCCAGAGGAGACTGTCCAGGTCAGTGATTCTCAACCTTCCCTTTCCACTCACATACCACCTTAAGCAATCCCTTACTAATCCGATGGCATAAGGATTACTTAAACTGGTATGTGAGTGAAAAGAAAAAGGTTGAGAACCACTGGTCTAGGTTATCTGGCTGAATGCTTCATCACCAATGTTCACAAACCAGCATCAGAACTTGGCCTGGCTCCCAGTGAGAGGAGCCCTCACAGTTAGATCCTTACTGTACAACTGGAAGATTACCCACATGTCCCCGAGATGATTGCACTTGAGAGGAGATAGTTGCACATCACTTTGCAGAATGAAGATTCGCTAAGAGTAGGGTGGAGAAGGATGCAAGGGTCCTTGTCATGGTTCATCTCCTGAAGTTGATTGATAGAGGACTCTGATTTAGGGAAGTTCCCAGGCCCTTTATTCACTGGCATCCTCAGTTAATTGGCTATTCAATGTCCCAGTTAAAGAAGCCATTTTGCTGTTCCCACTGGGCCACTTTTAACTGGGATACTACCTGCTTTCACATTGACCACAAGTCATCCCCGGGGACAGGAGAATCTACCTTCAACTGAAAACATCCCATGTGACTTGTCCTTTTCACTGGGTTAATCGGCACACCAGCGTCAGCAGACACCAGGGATGTGAAAATGGGTCAAGGTCGTCAATCCCAAGCGTGATTTTGTGTGATTTGACGCCGGCATGCTTATTGATTTGCTTTTCCACTGGACCCTTAACCAGTAAACTGGCCGTCAGTTCTTGGAACAAGGTGCCACTGAAAAAGGGGCAAAAGAGTTGGACAACCAGAACTACTGGAAGGTCATTCTGAAACTGTTAGTCTTTCAGCAGACTGAGATGTTGGTGCTGGAATGCTGAGGGACGCACTGAGGCTTGGTGCAGCAAATCCGAGAATGCTGTGGGGAAGGACCACATTCTGGAGTCCTTCTGTTACCAGGCATTGAGGGGCTGAGCCCCTCAAACAATAAAGGAGTGAATAATGACACTGCCCTGGTGATGGAAATGCTGCTTAATGAAACATTGTACAGTGATGTAAATGTATGGTACAACACTAAAGATACAAGGAGACTTTGAATGTTTTTCTTCTGTAAATAATTTATTGTGAATAAGGTCTATTTTTGGTTAAATTAAAAAAAAATGTTTATCTTTACCTCCTATATATGCTGCGTTACCTGCTGAGTTCCTCCAGCATTTTTGCTTTCTTTACTAAGGGAGTACACAATAAAAAGTAGGATAGCTGTGATAGCTGTGGAAGAGTGCAATCTGGAGTAATGTCTACAGATTCCATAATGGATAGCAGGTTAGGTTGATGAGGTAGTAAAAAACAAACATAATGCTTTATATTTTTATTTTAAGCTGCTGTAATGGCAGCACTGCTGCTGGTGTGGACCCACGGAGAATGGGGAGCAAAGTCTCAGATCTCCCTGAGGGATCCAACAACCGCCCAGAACAATTGGCTCTGTACAGGCTTTAAATGGCCTGTTAAAGGAGCTGACAATGTTTTATTTTAAAATCCCACGACCGCAGGAGTCTGGGCCCAATATGGTGATGCCTATGATCGGCACTGGCTACAAGGGTTGCAGACTGGGGAAATAGAGGACTGGCGCAAAGCACAAGAAAATGGGAGACCACTCCAGGACTGCTGGAGACTGGTTCGAGATTGGTTGAAGGGGTTTCAGATATCAGAACAGGGATGCGAGAGGATGCTGGAGTCTTCCTGATCATGTCAGTGGTGTACATCTGGTTCACGGTGGCTGATGGTTTGCACTGAAGTCTGTGTGGCTGCAGAGACTGCGTGAGTGCTGGAGGTGAAGCCATGGACATTCAGTAACTCTGGAGGGACTCTCTTTTGATTTTCTTTCTCTGGCTGTCAGGGGTACTGGGCATTTTTTGTTGAGAGCGAATCTTTGCCTTACGGTAGATTAAATGAAATTTAATGTCATATCATATTTTCTGTTTTATTGTATGACAACAAAATAATCTTGAAGGGATAAAGGCAGAGTGGGCTGAATGGACTACTTCTGCTCCTATATCTTGTGGGCTCTTCTTTCTTTGGCTTGGCTTCGCGGACGAAGATTTATGGAGGGGGTAAATGTCCACGTCAGCTGCAGGCTCGTTTGTGGCTGACAAGTCCGATGCGGGACAGGCAGACACGGTTGCAGCGGTTGCAGGGGAAAATTGGTTGGTTGGGGTTGGGTGTTGAGTTTTTCCTCCTTTGCCTTTTGTCAGTGAGGTGGGCTCTGCGGTCTTCTTCAAAGGAGGTTGCTGCCCGCCGAACTGTGAGGCACCAAGATGCAAGGTTTGAGGCGATATCAGCCCACTGGCGGTGGTCAATGTGGCAGGCACCAAGAGATTTCTTTAGGCAGTCCTTGTACCTTTTCTTTGGTGCACCTCTGTCATGGTGGCCAGTGGAGAGCTTGCCATATAACACGATCTTGGGAAGGCGATGGTCCTCCATTCTGGAGACGTGACCCACCCAGTGCAGCTGGATCTTCAGCAGCGTGGACTCGATGCTGTCGACCTCTGCCATCTCGAGTACTTCGACGTTAGGGATGAAAGCGCTCCAATGAATGTTGAGGATGGAGCGGAGACAACGCTGGTGGAAGCGTTCTAGGAGCCGTAGGTGATGCCGGTAGAGGACCCATGATTCGGAGCCGAACAGGAGTGTGGGTTTGACAACGGCTCTGTATACGCTTATCTTTGTGAGGTTTTTCAGTTGGTTGTTTTTCCAGACTCTTTTGTGTAGTCTTCAAAAGGCGCTATTTGCCTTGGCGAGTCTGTTGTCTATCTCGTTGTCGATCCTTGCATCTGATGAAATGGTGCAGCCGAGATAGGTAAACTGGTTGATCGTTTTGAGTTTTGTGTGCCCGATGGAGATGTGGGGGGGCTGGTAGTCATGGTGGGGAGCTGGCTGATGGAGGACCTCAGTTTTCTTCAGGCTGACTTCCAGGCCAAACATTTTGGCAGTTTCCGCATAACAGGACGTCAAGCGCTGAAGAGCTGGCTCTGAATGGGCAACTAAAGCGGCATCGTCTGCAAAGAGTAGTTCACGGACAAGTTTCCTTTGTGTCTTGGTGTGAGCTTGCAGGCGCCTCAGATTGAAGAGACTGCCATCCGTGCGGTACTGGATGTAAACAGCGTCTTCATTGTTGAGGTCTTTCATGGCTTGGTTCAGCATCATGCTGAAGAAGATTGAAAAGAGGGTTGGTGCGTGAACGCAGCCTTGCTTCATGCCATTGTTAATGGAGAAGGGTTCAGAGAGCTCATTGCTGTATCTGACCCGACCTTGTTGGTTTTCGTGCAGTTGGATAACCATGTTGAGGAACTTTGGGGGGCATCTGATGCGCTCTAGTATTTGCCAAAGCCCTTTCCTGCTCACGGTGTCGAAGGCTTTGGTGAGGTCAACAAAGGTGATGTAGAGTCCTTTGTTTTGTTCTCTGCACTTTTCTTGGAGCTGTCTGAGGGCAAAGACCATGTCAGTAGTTCCTCTGTTTGCGCGAAAGCCGCACTGTGATTCTGGGAGAATATTCTCGGCGACACTAGGTATTATTCTATTTAGGAGAATCCTAGCGAAGATTTTGCCTGCAATGGAGAGCAGCGTGATTCCCCTGTAGTTTGAGCAGTCTGATTTCTCGCCTTTGTTTTTGTACAGGGTGATGATAGTGGCATCACGAAGGTCCTGAGGCAGTTTTCCTTGGTCCCAACAAAGCTTGAAAAACTTGTGGGCTACATAAATAAAATACACACACACATACACATAATGAGTAGCTTTATCTACATTAATTGTACCATCAATTCTTTGCCTTTTCTCACAAGGTGCCTGTGCCACTGACATTTTCTCCTTCATCAATATCATTGGTGAAAGTATTTGAAATTACAAAGGGCACTGCCTCTCAATGGCCAGGCTCCTAAGACTCTGGTTTCTCACGTGACTTTTGCAGTGACTGCAAGGTTTATTGACTTCTTCAACAAGTACTTCTGCACCTTGGAATGTGCCAGAAGCATTATTCACATTTAGATATCTTCTTATGCTAGAAGCACAACAAGTTTTCAGGAGATTACAGTGCATCTTCTAACGAGCTGATAACCTTCCAGCATCTGTTGATGCCTGTCTCAGTATGTGTCCCTGCGAACAGCCTGCAGAACACATCTTTTTTGTTATACAGCTCCTCAGGGCAAACCTTGATAAATAGCATTCTGTCATTTTCCATTTTGGTAAATTTACAGATTGTCTTATCTGTAGCACTGTAGTGTACTGTTAGCCAGAATCTCACACACACACACACACACACACACACACACACACACACACACACACACACACACACACACAAAGATAAAGATTGTACAACAGGCTTTAATCCACAAAGACTTCCACAGAGCCAGGCTAACTGTGGCTGCAGCAACTCTGAGTGAGGCCTCGGGACCGGGTGGGGCTTGATCCATTCAGGCCGACTGATTGACAGCCGTCCAGGTGTTGTCCTGTCCCCTTACACTCCTGCAGGTACAGAGGTTTCCCCCTGCAGTAGGCCGGTGGTGTACCACCACATTCACCCCTTTCTTTAAAATTGACCCGGAGGGGGCAGTAACAAGGAATCACACCCACTATGGACATACAATATTTACAGGTTGAGACAATCCGGCAGCCGCCAGAGTCTCTGTGACTGTCGTAGGACTGGCTCCTGGCCACTGGTCAGAGAGGAAGTGGGGGGCCTGGGGGCAGGGGTGTGTGTGGCTGGTGTGGTGCCACGCAGAAGGGTGGCCTGGGGGCTGGGGTTGACATATGCGGGTTGGGGGAGGGCGGGTTCGTCTGATGCCAAGTCCCTGGTTGAGACGGTGTCCTCCCTGCCACTGCCGAACCTAATGTAAGTGTAGTTATGGTTTGCATGAAGGAGGAAAACCTGCTCTACCTGGGCAGAGGGTAGTGTGGGAAAGTTGTTATTCTGGCTGGACCTCTGTGACTAGTGGTGTTTGTGATAAAGTTATAAAGTTATAAATGACTTGGATGAAAAAGTAGGTAGGTGGGTTAGTAATTTTGTAGATGACAAATTTTCAGGGTGTTAAATAATGTGGCATGCTTGCTTTCACTGAGTCCATTGGGTTTAAGAGTCAGGAAATGATGTTAAAACTATATAAACTTTTGGTGGTAGTGGTGCACTTGGAGTATTGTGTGCCATTTTGATGATCCCATTACAGGTAGGATGTGGAAAATTAGGGAAAGGATACAGAAGATATGAGAAGGTATGAGCTATGAAGACAGGTTGGATAAATTTGGGTTGTTCTTTCTTTAATGTTAGAGGTTCTGATAGAAGTTTACAATGTTATGAGAGGCAATCGATGGGAATACATAGTCACAATGTTTTTTCTCCCGTGGTGAAAATGTCATGTATTTAAGGTAAGGAGCAAGAGGGGTGAAGTTCAAAGGAGATGTGTGAGGCTAGTTTATATTTCACATAGGATTTTAGGATTTTAAATGCCTAGAATGGACTGCCAGAGTAGTGGTGGAAGCAGATTCAATAGTAATGTTTGGCTCAGAAATGTGGGCCAAAACCCTGTTTCTGTAATCTACTATTGTATGTGCTATGTATCTACTAGTATTTTCTCCTACAAGGCCTCTAGGATATTACATATTGATCCAATATACTTGTAGTAAAAAGTGTTATTCTGCAGAAAGTTTTTTGCTGATGGATAATTGGTGTTGAAAAGTACAATTGAAAAGAATATTGCACACCAATGAGGCTAGGCCCATCCCATCGACATGGGGAACAAGCTCAACATCTGCACATATTGACACTTGGTGTTGTCGGACTCTGGCTTTAACTTACTCTTAATTTAGTCTATGTGTAGTCTGAGTCCAGCGCGTTCTTTGAATGAAGTGATAGGAGAAGGTATTCGGTTCAACAGTCAATTTATTACACAGCACAAGAATAAAACTTAACAGAGCTCTGGGTCACTCATTAGTTCATAGGTCACCTGCACAGTGAGCTACTCCCCAAGACTGACCCCTATTGTCCAGTTGGTTCAGTTTATATAGGTCAGCCTTATCATACAGAACAAAAGTTGGCTTCCTTTGCTAGATTTCATTATCATACAGAACAAAAGTTGTCTTCCTTTGCTAGATTTCATTATCATACAGAACAAAAGTTGTCTTCCTTTGCTAGATCTTTTTGCATAAGGGTTATCACAAGTCATCTCCTGTTTTGCAGATATCTGGGGTGTAGCACTCCCATCTTAATCCTCCAGGCCAGACTATCCCGTTGTGTTGATCAGAAATTAATTCATCCCCAGATATTTCTAATCACCATTCTGTTCTTGTCCGGCCAATTTCTGCTGTTCTCTTTAACACCTCCTCCTGCCTTAATCTTCCTCCTAGACTTGTTTTCTATTCCCTTTGTTTCTTACAGGCCATTCTTTGTTCTGATCTGGCCTGTGTCTCCTGTGCTACTCACCACCTCCTTTAGTTTGAGCATTCCTCCTAAATCGTTTTATGCATTTCCTATCCCTGTATTTTGGAGAGACCATTTTGTTCAGCCAACTTTGCTCCATGCTGTGATTGCCACTTAATCACATTCCTTTTTCCCTGAACCATGCAGTAAATATACACTTATTAATTAATCATTTATTTCATACTGTTTTAACCCCTAGATTTCAACAGTCCCCCTTTTGGTCTCATGAAAATGAGTCCAACCACTTGTTACCTTATTAGACCGAGACCTCAGGAGTTATTGCAAGGGCCGGCATCTCTGACCTCTTGTAGTCACTATACTCTTGGGAGGGCAGTAGTGACAAATACATGCCTTGGGGTCTGGGGATGTCTCTCTGTGACAACGCTCGTTGAATCAGGCACTGGAGGCAGGGAAGGATGCACGGGATCAGGACCAACGCCAACACCACAACTCCAGCAACTAGCACTGCAGTCTGTATCCATCCCCAGGCTCCAGAGAACAAGTTTCCCAGCCAGGAGCTGCCCCAGGGTCGCCAGTTCTGCACTGGGACATGAGCTAATTTGCGAATGCCAGATGAAATCTCTTTTACTGCTTGCCCATTGTCATCGATTTTTAAACAACAATTAGTGAGATTCAATTTCCCACACACACCCCCTTCAGTGGCTAACAAGTAGTCTAAAGCTAAGCGGTTCTGAAACACCGTGGCCCTAATCTGTTGCTGCTCTTCTGCCAACAGATCAAGGGCTGCGGCGGTGTCATTGGTGATAATTTCCAAAATAGCTTGTAAACGAATCAGACGGTTTAACATGTAAATTGGGGTTCGATATCCCCAGGACCCATCCTGTGCCCAAGTGGCAGGTCCATAATAAGAAATAATGCGCTCTGGAGGCCAGTCCTCTCCCCACTCACCGATCTTTAAATCCCTCTTCTGGCGGAGCCCCTGATATACACGCGCTGCTAACTGATGGGAGTCGTTCTGTGGTAACAGCACAAATTGTGGTTGAATGATACCTACACAGCACGTTCCCCTCCAGTCTGGCTCCAAAAAAGTGTAAGACGTATTCCCACAAATCCAATATAAACCCTCTGGGGCAAATCCGTGTGGATAGGGATGAGCCCAAAATTGTCTGAGTGAGGGAACCCCTTCATATGGATTAACGCCCGTGCAATTCCATACCCCTTTCCCACGGGAGTTATCTGTTATAGGTCTACAATGTGTTACCTTCTGTGGGGACAGGAACCACCGGGGTCGCTGAGGATGCCATCGAGGGAACTTCCCCAAGATCTTAACCCTTGTGCACCTCGAATCTCCTTTATAATGCTTGCCTTGCTCCTTCCTGATACATTCCTCTCCTAATGGGTGATTAGCTAGATGCCATGTCTGGCGGGGGCGCGTTTCATCTGCCGATCCGTGAAAACTCATCAACTCCCATACATCCAGGGGCTCCCCGCTCCATGGTCATGATCCATCTCTTGTGGGTCCCCCACATACCCAACAGTTTTTAACCCCCAAGAGTTCTGCCGTAGTTTGGCAAAGGTCTACCCATCTGTTGTCCCCTACTCTGTGAGTGGCAGCCTGGCGTTTAGCGTTGGCATAGATATCCCCCTTATCTCTGTCCCATACGTATGGTTGTTTTCTCTTTTGCCACATGGGGTCCCACTGTATCCTCTGAATGGGAATTGAGCCCCCTTTCTCCTTATCTTGGTCTCCCTCCGGGGTACAAAACCATGTTACTCCTTGGGGACAGCGGTCTCGATTTGACGTGAACTGTAAAGAGCCCTTATTGAATTTAACATCATACACTTGTCCATTATGCACACACTTACGTCCCGTGTGAGTCCCCACACAGTGTTCAGGAAAGTTAGTCCAATCAGCAAAGTACTGTTCTTTTTCGTTGTGTGACCCCCAGGCCGAGTGCACACACTTTGTACAGTGGTTTTCTACTCCAGCCCCTTCAAGGGCTCGGAATACCAGTACCCATAGTCCCCACATAGTATTCATCCCAGCTCCTTTCATTGTTTTGATGCCAATAAATTGATTATGCCGTCAACCACTGATACACAGTCACTGTAGTCCAATAGTCTCTTTAAAAAGGGACGTTAAGTGTTCTTAGTCCGTGGTTGCTTCACAGGTTCTCAGTCACCTCCGTTCGAATCTGTTCCAGTGTCCGTGTCGGTGGGTCCGTTGCTGCACACTGACTCCAATGATACCACGTCTCGCCTTTTCCTTGTAGTCGAACCGTGTGGGACGTCCTCTCCACCACTCTGTAGGGTCCTGTCCACCTGGGCTCCGTCCACTTTCTTTTGATGACCTTTAGCAGAACCCACTCCGCGACTGAAGGTATCAGTGTTTCCCCTTCTCTGTTGGGACTTGTGACCTGTTGTGAAAAATCTGACACCAGAGCCGTTAGTTTTTCATAATAAAGCTTGCATCCCATTGAGCTTACCTCATTCTTCGTAGTCTGAATTCCGGCTCCCGGTCCTGGAAACTGGTGCCCTGTTTGTAGTTCATATGGAGTAAATCCTGTCACAGAACTTACCGAACTCCTTATTGATATTAATGCCAGGGGCAATGCATCCACCCAATTTAGTTTGGTCCGTGCCTGTATTTTCCCGATCTTACTTTTTATTGTTTGGTTCATCCTCTCCACTTTCCCTTGGGATTGCGGATGGTACACCGTTCCAAAGGCATGTTTCAATCCCAACATTGCTTCTACCTCCTGTAGATTATTATTCTTAAAATGACTTCCATTATCAGACCTGATTTTTCTAGGAAATCCGTGTCTCGGAATATACTGGTTGATCAGGAATTTACATACCGTCCTTGCATCTTCTCTTTTGGCAGGGATTGCCTCCGGCCACCCTGTGAACACATCTACTGCTACTAAGAGGTATCGATAGCCACTTACCCTCTCAATCATGTCCGTATAATCAAGTACGATTTCCTGCCCTGGTAACTTAGGTAGCGGGAACTGACCTTCATGTGGCTTTACAGTCGCCTTTACATTGAAAGCTATACATACATCACACTCTCTAATATGGTTCTCCACCATCGCCGGCAGGAAGGGGTGCCACCAATGTATCAAGTACCTTATCATCTGCTTCTTTCCACAGTGTGTTAGCCCATGCGCCTCCTCGAGGAGGGGTTTCATGAGTCCAGATGGTAAAACTGGCCTCCCGTCTATCGATCTCCATAGTGCTTGATCCTTGGTTGCCCCCCTTTCCTCCCATACCATCCTTTCCTGAGGTGATGCCTTTGCTTGTTCCTGTACTATTACTTCTACCCTACACGGTGGTAATAAGTCATGTGCTGTTCTGTCTGCCTGTATCATAATAAACTGAGGGCCGTATCCTGCTGCCCTTTTAGCGGCCATGTCCGCTTCCTGATTTCCCCGAGCCACCATCGTATCTGTTCTATCATGTCCTTTACATTTAAGAACTGCTAATGCCCTTGGTTTCAGGAGGGCCTCAGCCAGTTTCCTAACATCCTTCTCGTGTTTAATTGGGGTCATTGCTGCTGTTAAAAACCCACTTCTAATCCATTGACTAAGTTCAACCTGAATTGTCCCTACCACATATGCCGAGTTTGTATATATATTGACCTCCTTCCCTTCTGCCCATTCTAATGCTGCTATCATTCCCTGTAGTTCTGCGAGTTGTGCTGACTCCTTTCCTCTCACTGTCCCTGTAATGATTTCTTCAAATCCTCCTGTAGATTTTCGTACCACCGCATAGGCAGCTTTCAATCCATCCGTGGGGTGTCTGTAACAACACCCATCTGTAAACAAGGTTTCATCTGGTTCTCTTAAGGGTGTAGCCTGTAAGTCAGGTCTTATTTTAATATCCTTCACTACCCTCTTCTCACAACAGTGTGGTTCTCCCTCTCCCATATTGTCTGCCATGTTAATGCCTTCATGGGTAAATGTAACATTTGGAGCATTCAGGATCTTTTCTAGTCTCGTCTGCCTTAGTGAAGTCATTGTAAATGCTGTCGAGCTCACAAATGCTACAATGCTATGTGTTGTTAATACCGTCAGGCCATGTCCCATTACTATGTGTGCCACCTTTTGTAAAATCTTTGCTACTCCCGCTGCATGTCTCGTACATGGTGGGTGTCTGTCTTCCGTTGGGTCTAGTGTGATACTCACATACATGAGCACACATCTTCCACCCCCTTTTTTCTGAAAAAGAACACCATCAATTGTGTGTGCTTTTTCAGAAACATCCAAAAAGAAAGGCAGTTTATAATTTGGAATCGCCAAATCTGTAGCTGTTGTAAGAGCTTGCTTCAATAGAATAAAACTCATCTCAGCCTGTGCAGTCCAATCAAGTGTAGCTCCCAGGTTCCTCATCCCCTGATCATTCACCAAAGTTCGCAGTGGATGTGTCAACTCACCATACGATGGGATAAACTGCCTACTATAACCTGACAAACCCAAAAACGAAAGCATCTCTTTAACTGTCTTTGGTTTTGTATGATGTAGTATCGCTGTTCGATGTGCAGGGGAAATCCCTGTGCCTTTCGCTGAGACCATTCTCCCTAAAAAGGTGACCACCTGCCTGCAGCATTGCAGCTTTGAGCGAGAGACTTTAAAGCCTGCCTTGAACAGCTGCACTAGCAGGAGACAGGTGGCCTCCAAACAGGAAGTATGATCAGGTGCTGCTAATAGGATGTCATCTACATACTGGATCAGAACTACCCCACCTGGCAGTGCTAGCCCCCCCAGCTGTTCTTTCAACACCTGATTGAAAATCCCTGGAGATAAAATAAAGCCCTGTGGAAGCCTAGTATACCGCAACTTTCTACCTCTATACGTGAACAAAAACACATCTCTTAATGGTTCTGCCAGCGGCAAGCAAAAGAAAGCATTCGCTAAATCTATGCAAGAGAACCACTTGTGGTTGGGGGTTAAAGCAGTCATGGCAGTATATGGGTTTGGTACTGGAACTGTGGGTGTTCTCACAATACCATTGATGCGCCTTAAGTCATGGGCCATCCGATATTTGCCCGTGTCTTGTTTAGGAACCGGTAAAATGGGTGTATTCCAACTAGAACGCGAATGTTCCAACACCCCTGAATACATAAGGCCATCAATGGTCTTTGCCAAACCTTCCTCAGCTTCAGGTTTGTGGGGATACTGCATCTGCCAAATAGGGGTGTAATCTGACAATTCGAAGGTTATGGGATCAACCTGCTGACAAAAACCCACATCTGCTGGTCCCACTGACCACAGGTTCTCAGGGAGAGAATCTAGCATAGGGGCCGAGTCGGGGTGATCCATCTTCTCTCTACCATGAAAGCGTTCAATCTGTCTATGCTCAAGGAGGACTTGATCATATGTTGGAGACAAAATTTTGTATGCCTGACCAGATGAGGAGAACTGCACTGTCGGTATTTGGGTGTCAGACCAGTCACTTAGGGACCTCAAGTTCCGACACATCGGTCCCAAATCTTTTGCCTGATGAGTAGTGCCAATTGCAAGGGTGACATGAGGAATGGCCTCACCTGCCATCTCATACCATTCCAGCTGTTCAGATGTCAGTGCCTCCACAGCGGCCACTCCCTCCTTTCCTACCACTATGTAGTCCGAATTAATTTCCCATTGCCTGCCCTCTACCTCTTCATAAAAGGCATGCTGATACATTTCATCCCCATCCCTATCGTAAAAGAGGGTCATATGGGGAGGGTCCGAGGGAGGGGTATACGGGTGTAACGTCTGGATCCACGGCTTCCATTGATTATAAAGTTTTAGCAGCCCTCCCTTCTGAGGGTCCTCTGGTTGCAACAACCCCCAGTAAATGTCAGCCCATTGTCCCTCAGACGCGGATCCTCCAGCTGCCGCCAACAACATCTGAGAACTGGAATGCAGTGTAGTTAATGAACAGTTCATAGAATATCCATTTGGAAAGGTGACCTCTATTCCGCTGGGTCCACAAAGGATCGATGCTCCGCACTTGACCAAATATTGGCAGATCTTTCCCATCCACGCTCCACCTCCCTCAGTTGGAGGTGGCATTTTATCCAAAATACAATTCATGTCGGTGAATGAGAAGGGTTGATACCTCTCCCCAATTTGCGGACCCTTATAAATTAGCGGCATCTGTCTATACCTTTCTGGAAGCCGTACTTCCTCCCTGTCCCGCAACGCATATCCCAAAGGGGAACGAGGGTAATCCTGACTCTGTCTTCTATGTGTGATCATGCTTCCCCTGATCATGACTGGCTGTTCCTCCTCTTCATTCTCAACACTCACACTAGCTAGATCAGTATCCTCGTTCTGCTCTCTCTCCTGTTCCCATCTGACACTCGCTGGGTCATTTCCCTTCCTATTCTCCTTTTGTCCCAGCTCTCTCTCATCTGTACTTCCCAAGCCCCTACTATTTTTCCTTACTGCACATCTATCGTTCTGTACTTCGTGCACCCACTCTTTTGTTTCCTCCACTCTCTCCTGTGCAACTCTCTTCAGTCTCTCCATCGCCTCATGTAGTTCTGGACCTGTTAACTCAGTGACATTCACTATTCCCTCACTTATCTGCATCGCTGGCATTTGGGGAATAGGATAAGGTGGTGGCAATGTCTCCGGTAACTCTGGATATAACGGGGCTGACGGCTTCACCTCCCCCATATTCTCCTTAGTGTTATGGGATCCCTGTTTAATATCATGTTGAAGGTTCGCTTCCACAGCCATGCAAGCCAATGTCATAATGTGTAAATCTGCCCTTCTCTGTTCCTTCACTTCTCTCTGTTGTTTAAACCTTCTTCTATTCCATATAGATCCTTGTCCTTTTGCCTCATGTTCCTGTACCTCCTTGGCTGCTTCCCTCTCTGCTTCTCCTAAGTACAGTACCAGCCGGATTTTTTCAAACCCTTGTGGTACCTTCCCCTGATTCTGCAGCTCTCTCCATATCTGTTCGTATCGTGCCATAGCCTGTACCTCCTCTCCCTTCGGTAATCCTCCCAGTAATTGATTCCTTGTTTTTTCCCACTGTCGGTTTACAGATGGGGGAACCCCTCTATCTCCCCCGAGCTCTTGCCCTACATCCCTATTTACTCCTTCCATCTTCGTTCTGATCTTTAACCCTTTAGACTTCGTACTTCACTGGGTCTCTCCCCTGGTAGGATTTTGACACCCTGCAATTTACTTCGTCCCTTCTCACGTTATTATGAACACCAGCAGCACACTACACACGATCCTTAAACAAATACTTATTATAAAGTATTATGATACACTAGACGATTCCTAAACAGATACTTATCCACTATAGAAGCAAATAACTATAAAACAATACACCTTATACAGATACTGATTATCCACTACTATGGTATACGATCCTTAATCAAATACTTATTACACACTATGAAAACAAATAACCATCACAATGCACCTTATACAGATACTTATACACTACTATGGCACACGATCCTTAATCAAATACTTATTACACACTATAGAAGCAAATAACCATCACCATACACCTTATTCTAATTGGCCAAGTGTCTAAAGCTATCTCTCGAGATCGCTACGAGGGGACTCCAACCCCGTTCTACTAGGAGGACTCCAACCCCCTTCTACTACAGGGGACTCCAACCCTGTTCTACTAGGAAGACTCCAACCCCCTTCTACTACAGGGGACTCCAACCCCGTTCTACTAGGGGGACTCCAACCCCATTCTACTAGGGGGACTCCAACCCCCTTTTGTTTTATTCTTTGGCTTTAACGAGGGCTTTTGCAGAGTAGTGACAACACACAATTTATCTTTGCCAATAGCAGAACTTCGTTAAAACAGGCGTCTGCTTACCTCCCTTTGTAGGATGGTCACTTGTTGTTATCACCACACCACAATCGACCGGTGTTTCGTATCTTTTTCTTCCGTCACTTCTCCATCTTCATCACGTCGGGGTCACCAAATTGTCGGACTCTGGCTTTAACTTACTCTTAATTTAGTCTATGTGTAGTCTGAGTCCAGCGCGTTCTTTGAATGAAGTGATAGGAGAAGGTATTCGGTTCAACAGTCAATTTATTACACAGCACAAGAATAAAACTTAACAGAGCTCTGGGTCACTCATTAGTTCATAGGTCACCTGCACAGTGAGCTACTCCCCAAGACTGACCCCTATTGTCCAGTTGGTTCAGTTTATATAGGTCAGCCTTATCATACAGAACAAAAGTTGGCTTCCTTTGCTAGATTTCATTATCATACAGAACAAAAGTTGTCTTCCTTTGCTAGATCTTTTTGCATAAGGGTTATCACAAGTCATCTCCTGTTTTGCAGATATCTGGGGTGTAGCACTCCCATCTTAATCCTCCAGGCCAGACTATCCCGTTGTGTTGATCAGAAATTAATTCATCCCCAGATATTTCTAATCACCATTCTGTTCTTGTCCAGCCAATTTCTGCTGTTCTCTTTAACACCTCCTCCTGCCTTAATCTTCCTCCTAGACTTGTTTTCCATTCCCTTTGTTTCTTACAGGCCATTCTTTGTTCTGATCTGGCCTGTGTCTCCTGTGCTACTCACCACCTCCTTTAGTTTGAGCATTCCTCCTAAATCGTTTTATGCATTTCCTCTCCCTGTATTTTGGAGAGACCATTTTGTTCAGCCAACTTTGCTCCATGCTGTGATTGCCACTTAATCACATTCCTTTTTCCCTGAACCATGCAGTAAATATACACTTATTAATTAATCATTTATTTCATACTGTTTTAACCCCTAGATTCCAACAGTTTGCACACTCCATCTCTACACAGAGCTTGATGAGAGCCACATTGGGTACACTTTTGTCATGGAAATTAACTTAAAGACAGAGACTTTGGGATTTGCTTTAAGAGTTTATTAACATAATACCACCGCGGAGAGAGTGGAGCAGCAGCCTTCACCACCATCAGAACTCTAAATTTCAACAACAATAAAGTTTGTATTTATACAGGAAAACAGATAAACTGGCATGATACATCTTACATTCCTCCATTAAATGTCAAATAAATCTTTCCAATATTTGTATCAATTAATCTTTGAGCACAGCTTAATAATTCTCTTTTCTGTATTATCAGGACTCAGGAGTTACTCCAGACACCTCCCGACCCTAGTTCCCAAAGACCTTTGGTATCGTGCTTATCACTCAAGGCTACTCTCAACTTGCATCAGCAGTTTTAAATTCATCTTACTTCTTCTTCTTTGGCTTGGCTTCGCGGACGAAGATTTATGGAGGGGGTAAAAAGTCCACGTCAGCTGCAGGCTCGTTTGTGGCTGACCAGTCCGATGCGGGACAGGCAGACACGATTGCAGCGGTTGCAAGGGAAAATTGGTTGGTTGGGGTTGGGTGTTGGGTTTTTCCTCCTTTGCCTTTTGTCAGTGAGGTGGGCTCTGCGGTCTTCTTCAAAGGAGGCTGCTGCCCGCCAAACTGTGAGGCGCCAAGATGCACGGTTTGAGGCGTTATCAGCCCACTGGCGGTGGTCAATGTGGCAGGCACCAAGAGATTTCTTTAGGCAGTCCTTGTACCTTTTCTTTGGTGCACCTCTTACTTCTTAATAGTAAAGTATCACATCATATACTAGTTTTAGCCATTTCAGGCACAATTTTTAATTCCCTTTTTCTGGAGACAATATTACGACCCTACAGACATGATCTGTTCTGATCTCCAGATAGAAACCTAAGATACCTTGGGTGACTGCCATGCTTCAAGAAGGAGATAAGGGTGGGGGAGTCGCGTGATGGAGTAGTGGCCAGTCGAGTCGAACCAGCCTTCTCCAGAGAAAAGGAAAAAAATCTGAACAAAACAGAGCCAATCAAACAGAAAACAAGAAAAAGAGGATAAAGTAACCAGGAAATGGCACCGAAAAGAGAGAAAGCCAGAATGACAGAGAAAAAAGAAGAAAGAAAATCCCCGAAAAAGAAAGAAGATGGCCTTACCTGCACATGGGAGCAGGGAGCCACCGTGAAGGGGATCATCCAACCCCCGTAGCTGGTAGGTGCCTGGAGGAGCTGCGATCTCCCGACCGACGGACTACAAAAATGGCTATCGGAGCCAGACAAAGACGCGCAACTGCTCATACAAAAGAAGACGGCGACAAGAGGGGGGCCCAGCTGAGGGATGCCCAGCTGAGGGATGCCCAGAGTCGGGAGGAACAGGACAGGAGCGAGCAACAATATGAGGAGCAGGAAGGGGGCGATGGGCAGCAGGGCATCCAGCAACAGGATGTCCTGCAGCAGGGGACCCAGCAACGAGAGGCCCTGCAACTGGAGGCCCAACAACGAGACAGGAGTGGCTCACCAGAAAGAGCTGAAGATAAAACACCAGAGAGGAAAGAAGAGACACAGAGAAGAGAGGAAGAAGTAACAGATACAGAAAAAGAAAAGCAAGAAGACCAAGGTCTACACAGGAAAGAAAGTAAAGGAAATAGATAGACTATAGATAAAGACTTTTTTGAAGACCATATGAGGTCATTAAAATAAATATTAACACTTGAATTTAATACAATTAAAAGGAAAATGGAAAGAGCAGAAGACAAAATGCAAAGTGTAGAGTTGCCCATTGTAGAAATAGGGAAAAGAGTAGAAAATGTGGAAGAACGAGAGAGCTGTAGAAATGGAAATAAATGAATTAAGAGGAAAGAGACAGAGAAATCAAGGAGACACAAGATTTGTTATCCCAGAAAATTGACATGTTGTAAAACTATAGTAGGTGCAATAACATAAAAATAGTGGGCCTGAAAGAAGGCGAAGAAGGGACAGACATGCAGGAATGTATAAAAAGATGGATCCCGAAGGTGTTGGGAGCGACAGATCTAAAGAAGAAATAGAAATAGAAACGGCACACCGAGCACTGGTCCCGATGCTGCAACCACACCAAAAGCCGAGATCCATTTTGATTAAACTTCTAAGATACACAACAAGAGAGAACATACTGGTATGGGCAAAGAGTAAAGTAAGAGAAAACAAACAGCTGTTGGAATATAAGGGACAAAAAATATTTTTTTACCCAGACATAAGTTTTGAACTTTTAAAGAAGGGAAGGAGTTTAATATGGCAAAAACAATTTTGTGGAAGAAAGGCTATAACTATGTGCTGCGACACCCAGCAGTCCTTGAAGTATTCATCCATGGGGAACAGAATAGACTGTTCTCGGATCCAAAGGAAGCCCAAGGATTCGCAGAACGTTTGCAGGATAGGAAGCGAGATGAGGAGGAGTAACAAGAAAAAAGACTGGCAAGAAAATGTATAAAAATACATAGTAATATAAAAGAGAGAAAATATAAATACAGAGGTTTAACGTTGAAAAAGAGAAGGGAAAGGGAGGGAAAAAAAAGAGAGCTTTGTTATATGTATAGAAAATGAATAGTGTTTCTCAGGGGGGGGGGCTGGGGAGGGGGGGGAAACCTGATACTGTGAAATCGGTTGATGCTTGCGAGTATTATCACAAAGCAAATGGAAAGGGGAGTTGTGGTTGCCTGGCAAGGGATTAAGGGCAACCCAAAGTGGTGGGGGGGGGGGGGTGTTCAATGTTATTTGGGGTAAAAGTATACTTTGTGTTATTTGTTGTGGGGATTTTTGGGGTATTTTGTGTTTTAAGCTTGTTGTCGTATATTGAGAAAAATAAGGAAAACTTAAAAAACAATAATGGAAGAAAGGAGATGGGGGAGCCGAGGAGGCAAAAAAGTGAAAACAAAGGTATAAGATGGCTATGTTGAACTATATGAACATAAATGGAATACATAACCAAATTAAAAGGAAGAGGCTACTAACACTACTCAAAAAGGGAAAAATAGATAGAGCATTTGTACAGGAAACATATCTAACTAAGGCGGAACATAGCAAATTGAAGAGAGACTGGGTAGGACACGTTGAGGCAGCATCATACAATTCAAAAGCTAGGGGTGTAGCCATACTAGTAAACAAAAATGTACCAATCAAGATAAAGGAGGAAATAGCTGACCCAGTGGGAAGGTACGTAATGATAAAGTGTCAGATATACTCAGAATGTTGGAATTTGCTCAATATTTACGCGCCTAATGAAGAAGATCAAGAATTTATGCAAGTTATCTTTTTGAAGTTAGCAGATATGCAGGGAAACATTCTGATGGGGGGTGGGGGATTTCAACCTTAATTTGGATCCAGTGTTGGATAAAACTGGAAAGATAACAAACAAAAAGAATAAAGTAGTCAAATTTATCCTTAAGTCGATGCAAGAAATGAAACTAATTGATATATGGAGGAGGCAACATCAAAAAGAGAAGGAATATTCATACTACTTGAGTAGGCACATGACATTCACAAGGATAGATACGTTTTTGTTGTCGGCCCAAATTCAAGGGAGAGTGAGGAAAACTGAGTATAAAGCTAGACTACTTTCTGATCATTCACCCCTACTATTAGCAATAGAACTGGAGGACATCCCACCAAAGGCATATAGATGGAGGTTAAACCCCATGCTACTCAAAAGACAGGAATTTAGGGAGTTTTTTGAATGCCAAATCAAAACATACTTTGAGATAAACACAGACTCCATAAAAGATAAGTTTATACTATGAAATGCAATGAAAGCCTTCATTAAAGGATATACAATAAGCTATGTAACTAAGATGAAAAAAGAATACAACCGGGAAGTAGATCAGTTGGAAAAGGAGATAGCAATTATAGAAAAGGAATTATTGAAAAGGGAGGATATAAAGAAAAAGAGAGTTGGTGGACAAAAAAAAAATATTACAAACTTACAAGGTGGAGAAGAATATAATGGAAACAAAACAAAGGTATTACGAATTGGGAGAAAAAATACATAAAATATTGGCCTGGCAACTTAAAACAGAGCAAGCTAAAAGAACTGTATTGGCGACAAGGAAAAATTATAAACAAATCACATACAACCCAATAGAGATGAATTAAAACTTTAAGGAATTTTATAAGCAACTGTACCAAACCGAGAACGAAGGAAAAAATTATAAAATAGATGAGTTTTTAGCTAAAATCGAATTGCCGCAACTGCAAGTAGAGGACCAAAGTAAACTGTTAATACCGTTTGAAATAGAGGAAGTACAGGACATATTAAGAAAACTACCAAACAATAAAACACCACGGGAGGATGGATTTCCAATAAAATTTTATAAAACATTTAAAGAGTTATTAATCCCACCCCTCCTGGAAGTAATAAAGCAGGTGGAAGAAACACAAAACTTACCAGAATCATCCAAGACAGCAATAATCCAGTAATACCAAAAATGGGGAAGAACTCATTTAACACCAGCATCGTACAGACCAATATCCTTACTAAATGCAGATTATAACATAATAGCAAAATTATTAGCAAACAGATTGACCAAGTGTGTACCAAAATTAGTAAAATAAGACCAAACTGGATTTGTCAAGAAAAGATGAACAGCAGATAATGTTTGTAAATGTATTAATTTAATTCATGCAGCTCAAGGGAATAAAAGACCAATGATGGTGATTATGTTAGACGCAGAAAAAGCCTTTGACAGGGTAGAGTGGAACAACTTATTTAAAGTGTTACAGAAATTTAAACTTCCGGTAAAATATATTAATTGGATCAGGGCATTATATAATGGGCCGTTGGCAAAAGTAGTGGTAAATGGATATGTATAGAGCCAGTTCAAAATGAGCAGATCAACTAAGCAAGGATGCCCATTGTCCCCATTATTGTTTGCCTTGGCAATTGTGAAAAATGGCTGAAGATGATTAAACTAGCACCTCTCTGCAAAGGGTGATAGAATCTGAAATATGTAGATTAGAGCATGAAAATAGACAGCAGTGACTAATGGGCCCCTTTCTTATCAGAAACCTCAAGGATGAAGGAATCTGGTTTGGACTGGCACAGTACCCCATATTCACCATTGCACTTGCTTAACAAAGACATGAATATTAACTTAGACAACCCTAAGGATGGGACTGCCTAATTAACATAACATGCGATATATGATGAGGGAGGGACTGTGTGGTATCTGCAGGGATGGAAGGGAAAAGGGGAAGGTTGTAAGGTATTGAAATTCCATTGGAAGAGACTAAATGAAGGTGTGGTGATGTTGAGCGCGGGACTGTACAAATGAGTGACGATTCTGGACCTCCAGCGTGTCTTGGGACTAAGAGATACCCGGCTCTGCAGACCCAAAATAAATCCGAACCTGTTCTCCAGGACTTTGTCTCCAGAGTAGTGATTGTGAACTATTTATATTTCACAAGCTTGGAGACTCGTCCGGGATCGCAACTCCCACCACTTGCCGACTGGCTATTGAAGAACGAGAAGGTGCACCCCACTGATTTCAGTGGTCTCTGTCAGCTTGCCGTCAGCGGTTTGAGCGAGTGATATCCGAACAGGAGACTTTGGAGAACAGGATGAAGGGGAACTCCAGTAGGAGGAGTGGAACAGGACACAGGGGAACTCCAGTAGGAGGAGTGGTTCGGTCGGGGAATTCTTGTGCACGAGACCCGGGTAAGAAAATTGACTATTAAGTATTACTTGGCCGACCAGGATAGTCTGTCAGGAGTGTGTGATCTGACGGGGAGAAAAATGGGTAATCAGTGTACCAGGACTGATGAGTCACAAGAGAAGAAGGGACCCAGAGTGGGGGTCCCGGGGCTGACATTCCGCCAGATAGTCTGTTGGGGCAGATGTTAGGAAACTGGGGTCAGATGAAGATTGGCTATGTCAGAAATTAAATGTGTTTATAAATCAGGAAGAGTCAGATTATGCAGCGTGTTGGATCCGGGTGACCGAGTTGTTTAAGGTCACCACGAAAAATGAGGAGGCAGACGTACCTCCCTGATATCCTTTAAAGCACCTGCCCCCGCCGTATGACGGTCAGAGGAGAGGGGAGAATCACCAGGATGCTGGTGTTATCCCTCCCAAGGAACATCAACAGGTGAGGGGGGCCGACGGAGGGGTAAAGGCTTGTGCCCTGGAGCTGGAGGAGGCAGAACAGAAGAGCTCAGACAGGCAGGAGAAACATGAGAAAAAGAGATAGGCTTGCAGATTTCCAAACTAACGCTGTAAAACTGGCAGAAGGGGGACAATAAACCTATGATGTCCTCCAGAAAGAATGTGCATATAGAAAGGAACAGGACAGGAAAAATCAGGAAATGAAAAAAAAGCAAAGGGTAGGCAGGAGAAGCCTCCTGCACAGGAGGATAAACAAAGACTACATAGTCAAATAAATGGAAGTCCTAAGGCTGATGGGGGAGGGAGAGACGAGTGACCCCGAGTACTCCTCAGGGACCCCCTAAGGACCATCACTAGCATATCATCTGCCTGTATCTAGCCCCTAGCAGCGGTCCCCTCTGGGCCAGCAGTACCAAAAGTATTTTAGGATCCTGTTAGTGCTCGAACCCAGAGCCATGATAAATCATCTGGCTGCTGTAACAAAGAAATTAAGATTTAAAGTCTGTGGAAAATTCTAGAAGCTTTTGTTAAAACACGTTTGTCTGCATTTGGACAGTTTAAAAATTAAGCTATTCTCAGTGAGGACAGAGAAAACTCAGCAGAAAAACATAAGATTTTTGGCAAATTGGCAGGAAGCCCAGAAGAAGAGATAACGCAGCCAGTTTGTGCAGAATACTACAGAACACAGAACGAAGACAGCCTGGAATACTCTTAAAGGGGCCATGCAAGATACCAATTTGTTTGCAGTTTAAAGTTGAGCACATATCCATGATAAAGATGTGATTTCTTAACTTAATGAGGCAGTAGATAATGTAGCTAAAGTATCTAAAGGGATATCAGGATTGGGACCCCAAAGATTTAGTTCAACATGAGTCCTCCTCAACGAGCCTTATAACTTCCATTCAGAAGATTAGACTACGCCTCTGATAGAGAAATTGAGCGATGGAAATGTTCCAGTTGTTATTATGTTGATGTACTTGAGATTTGGGTAACCCCAACAAGCAGGGTGTTACTATTGTGGGAAAGTGGGACATTTCAAACAGGAATGTCCCGAATTAAAGAGGGAAAGGGATGATATCCCTCTGATGACTTTTGAGGAGGATTAGTGGGATCAGGGGTTTCTTCCTCCCAGGACCCACCGGGAACCTTTGATAAATTTCCAACAAAGAGGATGCTGTTTTTCTGGTGGACACAGAGGCCACTAGATCATAATTAAACTTTATTCCGGAGGAGTCACGTGATGGAGTAGTGGCTGGTCGGGGAACTCCAGCCCTCTCTGGAAAAGTTTAAAAAAAACACAGAAAACACAAAGGCACAAACATAAAAATTAAAATAAAGTGAAAGTAAAGGTGGGAAGAAAATGGCAGCGAAGAAAGAAAAGTTGAAAGCAACGGGAAGAAGAGAAGAAGAAAGAACGTCGGAAGAAGCAGGTGAAGGCCTTACCTGTCTGAGGAGGCCCACCGCGGAGAGAGAAGCCCGCTCCCTAAGGTCAGTTGAAGTCCCAAGCTCGGGACGACAAAAATGGCTCGCGGAGCCAAGTAAAAGTGCGCAACCGCGCATGACAAAAAAAACACTGACGGGAGGGGGGACCAGCTGAGGAGTTGATCTCCACAGCTGAGAATGACAGCTACAACACAACAACAGGAAGAGAACATAGAAAACAACGAGAACAAGAAAGAAGAGAGTAAAAAGAAAACAAGGAAACAACAGATGGCCAACTCAGAGGAAGAAGAAGAAGAAGAATATAGAGAAATGGAAGAAGAAGGGAAAGGCAAGACAATGCATTTTTTTTTAAAGAATATATGGAATCAGTAAAAGAATGGCAATTACAAGAATTTAGTGAAATAAAAAGAAGAATTAAAAGTACAGAAGAAAAAATGAATGGATTAGAGATGGTCATGTCAGATATAGGAAAAAGAGTGGACAAGGTGGAAGAACGAGAAACAGCCGTAGAAATGGAAGTAGAGGACTTAAAAGAGAAATTAGAAGAATCTAATAAAAAAGTTAAAGAGACACAAGAGCTGTTAGCTCAGAAGATAGATATAATGGAAAATTATAATAGAAGAAATAATATAAAGATAGTGGGCCTTAAGGAAGATGAAGAAGGCAAGAATATGAGAGAATTTATAAAAGATTGGATCCCCAGGGTCCAAGGAAGACCAGAATTACAGGAAGAAATGGAAATAGAAAGGGCACATAGAACATTAGCCCCGAAACCACAGCCGCAACAAAAACCAAGATCCATTTTAATAAAATTCTTAAGATATACAACAAGAGAAAATATATTGGAGAAAGCAATGAAGAAAATAAGAGAAGACAAAAAGCCACTGGAATACAAAGGTCAAAAAATTTTTTTCTATCCAGACATAAGTTTTGAACTCCTGAAGAAAAGAAAGGAGTTTAATACAGCAAAAGCGATCCTATGGAAAAAAGGACATAAATTTATGCTAAAGTACCCAGCGGTACTTAAAATAGTTATTCCAGGGCAGCAAAACAGACTATTCTCGGATCCGGAGGAAGCACGAAAATTTGCAGAACAACTACAAAACAGACAGAGAGATGAAGACATGTAACGAGAGTAAAAATGACCACAAACTATATGTATGTGTGTATATATATAATATGTGTGTATGTATATATGTGTGTACATGAGTGTATCCGTATTTAAAGGAAAATATATAGAGTAAAGATAAGAATTAATAAGGGAAAGAAAGGGAAGAGAGGAAGTAAGGAGGGAATTAAGAGAGTGACCTTTGCTATATATGAAAATTAAAATCATTTCGGGGGGGGCTGGGTGGGGAGGAGTTACGGTCACTGCGAAATCAGTTGACGCTTGCGAGTGAATTCGCAAATCCAAATGGAGAGGGGAGATGTGGTTGCCCGACAAGGGATAAAGGGCAACTCAGGAAGGGGAGGGGATAGTGGGGTTAAAGAAATTTTAGATAGGAGAATAAGGGAAATGTTTGATGTTTTAGAAATGTTGTCTTATAAAGTGTTCAAAACAAGAAAGCAGAAATGGATAAGAAGGAAAGGTGATGATGAGGAAATGGAAAGGGAAGATAAACAAAGTATGAAATGGCTAATTTGAACTATATGACTTTAAATATTAACAGAATACATAACCAAATCAAAAGGAAGAAACTGCTAAATTTACTGAAAAAAGAAAAAATCGATATAGCATTCGTGCAAGAAACACATTTAACTGAAATGGAGCACAAGAAATTAAAGAGAGATTGGGTAGGACATGTAACAGCAGCGTCATATAATTCAAAAGCTAGAGGAGTAGCTATATTAATAAGTAAAAATGCACCAATTAAAATAGAAGAGGAAATAATAGATCCAGCAGGGAGATATGTAATGATAAAATGTCAGATATATTCGAAGTTTTGGAATTTACTCAATGTATATTCACCTAACGAAGAAGATCAAAAATTTGTGCAAGATATTTTTTTGAAGATAGCAGACACGCAAGGGAACATACTAATAGGAGGGGATTTCAACCTTAATTTGGATTCAAACATGGATAAAACTGGGAAAAAAATTAACAGAAAGAACAAAGTAACCAAATTTATAATTAAATCGATGCAAGAAATACAACTTTTGGATATATGGAGGAAACAACACCCAAAGGAAAATGAATATTCATATTATTCGGGTAGACATAAAACATACTCAAGAATAGACCTATTCCTGTTATCAGCTCGCATGCAAGACAGAGTAAGAAAAACAGAATATAAAGCTAGAATATTATCGGACCACTCACCCCTGATATTGACAATAGAGTTAGAGGACATCCTTCCAAGAATGTATAGATGGAGATTAAACTCCATGCTACTTAAAAGGCAGGATTTTAGAGAATTCATTGAAAGACAAATTAAAATGTACTTTGAAATAAATACAGAATCAGTGAAAAATAAGTTTATACTATGGGACGCAATGAAAGCGTTCATCAGAGGGCAAATAATAAGTTATGTAACCAAGATGAAGAAGGACTACAATCAGGAAACAGAGCAGCTGGAAAGGGAAATAGTAAATATAGAAAAAGAATTAGCAATGAAGGAAGACACAACTAAAAGAAGAGAATTGGCAGATAAAAAAATAAAATATGAAACACTACAAACATATAAGGTGGAGAAGAACATAATGAAGACAAAACAGAAATATTATGAACTAGGAGAAAAAACGCACAGAATTCTAGCATGGCAGCTTAAGACAGAACAAACTAAGAGAGTGGTATTGGCATCAAGGAAAAAAGACAAACAAATCACATATAATCCAACGGAGATTAATGAAAACTTCAGAGAATTCTACGAACAATTATACCAAACTGAAAACGAAGGGAAAGAAGACAAAATAGATGAATTTTTAACTAAAATTGAACTACCAAAATTACAAATAGAGGAACAAAATAAATTAACAGAACCATTTGAAATAGTAGAAATACAAGAGATAATAAAAAAACTACCAAATAATAAAACACCAGGAGAGGATGGATTCCCAATAGAATTCTATAAAACATTTAAAGATTTATTAATTCCTCCCCTCCTGGAAGTAATCAGCCAGATTGATAAAGCACAAAGCTTACCAGATTCATGCAAAACAGCAATAATTACAGTAATACCAAAGACAGGGAAAGATCCACTCGCACCAGCATCATTTCGACCAATATCTTTACTTAACACAGATTATAAGATAATAGCTAAACTATTAGCAAACAGATTAGCCGACTATGTACCAAAAATAGTAAATCTAGGCCAAACTGAATTTATTAAAAAAAGACGAACAACAGACAATATTTGTAAATGTATTAACTTAATTCATGCAGTAGAAGGAAATAAAGCTCCAACAGTAGCAGTTGCTTTAGATGCAGAGAAGGCCTTTGACAGAGTAGAATGGAATTATTTATTCAAAGTATTACAAAAATTCAGTTTACCAGAGAAATATATTAATTGGATTAAAGCATTATATAAGGGACCATTGGCAAAAGTGACAGTAAATGGATATATATCAAAGCAATTTAACTTAAGCAGATCAACAAGGCAGGGATGCCCACTATCGCCCTTATTGTTCACGTTAGCTATAGAACCACTAGCAGAATTGATAAGAACAGAAAATAAAATAAAAGGGATAAAAATAAAAGACAAGGAATATAGAATCAGTTTATTTGCAGATGACGTTATAGTATACTTAACAGAACCAGAAAAACAATAAAAGAATTACATAAGAAATTGAAGGAATATGGAGAAGTGTCGGGATACAAGATTAACACAAATAAAAGTGAAGCAATGCCAATGAATAATGCGGATTTCTCAAAATTTAAGAAAGAATCACCATTTCGATGGCAAATGCAAGCAATACGATACCGAGGTATACAAATAAATAAAAACCTTGGCCATCTATATAAACTCAATTATTATCCACTAATGAAAAAATTACAGGATGACTTAGAGCAGGGGTGTCAAACTCAAATTCACGGAGGGCCAAAATTAAAAACTTAAGACTAAGTCGAGGGCCGAACTAAATATTTATTGAAAATTTTCAACAACATCTGCATGTTTTCTCTTCTTTCAACATATGTAATGTTAAACTTTTTCTTATTAAAATAAATGTTTAATAATAGTTTTGGATAAACTCTTTCCAGAAGCATTAACAAATGAGAAATAAAATATTCAATAAGTAATATTTCTCTATAGAGGATTTGTCAAATGTTGCTAGTGTGCTGTTGAATAGTAAAATCTGAGGGCTATTGAGAATGTGGGAGAATAACATGATTCCTGAAACAATCAAATGGGTGAC
The DNA here is from genome assembly GCF_036971445.1 of Narcine bancroftii. Lineage (NCBI taxonomy): Eukaryota > Metazoa > Chordata > Chondrichthyes > Torpediniformes > Narcinidae > Narcine > Narcine bancroftii. Next base: position 81,362,983 of record NC_091471.1, read on the forward strand.
TGATTGTGGGCATGAACTCTAGCAGGGTTATTTGCCATGCCCTTTTTCCATTGGTACAGATATCCTTTGATTTACACACTTTTCAAGTTTTATGCCTAATGAGCTTGTATCCAGGTGCAGGACCATTTTAAACCAGGAATATATTTATCACTGTGACATGAAACTATTGGAAGATCGTTTTATCCTGAGATTAAAGTTCATAATACTTACTCAGGCCTGTGTGCGGGAGGGCGGGGTTTGCGGGCGATCGGGTTGGACAACGACAGTGCGGGGGCATCGGCTCTCGCTGCAGGGCGGCATCTCGTCGGATCAGCGGCCCCGTCACCGTGAGTCGCGGGTCGGCCTGCGGCAACGGTCCTGGCGAGGTCAGGCCCCCCCTGAGTTTCTGCTGGAACCCCCTTTGACCTGCTGAGTTTCTCCCGGATCCTCCTTTGACCTGCTGAGTTTCTCCTAGACCCCCTTTGACCTGCTGAGTTTCTCCCTTCTGGTGTTTTAACAAGAACCACAGACTTTTGCTCATACATTGATATGGGGGATCAAGGGCCAAACATTTTCAGGTACCTCTCTGCTGGATAAAGGATATGATTTAACCCGCTGAGTTTCTCCAGTGTTGGGTTTTCACGAGGTAGAGTCAAAGGGCCGAAGGGCCTGTTTCTAATCTGTAATGTTCTACGGACCCTACTCTTCTTTCCGTGCCGGTTTCCCAGGACCTTTCCAGGGCAGTCTCCGCGCTCAGGACCGCGCTGCGATCCTGGTCAGCGGTGGAGGAGCAGGTGAGCGCGGCTAATCCCGATCCAGCCCAAGCCACTCCTGAGATTGGCGTGGGGTTCCACCCTACCTGACCAGCCTCGCTCTCCACGTGTACTCCGGGCACCCGCCGCTGGTCCGGTGGGAAGGCACAGGGCGGCCGGCGGCCCCATCGCCTGGCGGGGAGCCCCAATCTTCCCTCTGGCGTCCCGACTCCATCTGCAGCTCCAAGAAAAGCTGTGCCACTGGGGTTATGGGTGCTGGGAAGCGGCCTTGGCTTCCCTTGACACCGGCCAGGCCGCGCTGCGGTGGGGGGGTGGGTGGAGGGACACAACAGCGTGTTTATAAAATCACCCACCACTACTTTTCAAGGACCAGGATTTTTCTCTCTCTCTCTCACCCTGGGACACAGTGGTTACTGTGCATGCGCTATACTGGCGCGGCGGCCAGTGGGCCACCTCTAATACATTTTTGATATGATCTTGCGGGCCAAATATAATTATATCGCGGGCCAAATTTGGCTGACATGTGTGACTTAGAGCATTGGAAAGACTTACCATTAACACTAATAGGAAGGATAAACTGTATTAAAATGAACATTTTCCCAAGGATACAATACCTATTTCAGGCATTGCCAATACACTTGACGGAGAAATTCTTCAAGGAATTAAAGAAAATAATAAGGAAATTTTTATGGAAAGGGGGGAAACCGAGGATAGCACTAGATAAATTAACAGAATGGTATAAACAAGGAGGCTTAAAACTGCCAAACTTTAAAAATTATTATAGAGCTGCACAATTAAGATACCTATTAGATTTTTATCAAACAAGGGAAAAGCCAGACTGGACTAGATTAGAACTAGATAAAATAGGGGAGAAGATACCTGAATATATATTATATAAATGGGATGAAAAATTGGTACAACGTAGGAATTCTCCAGTATTACATAATCTGCTCAATATTTGGAAGAAGATTCATGTAGAAAGGAATAAAACAAATTACCAATTACCAAAACTAATACTGACGCAAAATCAGCTAATCCCTTTTACAATAGATAACCTTTCCTTTAGAGAATGGGAGAAAAAAGGATCAAAAGAATAGAAAATTGATTTTCAGGAAATAAATGATTATCCTTTGAACAAATGAAGGATAAATATAATATAACTCACGATACAGTATTGGCATACTACCAACTGAAATCCTACTTGAAGGACAAATTGGGAAGCAGTCTGAGGTTACCAGAGGGAAGTAATTTTGAATATGTGATTACAGACACAATGATAATCAAAAAATTTATAACAAATATGTATATTAAACTGCAAGAAAAGGAGAATGAGGGAATAAATGGTAAAACTAAACCAAAATGGGAACAAAAATTTAAACATAAAGATAAAGAAGGAAACATGGGAAAAGTTATGCTCTGGAACTATGAGAAATACAATAAACACGAGGTTACATATGATACAATATAACTGGATACACAGGCTATACATTACACCTCAAAAGTTAAATAAATGGGACCCAACAGTATATGACAGATGTTTTCGCTGTAAAAAGGAAATGGGAACAACAATTCATGCAATTTGGACATGTGAGAAAGTGAAAAAATTTTGGGAAGATCTAAACCAGATATTAAATAAAATCACAAAAAGCAATATACCAAAGAACCCAGAGATCTTCCTCCTAAGTAACATAAAAAAACAAAGAATTTGGACTTGATTTGGATGGTGCACAAAAAAGATTTGTTAGGATAGCCCTAGCTGTACCAAAAAAATGTATTATGTCAGCCTGGAAATTAGAAGATAACTTGAGAATACAACAATGGTATATAGAAATGAATAAATGTATTCCATTAGAAAAAATAACATATAATTTAAGAAATAATATTACAATATTTGAATAAATATGGGAGCCATATATGAAACACAATAGAGAAAACCTACCGGGGACATCTACCACCTAAAATGACAGAAGGAGAAGGAAATGAAAAGAAATGACTCAGTGGAATTTCTTGTTTATTTTTATTGAGTGACAACATTGTTTGGCGGGTTTAAGGTATCTTAGATTCTGAACTTTAAATGAATGGAGGGGAGGTAGGGAGGGTGGGATGGGAAGAGGGAGGGGGCAGAAAACGACACTGTATATATTTGAAAAGAAAAATGTATGTATCTTCATCAATGTGGTTCATAGTGTGAAAAATTAAAAAAAATTAAACAGGAAACTTTATACCGGAGGGAGTTAGATTCACTAGTCAACAATTAAAGGTATCAGGGGTAAAAGGAGAAGAGTTTTCTGTACCTATTTTGGGAGCCCATTATGATCGGAACAGATCATGAGGAAGTGATGTGGCAATTATTATACATTCAGGATATTGGGAGTAATCTCCTGGGTTACAACTGGGGTTAGAAAAGAGGGTAAAATATTTGGGACATTTAATAAGTAAGGGAAAAAGGAAAATGAGTCCCGAAAGGATTAAGGGGATATTGGAACTGGTTCTCCCAAAAACAAAGAAGGAACTAAGGAAGTTCCTGGAACTGATGGGTTATTGTCCACTGTGGATAGATTCATATGCACAAAAGACTAGAAACTTCTAGGATATTTCAAGAAACAATGCAAAAGTTAGAAATAAGATGGGATTTTCATACCCCATGGCATCCTCCTTCCTCAGGATGGGTAGAATAAATGAATCAGACATTGTCCAAATTGGTGCTAGAAACAAAGTTACTCTGGACTAAATGCCTGCCAATAGCACTACTGCGAATCCAAATAGCATCTCAAAGGAATGTCGGATTGTCCCCTTATGAGATGCTATTCAGACTGCCATTTTTGGGAAGAGAAGGGGAACTGCCTACTGTAGAAGTCACTGACAAATTTCGAAGGAACTATGTTTTGGCACTCGCTTCTTCATTTGTTCTTAGGAAAAAGAGTCTGTTGGCCCAGACACCTCCACTTGAATTTGCCATTCACAATATACAACCAAGTGATTGGGTTCTGGTTAAGACATGGAAGGACGCCAAGCTTCATCCATGTTTTTAACCCTCCTGACCACTGAGACAGTGATAAGAACTGCAGAAAAAGGTGGACACATCACACCAGAGTGAAAGGACCGGTGAGGACCCCTGCTGAGCTGCCAACATTGCACATACATCCAACCGAAAACCCGCTCAAGATCCAGTTGAAAAGACATTGATGGTCATCAGAACAGGACTTGGAATAGTACGTTAAATATCTATATACGACCCTCCTCCTTCGGTAGAAAGAAACATGAGATGGTGGTGGATATGCTGAATAGAGTTGGTAAGTGGAAACCAGCGTTGGGCTGATGGGATTCATACCCCAGTAAGGAGAGGATTGGAATCCATCGTCAAGCCCTCAGGGCCAGTAAAGTTCACCATTCCCATTCCCAAGAGTTCAAAACCGCAGGTGATACGTCTTGATGCTTGTAGTTTAATAAAATGTGGAAGGATCCAGAGTCAGAGATGATATAGCGTTCAGGAGAAATATATGTGTCTTAATAGATACTGCCCCTATTGGAGTGATGTATGGTGGACTACCCAGAAAATACTACTCGAAAGAGGTAAATGGGGAAAATTTGGAATGGGGATAAACACCAGTGGAAAGGACCTGTTGGCCTGTTGTTTTAGAATAATTGTAGAAGGATCAAAGACTAATCCAACTGATAGTACCTTCACAATAATGCCCATGGCGAAACCCTATACTTCACCCAATGATCCGAAAATAGTACAGGTAGAGGACTTTAAACGGATTATTGAGACAGGATATGGGGATGCAAATGCATGGGTAGAATGGGTAAAATATATGGTGAAGAGCTTAAATGAGCAATTGCTATGCATGTGCTTCTGGACGTCCGATAGCACAGGTGGTTCCACCTCCATTAGGGTGGGGTAAAGACAGACAAGAAATGGTGCATGATGGCTTTGTATCAGGATAGAGAGGCCTGGGGTAACCAGTCCTGTAAATCACTGTCCTTGCTGTTCCCTCCTCTGAAGAGGAAGGAAGTCTGGATTCTGCCAGCATTCTGGGCTGTGTCAGGGAATCACACAGCCTGCATTTTAAGACAAGGAAGACAGTTCACCAAGGACCTAGGAAAGCTACAACTATGGACAAAGATACAAGACATGACAGAGGAGAGGGGAGGGAACCACTCAGCCTTGAATGTACCTCAAGCAGATCTATGGTGGTTCTGTGGAGGCAGAATTCTTAGACCAATTCTTCCTCCCAATTGGAAAAGCACCTGTGCAATCATTCAATTGGCCATACCCTTCACCTTGGCATTTGAACGGGAGAAGGTAATAGGAATAAAGAAAAGTAAGAAGGAGTTCCTTGGGATGTTTTTCAATAACCAAATTTATATTGATTCAGTTGGGGTGCTAAGGGGAGAACCTAATGAATTTTAGGCACACAATCAGATAGCAGCAGGGTTTGAAGTAGTTTAATCAAAGATACATGGTAAAAAGAAAAAGGATGGATTGTGAAAAATGGCGAAGATGATTAAACTACCACTGCTCTGCGAAGGGTGATGGAATGCAAAATATGTAGATTAGAGCTTGAAAATAGACAGCACTAACTAGTGGGCCCCTTTCTTATCAGAAACCTCAAGGATGAAGGAATCTGGTTCGGACTGGCACAGTGACCTAGGGTACCCCATATTCACCATTGCGCTTGCTTAATAAAGTCATGAATATTAACTTAGATGCCCCTAAGGATGTGACTGCCTAATTTTTTTTATTTTTCACATTGTGAACCATATCAATTAAAATACATACAAACATTTCCCTCTTAAATATACACAGTGGCATTTTCTCCCCTTTTTTCTCCCCGACCTTCCCTCCCCCCTCCCACCTCCAAAACCAATAAACCTTTAACATATACCATACAATAAAACCATTAAACAATGTCACCACACAATGAAAAATAAACAAGAAAAATGTGTCATCTACTTTTACACACTGGATCAAATCATTTTGTCTTATCATTTTAGGGGGTGGAGGTCCAAGGCAAGCTCTCTCTGTTATATTCCATGTATGGTTCCCAAATTTCTTCAAATAATATGACTTTATTTTTTAAATTATGTTATTTTTTCCAATGGAATACATTTATTCATTTCCATGTACCCTTGCTGTATTCTCAGGCTCTCTTCCGATTTCCAAGTTGACATTATACATTTTTTTGCTATAGCTAAGGCTATCATAATAAATCTTTTTTGCACTTCATCCAGTTTGAGGTCTAATTCCTTACTTCTTATATTACTTAGAAGAAAGATCTCTGGATTTTTTGGTATGTTGTTTTTTGTGATTTTATTTAATACCTGATTTAGATCTTCTCAAAACTTTTCCACTTTCTCACATGCCCAAATTCCATGTACTGTTGTTCCCATTTCCTTCTTACAGTGAAAACATCTATCTGATAATGTTGGATCCCATTTTTTTTTAACTTTTGGGGCGTGATATATAACCTGTGTAACCAATTATGCTGTATCATGCGTAACCTTCTGTTTATTATATTCTTCATAGTTCCAGAATATAACTTTTCCCATGTTTCATTTTTTATCTTTATGTTTAAATCCTTTTCCCACTTTTGTTTGGGTTTATAGATTATTTCATCATTATCCTTCTCTTGCAGCTTGATGTACATGTTTGTTATAAATCTTTTTATTATCATTGTGTCTGTAATCACATATTCAAATCTGCTTCCTTCTGGTAATCTCAGTCAGTTTCCCAATTTATCCTTTAAGTAGGCTTTCAGTTGATGGTATGCAAACATTGTACCATGAATTATTCCATATTTGTACTTCAATTGCTCAAATATTAATAAATTATTTCCCAAAAAACAATTTTCTATTCTTTTAATTTCTTTTCTCTCCCATTCTCTAAAGGAAATGTTATCTATTTGTAAAAAGGATTAACTGATTTTGCATCAATAATAATTTTGGTATTTGGTAATTTGTTTTTTTTTCATTTCTAAGTGAATCTTCTTTCACATATTGAGTAAATGATGCAATACTGGTGAGTTTTTATATCGTACCAGCTTTTCATCCCACTTATAAAGTATATGTTCCGGTACCTTCTCCCCTATTTTATCTAGCTCTATCTTAGTCCAATCTGGTTTTTCCCTTGTCTGATAAAAATCTGACAAATACCTTAATTGTGCTGCTCTGTAATAATTTTTAAAGTTTGGTAAATGCAAACCACCTTGGTTGTACCTCTCTGTTAATTTATCTAACACTATCCTCGGTCTTCCCCCTTTCCATAAAAATTTCTTTATTATTCTGTTTAGTTCATTAAAGAATTTCTCTGTTAAGGGAATTGATAATGATTGAAATAAGTATTGTATCCTTGGGAAGACATTCATTTTAATTCAATTTACCCTCCCTATCAATGTTAGTGGTAATTGTTTTGAATGTTCTAAATATTCCTGCAATTTTTTTATTAGTGACTGATAATTTAATTTGTACAAGTGTCTTAAATTATTATCTAACTAATACCTAGGTATCGGATTGCTTGTGTTTGTCATTTAAATGGTGATTCTTTTTTAAATTCTGTATAATCCGCATTACTCATTGGCATCACTTCACTTTTATTTGTGTTGTTCTTGTACCCTGATATTCCTCCATACTCCTTCAATTTCTTATGTAGTTCTTTTATTTGTATTTCTGGTTCTGTTAAGTATGCTATGATGTCATCTGCAAATAAACTGATTTTATACTTCTTCTCCTTTATTTTTAACCCTTTTATTTTATTTTCTGTTGTTATCAGTTCTGCCGATGTTGCTAGAGTGAACCGTGAGGGAGATAATGGACATCCCTGCCTAGTTGACCTACTTAATTTAAATTGGTTCGATACATATCCATTTACTGTTACTTTCACCAATAGTCCATTATGATTTAATGGACTATATATCATTATAATGATTTAATCCACGTGCAGTGGATAACCAAAGTGAAAAATAAATTGAGAATATGGGATTGACTCCTTCTCTTGATGGCAGGTAAGAACCTGGCCAGCAGGTGCAAGTGTTCCAAGTATTGCTGAATGTGGCCAGGGTATTAACATCACAAAAATGCTGGAGACTCTCAGCAGCCTGCATTTTCCCTTTTAGATTGCCCATGTAATGGCAAATTTCGTTGATTGTGCCGTTAACACGCCTGCAGTCTAAAAACCATAATTGATTTATTGTTTTTTTCCTTCAGTATTCTGTAAAAACTATAACAGTCAATTGTTGGTATGCCAAGTTACTGGAGCATTTAGGGTGGCCCCATTTAAATGTTTTGTTGAACTCCCAATTGGCTCACAACTCCAGGAGACAATCAACGCATTTGCAGCTCAGGGGTATCCAATGTGTGCTGGTGCCATTAATGGTACACATATTCCCATTAGAACCCCCAGAGATGACCTGATTGCCTACTACAATAGGAAAGGATGGCACTCAATTGTTTTGCAGGCAGTTGCAGATCACAACTACTGGTAAGAATCATGTCCTGAGTTTGTGCTTTGTAAATATTTTGTGAATCATGTCTTTCTAAAGATTTTTGGTTGTTCTAGTTTCATAAATGTGTATGTGGAGTGGCCTGGTGTCACCCATGACACTCAAATTTTATCCAACTCCCCCTCTACAGAAAGGCTGAGGAACAAGAAGGTTACCTCTTCCCACATGAAGTAAGTTAATGTACCCCACTGTTCTGTCATTTACCTGTCATTCTCAGAAGGTGCTTAAGCCGCTGATACATATTCATTGTTATGCCCACAGAAATTTAAACGAAAACCTAGCTTACCCTCTCAGAAACAGGTTGATGAAGGGGTTCACTAGCTACAATGCACACGATCAACATCAACACAGCGACAACCAAAATTTGAACTCTGCAAGGATTGTGGTAGAAAATGCATTTGGACATCTCAAAGGTAATTGGAGGTGCCTTGCCAAGCGAGTTGATATTTGTACCACTTTCATATCAGATGTTGTTCTGCACAATATATGTAAGATCAATAAGGAACCCTTCTCGCCCGAGTGGTACTTCTATCATGTGATCTCCCTGAGGAGCCCAAGCGGGTTCCCTATCAGGGTGGACAGGCACATAGTTCCTAAGAGATACGAGAAATGATCATGTCTATTCTGTAAGAAATGAATGTAGGTAATGATTGCCCATAGTGCCTGTATCATGCACAAATGTAAAAGATATTTTGGTAAACTTGCTTCTTGAATTCCTGCCGCTAAGTTAGAATTTAAACGTTCCATGCCTCAGTTGATGTATCTGGTACACTTGCACAAGGATAGTTGGAACACTTGCATCTTGTACTCTTGTTTTCCTGTAGGAACTTAAATATGCATGACTGCTTTCAATAGATGTACCTGATGCAGATCTGTGAATTAAAATTAAAATGTTGTTGTCATTACCTCATGTAACTTTCTGTGCAGGCTTTTCAGCTTGGTAATCACCTGGGCCTTGTGTAATGGATTATAAATATTTGGGAGAATTTTGGTAAGAGTTAGAATAGGTTACATACATACACACATTTTTAAAACATATCTTATTTGAAAGACTGAAGAATTCATATTTAATAACATTGCAGGATCTCTGAAGAATGTGATGCACATTTCACAAGTAGGTGCTAATTGAAATGACCATTGTTTTGGTGGAGACAAACTGGCTACAAGTACCTTTCTGCAAAGTGTTCACAGAAAGTTCACTCCTGGACTTTGTTTATCTAAGACAACATCTTGTCTAAGGAGAAGAACTGTTGTTTGCTGAAGAAGGTGGGGGTTTTGTTGCAAGTGAGTCACATGGGCTTCCTGGTAGTTGGAAGTGGCAGTTGGAGAGAGAGAGATAAGACAAGTTGAACAAGCTCTCTCAGTTAGAGTGTGAGACACTGAAAAGAGACTGAACAGTCACGGCTGAAACAAGCCAGGAAGAGCTGGTTGAAACTGATGAAAAGTTCCAGAACAGTGCATGGCTGGAAGTGCTATCTGTCTGATGTTTCTCTTGGAATAAGAGGAAAGGAACTCTGTGGTAGCTTGAAGAAAGAAATTACCATCTGGAAAACCCTGATGGGGCAAGTTTAATCAGCGAGACATTGAGGTGTCTAATGTTGGTACCACAGATGTGGAAATCCTGGAACAACAAATCTCTCTCTGCAAACCCTACAAGAACCTTCATGAGTGGTAAACATTTATCTTTCAAGCACCAAAGCCTGGTGAACTTTATACATGTTACATTCTGTGCACAGTGTAAGAATTGCCTGCATCCAGAGAATTTGGAAGGAGAAGTGAGATTGATCTGTGAACCAAAGAATTTTTCTTAAATTTACACATTACATACACGTGCGCTTAGAATTAGAAGGGGGTTAATTTGGGTTAGTTAAGTATAGAGATAAGTTAAAGTTTGATTCTATTTTCATATTTAAAGTTGTTTTAAAAACTACTTGTCTTGCTGAATGTATATTGCTGCTGGGTTTTGGGGTCCTTGGGGCTCGTAACATCTTTCACAAGTAAACCCCTTTTCCTTCAGTTTTAAAACCACATAATCTAAAGTTTGCCCATCCTTCGACGTGCCACTTATGTGGCGGTGGATTTTGTCCTCCGATTGCCTGCAGTTGTGTTCGGATTTCAGACATTCAATAATCATTTTAGGGGTCCAGGAGGTAAAATATTGGAAGGAATGAGTCCCTCATTTCTGTTCCGATCCTTTTGCACAGGTTGCATTCTGGAATTTTGGGAATAATTTTCTGGAATGCAGTGGCTGTGTAAAAAACATAAAAGAGACAGTAATGATTTTTAGACTGCAATGTCGGGAAAAATCGCTGAAAAAAATTAACATAATTACTGCCCGTGTGGTTGTTCACACTGGGCACCTTTTATAGACTGCAAATACCTGAGTGCAACAGTCCCAGTGATTGGATATGCATGGAGTGAATGACGACAAAAAATTTTTCTGGTGTGGAAGTGCACATTTCTCGTGGCGGTAGTGGTGATGGCGGCAGCAGTGGTCATTGAAGTCGGGGCTTGGGCCTGGGTGATCATTGCTCCGTGTGGGAGGTCCAAGCAGGCCAACGTCATCACAGCGAGGAATGGCTGTAGTTTCCGCGTACGGCGCCTGTTCCGTGACGTCAGGTGCTGCCGCACAGTGGAGCCCTCGCTCTCATTGGACGAGAGCACTGAAGAAGAGATATTTGAATGGGAGGGTGACGGTTGGGCCTCACATGAGGCGCTGTGTTTGACTGCGCCCATTTTGGAGCGACAGACTACAGCAAAGTGGCCATTTTTAAGGCTCTTCTGGCACTTGGCTTTACTCACTGGACACTGGGACCTGCTGTGCTTATCCCTCCCACAGAAGTAGTACGTCGGGGTCGCATCAGTCAGTGTAGTGGTGGCAGACAGGCCATCAGTGGGCCATGGGGTGGTAGGGTTGAGGGAGGGCATCCTACTCACTTCATAGCGTGGGGTCCAGCTCTGAGAGTAAGTGTCCATACTTAAGACTGCATCCTCCATTGTCTCTGAGATCCGGATCATGTCCTCTAGGTTTTCTCCCCCATGCTCTAGCAAGTGCTGCCTCACCTCATTCGATCGGACCTCGGCCACGTAAGCATCCCGAATAAGATCGTCGGTGGTCTCAGGAGCAGTTCTGTCTGAGCAGGCACAGGCTCTGCCCAGTGCCCTTAGTGCTTGGCTATAAGCTCTACAGGACTCACCGGGCAGTTGCTTCTGGGTCGCTAGTTTGTACAGGGCGTAGACCCTGTTTACCGGTTGCTCGAGTCCTTTCAATACCTTCATGGTTACGGCGTAAGTGGCTGTGTCCTGAATGCTCTCATAGACTCTCGGGGACACCATAGACATCAATACTAGTAGTCGATGGTCGTCCTCCTCCACAGCAGGGTCAGAGAGTTGTAGGTAAGCTTTGAAACACCTCACCCAGTGCTTAAAGTCATTTGAAGTTGTAGCCGATTGCGGGTCGATGTTGAGGCGTTTCAGTTGCACCATTCGCTCCATCCCTTGAAAACTTTCTAGTTAATACAATTGTAGTGCACATCGAAAGAATCAAAGGCTTGTTGATCCAAACCAAGGCTTTTATTAACTAGAAGTCGACCAGTCCAGAATGATCTGGGTCTGGCTAGGAGCAACCCTTTAAGACCTGCCAGTAGGCGTGGCTCCGCTCTCAGCTAATCACAACCATCCTATATCACAATATATACATATACACATTGGTGATAGAATCCGTGCTATCACACAGACCCAATAGGGATTTTTAGACTGCAGGTATGTAACATCACAATCGAGGAATTTTGCTGCAACGCGGGCAATCTAAAAAGGAATGGGCTGGAATTCGGAGTCAATTCCTGAACTGCGATTTATCCTGCAAGACCGCTAAAACTTTTTGGAGGAAGCCTACAGTGTAAATCGTACCAGCGTGGCAGCAGCTACTAACTCTGAAACACACCACAGGACGCTCAGGGGTTTCAGTTGAACTGGTTTATTCAAACTTCGCACACGCCCTTTAAGGGTGGAGCACGCTCTGCCGCTGCGCTGGCGGTGACGTCATCACGTCCACCCGAGGTGTGCACTGTGACCTAAGCCACGAGACACTGAGGTCCCCTAACGGCGCCATCTTCCTGCGGCTGTCCCGCCGGCGCAGCGATACAAGCAGGGCCATTTGGCCGTGAGAAATGTGTGCTGCCACACAATTCCCCCCCCCCCCCCCCCCCAGAACCAGCTTACACATCTTGCCACTTGGGTGGCCGACCCTGCTATTTAGGTCAGAACATCAGTACTGGCTGGCTGAGGTCCAAGTGTGCCACTTTGAGCCTATCAACCATGAATATCTCCTCCCTGCTCCCAATGTCCAAAGTGAATGTCTTGCCTGAATGTTTCAAGTTCCTTGGGGATGCAAGCCAGGCAGATGCTGTGGTGGGTCGGTGCTGGGGGTGCAAGTGAGGTGAGTTTGTCCTGCAAGTCTGCCAGCAGGTCCGATTCTCGGTCACGGAACCAGTGCTTGGGCTGAAGAACTCCCTGGGTATGACAGGGGTGTGCCGTAGATCAGCTCCACGGTTGATACCTGTAGGTCTTACTTCGGGGCCATTCTGAGGCCGAGCAGGACCAGGGTAATTCGTCTGTCCAGTTGAGGTCAGTGAGGCGTGCCATGAGAGCCGACAAGGTGTCAGTGGAAGCACTCTACGAGACCTTTGACCTGGGGATGGTACATGGTGGAGCTTAATCCCCAGGAGGTTCGCCAGCTGCGACCAGGGAGCGGATGTAAACTGGGCACCCCGTCACTCGTCATGTGTACTGGAACACTGAACCTAGCAATCCAGTGGATGGGCAGAGTTCTGTCACAGAACTCGGTGGAAGTGTCTTTAAGTGGGATGGCTTCTGGCCACCTCATCACCCGATTGACCATGGTCAACAAGTAGCGGGCGTCCACGGACGCCGGTAGGGGGCCCAAGATGTCGATGTGGATGTGCTCGAACCTCTTGGTTGGGGAGTCGGACTGTTGCACTGGAGCCTCAACATGGCACTGGACCTTAGAGGCCTGGCACTGTGTGCAGATACTTGCCATCTGGGCCATTTGCTTCTTGAGGCCGTGCCACACAAAACATTCTGTCACCACGTGCACCGAGGTCTTGTCCGAGGATGAGCTAAGTCGTGGGCCATGCTGAAAGCCTGCGGCCTCCATTGCGGCGGGACTACCAGGCGCAGTGAGCTGTTAGAGACTTCGCAGAGTAGCGTGTCAAGGCTGTTTGGCAGTTTAAAGTCCTTGAGGTGGAGGCCGTGATGGCGGAAGGCCTGTGTTTCCTTGTCCCCTTTCTTTGCCTGTGCTAGCTGGGCGTAATCCAGGCCGGGGTACAGGTGGACGTCTGAGTGCATCTACGACAACATTGTCCTTACTCGCTCGGTGGTGAATTCTGAGACGTATGACAGATGTCGCTGCTGGCATGCTGACCAGGGAATCTTTGGTTATGGCGAGAGCCTGGGTGAGCGGTTTGTGGTGGGTGAATACCGTGAACGGCCTGCCCTCCAGGAAATACCGGAAGTACCTGATGGAAAGGTACAGGGCCAGGAGCTCCATGTTGCAGGCACTGTATTTAAGTTCAGGAGGGCAGAGGTACTTGCTGAAGAATGCAAGTGGGTGCCACTGGCCATTGACCGATTGCGCCAGGACACCCCCGATGGCCAAAGTGTCCACTGAGAGTGTGGTGTGGGCATCGGGCTGCGGTGGGTCAGTAGGGTGGTGCTCGCCAGGGTGTCTTTTGTTGTGGTGAAGGCATTCTCAGCCACTTCTGTCCACTCCAGGGTCTTGCTTTTGGTGACAATTAGCATAAACGATGGCCGCATGAAACAGTGGTAGAAATTGACCATCCCGGTGAAATCTTGCAGACCCTTGAAGGTGTTGGGCTTTGGGAACTGGCGAATGGCTGCGACCTTTTCAGGTGATGGGGCGGCCCCATCCGCAGAGATGGTATGGCCCAGAAATTGCAGAGACTCCATGCCGAACTGGCATTTGGCCACGTTGACGGTAAATGGTAAACTCTGCCAGGCGAGCAAATAGTGCGCGGAGGTGGATTTTGTGTTCCTTGTTGTCCCGACTGGTGATAAAAATGTCATCGAGGTAGATAAACATGAAATCCAGGTCTCTGCCCATTGCATCCATTAGCCATTGAAATGTCTGGGCCATGTTTTTAAGGCTAAAGGGCATCCGCAGAAACTCAAATAGGCCAAAGGGGGTGACGATGGTGGTTTTGCCAATATCTTTGGGGTGCACTTTGATTTGATGATACCCCCGTACCAGATCGACCTTCGAGAAAACATGGACGCCATGCAGGTTGGCCGTGAAATCTTATATGTTCGGGATGGGGTATCGGTCTGGCATGGTTGCGTCGTTCAGGTGGTGGTAGTCTCTGCATGGGCGCCAGGCCCCAGAGGCCTTTTGGACCATGTGGAGGGGGGGGGAGGCCAAGGGCTATCCGACCTGCGGATGATCCCCAGCTCCTGTAGCCAGGAGAATTCCTCTTTTGCCAGTTGTAGCTTCTTGGGGGGCAACCATCTGGCTTTGGCGTGGAGAGGGTTCCCTGGGTCGAGATGTGGCGGATGCTGTGCTGCAGCATGGCGGAAGTGAACTGAGGCCACTGGATGGTGGGGAATTCGTTAAGTATACGAGTATACTTGTCCATGGGGGCATTGATGGAAGCTATTCCCGGGTCACACGTGTTTGTGGAATCAAGGCGGATGATTTGTAAAGTGCGGGCATGCACCAACTGTTTGCCTTTTATGTCTACTAACAGGCTGTAGACCCGGAGGAAGTCAGCTCCTGGCCAGTACGAATTTCCAGCTAACTTATCCCTGCCGATCTGAATCTGGGCACTGCGTGTGCCGTAAGTCTTGATCGTGGATCAATTGCCTGCCCGTAGCGTGGGGCCTCGTGCTCAGGGGCGGGTCTTGAGGGCAGTTGGGGGAAGCACACTCAGCTCTGCTCCAAAGTCCACCAGGAAACATCGGCCACTGGTCTGATCGGTCATATGCAGGAGGCTGTTAGTGTGGCCAGCCATCAACGGCAGTTGGCCGGGTCATTTCCCTGAAACGAACAGGGCTGTCCGCTCTTGCGAGCTTGGGGCCCCCGGCGTTGATGGTAGAAGCACCAGGTGAAGTGGGGATTTTCCAGTTTGTGCTTGGAGGGCCCCCACATTTGGCTGGGTCCAGGGCAAGTGACTTGGCTGAGGGCAGCCTCGTTTCCTCGCTTTGTCTGCTAGAGCACATCCGCGTGGGCTGCGACTCTACATGGATCTGAGAAATCCTCATTTTCCAGCAGGAATTGGATGTCTTCAGGCATCTGCTCAAACATCAGGCAGAGTCTGTGGCCCTCTGCCAGTGCGAGCATCTCATTCATGAGGGCAGATAGGGTTCTGTCACCCAGACCATCCAGGTGTAAGAGCCTGGCGGCGTGCTGCCGATGGGAGATGCTGAAGGTCCCAAGGAGGAGGCTTTTGAGAGTAAGGTATTTGCCTTCCTCCGGTGGGTTGTGGATCAGGTCATCCACCCTGGCTGATTGAGCGCGCTCTTGACGTGGTAAAACATCGTGGCGTCTGAGGTGAAACTGCGCCTCCGCCTGCCCAAAGTGCATGGGCGATACGTCTAGAAGGGGGGCAGTTTTACTATGATCACATTGACAGCTGCTGAATCCATGTCGGGAGGCCAGAAAATCGTCTGGACTCGCTGGGGTCACCAATGTTACGGCAGCTACTAACTGAAACACACCACAGGATGCTGAGGGGTTTCAGTTGAACTGGTATATTCAAACTTCGCACACACCCTTTAAGGGTGGCGTGTGCTCTACCCGAGGCGCATGCTGTAGAAATTAAACCGATACAAAATTTTTCAATTAGCTCTATTTTGGGAGCTGCTCTCCCTTTTACTCTTACTAAATTATATAAACAAATTGATAATCCAATGGCTAAACATACACTACGTATATGGTTTCAATTCCGGAGATTTTTTGGCCTAAGTCATTTTATCTTGGAAATTCCTATTGTACTAAATTTCCTTTTTCATCCCTCTCTAATTGATCAAGCTTATTTACTCTGGAAAGTTAAAGGTATAACATGCTTTTCGGATTTATTCTTGGATAACTCTTTCATGTCATTTGAACAATTATCCATGAAATATGATTTACCTCGATCTCATTTCTTTCGATATTTGCAGATTAGGAGTTTCTTAGTTTCGACTTTACCCTCTTTTCCCAATCGGGAGACTACGACTGTTTTAGAGGATATACTATATTCAAAATTCCCTCCAAAAGGTGTGATATCTAAATTATATAATATAATTACAAAAATAAATTCTGGGACTTTTGAAAAGTTTAAAAATGATTGGGAAAGAGAAACAAGGTGCACAGACTGCTGGACGAGGGGATTATTGAACCCAGCTCAAGTCCCTGGAGGGCCCAGGTGGTGGTGGTTAAAAACGGAGAAAAGCCGCAGATGGTGGTTGACTACAGCCAGACAGTCAACCGCTTCACCCTTCTGGATGTGTACCCCCTCCCACGGATCACGGATGTGGTTAATCAGATCACCCAATACCCTGTGTTCTCCACCATTGACAAGTTCCAGCCTATCACCAGCTCCTGATCTGCTGAGAAGACTGACTTTTTACGGCCTTTGAAGCGAATGGGCAGCTGTATCAATTCCTCAGAGTACCCTTTGGGGTCACGAATGGCATCGTGGTTTTCCAGCGGGAAATGGACCGGATGGTAGACTAGAACGGGCTAACAGCTACTTTCCCGTATCAGGACAATGTCACCATCTGCGGCCAAGATACGCAGGACCATGATGCCAACCTCGAGAAATTTTTTCAGACTGCGATTCGGCTGAACTTAACCTACAATTTCGACAAATGTGTCTTCCGGACCACTCGGCTTGCAATTCTAGGTTGTGTGGTGGAGAACGGGGTGGTAATGCCAGACCATGACCGCATGCATCCCCTCATGGACTTGCCCCCCCCCACACCCAAAAGGCACTCAGACCCGCTATAACCCACGTGGTAATGGGCAGGTTGAAAGAGAGAATGCCACCGTCTGGGTTTCTTTTCGTACTATGCCCAATGGGTTCAACACTATGCCAACAAGGTACGGCCACTTAACAAGACCACCTCCTTGTCCCTGTCAACCGAAGCCAGAGCACCTTCGACCGCATCAAATCGGACATCGTCGCTGCCACGCTGCACGCCATCGACGAGTCCATTCCGTTCCAAGTAGAGAGTGATGCATCCGATTTTACACTGGCAGCCACTTTGAACCAGGCCGGCCGGCCGGTAGCCTTCTTCTCCAGGACCCTCCAGGGTCCTGAGAGCCGACACTCCTCTGTCGAGAAGGAGGCCCAGGCCATAGTCAAAACAGTACGTCGTTGGAGACACTACCTCGCTGGCAGGGGCTTTACGCTGCTGACCGACCAATGCACGGTCTCTTTCTGGTTTAGCAATACCCAGCGAGGTAAGATCAAGAACGACAAGATTGCTAGGTGGAGAATCGAACTCTCCACCTTCAATTATAACATACTGTATCAGCCAGGTAAACTCAACGACCCTCCAGATGCATTCTCCAGGGGGACGTGCCAACATACAACTGGACAGGCTGCAGAGACTCCATGAGGAGTTCTGTCATACAGGGGTCACTAGGTTCGCGCACTTTGTTAAGACTTGCAACCTGCCCTACACGGTCGAGGAGATTCGCTCCATGACCCGAGCCTGTCCGGTGTGCACTGAGTGCAAGCCCCACTTCTTCCGTCCGGAGAATACCCACGTCATCAAAGCCACCCAACCCTTTGAATGTCTAACCGTGGACTTCAAGGGGCCCCTACCATCGACCAACTGTAACACCTGCATTCTTACGGTGATCGACAAGTATTCTCGCTTCCCGTTCGCTGTGCCTTGCTCAGACATGACCGCCTCCTCAGTCATAGAGATCCTGCACAGCATCTTTGCCATCTTTGGGTACCCCAGTTACATCCACAGTGACCGGGGGTCCTCGTTTATGAGCACGGAGCTGAAGCAGTACCTTCTGGAACATGGTATTGCTTTGAGCAGGACCACCAGCTATAACCCACGAGGTAATGGGCAGGTTGAAAGAGAGAATGCCATTGTTGTCTGGAAAGCAGTTACGCTTGCCCTCCGGTCTAAAGGCCTCCCTACCACTTGCTGGCAGGACGTGCTCACTAGCGCCCTACACTCCATCCAGTCCCTCCTATGCACCGCGACCAATGCCGCCCCCCATGAAAAGATGTTCTCTTTCCCGAGGAAATCGAATCGTGAATAACCACGCAGGCGTGGCTCACGGTCCCCGGGCCTGTCCTCCTGCGATGCCATGTCCGGTACTCAAAGAACAACCCTTTGGTTGACCTAGTGATGCTGCTCCATGCGAACCCGCATTATGCATACATTGAGTACCCAGACAGGCGGGAGGACACAGTCTCGGTAAGGGACCTAGCCCAAGCCGGATCGGACCCAGCAGTGCTCCCAACCCAGCCTCCTGCAACTCCTTCTCCCCTAGGTCACATGCTCGAACAGAGGGATCAGCACCACCCCACCAACTCAGGCCAGCATGTCAACAACGCCGTTGGGGAATTGAGCAAAGCGGTGGCTGCATCCAACGAGCCTGCCAGTGACACGACTCCAGAGACCCCAATCCCAGCACCACAGCAGTCACGCCGGATGATCAGGCCCCTAACCTCCCCCCCCACACTTTTTCTTTTTACAGCCCTCCATTCACCCCAGGGTCAGTTCTCAAAGAAGGGGTGAATGTGATAGTACGGATTCTATCACCAATGTGTATATGTATATATTGTGGTATAGGATGGTTGTGATTGGCTGAGAGCGTAGCCACGCCTACTGGCAGATCTTAAAGGGTTGCTCCTAGCCAGACCCAGATCATTCTGGACTGGTCGACCTACATGTGATACACCCCAGTCTTCTAGTTAATAAAAGCCTTGGTTTGGATCAACAAGCCTTTGATTCTTTCGACGTGCACTACAGTTTGGAAAAAGCATTTTTCATCAGCATCTAATCTCAAGAATCTGCATCCATATGAAGCTTCAAAGTATTATCACATTCCAAACTGACGCTATTTTGTCCAACAATCACTATTTATATACACTTTGCATATACCAAAGAGAAATCAAATATCCTGACATTGGGCCAAAGCTTCACTGTTGCTGAGGATGACTCTGGGCTTAGAGGCATATTCAGACAGGTTGCAGATGCTGCTTAATCTGTCTTCTGGATATGGGTTCAAGCAGAAGATGTTGATGTCATCCATGTGCAGGGAGACTTTGATTTGACTGCCTCCATTGACTGGCCTCGTCATTTGTCTCGTGTCCACGTCCTTCCTGATTGATTCAGAAAAAACGATCAATGCAACAAGAAATTGACAGACCTCTCTGACTCCAATATTGATGGGAATGCCTTTATTTCCTTCCTACATATTTACTTTGACAGTGCTACTTAAGCTAATTTAGAACAACAGCCAATTCCTGACTCCCTCTTCAAAGCTCATTTTGGAGAGCCTGTTCTTTCTTGTATTGCACTGACCAAGCGCATGTCCATGTGTTCTGCATGCAGCCAATGGTATTTCTGAACAATGCGAGGCTGAAAATAATTCTGACAGAGTTGGAAATTTGGCTGGTGGAATGAGTAAGTTACATCCCAGTGGATCACCTGTGCCAGAACAGACTTGACTCCATGGCAATAAACTTGGACAGGATTTTTCCCAGGTTCTGATTTCCTCTCACATCCCTTTTACTTACAGGGTGATGATTTCCTTCTGACTGCTCCAGCTAGAAGCATAGCATTAGACACTTCAAGCAGGTCTGGGCCTCTCCATTCCCAAGAGCTGAGAACAATTTGTAAAGATCGCATTGTATAGCGGTTACCTGGAAATCTGATCCCCATCTATATATGACTTGTTAGAAAGTGGAAATACAGTAAAATCTCATTAGAACGTGGTAGTTCGGGTTCCAAGATTTCTTACTGTGTTACAGCCAAGTCATGGAACAGATGAAGGGGTGGCCGCTGCGGGACGTCTCTATAGAGTAGAAATAGAAGTCTAGGTTTTACATTGAGAGCAATGGCAAAGTCAGACTCAGTAGTCTTAAAAAATTCTTTCTTCCTTGCAGTTTTCTTCATCCTGTCTTGTCCGACGATAATTTCATCTTCCTCTAGTACTTCATCAGAGTACATCATTCAAACATTGCTTTCCTTTGATTGAAGTTTTTAATAAAACAATCCAGTTTCTTTCGTCAAAAGCAACCAACACGTATAACCAAAATGATCCAATATGTGGGCTTCCCTTCTATCACAATCATTCCAGAAAATTAAAGAGTTTTGATCACCTCCTTTGAGCTTAATCATGTCAAGTATGACGTCAAGCAATGTTTCCTTAGATACATGCGAGCAACAAGGCTTGACTGCCCCTTTATGACAATGCTAAATTGGTCGGGCTTACCTCTCCTGTTGTTTTGCCTTTAAGACAACACTGCATCATAGATTTCTCCATCAGTTGGAAGGCGTAAACTGGTACTTCAAATCAGTAAATTGTTCTTTAGGAAGATCTTCGTTAATATTTTAACTCTTGAGGACAAGGTGAAGCTGGGAGATGTCATTATTAACCCGAGGTTTTTTGTTTTCATTGTTATGGGTTTGTCTATCGCGGAAGTAACCGAGTCCAAGTTGGTTTTATCCCTCGGGCTCTTGAAATGTATCGTAGCGAAGAGACGGGTTGACTTTGTCGTAACCCAGAAGGGAGCCACCTAGTGTTAATAATGTGCATGTTCCCTAACCTGGAATTAAACATTCAATGAAACGGGCGATTAGTTGGCAAAGAAGAGTCTTATTCTTTCAGGCTAATGTTGCGGTGAAGTCCTCGTGCCTTTTGCCTCGAGCGTCCGGAGAGTGGAGGACCGAGCGGAAATGGCGCGCGTGCTTTCTTCTCCAGCCTATGGTTGAGGTGAGAATGTGTTACATTGCTCTTGTTGCGATTGGCTGTTCAGAAAAGAAGATTGTGATTTCAAGTCGTGTTGCAACGGTGGAAGACACGCAGGTAGGGCTGTTGTCGCCTGGGGTCATCTTGCAAACACTGAAATCTTGTCTTTGTTCTCATTTAAGGATTTTTTTGGCCCTCTTTCAGTTTGTGGCCGCGTTGGATTGTTTTCAGCGGATTCTTTTTCCGTGGGTGAAAAGTTAAGTAGGTGACGTAACATTTTTAATTGGGCCGATTAAACTTTTAAAACAGCAAGCGTTTAAAAATTTCGACGTGTCGGCAGTTTCTCCCTTTAATGATGGATGCAAAGTTTCAAGCTCGTTTGGTAAAATGTGGACGGAGGTTGGGG
Organism: Narcine bancroftii; assembly: GCF_036971445.1. NCBI lineage: Eukaryota > Metazoa > Chordata > Chondrichthyes > Torpediniformes > Narcinidae > Narcine > Narcine bancroftii. Next base: position 81,384,607 of record NC_091471.1, read on the forward strand.
AACTCGAGCAAATGAAGAGGCACCTCTTTAATCTGCTGTTGTCTTCGTTCTCTTCCTCGCCTCCCTCCCCTTGTTTAAAACCAGGACGAGAGTTTTGCACACGACAAATCATTTCCCTTGAACGTGACTGAACTGGTGTGGCAGTTGGAGGAGGGGAAATCACCCTGGAACCGGGTCAGGTGTCACCACGGGGCCACGCGCCGGTGCACGGAGCCTGGGCGGCGCGAGCCCGTGTCACATGCGCTGCAGGGCAGGCCACGTGAGAGGTGAAAAGGCGCCAAACGGGCGGAGGGGCAGGGTAGGTGTCGGTCAGTCCCCGCTTACGGTCGCTCGGGTTGTGGTGGCCCAACTCCAGGAGCACTGGTGTGAGGCTGTACACCGAGTCCGGGCAATTTGGTTCGAGTGATCCGGTATTCAATGTCAGAAGCCTTGACGGGATGAAGTAAGACTGGGCGTTAGTGTGGATTCGGCTGGTCAAGGCCCCGGTTGAGGGATTAAAACGATGGATGAAATTTTGGAAGTTGCCTGAAAGGAAATTAATTCTAAATCCATTGAAGTCTTCAATAATGTGAAGCATTTGTTCCAATGGGTGTATGGTGAGAAACGGCGAGTTTTCTACTCACTGGAGGGAGGCATTTACTATATGGACCTGACCACCTAGGCTGCAAGGGCTTGTCGGCCCATTTTAGCCCCTGTCTTGGTGAACCTTGTCTGTTCCGTACACTGATAAAAGGAGAACATTTGGATGGTTCACAGCGTTTGTTTTTTTTTTGGGGGGGGGGGAAAGGAATTTCCAAATGCCTGTCAGGCTTTGCGAATCTTAATAGTGTATCTAGAATGCTTACTGCAGTTTGACCAAGGTGTTTCTGTTAACCATGTGTTACCAAATTGTTTTGAGTATTATGGAAACGAAGGCGAGCCTTTGATTTCAATTCTGACCATCTCTAACCTGTGTTTGATGAAAAGTTTGGGGAAGAATCACACTGAGAGCCAGCTGTGTCTTGTTTTTGTGGCCATTATTGGTTTTGGTGGGTTATGGCTTGTGGTCTATTTTCCCCTCCCCTTGATGGGTCAGGCTTTTTGCTCCTACCTTGACGAAGGGCTCAGTCAGTTATGATTGGGACTATATTGGCAATCATTTACTGCAGTTGTAAAGAACCCTGGTGAGATTCCACCCAGGATATTGTGTGCAGTATTAGTTTCCTTGCCAAAAATGTAACTCCTTGGGAAAGGAGAGGATGGACATTTTGATATATGGAGTTGAGGCTGATTGGACTTGATTCAAGTTTAAAAGAATCCAGATGATCTTGATGAAATGGGAAAAATCTGTTTGTTAGGGTAGTTGCAGGAATGTTTTCCCTCTTGCTGCCAAGAACCAGGGATCTGTCTCAAAGTACAGGATAGGTCATGCATTACCTCAGAGCACCAGGTGCTGTGAGAAGTGCTGGACCAAGTGGTGACTGTCTGCCTTAAGGTAGACAAAGAACTTAAATGCATGTTAAATTTAAATGTATTATGTGACTATAATGGAACTTTTTTTGACCTCTAATGGCATCACTATTATTTCATTTGGTGAAAATGAGGTGATAAGTGCAATTTTTTGAAATGGAGGAAGAACTGCAAATGCTGGAATCTGTGGAACCCCAAAAACTTGAAGAACTTGATGGATAAAGCAGCATTTGTGGAGGCAAAGGGATAGTTAATGTGGTTGCTTGAGACACTACATCAGGATTAAGTGAAGGGAAGATGGCCAGTGTATAGCAATGAGATGAAAGCTGATGATGGGTGTAACCATATAAGAGAGAGATGATAAACAGATGAAAAGTTTTTTTTTCCCTTGACATGATCAGGATTTGAATGGGCTTGAGTAAATGACAGCATGTGAGGGATTTGGAAGGATATGATTTGGTAAAACAGCTTTTGCTGTGAACAGCATGCAACTTGAGGAATGTGGATTCAATATAAACTGTAAAACCTATAAAAGGTAAGAAAAGACACAGTTCACATGAGAATAGTGTTCAATGTGATGGACCACAGTGAAAACTACAGGAATGCCAATGAGAGCCATGCTGTTCCCAGTTGAAATGGATTTGGAATCAAAGTTTTAACATTTGTAGGGGAAAGCAGAATTGAACACCCAATTATTTGAATAAGTATGTACAATGAGCAAAAGAATGGGAGTGTGTTTTGTCTATTTCAGGCAATTGTTGGAAGAAACAAAAGTGGTAACTTCTGTGTGTCTTTTGAAGTTACCTGAAATCTGACAGAAAAAGCCTTTGGTAAAATTGAAGGTAACATCCAAACCATAATGGCCTGGATGTTGAGTTTCTTTTTGGCTACAGTCACATGGTTATAATCAACTGGCAGGTATGATGCAGAAAAGAACAGCAAAACAAATACTGGGGTGAAACGACTGAAGCATGAGGAAAGATTGGAGAGCCTGAATTTCTATATTTAAAAAAAAATTGGGTATGGATTCAAATTTGGATATGGGCAAATACTGGGTATAATTTCAATTATTGAGTATAGTGAAGTGCTGCAAGTTTTTATTTAATTGAATAACCACCAAACAGGCCAGATCCTCCTTTAATGGAGGATTCCAAATGTCTATTATACATGGGAGCAGTAATAGGCTATTCACCCCATTAAGTTTGCCCTGCTATTTAATCATGAGCTGATTAATTTTCCCACTCTTCCCTTCTCCCCATAATGTTTGATGCCCTGTCTAATCAAGAACCTAGCAATCTCTGGCTTTAATATACCTAATAGCTTGGCCTCAACTGCCTGTGGCAACAAATTCCACAGATTTACCACCCTCTAGCTAGAAATTCCTCTGCATCTCTGTTCTAAGTGGATGCCATTCAATCCTGAAGTTGTGTTCTCTTGTCCTGGTCTCTCTAACCGTGGGATACCACCATCCTTGTACATCTACTCTGTCCAAAGCTTTCAATATTCAAAATGTTTCAATGAGAATCCCCCATGAATTATTTGTTCAGCAGGCTTGCTCAGAAACCTTTTAGGTGATTAGTTAGAAGATAGTTTTTAAAAAATAAAACTGTAAAGGCAGCAGAATATGTAGAAAGAATGAACAATAAGTAATGGTGTTTCTTAGCTCAGCAAGGGTCTCAACATGATATTTGATATATCACAACTATGTGGTGAATGTATTGGATTTTACAATTCACTCAACAACTTTGCTTTGTATCCAGCTCCAAAAGAAGGTGCTAAGTGCTAGACTCCTACAAAGCCCTCTGCCATGTGGATATCATTAAAATGCATTTGACTTTTGGAGTGGCCATCTACATCCAGTGGAAGGCACTTCATTTCCCAAAATTCAGCAACATTATCTCCATCTCTGCAAGTCAAACAGTGTACTTTGTCCAGCAAGGATAAAGATACAAACCAAAATTTTAGGCTTGAGCAAAATGTTTGGGTGTCTGCCTACATTTTGGTTGATAAGGGCTCAAGCTTGAAATGGTTGTGTCTTAGGTGTATAAAGCATGCTCTTTGACCTACTGAATTTCTCCAGCATTGATTTTACTTCAATCAGTGTAATTTGACTGTTACTTGCTTTTAAACAATAGTAGCCTAATTAGGATAAATAACCTGAACCAATGAATTGTGTAGTGTTTCAGTGGTTGCAATGGCTTGCAGTGATTATCTTTCTTTTGTCGCAAGTCATTCTATTTTCTCAGAAGTTCAGGTTTAATTTGCAAGGGTGACTTTGCTCAAGAGTTATTCCACCATTAACAGGTCATGTTTGTAGTGTGGTGGATTAATCTCCACTTGCTTGGATGACAAGCCTGAATAGCACTCAAAATGCACTGTTCTTTGTTTTACAAAGTAACCTGTTTCGCAGTTATTTCAGGTTCTACCGCATTCTGATGGGAAGCTCCAGTGTTTTGAGACCAGGAGCTCCAAAATATTAGACACTTAACAGGATTGAGGATGTGGGAGAGGCCATTTGTCAGAGGGACTAAACAGTTTCAGAACAATGTTCACCAACTATTTTGAGTTAATTGGGAAGGTTAATAAATATTGCTCTTGCTAATGATGTGCATTATATTTGAGTGACAAGGCTAATTTTTAGTCAGTGCATGATGGGTAGTTTCAAATTCTTGCATTTTGTGGAGCCCATTTTTGCAATGGGCTTTTGTTGTAACCGTAGATTATAGGTGAACAAGTTGAAATGGATTTGGTTTATTACAACTAAAAATTGGTACTGTTTACTTCAATTTAGGTATTGAAGTTTAATGATTCTCATTTAAATATTTGGTTAAAGGTTTTGTTTGGACAAGTAGATTTCTCAATATGACAGAAGATTGGGATGAAGAACTGAGAACACAACCTGTTACCATTATCCCGTCCTTCAATGTGGTAGGTATCCCATTGCTTTTAAATACAGGTTTTTCCATTGGTTTTAGATTCAAATTTAGATATTAACAGATGTATTTTGTTCAATTTAGACAGGCCAAATGAATGATGATATCAATGGAAATGGATCTTCAGATGTGAAAGGTAATAACCTATAGTTAATGAAACATTTTGTTGGTTTGTTTTTTTGGACTTTTTTTAAAAAAGGTCCTTTATCACAAGTTTTTTGTCAAAATGTATGTTAAAATATTTGGTTAAAGGTTTTGTTATTGGTCTCAATGTTGCGGGAAAAGTTAATCACCCAAACTTGAAATGAGAAGTTCCATAAGTCAATGCAAATGTTTTCAGACTCGCTAAGATTGGTTTGTTTGACTTTTTTTCCCTTTGCACTAATATTCTTGCACTATTTGTGTTCCCCAGTTGTAATTTTTCATTGTTTGTATACTAGAGTTCAAGAATCTGAATCATGAATGTGCCATTACACTCCCAGTCTGTTCCACTGTTCAACAAGATTGCAGATGATCTGATCTTGGTCTCTGCTCCATTTTCAAGTTTGTTCCCCATAAACATTTGGTTCTTTTGGACCAAAAATTCCAACAAGTAAAAAAAACCCAGAGGCAAGATATAGGAAAGTGTGTGGCTCATCTTGCACCTAGTAGACTTCTGCATCGTTGGTCCTGAGGTACCAGTTAAAGTTTAAGCAATGGCCCAAATTTAGAATTGAATTTAGCCTCACCATTGTTGATCATGAAGCCACCCATTTGTTATAAAAACCCACTTATGGTAGCAGCAAATTACACCACAAACCTCATGTTTGAACTTCTGTTTTGATTTTCGTGCAGCGGATTGTAATTTTAAATCATTCTCCATTTGAAGCTCTGAAAATAATTTGATTCTGTTGCTTTAGTTTTGAAATTTGTGATCTCTTGCTGTTGTTCCTCATTGTAAATTAACTTCCTGATTGTGCCTTTTCTTTCCATTGCTTGTAAATTGTATATGATTCTGTAAGGTGCTGCATGAAAAATGTGCTGCACTACTGGCTGTGTACAGTTCCTCGTGGCTATATCCATTTAACTTCTGCCACTATTAACTCAGCCCTCACCTGCATCTCCTCCATTTCCTGTTCATCCTCACCTACCACCCCACCAGCCTCTGCATCCAACCCATCATCTGCTGGAATTTCCAGCACTTAATACAGGATCCCACCACCAGATACATTTTTCCTTCTGCATGGACTGCTATCTGCCATTTCTCTCATGCACTCATTTCTCCTACCCATAGCAGCCCTGGCGCCTTCCCCTGTGCCTGCAAGAGGGTGCGACACGTCCTCCTTCACCACGGTCCAGGTTGTTAAAAAGGCCTTTCACCGTGAAGCAACTCTGAATGTACAAGTGAAGTGGACTTGCTGCATCCAATCCACCTTTTGTGGTGCTCTCTTCATTGGAGAGACTGATCACATACTGGGAGGTGGCTTTGCTCAGCGCCTCCTCTCCATTTGCCACCACAGTGACCTCCCAGTGGCTAACCATTTCAATTCTGGGTCACATTCCTGCACTTGCATGTCAAGTCAACTTTATTTATGCTCACATGGTAGGATGACATGGCATTTTTCCAGGGCCATGTAGCATATTTACTTAGATGCAAGTTAGGAAAGCAGTTAACACCTTAAAATATTAAGGTACTAGGATGTATACACTGAAAGTCCACAGTATGCTATCCACATCTGTACTGGGAGTTCTGGATGCTGATGGCTGGGGGGTGGGGGGGAGCAAAAAGCAGTTCCCACTCTGGACATTAGGGCCTGAGTGCTTTGGTACATCCTGCCATATGGCAGAAGGGAGAACAGTTTTACATGTGGGATGTGTGGAGTCTTTCACAATGTTTATAACTTTCTGCCTGCTTCGAGCTAGGACGAGGTTCCCCAATGGTCCTTTCTGCTGACTTCACTATCCTCTGCAGGGTCTTGTGGTTCGAGACAGTACACCTTCCAAACCAGGCAGTGATGTAGTTGCACAGGATGCTCTCAGTACATCCTCTGTAGAATGTAGTGAGAGTGGACTTTCCTCAGCCTTTGCAGGAAGTAGAAGTGCTGCTAGGCTTTCTGGCTGTGGAGCTGGTGCATTCTGAGGAACTTGATGCTCTTGACAACATCAGTGATACTCTCAATGGTCAGGGGAGTGTGATCTCCCCTGGCCCTTCTGAAGTTGACAACTATCTTTATTAATGTTCAGATACAGGTTGTTTGCTCTGCACCAGTTTGTTAGTGTCTGCACTTTGTCTGTATGCTGCCTCCTTGCTTTCACTGATGAGGCCCACCACTGTTGTCATCAGTGAACTTGATGTGGTTCGAGTTGTATTTGGCTGCACAATCGTGGGTCAGCAAAGTGAATAGCAGTGGATTGAGCGAGCAACCCGGGGATGGGGTGGGGCGGGGCTGTGCTCAGGGTGATGGTCTTGGAGGTGCTGTTTCTGATCCTGACTTCCTGAGGTCTCCCCATCAGGAAGTCGAGAATCAAATTGCAAAGGGAGATGTTTAGACCCAGCAGGTCCAACTTCCTTATCAGGTAATAAATTATGATCCTGTTGAATGCTGAACTGAAGTCAATAAACTGCATTTGAAGATACGAGTCTTTATTTTCCAGGTGGGGGAGGGCTAAGTGTAGGGTAGTGGTGATAGTGTTGTCCGTGGAGCAGTTGGATATATATGCCAACTGCAGAGGGACAATGAGGGGGCAGCAGGTGCTTGATTTGCCCTTTGACTAGTTTCTCAGAGAACTTCATGACAATGGCAGGACACATTTGACGTATTTGACACAGACAATGTTTTATGATCATTCATGTCTGCCCTTGTGTATTGTCCCATCCTGGCCACCAGCAGCATTGGAGGATCAACACTTTATTTTCTGTCTGGGCACTCTAGCCACATGGCATGAACATAGACTTTACTGCTTCCATTAAACCTGCTTACTTTTTCCTTCCTCTCGCCTTTTCCTGTCATTCTAGTTCTTTAACCCACCCAGCCCAACCATCCTCCCTTCTCCTCATTGCTGCTGTCCCTCCCCCCTCCATCTCTCATTTTCTGCCTTGCCACCCCACCCTTTCCTATTCTTTTGTTCGGACACTTGCCAGCATTTTCTCATACTTTGATGAAGGGCTACAGGAAAATTTTGGTTATGTATCTCCTACTTTGCTACTTAAAGAAGACTGACCTGCTGAGCTTCTCCAGCATTTTGTCTTTTTACTTCAATCATGGAGTTTACAGAATTTTGTGATTTACTACTGGCTATATCCATTTTTTTTTTACAGTAAAATGTACAGGACCAGAATACATTACAATTGAAGACCTGCAGTCCAGAGCAAGGCATGCTTCTTGCTAGTTGTATTACTATGCAAAAATTTGGATGTCAAGTAATTGCATAATATTCCTTTCTCTTTGCCACTTCTCAGCAAAAGAAACAGCTTGTACCTGCAGATGTCAAGATTTTAACCATTTAAGGGTGATAAGTAGCAAGGAGCACTGGTGATGTGTAGTACCATGCCAGTCTGTTACTATCTACATCAATATCCTGGGGGTTAACTTTTGAACAATATTCAACTGTACTACTGTCGCTACAAAAACAAGTTAGGGGCTGGGCATCCTGTTGCAAGCAAATTGGTTCCTTATGTTCCAGTTCTTTCCACATTTTCAAGGCAGAAGTCAGTGAGTGTGTGAGAATACTCTTAGCTGGATGAGTGCAACTTGAGACTGCGTGACAAAGCAGCCATTTTGCTTAGCCCTGGCAACAACCCTGAATTTTCATTCCTTTCAGTGATGCACAGTAACTGTAGTGTGTAGCTGTCACCCATATTCCTTCCCAAACTGGAGATTGCCAAGATTTTCTCGGATAGAAGCCATTTCCAAGATGCCTACCATCAAAATTTGGATGCTTTTTTTTAATACTAGGTTTAAATCCTGGAACTTGCACCATCCAGCCATCTATCCAACAACACTGTTGCATTACCTTTACCAAAAGGAGTGCAGTGATTGAGGAAGTTAACTGGGTGAGGGAATCTGCTGACTCGTTTTTAGTTAAGTGGTTCTCAACCTTTTTCTTTCCACTCACATACCACTTCAAATAATCTCTGCCATTGGTTCTCTGTGGCATTGCTTAAGGTGGTTTGTGAATGGAAAGAAAAAAGGTTGCGAACCACTGCTTTAATCTAAACATTCATTCATGTAATATTTTGACATCTTGAAGATCTTTGTTGCATCATTAGTAAAAATGATTGAGACATTTTGTGGATAATGAACACAAAGAAATAGAGGGATAGATTAAAGATGACCTGTGCTATATCTCCATTGGATAAAACAGAACAAATAAGCTACACAATCTTTATTGCCTATTGCTAGCAGGAGTGGGGAGCATAAAGGAGTACTTGTTTCTGCTATACCCACACAATCAATACAGAATTTTGTTCACTTTAAATAGACTTAAGGTTGACATCAGACTCCATGTGCAGCTGGCCTTAGCTCGGAGCATTTCGCAGTTCTTGATAAATCTCACAGTATCTTATAGTTTGGTGTCTGGCCAATTTCCTTTGTCTGTTAATGTTAACTATGATGAACTAATAACCCTTTCAATTATTTTTGTGACTAAAGGGACTTCATTAGCACTAACACAGGAAGAGCAATGGAAAATTCACCAAACAGGGTCAATTCAAAATACATTTTTGTTAAACTATTAATAACATAATATTTATTGCATATCTCTAATCTTTAAATTTAACCCCACTATGTGCAAATGTAAATGTGTGTGTATATTAAAGTCCCACTCTGAAAAGTTTTTTTAAAACTTCATTTCAGTCTTGCTTAAAGGTCTTAAATTCTCAGTTCAGAAATAATGACAAAGCACCTTTTAAAACCTATCTTCAGGCCTCTTTACTCAATTCTGTCCTCTTTTTCCATGAGACAGGAATTTGGCTATTTTCTTCACAAATGTATACAAGGATTAAATGAAAATAGACCCAGTAGAATTCTGGCCTCATTTCCAAAGAGACAGTAAAGTGGTCTTCCTTATTTCAAAAGCCACTGATTCTGGTCCCGTTTTCCCAGGATTAACACTCACAACAGCACCATCTCTGAGAGTTAGTATAACTCAAACTTGTCTTTAACAAGGTTTCAACCTCTGTCACAGGTTTTTGACTTCTGTCTACTCCAAACTGAACTGTTACAAAAATGTCTGAATTCACGAATAATATTTCTCCAAATCATGTGATAATTTACATCATCAATGAGGTCTTTTCCAATTCTTTAAAATTATATGATTAGTTAGTGGAATTTTAAACAGTTGCAAACTCCAGTTTCTTGTAACTGATCTTCATACCTCTCTTGTAGACAATGACTTTGAAAGATTACCTCACTTCTGTTTCAAAGGCTTAAGTATATCACTCGCATGGCTGAGTTTTATTTATCTTGTTTGAGGCTTTAAATGGTTTAGTTTTAAAACTACTGGCTTCCTTAAGTAGTTATTGAGTACTTGGATACTTCAGATTTTAATAAAGCAAACACTCCATTGTCCTTGAATAATTAAGACCCACTTCAAATCCATTAGCTCTGTCTTTCCAAGACACTGTCACTCCAAAAATGAACTCTTCTCTGAAAACAGTGGTTCTCTGTAAATGTGCTGTGAATTGTGACCCTGTACCAGGCCACAACTAACTTACTAAGAATACAGATACAATATTTTAACACTATAATTTACTTTAAGACATTTTTATGAGAAATGTAGTTTCATCTTAAAGGTTAACACATCTGTTGCATAACAAACTTGTTGTTTAATTTTCTGTAACAGAAGCCCCCTAGCACTCTTAAATTTTCCTGCCCTCCCTTCCACGGAATCAAACAAGATGCAGGTATTAATATTTGATTAGTGGTTGGTGGGGTAGACATGGGCCTTTTTCTGTGACCTTGACCATGCTTTTTTTTTCACTCTTTAATCCTGGGCCTTGCATAAAGGTTCCTGTATGAAATAGTTGGACCTTCAGCCTATACAAAACTTAAGTGCCACTTGTCCATTATATCTTGCTGTTTTGCATGGGCTATCCAGTACCCTAATTTTCCTTTCAATTATTCCTGTGTTTCACTTCATCTGATATTTGTTTCCCTAATTTTGAAACTTGTACCTCAACAATTATTGCCCACTTCCCTCCCTCTGTTCTTCTGATTAGACTTTTTGGTGCCCTTCTGCATTTTTTCCATTTGTAGACATGCTATAAGTCATCTTGGAATTATTTGCTCCTCTTTGTGCCTTGGGTCTTTTTGCACTGGTGATGTTTTTTTGGTAATTCAATCAGACAAATAAGATGATGCAATAGCCTTTCTGTCATGACCTACCTAGAGAATATGTCCGGCTGCTGCTCATTGACTTCAGCTTGATGTTTACTATGATCATTCCCTGGAGAGTGGTGGAGAAGCTGTCATTGCTTGGAGTAGAGAGTCCTCTCTATAACTGCATTCTGAACTTCCTAACAGAAAGACCACAGTCTGTCTGGATCAGTAACAGAACATCGAGCACTGCCACACTGAGCATTGGCACACCCTAAGTCTGTATGCTCAGCCTGCCCCTGTTCACGCCACTGACCCATGAGTGTAATGCAAGATCCAGTTCCAACGCACTCATCAAGCTTGCAGAGGACATGACAATGGTTGCCCTCCTAAGCAACAACAATGAGTTGTACTACAGAGAAGAGGTAGAAATTGTTATGCTGAGAGAACAACCTGAGTCTTAATATGGAGAAGATAAAGGAGATGATTGTGGATTTCAGGAGCACGAGGGATAACCACCCTCCCCTATACATGAATAACTAGAAGAGAGGAGAGAGCACTAAGTTCCTTGGAGTTCACTTTAGTAGTGACCTATCCTGGGCACACATCTGCTCACTTGACAGGAAGGTGCAACAGTGATTGCACTTCTGAGGCAGGTGAGACTACCAGCCTCCATCCTGTTGACTTTGTACAGGAGCTGTAACAGAGCATCTTGGCTCTCTGCATCAGTGTGATACAGTTAAAGCAGAGCATTGGACCAGAGGTCAATCCATCAGAGTGGCAGAAGATCACTAGGGTGTCTTTCCCTCTCCTTCCACCCACCCCCCGACCCCCACAAACTGGCCAAAAACAATCTATTTTATCTACTGAGATTGCTGTCTAAAGAAGGTTCTTAAAATCATTAAGGACTCCTATTACTCCACACAGCATTTTCCAGCTACAGGGAGTCCCCAGATTATGAACAAGATCTATTCCTATGTCTTTAAGTTGAATTTGCAGATAAGATGGAACAGGTACTTGGGTATCAGTTAGTCAAATTTTTGTCTTGGTACTGTTTATATTAAAAAAATTCTTTAAACAGTTTGAAGAAAAAAAATCATGATTGAAAGTTGACGCTTGCACATGTTCCATTGATGTCTTGCATACTGGAAGGAGCATTCGTGAGGTAACATTATGCGCATGTATGAACTGGGGACACAATTTGTTCGTAAATACAAGTTATCTGAAAGTTGAACATTTGTAACCCGGGGACTCTACTCCCCTCAGGAAAGAGATACCGAGCCAGAATCACCAGGTTGAGAAACAGCTTCTTCCCAAGGGAAGTGAGACTGGTCAATGACTGAACTGCTCATACAATTATTTACAATATTTATTTATTGTATATACTGCATATAAATTGCTTGTAAACGTGTGCTATGTCTACATGTTTGCATATTTTGACACCGAGGATTGAAGAATGTAATTTTGTTCAGTTGCACATTACAATTGTACAACAATGAACTTGAACAATATAAACTGGTTCTCATCATTTTATGGTTTTCTGTCAAGTCATCTAAGAATGCTCTGAATTTTGGTGTTTTTTTTGCATTTTCTTTGATTTTGATGTTGTCAAATGTTTTAATATTGAATTTGATTGTTGGTAATGTATTTCAAAAATATTCAGATCAAATACAGCATTCTTTACAACTTGAATTACAACTGAATTATTCATGACTTTTGATAACTTTGTTGCTTTAGATCATTTCCCCTCCTTGCCATGACTCTCATTCAGTGTCAGTTAAAATTGAGGGGAGAAACCAAAAGTTGATGCCAGATTGAGAAAAGATTTATTTCTAAAAGATTTTTTTCTAAACTCTACTGTACATTCAAAACTAAGAGCAATTTGCATTTTTAAAAAAAAATTCAACTTGAATATGTGATCAGAGTTGTTAACAAGTAGTATATTTGGATATTTTCAATTAACTTTTTTGTTATATTTAGAACATAATGAATGGCAACCCAAGTTTAATGGTCTTCCACGTTGGCGACCCAGAGTGCTTGATAATCAAGGTATGGAGTGGACACTTGGTTTTTGCTAGCTTACTTGTTTAATAACTGGAGCTTTTGATTTGTTTTTCATGTTCTGGTTATCTTGTGCAAGTAAATTATCTGAGTACTTTGCTTCTTGAGAACTTTGAGAGAAAAGTAACAATTGCGTAGAAACTGGCCCAACTTGCCCATGCTGACCAAGTTGCCTACCTGAGTTGCATTTCCCTGCATTTTGCCCATATCCCTCTAAATGTTTCTTGTGCCTGAGCTGTTCCAATGTCCTTTAAATATTTTAGTTGTGCTGGCCCTTACCACTCCACCTGGCAGCTTGTTCAACATACCCTGCTATTCTGGAAAAAGCTGCCACTCAGATCTTTAAAAATATCCTTTTATCTTGAATCTCCGTGACTTCAGGAAGGTGGTGGGGGGTAGAGAGAAGAAAGACTGACAATTTATCTTGCCTATGCAGCCTCCTAATTTTGAATACTAATGTAGGTTAACCCTCAGCCTCCTGCGCTCCAGATAAAAACATAGAATGATTTATACCCCCAAACTAGCCTCATAATTTTGAATACTAATGTAGGTTAACCCTCAGCCTCCTGCGCTCCAGATAAAAACATAGAATGATTTTACCCCCAAACTAGCCAACAGTAACAAGGATCTTGTTAACTTGATCTTCTCTAAAAAGCTTAAATGTCAACTATGCATATTCCAAGTTGGAGATGCTGCATGATACCTTGGTGAAAGGGAAAAGAAAATGTTGAGGATTATTCTCTGACTAAGAGGCACCTGGCAATTTCTGCTGATGATGAATAGCGAATCATGTCTGCCTTATAACAGACAAAGGCGATTACATGCACTATTACACTTTTTATTACAGTGTCCTAACCAATTATGTTAATTCTCCATGGAGCAAGTGATGCTATCTTGATGAATACAAATGCTGGTCTAACTGGGAAATTGGATGGCAAAGGCAGCTTGGAGAAAATGGCAGACATTAAATTATGACTAGGGTGATATCTTAAAAGTCCTGTATTGTTTGGAAGTTTTGTTATTGTTACTGGTGTGGAAAATAGTTACATGCTTTTTGATGCCAAAGACATTGTCAGTAACATGACTGAAAGAATTTGGAAACTGGTATTTTGGTTTTTTTTGCATTTGATAATTGAGTAGGTAACATTGACTTGAAAAGCATGAAGTAGTTTTTCCAATGATGAGAAACTAGAAGCAACAGAAAGCTAAAGAAACTTCAGTCTACTAATATAGGGCATCAGAATTTGAGAAGAGAAAAATATTCAAGTGTAGCATGGAGAGAACAAGGAGGCTGAAGTTGTGTGCAGTTGCACCGAATCCTAATCCTTTGCAGTTTCACACTGCATCTGGTGTGGAGGAGTGGGAACAGACTTTGAAGTAAGTGCAGTACAAACAAGCTGGTGTCTGCAATACTCTATTTTAAAAGATAAGAAAAGATTTGTGATTTACCAGAAATAACTGGAAACTTTTTCTGCTGATTAGTATCCAGGCCATGGGTGGCCATACTATGGGCCCTGGGCTAACTGCAGCCTGTTGTCAATTTTTAGATGTCCTGTTAGAATATGGTCTGTAACAATAAATTGCACAGTATGTACATTGCACTTAGTTTCAACACAGGTGTTGCTGTTTAAAAAGCTTGTTGTATTTGCTGTAGCAGCTGCTACAACACAAAGCACACCACTGAGCTCAGTGGGGTTTCCAGTAGAACTTCATTTGAGTTTTGTGTGTGCCCCTTTAAGGCTACGTGAGTTCTGCCCCGTGCAGCAGTAGCATCATCATGTGGCCCGGGGCATGAGCTGTGGCCTAAACCACGAGGCAATGAGCAAGCCCCTTACGGCGCCATCTTCTGCAGCTGCCCCGCCAGCGTGGCGGTACAAACGGGGCTGGTTCGCTGACAGATGTGTGCCACCACACAATCCTCCCCAGAACCAGCTTGTCTCCTGCTGCTTTGGCGATCGGCACCTCCATTTAGGTTGGGCTGTCTGCGTGGGCTTGTTTAAGTTCATGTGCACCAGCTTTAGTCGGTTGACTGAAAAGTTCCTCCCTGCCCCCAATGTCTAGAGTAAAAGCCTTTCTGATCGATGAAGGACTTTGTATGAACCCTCATACGGGCGCTGAAGGGGAGAGGGGGGTTGGGTGCAGGTCACGCCGGACGAACATAAATTCCACTGTCCAGCTTTTTGGGGACGCTTGCTGTGGTCGCTGGGGGTGGGGGGGGGCGAACCAACGAGGCCAACTTGTGGTGGAGGTCCGCGAGCAGGGTCGGGGTCTCACCTACGGGTTTGGCGCCTGTTCCGAAGAACTCCCTGGTAGCGACAGCAGTGCACTGTAGACAATTTCCGCGGATGAAGCCTGGAGGTGGTCTTTCAAAGCTGTTCAAATGCCAAGCAGGACCCACGGCAGCTTGTCTGTCCAGTTAGGTCCTCTTAACTGCACCATGAAGTGTCAGTGGAAAAGTTCTAAGAGTTCATTTGCTTGGGGATGGTAGGCCATGGTGTGGTGGAGTTTGATCCCCAAGCAGTTTGCCAGATGCACCCAGAGGGCGGAGGTGAGCTGGGTGCCCTCTGTCACTGGTCATGTGGGCTGGAATGCCAAAACTGGCAACCCAGTTAATGATCAGGTCTTTGCAAAAGTGTCCCTGATGGGGATGGCTTCCGGTCACCTTGTTGTCCAGTCGACCACAGTCAGGAGGTAACAGGCATCCCTGGACACTGGTAGGAGGCCTACTATGTGGATATGATCAAACCTGGCTGGTGGGTCAAAGTGCTGTATCGGGGCTCTGCCATGGTGCTGAACTTTGGATGCTTGGCAATGTGTGTAGTTCCTTGACATCTGCGCCACTTGTTTCTTTAACCCGTGCCAGACTAAACATTCCGCCACCATTGGGTGACTTGAAGACTGGGTAGTGTAAGCATTAATACTTGGTGCTTCATTTTTAAAATTGATTATGCTTTTTTAAAAATGTACATAGACACCCATGTTGTTTTAAAGGACTCCTGAAATGCTCTTGTGATTTTTTTTTTTTCCCCCTTAAAATGAGGTAGATTGCAATAGGAAAGCCTTCAGAAATGCATAGAATTTCTTTTTCAATTTTATTATTAATATTTCATAATATACATAGCACAACAAGAATAGAAATAACACATTAAAATTGTACGTCCAAGTTAAACAGAAATAATTATAATGTAAAAACCCAACTTTAAAAAAAATCTAAATGGTAGATCCCGAGGATCTGTCGAATATTTTGGAACGTAGTTCTGGTCCACACCTACAAGTAAACAAAAACTGTAAAAATTGTTACTTCTAGAAAGGAAGAGTTGATTCATAGAATAACTAATGCCAGTTATATTATGAACAGAATTTCTTGACGTGGAAATTCTGCTGCTGTAACTACTGAGAAGTCCTAGAGCAGAAAATTTTGTGGAATTGAAATACACCAGTGTGGACCAACATAAATTATAGAATAGCTGTAAACAACTATAGTTAGCTTTAACTTTTAGTGTGTTATGGAGTCCAGAGGACCCCAAAAACCAGCAACAATAGATATGCACCACAACACAGGGTTACTTAAACAAAAGTAGTTTTTAATTATATTCGAACAAGAAAACAGAATTGAACTTTAACTTATTACTTGATTTACTTACTTTACCTACCTAACTACTTAACCACCCTCTAATACTAAGTGCAGGTGAATGTAATGTATATTTAAGATTAGAAAAGTTGTTTGGATCACAGTCCAATCTCACTGGTTGCAGGCAGTTGTTGTACTGTGCACAGAAGTTAGCATTAACAAAGTTCACCAGTCTTTGGTGCTTAACAGTCAAATGGTTACCACTCAGGAGGGTTCTTGCTGGTTTTCAGAGAGATTCCTTTTCCAGGACATCCGCAACGAATCCTTCTCAATCAGTCTTGCTGATGAAACTTGCCCCCTTCAGGGTTCTCCAGATGATCCTCTTTCTTTCAGGTCACCTTTCACACTGCCAGTCTTCTACTTTGACCAGGCAGCCTTTCAAAGTTTGCCAGCTTTGTTATCCCTTTGGAATGGATTTCTGTCTCTCTCCTCTGTTTCACACCCTCCCTCTCTGAGAGCAAACCACTTCTCCTCTGCCTGCAAAGATCACATGCTCTCCCAGGCAAGCTGCTGTCGTTGCCTCCTGCAAAAAGCATTCTGCAAAAGTCCTGCAAATATTCTGTTGTTTTAAAATGTGTGTGTGCAAACTGTTCTAACAATTCCTCCCACACCACCTCTAAATGCTCTTGCAAGTGGAAAATGTCTTGTGTAAAGTCAGCCATGTGTATTTCCAGAACAAAAATTGTAATTTAGTATGGTCCCAAGAATATTTGCACATTGCTCAACTTAAGGTAAGTGCACAACAAATAATGTCAAAATATGTGACTGTGACATCTGTCCACTTAGTGCCTCGTATTCAGATTGGACTTCGAAATGCAAGAGGAACACAAGAACATTGGTACTTTTTAGGACTGGGTTGGAGTTTGTACTACACATGTCTGAGTAAATGTTCAAGGTTCCTTTTATTGTCATGTAATAATGCTTTAAAAAAAAATGTAGCATGCATGTATCCTGTAAACAAAGTGTGCCATGAGGCTAGAACCCCAAACAATAGAAAGAGAAGCAAAAAGAGAATCCCTTTGGAGACCATGTCCATGGATTTGCCTCCAGCGCTCCTGCAGCCTCTGTAGATATATAAACGCTTATTTGATTCATAAACTGGAGCTCCAGATCCAACTGCTGACACAATTTGGAACCATCAGCTCCAGGTGCCCTTTTGGAGCCTTTCCTGCCATTGGCACCCTTTGGAATCCTGGTTCTGATACCTGGTTCCCAAGAGCCTGTCCAGCTACAGCCTGTGTGGGCTACTGAGCCTCTCGCTGGTCTGCTGCTGCTCGCTGTCCAATATTGTCTTCCCATGCTTCTCAGTGGGGAGTGTTATCCCTGACTATGGTGCCCTGCACTAGTGTGCTGCTCCCCTAGAGTCTGTAACCCTTGTGGCTGCTACTGAACATGAGTGCTGCCATCTTGGTTGTAGGATTTTACTTACAAACACAGTCAGCTCCTTAAACAGGTTGTTTAAAGCCTGTATGAAGCCTCTGATTTTAGAACTAGACAGTTGAACACTTCTGAGCAGTGCTGTCTGCTCTCCCTGGTCTGCATCAGTGGTAGTTTGGAGAGTACTCTTTTGGAGTTGATAGTTCATCAGGAATGCGGTCACTTGGGCAGAAGTGCCTCTTTCAATGCTTTATTGCTCTTGTGATGCTCTTTAATTGAGGTGACATCCTGGTGATCATTCCCTTTGCAGTCTCCAAAGCTCCACATGCTCCTTGTAATGCAATGACCAGTATTGCATGGTCTTCCAAAATTAAGGCCAAATCTAACTTTTGAAAATGCACTTGCTAATAATTTCGCACTCGCCTTTTTCCAACTGCATCACTATATTTGATTAAGTAATCTGAATTTTGAATCACAGGACCTGTTCCTAATCTTTGGTTCTTTGGCTCTTCAGCATTGCTGGCTATTGGGTATTAGACTATAGTAATGGGGTGGGAGACTGCAGGTGTTGGAAATCTAAAATAAAAACTAAATGCTGGAAACATCTGTGGCAGGAGAAATGGAAACAATTCAAGTTTAGTCTTGGGGACCCTTTGCAGAAATGTAAAGATATACATGTTAGTACCAAGTTACACTGGGGGTGAGAAAGAGATGATTGGAACAATGAAAATGGTTGATGTGAGACCAGGGTTGCTGTGGGGATAGGTTGTGGAGGTGAGCTTTGACCAATACCTTTATTGAATTTTAGAAGGAAAACCAAAGCCATAGAGGGTGAATATAGCATAAATTTGGGGGAAAAAATTGAATCTGGAGGAAATGGTCAGCGTTTAGAGTTGGGATGCAGTGATTGAGACTAAAGTAGGAAGGGATGATATCATGTATATGAGGGGGGAAGGGAGGGAATCAAAAGAAACAAAGGAGATAAACCGGGGGGGCGCGGGGGGGGCAAAGAGCTAATTGACAAGTGGTGGAGGGCACCAAAGTTTGTGAGCAAAGTTACACTGGGAGTTGGTAGATAGAAACTATGAAATGAGATGAAGGTAGGAGTTATCAAAAAAATTAGAAAATTGTATTCGTGCATTGGATTTAAGGCTGTCCAGGAGGAATATGATATTTGGAAGTACCTGCTCATTGTTTTTGCCACCCTTCATATTGCTTGACATGAATATATTTTCACTCTTCCAGTTTGACAAAAGGTCTAAAACCTGTACAGATCTCATTTTCTTGCTTTTGGTCCATAGCCTTGCTATGATATGATGCATTAAATGCTTGCCTAAATGCTGCTTGAATATATGAATTCTTTATTCTACCACCAGCTTGTGTTTCTAGATTTCAGCCACCTGGGTGGGACAGAAACATTTTCTCAAATTCACTCTGAATATTCTGCAATTTTATCCTATGTTCTTTGGTTGTAGATGCCTTTGCTAACACCTCTGCATCTAGCTGTATTTCTCTCTGTCCTTGAGTGATCCTACCTATAATCTTGTCATCTTCTTGTTCTTCATGTAAGTGTAGAGTATTTTTTTTTTCAATCCTACTTGCCAAGCCCTTCTCATGAGCCCTGCTAGCTCTCCTCATTTCCTTCCTGGCTACCTTGTAATTCGAAGAGCCCTATCTGTTTTTGTGTCTTGAACCAAGTCTATAATTTTCCTCTTGACTCTTCATGTTGCTCATGATTCCTTTACCCCAATATCCTGGTTATGGGGACAAACCTATCTGGAACCCCATGCAAGTAGTTCCAAAACAACTTCCACATTTCCCCAAGGGCAGGTGTTCCTAATCATCACTCAAGTTCCTATCTAATATAATTGTAATTTGCTCTTCCCTAATAAAATACTTTCCCATATTATTTCTTCCTTTGACTATGGCGATACAAAAGGTGATGGAGTTGTGATTCCCATCTCTGAAGTGCTCGCTGACTGAGAGATCTCTCATCTGACCAGGTTCATTGCCTGGTACTAGATGCAGTATGGCTTCGCTTGTTGGCCAATCGACATCCTGTGTCAGGAATCTTTCTTGGATAGTCCTAACAAATTCTTCCTCATGCAAACTCTATTCATTAAGGAAATATTAAGACCCATGATAACAACCCTATTTTTGCACTTTTCCAAAGCCTGTCTACTTTTCCCACAGTGGCCTGGGGCCTATTGTGATTGAAAACAGATGTCAGAAACAGAATGAAACACTGATTCAACATGTTCCTTCCATGGCATCCTCCCTTTTTCTACTGCTGAGATGCAATCTCTGATTAGAAATGCAATTTTTTCTTCTTCCCTTTTTTTGTTTACTGCCTTCCCCATTCATTTTGAAATAACTAAAATCCAGAATTTCTATCAATCATGCTCTTGTGTCAGCCAGGTCTCTGTTATGGCCAGAACATATTTAAATGCATTGATCCATGCCCAAAGTTCACCACCCTTAATGCATCTTGCCATAAGCACTTTACAACCCATGGCTACTTGCATTTGTGCCCTCTCCATTGCCTATATTTTATTATTATCTTCTTATTGCATTAACCTCTTCCCCATGCCCCCTATCTTGTTCCATCATCTGCTCCATTCACTGATTTCCATCCCCTTTCAATAATTAAAACCAGTCAAGCAAACCTGCCTGCAAGGACATTGGTCTCTGAGTTCAGGTGCAACCCATCCCCTTAGTGAAGGTTGTAATTTTCCCACAAGAGATGCAAGTGATCCCAAATCTGAACTTGTGCTCTCTGTATTGCATTTGCTGCTATATCTTGTCATAGAATCATAGAGTATTGCAGCACAGAAAAAGGCCCCTTTGGCCCTTTTAGTCTGTGCTGAATCATTTTTTGCCTAGTCCTACTGACCTGGACCAGTCCATAGCCCTGCATAACTCCCATCCATGTACCTGTCCAAATGTTTTTTTTAAATATTTAGCAATTTTAAAACCATAACAGCAAATACATTCAATAAAGAACTTTCAAAAATTATACATGTGGTATACAAAATCCTCCCTCTTCCTAAAACCCTCCAAAAAAAAAAGTAAAGGACTGGAAAATGTCAAGGGAATAAACTATTTGTATCATAATTTTATAATACTAGAGGCTACTAAGAAATGAGGTCTTCAGAGAGTCTATTAAATGTTCATACACACATTTTCAAAATATGGGTGCCATATTTTCCAAAATACCTGATATTTATTTTGTAAACTCATCTGCTCAAGTGGAATACAGCTACGAAGTTCCGCATGCCAACACTAAATCTGTCTGATTTCCAAGTTGTTGCTATACATTTACTGGAAACTGCTGATGCAATTTTTACAAATTTATTTTGATACATAATTTCAATTTAGGCCTTGTAACCCAAATATTACCCAACAAAAATAGCATTAGATCCTGTGGGTACTTAACCCCTGTTGTTCCACAAAATTTCTAAATACCAACCAAAAAAGTTTAACATTTCCAAGTAGAATGCAAAAATGATCCAATCTCTTGTCCACATCTAAAGCACAAATCTGATAATGTAGGGTTAATTTTTTTTTGAGGAGTCAAATATAACTGATGTTAAAAAAAAAAAAAATTATATTGAACCAACCTATAATCTAATATTAATAATTTTGTCATATTATCTGCATAATTCCATCAAAACTTTCTCATCTATTTGTCTATTTAAATCCACTTTGTATCTTGAATTATGCACCCCTATTTTGGGGGCTTTTGAAGTAAATTATACATTATAGAGATAAATTTACTTATTATGAATCAATAATTCCAATTCACTCTTGCTAGGTAACATCAAGCTCTGACCTTTATTTTATCAGTCAAAAGCTTTAACATCATAGAAAAAAGAGTATTATTTGGCACTTTAGATTTATTTTTCATTCATTCAAATCTTGTAAATCCTCCAGCTTCAAAACAGTCTTCTGTCCTCTCAATACCCATCCACATCCAAGTCCTCAAATTGATTATCCATAGAAAATGTCTATTTTGACATAAAGGTATTTTTCCTGAAATTAAACTTATTGCCCCTATTTCATAATCAATTTTATTCCATAAGTCAATCAACTGTTTCAAAGCAGATGTAACTTTATTTCGCACCAACAAATTTGAATTTTACGTATAAATTAAATCATGTATATTAATTTCTCCTATTTTACTAAGTTCAATATTAATCCAAGCAGGAATTTTATTTACACTAAATAATACATTAAAATGGGGAAGTTGTAAACCTCCCAATTCAAACTTCTGTCTACTTTTCCAAATAAACCCTCGCTATTTTCCTTTTCCATAAAAACTTTCTAACACTTGTATTCAAGTCCTTGAAAAAATTGAGGAATTTGAGATGGGGATCAACTGACAAAGATACTGAACTCTAGAGAAAATATTAATTTTAATACAATTTACTTGCTAAAGTTGTAGGTAGGTTATTCCACTTGTTCAAATTTTCAATAATTTCATTAAATAATGGTAAATAATTTAGTTTAGAAATTATTCAAATTGTTATCAAAATGAATCCCTAAATATTTAATTCCAGCATCTGGCCACCTAAGTTGAGGTGCCTTCCTAGATTGAGAATAGTCACCCTTAAATAAAAGCAAAATTTCACTTTTGTTCCAATTAATTATCAACCCAGATACTTTACCATATTCTTCTAGTCTTGTATGTAATTGACAAAGAATTCCTAGGGTCTGACTGGTAAACCAAAATATCATCAGTAAAAAAAATTATGTTCTTAATTGACTTTAATAGCCTTATTCTTTGAATCTGGTCTTACTAACGCTGCTAAAGGTTCTATTGCCAAAATGGAGCTGGTGATAAAGGACAACCCACTCTACTGGATCTAGTTAATTAGAAAGAACTAGAAATTTGTCCATTACACTGGTAAATATTTAGCTTATCTATTTACTTAAATTTTAGCAATAATTTTATAATCTGCATTCAATAATGTTAGTCTACAAGATGCTGGCTTTAATGGATCTCTCTTTGGTATAACCACAATAATTGCAGTTAAATAAGATTGTGGCAGGGAATGAGATTTTCTAAAGAAACACACAAAGATCAGCGTGTACAGAGCCGTTGTCATACCCACGCTCCTGTTCGGCTCTGAATCATGGATCCTCTACCGGCATCACCTACGGCTCCTAGAACGCTTCCATCAGTGCTGTCTCCGCTCCATCCTCAACATTCATTGGAATGACTTCATCACCAACTCGAAGTACTCGAGCTGGCAGAGTCCGCAAGCATCGAATCCATGCTGCTGAAGACCCAACTGCGCTGGGTGGGTCACGACTCCAGAATGGAGGACCATCGCCTTCCCAAGATTGTGTTCTATGGGAAGCTCTCCACTGGCCACCGAGACAGAGGTGCACCAAAGAAGAGGTACAAGGACTGCTTAAAGAAATCTCTTGGTGTTTGCCACATTGAACACTGCCAGTAGGCCGATATCGCCTCCAACCGTGCATCTTAGCGCCTCACAGTTCGGCGGGCAGCAACCTCCTTTGAAGACGACCGCAGAGCCCATCTCACTGACAAAAGACAAAGGAGGTAAAACCCAACACCCAACCCCAACCAACCAATTTTCCCTTGCAACCACTGCAACCTTGCCTGCCTGTCCTGCATCGGTCTTGTCAGTCACCAACGAGCCTGCAGCAGATGTGGACACACCCCTCCATAAATCTTCGTCCGCGAAGCCAAGCCAAAGAAGAAAGGAAGAAAGAAAGGGTCCTTAAATTTCTTTTTAAAAAATTCACATGGAAAAACCATCTTCCCTGATGATGTACCAGTTTGCAATGAACTCAATTCCTTACTAACTTCTCTTGCCCTATAGGGAGTTCTAAATCTTTGATCCTGATAACTCAAAGTAAGTAAACTTTTTTGAGGTTTAAAAAAAATTCAAATTTAGTCTAAATTCAGACCTATACAAATTAAAATAAAACTCTTTAAATAATTTTCTTGAGGTTTATAAATAATCATCTTCGAATACTTTTGAATAGTACTAATTGTTCTAGAAGCTTGTTCAGTTTTCAACCTTTTCGCCTTTTTTAGTTCTCTCAATTTTTGTTCAGTCAGAATCATGTAATGAAATTCTGTTAATTTTTCTCATCAGAAACCTTTCTTTGTAATCTTTCTCCAACTTTCTATTTCCTTTTCTAATTGACCAACCTTTCATATAATTTTTCTTAACTTTCACTTTATAACTTATCTGACCTCTCAAATACACTTTCAAAGTGTTCCAAAGAATAAACATTGTCCACTGAATTAAAATTTATTTCTTTAAAAAATACTGAATTTGCTTCCTTGTATTAAGTCACAAAAATTCACCCTCTTCAACAATGTAGAATTAAATCTCCATCTGTAAACAGTTTTCTTCCTTAGGAACCGAACATGTCAAAAATGGAGAATGATCAGATAAAATTCTAGCCTTGTACTCTACATGCCAGGTTGTTTGTTTCACATTCAGTTGTACATGAATAGAAATTCCCACATGTAGTATTGTGGGATCATCAAAATAATTAACTTTGGACTCTTTTATTCACTTTGTTCAGTTGCTATCAATTCCATCCCCTCTCTGCCATCTTCTAAAACTGAACAAGGTTGTTCACAAATTTTGTGTCAGATATCACTGATTTATCTGTTTCATCACCAAGGAATGAAGATCTACCGGTACCAATGCCTGAAGAGGACGCACAAAATCAATGAACCGGTGCGGACTCTAAAGGCCAACATGGCCTGTTTCCGCTCCGTAAATGGTTATATGGTTATATTAAAAATCTTATCTCTAATAGGCATGATTCTTATGAATAAAAATAATAGTCCCTTTGAATTTAACCTTCACCAAATTTATCAAATTGAAGTCTCTCAAACTCTGTCATCTTTGTCACTTTTGCAACTAATCTTGCTGATCTATCCAACACTGGATCAAGACCGCAATTAAAATTCTCTATCAAAATTTCTCATAACTTTCAGCTAAAAACAGAAGTCCTGAATAATTCCTTCATCTGCATTTGGTGCATAAGTAGTTGTAAGTGTCCACATTTCAGAATAATTTTGACAAATCTCACTGCAGGATCTGTAACTACCTTTTGAATTTTAACAGGTAAAAGTCTGAATCAATATTTCAACTCCTTTTACTTTAAAGGAGCTTCCACTCGACCTACCCAATTTCTTTAATTTCTGGTGTTCCTTCTTTGTTAAATGAATCTCTTGCAGAAAAAGCAATATCAACTTTCATTTTCTCCATATAAACTAATGCCCTTTTTGTCTTAATTGTATTATTAAGCCCATTTATATTAAAACAAAATTTAATAACCTACTAACAGCCATTTCTCTACTTCCAAAAAAATTTAAAAACTCCCTTTGCCTCTCTTGGACCTCCAGCATCTTAGACTATTAATTGCATTTGACATTTTTCCAAAAGAGAATAGGAAAAAAATTGCAACCCCCCCCCCCACCCCCAAGAAGTGACTGCCAAGACAGCACTACCCCCCTCTATTGTATGAGAAGTGGCTATTGTCACAAGGTGGCACATGATGGTTACAGAAAGAAACCTCTTCTTACCCCCCCCCCGATGACAACAATCACTAAATGGATTATTATTTTTTTTAAAATGCACAATTCATTTGTAGGTGTAAGCAGTCTCCAAGATCTCGGTAGTTTTCCAGCAGCTTGTATCACCTCAGATTGGCCTGATAAAACTTGTTGAATACCCAAGTTTTGTACATTAATTTGTTAATCATATTTAATACTTGGAAGAGAATTTTCAAACTTCAAAGCTTCCATCTTATTTGCAAAAAAAATTGGGTTAGATTTTTTTTCCCCAGAAACATCTTAACTATATGACGAAAAGGGAACTTGTATTTTTCCACAAAACTAATTTAGCAGATTCAACTCCTTTTTCATAATTTCTGTAGTTAAATTTGTATAGGAAAATACTTCCTCTGAGCCACTATTAATGTTTTCGGGCATTCTGGTCAGCCACTTGCAATATCGTCTCTTTATCCTGATGATGTAAACATTTAATCAAAACAGAGTAAGGGCTTCTTTCTATTATATCTATGTGTTCTATCCAATTCAATTCTATTTGGAAAATTCTTAGAACCCAGAACATCTGGGATCCATTTTTGAAAAAGATTGTACAGGATTAGGACAATCTTCAATCTTCACATTATTTCTTTGGCTCTGATTTTCCAGTTTATCAATTTTTTGCAGAAGTTTTTTCCTCTGCAAATCCCATGCTGTAACTGAATCTGCCATCTTATTAACTGCGTCTTTGCATTGTCCCACTTCATGATAGTATTGCATATTTTCTGAACTTGATCTTAACTTTGTCAACCACTTTAGTATATCATTTCATTTCCTCAATATTTCTAATCTCTCCTTTATCATACTCAAATTGTATATTAACATGTCTTACAGATACAAATTGGATATCAACTTTTGGAGTTATTATCTACAGTTGATTCATTAATATAGAAGTTTCTTGTCTGCCCATACCTTCAAGCCTCTGGAATCTTTACCTGCATGGCCTCTATGCTTTGTACTTGTTGGGCTTCTTTATCTCCATGTTCAGCTTCCTTTTCTATCTTGTCGTCTTGTCCTTCAAAATCGCTGGAAACCTGAGCTTCAGATTCTGCCCCTGACTTCACAGTTAATTAGTTCTCTTGGGAGAGGCGTATCTTCACGTCTCCCACTCATGCCACACCCTCCCCAATTCTTGTTAAATGTTAAAAATTGAACCTGCATTCAAATATTCAGCTGGCAGCTCACTCCACACTCACTACTCTCAGGTGAAGCTCCCCCTTATGTTCTCACTAAACTTTTTCCATTGAATCCATGTATTGTGGTTTGTACCTCATCTTCCTTTAGTGGGAAAAAAAGCCTACTGGCATTTACTGTCTATCCCCCTCATAATTTTAAATACCTCTATCAAATCAACCTTCTACATTCCAGAGAATAAGGTGCTGACATGTTTCACCTTTCCCTGTAACTTAATTCTTAAAGTCTGGACAATATCTTAATAAATCTCTGCATTTTTTCTATCTTTTTAATATCTTTCCTCTAGTTAGGTGACCAAACCTGCACAAAATACTCCAAGTTTGACATTGCCAATGTCTTGTATAACTCTACCATAACATCCTAGCTCCTATACTCATTTCAGGTACTTGGATTTATTAAAACCAATATGCCAAAATATCTCTACAACCCTATCCACCTGTGACTCCACTATCAGAGAATTGTGTATCTGTATTCCCAGATCCCTGTTTTACTGCACTCCTCAGTGCCCTACCATTTACTCTGCATGTCCTTGGTTTGTCCTTCCAAAATGCAACACCTCGCAGTTATCGGCATAAAATTCCACCTGCCATGTTTCACCCCACTTTTCCAGCTGGTCCAGATCCCTCTGTTCTCACTACTTTGAGGCACAGACAGTATTCAGAGAAAAGTACCCTTGTGTCCTGCTTTTTGACTTCCTTTTGAACTTCAATCCTTTCTTCAGGACTTGCATCCCTTTTCTTATCTGTCATTGATATCTGTGTGTACCGCAACAGCTGGTTGCTCACCATCTTGCAAAAATGCTGTAGATTTGATCTGCAACTAATATTTATGGGTATTTATTGTGTCCTTTCTAATTTTGAACAATTAGAATGGGCTCAAAAATAGGATAGTGAGAAACTATTCCTTTTTAATGGTTTCTGTTCTGAAGAATGAACTTAGCCTATGAAGTTTCTCCTCGTAGGCAAAATATTCCATCTTGGGTAAAATTTCCCTGCATCTTCTCTTGTCAATTCAAACTAACAGTCCATCAGCAGTAATGTGACCAATGGTTTGTAAGCAACTGTGGATGCTGTAAATTTGAGAATGCAGTGGGTCAGGCAAAATCCAAGGGAGAAGTGGGCATTCGGTTTTTGGGTTCTGGATTATTTTTTTTCAAGGCCAAGATGGGAAAGGAGGACAAGCATAAAAAAGTGGGAGGGGAATGTCTGAGCATGGGCCAGAAGGTGATGTGATACTAGACAAATGAAAGTGGGAGAGGTGAGGCAGTCAAGAGTAGGAGTGGTGATCACAAGGTGGAAGTGGTTAGAGAAAAAGCAACTGCTGGAATTGGCTAAGAAAATGGAAATAGATGGAGGAAAAAGAAAGTGGCATTGAATTGGGGTGGGGTTTGCTCCATCTTCCTCTGTCTTTAACCATCTGTTCAGTTTCCTATTACTACTTAGTCTCAAAAAGTGTTAGAGCCTAAAATGTTTACACCTGGCCAGTTTAGTCCCTTCATCTTGTTTAATAATGTTTTACTGTAAACTTTGCTTACACCTTCATTAGTTGAGTCATGAATTGCAAGTACCCTTTGATAATTTATCCTCCTTATCTGACCTTGCTACTACTTAGACATGTGCAACTGTTCCTTGCCAATTCCTAGGGTCCCACCTTTCATTCTATTCTTTAGCTTTATTCACTTTTTGGGATTAAATTTTATTTACCATTTCGCTGCTATTGTTAACTGATCAATATTGTTGTCTCGCTAATAATTACCCTTCTCTGTGTTAACCAATGCTGTTTGAGGGAGTGGACTCGTTCATTGTCTTCTATTGTATTCAGCTTGTAACAAGAAAAGCAAGGGTACCAGCTCTGCCAGGGGTATACACCAGGGGTACACCAAAGACACAAGTTTCCAATTGTCAAGTTTCCAATTGTCAAAAAATTTTGTCTAGCAGTCACAAGGCGGGAACTGTTAGCGCTGGTTCTGCCCCTCCCTCCAAGCATACCACTACAAAGTCTTAATTATCGTAGTTCACTAGTTGACTCCTTTTCTGTCTGTTCTGTGACTAACATATGAAATATTGGCATGATCATTTAACTTTTAAAATTTGACATGTTTCTATTTTGCCCAAGTCACTGATTTTCATTTTTGCTTTAATATTCAGACTTTTCGCAACATGCAACTTCAAATGAAAACGAGTTTGACATGAGAGCTGGAAGAAGATGTGGGGTTTTCAGAGGTGACAGTGTAGGATTTTAAAGAATTGGTATATAGAATGGTAAAATTGAATTAAATGCCCACTTTTCAACTGATGCTGAAGCTGGACTGGAGATTAGCAAGAGGGTCTGGAGGAGTGCAGTCATCACATTTTGCAAAGATGTCTTTGAATTTCTCAGTGAATTGATCCATGTTTGACTTGAATTGTGTATTGATACGTTGGTTTTTTTTGACATATTTAGCATAGTGTATAGCAGAACGTCTTTACAGTGCCATCGATCGGGACTTGGGTCGAATCTACAGTGCTGTAAGGGTTTTATATGTTCTCCTTGTGTTTTCGTAGGTTTCCCTGGGGGCTCTGTTTACTCCCACTGTTCCAAATGTACCATGGGTGTACTTTAATTGGGTGGCAAGGACTCATGGGCCAAAGAGGCCTGTTACTGTGCTGTCTGAAATAACTTTTTTAAAATAAAAAATCTCATGCTGTTCAACTAAGTTCCCCTGTATGTTTAGTGCAATAATAAAAGTATAGGATTGTTTTTCCAGACTCTTTTGTGTAGTCTTCCAAAGGCGCTATTTGCCTTGGCGAGTCTGTTGTCTATCTCATTGTCGATCCTTGCATCTGATGAAATGGTGCAGCCGAGATAGGTAAACTGGTTGACCGTTTTGAGTTTTGTGTGCCCGATGGAGATGTGGGGGGGCTGGTAGTCATGGTGGGGAGCTGGCTGATGGAGGACCTCAGTTTTCTTCAGGCTGACTTCCAGGCCAAACATTTTGGCAGTTTCCGCAAAGCAGGACGTCAAGCGCTGAAGAGCTGGCTCTGAATGGGCAACTAAAGCGGCATCATCTGCAAAGAGTAGTTCACGGACAAGTTTCTCTTGTGTCTTGGTGTGAGCTTGCAGGCGCCTCAGATTGAAGAGACTGCCATCCGTGCGGTACCGGATGTAAACAGCGTCTTCATTGTTGGGGTCTTTCATGGCTTGGTTCAGCATCATGCGTATACAGAGCCGTTGTCATACCCACACTCCTGTTCGGCTCCGAATCATGGGTCCTCTACCGGCACCACCTACGGCTCCTAGAACGCTTCCACCAGCGTTGTCTCCGCTCCATCCTCAACATCCATTGGAGCGCTCACACCCCTAACGTCGAGGTACTCGAGATGGCAGAGGTCGACAGCATCGAGTCCACGCTGCTGAAGATCCAGCTGCGCTGGATGGGTCACGTCTCCAGAATGGAGGACCATCGCCTTCCCAAGATCGTATTATATGGCGAGCTCTCCACTGGCCACCGTGACAGAGGTGCACCAAAGAAAAGGTACAAGGACTGCCTAAAGAAATCTCTTGGTGCCTGCCACATTGACCACCGCCAGTGGGCTGATAACGCCTCAAACCGTGCATCTTGGCGCCTCACAGTTTGGCGGGCAGCAGCCTCCTTTGAAGAAGACCGCAGAGCCCACCTCACTGACAAAAGGCAAAGGAGGAAAAACCCAACACCCAACCCCAACCAACCAATTTTCCCTTGCAACCGCTGCAATCGTGTCTGCCTGTCCCGCATCGGACTGGTCAGCCACAAACGAGCCTGCAGCTGACGTGGACTTTTTTACCCCCTCCATAAATCTTCGTCCGCGAAGCCAAGCCAAAGAAGAAAAGTATAGGATGTGGTGTTACGTTAAGGCAGAGTGCAGTCCAATGTAACGAAGTAAAAATTTTTAAACAAAATTACAGTTAAAACAGGGCAAAGGCATCACTTGCCTCCTCCCTTACAGAAAAGCACATCATCCCTCCAAAAACACCAGGGCCTCCAATGCTTCTGTAGATGTGGGTTCTTATCCTCGTCCTATCCTGGAATCCATGCTGACTCCCCTGCCAGTTCCCATGCCAATCTCTGCCTCCGTAAGGCCAACACCTTGGATACTCCCCCAACCCTCCACATTCTGATCCTCCCCATGATGTCTTCCACCCCGTTGATCCCCACACTGACCTGTCTGGATTTTGCTGATGCTTCGACTTTCCACTCAGACATGCACTCTGTCCTTCGTGGAGCCCTCACCCATGTCCTCCTTCACCCACACCTCAATAAGCCCTGCATCCACCATGGTGCTGAACTCATCCTGCCAGCTTCTTCCACTGTGATTCTCCACCCTCTACTGAAGTCCTTGAGCCTTTTCTCCATCTGCCTTCATATTTCTAACTGCTACCAAGACATTAACCGTCTTAATTTCACCATTCCCCTTACTAATTCTATTTATTCTACTTAATCTAATCTCGCCACCTCAGAACAATCTTCTCCCCACTCTGCACCAATCCCAATCTTGTTTTCAAACTCAGACAAGTTGCTGTGCTTTGGTGCACTGATCTCCACCTTATCGAAGCCAGGCGATACTCTCTAATATCCCTTACCAGTCCTTACTTTCCCCTTCAGCAGGACCTCACCTAAAAGCATCAAGCCACCATCTTGTGCAAACTCTTAGACCATCTTATCACTTCAGGTAATCCATGGCCTTTATCCTCATTGTTTCCTAACCCCACAGTGCCCGGTTTGACAACCTACCCAAGATTCACAAAATCAGTTGTGCTGGTAGACTTCTTATTGGACTTCATTCGTTCTTCCAACCTCCCCCACCCCATAAAAACCAAACAAAAAAAAAACACGGCCTCTCCCTACCTACAACACCTCTCATTCCCCCAGTCACTTCCAGCAACTTCCAATTCTCTGCCTCATTTTTATAATGGATATCTAATCTCTTTACACCTCCATCCCTCATACTGAAGGAAGGTCTTAAAGCCCTTCGTTACCTTCTCAACAACAGACCCAACCAGTCCTCCTCCCCACCATCCTTCTCTGCCTTGTAGAATTTGTCCTCTCCTTGAACTTCTCTTGACTCATCCCACTTCCACCAAATCAAAGGCGCAACCATGGATACCTCCATGGATCTCAGCTTTGTCTACCTTTTTGTAGGCTGCGTGGAATAATCCATGCTACAAGCTGACAAGGGGAAGGCTGTTCAACTTCTTCCTCTACATTGTCTCTGTTGGTGCTGCCTTGTGCACGTGATGAATTCATTAGCTTAATTCACTTTGCTGTTAACTTTCACCTTAATCTAAAATTCACTTGGTCCATCTTAGTCAACACTCACCATTTTGTCGAACTTAATCTTGGGAGACAAACTTTCTATAAACCCACCAACTCTACAATGACCTCAATTATACGTCTTTGCACCTTGACCCCTCTAAGATTTCTATTCATTTCTTGCAATTCTTCTGTCTCTGTTGCATCTGCTCCCAGAATGAGGTCTTCCATTCCAGATCATGTGAGGTAACCTCCTTTTTTTAAAAAAAAAACCATGGTTTCCCCTCTACTATCAACTTGGCCCTTACCTGCATCTCCATTTACTGCACATCTGCCCTGGCCCCCCTCTGCCCCGAGAAGCAGCAAGGATTGGATTTCCCTTTGTCCTTGCCTAGCATCCCACTAGTCTCCACATCATTTGCAATTTCTAACATCTTCAACATACCACCAGATGCATCTTCACCTCTCCTCTCTGCCTTCTGTGGGGATGACTCCCTTTTATGACTTCCTCGTACACTTGTTCCTTCCTACTGATCTCCCCCTTGGTACCTATCCCATGACCGCAGGAATTACTGCACTTGTGCCCATACCTCCTGCCTCACAACCATTTGGGGCCTCAGTACTTCAAAGTGAAGCAGGGGTTATCTGGCACAGTTGCAGTATCAGTCTGGCCACGCAGTGAGAAATTGTTGAACACCTTCACTCTGTCCGCAGCAGTGGCAGGGATCACCCAATGACCAACCATTTCAATTCTGTCTTGCTCCGGTCTATAGTCTTGTTCACTGCCAAACTGAGGCCACCTGCAAATTGGAGTAACAATACCAAACATTTCTATGGGGACTCTTCAACCATAGAATTGTCCAGTTTGTTAGGCCACTCCCCTACCTCGCTCTTTTTTTCTTTTGTCCTCCCACCCATATCCACCTATGACCTTTTGCCTGTCTTTCTCCCTGACACTCCTCACCATTTTATTTGGGTGCTTTATGCTCATACCTTGAAGGCCATCACAGTTGGCATAGCACTTAGTGCAATGTCTTTACAATGCCAGCAATTGGGAGCAGATCTGGATTCAAATCATGCACTGTCTGTAAGGAGTTTATGTTCTCCCGTGTCTGCATGGGTTTTCTCTGGGGGCTCCGGTTTCCTCCCATCCTTCAAAGGTGTACAGGGTGTAGGTTAATGGGGTGTAAATTGGGTGGCACAGACTTGTAGGGCTGAATTGGCCTGTTGTAGTGCTGTATGTTTAAGTTTAAAAAGCATTGATTATGTATCTTTGCCATATGAAGAATGCTGCATGACTTGCTGAGTTTCTCCAGCATTTCTGTAAACATTTATCACTGAGAGCCCAACAGCAGTAGGAAAGAAGCTGTCTTTGAATCTTGAGATTAAATTAAACTTTATTGACATTGTGCCAATGAAATGCAATTAGCATCCAACAAGTAGCAGGAAAAAAAGTGCTATTTACAAATAACTCTGAATTAAACCAAGTGCTCCAGCAAACAGCCAAATATAAAAATACTGACAGTACAAATATGGGTGCAATAATACTATTCAGTATTTTGATATGAGATTCAGCAGGGTCACAGCATCAGGAAATAAGTTCTTCCTGAAACTACTGGTTTGGGAGCAGAGGCTCTTGTAGTACCTACAAGATGAAAGGAGAATAAAAAGTTCATAATTTGGGTAAGATGCATCCTTGATACTTTCCTGATAGATTATCTCAATGCTGGGAAATTGGGTGCTCATAATCTATTGGGCAGATCTCACAACCTGGTGTAGTGCTTGCAATCTGATAAGGGACAGTTGCCATGCACATTGATGTGCTATAAGTGAATATATTCTCACTGGTACATCAGTAAAAATCCATCAGTATCTTGGGACAAGAGGTGAGCTTGATGCTCTGCAGGAAATAAAGGTGCTGTTTGAGATCAGGGGCCAGGTAAAATCATCTGAAATGTGGACACCAAGGAATTTGAAACTTGATGCATGTTCCACTACTGCTGCATTGATGTAAATAGGAGCATGAATGTGACTCTCAGCACATCTGAAGTCCACAATGATCATGGTCTTCTGGGTGTTTAAGGGTCAGATTATTATTGGCACACCACACAACCAGATGCTGGACCATGTCCCTGTAGGCTATCTCATCCCCTTGAATCAGGCCAACCATCATGGTGTTGTCTGCCAACTTGATAGAGTTGGAACCGTGTAGAGGAGTGCAGTCATAGGTGAAAAGGGAGTATAGAAGAGGGCTCAGCACACAGCCCAGAGGCATTCTGGTGCTCTGGGTGAGAACGGAGGAGGAAAGGTCTAACTTAACAGATTGGACTTTGACTAACAGCCCCAAGATTCAATTACAGAGGGATGAGCTGATTCCAAGGTAACAAAGTTTGGCAACTGCTTGAAGGGAATCACAGTATTGAATGCTGAACTAAAGTCAATGAACAGCATTCTGACAGAAGTTGGGGCTGTCTAAGTGGGTTGAAGCAGAGTGAAGTGCCATGGAGATAGCATCCTCAGTCGACTTATTGGAGCGATAGGCAAATTGATGGGAGTCCCTACAAATGGGATTTCAAATGTGATAGAACCAGTCTCTGCAAACACTGCATTGAAATGAGTGAGTGCAACTAGACAGAAGTTGATCAGGCTTGTGGCAGTGGAATGCTTTGGCACTGGCACGATGGTGGTAATTTTGAAGTTTGTAGGGACAACTCCCTGGGCCAGGGATAGATTGAAAATGTCTATAAAGACCCCAGCCAACACCCCTGCACTGACTGAGCACATGGCGCAAATATCTTGGGTGGAAAGTGAGAGGCAGCTCACCAAGTAGAAGACCTACTTTGAAGGAGACCTTGTTCCTTTGATCAAACAAGCATAGAAGTAATTGAGCTCCTCAGGGAAGGAAGCACAGCTGGAAGGGAGCACGTTACTAGTTGGATTGAAAACTGTAATGATCTGTATGCAATGCCACCTGTGCTGGGGTGGGGGAGATGAAATACTCGATCCGTTTGTATATGTTTAACCTAAGAGATTTCCCTCTGCAGGTTGGCCCTGACTGTAAATCTTCTGGTCTCCAGATCTGAAGGCTAAATTTTTCAGAAAGAGGTGAACCTCACTGTTCATCTATGGGTTTTGATTAATTAATATTTTTTTTATGATGTCACTCTTATTTATGTCCTCTTGTTTATGTGCTCTAAAACAGTTGGTATACAAGTCTATATTGATCTGAGAATCTAAGGGTAGCAAACACGCTCTGTGTGCTGGAATTGTTCAACAGTCAGCACCCTCAGGCCAGATCTTATTGTGGGTTTCATGACTAGCTATGCTTGAGGAAACAACCAATAGGGTTTTTTATGGGTGGGGGGGTGGGGGGAAACAAATGTAAAGGTGGATATTCTCTGCCCTGACTTTGCTTCATCTATCTTTAAAAATGGCGAGGGTGGATTAGGACTCTGATCCGTCCAGGGGGTTAGTCCCAGAGGTGGAGTGAGTTGCTCCAGCTCACTCCATAAAGGTAATGTTGCTGAAAGTGGTTGCTTGTGGGTGGGCTGATGATGTTGTGATGATGCCATCAGCCTGTGACCAGGAGCCACCACCAGGGTTCCCATGGTGATTGATGCTGGGATTTGGGCTCCATTCTGCCACACAGAAATATCCACTACCCATTCCCCCATGCCACTTGCTCCTGCTCCAAGGCTGCAGAGGACAATAATATGGGGGGGAGTGGAGTGGATCCAGCCTGAAGAGCATGGAGGCCCAGCAGGGTCAAGGAGAGTTGCTGCCACAACCAGAGAGCAAAGGGACCCAGATGCTGAGCTCCACGGCCCAGGAGGAAGGAGGACAAATGCTGAGGAGTGGAGATGGAGAAGTAGAGCAGGGGAATCCAATAGATGAAAGAAGGGAGTGAAGAGCCAGCCTCAATGTGCTCGATGGACAGTGCCAGGCAGAACTGGAAGAAGGAGCCTTAAATTTTATAATGAGAACTTTTTTTTAATGCGGGATCAATGGCTGTCTTCATCACCCATGATTTTCCCTCCTCCCCTCAATGCAGCTGCAACCGCTCTGCATTTCCCAGAGCGATTCCAGATGCGTGGGGATTATGGGTGTGACTGCACCACTCGCCCCACCTCCCTAAACTCCAGAGGATGGCTCCTGACGTTGCTTGCCATAAAAGCAATGCTGGAGCAGCCTTATAGGCCTTCATAAAAATCTGCCTTTTTCCTCTTGTTTAGCCAGCTTCAATGCAGTGTCGCTTCATAAAAGGCTAATGAAAGATGGTCAGACTGTCCCAGGTGGAGTGTAGTGGCTTTGTAAGCATCAACCACATTTGTATTGACCTGATTTAGGGTTTTATTTCCCCTTGAGGTGCATGATGCATTTTGGAAAAATCTTGAAAGTACAATATGTAGATTGCAATGATTTTCAGACTCTTGCATCTTCTGCCCAATATTTGGTTGGGGGGTGATGGAGAGAAGTTGGTGTGATTGGGGTGTTGAATCTCCTTCATCTTAAATGGGGGGGGGGGAGGGGGAAATCCAAAATTCCATAGAACCTAATTAGTTTTGCTGCTTTCTGGTGATCAAGTTGTACTTATTTTGTATGGTGTCAGTATTTCATGCTTTCTTATGGCACAGATACAATGATGAAAATCCAATTTTGAAAGTGCTTTCAAGTTATTTGGGGATATAAGTTTCTGATTTGGTCTTGCCTTGACAACTCTCTTCCAGCATTTGCAAGCTGTTGGACATGGAAGGGGAGTAAGGTCATGTTCTAAGAGTTTTGAAATGGGATTAAACAACAGATCCAGATCTGTTACAGTGGAACCCTGATTTAATGCAAATTCGGATATAATATGATGAGTCATTGGACCCCCTGATATGTACAATGTTCCATTCTTTGAGATGGGACATTAAGAGAACCCATTTTAAAGTGGCAGTGCCAGGGATAGCCACCCTGTGGTGTACCAGATGTTTAGAAATGGCATGTCTAAATGATTAAGGTGCAGTAATGTTTATATTGGTGGGGAATTCATTGCATTGTTGGAGATGGGGGGGCAGGTGGTGGTGAGAGCTGCTGCGATCAGTGTGTATATATTGTACACAGTGAAATCCTGACTTGCACGACCCTGCTTTTTTCATGATGCAAGTTTTTTGTCTCCAAGTATTGAATTTTAACAGGTGTATTATTCAGTCCACTGGCATGGATTAGTAAAATTCTGGTTAATCTCTGGAAGAACATTGTCAATGAACCAAAATTGAATTCTGGAAATGCTTGTGTCAGGCAGCATTTGTGGAAGGAGAAATAGTAATGTTTTGAGTTGAGAAGCCTTTTTTACAGAACTGAAAGAGAACACAGATGATTTTAACTTGAAAAGGTGGTGAGAGTGGGATGGGTAAATCAAGGAATGAATTGTATTTCATCAGGTAAGACAAGAATTGTTGTGGGCATGGCATAACTTAATTGTTGATGAGGGTAGAGTCTTGGGGGGGGGAAGGGTGGTGGGGGAAATCAAACTCCAATTATGAAATGTTGATCTTGAGATTTGCCCAGTCATGCTATGCTCAGAGAAGAGGATAAACTGAGGTAAATATCACTGGATAATTTTCAGCAGAGATTAGCCATTTCAGATTTTTTACCAAGGAAATTATTTGATTGATGTTGTAGAATTTGGCCATCTGAAATGTTCCTGATGCATGCATTTTACTTTGTTGTAACAGTGTAGGAGGCCACAGACTAATCGGTCAATGTTTGGAAAATCTGAACTCCTTGTTGCTTTGTGGACAGAGTCAGGGGGTTACCCACCCTGTGTTTCACTTCTGCAGTGCAGAAGAGACAAAAAACATTAATTTTAGGACATGGGAGGAGGTAAAGTCAGAGTTGGAAGAAGGGAGACATCAGATACCTGTGTGGAAAGTCTTGACCTTAGAACAAATGTGATGGCCATAGAAGAAAAAACTTAAACTTGTATTGATCCTTGGGCCACATGTAGAATACAATGCACAATATTGCTCTTATTTATCTAAATCAAAGCAATAGAAATTAGCAATTTTACTTTCAGAATAGCTGAATTGTGAAGCCTGGGTGAACACTGAACTCAAAAATATTTGAAGCAGTTCAGTAAAATTACATAAAATTACTGTGCCAGTGAAATAAGTTGAACAATCCTGCTTTTGTATAATAGTTTTGGATACAAATTATGGTTCAATCTAACAAAAGTGTTTTCCTTCTTCCCCCCCCCCCCCAAAAGCAAGTGGAGACTGTCCTATTGGCAGAACTGGCCATGTTGGCAGAGGTATTTCCAGTGTAAGAGGAAGACTTTGTGCTCAATCAGGTGAGGATATTCAAAACTTTTGCTTGAAGTGTATAATCCCAGTCTGGTTACAATACGATATCCAAGGTCTTAATATTCAAACCAGTAGTATTAATGCTTTTTGAACCGACTAACGAGTAAGTATTCATTTTTGTAATGAGTTGTATTGTTGGTAGATAAACTAAGACTTGTGAAGTTAGCAAAATGAAAGTGGGCCAGTTTGTTTACTCAGACTGCAGAGATTCAGCAACTCAAAGTTCATGAGGGAATCTCTGAAGAATGTTTCAGTTAATAATTAAAATTATTAGTCCATTTTGTTTCAAGAATAGTGTATAGAAGTGTGAATATGATAATTTTCTATATCACTCAGAAGACTGACTAATTTATTGGTGATCCTTCAATTGTAAATGACTGATATAGTTGCACTGTTTTTATGGTATCTTATTTCTTTGCTCCTTTAGTATTTGTACGTGAGAGCATTCTTCAGTCATCCTTGTGAAAAATATTTGGCATATTATCATTAAAAATGTGCTGGGGCCTTCCTGATGATTTTATTATAGTTTCTGGTTAAAACTGCTTCCAATTCCATTTTAATTATTTTCGTGACCACGTGTATCAAATTTAAATTTTTAATTGCTTTTATATTTAAATTTGACATTTAAACACATAGCATTGTAACAGGCCCTTCTGGCCTGGCCTATGAGTCCATGCTGTGCTGCCCAATTAACCTACAACTCCTGTACATTTTGAAGGGTGAGAGGAAATTGGAGGAAACCCACACACACAAACTCCTTGAAGACAGCACCAGATTTGAACTTGGGTCACTGGCATTGTCATACTTTTACTGGCTGCTCTAACTGTGCCACCCCTTTATATCCTTCAACTGCAGCTGGGTATATTTACATTATTTTTCTGAGCATTGCCATCTTCAATCATTCTACAATAAAATAGCCATGTTTTCATCTGATTATTACCATGCTCAAATTAACCAATGCATACCAACGGATTATATATATATCCGTTAGTCCAGCATCCATGGGGATTGGTAGATAGAGGATAGTGTATATTTTGGTTGCTTGAGACTTTCTCTGACAATGTCTAATATACCTGGATTAAGAATAAATCGTTTTTTGGCCTCTTGTCTTTTAAACTATACTATTTTATAGAACAAACTGGAGTTGCATGGATATATGAACCTCAAAGCATTTTACTTTATTTTCAGTCACATTCTTTGAAAACATTTAACTGTTGCTGCATCTGCACCTTACCCTCCATGGAGCCACCCAAAAGATGATCAATAACATTGTAGACGATTAAACCCCTCCCCCAAGTTTGCAGATAAAGCTTTGGACCAGGGCTATTCTTACTTAGCAGGGGTAAAGAGACACTTTGAGAGTCACCCCAGTGGTGAGCAGTATCACCCAGTTGTTCATCCTGGATGATGCCATTGCTGTTTCCCACAACTTCATTCAAATGCTCTGAGCAAAGCTCGACCAAGGCACTCTGCTGGCTGGATATTTTGTTCCCATCTTCACCAAAGGTTTGATATAATTAAAAATTTTTTTTTGGACTACAGCATGGTAAAAGGCCATTTTGGCCCACAAGTCAGTGGTACCCAATTTGCACCCATTTAAACTCTATCTGCCATACATTTTGAGTAGTGGGAGGAAACTGGAGCCCGGGGGGTGGGGGGAGGAGGGGGAGGAGGAAGAGAACCCATGAAAACATGAGAACGTACAAACTCCTTACAGCAGTGTGGGATTCGAACCCAAGTTCCAATCATTGCCAACTGTGACAAAAAAAACGTTTCATACACAAGTCAAACATGGATCAATTCATTGAGAAGTTCAGACATTTTTGCAAAACGTGATTACTGCACTCCTCCAGACCCTCTTGCTAATCTCCAATTCAGCTTCAGCATCAGTTGAGAAGTGGGCATTTAATTCAATTTTACCATTCTGTATGTCAATTCTCGAAAATCCTACAAGCTTGCCTCTGACAAACCCACATCACCTTCCAGCTTTCATGTCAAAATTGTTTTTATTTAAAGTTGCATGTTGCAGAAAGTCTGAATATTAAAACAAAGATGAAAATCATGTCAAAATTTCAAGTTAAATGACCATACTGTAGCAGCTGCTACTACTGGAGAGGTTACGCTCAAAGAGACACACACTACAGGAGTGAATTCAACACTGATTTATTGTGCTGGCAGCTCTGCTTATAAAGGGCTCAGAATGTCGTCATGCCACCTGATTGCCAAACAGCCAATCAGTGAGCCCTTATCCCTGGGTGTGGGTGTTTCCTTAGCTCTACCTGATTGGCTGCTGCTGGCCAGCCCATTGGAGTGGGGTGCTGCAGCCACACGTTGAGTTGAGCGCAGACTTTGAAGCATGTAGCTCGTCTTGGCCGGCTGTGTAGACAACAGGCTCTCTGTGTCGATCGCCACTTTGGGCGTGGCACGTTCAGCGGCCCGCTACAATACCAATATTTCATGACGTGTTAAAGCCACAGAAGAAACTAAGAGTCAACTGCTGAACTATGAAAATTAAGTCTTTACCCTTTTGTTTTTTGATTTTCCAAGACAAATAGCACAAATCCAGAACAATACAATCTTTCCCAACAATAATCTATTACATTTGGAGCTCCTTTTACCCCTGCCCACTCCTTCCCTTCTCATATACTAATATCACAAGGAAAAGATTATTTAATTAAACAAAAATGTATAGTCATAGAATCTTAAAGGAACCGAATAGAAACCCAAAGTAAAATGAAAAAGACAAAAGAGCACATCTGCGCCACAATCGACCATTTATCTGTCATTATTAGTACAGAATTTTACCTTTCTCCTATTTAGAAGGGGTGTAACTATACCTGCATACCTATATGCTGCAGTTAAAGCTGGCATAGCCTAACGAATGTCGTATTTCCAAAAATTATGTGATTTTTTTTTTTCCCCAGGGGAATACAACCCTGCATTTCTGAATTCCATTGTGTGATATTTAGTTGGGAGTCAGACTTCCACGTGACTGCTATACATTTCTGGCTACCACCAAGGCGATCTTCACAAATTGAATTTGGTACTTACGCAGTTTAAAATTCGTGTCCATAATTTTTCCAGAAGGTACAATTCTGGATCCTGTGGAAAATCCACTTTTGCAATTTTTTCCAGAATTCCTCCCAGGTCCTCCAGCCAGGTTGAATGGATAACAATTTCAATCTCCACATCACACCTAAAGCAGATTTCTGAAATTTCTGGTTTGGATTTGTGTAATTTTTGTCATGAGGTACAGTTGGTGCAAGAAATTGTATTGCACCAACCTATACTTGACATTAATGACTGCAGTCCCAACACTGATCTGACCAGCACTGCTCGTGGATTGTTGTGCCCAAGACTGTCTCCCACCTTTCCTTTGCCTTGTGTAAACCTGGCTTCAGGCTCTTACTTTGGAATAGGAAATGCATTATAGAAATAAACATGTGCATATTCCCCCTTTGAATTAGAATCTCCATGTCACAGGTAGGGCCATAGGCTCCCAAATTATCCCTTAAGAATGATCTTAAATGAAGATCGCAGATGAAAGTTTTTGACAAATCATACTGATTACTCAGCTGTTCAAATGACATGAGTTGCCCTTGTTCATTACAATCCTTGACACACCAAATTCCCTTCTGGCTCCAGGTGCCCAAAATCCCATTATCCAGGGTCATGGGTATTAATTTGTTCTGGGATAAGGGCATTTTTGGAGATCACCCCACCTTTAGCCCAATACACTGATTTTTTTTTGCCATGTCTGAATTACATGTTTTAATATGGGTTTATCTGTTTCTTTATCAATTTAATGTCTCACTTGTATATCAACTCCTATCTTTTTGTTACAAGCTGGATACAATAGAAGACGATCAACGAGTCCACTGCCCCAAACAACATTGGTTAACATGGAGGAAGGTAGTTATTAGCTTCACAACAATATTGATCAGTTAACAATAGCAGTGAAATGGTAGATAAAATTTAATCCCAAAAACTGATGTGATGAATTTTGGGAGAATAAAGCTATAGAATAGAATGAATGGTGGGAACCTAGGAATTGGCAAGGAACAGTAACAAGGTCAAATAAGGAGGCTAAGTTATCACAAAGGATACTTTTTCCTCCATCTATTTCCATTTCTTAGCCAATTCCACCAGTTGCTTTTTCCCCCTCACTACTTCCACCCTGTGATCACCACTCTTACTCTTGACTGCCTCCTCTCTCACTTTCATTTGTCTAGTATCACATCACCTTCTGGCCCGTGCCCAGACATTCCCCTCCCACTTTTTTATGCTTGTTGTCCTCCTTTCCCATCTTGGCTGAGAAAAAGTATCCAGAACCCAAATACTGAATGCCCATTTCTCCCCTTGGATTTTGCTTCCAGCTTTTTAAAAAATATTTTATTTTTTAGAAAACAAAGTAATAACCACAATTTCAGAATTTGAACTAACAAATTATCAAAAAGCATAGAAAAAAAACTACAAGATTTAAAAAAATCTTCAAACCTAACCCCCTCTACCCCTCCCCTTAACCTAAATCTACCCACTTATTCCCCATAAAAAAGAAAAAAAAAGATAAGAACCATTTAGTTTTCAATGTGGAGATCCAGCCCCATGCAACCAGTTTCAGATTTTCAAATTAAAATAATCCATATATGGACTCCAAATCTTTTTAAATCTATAATATTGATCTCTTAAATTATGTTATCTTCTCCATTGGAATGCATGACCTAATTTCTGAAAGCCATCTTTGTAAGCTAAGCTCCATCTGATCTTTCCATGAAACAGACATGCATTTCCTTGCTACAGCTAAAGCCAATCTTAAAAATGCCATTTGAAATTAATGTAATAAAGCCATTTCAGTGAGGTCCCCAATTAAAAAGATCTTTGGGTCTACAGAAAAATGTATTTTCAAGATTTCCTGCAGTCTCTTAATTTAGTCCAAAAACCTTTAATCTTATCACATCCCCAAACTGAATCCAAAAATGTACCCTTTTGCTCATTGCGTCGAAAACTCAAATCTAAAGCACCCAATTTATATCGTTTCAACTGTTCAGGAGTTGAATATAATTGATATATAAAATTACCCAACATTAACTAACTTTGCCATAGTATCCTTATTAATCTTTCTCCAATTATTTATATCAATCTGAATCCCCAAATTTTTCTCCCATTTAATTTGTGATTTATGCAAATCCACTGTAGATATTTGTAATAATTTGTACATTTCTGAAATATCCTTTCTTTCCTCCATCTCGAATTAATACCTCAAATAATAATTCTTTAGGTAATTCTAAATGTCTCCCTAAACAATCATACAACGTTGATCTAAGTTGATAATACAAAAAAAAGTATTGTTAGGAATTTGGTATTTCTCCTTCAACCTATCAATTGATAAAAAGAGACTCACCTCAAAACAGTCATTTATTGTTCTTATTCCTTTCTGGTTCCAAATTTTAAGGAGGTTATTGTTCATCGTGAAAAACAAACTCTTAATTTGCAACAAAGGAGTATATCCAGATAATCCACCTGGCATTCCTATAATTTTAGTAATCACCTCCCACATACTTATCAATTGAAAGAAAACCAGAGATTTATAATTATTAACAGTTTTATTCATCCACATAAATAAAATGCTCTCTTCTAATCTCTCCAGAACCCAAATACTGTACGCCCATTTCTCCCTTGGATTTTGCCTGACCCACTGCATTCTCAAATTTACAGTATCCCAGATCCCTTGCTTACAAACCATTGGTCACATTACTGCTGATGGACTGTTAGTTTGAATTGACAAGAAAAGATGCAGGGAAATTTTACCAGAATATTACTCAGGATGGAATATTTTGCCTACGAGGAGAAACTTCATAGGCTAAGTTCATTCTTCAGAACAGAAACCCAACACTCATTAAAAAGGAATAGTTTCTCGCTATCCTATTTTTGAGCCCA
The DNA here is from genome assembly GCF_036971445.1 of Narcine bancroftii. Classification (NCBI taxonomy): domain Eukaryota; kingdom Metazoa; phylum Chordata; class Chondrichthyes; order Torpediniformes; family Narcinidae; genus Narcine; species Narcine bancroftii. Next base: position 81,428,704 of record NC_091471.1, read on the forward strand.
TTCTAATTGTTCAAAATGAGAAAGAACACAATAAATACCCATAAATATTAGTTGCAGATCAAATCTACAACATTTTTGCAAGATGGTGAGCAACCAGCTGTTGCGGTACACACAGATATCAATGACATAGATAAGAAAAGGGATGAAAGTCCTGAAGAGGGGATTGAAGTTAAAAAGGAAGCCGAAAAGCAGGACACAAGTGTACTCTTCTCTGGAATACTGTCTGTACCTCAAGGTAGTGAGAACAGAGGGATCTGGACCAGCTGGAAAAATGGGATGAAACATGGCAAGTGGAATTTTATGCAGATAACTGAGGTGTTGCATTTTGGAAGGACAAACCAAGAAAGGACATGTGCAATAAATGGTAGGTCCCTGTAAATGGTAGGTCCCTGAGGAGTGCAGTAAAGCAAAGGGATCTGGGATTGCAGACACATGATAGTGTGTATGATAGTGGAGTTACAGGTGGATAGGGTTGTAAAGGGGTCTTTTGGCATATTGGCCTTCATAAATCAAAGTACCAATATGCTTAATGTCTATTTGGATAATGTCCAACTGCATAAGCATCCGTGGTCCCATAATTATTCCAGCAAGTCTGCAGCAATTAAAAAAAAAGCCAATGCTTAGCTATAGGAAATCGTATACCCACACTGATTCCACAGCCTGTGTTGGTCCCCACATTGATCCCTACTAACAAATAAAGTTTACAGGTACACTACAGTATCCCACGTCGCAATTTGACAGTACATTTTGTCGACATTAAACGGTGCATACCTGTATTGAGTATAGGAGCTGGGATTTTTTAGTAAAGTTGTATAAGACATTGGTGAGGCCAAATTTGGAGTATTGTGCGCAGGTTTGGTCACCTCATAATAGGAAGGGTATCAATAAGATGGAAAGTGCAGAGAAGATTTACTAAGATGTTGCCTGGACTTAAGGAACTGAGTTACAGGGAAAGGTCATGACTTTATTCCCTGGAGCATAGAAGAATGAGGTAAAATTTGATAGAGATATGTAAAATTATGAGGGGGAGACAGAGTAAATGGTAGGCTTTTTTCATTGAGGGTAAATGAGATACAAACCAGAGGACATTGGTTAAAGAGGAAATATTTAGGCAGAACCTCTGCACCAAAGTCTGGAGGAAAGCCGTGCAGAGACACAGAACTTTCAGAAGAACCTAGTAGCCTGAATAATCCTGAGATTGGTTCATCTTGGAAGCTAAGCAGGCTCAGGCCTAGTCAGTACTGCCTAGTGAGGGGTGCTGGACAAGGTGGCAACTCTCTGCCTTATGTTAGACAAAGTTTAAGAATTTCATGTTACATTCTAAATGTAGTATTAAGAGAAATAATGGAACCATTGCCTCCTTACAGTGTGCGATTGGAACCCTAAGTCTGGTCCCAAATGCTGGCACTGTAATGGTGTTGCACTCACTGTGACGCCAACTGCGCTGGCCCTAGTGAAATGTTGCTTTTACAATTTGAAATTTGTGTATTTTTTTTGTCTATTATTTTATTCTTATTTATTTTCCTTTTGGTGGTGGTTTGAATTCTGGTTACCAGGGGTTTTACTGTATTATTTTCATTAAGTCGAGAGTGTAGCTGACTGGGAAAGTGGAGTAGTGCTGGTATGTTTGTGGATGCTGTTTGACGTAATCAGTTAAGGGCATTTATTTTTTTCTTGCACACTTACCTTCTAGTACATTATTTTTCTGATATCAAGTGAAAAGAATTGTCGACTTAACTGTCTTCGTTCCATCGCCACTTCCACGCTCTATCTCTATTTACTCAAATATCTGAACTTCCATTACTGAATCAAGATGGTCATCATTCCAGATGCTCTGACTTTGAGGGTGAAATCTTTTATTTTTGGTCTTTGATCAGAGTTTTAACTTGTCATCAGATCAATCACTTTTACAATAAATAAGCTTGTATTTTTGAATAACCTGTAGGTGATGGTGGATTTGGTTCAAATCGAGGGAAAACTGGATTTGGTTCTGCTTCGACAACAAAAGGTGAGATATTCATGTTGCACAAATCTAATTTTTAGCATCTCTTATTTTTACATCTGCTTCTGCTTGTAGTTTATTTCCTAATTTGTAAGGCCGTTCGCTACCAGGGCTAGTTTAGGATTCTGTGGAAGCACATGTACCCTGATCCATATTGAGCTGAACACTCTTTAACCAGAGCTGATGGTTTATAATTTGTCTTATTTGGAGTTCCATATTCATATAAAGTGATTAGTTTTTTGCACCTGGAAGGAGTCATTTATACAGGTGATCTTCATTCATGGACTAGTGATTGAGGGGGTGGGGGAGAAATCAACATTGGCAGGAATATAAAAACAGAAAGCAAAAAATTTTATAAATGTATAAAGCAAGAGGGTGGCCAGAGTTAACATAGGATCCTTGGAGGATGAGAAAGGAAAACTGGTAGCAAAAAATGAGGAAATGGCTGAGGCATTGAACAAATATTTTGTGTCAGTCTTCACGGTGGAAGACACGTCCAGCATGCCCAAGTGCGGAGTTAAGGATGCAAATGTTGGGGAGGGCCTTGATAAAATAGTTTTTACAAAGGAAGTAGTGATGGAGAAAGTAATGGGACTAAAGCCAGACAAATCACCTAGTCCTGATGATATGCATCCAAGGGTTCTGAAGGAAATGGCAGAAGTTATAGTTGATGGATTGGTGGTCATATACCAAAATTCCTTGGATTCTGGGCAGGTCCCGGCAGACTGGAAGACAGCAAATGTCACGCCACTTTTTAAGAAGGGTTGTAGGCAGAAGACTGGAAATTATCGGCCAATTAGCTTGACGTCTTTAGTTGGAAAAAATGCTTGAAGCCGTCATTAAAGATGAAATAGTGAAACTTTTGGAATGCAAGGGTTCAATCAGGCAGACGCAGCATGGTTTTAGAAAGGGAAGATCTTGTTTGACAAACTTGTTAGGATTCTTTGAGGATATAATGGGTGCGGTGGATGGAGGGGAACAGGTTGATGTTTTATATTTGGATTTCCAGAAAGCGTTGATAAGGTGCCGCACAAGAGACTTATCAGTTACAGGAAAGTGGAGTCCGGGGAAGTATATTGGCCTGGATTTAAAATTGGTTGTCTGACAGGAGGCAGAGAGTTGGAATAAATGGGAGTTTTTCAGGTTGGCAGAGAGTGGTAAGTGGGGAGCCGCAGGGGTCGGTGTTAGGCCACAACTGTTCATCATTTACATTGATGACTTGGAGGAGGGGACAAAATATGGTGTAGGAAAGTTTGCAGATGACACCAAATTGAGTGGAAGAGCAAATTGTAATGAGGATGTGGAGAGTCTGCAGAGGGATATAGTTAAGCTGGATGAGTGGGCAAAGGTCTGGCAGATGGAGTACAATGTAAGTAAGTGTGAGGTTATCCACTTCGGCAAGAAAAATAAAAGAGCTGAATATTATTTAAAGGGTGAAAAACTACAGCATGCTGTTGTGCAGAGGGACTTGGGAGTGCTTGTGCATGAATCGCAAAAAGTTAGGTTGCAGGTGCAGTAGGTTACTAAGAAGGCAAATGGAATGTTGGCCTTCATCGCTAGAGGAATTGAATTCAGGAGTAGGGAGGTAATGTTGCAACTGTATAAGGTGCTGGTGAGACCGCACCTGGAGTACTGTGGCCAGTTCTGGTCTCCATATTTGAGGAAGGATATACTGGCTTTGGAGACGGTCCAGAGGAGGTTTACTAGATTGATCCCTGGGATGAAGGGGTTGACTTATGATGAAAGATTAAATCGTCTAGTATTGTATTCGCTCGAGTTCAGAAGAATGAGATGAGATCTTATAGAAACATATAGGATTATGAAGGGTATGGATAGGATAGATGTAGGAAGGTTTTTTGAGCTGGCCGGGGAAACTAAAACGAGAGGACACAGTCTCAAGATTCAGGGGAGTAGATTTAGGACAGAGATGAGGAAAAATAGTTTTTCCCAGAGAGTAGTGAATGTTTGGAATTCTCTAACCAGGGAAGTGGTTGAAGCTGCTTCATTAAACATATTTAAAATTCAGTTAGATAAATTTTTACACGATAGAGGAATTGGGGGATATGGGGAGAAGGCAGGTAGGTGGAGTTAGGTCATAAATTAGATCAGCCATGATCTTATTGAATGGCGGAGCAGGCTCGATGGGCCATTTTTGGCCTATTCCTGTTCCTACTTCCTATGTTCCTATGGAAGATGATCAAGGCTACTAAGTGTGGAATTTGTAGGATGTTTATTTGGGCAAATTATTTTAATACTGATGAACTATTTGAAACTGTACTTAGCAAGCGAACAACAGTAAAGAAATTACTGACTGCCAACACCACTTGCATTGCATGATACTTGGGTGTACTCTGTGCTACTTGCTGTCTTTCATTGTTCTGACCTTTGATATACAATTATACTGACTATAAAAACTGACTATAATTTAAATATGACGTGTTGCCATGCGGGGAACGCTCACTTCCAGTTACGTATGCACCGGCTTCTGAAAGTGACGTTAGCTTGTCTCTGCGTCACTCCTCGGCTGGCGGCGCAGCACTTGGAAGTGGGGGGCGGGTTTCCCTTAGTTTGCATGTGCCGTCAACCACGGGTAGCTTCACTGTATTGAAGGACAACCTGCGCCATCTGGGATGGTGATTGTTGCGGCGATTCGGCTTGTCCACCTACGTGGTTGCTTGGTCTGCTACACCCCCCCCTCCCAAGAATTATCACCACCCCTGAGCGGTTTAACTTAGACTCTGGGCAGTCGGCCTCTGCGTCTGACCTGGGGATCCGGGGCTGGCAGTTCAGTGTCCAGGTGTGCAGTTTTGAGGCGGTTGACTGTGAATCCAGTCGGCTGCCAAATGAAAACGTTGTGGGTGGACTTCATGTCTGCGAGGATGTGGCTGGGTGGTGAGCTTTGTCGAGATGGTGGTGCGGGGTCCCGTTACCCGCTTGCACCCTCAGCCTCTAAGGATATGGGCCAGGGGGAGTGGTTGAAATAGATGTCCCTAGGAATGGTCAGTGGGAAAGTGTACACCATCTCTGGATGAAGCTTACAGGTCCTCCTTCGGTGCTTTGAAGTACCCACAGGAGCGCCTCCACCCAATTAGTTAAATGCAGCCAGGCTTTCAAGGTGGCCTTTAGGTGGTGGTGGAAACGCTTGACCAGGCACTTTGCTTGGGGGTGGTAGGCCATGGTGTGGTGTACTTAACTGCTGCAGAATTTAGTCAGGTTGGACCAGAACAAGGAGGTGAACTGTGCCCTTCGGTAGGAGGTGGTGTGGGTCGGGATTCTGAAGTGTGTGACCCAGGTGGATAGGAAAGTCCTGGCACCCATCTCCGTGTCACACGCAGGCGTAGGTATTGCCTCTGGCCAGCGGATAAAACTGTCAATCGTTGTGAACAAGTACAGCATTCCCTGGCTCACAGGCGTGCACACGCTTGAATCAGCGTTACGCTGGCTTGAAATTCTGGAGTGGGGCTTTCGTATGCTGGTGTACAGTGACACTGGTTCTTTGAGCAGGTTCAGGCCCACAGGGTCATGTCTCGGTGTAGGCCATGCCACATGAACTTGTTGGATTGCAGGTGGACCGTGGACCTTGTGGAGGGGTGGGATAGACCATGGATCTGGTCAAAAACACCATCGCCAGGTTGCAGGTAGGATAGGTCTGGGAAAACCTGTAGGGATGTCGCACAGCAGAGATGGGCCTCCTGGTGAGGGGCAGAAATCACTGACCTTCAGGCTGGTGATGGCTGTCCGGTAGGGCTGGATGTTCGCGTCCTCTGGTCCTGAGGTTGCGGCGATCGTGGGTCCGGACAGCGCATCGGCCACCACGTTTAACTTGCCTATGACGTGGCAAATATCCGTGGTATACTCTTAAGATGTAGGAGAGGTGCTGCTGTTGTCTCACCGACCATGGATTCGAGACCACGCCGAGTGCGTAGCTTAGTGATTTGTAGTCCATGTAGACGGTGAAAACCCTTCCCTCTTGCATGTACCAGAAATGCCGTATTGCCAGGTACAGGGCCAACAGTTCGCAGTTGAATGTGCTGTATTTTAGCTCTGGCATTTGAAGGTGCTTACTGAAGAAAGCAAGTGGTTGTCAACCCATTTCTCCAGCACTGCTCTGTCTGACGCATCTGTTGTTAGGGCCAGTGGGGAGGTAGTCTGGGTGTGCCAGCACCATGGCCCTTGCAGGTGATGTTTTTGTGGTGTGGAAGGCTTCTGTAGCGTCTGGCAACCACTGGAGTGCTTGTCATCGAGCTAGACGAGGTTGAACAGAGGCTGTATGAACTTCCCGGTAGGAAGCAATAATAGAAGTTGACCATCCCCAGGAACTCCTGTAGGCCTTTGGTCGTGTTCAGCTTGGGGAAATTCTGAATGGCTTCTACCTTGTCAGGCAATGGCATGGCTCCCTCTGGTGTGATGTCGTGTCCCAAGAAGTCTGTTGTCTAAGCTGAACTGGCATTTGGCCAGGTTTACTGTGAACCCAAACTGCTGCAGTCTGTTGAACAATAAGGTCAAATGCATGCTGTGAGTGCTGGCATCAGGGCTGGCGATGAGGATGTCATCTAAGTAGACAAAGATGAAATCGAGGTCCCTGCTGACCACGTCCTTTAGTTACTGGAACATCTGGGCCGTGTTTTTTTAAGCCTGAGGGCATCTGCATGAACTCGAAGGTTGAAGGGTGTGATGATTGCTGTTTTTGGAATGTTGCTGGGGTGTACTGGGATCTGGTGGTATCCTTTGACGAGGTCCACCTTGGAGAAAACTCTGCAGCCCTTGTAGCCTTATGGCAAAGTCCTGGACATGTGGGATGGGTTATCTGTCTGGGACTGTCACCTTGTTTAGCCGTCTTTAGTCTCCACGTGGGCACCAACTGCCGGAGCTCTTCTACACCATGTGGAGTGGGGAGGCCCACAGACTGAATGGCGGATGATCTCCCGCTCCTCCATGGTGGCGAATTTGGCCTTAGCTTGTTGGAGCTTGTCTTGCGTGAGACACCGGGCCCATGCGTCCACTGGGGGCCTGGTGGACTCTATATGGTCCTCCACACCATGTGGCAGGTTAGAGTCATGGAACTTTGGGGCCAGTATGGCTGGGTACCTGGCCAGTAGGCAGGTGTACTCATCGCTGTTCAGTGCGTGGATCCTTAATGGGAGGAAGGTTGGTGTGGGGGGTAGACTGGAACATGGTAGCATTCACTAACTGGCATCTCGTCGTGTCCACCAGCAGTTCGTGTGTCTGTAGAAAGTCTGCTTCAAGTAGTGCCTGTCCCACAGCTGCGATTGTGTACTCCCACTGCAGCGATGTGGATGGTGACCAGGTGGGTTCCATAGCTTGGGATGGAGGATCTGTTGGCCACTTACAGGTGGAAGCCCTTAGAGTTGTGTCTGGCCTCGAAATAAGTCAATGAGATGAGGCTGATTTCTGTGCCCGTGTCGACTAGGAATTCCCTTTGATCCGTTGGTCTCTGAGGTAGAGAAGGCCTTTCAGAGCGCCAACTGCCGAGGCCATCATATGCGGCTGGCTTGCCTCTTTCCCATTGCAGTGTTAGGTTTGGCTGTGGGGTATTAGCATGGGTGGGGGGGGGGTCACTGCTGGGGTTCCGGTCCCATTGGAGGTGTTAGAAACAGTATTCACTGTGCTCTCTGTGCCTCTTGCATTGCTGCTGTGCCACGGCTACTGTTGGGGTTTGCGGCAGGCTGGTCGCGGTGGCAGCACTGACAGTGTAGATGTGCTGCACATGGAGTGGGCTGTGGTGTGTGGAAGAGCCTGTCTGCCTCCTTGGCTATCAGGTGTGGGGTGTTGAAATCCATGTCTGAAGTCCATGAGGAAATCTGTACTGGCAGCTTGGAGAGGAACAGGGCCTCTAAGAGGAAACAGTCTGTTTGCCCACCTGCTACAGCCACCATCTTGTGCATGAGCTCGGAGGGATTCCTGTTGATTAGGCCCTGCATGTTTAAGAATCGAATAGCGTGCTCATGCCAGCTGAGTTCTAGGGAGTCGAGGAGGAATTGCTGGAACTACTCGTACTTGCACACCATCCACAAAGGAGCTAACTTTGGCAGCGGTGGCAATGTCCAGAACGCTGACAACGTGGCAGAACTTGTGTCTTCTGAGACTATTCCCCTGATGTGGAACTGGGACTCAGCCAGTTGCAGCCAGTTCCTGGGCTGGTTTGCCCAGAAGGGCAGAAAATGAACGCCCACCGTGTTGGTCGCAGCCGTTGCAAATGTAGTGGTAGTGGATTGTTGCAAGTTCTACGATGTTGGAACTGTCGGGATCACCACTGTAGCGACTACTGTGGCAGTGCTACGAAATGAAGAGATGGCCACACAGTACATGGGTGAACAAAAAAACTGACTTAATTATTTGAATTCACCGCATTGCCCCGTGGGGAAATGTCCACTTCTGGTGACGTATGCGCTGGCTTCCGGAAGTGAGATCAGCACCCCTGCTCCACTCGGCCGGTGGTGCGCCACATGAGAGCGGAGAATTCCCTTAGCTCGCACTGCTGGCTTCTCTGTAGTGAAGGAGGGCCCATGCTATCTTGGGATGGCGGACTATTGTGGCAATTCAGCCTGTCCACCTGCGCAGTTGCTCTGCCTGTTACACCATATCTCAGGTTAGAACATTGAAAGACAGCAATAGTGAACTGGATTTGACAATGGCTGTACATGTGTATGGAATAAAGTTATCTCGGACACAGGCTGTGAAAAGTTTTCTAAGGAAAACCTTTATTTGCAAACATGATATGGAGAATCTATTCTAAGAATTGAGCTATAGCCTCTGAATTGTAAGAAAAAGAGCACATTTGTATCCAAATGACAAGTGATAAAAATGCATTTTCCTATAGAGAACAAGGAGTTTTACAACTCTTTTTCAGCATCAATTGGTTCGAAGGTCATTTGGCTTATAGCAGAATGTGCTTTTGAAAAAACAAGCTGGTGTCACATCTACCTCGAGGTGCAACATAATTTGAGTTAGCTAAGGGAGCAATAAGTGGGAGGGCTAGAAAACAAATTGACCATTTCTTAGGAGCAGACAATACATGGTTCCCTGCAGAAAAATCTTGAATTTTTCTCACACAACTGAAGAAGCCAGAGAGTATTGGTAGATGATTGCTTCTCAGACTGGAGGCCTTTAACTAGTGGTGAGCCTCAGGGATTGGTGCTGGATCATTGTTGTTTGTCATCGATATCAATGGTCTGGATGATGATGTGATAATTTGGATCAGCAAGTTTGCAGATGATACTAATATTAGAGGTGTTGTGGACAGCAAATAAGGTTTTCAAAGCTTGCAGAGGGACCTGAACCAGCTGGAAAAATGGGATGTACATGATGAATGAGCAGTGTAGTAGAATAGAGGGACCTGGCAATACAGATGCACAATTCCATGAAAGTGGTGTCACAGGTGGATAGGGTTGTAAAAAGAGCTTTTGGCATATTGGCCTTCATAAATCAAAGTACAGGTATGTGCTGCTTATTGTCCATTAGGGCAACATCTGACTGCATATAGGCCAATGATCCCATAATTATTCAAGCAAGTTCACAGCAATTAAGAAAAAGAGCTTTCAGAAATTCTACACTGTTAAGGGGTTATATAATATATAAATATGTTTTTAAAAGATTGTGGGGGTTTAGTGTGTTGGTCACTTCACAGAGAAACACTTCACAAAAGAGATCTAATTTGAAATGCAACAGCTTTGCATAAGGGGAGACTTCATCTCCACAGTGACTTAGTAGAAACTTTGAAGAATCCCAATGGAGACTTCACAAGTAGGTGGTAATGGACTGATGCTGTGGAGTAAATGGACTATTGTCTTTAAAGCAACAGATGGCCAAGCTCCATAAACTGATTCCACAGTCTGGTTGCAGTTTGCTGTTCTCAGAGGGGTCGTGTGGTTTTGCAAACAGAAAGGAGGAAAAAAATACCAAACAGGCTTCTTGGAGCGAGCGCAAGAGAAAACTGAGTTGAGCAGCAGCAGCTGGGACTGGAACATGGCAAGCTGGCAAACTTGTGGAAAACCCCATTTTGAAAACTGGTTGAGAGTTCTGAGTTCAGTCTGTTGAAAACCCTTGTGGCTATCACAAGAGGAAATGGCTGGCAAGAGTGTTTCTCTTGAAATAAGGGAAACGAGAGGAAATCTGTCGTGACCTGGAAGATGTTATCATTTGGAAAACCCATGGTGGGGCAAGTTTCCTTGGCAAGACACTGAAGTGGTTAATCATAGGGAATCAGTTTGTGTGTGTCCAATGAGCAACAAATTTCTCTCTCTGAAACCAACAAGAACCTTCCTGAGTGGTAACCAATTACCTTGAAGCAGCAGAGCTTGTTGAAAATTCATAAATGTTAAATTCTGTGCACAGTATAAGAATTGCCTGACACTGGTGAACTTGGAGAAGTGAGATTGGACTGTGAATCAAAGAACTTTCTTGAACATAGACACATTACATACACGTGAGCTTAGAGTTAGAAGTGGGTTAAGTTAGTAGTAATCAGTTAGTTTGATCCTAATTTAAAAAGTGAATAAAAAGTTTACAGATGCGCAACAGTATCCCATATAGCTTTGGTAAGTACATAATATGGTGTTCGCACAACTTTTGCATTGCATACGCCCAATTTCACAGAACGCATCATGGATGTTAAGCGGCGCATACCTGTATTGAGTATAGGAGTTGGGATGTTTTGGTAAAGTTGAAAATATTGGTGAGGCCAAATTTGGAGTATTGTTCAGATTTGGTTACCTAACTACAGGAAAGGTATCAATAAGAGAAAGTGCAGAGAAGATTTACTAGGATGTTGCCCAGACTTCAGGAACTGAATTACAGGGAAAGGTTAAACAGGTCAGTACTCTTCCCTGGAGCGTAATTTTTATCTATTATTTGATTCTTATTAATTTTGATAGTTTAATATTCTTTATTTCATTCCGGACACCAGGGCTTTTACTGTACTGTATTATTTTCACTAAATCTAGAGTGTAGCTGACTGGGATAAGTGGGATGATGCTGGTGTGTCTGTGGATGCTGTTTGACATACCAGTTAAGGGAATTGATGATTCTTACACACTCAACTTCTAGTAAATTATTTTTCTTATTTCAGGTGAAAAGAATTGTAGACTTAGTTAACTGTCTTTGCTCCATCCACACTGCCTCATATTTCTGAGCTTCCATCATTGAATCAAAATCAAGATGGTTATTATTCTAGATACTCTGGCTTTGAGGGTGAAATCTTGCATTTTTGGTCTTTGATTGTTTTAACTTGTCGCCAGATTTTTACGATAAATAAGTTTGTATTTTTGAATGACCTGTAGGTGATGGTGGATTTGTTTTAAATCGTGGGAAAACTGGATTTGGTTCTGCTTCAACAACAAGAGGTGAGATGTATATGTTGCACAAATCTAATTTTTAACTATTCTTATTTTTGCATCTGCTTCTGCTTTTAGTTTGCTAATTTGTAAGGCTGTTCGCTACCAGGGCTAGTTTAGGATTCTGTGGAAGCACATGTTCCCTGATCCATATTGAGCTGATGATTGCTCTGAACACTCTTTAACCAGAGCTGATGGTTTATAATCATCTTATTTGGAGTTCTATATTCATGTAAAATGATTAGCTTTTTGCAGCTAGAAGGAGTCATTCATTGATGGGGTGGGGAAGAAATCAACATTGGCTCGCAGATGATCAAGGCTACTGTGGAATTTGCAGGATGTTTCTTTGGGCAAATTATCTGAGATCTGATGAAGCCTTGGAAACTGAACTTACCAAGCAAACAACACTAAAGAAATTACTGACTGCAAACACTACTTGTGGTATTGCATCATACTTTGATGTGCTCTGTGCTGCTTTCTGTCTTTCATTATTCTGACCTGTGTTATACAATTATATTGTGTATCACAGGTCAGGTCAGTCCAATGAAAGACAGCAGTTGTGAACTAGTTTCAACAATGGCTATACAGGTGAAACCAGAGAGTAGTGGTGGATGATTGTTTCTCACACTGGAGTCCTATGTGCCTCAAGGATCAGTGCTGGGATCATTGTTGTTTGTCATCTGTATCAATGATGTTTTCTGTCAAGGATGTGTCCGGCAAGTGAAAGGCATTCAAAGGTGAGATTTTGAGGGTGCAGAGTTTGCATGTTCCTACCAGGATTAAAGGCAAAATTAAGAGGCCTAGGGAACCTTGGTTTTCAAGGGTTAAGGAGAGAGAGAGAGAGAGGTGTATAAACAGGATAGGCAACAAGGAGTAAATTAGGTACTTGCTGAGTATAGAAAATGTAAGGAAATCAGGAAAACAAGAAGAAGGTATGAGGGTGCTTTGGCAGATAATATGAAGGTTAATCTGAAGGGTTTCTGCAAGTATATTAAGAGTAAGAGGATAACAAGGGACAAATTTGGTCCCCGAGAGGATCAGTTGTCAACTATGTATGGGGCCTCATGAAATGGGGCAGATTTAAAACTGTTTGCATTGTTCTTTACTCAAGAAACTTGAGTAGTGTGGGCGTGGTGTGATGGTGTGAGCGAAGGATGTGGGAAAGTGCCTCCATTGGGAGAATTAATAACTGAACAAAAAGTTTTTCAAAAAAATTTTTAGTAGCTAAAATCTATTTTAAGTCTTGCCTGCGCAGTTTGACTATGGCTGTGAAAAGTGAAAGCCTCCGACAACTAGAAAATTAGTTCTAAAGGAAGTTGCAGATTTGAAAAAAAAAATGGGCCTACTTCAACAATGGAGCCTCAGGCTGGATTTTCTCCTCTACGGGTGACGAGAGCAACAGCAGCAAGAGCTCAGGTGATGAGAGCGCCATCTCTCTGGGGAACTGAAGATGGCACCAGTGTCCTGAAGAAAACATTGCAGCTACACTGGAAGACTGAAAAGCCAGCTCTCACTAAGGTTGAATTTCCTTTCTATTCAGAGGTTGAGCAGGAAACTTTTTGTCATCTACTAACAATATGGAGCAGGAGGAGGAAGATCAAAGAAGACTAGGAGGAGACAAGAATAATACCAACAGGCTCAATTTCAAGAAGAGGCTGTGCAGGTAAAATTACCTGAACTTAAAAGGGCAAGGTATGGGCAGGCAATTAGGGCAACCCTAATGTGAATACTCAATTTGAATTTATTAAGAGAAATGAAGATAATTAGAGATGAAGAGATGTTAAAGTGGTTGATAAATTTAAAACAAGTTCAAAAAGTTGAAAATTTACAAGAATATCATGACGTGGATCAATGTAAAGATGTGGTTAACAAGTTGGAAGATTCCATTATGGATTGGAGTGTTGGGTGGGGGGGAAAGAATTTTACAAAAAATTGACACTAGAGAATCATAGTCGAAGAAATAATGTGATGATCGTTGGATTGCCAGAAAGTTTGAAGGTCTAATGCAGTGCAATTTAAAAAAAAAAAAAGGATTCCGGAGACCTTGGAACCTGAAAAATTTCCAAATGGACTTGAATTGGATAGAGCACGTAGAGTGCTTAGGAAGAAACTTGTATTGTTCAATTGCTGCGCTCAGTTTTGATCAGATGAATTTGTTATCAAGATGTGGAGACTTTGAGAGTAGCTGACCTGAAAGCTCATCATTTTCAGGGGTCTTGGTGTCAAAGTCTGTTCTTGGGAAGAAGGGTTATAATTTCTCTTTTTGCCATCCTGCCATACTAATTTTTTTTCCTGGGCAAAATTCTTCGACAATGAGATGGAAGCTGAACTCACTGTCATCTCCTCTCAACACAGCCTTCCTCTTCCCACCCTCCCTTCTTATTTTGACCACAAGGCTAGGCTTTATTCTAGAGACCTGACAGCCATGGCTTGTCCCTGACACCACAATCCCTTAAATTATAAGTTTTCTTCTCCAAGTACTATCTTTGTAAATTAAGATCCATTTGATCTTTCCACAAACTAGCTATCTATTTTCTCGCTTAAGCTAATCTCAAAAAAACCATTTGAAATTTATCTAATTTATAAAACCAACCCATTTCACTAATATCTCCATCATCATCTGCAAATAAACTAATCCTGTACTCCTCCAATCCTGATTTATATTAGTTTTCTGTCTTATTAATTGAGCTTAAGGTTCGATCACCAAAGCTAACAATGTTGGTGATAAAGGGCAACCCTGTCTGATAATCTCTCCAAATTAAAAGATTCAGATAAAACTCCATTTGTCATAACTGTAGCTCTAGGTTATTTGGCAAAACTCTGCATGCCAAACTGCATGAGTTTTTCAAGCTTTGTTGGGACCAAGGAAAACTGCCTCAGGATCTTCGTGATGCCACCATCATCACCCTGTACAAAAACAAAGGCGAGAAATCAGACTGCTCAAACTACAGGGGAATCACGTTGCTCTCCATTGCAGGCAAAATCTTCGCTAGGATTCTACTAAATAGAATAATACCTAGTGTCGCCGAGAATATTCTCCCAGAATCACAGTGCGGCTTTCGCGCAAACAGAGGAACTACTGACATGGTCTTTGCCCTCAGACAGCTCCAAGAAAAGTGCAGAGAACAAAACAAAGGACTCTACAACACCTTTGTTGACCTCACCAAAGCCTTCGACACCGTGAGCAGGAAAGGGCTTTGGCAAATACTAGAGCGCATCGGATGTCCCCCAAAGTTCCTCAACATGATTATCCAACTGCATGAAAACCAACAAGGTCGGGTCAGATACAGCAATGAGCTCTCTGAACCCTTCTCCATTAACAATGGCGTGAAGCAAGGCTGTGTTCTCGCACCAACCCTCTTTTCAATCTTCTTCAGCATGATGCTGAACCAAGCCATGAAAGACCCCAACAATGAAGAGGCTGTTTACATCCGGTACCACACGGATGGCAGTCTCTTCAATCTGAGGCGCCTGCAAGCTCACACCAAGACACAAGAGAAACTTGTCCGTGAACTACTCTTTGCAGACGATGCCGCTTTAGTTGCCCATTCAGAGCCAGCTCTTCAGCGCTTGACGTCCTGCTTTGCGGAAACTGCCAAAATGTTTGGCCTGGAAGTCAGCCTGAAGAAAACTGAGGTCCTCCATCAGCCAGCTCCCCACCATGACTACCAGCCCCCCCCACATCTCCATCGGGCACACAAAACTAAAAACGGTCAACCAGTTTACCTATCTCGGCTGCACCATTTCATCAGATGCAAGGATCGACAATGAGATAGACAACAGACTCGCCAAGGCAAATAGCGCCTTTCGAAGACTACACAAAAGGGTCTGGAAAAACAACCAACTGAAAAACCTCACAAAGATAAGCGTATACAGAGCCGTTGTCATACCCACACTCCTGTTCGGCTCCGAATCATGGGTCCTCTACCGGCACCACCTACGGCTCCTAGAATGCTTCCACCAGCGTTGTCTCCGCTCCATCCTCAACATCCATTGGAGCGCTTTCATCCCTAACGTCGAATTACTCGAGATGGCAGAGGTCGACAGCATCGAGTCCACGCTGCTGAAGATCCAGCTGCGCTGGATGGGTCACGTCTCCAGAATGGAGGACCATCGCCTTCCCAAGATTGTGTTATATGGCGAGCTCTCCACTGGCCACCGTGACAGAGGTGCACCAAAGAAAAGGTACAAGGACTGCCTAAAGAAATCTCTTGGCGCCTGCCACATTGACCACCGCCAGTGGGCTGATAACGCCTCAAACCGTGCATCTTGGCGCCTCACAGTTTGGCGGGCAGCAACCTCCTTTGAAGAAGACCGCAGAGCCCACCTCACTGACAAAAGGCAAAGGAGGAAAAACCCAACACCCAACCCCAACCAACCAATTTTCCCCTGCAACCGCTGCAACCGTGTCAGCCTGTCCCGCATCGGACTTGTCAGCCACAAACGAGCCTGCAGCTGACGTGGACTTTTTACCCCCTCCCTAAATCTTCGTCCGCGAAGCCAAGCCAAAGAAAAAAAAAGCTCTAGGTTATTTATGTATTGCATTAATCCAACTTACAAACATTGATCCAAACAGAAATTTCTCCAACATTTTAAATATATTAAAAAAACCCATTCCACCCTATCGAAAGCTTGTTTGGTCTATAAGAACCAGAATTCAAATGGTTTTTATCTTTTTTAAGAATTAAAGCTAGTGAAAACAATTCCAGAACAGACTGTGTATCCAAAACTTGTTGCAGAACTTCACCAAACACTGGAAGCATTAAATTTTGAAGTTTCTTATAAAATTCCACAGTAAACCTATCTTCTGGAGATTTACCATTTGGCATTGAATTTAAAAGTAATTTAATCTCTCTCAAATCAATTGGTTTGATTTGAAAAAATCAATAACCAACTGTTCCCTAGTCCAATCATTCAATACTGGTAACTCCAATCTACATAGAAACTCCTCTATTTTATCCTTGTCTTGTTGCACTTCAGAAGTATATATTTTTTTATAAAATACTTTAAACTGTTAATATCCTGAGGTCTATAACAAACCTCAAGAGTTTTTCTTTCTACCTTTATCATTCTTGACATTTGCTCAGATTTCAATTGTCATGCTAAAACTTTGTGCACTTTTTCCCCTAACTTGCATTGGGCAGCCACTGTCAGTTCACAGACTTTACCTGACACATCGTGGGCTAGCAGTCCTGGTTGCCAAAGTACAGCGAATGGATCAGTTGAAGCCCCTGCCTCAAGGGGAGGTTGGACTTGTGTTGTCCTGTGGACCAGCAGCTGTTCACTAACAGGCACATTAACAGGCAGGGAATAAAAGGTCTTTGTATGTCTGCAGTAAATCAGTCTTGAGTTGACTACCTTTGTGTGTGTTTGCCTTTATTTAGTAGCATCTACTGTAGTAGCCATTACAAATTGGTGACCCTGAAGTTGAGATTCAACGAATTTGAATCATTATGGAAAAGGAGGACATTTCAACAACAACAACTCCCGCCTCCATGACAGTTAATGCAGTTGGGCTTCATTTGCCTCCTTTCTGGACACATCAGCCTTGAATTTGGTTTCTTCAAGCTGAAACCCAGTTTCGACTTCGGGGTATAATGGTGGAAGACAAAATTTTGCCTTGTTGTGAGTACATTGGATGTAGCCACTGCATTGCGAGTAAGCAAATTTATTGCTCATCATCCAGTCGGTAGAAGACCAGTACACCAGGTTCCGCCAGTTTCTTCTTGACACATTAGAACTTATCAGGCATGAGCGTGGCATGCGTCTTTTGAACATGGAAGGGCAATGTGACAAGATTCCATCAGATCTGATGAATGAGATGCTGGCATTGTCAGTTGGTCATTCCCATTCCCTGCTTTTCGAAACCTTATTTCTGATAAAACTTCCAGCTCATGTTGCCATACCCATTGGTAACATGGATTTCTGCCATAACCATGACGTGGCTCGAGAGGCTGACAGGCTCTATCGTACTCCTACACGATTCTGAAAAATTTTTACAATTGACTATTAAAACCCTTCCAACTGACTCATATACCGACTCGAAAGTAAAATGTAAGTTCTTATGAATTAAAATCGCCATCCCTCTAGCTTTTGAATTGAAAGAATACATGACCTATTCTACCTAATCTCTTTTCAACTTTTGATTTTTACTTTCAGTTAAATGCATTTCTTGCAAAAATACAATATCAACTTTAAATTTCTGAATATGTTAATACCCTCCTGTGTTTAATTGAATTATTGAGCCCATTCGCATTCAATGCAGCAAATTTTAAATTAGCCACCTACTATATAATCACCATAATCCATGTGGCTGGATCTCCATCTCAACAAAATAAAACAACACTTCTCCTCAAAGATTAATAAATGGGTATGTGTTTTTTCAAAAAAAAATCCAACCCCCCCCTCCCTCAATTACCAAGTTCTACTCCCCTAAAACACTGGTAACGGTCCGAGCCACTAAGCGAATGACGGTTTTGTCTGAGGTACAATGAGACTACATCTCCCCTAGACAGATTAATCACATAAAAGTCCGTATCTTCAAGTGTGATTACCTTCTTCCAGTTCTTTATTCACTTGTTCATCATCCATTGAAACTTGAGAATCACCTGAATCCTTCTGCTGCGACTCTTCTAACTGATCTTTCTTCACTTTTTTTTCCCTTCTGAAATCCATTTCCATTCTTTTTAATTTGAGGTGGCAAAGATTGACCTTTCTTAAGATCTGGCCAAGACTTTGTAAACTCCAAAGCTTCTCTATCATCAAAAAATCGAGAGTCATACTTCCCATAGAAAACTTTTAGAACTACAGGAAATCTAAAAGCAAATTTATAACCTTTCTGTCAAAGAACCGCTTTCGCTGAATTAAATTCTTTATGCTTTTAATAATATTTTGACTGAGATCTGCATAAAAGAAGACTTCAGTTTTGAACCATCAAAGGACCTCCATGTTGCCTTGCATTCTGGACTGCCTATTTTATAATTGACTCTCTCCTGATATCTGACACCTGATCAAAACAGATTGAGATGGTTGACCAGCCATTGTTTATTTTTCTCAAACTTCAATGTGCTCTGTCCAACTCCAAACCATCCTGAAACCTTTCAGCTCCCAACACATCTGGTATCCATTTTTGAAAAAAAACTTTTACCAGTTCCGACCCCTCAAAATCTTCAGGTAATCCCACAATCTTCACTTTCTTCCTATGACTCTCATTCTCCAATGAATCAGTTTTCTTCAATAAATGAGCTGTCTCAATCCTGCATCGCATAAAAGAATCATCATACATGTTGAATTTTTTTGACATTGTCCAATATCACTGACACAACCCTCCAACTTCCATTTTAACTTTTCTTGAACTTTATCCACCACTTTTGCATAATACGCTACATCAGCTTTAACAGTGGAAATATCTTCCATAACATTAGCCAATTTACTATTAACAGATGTAAAGCCTGATGAAATTTGCTGTGACATTTCTTCCTCTTGATCACTGGCCAGCTCTTCTTCAGAGGTGATTTCTTGCTGCTTCTCCTCTCTCCCTTTACAAACTCCTTTAATTCTTTATTCTGCCACTTTGACTCTCCTCTCCCCCTTCCCTCGGGTCTAGGGCCTGCTCTCTGCCGATCCTGACTCACTGGACCGACGAGCATTGGCCCCACCCTTGGTCAAAAATACTCTGAATAGTGCACATGTGCACTGATTCTTCAACATCTGTAGGAAATTGTCGGGTACCAACTTGTCCAGACTCTGTGATCTAGGTGCCGACGTCGCAGTCAGGGTCACTGACTGTCGACACTGGGTGTGAGGAGGAGAAATATTTGAGGTCCCTGGTTCCAACTCCAAGGTAGGCTGAACTTCTTCTAAACTTACCGATTGTTTCAAAATCACTTTCTTAATCGTTTGAGTTCTAGTTTTCTTCATTCTAGTAGTTAGCTACTTATAGTAAAACTTAAACTTTATAGTAAAACTTAAACTTTATATTTTTAAAGGGTACTGAAAAACAGGTTTTTATGCAAATCTGCTGGGAGAGATGTTCAATCTCGTCTCTCCCCTACGCCATCGCACCACGCCCCCAAGAGTTTAATTTTAGGCCTTATTTTATTGGTTGGATTAAGACTATATAAAAGTCCTACTGCTAGAATGGACAAGTATCTTCACCTTTTACGTTATCTAGGTCAACTAGACAAGGCTCTATTTGCGTTGGCTATTGAACCCTTAGCTCAGATGATTAGACAAGATAGTAATATTGAGGGTATTTAGGTGAAAGCTGTTTGCAGATGATATTTTGATATATTTACCACAACCTTAAGTCTTTGGGGAGTCTGCATGATAGATTGGAGCAATACGGTGAAGTATCGGGATATAAAATTAACTGGGAAAAGAGTGAAATTATTCCTTTAGCTGAAATGGATTATTTGCTTTGTCGGCATATTGTGAAATTTAAGTGGTCCAACTGGATAAAGTATTTGAGTGTTATAATAGATAGTAATTATAATCATTTATATGAACTGAATTAGTTACCTTTATTGTCTAAAATTAAATATGATTTAAATTGGTGAAAGATTTACTTATAACATTAATAGGACATGTTAAAATTGTATTAAAATGAATCTTTCCCCAAATTCAATATCTTTTTCAATCTATTCCTTGTAAGATTCCTCAAATTTTTTTTGAAGATTGGAATGCTTTGGTGAGGAAGTTTTTGTAGAAAGACAAAATGGTAAGGGTGTCATTACAGAAATTAACTTGGAAGTATGCATTAGGAGGTTTGCAACTTCCAAATTTTCAAAATTAGGAATCAGCTCAGTTGAAATTTATTAATAGGATGTTTGAAGTGGATAAACCTCTGATATGGGCTAATATTGAATTATCTCAGATTGGCGAGAAGATGATGGATCAGTTTATCTATATATGGAATTCTCAGTTATTAAGTAATTATAATTTGCCTGTGTTAAAACATTTAATAGAATTATGGAATAAAATAATGAAACTATATGTACTCAAGGCAAAATCTGTTTCAAAATAACTTTTTTTCGTTTTATACTTAATAATCAACTTCTGAAGTTGTGGGAACAAAGGAATCAAATTGGTAGAAGATTGTTATGAAGCAGGATATTTTATTTCATTCCAAAGAATGAAAGAGAAATATGAAATATCTTGAATACTCTTTTTCTTATTATCAAGTTAAAGCATTATTGGATAATTTTGGGCGTACATTATGGTTACCTAGGTAGTCTAAATTTGAAATTTTACTTACTGATGGTGGTAAGAAAGGTTTATATCTGAGATGTATGTTTAATGCAGAAGAAAATTATCAAGCTGGATGTTTATAAATCTAAATTAAAATGGGGAAAAAGATTTGTCAATATCTCTTTCTCAGGATGATATTATGTGAGGACAGTATGACTAAAATTTTAAATGTAAGGTATAGATTGGTTCATTATTTTCTTCATCAGTTATACTTAAATCAGGAGAAATTAAGGAAATTAAGTATTTCTTCAGATTTATGTTTTAAATGTCATAAGGAAGTTGTTTCTTTTCTGCACTCTACTTGGTTATGCGAGACAGTGAAACCCTTTTGGAATAGAATTGAGGAACTTTTAGAAGCTATTTTTAAATTTAAAATTTCACTTGACCCTTTTATTGGGTTATATTAATAAATTGAGCTTGGAGTTAAAATTGTATAAATTTCAAATTGCTTTTTTGAGATTAGCCTTAGCTGTGACTAGAAAATGTTTGGCAATTACTTGGAAAAATGAGACTAATTTGCGTATTCAGCGATGGCATTTGGAAATGAGATATCGTATTCTGTTGCAAAAGATAATGTACAATTTACATAATAATTATGTAATAATTGTACTTTTATTGTTAAAACCTGGAGCCCATATATGGAGGGTATATGTGGTTGGATTATTAATTTTTTTTCCATGCATTGATAGTGTTGCTCCAAACCATGGCAAATAATTGAAGGATGTGACGTTATTTGATCTCTTCTTTCTTTCTCCTAGTTCTTTCCTTTTTTTGGGGTAGTTTCAAGGGCGATTAGGAGGGATGGGTTAGGGTAGGTGTGGGGGGTTGTAAGGGGTAAAATATATATTTGTGTGCATTTTTATTGTATGATTTATTAATTATTATTCATAAATATTTTTTAAATGAGGGGAAATTTAATGTACCTGGCAATACTTTATTTTGTTATGTGACAGATTATGTTGTGTTTGTATTGTATATGTTTTTGGGAGATAAATTGTCCAGGTTTTTTTTAAGAGTAGGTCACAGACAAACACTTCAAAACAGATCTTATTTAAAATACTGGAGCTCTGCTCATGATAGACATTTTGACCCCAGAGCCTTTGCAAAAGTGTTGGAGAGTGCCCAAGAGACTTGACTAATGGATTGTTGCTTACAAAAAAAAACATCAGATGAAAGAACTTGTCAGAGCCGCAGACTGTCTGGAGAGGAACTTGCTTTTCTAGGAGGGTCATTTGGTTTTGCAAGCAGAGAGAGTTAAACAGGCTTTCTCTGTGTATGTGTGTGAGAGAGAGAGAGAGAGAGAGATCGATCAGTTTTGCAGTTTTAGTCAGCAGCAGCAACTGGGACTGGAACAGGACAAGCTGACAGGCTTGTGGAAATCCCTATTTTGGAAGACTGGTTGTGAATGCTTAGTTCAGCCTGGTCAAAGCCCTTGTGGTTCATGCAAGAGGAGAGGACTGGCTGTCTAATGTTTCACTTGAATAACAGAAACAAGAAGGAACTCTGTGGTGACCTGAAAGAAAGAGGTAATCATCTGGAAAACCCTGATGGGGCAAGATTCTGAAGTGGCTGGATACTGAAGTGGCTGATTAAAAAGGAATCAGTTGTGGGGTCCATTGTTCAACAAATCTCTCTGAAAACCAACAAAAATCTTCCTGAGCGGTAACCATTTTCCTTTCAAGCACCAAAGCCTGGTGAAATTTATTAATTTTAAATTCTGTGCACACTATAAGAATTGCCTGCAACCAGTGAACTTGGAGGAATGAGAAGTGAGATTGGACTGTGAATCAAAGAACTTTTCTGAACTTACACACACATTACATGTGCGCTTAGAATTAGAAGGGGATTAAGTTAGGTTAGTTAAGTCAATAGTGATAAGTTAAAATGTGATTTTGTTTTCATGTTTAAAGATAATTAAAAGCAACTTTTGTTTGTAATGATTTGTCTTGGTGAATATCTATTGCTGCTGGGTTTTGGCGTCCTCTGGGCTCGTAACAGTTATTTCCAAGTTGAAGCTTTTTTTAATCTGCCAAAATAGGACCCACATTGATGTTGCCTCATCAATTTGAATTAAAATTGCTGATTTATAATGCTACTTTAAATTTTATTTCAGTAATATATAATTTATTTGAAATTAAGGTCCCCAAAATTGGGGTGCATAAATCTAGATTAAGATGGGATATAGATATAGGGATATAGAGAGCAGCAGCGGCCCCGGCCCCGGTCCGGGCGAAGGGTAGACGGCGGCGGCCCCGATACGGGCAGGAGCAAGGGGGAGACGGCGGCCCCGGCCTCGGTCGTGTGAGGCAGGCGGAGGCCCCGATACGGGCAGAGAGTGGGAGGCGGCGGCCCCAGTCCGGGCACAGGGAGAGCAGCAGCGGCCCCGGCCTCGGTCCGGGCAAAGGGTAGACGGCGGCGGCCCCGATACGGGCAGGAGCAAGGGGGAGACGGCGGCCCCGGCCTCGGTCGAGTGAGGCAGGCGGAGGCCCCGGTCCGGGCAGGGAGTGGGAGGCGGCGGCCCCAGTCCAGGCACAGGGTGAACTGCGGCGGCCTCGGCCCCGGTCCGGGCAGTATGGACCGACCTAGGAGGGGAGGCAGACCCCTCCAGCCCGGGTAAGAAACCTGCATAGGAGAAGGACACTCCGTTATAAAACCTACGTCCCAAGGACCTCGCTGCCACGTCCCAGCTTGCTTGGCCACGTCACACGAACCATGGGTGTAAAGGGTGGGGCCAGTACTGCGCGCACTGCACTCCACCTAAAAGCTCCTTTGCGCAGGCCCGAGGACAGGTCCACGTCCTCCCCCTCAACGTCCTCCCCCTCAACGTCCTCCCCCTCAACGTCCTCCCCCTCAACGTCCTCCCCCTCAACGTCCTCCCCCTCAACGTCCTCCCCCTCCACGTCCTCCCCCTCAACGTCCTCCCCCTCAACGTCCTCCCCCTCAACGTCCTCCCCCTCAACGTCCTCCCCCTCAACGTCCTCCCCCTCCACGTCCTCCCCCTCCACGTCCTCCCCCTCCACGTCCTCCCCCTCCACGTCCTCCCCCTCCACGTCCTCCCCCTCCACGTCCTCCCCCTCCACGTCCTCCCCCTCCACGTCCTCCCCCTCCACGTCCTCCCCCTCCACGTCCTCCCCCTCCACGTCCTCCCCCTCCACGTCCTCCCCCTCCACGTCCTCCCCCTCCACGTCCTCCCCCTCCACGTCCTCCCCCTCCACGTCCTCCCCCTCCACGTCCTCCCCCTCCACGTCCTCCCCCTCCACGTCCTCCCCCTCCACGTCCTCCCCCTCCACGTCCTCCCCCTCCACGTCCTCCCCCTCCACGTCCTCCCCCTCCACGTCCTCCCCCTCCACGTCCTCCCCCTCCACGTCCTCCCCCTCCACGTCCTCCCCCTCCACGTCCTCCCCCTCCACGTCCTCCCCCTCCACGTCCTCCCCCTCCACGTCCTCCCCCTCCACGTCCTCCCCCTCCACGTCCTCCCCCTCCACGTCCTCCCCCTCCACGTCCTCCCCCTCCACGTCCTCCCCCTCCACGTCCTCCCCCTCCACGTCCTCCCCCTCCACGTCCTCCCCCTCCACGTCCTCCCCCTCCACGTCCTCCCCCTCCACGTCCTCCCCCTCCACGTCCTCCCCCTCCACGTCCTCCCCCTCCACGTCCTCCCCCTCCACGTCCTCCCCCTCCACGTCCTCCCCCTCCACGTCCTCCCCCTCCACGTCCTCCCCCTCCACGTCCTCCCCCTCCACGTCCTCCCCCTCCACGTCCTCCCCCTCCACGTCCTCCCCCTCCACGTCCTCCCCCTCCACGTCCTCCCCCTCCACGTCCTCCCCCTCCACGTCCTCCCCCTCCACGTCCTCCCCCTCCACGTCCTCCCCCTCCACGTCCTCCCCCTCCACGTCCTCCCCCTCCACGTCCTCCCCCTCCACGTCCTCCCCCTCCACGTCCTCCCCCTCCACGTCCTCCCCCTCCACGTCCTCCCCCTCCACGTCCTCCCCCTCCACGTCCTCCCCCTCCACGTCCTCCCCCTCCACGTCCTCCCCCTCCACGTCCTCCCCCTCCACGTCCTCCCCCTCCACGTCCTCCCCCTCCACGTCCTCCCCCTCCACGTCCTCCCCCTCCACGTCCTCCCCCTCCACGTCCTCCCCCTCCACGTCCTCCCCCTCCACGTCCTCCCCCTCCACGTCCTCCCCCTCCACGTCCTCCCCCTCCACGTCCTCCCCCTCCACGTCCTCCCCCTCCACGTCCTCCCCCTCCACGTCCTCCCCCTCCACGTCCTCCCCCTCCACGTCCTCCCCCTCCACGTCCTCCCCCTCCACGTCCTCCCCCTCCACGTCCTCCCCCTCCACGTCCTCCCCCTCCACGTCCTCCCCCTCCACGTCCTCCCCCTCCACGTCCTCCCCCTCCACGTCCTCCCCCTCCACGTCCTCCCCCTCCACGTCCTCCCCCTCCACGTCCTCCCCCTCCACGTCCTCCCCCTCCACGTCCTCCCCCTCCACGTCCTCCCCCTCCACGTCCTCCCCCTCCACGTCCTCCCCCTCCACGTCCTCCCCCTCCACGTCCTCCCCCTCCACGTCCTCCCCCTCCACGTCCTCCCCCTCCACGTCCTCCCCCTCCACGTCCTCCCCCTCCACGTCCTCCCCCTCCACGTCCTCCCCCTCCACGTCCTCCCCCTCCACGTCCTCCCCCTCCACGTCCTCCCCCTCCACGTCCTCCCCCTCCACGTCCTCCCCCTCCACGTCCTCCCCCTCCACGTCCTCCCCCTCCACGTCCTCCCCCTCCACGTCCTCCCCCTCCACGTCCTCCCCCTCCACGTCCTCCCCCTCCACGTCCTCCCCCTCCACGTCCTCCCCCTCCACGTCCTCCCCCTCCACGTCCTCCCCCTCCACGTCCTCCCCCTCCACGTCCTCCCCCTCCACGTCCTCCCCCTCCACGTCCTCCCCCTCCACGTCCTCCCCCTCCACGTCCTCCCCCTCCACGTCCTCCCCCTCCACGTCCTCCCCCTCCACGTCCTCCCCCTCCACGTCCTCCCCCTCCACGTCCTCCCCCTCCACGTCCTCCCCCTCCACGTCCTCCCCCTCCACGTCCTCCCCCTCCACGTCCTCCCCCTCCACGTCCTCCCCCTCCACGTCCTCCCCCTCCACGTCCTCCCCCTCCACGTCCTCCCCCTCCACGTCCTCCCCCTCCACGTCCTCCCCCTCCACGTCCTCCCCCTCCACGTCCTCCCCCTCCACGTCCTCCCCCTCCACGTCCTCCCCCTCCACGTCCTCCCCCTCCACGTCCTCCCCCTCCACGTCCTCCCCCTCCACGTCCTCCCCCTCCACGTCCTCCCCCTCCACGTCCTCCCCCTCCACGTCCTCCCCCTCCACGTCCTCCCCCTCCACGTCCTCCCCCTCCACGTCCTCCCCCTCCACGTCCTCCCCCTCCACGTCCTCCCCCTCCACGTCCTCCCCCTCCACGTCCTCCCCCTCCACGTCCTCCCCCTCCACGTCCTCCCCCTCCACGTCCTCCCCCTCCACGTCCTCCCCCTCCACGTCCTCCCCCTCCACGTCCTCCCCCTCCACGTCCTCCCCCTCCACGTCCTCCCCCTCCACGTCCTCCCCCTCCACGTCCTCCCCCTCCACGTCCTCCCCCTCCACGTCCTCCCCCTCCACGTCCTCCCCCTCCACGTCCTCCCCCTCCACGTCCTCCCCCTCCACGTCCTCCCCCTCCACGTCCTCCCCCTCCACGTCCTCCCCCTCCACGTCCTCCCCCTCCACGTCCTCCCCCTCCACGTCCTCCCCCTCCACGTCCTCCCCCTCCACGTCCTCCCCCTCCACGTCCTCCCCCTCCACGTCCTCCCCCTCCACGTCCTCCCCCTCCACGTCCTCCCCCTCCACGTCCTCCCCCTCCACGTCCTCCCCCTCCACGTCCTCCCCCTCCACGTCCTCCCCCTCCACGTCCTCCCCCTCCACGTCCTCCCCCTCCACGTCCTCCCCCTCAAAAGATGCTCACAAACTCAAGCTAGCATGCTGGAACATCAGAACCATGCTAGACAAGGCTGACAGCCATCGACCTGAACGTCGGTCTGCCCTCATTGCACATGAACTCCTCAGACTTGACATCGACATAGCCGCTCTCAGTGAAGTCCGCCTGGCAGATGTAGGCAGCCTCCAAGAACGCGGCGCGGGCTACACACTCTACTGGTCTGGCAAGCCTTCGGATGAACGACGCCTATCTGGTGTAGGCTTCATGGTCAAGAGCTTCATTGCCTCCAAACTCGAAAACCTTCCAACAGGCCTCTCGGACCGAATCATGTCCATGCGACTCCCACTTCAAAACAAGCGTCACATCACCCTCATCAGTGTCTATGCTCCAACCCTCCAGGCGGAACCAACAGAAAAGAACAAGTTCTACACCGACCTGCGCAACCTCATCCAACGTACCCCTACAGCCGACAAGGTTGTCATCCTGGGCGACTTCAACGCTCGTGTCGGCAAAGACTCAGAAACCTGGCCAGGAATCCTGGGCAAGCATGGCGTCGGCAAGTGCAATGACAATGGGCGCCTCCTGTTGGAGCTCTGCGCAGAACAGCGGCTTGTCATTACAAACACCCTTTTTCAGCAGAGGGACAGCCTTAAGACCACCTGGATGCATCCCCGATCCAAACACTGGCACCTCCTGGACTACATCCTGGTGCGAGAAAGTGACAAACAAGATGTGCTCCACACCAGGGTCATGCCTAGCGCGGAATGCCACACTGACCACCGGCTGGTTCGCTGCAAGCTCAACCTTCACTTCAAGCCAAAGCCCAGGAACAATAAAGCCCCCAGAAAGAGGTTCAATGTTGGAAAACTGCAGTCAGACGAAGCGAGAGGAAACTTCCAGGCAAACCTCAAAGCAAAGCTCGACGTTGCAACCCGCCTCACGGACCCGTCCCCTGAAACCCTCTGGGATCAGTTGAAGACGACCATACTGCAATCCACTGAAGAGGTACTGGGCTTCTCCTCCAGGAAAAACAAGGACTGGTTTGACGAAAACAGCCAGGAAATCCAGGAGCTGCTGGCAAAGAAGCGAGCTGCCCACCAGGCTCACCTTACAAAGCCGTCCTGTCCAGAGAAGAAACAAGCCTTCCGTCGCGCATGCAGCCATCTTCAGCGCAAACTCCGGGAGATCCAAAATGAGTGGTGGACTAGCCTCGCCAAACGAACACAGCTCAGGGCGGACATTGGCGACTTCAGGGGTTTCTACGAGGCTCTAAAGGCTGTGTACGGCCCCTCACCCCAAGTCCAAAGCCCGCTGCACAGCTCAGACGGCAAAGTCCTCCTCAGCGACAAGATCTCCATCCTCAACCGATGGTCAGAACACTTCCAATCTCTTTTCAGTGCCAACTGCTCAGTCCAAGATTCCGCCCTGCTCCAGCTCCCTCAACAGCCCCTAAGGCTAGAGCTGGATGAGGTTCCCACCCTGGATGAGACATATAAGGCAATCGAACAACTGAAAAGTGGCAAAGCAGCAGGTATGGATGGAATCCCCCCAGAAGTCTGGAAGGCTGGCGGCAAAACTCTGCATGCCAAACTGCATGAGTTTTTCAAGCTTTGTTGGGACAAAGGTAAACTGCCTCAGGATCTTCGTGATGCCACCATCATCACCCTGTACAAAAACAAAGGCGAGAAATCAGACTGCTCAAACTACAGGGGAATCACGTTGCTCTCCATTGCAGGCAAAATCTTCGCTAGGATTCTACTAAATAGAATAATACCTAGTGTCGCCGAGAATATTCTCCCAGAATCACAGTGCGGCTTTCGCGCAAACAGAGGAACCACTGACATGGTCTTTGCCCTCAGACAGCTCCAAGAAAAGTGCAGAGAACAAAACAAAGGACTCTACATCACCTTTGTTGACCTCACCAAAGCCTTCGACACCGTGAGCAGGAAAGGGCTTTGGCAAATACTAGAGCGCATCGTTGTCTCCGCTCCATCCTCAACATCCATTGGAGCGCTTACACCCCTAACGTCGAAGTACTCGAGATGGCAGAGGTCGACAGCATCGAGTCCACGCTGCTGAAGATCCAGCTGCGCTGGATGGGTCACGTCTCCAGAATGGAGGACCATCGCCTTCCCAAGATCGTATTATATGGCGAGCTCTCCACTGGCCACCGTGACAGAGGTGCACCAAAGAAAAGGTACAAGGACTGCCTAAAGAAATCTCTTGGTGCCTGCCACATTGACCACCGCCAGTGGGCTGATAACGCCTCAAACCGTGCATCTTGGCGCCTCACAGTTTGGCGGGCAGCAACCTCCTTTGAAGAAGACCGCAGAGCCCACCTCACTGACAAAAGGCAAAGGAGGAAAAACCCAACCCCAACCAACCAATTTTCCCTTGCAACCGCTGCAATCGTGTCTGCCTGTCCCACATCGGACTTGTCAGCCACAAACGAGCCTGCAGCTGACGTGGACTTTTTACTCCCTCCATAAATCTTCGTCCGCGAAGCCAAGCCAAAGAAGAAGATATAAATACTTAAATAAGTGAAAAGGATTGGACAGAGTTATGTAAGAAGAATATTACTAAACTTAGAAATGTGAGATATAGATTAGTTCAATATAATATTTTTACATCAATTATATTTGACTCCACAAAATTTAAATAGATTAAATACTGCCATATCAGATTTGTTTTAGATGTAGATGTGTGGCACAAGACCAAAATTAAATATTTTCCAAATTGAACTTGTGTTAATTGGTTTAGCACATTGATTCTCAACCTTTTTTTGCCTTGGGCCTCACTTTAATTTTTCAAAAAAACGTACATCCCTCCATTAGTGGGGAAAAAAGTAATATATTCAAAAGAAGTTTTAATTAAATAATTTACTGCAAGTATATTTCAGGAATACACTGGAATATATATTTCATAATCAATTTCTACTTCAATATGTCAATCATCTCAAGCACATATTCAACAATTGTTATCACTTCAGTGGGAACCTTGTCCCTGACGCTGGATGCAGACAACCTTAAATCACCACATTTTGTAATTTCCAGTTGGTTTCTCTTAGCTTGCTGTTTTGAGAAAAAAATGATATTGTTGGTTTAATCAGTCTCTCCCCAATCGTATGATTCTTCCCATGTTTTGCTCTCCGAGCTAGCTTCAAGGATGCGATTCAGGGCTGTAGTTTGTGCAGCGAGTAATTAAATGATTTTAAAAAAAACTATTTTCAAACTTTCAATGATTTAAAATATTCCAATTTTGAATTGACATGGTTCAAATGAGCTTCAAGATGGCCTGTTTTCATTGAATCATTTGTCGGTCTGTTGGCATAATAAGCAAAAAGGTGCATGTTCATCATGTACAGTAGGTATAAACCCAAACTTCAAGAACTACTGAATATTGACGAACCTTTTGCTTGCTTGGTCTGCTCATTTTGAATATACAACAGCGTGAGCTCACTGAAATAGATTAATCAATCTTTCATGTCTTAGAATTGGAAAAAGTAATATAAGTAATGATCAGATCAAAGGAAGAATACTGATCCTGAAATAAAACACCAGTGCGTTTTCTGATTTTTTTTCTCTTGCAGAGAGTGCATGAAAACTGCGCTAGCCGTGTGCTTTACTTTCTGGGGTCCCTATTTTTGGCGTCCCCTTCAGGCTGGAGCCTGGGTCAGACCCCCCAGCCCCTACAGATCAACATCAATATGCTAGTGCACAAAATAAAAACAGGTACAGGTCTCACTCACTGCTGCACTTAAAAATTAAGGGGATGTGGTCGAAGAACTAATTGCTGAGATTGAAATCTTTGTCACCAATTTGGAATGGATGATAAGACTGGTCAGAAAAAATAATAATAATTTTAACCAAGGATAACAGTTAAAATAAGAGAAACAACAGAAGAGTAAATAAACCATATTTTATGAATATTAAAAAAACAGTGATTTTACTTGCAAGTTACCACAATTGTGATATACTGACAGTGTTGCAAAGTCCCATCTTTCACACCAACATAACGAGTTTATTTTTTAAAACCAACTCTTTAATTATTTCCCAAAATCTTCCTACGCCCCACTAAAATATTCTTAGGCCTCACGCCCCACCATTGGGTTGTATGCCCCACCATGAGAATCTATGGTTTAGAAGTTTTTAAGAAATGTATGGCAATATCATGGAAGTCAGAAATAGATTTAGGCATGCAAACTTCGTAGTTGTATACCATTAGAGAAAATTGCTTATAATCTTCGAGATTAAAAATGACATTTTAGGAAAATATGGAACCCATACAAAATTTTGGTTTGCATGTATGATTGATTCTTTTATTCTATAAATGTTTTTTCTTGGCATTCTGTTTTTTTTTCCTTAGGGTTGAGAGGGTGGCTTGAGGGGGATGGGAGGATGTATAGCACATGTATAATTTTTAAAAAATTATTTACAATTGAATATAATTTAATTATATTGTGGTTTAGTATCTATAAATAAAGTTTTTTTTTAAATTGGCATCGTGCATACAGATGGAAGGGAAACAAATAGAAGTGTCATGAAACATATGGAGATTAAGGAGGAGGAGGTGATTGCTGCCATACAATAAATAAAGGTCGACAAATTCCATGGGCTGGATATGATATTCTTTCAGACCTCGAGGGAGAAAAGTGTTGAAATTGCAGGGGTCCTGATGGATATATTCGAAATTTCCTTGGGCACGGGAGAAGTGCTGGAGGATTGGAGAGTAGCTCATGGCTTCCTGCTGTTTAAGAAGGGCTCCAAAAATAAACCTGTTATCTATAGGCCAGAGGGGCTGACGTCAGTAGTAGGTAAATTATTGGAAGGAGTTTTGAGAGATAGGATATATAGGTACAGTAAAACTTTGTTAGAACAAGGTAATTGGGGTCCTAGATTTCATACCACTTTACAGCCGAGTCGTGGAACAGATGCTTATGGTGTGATTCTGGAAGCAGGCAAACAGAGTACTGTGACTCAAACCCTACAATAAGACCTTTCTTTCTTTCTTTGGCTTGGCTTCGCGGACGAAGATTTATGGAGGGGGTAAAAAGTCCACGTCAGCTGCAGGCTCGTTTGTGGCTGACCAGTCCGATGCGGGACAGGCAGACACGATTGCAGCGGTTGCAAGGGAAAATTGGTTGGTTGGGGTTGGGTGTTGGGTTTTTCCTCCTTTGCCTTTTGTCAGTGAGGTGGGCTCTGCGGTCTTCTTCAAAGGAGGCTGCTGCCCGCCAAACTGTGAGGCGCCAAGATGCACGGTTTGAGGCGTTATCAGCCCACTGGCGGTGGTCAATGTGGCAGGCACCAAGAGATTTCTTTAGGCAGTCCTTGTACCTTTTCTTTGGTGCACCTCTGTCACGGTGGCCAGTGGAGAGCTCGCCATATAATACGATCTTGGGAAGGCGATGGTCCTCCATTCTGGAGACGTGACCCATCCAGCCACATATTAACATACACATCTTGTAAATGAGTCATAGAGTCCTTTTTTTGAGTTTGTGGCTGTTAGTCTGGCATCCTAAAATCAATGTTTGGGGTCCACAGAAACCCGCGCTATAAGCGATTCCGCGGATTAACGAATCATGTTCTAACGAGGTTTCACTATTTGAACAGCCATGTGCTGATTAATGACATTTATGTGTGTGGTAGGTTGTGTTTAACAAATCTTGTAGAGTTTTTCGACAAAGCTACCAAGAATGTTGATGAAGGAAAGGCTCTGTATGTTGTCTATATGGATTTTAGTAAAGCTTTTGACAACCTCGCACATGGGAGGTTAGTTAAGAAGGTTAAGGCACCAGGTATACATAGAGGGGTTGTAAACTAGATTTGAAACTGGGTGTGGGAGAAAACCTGGTAGTGGATTGTTGCCTCTTGGACGAGAGAACTGTGATGAGTGGTGTGCCTCAGGGTATTTGTGTTGGGACCATTGTGTTTGTTTATATTGATGGTCTGGATGATAACGTGGTAAATTGGATCAAGTTTGCTGATGACACAAAGATAGAATGCGTAGTGGATTTTCAAAGCTTGCAAATCTGGACTAACTGGGAGAATGGGCCAGTAAATGGATGATGGAGTTTAATGTATACAAAAGTGAGGTGTGGCATTTTGAAAGAACAAACCAAGAATGGATGTACATGGTGAATAGTAAGGCACTGAGGAGTGCGGTAGAACAGAGGGACCTGGGAATACAAATAAATAATTCCCTGAAAATGGTGTCACAGGTGGATAGAATTGTAAAGAGATCTTCTGGCATATTCAAATCTTACAATTTGTTCCAATTTTTAAAAATTATTTCAGGTGGTTACAGAGGTAGAAATGAAGAATATTTTTCTGGAGCCAATTCTAAATTGATTGGTGAGTTATTTTATATACTCTATAAACATTGACAGCACTGGATCACACCAGCAGATTGGAATACAGTAAAATCTCCATTATCCGGGGCATTCTATCAACCATAAAGTCAAGCAACTGGTAAAAATATCAGTAAATAAATAAATGCATTGAAAATAAATGAGAATAAATAACTTTTTAAAATAAGTTTAAAATTGTAAAAGTGTTCTCCAAAGCAATGCACAACATCTTGTGAGCAAACCTTCAGCCAGTGCAGCGCCCCCACTTGTGCCCTGCCTGCTGCAGCCATTGGAATAAAGTTGTGTTTCAATGAAATGGCGGCTCCGTGGATTAAGACCTATCCGATGCTGCTGGGGTGACTCTCCCAAAGTGTTTTTCTATCCCTGCCTAGTAAAAGTCTTCATCTTTTCTAGTCCATTTATCTGTTAACTGTGTGGGTTGGAGTGTTAACTATGATGGCGTCATGGTTAGCATAGCAGCTAGTGCAAAGCTTTTACAGCGTTTGCGAATGGGTTTTGAATTTAAAGGAATTTTCATGAAGGGCCTGACCAGGACACTGGCATGGAGGTGAGTTGACTTGCACCAGGTGCCTGACCTCTTCACCGGGGTGAATGCCACTCGTTGGTGGGGCTTCTCCCTATCCCTGACTCGTAAGAGTCTGTATCTTTTGAGTATTGGGTATATTTATAAGGCTTTATCTTTGAACTTGGGGGGGGGGGGAAGGTCATTGATTATGACAATAGTGCAGTTAGTGTAGCGACTAGCGCAACAATTTAAATTTTATTAGTTACAAAAGTTACTTGATTAAAATGAACTTCATATAATTATAGACTACAATACTGAATTTTTTCAAATTACTTTACATTTTGCCTTTTATTAATGCCAGTTTATTAGTAAGGCATTTGTAAGAGTGGGTCTCAGTCACTGGAAAAATTGCATTTCCTGCATCTGATCCACGTAGGTGCCAGATATTGGGGATTTTACTATATATGGTACTTCAGAGCTGATGTAGACAATTTAGCGCTTTTATCTTCGGCTAATCAGGTGATTGTTGCCAATCTGTATTCTGATTCTGCATTTTTATCATTTAGCATAATTTGCCTGAATACTTTTGGGAATTTTGAGGGGTAAAAAGACAGATTTGTACAAAATTATCACTCTCTGCTAGTTTTGTATTTGTTAAAATCCATTTCAAATTATTGGCCACTTTAGACTCTTTCACTAGAAAATTACTGAATTTCAAAGTTCTTCCTCATAATCTTTATTATTTTCTGAGGAAAACAATTGTTTACAGTAAGAGGTTAGAAGTTAAACTAACAAATTTACCATTCAGAAATTGAATGCACATTCTGCAGTTTGCATGACTTCAAAACTAAAAATGAAGTCTATTAACTAAATGTTGTCAATTTCCACCCTTGCTGCTGTGGTGTGTTCTGGATATTTGTTCACCTCAAAAATAAATTGTTACCTTTTTCCACTTGGGTGATGCAATTGATTTGATGTGGGGTTGAAAAAAAAAAATTAGTTGACTGAATAGAATTTGATCCAAGTCTCAAACTCCATCAACTTTACTTTCTTGCGTGGTAAGAACTTGGTGTTTATATACTGTTTTTTAAATGAAGATCTGGTTAAAATTTAAATGTATGTTTTGTGGTTGTGATTATGCCTTGATAAAAGGAAGATATGGGAGGGAGTCACTGAAAATATTTTACCAAACCACGATAATTAGAACTACAGAACACTGCAGCACAGAATTAGGCCATTCTAGTTCATGTCAAACTCTTTTGCCTGGTCCCATTAATGTGGAGCAAAGCCCTCCATTATCCTTCCATCCATAAATTTACCAAAGTTTTTCTTAAATGTTAAAACTGAGCCTGCATTTACTTCTTCAGCTGGCAACTCGTTCCACGCACTTGTCATTGTGCGAACAAGTTCCCCCTAAACATCTCACCTTTTACCCTTCACACAAGTTCTTGTCTCACCTAAACAGTGAAACAAGCCTGCTTGCATTGACTGTGAGTGAGGAAATTATTGACAGTTAATAAGCTGATGTTTGTTTTTCTTATCAGCAATCAATCTTGCAAATTGTTTCTGCTAAAAAAATAAAAGTATGAACTCTGAGGTCAAACAGCATCTGTGGAGGCAAAATCTGATGTGTTTAATCAAGATACTGTACTGGGACTCTGCAGCCATTTTTTGCCTTCACAGATGCTGCTCAGTCCCTCAAGTTCTTCCACTGTTTTTTCTCTTTTATTACAGATTTTGGCATCTCCAGTCTCTTCTAATATAAATAGAATGTTTATTTCAGGTTGGAATTCCAGGAATGCGGATGGTGACAATGAAAATCAAGGTAATATCTGATAATAAACTTGTACAGTATTAACAGGAAAATGCTTGCAATGCTCAAAAGGTTTGGCTGCATCTGTATTTTGCATTGTATTATAGACATTTCATTCCATTTGACCTATTTACATGATTCAATTTCTCTCATTTAGATTTATTAATTCTCTCGATGCTGTACTTGTTTGGCTATTTCCATGATATTTTTTAATGCAAAGTATATTCTAGGTTTTTTTTTAAACTACCAGGTTTCTTAAAGTTAAAAGAAAATTCTATGCCTGCAACTTGATTAAAGTATGTTGATGTTTACAAGGTAAATGTGTAGAATATAGAAGAGTGCAGTATGAAAACAGGCCCTCTCGTCCATTAAGTTTACTTTGAACATGATGCAAATTAAAACTAAATCTCTTTTCCATGAACATCATTTATATCCCTCTGTCCACTGCATAGTCATGTGACTCTTGAAAGCCTCCGTACAACCATATTTGCTTCCATCAGTAACCAGAAGGCCTTTTCACCACATTTCGAAGTCCAGCACGTCTACTGTAATTCTCCTCATTTCCACACCTACCTGTCTATCCTGGGACTTCTCCACTGTCAATGAAGTCCAATGCAATTGTAGGAACAACACTTAAATATTCTGCAGGGCAGCCTACAGCCCAGTGTATGAATATAGAATTTTCTAGTTTTAAATATTTAGCCTCAATCCCTTCTTCTGTGCCTTTTTTTAGGTTTCCCGCCCCCCTTAATCACTCCCATCCATTCTCCTTCTTCCACTTTGGTTGCATCTGCCTACTGCGTCTTCTGCTGTCTTTTCCCCACTCTTCGCCTTTGGTTCCATCTGTTTTCTTTATATCACCATTCTCACCTCTGAATCTGGCAGTCTTTGTCTTCTTATGACCCATTCCACCCTGTTTGTCTCCTTTTCCTCCACCTGACCTATGTTTTTCATGTCTCCCTTTCCCATCTGCCCATTATTGGCCTCAGTCCATCTGCCTAGTTTACCAGTCCTGTGAGGATTCCTGTCTCACATCTCTAACCATGACCTCTTTACACTGCCTCTGTATGAATTTTGCTCAGAATTTCAGCTCAAAACATCAACCATTCTTTTTCTCCCACTGCTGCTTAACCTGCTGAGTTTCACCATCCAAATGTGTTCAGCATCCTGATAAATCTCGTGTACATTTTCTAAATCCTTCACATAGTTCCTATTATGGGTTGACTTGGAATTGCACAAACAACTTAAATGCAGCCTAATCAAAGATTTCTAGCTGCCACATCCTTGCTCTTGTACTTGATGAAGGCAAGCATGCCATCCTGCTTTATTATGC
Source organism: Narcine bancroftii (assembly GCF_036971445.1). NCBI lineage: Eukaryota > Metazoa > Chordata > Chondrichthyes > Torpediniformes > Narcinidae > Narcine > Narcine bancroftii. Next base: position 81,465,284 of record NC_091471.1, read on the forward strand.
TATTCACTTTCAGGAAGATATGTACTTGGACCCTCGGATACCTCTGTACATCAATGCTATCAAGTGTCCTGCCATCAACTATATACTTTACCCTTATATTTAACCTCCCAAAGTGAAACACCTCACATGTTTGGACTAAAACCCTTATGCCAATTCTCCATTTGAATCCTGCAGTATCGCCTTATAGCCCTTTTACTTACTGTCCACGGTTTCACCAATCTTTAATTTCTGAATAACACCCTTCCACCATTACCTGTTTTTCTTTTTTTGGAACATTTTATTTAAGAATTTTAAAACCACATCCATTTATATATATTCAATAAAACTTAAAAAAATTAAGTACATAAGTGGTGTGTGTATGTCTCAATTCAAATAAAAGAACTGAGGGTTACCAGCGGGATGGGCTTTCAGAGAGTCCTTCAAATTTTCAAACCAACATGTAAATATGGACTCCATATTTAAAAAAAAATGCTAATTACAATTACCCTGTCTTCTGCAAGCAAGCTATTTGTTTGCTACTATCAGTTTACCATGGATCCCATGCATCTTTACCTTCTGTGTCAGACTATCAGGAGGACTTGTCAAATGCTTTACAAATGTCCACATGGACATTGTGAACCATGCTATGCTCATCAAACATCAATGTTGACACCTCAGAAATATAGTAGTAGCTCAATAAAGTTTTTATCAAATTGTAGCATCTGCTGCAGCAGCGCTACCAAAGAAAGAGATATCCATACAAGGTGAGTGTAAAACAAAGATTGACTTTACTGGTTTGAATTCCTCACGTGTATGCATTGGCTTGCCCCTTTCCGGTGACTTCCGGAAGTGACGTCATTGCGCCACAGTGTCACTCTCCAGCAAGTTGGCTGTTACGCAGAAGTTGAGGGCTCATTAGCCTGCACGTGGCGCTAGGCCCACGCTCCTCGGCAGTGAAGGGGAGCCCGTGCTATTTTGGACCAGCTGCATGTTGCGGCAATTTGGCCCATTTCTTCACAGGTTGCATGGCCCATTTCTTCACAGGTTGCATGGCCCATTTCTTCACAGGTTGCATGGCCCACTACACCATCCGCTTGCTCTCTGAGGCTGTGCAGGACTTCTAAAGAGTTGATGGGGGGGGGGGGGGGAGGGTGTTTTGAAATGTAGGTCCCCTGTACACCATCTCTGTGGATGATGCTGGTAGGTCCTTCTTTGGAGCCATGTGGATCCCAAACAGTACCCACAGGAGCTCATCCATCTAGTTCTGCCTGGTCAGTCAGGCTTTCAATGCAGCTTTCAGGTGGCGGTGGAACCGTTCGACCAGTCGGTTTGTTTAGGGATGGTAGGCTGTCTTATAGTGGGCCTGGCTGCCGCAGAATTTTTACAGGTTGGACCAGAGGGAGGAGGTGAACTGCACCCCTTAGTCCGATGTGATGTGGGTTGGACTCTGAAACCCGTGACCAAGGTGGTGAGGAATGCCCAGGCGCATATCTGTGTCACATGCAGCCATGGATATCACCTCTGGCCAGTGGGTGAATCTGTTGGTGGTCGTGAACATATTTCATACCCTGGCTCACTGGGAGGGGCTGATGATGTCAATGTGGGCATGTTCGAACCAGCGTTGCGCCGGCTCAAAAGTGTGGTGGGGGGGGGCCTTTGATGTGCCGATATACCTTGACACGCTGGCACTGTAAGCAGGTTTGGGCCCACAGGGTAATGTCTCAGTAGAGCTCATTGCCATATGAACTTGTCCGAGAGCAGGTAGACCATGGACCTTATGGAGGGGTGCGATTTAAACCATGTATCTGGTCGAAAACCTGCCGTTGCCAGGTCGGGGGTAGGATGGGTCTTGTGGATCTGGTGGAGATGTCACACAGCAGGGTTAATTCTCCTGGTATAGGGCAGAAGTCTCTGATCTTCAGGCTGGTGATGGCCAACTGTTATGCCTGGATGTCCGCGTTCTCCCTCTGGTTCTTGGCGAGCTGGGTGATGTTGAGCCCTCCTGAGGTTGCGGGGATTGTGGGCTACTACGTTGGCGGATAGCTATGGTGAATTTCGATATGTAGGAGAGGTGCCATTGTTGTCTTGCATGACCACTGGTCCGAGAACTTGCTGAGCGCATAGGTCAACGGTTTGTGGTCTCTAGGTAGTGAACACTTTCCCCTCTAGTATGTAGTGGAAGCGCCGTATCTCCAGTACAAGACCTCCAATACAAGACCAGCAGTTCACAGTCAAACACGCTGTATTTGAGCTCTGGTGTTCGGAGGTGGTTACTGAAGAAGCCGAGGGGTTGCCACTGTTCGTTGACCCATTGCTCTAGCACCACGCCCACCTCTCTGTCTAAAGTGTCTGTTGTGAGGGCTGGGGGTGGGGGGGGGGGAGGTGGGTTCTGGGTGTTCCAGTGCTGTGGCCTTCACCAGTGCTTCCTTGGTGGCATGGAAAACGTCCGTGGTCTCCGGCGTCCATTGTGGTTTCTTGTCGCCAAATTTTATAAGGCCGACAGGGGCTGCATGAATGTGGCCACTCCCGGGAGGAAGCGATGGTAGAAGCTGACCATCCCCAGAAACTCCTGTAGTCCTTGGGAAAGTTCTGAATGGCCTCCACCTTGTTGGGTAGTGGCATGGTACCCTCTGGGGTGATGCAGTGCCCCAAGATGTCTATTGTTTCCAGGCCGAACTGGCACTTTGCCGGGTTCACTGCTGCAGTTTGTTGAACAGACAGGTGATGTGCGTCCTGTGGGTGCTGGTGTCAGTGCTGGCAATGAGGATGTTGTCTCGATAAACAAAAATGAAGTCAAGGTCCCTGCCAACCGTGTCCATTAGCCGCTGGAATGTCTGGGCAATGTTTTTGAGTCCGAAAGGCATTTTTAGGGATTCAGAGGCCAAAAGGTGTTCTGGATGTTGCGAGGGTGTACTGGGATTTGGTGGTACCCCTTCATGAAGTCCACCTTTAGAGTATCCTGCATGAGGACTCCCAAGTCCTTTTGCACTTGCAAATTTTGAATTTTTTTCTCCTTTTATTCCTTCTCCCAAGTTGACCACAAAGCCATTTACTGTTACCCACAATCCAAATCATTAATATACAACATAAAAATAAATGGTGCCAATATGGACCCTTGAGAAACTTGAGTCTTCATCCTTCACAATGAACTTCTTAGTGTTCTTCTATAATCTTTTACAAGATTTCTAGTCAACTACCTTTCCACTCATTTTGCTTCCTTGCATGCCCATTCTTTGGCTTTGAAATATTTTTTTTTTGGAATAAATTTGTCATACAGTTTATTTCTCTCAAACTCCAGCCATTGCTGCTCTCCTGTCATCCCTGCTAGTGTGCCTTTCCAATCAACTTTGGCTTACTCCTCTCTCGTACCTCTGACCCCTTTATTCTGTTGGTATACTGACACATCTCTGAGAGCTCAGTAGTTGGAGCACAGGTCTTGTAAACCAGGAGTTACAAGTTTGATCCTTGTTGGGTCCTTATTTCTGTGAGGAGCGCTGGACAAAAGTGGTGACTCAGTCTTCCTTAGGGTAGACAAAAGTCAAAGAATTTCATGCATGTTGCATTCTTTAAAAAATGTAGTATGTGACAAGAATGGAACCTTTACATCTGATTTTAGTTTTTCTTTCTCAAACTGCTCCATGAATTCTATCTTCTGAGCATTGTTTCCCATGGGTTCTTTTACTTTCAACTCTACTTCACAATTCCCAGTCCAGAATTGCTATATTCCTGGTTAGCTCAGCTGCAAGCTGTTGTTAAAAAAAAAAAATCCATCCTGAAGGCATTTGATAAATTCCTTCTCTTGGGATTCAGCACTGACCTTGTTTATGTAATTCTGCTTATTGAAATCCCCCACGATGAATGCTGCATTATTCTTTTTACATGCCCGCTCTATCGCCCTCTGTCAATAGCATTAAATTTCCCATCAGCGTCTTTTTACCCTTAGTTTTTTAATTCTATCCATAGGGATTCTATATTCTCTATAAACTTAACTACCACTGATGTGAAGCTATCATGGCTATATATTCCTTGATTATCCATATTTGTCTTTTTGAAAAAAGTTGCAGCATTGGCCTCGTGTGCAAGGTGACTTAAAGAGCTGAATATCGATTAACTTTTGTTTTGGTTGATGTGATTGAGAAACTTAGCCATGATGGAAGACATGATTTTTTAAAAAAATTTTTATTTTTCACACCATAAATCACATTAACCATGGTACACACTTTTTCCTTTTCACACATATACAGTGCCATTTTCTCCCCCTCCCTCCTCCCATCCCACCCTCCCTACCTCCCCCCTCCCGTCCATTTAAGGTATAAAATCTAGGATACATTAAACCAGTCAGACAATGTTGTCATTTAATAAAAATACACCAGAAATTCTACTGAGTCCATTCTTTTCATTTCCTTTTCCTTCCGTTAACTTAGATAATGATTGTCCCCGGTAGGTTTTCGCTATTGTATTTAATGTAAGGCTCCCATATTTGTTCGAATATTTCAATATTATTTCTTAAACTATGTTATTTTTTCTAATGGAATACATTTATTCATTTCTATATACCATTGTTGTATTTTCAAATTATCTTCCAATTTCCAGGTTGACATAATACATTTTTTTTGCTACGGCTAGAGCTATCTTAACAAATCTTTTTTGTGCATCCTCCAAATCAATTCCAAATTCTTTGTTTTTTATGTTACTTAGGAGGAAGATCTCTGGATTCTTTGGTATATTGTTTTCTGTTATTTTATTTAATATCTGATTTAGATCTTCCCAAAATTTTTCTACTTTCTCACATGTCCAGATTGCATGAATTGTTGTTCCCATTTCTTTTTTACATCAAAAACATCTATCAGATACTGTTGGGTCCCATTTATTTAACTTTTGAGGTGTAATGTATAGCCTGTGTATCCAGTTATATTGTATCATACGTAACCTCGTATTTATTGTATTTCTCATCGTTCCGGAGCATAACTTCTCCCATGTTTCCTTTTTTATCTTTATATTTAAATCTTGTTCCCATTTTTGTTTAGTTTTACCATTTGTTTCCTCATTCTCCTTTTCTTGCAGTTTAATATACATATTTGTTATAAATCTTTTGATTATCATTGTATCTGTAATCACATATTCAAAGTTACTTCCCTCTGGCAAACTCAAACTGCTTCCTAATTTATCCTTCAAGTAGGATCTCAATTGGTAATATGCCAGCGCTGTATCTTGAGTTATATTGTACTTATCTTTCATTTGTTCAAAGGATAAGAATCTATTTCCTGAAAAACAATTTTCTATTCTTTTAATCCTTTTTTTTTCCCATTCTCTAAAGGAAAGGTTATCTATTGTAAAAGGGAGTAACTTGTTTTGCGTCAATATTAGTTTTGGTAATTGATAATTTGTTTTATTTCTTTCTACATGAATCTTCTTCCAAATATTGAGGAGATGATGTAATCTTGGAGAACTTCTATGTTGTACCAATTTTTCATCCCATTTATATAATATGTGTTCAGGTATCTTTTCCCCTATTTTATCTAATTCTAATCTCGTCCAATCTGGCTTTTCCCTTGTTTGATAAAAATCTGATAGGTATCTTAATTGTGCGGCTCTATAATAATTTTTCAAGTTTGGCAGTTGTAAGCCTCCTTGTTTATACCATTCTGTTAATTTATTTAGTGCTATCCTCGGTTTCCCCCCTCTCCATAAAAATTTCCTTATTATTTTCTTTAACTCCTTGAAGAATTTCTCTGTCAGTTGTATTGGCAATGCCTGAAATAAGTGTAATATCCTTGGAAAAATGTTCATTTTAATACAGTTTATCCTTCCTATTAGTGTTAGTGGTAAATCTTTCCAATGCTCTAAATCGTCCTGTAATTTTTTCATTAGTGGATAATAATTGAGTTTATATAATTGGCTGAGATTTTTGTTTATTTGTACACCTAGGTATCTTATTGCTTGCATTTGCCATCTAAATGGTGATTCCTTCTTAAATTTTGAGAAATCCGCATTATTCATAGGAATTGCTTCACTTTTATTTACGTTTATCTTGTAACCCGACACTTCTCCATATTCCTTCAATTTCTTATATAATTCTTTTATTGATAGTTCTGATTCTGTTAAGTACACTATAACATCATCCGCAAATAAACTGATTTTATATTCCTTGTCTTTTATAGTTATTCCTTTTATATTATTTTCTGTTCTTATCAATTCAGCTAGTGGTTCTATAGCTAACGCAAACAATAAAGGTGATAGTGGGCATCCCTGCCGTGTTGACCTGCTTAAGTTAAATTGCTTTGATACATGTCCATTTACTGTCACTTTCGCTAACGGTCCCTTATACAATGCTTTAATCCAATTAATATACTTCTCCGGTAAACTGAATTTTTGCAATACTTTGAACAAATAATTCCATTCTACTCTGTCAAAGGCCTTCTCTGCGTCTAAAGCAACTGCTACTGTAGGTGCTTTATTCCCTTCTACTGCATGAATTAAGTTAATAAATTTACAAATATTGTCTGTTGTGCGTCTTTTTTTAATAAATTCAGTTTGGTCTAGATTTACAATTTTCGGTACATACTCTGCTAATCTGTTTGCTAATAGTTTAGCTATTATCTTATAATCTGTGTTAAGTAAAGATATTTGTCTATATGACGCTGGTGAGAGTGGATCTTTCCCTTGCTTTAGTATTACTGTAATTATTGCTGTTTTACATGAATCTGGTAAGCTTTGTGTTTTATCAATCTGGTTGATTACTTCCAGGAGGGGCGGAATTAATAAGTCTTTAAATGTTTTGTAGAATTCTATTGGGAATCCATCCTCTCCTGGTGTCATATTATTTGGTAATTTTTTTATTATCTCTTGTATTTCTACTATTCCAAATGGCTCTGTTAAATTATTTTGTTCCTCTATTTGTAGTTTTGGAAGTTCAATTTTAGTCAGAAATTCATCTATTTCCCCTTCTTTCCCTTCGTTTTCAGTTCGGTATAATTGTTCATAGAATTCTCTAAAGTTTTCCTTAATTTCTTTTGGATTATATGTAATTTGTTTGTCTTTTTTCCTTGATGCCAATACCATTTTCTTAGCTTGTTCTGTCTTAAGCTGCCATGCTAGGATTTTGTGCATTTTTTCACCTAGTTCATAATATTTCTGTTTTGTCTTCATTATATTCTTCTCCACCTTGTATGTTTGTAGTGTTTCATATTTTATTTTTTTTATCTGCCAATTCTCTTCTTTTAGCTGTATCTTCCTTCATTGCTAATTCTTTTTCTATATTTACTATTTCCCTTTCCAACTGCTCTGTTTCCTGATTATAGTCCTTCTTCATCTTGGTTACATAACTTATTATTTGCCCTCTAATGAATGCTTTCATTGCATCCCATAGTATAAACTTATCTTCCACTGATTCCGTATTTATTTCAAAATACATTTTTATTTGTTTTTCAATAAATTCTCTAAAATCCTGCCTTTTAAGTAACATGGAGTTTAATCTCCATCTATACATTCTTGGAGGGATGTCCTCTAACTTTACTGTCAATATTAAGGGTGAATGGTCCGATAGTATTCTAGCTTTATATTCTGTTTTTCTTACTCTATCTTGCATACAAGCTGATAACAAAAATAGGTCTATTCTTGAGTATGTTTTATGTCTAGCCAAGTAATATGAATATTCCTTTTACTTTGGGTGTTGTTTCCTCCATATATCCAAAAGTTGCATTTCTTCCATCGATTTAATTATAAATTTGGTTACTTTGTTCTTTCTGTTAATTTTTTTCCCAGTTTTGTCCATATTTGAATCCAAATTCAGGTTGAAATCCCCTCCTATTAATATGTTCCCTTGCGTATCTGCTACCTTCAAAAAGATATCTTGCATAAACTTTTGATCTTCTTCGTTAGGTGAATATATATTGAGTAGATTCCAAAACTCCGAATATATCTGACATTTTATCATTACATATCTCCCTGCTGGATCTATTATTTCCTCTTCTATTTTAAATGGCACATTTTTACTAATTAATATAGCTACTCCTCTTGCTTTTGAATTATACGATGCTGCTGTTACGTGTCCTACCCAATCTCTCTTTAATTTCTTGTGCTCCAATTCAGTTAAATGTGTTTCTTGCACAAATGCTATATCAATTTTTTCTTTTTTTAGTAAATTTAGCAGTTTCTTCCTTTTAATTTGGTTATGTATTCCATTAATATTTAAAGTCATATAGTTCAACGTAGCCATTTTATACTTTATCTTCCCTTTCCGTTTCTCCATCATTACCTTTCCTTCTTATCCATTTCTGTTTTCTTGTTTTGAACCCTTTATAAGACAACATTCCTAAAACATGAAACATTTTCCTTATTCTCCTATTTAAAACTTCTTCATCCCCAATCTCCCCTTCCCCTCCTGAGTTGTCCTTTATCCCTTGTCGGACAACCACATCTCCCCTCTCCATTTGGAGTTGCGAATTTACTCGCAAGCGTCAGCTGATTTTGCGGTGGGTGACCGCAATTCCTCCCCACCCAACCCCCCCCCCAGAAAAGATTTCACTTTTCATATGTAACAAAGCTCACTCTTTTAGTTCCCTCCTTATTCCCTCTATTCCATTTCCTTCCCTTATTAATTCTTGTCTATACTATCTATATTTTCCTCTAAATACGGATACATTCATGTATGCACATTATACATATACACACATATACCTCTTTACCCACATACATATAAATCGTGGTCATTTTTACTCTTATTACATATCTTCATCTCTCTGGTTGTTTTGTAGTTCTGCAAATTTCCTTGCTTCCTCTGGATCTGAGAATAGTTTTTTTTCCATAAGATTGTTTTCGATGTATTGAACTCCTTTCTCTTCTTCTGGAGTTCGAAGTCTTTTGTACTCTCGTTACACGTCTTCATCCCTCAGTCTATTTTGTAATTGTTCTGCAAATTTTCGTGCTTCCTCTGGATCCGAGAATAGTCTGTTTTGTTGTCCTGGAATAAATATTTTCAATACCGCTGGATGCTTTAGTATAAATTTATACCCTTTCTTCCATAAAATCGCCTTTGCTGTATTGAACTCCTTTCTCTTCTTCAGGAGTTCAAAACTTGTATCTGGATAAATGAAGATTTTTTGCCCTTTGTACTCCAGTGGCTTGTTGCCCACTCTTACTTTTTCCATTGTCTTCTCCAGTACCTTTTCTCTTGTAATATATCTTAGGAATTTTACTAAAATAGATCTTGGCTTTTGTTGTGGTTGTGGTTTAAAGGCCACTGCTCTATGTGCCCTTTCTATTTCCATTTCTTGCTGTAGTTCTGGACATCCTAGGATCCTGGGGATCCAATCTTTTATAAACTCTCTCATATTCTTGCCTTCTTCATCTTCCTTAAGGCCCACTATCTTTATGTTATTTCTTCTGTTATAATTTTCCATTATATCTATTTTCTGAGCTAACAGTTGTGTCTCTATAACTTTTTTATTGATTCCTCTAATTTCTTTTTTAAGTCCTCTACCTCCATTTCTACTGCTGTTTCCCGCTCTTACATCTTGTTGTTAGGTCTGCTTTGTTCATGAATGAGTGAGACAAACACCAGGCTGAGTCGAAATCAGGGTTCTTTGTTCTTTATTACCGGATTGTAACACTTGCGACTAACAAAGTTAGTCGGAGAATGCATTCTGCCGTTATCAGCAAAATGGTGATTTTTTATACCCTTGGATACATGCTTAGAACATCATCATATCATTACTTGTCCAATGACTAAAACTGTTGCTATCCTTTCCCTGCTAGCTTCCTGCCTCTCAATCCATCAATGTCTCTCTTATCTTGTAAGTACAAGGATGCATTCACATCTTGTTACAGCCCTGCACATTCCCATCTCATGATGTTTTACCTAACAGGAGTACAAGGACACCTCCCCTTCTTGTTACAGCCCTGCACAGGGTAACTCCTTACACATTCCCATCTCATGATGTTTTACCTTACAATCCCTCCTTTGTCCTCTTTAGAGGACAATCTCGCCCTGACTATGCTACCACCGCGTTACATTAGTTCGCCTATTATTGCCAAGCTCTATACGGGTTCTGTTCACAGGGCAGTTCGGCTGGTGGGCGAGGGCTCCCCCAACCCTCCTTTGCGTACACCCCCCATCCGTCACCCCGATCCCATTGCCCGTTTACAAGTTTCATCCCATTTGCCCCCAAGCAAAAAACTAGCTAACCCCCCGTACATTAGTAAATACCCAAGTTAACATATGGTCTACAATCTGATTAATAATGTTTGTGTTACAATCAATGTTATAATATTTGGGTTACAAGCAAGGTTAAAATTATATGTGTAACAATCTAATTCACAATCCCTCCTTCCCATCACATTCCCCTTCAGACTCCAGATCGATCTCAGCAACTTTCTCCGTCTCCTGTAATGTGAGATAGTCTTGCTCCACAGCCTGCACAGCTTGATATTTCGGAGGCAGTTCATCACGGTCAGCAAAGGCTTTCTCTATGGTCCTCGTGACCAGCGTTCGAATGCATGGAATACAACAACAGCCACAAGTGATAAAAATTGATACAGAAATGAACAAACCCAGCAAAAGTTGTCCTAACAATGTGCTCCATCTCCCAAACACTCCCTGTAATCAGGATAAAACAGGATTGGAGACTCCAGACTGGGCTTTTAATTCTTTCGCCAATGCCCTAAGTTTCGTTAACCCCTTAGTGAGTGATCCATCTGGCCCTGTGTTATTAGAGATAGAAGTGCAGCATAGATCTCCAAACATAGCACACACTCCACCTTTCTCTGCCAGGACCATATCAATCGCTATCCTATTCTGAAGTGTCATAAGGGAAGTTTCTGACAGTTGTTGATGTATTGCCTCAACAACGTCCCTGGTCAAATTTGCAAGGCGCTGGACATTATAGTGAATAAGGTTGATCCTATTAACATTTTTATTTACAGTGATGGGAAAAATTGCACTAAAAACAGGAAAGCTTTCAAACCCAGCTGCAATCTCATCGGCTAATTTAAATTCGTCCGGAATATTCCGGGCTTGGCCAATGGCATCAATCCATACCCCATCAGGGTTCCTTCCTCCCGGCCCCAAGAGTCCAACACTCCTCCTTTTTCTCCACAGCCAACTCTCTGTGTGGCGCAATTCTAGGGAATCCTCGTCTCCCTCCTGCCTTTTGACAATCAGCACTGGCGCATTAAGGGTTACTAGAGCACACCGACCATCCCAGTTAGCGGGGAGCCAGTTGTACAGCACTCTTCCTCCACAAAACTCATCTGTGTAGTCATTCAATCTGCTACAAGTCTCCTTAGTTTCAGATTCATTTTTTTTGTTATGGGACCTCAAAATCATCCCCTGTATATGTTCATGATAACCAGTAACCTGTTTGGCTGCCCTGTCAGGCACCCATGTGGCGTTTTCCCTGCTAATAGTAGGTCGTCTACATACTGAATCAGTGTAACATCTTCCGGGAGCTTTAATTTCATTAGGATTTCGCTAAGGGCCTGATTGAACAGTCCTGGACTGTCCTTATAACCCTGAGGTAATCTAGTGTATGTGTACCGATGTGCTTGGTAAGTGAAAGTGAACCAGTCTTGGCATTCCTCAGCTAATTTCAAGCAGAAGAATGCGTTTGCCAGATCAATGACAGTATAGTATTCGTGCTCCGGACTCAGAGCCCTAAGTGCTACATATGGGTCTGGGACTGGTCTCCCGATAGTCTTGGTAGCCAAGTTAATCTCCCGGAGGTCGTGTACCATCCTCCAGTCTTTTCTACCCTGTTTGGGAACAGGCATGATGGGCGTGTTCCACATACTGTCAGGTGCCGCCCTTAAAACCCCTGACTCCATTAACCCTTCTATCGTTCCTTTAATACCCTCCTCCTGACTGGGCGACAAGCGGTATTGTTTTCTCCATATTGGTTTCTGCCCGGGGTTGGCCAATTCTAGAAATACCTCTCCTTTTATTACTCCCACATCATAGGGCCCCGTTGTCCATATATGTGGACTCAGATTAGAAAGATATTTGTCTGAGTCTCTGTGATCAATATTTTCTCTTCTATGGCTCGGTCTCTTTCTACTTTCTCATTCACAACCTGGTCCCATGCTTCAATATTCAGTCTGACAAATTTTCCTCCCTCCGAGGTGGAATATCCCGGGATTTCTGTCTGCCTGTATTCACACCCTATCGCTTCCTTTACCATCGGACCCAGCTGTCGAGCGTGATGATCTTTGGCAATACCCAAGGTCACATGAGGCACACTTTCTACTCCTAAGCAGAACCACTCCATTTGTTCTTCTGTCATGACAACCATAGCAGCTATTCCCTCCTTACCTACAAAGATAAATGGACAATGTATCGTTTCTGTCTTCCCTTCTTTTAGAGAGTCCCACCTCTCCTCATATTCCTGGTCCGGGTGGATGGTGTAGTTTAATGTAACATGCATAGGATCTAGTGGATAATGGTAATCCCCATACCGAGGAATACTGGCCCTCCACTCAAAAAACTGTTTAATCAGCCCTGGGCCTGGTTCATCATACAGTAGCCGACTCCAGAAAATACTAACCTCCACAGAGTCTTCTGAAGCGTTAGATGGGGTCATTACTATAAACTGTCCTCCCCTTCTTATTGTATCCCCTGGGTATGTTAACCGAAGGCCCTTCTCAGAACATTGTATGGTTATTCCTAGTTTGGTAAGAATGTCCCTTGCTAATAAATTAATGGGGCAACTTGGCACAACCAGGACAGGCGTTTTAACCCTTTGTCGTCCAAATGTCATGTCGATGTTATCTGTATAGGGCTGTGTTTCCCTTATCCCGGAGAATCCTATTGTAGATAATGTTTTGCCCGAAAATGTGCTCCCTGGGGGTTTTTTAATCACTGTCGTAACTGCTGCCCCTGTGTCAACCATAAATTCAATTTTTTCTCCATTTACCGTCCCCCAAATTTTTGGTGGCTCCCAGGGAGGTGTGATTTTTGATTCTCCTGGGCACCTTCAATAATCAAATTCAGCACCTTCCTCAATATAGTCATTACACTGAGGTGCCTGGACTTGTTGATCACTCTGCCACCCCCCGATTCTCTGGGGCCCATCAATGTGTCCATCCCTACCCCTTGCTTGTCCTCTTAAGTTTCCTCCTCTTCCCCGATAGCCTCTAATAGAGGGTAATCTTTTTCCCCTTGCTCTCCCAGCCTCCGGACAGTTCCGCTGGTAGTGTCCAGGATTTTGGCAGTACCAGCATACTGCATGTTCCCCTCTATACATTGTACCTAGCTGTCTTTCCCAACCATTTCTTACTTGGGGTCCCGGATTTATCACTGGCCCCATGACCTGTGGGACTATCTGTTGGGCCGCTAATTTAACCCCTATATGTTCTATGGCTCTCACCAATTTATCGGTTGTCTTGTCCACCTCCTTCTGGGACGCACTTTCTGACTTAGCATGCTCTGATTGACGATGTCGTTTGATTGCATGTGTCAGGTGTCTTTTCCACAAATCCTCTGACATTGTCTCTAATCCCACAATGTCCCTTAATTTTGCTTGAACCGTAGCAGGTAGTCCGTTTATTATCCCATTACGAAAGTGAGCCCTTCCTAAGGGGCTGTGGTCGGGTCTTTCTCCAGTCCCTGTTTCCCATAAGTCCCATGCTCGAGTGAAATACTCGTGTGCAGTCTCTCCTTCCTTTAGTTGAAGGGTTATCAAGGCATCCAAACTATAGGGTGTAGGAAATGTTTCTCTAAGTGCTTCCCAAAATTTATTCCGAAGTGGGTTAAATTCTATTTCATCCCCCAATTTACTGCTTCTTACAATTTTCTCTATTTGCTTCAGGGCCCCTTCTGCCTTTAATTTTATCATGATAGTTCTGACATCTGTGAGTGCTAATTGTTCTTGGCAGGTTTCTCGCTCAAAACAAGAAATCCATGGACTAGCCCCATTACTCAACGGAGGTAGTTTTTTCATTAAACTCTCTAAGTCCATTCGTGACCAGGGTACATATTTTTGAGTTCCCCGTCCCGTGATCAGTAATGGGCATTGATATCTCAATTTTGGGGATTTCTGCTCCTTCTTTACTCTTGTAATGCATTTATTTATCCCACCTTGTTCTGACTCTTCTTCGTCACTGTCCCTATCAGCTTCCAATGTCTCAGGGTCAAAGGTATATTGGTCACGTTCATCTCTAAGATAATCTTTTCGGCCATAGTTTAGTTGTTTCACATCTTTCTCTTTTGTCCTAACTATGTCCAGGTAGGCATGTCTATTTTTCTCCCTCCCGAGTCTTTTCCTTCTACTTTCCTCCCATGGTGGATCGTATCTCGTTTCCTCTTCTGTACTACACTTTTCGTCCTTTACTCCTATTACCATTCCTTCAGCTTTAATTTCTCCTGACAGTGTTGTAGTTATCTTTTCCACTTCCTTCAATACACCTACCATTAAATCTTTTTGATCCTCACTGATCTGCCCCAGCACATTAATATCTCTGTTTAAGTTTTTAATGTTATCCTGAACCTTTTTCATGTTCCATTTCTGTATCTCTAACTCCTTTTCTATTTTCTTGGACTCCAGAGGGGTCTCTACATCTATTACTCCCCCTTCTATTTTTATTAAAGGGGCCTGTACCTCGTCTGATGTATCCCTATTCCCGTGGTTCTTGTCACACCCCAGTGTCTCAATATCTGAATATAAGGGACGTGACTCCAGTGTCCCATCTGGGGTGCCAGAGAGAGAGAGAGAGCATAGCGAGAGAAAGAGATAGAGAGGCAGATACACAGAGCACAAGAGATAGAGAGAGAAAATGCCTTGCACTGGCCCCACTGGGAGAAAAGTCTTCAGATTAACACTTTCGTTTCAAAGGTTTTAAAAGGTTCTCATCCTGTGATCACTGGTCTGGATCAGATTGGGTCTCCCACCACTGGGAACTATCACTCCTTCCTTCCCTCCCACCTCGAGTGAGCTACACGTCAGCCCACAATGTCTGCCCTGATCCCGCAATGGTGGGGGTGCGGGAAAGAGGGAGGGAGAGAGGATAAAACAGGATCCCATTTGATGCAGAGCTGGAATTGTGGGCACAAAATTAAAACCAAATTGTATTTCTCTGCCCTGCCCAACCTGGGGATTTCAGGGCAGCACCACCACAGATTGGGATTGGGAGGGGGAGTGGGTGAGAGAGGAGGGGGGGGAGAAGAGAGAGAGGGGGAGAGAAGAGAGAGAGGGGGAGAGAAGAGAGAGGGGGGGAGAGAAGAGAGAGGGGGGAGGGTGAAAGGAGGGAGGGAGAGAGCAAACCCGGACACTTCGTGGCTGGAAACTGGAAACAGGCACTTTTCCTTTCCCTTCTGTGTTTTGTTTCTTCCAGCTTATCTAAGCCTCTACGTTTTAAAATTTTTGTTTCCCTCACCTGTGAGGAACATCTCAGTGCCCCCGGGTAACCAACCCCTCTTCCTCCAGCGGTCTACACATTTTCGGAGCATTTTTTGTTTTTCCAATGCCGCATTACTGGTATTTCGCTCCTCTAATTCCTGATTAATTTCCTTAATAACTTGGTCAAAAGTCTTAGCAGGCAACTGTACAGCCATAGCTGCGGGACCGCTTTCTAATGCCTGTTTTAATTTAGGTTCTTGTCCGTTTAGGGGATCTATGTCAACGAAAATTGCTTTTAAAAATGTCTCCTTGCAAGCTGGATGACTAATATCTTTTAAAAGAACAGTCTCTAAGTCTTGTCCTCCAATTGACTTCAGACTGTCCTGTATACTCTGATTGCTCGTTTTCCACTCTCTGTTTTCCCAAAGGGGTCTGAAAGTTAAATTACAACTAGAAAACCAAATATTTGGGCTATACTTTTGTCCTGTTTCCCTGTACCAATCTATGAATTTACGTAACTTTATCTCCTTGGTGATGTTGGGAATACCCTCATTTAACTTATCAAAAGTATTTCGAATAAACTGGGTGTCTCTTAGGAGTTTGTCAACTTTTTCATTAATATCTCCTACCTGATCCGGACACAGCTGTCGCAGCCTTCTGTCGTCGTTCTTGTTCACCAGGCAGGCGTCCCTGAGTACTTTTTTTGTTGTCTCAAGGTCTCTAGTGTCTGCTGTGGTATTCCACCACGGCGAATTGGGGAAATAAATTCTTAACTTCTCAAGTGTACAGACATTATCATACCTACCGGACATTTATAAGTCAGTCTCTCAGATACAATTGAGGCCAATAAGCCTGAACCTTTGTTTTCTTTCAAAGCCCAACCTTCACGTGGGAGATTTCTCCTCTTAATAACCAGTTTAGGGCAGAAAACTCAGGTCCTCAATTGTTTATAGACCACCTTCTCACTCTATTGGACTTTGCAACGACACAATAAAGACTTTTAAACTCTAGTAGTTTCTTGCGAAGCACTTAATAAATGTCATTCAAACACCTTAAGGACTTTTATCTTGTCTGTAATCACTTACGTGTTACAATCCTGGCATGCGACCTTCAATTGTGGTCGTCTAATTTGTCCGATCTCCAGTTCTTACTGACAATCATAAAGATTTTAAAAAAAAAGAGAATTTTGTTAAAACAGGCTTCTCTGGACCTTTTTGTCAGCCGGCTGAGATGATTGTCAGAAAAAACAGAAACCGTCGTCCAGTGTTCACTCACCCATCACGTCGGGGTCACCAAATTGTTAGGTCTGCTTTGTTCATGAATGAGTGAGACAAACACCAGGCTGAGTCGAAATCAGGGTTCTTTGTTCTTTATTACCGGATTGTAACACTTGCGACTAACAAAGTTAGTCGGAGAATGCATTCTGCCGTTATCAGCAAAATGGTGATTTTTTATACCCTTGGATACATGCTTAGAACATCATCATATCATTACTTGTCCAATGACTAAAACTGTTGCTATCCTTTCCCTGCTAGCTTCCTGCCTCTCAATCCATCAATGTCTCTCTTATCTTGTAAGTACAAGGATGCATTCTGTTACTCCTTAGTACTGGGTGACTCCTTCTCCGGTCCCATCTCATGATGTTTTACCTAACAGGAGTACAAGGACACCTCCCCTTCTTGTTACTGCCCTGTACAGGGTAACTCCCTACACATTCCCATCTCATGATGTTTTACCTTACATTGTCCAGTCTCTTTCCCATTTCTGTTAAGGTCATATCTATTTTATTCATTTTCTCTTCTGTATTGTTTATTCTTCTTCTTAAATCATTAAATTCTTGCGCTTGCCATTCTTTAAATGACTCCATGTATTCTTTAATAAGAGAAAGTATATCCTTTATCTTGCCTTTCCCCCCTTCTATTTCACTGTACTCTTCCTCTTCTTCCTCTGGGTTGGCCATCTGTTGTTTCTTTGTTGCCCTTTTCTTCTCTTCTTTCTTGTTTTTGTTGTCTTCTATGTTCTCCTCTTGCTGCAGGTGCTCTGCAGCTGTCATTGCCGGCTGTGGAGATCGACTCCCCAGCTGGTCACCCCTCCCGTCGGTTTGTTTTTTTGCATGCGCATCGCGCATGCGCGGTTGCGCACTTTTACTCGGCTCAGCGAGCCATTTTTGTAGTCCACTTTCTACCGACCTGAGGGAACGGGTTTCTCTCTCCACCGCGGGCCTCTTCGAACAGGTAAGGCCTTCTCCTTCTTCCGTTGTCTTCTCTTCCTCTCTTCTTACCGTTGATTTCGATTTTTTTTTTTTAGTCGCCATCTTCTTTCCACCTTTATACTCACTTTTCTTTAATTTTTATTTTTGTGCCTTTGTGTTTTCCTTTGTTTTTTCCGACTTTTCTGGAGAGGACTGGAGTTCACCGTCCGACCACTACTCCATCACGTGACTCCCCGTGGAAGACATGATTGATGTATTTTTGTCAATAGTGTATGCTAATTCTTTTCAGCATCCAGAGATGGACCCTATCGATTTTGCTGAATTTTAATCTTAAATTTGTGCCATGCTGAACTGTGGAGTAGATATTCTAATCTTTTTATGATCTTGGATGAGGGTAGTTTTTGAATGGAGACAACCAATGCTTTGGATTGTTTTGGTTTTGTTGAATGGGTGACTGAGTGGGAAGGAACCTGGACACAGTTCAGAATATAAAGTTGTACCATTTGACAATAGTCCCCTTGTTAATTTCCATGCCCATGTGAGTTTTTTATCTTGTGTGTCTTGGATCCCTCTATTTTTTTTTTAAACTCTTTTTCTAGATTTGCATTTATTCAACTTACCAAAATGTACTTCAGGTTATCAATAATTGCTTTATTTGCCAACTGCATGCCCATTTTGAAAATCTATGAAAGCTGTTATATACTTGTACTCAAATTCATTGCAAGTGTGTGCTGTTGGCAAGGTCTGAAGGATTGTTCACCACTTGTGGCACAGTTACTGTCCTGGTGGCTCTCCCACAGTATTATTTAATAGAGACTTGAAGGATTCAGACCCTACAAATACAGGAAATAGCTCTATGTAAATATTATTGCAATCTTGGCATTAATTAAAATCTGGTTTCTGAATTTCTTTAAGCTCCCATAGTGACTTACATCCCTCCACCACCACCTGAAGAAGAAGATGTCATTTTTGCTCAATATCAAACTGGAATTAACTTTGATAAATATGATGAAATTCTTGTGGATGTTTCGGGATTCAATGTCCCTCCTGCAATACTGGTTGGTGTTTAGCTTTTTTGAATTCTTTGACAAGATTGAGCTTTTTTAACTATGTAGTTACAAATTGCATAAATTGAATTATATCAGGGCCCTGTTGGGAATTTTGGACTGGAATAAATTTGATTGCAATTTACAATGCACCTTGAATTTCAGAAAGTTTATAATTCTTTATTTCCCTGGGGCTCAAGTTGAGAGAAGTAATAATGCTCTGTGACAATCTTCTGTTGTCTTCTCCAGATGGCTATTAATGTAAGTGTCTGCGCAGTACCTCTTGGAAGGCTGTTTGATGATTCCAGCCCTGTTCTTGTCAGATATTTGTAGGCTCTTAGTTTTGGCTGGATCATAGCCTTTCACTCCTTGTGCTGAAGACATTGACTTGTGATAATATTCCTTTCCTGGTTAAGCCACCATATGAAGTAGTAGTTGATGCTGGCTATATTTGTGTTCAAATTTGAATTTAAGTTGCCTTTTCCTTTTTGCCCATCAAGGAAGCTTATCTGGAATATTTTTGTTTGATGGGGACAAAATGTGTTGTACAAGATGAATACTAATGAATATTGTTTTTGTAATTAAAGTTTTTTCCCCAAGTATCATTAGATATTGTGAATTTTCTTAATAGAAAATTGGATGCATGAGGATTTTGTACAAAAATGTAGATTTATTGGAAATAGAATATCGTGTTTGCTAATTATTCTGTATTTGATAAGAACTTGTGTTGTACTGAACTAGAACATTAGCTGGTCAACCAAAATATTTTTGCTGGAGACAGAGAATATGGAGCTGTATTTACATTTTTTGGCTACTGAAATTATATATTTTTTTAACCCAACTTGGATAATTATGGTTGTGAGAGCATAAAATTTATTAACTATCGAGTATAACTGAGTTTTGATTGATCTTGATGTCTAATATATCTACAGCACAGTACAGGCCCTTTGGCCACAGTGTTGTGCTGCCCTAATAACCTACTCTAACACTGCCTCAAATTTTTCTGCTGCATAACCCTCCATTTTTTCTCAGTTCAATGTACCTAATCAGATCTTAAAAGATCCTACACTATAGTTGCTGTCAGTGCTTTTCTTGCATCCATCACTCATAAAAGCTTATCTTTTGCGTACCCCTGTACTTAATCCCAAACATCTCAAAACTAAGGCCCCCATGTGTTAGCCATTTCAACCTTGGTGGGGGTGGAGGGGACGGGTGGGTGGAAGCTTCTGACCATCCACACAATCAGTACTCTTCATCTTACGCACGTCTGTTATGTCACCCCACATCCTCTGTTGCTCCAAGGAGAAAAGAAAGTTTCCTTCACCTATCCTCATAAGACGTACTCTCGAATCCAGGCAACAGAAATCTCCTCTGTATCCTCTCTTTAGCATCCAAAGATTTTCTGTTATGAGGTATCCAGAACTGAAAACCATATTTTAAGTGGGGTTTCACCAAGGTCTTGTTTTGTTGTAACATTTTGAACTCAATCCTGAGATTAGTGGTGAGCACACAATATGCCTTTTTAATAACACCAAACTGTGCTGCAGCTTTGAGTGTCTGATGGATACAGACCTGACTTTTTTTTGTCCACACGGCTCAGAGTCCTCCCATTAACATTTGACCTACAGAAATTAACTACTTCACACTTGGTTCAAGACCATCTGCCATTTCTCAGCCCAGCTCTGCAACCTATCAATGTCCCCTTGTCACCTCTGCAAACTGACAAACTATCTACACCACCTATTTTCATGGCATCCATAAACTTAGTAACTCATTCTTCCACTTCCTCATCCTGATTATTTATAAAAATCATAAAGCGAGGGGGAGTTGCAGAACAGATTCCTGCAGGACACTGGTTGCCAACAATCAAGGTAAGTGGAGTTTTTCCCTTCATCCCTTTATTGAAAATTTGCCATAACTTAAAAAAGGAAGCCAGAATAAGATAAATTGTAGTTGTATCTGGGATGGTTGCTGTAATATTTGTGTGGGGGGGATTTAATTTTCTTCTCCATTATCACTGACAATTTACAATCTTTAGTGCTGAATGATATCTCTACGCTGAGATGCAGGCAAGTCTTTGACAGCAATACATCCAGGATTTTGTTGTAAACTTGTTGCAACAAGTGAGAGCAGGGCTCTGAATAATCCTTTGCCTGTAATGTGGTTTTAATATTGCTTACCTCTGAAGTACCCAGTATCATATTGTTTGTTATAATACATTCATAGTTTGGTGTAAATACACAAAAATGTAGTAATTCACAGGTACCGCAGTGTTGAGAAGAGGCAAAGATGTATAACTAATTGAGGTCTTGGTCCTGAAATGTTAGTTTATATTTCTTTGTCTCTTGTGGATGCTGGGGAACTTGTTGAGTTTCTCCAGCATTTTTGTGCATTTACTATATTCACAACAGCACTGACTTGCTTCATTCCATTCTTAGTTTAGAAGTACTCTGTTAGTTCAGCAATTAAATTTAAATAAGCATGCAGGGACAATTCATATCTCCTCCCCAACAGTGACCATCATCCAAATGAATACAGGTCCATTGTGCTGTATCTAAATTCAAGTTTAAATTAAACTTTGAGGTTCTCAAAGCATGAGTTTAATTTTCATTATCTTGAGACCCTTGGACAGTTCTGGTCAAATCTTGCAACGACTACCCTTTCAGAGGTTAGTGAGAAAACTAGAAAGAAGCTTGCTTATGACTTAATCTACCTCATTGCTTTTTGTGTCATCATGTGAATATGTTCTTCCCCATCCTCTGACTCCCAAAGCAAAAGCTTCTTAAGTCCAAATTTTGATCTGAATTGTCGGCACTGGAAAAGTTGAAACTGGGTTGAAATGTTTGTGAAGTTCTCAACTCTGGTATTATAAAGACAAATCATTCAACTTTTTGCTTTAGGCATTTGACGAAGCTCATCTCTGTGAAACTTTGAACAAGAACATACAGAAGGCTGGTTATCTGAAGCCTACACCAGTTCAGAAGCATGGGATTCCAATTGTGCTTTCTGGACGGGATTTGATGGCATGTGCTCAAACAGGCTCTGGGAAAACGGTGAGTTATAGAATAGCTACTGCATCAAAAGCAAATTAACAACACGGTCTGCTGTGGGAGCTGCTCTGCCCAAGAGCATAAAATGCAGCTTGAAATGTTATCCTGTCCTTCTACACTGGATTCAGAAAGGAAGCCAATGTATTGACAGAATTGTCCCACCTTGACACCCTTTTCTCCTTCCTCCCATTTGGGAGAAGGTTTAAAACTGGGATATTGTCCAGCAACAGCCTTTGGGAGGGTTTCTTCCCTGCAGTGATCATAGCCTTTGAATGAACCCAACAACAATGTTGTCATGCAGCCTTTGTCAAAGGCTCATTGATCTTTTCACTGAGACACTACTTTATAATTGTACTCTTGCTGTCCTACCTTTTCTTTATATTCACGCTAGAGTTGCTGGATTGCTCATGCATGAATCTTTCATAATGTTTTAGGTAAAATGTGACAATATAATTTGAAATTGAAATGGTTGCTCGTCAACTTAAATAATAATTTAATTTCACGTGAAAATCGGAGCAGGCCAACCAGCACCTCAAGTCCTACTGTGCATTCAATTTGATCATGGATAATTTCAGCATTTGCAGTTTCCTGTGTGTGCTAAATTTTCTGCTCCTGTTTGGTGCCAGTTCCTCAAAGTTCTTAATTTCCTACTCTGCCCCTTTAAATGATCCAGCCTCCCCAATCTCTTGGGGTGGAGAATTGTAATGATACACCACCCGTCATGAGAAGAAAGACCTGTGTGCATTTGTTTTCAATGAACCTTCCCTTGTGACTCTTGCATCAGTGGAAACACATCTCAATGCTGATGATGTTTTACAAATTGTGTGCTTAAGCATTTAAATCTTTGCATTCTTGACTTGACACATGATGGTTGTCTGGCCAATTATTGCAATTAATGACGTATCT